>NC_088684.1:190838882-192315075 GCF_028017835.1 Emys orbicularis
AAGAAAATATACAACAAAAGGGAATCCTATACATAGTGTCTCTAGAATAATTAGAAAATGCTTCAAGATCTATTTCCAGGGCTTCAGAGAAGACAAAGCAAAATATGGGGGGGTTCTTCCTCAATAAATCCACTAAAGACGGTCACTTCCACAGAAAAGGATATTTAAATATGAAAGTTTCTATTTTATTATTCCCATAATTACCCACCTTTAACATGACAAACCATACAACCCCAACATTTCTGCAGCATACCAAGTACTGAATCATTCCTATTCTCTGAAAGCATGCTCCTTTTTGCCTTTTAGCTGGAGTCAGACGTGGAGTTAAATTTGCAAAGGTTTCCCAATTTCTAAATGGGGAGATCCCCTGGTTTAGATAGGAGAGGACTGGCGACTGGGTGTTCTTGAGGAGAGATCCTCCACACTGCAAAACACCGCTCCTGGGTCTGTGAAAGCCTAGATTTGCTGACCTTCAGTACATTCTCTCAGGCTCACCTCTTTCCCTGAGCTTTTTAGGGGGGACAAGAGATTGATTAGGGGTTTGAGATGAGTGGATGGGCAATATCTTAGTTTGGTTGGGAAAGAGGAGGGAATGTCTTTTTTTTAAACGGTCTTTTGGAACTCAGAGCTAGTCTTACGTGCGTTCAGCACCCACAGCGCTGATCATTCAATATATTTAAATTCATTAAATTAAAGCAGGTGATGCCTAATTTGAAGGGGGAAATAATAGTGTAGTGCTAGTGTCTTCAGATTGTAAGTACCAGTGAAATCCCAACCAATTCCAGCGAAAGTTTTAGGTTTGCCAGGGACGCATGACTGGACCCATATCTAAGTGCTGGGACAATATGTTTTTTGTAACCCTGAACTGGTACAAAGGTTTTTAAATCCTTACCTAGGCATAATCTCCCATTGGGCCAAATTTTTGTGTAATGAGAGCACTACCTGTTCTAGTGACTTTTACATGGGTATATGCCTAAGTAAGAACTGATGACCTGATCTTGCTTCCATTGAAATCAATGGGAGCTTTGCTATAGACTTCAAGGGGAGCAGGATATAGCCCAGAGTAAGGACACTAGGATTCCCCCCACCAAAGTTTCGATTTAAGACTGGATTTTGAATGTTATCACAGGTGAACACAAAAGGATTTCTGCAGAAGTGTATATGGCATGAGACATTGGGGGAAAGTACTATTATTTAGTAAAAGGAAAAACATTAACAACCAACCCTTTGCAAATTTGCATAATAATTTTAAACTCACTGGGCCAAATTCACTATAGGCATGAGCGTGTGCAATTTCACTGCCTTCTACACAGTTGCCCCTGCTTATGCCAACAGTGAATGTAAGCCAACATTTTTAAACGTCAGTGCTTAAAGTTAGACACCTAAGTTCACATTTAGGCACCCAGAAAAGGAGCCATTAACTTCAATGGGAGCTGCAGGTGCTCAGCACCTCTGGACATTCTGGCCTCTTTTATTTAGGTGCCTAAATATGGATTTAAGTGCTTGGGCCGTTACAGAAAATATCTACAAAGCTCCCTTTAAAATATTATATCGTTTCTTCAAATCTCCTTAGAAATTGAATTCAAACCAATATATTTTCCTCTTAATAATCTAGAGACTTGATTGCAAAAATTAATTATAAAGCTTTGGAAAGCAAAATGTTGTAAATCTTTGGGTCGTGACATTATTAATCCTAGAGAAACACACACTAAAATGGAAGTTCGAGATTGGTCCTGTTTTACACAAAGTGATGCTTTAAATAAGAAAACAATTAATTTATATACACACACACACATACACAGAAATTGTACAGGTTGCCATCTAGTCAAATCCTGTGTATGCAGACATGCACATGATTTTTTCCTCTTGTCAACTCCTCTCTACAACTCTGCCTATGCAGTGTTCATGGGAAATGCACACATGTATGCCATCCACATCATGTTTAATTTATAATACATGCACAATTTTGAATGTGTTCATATGGAACACTTAACCTTTCATAGTCTGAAGAAAAGTTGAGTGGGACAAGCTCTGCCCTCAGTTACTCCCACGCAACACCATTCAAATTCAGCAGAGTTGCACTGCTGTTAGTGATTGGAGAATTTGGCCCAATATGTGCATTGTAGACTCTGAGCTATTTTGTTCCCCACCTAACAGTCAAAACAGGCCAGATTAAGTATTCACGTCAATTACAATTCATTGCAGTAGGGTTACATCAATGAGGAATTTGGGCCCATAAGTTAATGGGATCCTTTAGGATGCTGTTAGGGGAAAACATCTCTATAAGGTTAATTTTCCTAATTCAGGATGTTGCCCTTCAAAATGCACCAAATTTGTTTTCTGCAAATGGAGTGTTGAGGTATTATTTCATCTCATATTTTTCAATGAAAATTTAAAGGTAAACTATATACATTAAAGTATTGCATTTATAACATGCTTTATACATTCAACATGATGTACAAGCATGAGGGCTCAGTCCTGCATCCTGCGCAACCAAAACTTCAACTGAAACCCATGGGATTTTAGAGTGTGAAGAGACTGCAGGATAAGGCCTATTGCCTAATTGACTCCAACGTACTATCCCAATCCCGCTACATTTCCACATTCTTTGGTTTAAGCACTTGGGTAGTGACTTCAATGGGACAACACTTGTGCCCATGTTAAGTACATACATGTTTGCAGGATCAAGGCTTATATTAACACACTATAGGCTAGATCCTAATCTCAAATACACTGATGAAAATTTGGAGTAACACTACTGACCTCAGTGCAGTTGCTTTGGATTTGCACCAGCACACCTGAGATCAGAATCTGGCCCCCTGTTTATATAGTTCTTCTTATTTGATTTTGTGAAGTATGAATAGGGCCCAGGTAACTTACATTACATTACACTCCTCGCTACTTGTTTCCTACCCATTTTGTGGGATTTTTAAGCCCCAGTACCTAAGTGGAAAGGCCTCAGAGATGCACAACTAAACAACCACATAGCCAGTGATACTGCTCTCTCAAATTATGTGCACAATTAAAGGGTAAGAGCTTCTAAAGAGTTTAAGGGAGTCAGAAGAACAAGTCCCATTTACAATTAGTCTTGTGCTTCTAACTGCCTTAGGCACTTTTGAAAATCCCACCCAAAATGCATACAGCACACATGATGGCTGAACAGGGACTCTTCCATTGCTATAATCATGGGCTAATAGGTCTATTCTAAAAAACCATAACCCTCCCCAGCAAAGCCATACAGGGTAAGGGCTGATTTTGCAACCCACATTTACGCAAGCAGTAAACAGAACTCATTTGAGTTAGAATTGCAGGAACTGGCTTTAAATGATTACTGATGTTATTATAGTGAGTCTCCTTTTTTGTGGTCTTTGAAATATAAGTCTCAGTGGCTCTTGATCACACAGGATACAACATAAAAAAACATAGCCAAAGCAATGCATCTCACGTGAGTCGTAGCTTCAACAATACAGAGAGAGAGGTCAAACTCGATAAAGCCAACCCGGATAGCTTCCCAGCAAACCTGGTACCATCAAAGAATACACTGTTCAAAGTATTTGAAAGCGTATGCATATTAATGGCATGACTAAGCGAGGAGTGGCATGTACGGGTCCACAATTAATGAAAAAAAGTCAACTGTTGCATGCATCTGCATAACTGCAGCGTAGCTGTATCTTTAACTGCATCAAACGGCTTCAAACTGCAGAATGTTACTGAGATAATTCCCTCAAATCTGCTAAAGCTGAGGTTTGGACCAAAGACCACGGAGAGACGATGAACTAACAAAGAGGAAAAACCCTGTAAAAGTATTTATCTTTCTATTTTTTTCTATTTTTTTTTTAATGCATCTACTGTAAATGAGGTCATTTTGTTTTAAAGGACCCTTTACTGCCAAATTGGGTCAATGAGGAAGAAGGCAAAAGAAGGAAGGTTATGAAGTTGGGTAAAATGTAGCATATTCTGAATCAACTGAGAAGGATGTGGTGGAAATACTTGTAGAAAATTGCTAAAACCTGTAAACTAGTTTTAATTAAAAGTGTTCAATATCTCAACAAGCAGCTGATAATTAACTTTATCACTGGTATTTAATAAAGTAGACTTCACAATCTCTATGAATGACGCTACTTTGGAACCATTTTAATTCTATTTTAATTTCCTCCCCATCACACTACTCAATATAAATAGTAACTAAGAAGAAAAATAAAGAGTCCCTTCTAAAGACAGAAAATTGAGCATCACACTATGGATTTTGGTATGTTTCCAATAACAATTAAAAATACCTTCATTGCTATTAAGAGACTTTATAAAAAGAAGTTTAAAACAAAGATCAATCCTTCCCACTCACCGTCACAATTTCTCTTCTACCCAGGCTACATTCAACATTTTCCAAAAAGTCTAGGGAGGAGTTTATTTAATACAGTCATTTTTCTACTCCTGGCAGGTGTAAATTCTGGTTAACTATGGGAATTGACAAAACAATTAGAAACGTACAGTCAACACTCAATTGAGAGTCCCTGTCTATAAAATGCGGGAAGCACTGTAATTCAAGACGAGTAAAAAAAAAAAAGAACTCTGCTAAAAGCACAGATTCAAAATATTTATATATATGGCACTTGTAAAATTAATTTCCATGTTAGTGAACAATTGCAAGGGTCTGAGAAACGTTGAAACAAACATCCTATATCATTCTCAGTTCTTTTGGAATTTATTGTAAGAGCACTGCAAATGGTGTTTTTAAAAAAGTGTATACATTCCGTATATAATCTTACTAGCTTTCTATTAGATTTCAGTTGTATCTCTATTACAGTATATTATGAAGGGAAGGAATACATATCTTCCCTTTTTATTCACTTTGTATACAAATTCTTGCAATTTTCAGATATCCATACCTGAGCCAAAGCAAAAATTAAAAAGGAACTTCCAAATTTTTAGATTGCAACCCGATTCATTAAAAAAAAATTGCTTTGCACAATGAGAAAAATAAAGAGACAATTTTCCTAATTGAGGCCATGCTTTAGTAATTCATTGAACTCTGACTCCTTTCTTCATTAAGCCAAATAAAATCACCATCATACAGAAGAGACTCACACCTCCATCAAATAAACAAACCGACTAAAAAAAGTCAGGAGTGTAAATTAAGGCACTGACTCTACCTAAGAACAAAGCACACTATCCAAGAGCCAAATTCTGCTCTAGGACATTCTTGCACGCTGCCTCTCAAGTCAGGGGGAACATCCCATGCAGAACTGAATTTTTATGTATTACTTTAAAAACACAGAGACGTTTATTACAGCAAATCTAGCAAAACAGTTGAGAGAAAGGGACATTTTTATATTTGATGGAACTTTTATTGCCAAATACCCCAGGACATATATTGAAGTAAGAATCAGCAGTCAATTTGGTTTGTCCAAATGACAAGGGGATTTAGTACGTATACCCATGATTGTGGAATTACTTCCTAATTTCTCTTCACAATTTAAGATTATAAAGTGGCATTATTAGCTTGGAACAGTATCTTATATGTGGGTGTATTTTTTTCCTAGATACAGTTAAAAATAACTCCTAAAATTACTATAACTGAAATACATTAACAGATTTCCCCCCCTCTATTTCTTTCTTTTGGTTACGTTGTGTTTTGCAATACTTTGGACCCAATCCACTATTGATTATTCCAGTTTTACAAGGCGGTCACTTCATTGTTTTAACTGTGGGTCTGGTCTACTGTATGTAGTCAGTTTCATGGTTACAATCTGTCAGTCAGTCAGTGGCTCCTTTACTGAGAAGGCTAATGAAACATCAACAGGGGAATAGAAATGTTTTAAATGTTTTATTAAAAATATATCTTATTAAGCTAAAGGAACAGATGCCTCCCCTTGCTTTTAAAATCATTAATATTTTAGATTATATTTTATTTAAATCACCCTGTGATGCCTCTTGGAAAAATGCAATATAAAAGCATTCTGTTGTATTGAAGCACACTCACAAGGTAAGCCGCCAATCCTGCACTTACACACACAACTTCCCAATGTGACGACTCTCTGAGTAAAGTTACGAATATACATCAATCTACAGATTTGGGGCCTAGATTAGCACTCAACAGGTACAATTTGACTTGGTTACAGACTACTCAGCTCAAAGTAGTATCAATCACTACCCATTCCACAGCCTCTTCATGTTGAAACACTCAGAGCACAAAAGAGGGCATGGCTTAGGGGAAAAAGGTGTGGTTTATGGGTGTTGTGGGGTTTTTTTTGTTTGTTTGTTTGTTTGCTGTTTTTTTTAAGATGCACCACAATCTATTCCTCTCTCTGCAAAAATTCTCAGTTCTGTTCAAATTTAGGGCCCGATCCACATGTAAAACTCCTACTGACTTTAAATCATAATGACTCACACATGTAGGATTGAGGAGAGCAAGTCAAACTGACCTTGGTAATGGCAACTTGCCCTCCGTAATCACTTCCGATGCATAGCCACTAGGGAGATATGACGGTATAGTTATTCATAACGTGCTGGAGGGGGCTTGGCGCATCCCCTTGTTAAAATTCACCACCAAACTGAAGGATGGTTTTGGGGTAATTTCCTTGCCTCTGACAGGGTTCACACACCTTTCTGGATACTGCTAAATCTTCCCTGCCACAGGCAAATGATTCTTTGTGGCTCATAAAAACACTTGAGACGAGCAAGTGTTTTTGCCTTTGGGCTACTTCACCAAGTGGCAGGGATTTTCAATATGTTTCCCAGAGGATCAAACACCCAGGCAGCCTTTTTTATTTATTTATTTTTTTTAAGTGTATTCATTGTCCACATTTCAAGTGACACAACATATACCCCATATTTTTCTAAACAGTTCCAGCAAATGCACTTAATATTAGTTTAGCTGTCCAGTGGTGTTGCCTCCTCCCCGTTTAAGGGGAGATTATAAAATGGAAAATGATTAGATTCACAACCCTCCCTCTGTAGGATTACATGCTTCCCTGGAACCCAGGGTTTTGTCACAGCCTAAGAACGGAAATTTTGTGGGAACACCTTAAAATATTAGCAGCACATCAGCACTTGCTGCTAACTTATCTTCTAAAGTTGCCAATATTAAAATCTGCCCAACACGTTGCTATTTATTTTCAATTTTGTTTAATTCTCCTACACTGTGTAGCAGGAAAAATTGTGACTTCAAAATGCATTCAAGTACATTGGTGAACAATAAGAAAACCTGACAATAAAATTAAACCTTGAGCCCAGTGCAGTAGTCCTTATAAATATGAGACTCCCGCTGAAGTCTTCAGTGGAAGTTTTGCCTACCAAAGAGATACAGGATTGGGCTGGATCAGTGACTTTAACACCTACTGGATTTTTAAAAAGAGTTTCCAAGCACAAACTGCCAACATAGGACATATAATTTATTTGGTGCTTTGTGTTGTTCAAAGCATTTTCCTTACCTCTGGAATGTGCAAACAGTTGGTATAAGAAGTACCTCTCAGTTCAAATACAAATATATCTCGAAAGGTTTGTGGCATCATTTTTAAGTTATCCAATTTATTTGATGAGCAATATAGATACAATCTTCTACCACTATTTTAAAACACCACAGGTTGATTCTCCTCTCACACTTGACATTAGTGTAGCTACTCGGTGGAAGTAACGGGCGAACCAGGTTTTAGTCTTTAAAGCCCACAACAGAATAAAAAACTGCTTTACTAATATTGGAATGGGGATTGCTGCATTTTGTTATCATGCTGCACGTTGCATGAATATCATACGCACACTTACACAACGAAGCATTCCACCAATCTGTGTCCAAAGTTAGCAATGGTATTTGACATGCCACCTAGGCTATATCAGATGTATGACAGGTCTTTAGCTCCACTGCAATTTCTGCACATGCTACAAAATGCTTCAACTTACTTTAGGGAGACCAGATAGCGAGTGTGAAAAATCAGAATGGGGGTGGGGGGTAATAGGCGCCTATATAAGACAAAGCCCCAAATATCGAGAATGTCCCTATAAAATCGGGACATCTGGTCACCCTAACTTACTTAGTGTTCTTCAGGATACGTGGCCACTCAGCAAAACATTATATGGGATAAATAATGCACCAAAGAAAAACATTTAAGTTTCTGCAGTTATTATGAGCATATAGTGGAAACAAGCAAGCATTTAAACCATGTAATTCATGTGCTGTGCCCTTCAACATCAGATAACAGTTAATTCTGGAGTAAATGTGCCCTGTTTCCAAAATTTCACACTATGCCTGTGTCTCCAAAGCAGCTCCTCTGGAAGAAAAATATTCAAGATAGGTCCTGACTCCAGATATTAATGCATGAGAGGTGAAATCCTGGCTTCATTAAAGACAATGCCAAACTCCCAATGACTTCAACAGAGTCTGGATTTCACTCAAAAAGTGGGTTCTTAGATTTTGAATTTTAACTTTAATTATAATTTTATATTTATATTTACATTTTCATTTACAACACTTGGTAGAAAAGCAATATTTAACTAAATGTTACCAGTAAAAAGCTAACACAATTCCAAGCTGCCCAAAAGTTAATATTTATTACAAGACTTTTAAACCTGGCACCATCTCTGGGACTAGATATCACTAGAACAAGGAAGGATCGCATACATAGTGAAGTATAGATCTCTACAAGCTAGCCGAGTCTTCCCCCACCCAGTTCTGCTAATGAGGACTGTGGTTTCTAAAAGGAGAGTATGTCAGCAGAGACTCTGGGTGCACAGGGTTTTCATCCAATTTCTTGTGTCCATGAGCAGCTCTTTGAGAGGATAGGGATTTAGCACTTGGGCATTCAAGTTTGCTTCAGACTAAAAGTTCAAGTGCTCAATGCAGGATCAAGTGTTGTTATGGGTTTTTTTCCCTTTCCAATTTTATGAACATAGATATGGGTCTTAAATGAACATATTTCTCTTTTTGACATACACTCATGATTTAAAAACAAAACAAATCATGTAAATGGACAATTTATATTCAAAAAGCAGCTCCAACATGAAAGTAGTAACTACTTTTCAAGAAGTGTTGCACATTGTGGTGCAATCCATATCAGCCCCATGAGCAGGCATCCCAGGCCTAAAGTAAGCTCATCTACAATACTGTAGTAATGGATTTTTTCCCATCTTTTTCTTAATTTTTCTACATAAAAAAAAACAAAACGAAAATTATTTTAAAAAAGAAGTGAGACTACAAGTGGCTTGTAAAATCAACAGAGGCAATGAAATTTCAATTTGAGACTGCCACTCCATCCTTAATTCACATTTTGTCTAGACACTGCAGCAGAAGTGCTTCATGAACTCCTCACATTAGTAGATCCCTGAAATACTAGGGCATAAAGAGGGAAGTTGAGGGCAACCTAACTCATGTAATTTCCTTGTTTTAACTGATGCAAGCCAAACCTTTTAGATTATTTGGACAGGTTTTGGGCGGGGGAGTGGGAGTTAAATGTAATAGTTTAACTTTTCATATTTATATTTTAATGATTGTTTATTGTGTCCAATTTATTTAGGGTGTAATCCTGCATGAGTTACAATCCACATGAGCAGTCCATTGATGTTAATGCATGTGTATGTGGGAGCTTGCAGAATCTGGCCCTTAGTTTTCTTTTACTTTTAAAATGAACCAATAGTTACAAAACTTGCAAAGGTGGAAAGTAGTCATGAACACATGAAACAAAATCTCTCTTGTAGGCTACTCTTTTTGGTGTTTTTCCCTAGGATTGTAAAACAGTGGATGCATCTGGATACAACCTATGTAATATCCAACTATTGACATGTTAAAAACTGTCCTATGGACAAAACAGAATTGGAGAGTCCTCAGTCTTGTTTCTGTTCTCCATCTTTACCCTTGCCCTTCTGAAAATTCCAGTTCCATTAATGTGTGTAAATACCTAGCACACTCATTTATACATTTCCAAAATATTACATTATTTTCCCCTCAAATTATTTGCTATGCTTGATCAGTAGACCATGCCATCTTAAAAACTGTTACATTCTACAAAACACCGGTTTCATACTAAGGGTTTGAGATTATAAACTGTATTAGGATAGTAGTTTTAAGAGTTATCTGTAAACAGAAAATAACCACAATACTATCATGGATCTTAACTCTCAAAAGCCTAAGAGGATGCTTTGTACAATGCAGGACAGTCTTGATGTACTTTGTAGAACATTGTCCAAAAGTAAGACATTTCTTAAATTAAAAAAACAAAAACAAAATTAGAAGCTTCCTTATAAATGACATCTGAAGTGTGAAGTTGTTTCTATACTAATTTTTTGAAAGAAACTACAGGGCAAAACAGTCACTTATGGAAATAACAAGTTGTGCTGTGTGGTGAGAAAGAACAAATCTTCAACTGAGAGAGCCTATGCCACAATGAAGAAAACAATGAAGATAGTTCCTTCCTTATAGCCAGATCTCCAAATAAATGTATTCTGCTCATCTCACAAGTCCCTGGTGGGTTATGCAACCCCCACTGCCTTCTTTCTGTAATTCACAGGGGCAACCTACTTGAACTTGGGCTTTGAATGAACTTAGATGCTGGAGGTGATTCACAGACACTGAAGCATGCTCCTGAGAGGGGATTATGTTTTTACTGCCCCCTTACTTTCCTCACCCTCCTGATGTTTTTTTAAAAATAACGAATAATTGTTTTAAAATATCTCACGGGTTTTGCCTATTTCTAAAAACTTTAGGGAATAATTCAAAAGTATCTTGGCTCTTTTGTGCAACCTACATTTCAATACATTTATTTCCTACTATCATGCGTAGTCAGGATAAGAAGGAACATTGGTAACATTCATTTAAAAAATAAGAGAGAAAGAGAGAGAGAGAAAACCAGCTTGTTTAGCCTCTGTAATCTCCCAGTTTTCTTTCACAACTTCCTGAAATTACTCAACTCACACTGTTCCCTATTTCTTTAAAATAAAACAAAACAAGCGAGCCTTCCTTGTATTAGTCTGAAGTTTTCTTGTGTATTTCTCTGGAGTTTACACTATACACATAGAGGAGTCCCACTGACTCCTCGGGATCTCATCTAAAGCTACCTGTTTCTGAAGAAGTATCCATGGCCAAAAAGCTGATCCGCTTTTAGCAGAACAAATATAGAACAATAGTGCAAACAAACAAATATGCATTGCTAAAGCACTACGAAAGAAACAGCCCATCCTTATGTGGGCAGCTGTAAATGACAAATTTCCTCCTTGTCCGCTGCTTGTGACCATCCTATGATCCCAGAACGCAAGACCACCAGGATAGGACATCAGCGCTGGCCCCTAACAAACATTAGCCGGGATCTCCTCCTGCCCTAAGCAGAAAAGTTAGCTCCCCACCATTCGCACCATCCACACTCACCACTTGCCCCCTCTCCTCAGCAAACTTTGTCCTCTCCTCCCCTAACCCCCTCCCAAAAAAAAAAAAAAAAGTTTGCAGCACAGCAAAGCGCTCAGACAGGTGTCAACCCAGGCTACTCGCAGCCCAGGAAAAGGCAAAGGGCGGCACAGGGCGAGCAGCAAGGCAATGCCAGACGAGACATGCCCTGCCACACTCAGCAGCTGCCCCCCTGGAGCGCTGCGGCTCGGCAGTACGGTACCTGCTCTGGCCGGGGCTGGCTGCAGACAGTTCTCCCAGTCCTCTCCAGCTCCATGTGCGGCGGCTCCCCCTCGCAGCAGAGCCGCGGCAGGAGGCAGCTCCGCTCTCGGTCCCTCCCCTCTCCACTCCACTTCCTCATTCCAATGCAACATGACTGCAGCCGGCCAGCTCCAGCGGGCATCTCGCTCCCGCTAAGCTCCCCCGCGCCCTGCAAAGAGATTCATTTTAAGGCGAGCCCAGCAGCCCCGAAGAGCGCAGGAGACTCGCGGAGGCTGTCAGAGGAGGGCAACACCCTCTTTTCTCACCGAGCCTCTTCTGCACTGCTGCGCCAGGACGCTGCCCAGCGGGACGGGGCTTCTCCTTGACCCACCTGTTAACACTTCATGCGCTGCAGGATGAGCCAGCCCCCTCCTCTGGGATGCACAACACTGACTTTTTCCCCCAGGGGGTGGTTAGCCTCTGGATCTTGAACTTAAGCCTTGTAAAAGTGCCCAGATACCACAGGGATGGGTATCCAATGACCACGTGTGGTAAAATAAACGAAATTAACGCACTGTGGAAAAACCATCCTGAAAGTTAGGCATAAAAGCAACTCACCTGCCCTTGCTGTGATGATATTTTACTTGGCCAGCAAAGAAAAATGCAACCCTGGCAAATAGAATTTAGCAAGGGTATTATAAAGCGTATACAAGTGAGCGACATAGACAAAGTGGGCCAGGTTCTGATCCAGATTAACTCAGTGTGAATCTAGAATAACTCCTCTGATGTCCTTAGAATTATTCAGGAGTTACACTGACATACATCAGAAACTGACCTGCTGTACATTCTTCAAAATCTCCAATTATGTATTATTTTCAGTGACCTATAGTAATTATACAGGTGGGCTAGCTCACACTACCAGTTCAAATTCAGCCTCTGAGTAGTGTGGCCATAGTTGAGGTTAGAGAGGAAGGATGGTCCTTACACTAACAGCCCAATCAGTCAAACTGTAAGGACATGGGTACCGTTCAGATAAACACATGCATCAAATATTTGCAGGATCAGAACTTAAATGACTTGTCCAAGGTCATGCATAAAATGTATAGCAGAGTTAGGTATTGAACCCATATCTCCTGAATTTCAATCCAGGGCCCCATTGATTCAATGGAATTACTCACACAGTTAATATTAAGAGCATGCATAACTGTTTGCAGGACTGGAACCTTAGGGTACGTCTATACTTACCCGCTGGTTCGGCGGCAAGCAATCGATCTTCTGGGATCAATTTATCGCGTCTTGTCTAGATGCGATAAATCGATTCCGGAAGTGCTCGCCGTCGACACCGGTAATCCTGCTCAGCGAGAGGAGTAGGCGGAGTCGACGGGGGAGCCTGCCTGCCGCGTGTGGACCCGCGGTAAGTACCTTTAAGTTCAAACTAAGATATTTCGACTTCAGCTACGTTATTCACGTAACTGAAGTTGCGTATCTTAGTTCGAACTGGGGGCTTAGTGTGGACCAGCCCTTAGTGTCTCTCTGCTTCAGTTCCCCATCTGTAAAATGAGGATAATACTACAACCTTTTCCCATCCCGTCTTGTCTATTTTTTTGCCCTCATCCTACAAAGACACAAGTATGTGAGTAACTTTGTATATGGGAGCTGCACCATTGACTTAAATGGAGCTACTCTCAGGAGTAAAGATAAGCGTGTGTGTAAGTGTTTACAGGATTGGGATTTTAGATTCTAATCTCTTTGGAACAAGATCTGTCTCTTACCATGTGTTTGTATAGTTCCCAGAACAATGGGTTCTTGATCTTAGCTGAGGTCTCTAGACATTACCATAATACAAATAATAAATAAATAATAATAATAATAAAATTGTAGCCAAGGTCCTATCCTAAGATCTAGTGTCAACCTCCTCTCCCTGCAGGAAACTTTGCACAAATGGATTGATATGGACTACACAGACTCGGACATCTGAATATTATATTTGTTATGCCTGAGAGCTTGAATTAATATGTAAACTAGATACCATTAACTTGGGTTTGAATAGGCACTGGGAGTGGCTGGGTCATTACACATATTGAATCTATTTCCTTGTGTTAAGTATCCTCACACCTTCTTGTCAACTGTCTAAAATGGGCCATCTTGATTATCACTACAAAAGTTTTTTTTCTCCTGCTGATAATAGCTCATCTTCATTAATTAGCCTCTTACAGTTGGTATGGCTACTTCCACCTTTTCATGTTCTCTGTATGTATATATATTTCTTACTATATGTTCCATTCTATGCATCTGATGAAGTGGGCTGTAGCTCACAAAAGCTTATGCTCAAATAAATTTGTTAGTCTCTAAAGTGCCACAAGTACTCCTGTTCTTTTTGTGGATACAGACTAACACGGCTGCTACTCTGAAACCTGTCATTATGCAAGGCACTGAATTTAGCCGTATGGAGTGGAAATCCATCAACTTCATGAAAAAAATTGTACAGAAACAGACAGACATCATCTTCCTTTCCAAATGCAAACAGATGGACATCATACCAAAAGGACTACAGGTAAAAAATCCCTTACAATCTACATATCACACAGACTATGCTGAGAGATTGTGCACACACTCTCAAATAAACTGCGAAACCACCTGATCAACATCCTATACAGCAAACAGGGAAAGATTAAGAAGAGCTCTCAAAACTGGATACTCTCATAAAAAAACAACCTTCCACACAAACTTCCTCATGGATAGACTTTACAAAAACTAGACAAGCCATTTACAATACAAACTTTGCTTCTCTACAAAGGAAAAAGACACTAAACTATCTAAACTGCTACATGCCACAAGGAGCCACAACAGTAATTCCCTTAACCCACCCAACAATATTGTTAATCTTTCCAGCTATACTCTTAGCCCGACAGAAGAGTCTGTCCTATCTCGGGGCCTCTCCTTTCGTCCCTCCAGGCCCACGAACATGATACAGTTCTGCGGTGACCTGGAATCCTACTTTCGATGTCTCCAACTCAAAGAATATTTCCATCACACCTCTGAACAACATACTAACCCACAGAATCCTTCCCACCAATACTACAAACAGAAGGATTCTGCGTGGACTCCTCCTGAAGGCCAAAACAACAGACTGGACTTCTACATTGATTGCTTCCATCAACGTGCACAGGCTGAAATTGTGGAAAATGCTGAACACGACGCCATCAACAGCCTCAGGAACAACTCTGACATCATAATCAAAAAGGCTGACAAAGGAGGTGCTGTCGTCATCATGAATAGGTTGGAATATGAACGAGAGGCTGCTAGGCAGCTCTCTAACTCCACATTCTACAGGCCATTACCCTCTGATCACACTGAGGGTTACCAAAAGAAACTGCACCATCTGCTCAAGAAACTCCCTGAAAAAGCACAGGAACAGATTTGTACAGACACATGCCTAAAACCCCGACCAGGGACATTCTATTTGCTACCCAAGATCCATAAACCTGGAAACCCTGGATGCCCCATCATCACAGGCATTGGCACCCTAACAGGAGGATTGTCTGGCTATGTGGACTCTCTCCTCAGGCCCTACGCTACCAGCACTCCCAGCTATCTTCAAGACACCACTGACTTCCTGAGGAAACTACAATCCATCGGTGATCTTCCAGAAAACACCACCCTGGCCACTATGGATGTAGAAGCCCTCTACACCAACATTCCACACAAAAATGGACTACAAGGTATCAGGAACAGTATCCCCGATAATGTCACAGCAAATCTGGTGGCTGAACTTTGTGACTTTGTTCTCACCCACAACTATTTCACATTTGGGGACAATATATACCTTCAAGTCAGTGGCACTGCTATGGGTACCCGCATGGCCCCACAGTATGCCAACATTTTTATGGCTGACTTAGAACTACACTTCCTTAGCTCTTGTCCCCTAACGCCCCTACTCTACTTGCGCTACATTGACAACATCATCATCTGGACCCATGGAAAAGAAGCCCTTGAGGAATTCTACCATTATTTCAACAATTTCCATCCCACCATCAACCTCAGCCTAGACCAATCCACACATTTCCTGGACACTACTGTGCTAATAAGTGATGGTCACATAAACACCACCCTATACCAGAAACCTACTGACTGCTATACTTACCTACATGCCTCCAAGCTTCCATCCAGGACACACCACACGATCCATTGTCTACAGCCAAGCTCTAAGAGACAACCGTATTTGCTCCAATCCCTCAGACAGAGACAAACACCTACAAGATCTCTATCAAGCATTCTTAAAACTACAATACCCACCTGCTGAAGTGAAAAAACAAATGGACAGAGCCAGAAGAGTACCCAGAAGTCACCTACTACAGGACAGGCCCAACAAAGAAAGTAACAGAATGCCACTAGCCGTCACCTTCAGCCCCCAACTAAAACCTCTCCAGCGCATCAAAGATATACAACCTATCCTGAAAGATGATCCCTCACTCTCACAGACCTTGGGAGACAGACCGTCCTCTTTTACAGACAGCCCCCCAACCTGAAGCAAATACTCACCAGCAACCACACACCACACAACAAAAACACTAACCCAGGAACCTATCCTTGCAACAAAGCCCAATGCCAACTCTGACCACATATTTATTCAAATGACACCATCATAGGACCTAATCACATTAGCCCCGCCATCAGGGGCTCATTCACCTGCACATCTACTAATGTGATATATGCCATTATGTGCCAGCAATGCCCCTCTGCCATGTACATTGGCCAAACTGGACAGTCTCTACACAAAAGAATAAATGGACACAAATCTGACATCAGGAATCATAACATTCAAAAACCAGTAGGAGAACACTTCAACCTCTCTGGTCACTCAATAACAGACTTAAAGGTGGCAATTTTGCAACAGAAAAGCTTCAAAAACAGACTCCAAGGAGAAACTGCTGAGCTTGAATTAATATGCAAACTAGATACCATTAACTTGGGTTTGAATAGAGACTGGGAGTGGCTGGGTCATTACACATATTGAATCTATTGCCCCATGTTAAGTATCCTCACACCTTCTTGTCAACTGTCTAAAATGGGCCATCTTGATTATCACTACAAAAGTTTTTTTTCTCCTGCTGATAATAGCTCATCTTCATTAATTAGCCTCTTACAGTTGGTATGGCTACTTCCACCTTTTCATGTTCTCTCTATGAATATATATTTCTTACTATATGTTCCATTCTATGCATCTGATGAAGTGGGCTGTAGCCCACGAAAGCTTATGCTCAAATAAATCTGTTAGTCTCTAAAGTGCCACAAGTACTCCTGTTCTTTTTAAGGCCAGAAGGGACCACTGTGAAGATCTGGTCTGACCTCCTGTATAACACAAGCCATAGAACTTCCCCAAAATAATTCCTAGAGGATATCTTTAAAAAAACAATCCAAACTTGATTTAAATCTTGCCTGTGATGCAGAATCCACCATGACCCTTGGTAAGTTGTTCCAACGGGGTTAATTACCCTCAGTGTTAAATTTTTTTTGCCTTATTTCCAGTCTGAATTTGTCTAGCTTCAATTTCTAGCCACTGGATCATGTTACACTGTTATCTGCTAGATTGAAGAGCCCATCATCAAATATTTGTTCCCCATGTAGGTACTTATGACTGTAATCAAGTCACCCCTTACCCTTCTCTGTGTTAAGCTAAATTGATTGAGCTCTTTGAGCAGGGTGACCAGACAGCAAATATGAAAAATCGGGACAAGGCGGGGGGGATGGTATTAGGAGCCTATATAAGATAAAGAGCCAAAAATCAAGACTGTCCCTATAAAATCGGGACATCTGATCACCCTATCTTTGAGTCTAATCACTATAAGGCATGTTTTCTAATCCTTTAATCATTCTCATGGCTCTTCTCTGAACCCTCTCTAATTTATCAACATCCTTCTTGACATGTGGACGACAGAACTAGTCACAGTATTCCAGCAGCAGTTGCATCAGTGTCAAATACAGAGGTAAAATAACCTCTCTATTCCTACTCAAGATTCCCCTGTTTATGCATTCCAAGACTGCATTAGCCCTTTCGGCCCCAGCATTTCATTGGGAGCTCATACTCAGCTGATGATCCACGATGAATGCCAATATCATTTTCAGAGTCACTGCTTCCTAGGATAGAGTCCCCCATCCTGTAAATATGGCTACATTCTTTGTTCCTAGATGTATACATTTACCCATATTAAAATGCATATTGTTTCCTTCCAGTTAACCAAGAGATCCAGATCACACTTTATCAGTGACCTGTCCTCTTCCCCCAATTTTTGTGTCAACTGTAAACTTTATCAGTGATGATTTTCTGTTTCTTTCCAGGTCTTTGTTAAACATCTTAAATAGTGTAGGACCAAGAACCATTCCCTGCAGGAAACTAGAAACACATCAACTCAATGATAATTCCCCATTTACAGTTACATTTTGAGATCTACCAGTGAGCCAGCTTTTAATCCATTTAATGTATACCATGCTCATTTTATATCAGTCTAGATTTTAAATCAAAATATCACATGTTGCCGAGCCAAACACCTTATGGAAACTGTGACAAAGTTCCTCCTCTATCTTGGTGGGTCCTGCACTTATTGGCAGATTTTCTTGCCTCAGAGATTCACCATGTGGGTTGGGGAACAGCCCAGAGACCTTCCCCTCTGGAAGAACCCACAGTCCAGGTCAATTGGGAGGTTTGCGGGGAACCCGGGCCCACCCTCTACTCCGGGTTCCAGCCCAGGGCCCTGTGGACTGCAGCTGTCTATAGTGCCTCCTGTAACAGCTGCATGACAGCTACAACTCCCTGGGCTACTTCCCCATGGCCTCCTCCAAACACCTTCCTTATTCTCACCACAGGACCTTCCTCCTGGTGTCTGATAACGCTTGTGCTCCTCAGTCCTCCAGCAGCACACCCTCTCACTCTCAGCTCCTTGCGCCTCTTGCTCCCAGCTCCTCACACTCTCACCACAAACTGAAGCGAGCACCTTTTTAAAACCCAGGTGCCCTGATTAGCCTGCCTTAATTGATTCTAGAAGCTTCTTCTTAATTGGCTCCAGGTGTCCTAATTAGCCTGCCTGTCTTAACTGGTTCTAGCAGGTTCCTGATTACTCTAGTACAGCCCCTGCTCTGGTCACTCAGGGAACAGAAAACTACTCATCCAGTGACCAGTATATTTGCCCTCTACCAGACTCCTGTACCCCACTGGTCTGGGTCTGTCACAAAGCATAAGAAGGGAAATGTACCTGATGTATGCCATACTTTAAAAACTGTGATTTGTCACTAGAGAACAAGAAAAGTTTCAGTCTTTCCCATTATTAATCCATTTTCAGGGATTTATAAATGGATCATACAGATTTATGAGGGGCTGGAACTTGGAGACAAATTCTCATCTCACTCAGTTACACTGGAGCACGTCAGTTTGGTTCAGTGCAACTGCATGTGTGTAAATGAAAGGAGTACTTGGCTCTGTGTGTGTCAAGAACTCACCCCGGTATTAGAAAGAAAATACGACCATGCCCTTTGATAGTGCCTTTCATGTAAGGAACCCAAAGAGCTTTACAAGCAATAATTCAGCTTCATGATATCCCAGTGAGGCGGGGAAACTTACACAGGGAGCACTTCACTCACCACAGGGGTGGAAAGTGGAAGCTGGTTAGCAGTACCCAGAGGCTCTCTGCTACAAAAAATGAGTTTCGATCTTGTGATGTAAGAGTTATGCTTTTGGAGCTCCTCTAAGTCACAGCTGCTTCATTATTTTTAAATGAAATTTTGCAGGGCAGTGGTTCATAGAGTGGACTAGTTTGTGTGTCTTGGAAGGGAAACCATATTTGCAAAAAAAAAAATTAAGTGCATTTCACAACATACATGCCATGATTTCTCCGTGAAACGTTGATAAGGTGTTGTAGGGTCAGACTCCACCAACCGTACACATGTCAGAGCTATTTTACCATTTTTGAATCAGATCTTGCAAGATGCTGAGTGCCCTCTACAAGGCAGTGTCAGCTGACAGCAACCCACAACTCACAGGAGATCCTCAGTACTTCTCAGAGTGCCCAGGTAGCGTCTAATGCTACAATTCTTCTTCCTGCAGTGGGAATCCTATGACTGCAGTGGGAATTTTGCATAAGTAAAAACTGTCAGATCAGCCCTCTGGTTTAATGGCTCTTTAACCTATGAACAAAAGAAACATCTGTGCAATAACAAACATTATGTGGAACACATGCAGATCTAGTGATCTGCACTTCCTGGAGAATGTCCAAATAGCTATTTATCAGTGTGGAATCTGCCAACAGCTTCTCCAGCACCAAAGTTATTCCAAATTGTGGAGATCCAAAGATCTGAGAGCAAAAGTGCACAATATTTGTGTATATATAGAATTAAGATTGTGGAGCACAATTGATCATACTAAATGCTTAATCAGTTTTGGGGAGATTTTCAAGTGCACAATGGTAATTGGACGCCTAGCTGCCATTTGTGCTGTTGAAAATCTTCTCCTTTATCTATTATTACTGTAGTAGTATGTGGAAGGCTCAACTAGGTCAGTATCTCCATGGCCTCAGGCACTACACAAAGCTACATTAAATGACAACTCCTACCCCAAGAGTTTATAATTTAAGGCTTCGATCCTACAAAGAGAATCACCAAGGTGCACCCCTGCACTCACCTGATTCTCTTTGCAGAATCAGGGCCTAGAAGACAAGACGTAACAGGCAGATGAAACAAACAAGTGGACAAGGGGAAAGAAGGTGGGGAAAGAAATAAAACTAAGAGGATAAAAATCTGTTCTCTTGGAATGGTAATGGAATTACTGATCTGCTGCATACTAGTTGGTGTAGAGAACAAACCTATTTTCTGTTTCAGATAATCAGAGGTAAAGGCTGTTTTCATCAAGTTATTCCTGACTGACAGAAGTTTCACTATTTACATGTTTGTAATGAGTTATTGTCAACCATCCAGCAGTTTCATTGGCTGACACAACCGACAGGTAACATAACACCTTTACAGGTGACTCAGTATGGTGATACTGACAAATAATAATGTAGGGAAGCAGTACACAGAAAAAACAACGGCTTCATGTTACATCTTATAAGAAGTAATGTGTGTAGCACATGGTTGGTATACTTAATATGCTGTAGTACAAGTATTGTACATTCTGTAAATAGGAATGAATCTGAGAGGAAATATTCTTGTGCAACATTGTTAGGAGCTTTTCCCAGTGGAACTGACAGCAAGGAGAAATCTCTTCAGATCACCTCTCCCAAAGACAGAGAAGTTCTTCAAGGATGTTCCTGGCAATGAATTAGGCAGTTACAGGACTAATGCCTTTATTTCATCAATTGTTGTGGTACTTTACATCAACTGCAACCCAATTATTTAATGGCTCAGAACTTTTGAATTTACAAAAAAGAGTGTGCCCCCCTTTTATAGAGACCTGACACTTCTTCCTTATTAGTATCTCCAAAGTCCATCCTTTCCTTTCTATCCTCACAGTGAAATCTCTCATTCAGGCTCTTTTTTTATTTTGACTTGACAGCAGAAGCTTCATCCCTGGCCTCCCAAAAGCACATATTGCTCCTGTTCAGTACTTACAAAACGTAGCCACTAAAGTCCTCTCCTTTTCCCATCAAATTGTTCATGTCACTCCCCTCTTTGAATCACTAGTTCCCCATCTACTATTGCATCATATTCAAACTAGTGGTCACCTCCTTCAGTCTCCCTTGCCCTACTTATTCTTCTTTATCAAGCTTCATCGCCCTTTCCACTCCTCCAGTGTTCCCACCCATGTCTACCCATTTATCAGTTTCCATATCCTCTTCCCTGCAACCCCTCTGTGCACTGACTGACCTCTCAGAACTCACCCGCAAGGACCCTACCCTCTCTATTTTTAAGTCCCCCGTAAAAACCTGTTTTTTTCGTGCTGTCTGTAGTGAATCTTTTTTAAATATTTAGGAAATCCTTTTTGATGTTTCCTTTCCCTTACCTGTGTCTACCTTAGTCTGTCAGCTCCTGAGGCAGAAACCAGCCTTTCTTGAATGTCTGGAAAGCTCCTGGCACATTGTGGACACTACCTCAAGCAAATAGTTATAATAATAAGAGCAAGATGTGGGTGTTTTTTAACTTGTGCCAGGACGGTATGAAAATTAGCCCTTTGCATATGCTGTTCCTAAAATGGAGAGAGGTGAACAAGACCAATGATAGAAAGAGGGGTTATTTTAGAGATATTGCTTATTTGACCTGACACCTCAGATGAGACAATAGAAGGACCTATCCCAGAAATTCATGACAGCACACACTGGCTAAGTGAGCGTCTCATAGATCTAGTGTAACATCATATCATGGGTCAGATTTATACCAATGTACCTCAGATCAGATTTTGGCTCTGTGTCCATATGCATGAATTTTGCGATTAAATCACAAATACAGTAAAAAATATAGTATAAAAATCCCATACATTTTATTACTGATTTCCTCACTCACTGTTTTGTATTTACTTGACCACTGTAAGTTTTTTATTATTAGGATCTTACTTTTACAAAATGCAAAAATACCATTCAGAAGATAGGAAGGGAACACAACAGTGCTGAATACGACTGAAGAAATATTTCCTTGCATTAGGGATTGCTACATTATCTGACTCATCATGACTGGTAAAGTGAAGTGGAGGTTATGTCAGGTAATGTCTAAGGAGTTAATATTTTTATAACAGCAAACTCCCCATGTTCAGTTTATACGTATTATACATATTTAGGAATTTTAGTAAAATATTTTTTGTTTTTATTTTTGCTTTATTAAAATATATTTTAACTAGTGTGGTTAAAAATTCAAATATTATAGAAAAGGGAAGTTTGGGGTGTGCAAGAAAAGCAGGGTCAGACTAATCGGTTGTCTATGCTTATATTATTTCAATGGGTGAAATACCTTTCCTTCTAAACTTTGCCTCTAACAATTTTCATCTCAGGACCAAGCATAACCAGATACAATTTGAATCCACGATCTCTGGTCAACATTCTAAACTGTCACTGCCTACTTCCTCTAACTCACCTGTGTAATTCTTAGTCTGAGCACTCTTGCAGCCTAAACAACCTGTTGGCCAGATGACTGATCAAGAAGGCCTATCTACACTACAGTTATGATGGAGACAGGGACCCAGTTACAGTTCCATTTTGTAAGGAAGGCATATTATTACTTATATTATGGTAGTGCCAAAAAGCCCCTGCCAGTATCAGGGTCCCATCATTCTAGGTTCTGTGAACACACAGAAATAGAATAATAGAATCATAGAACTAGAAGGGACCTCGAGAAGTCATCTAGTCTAGTCCCCTGCACTCATGGCAGGACTAAGTATTATCTAGACCATCCCTGACAGGGGTTTGTCCAACCTGCTCTTGAAAATCCCCAATGATGGAGATTCCACCACCTCCCCAGGCAATTTATTCCAGTGCTTAATCACCCGGACAGTTAGGAAGTTTTTCCTAATGTCCAACGTAAACCGCCCTTGCTTCAATTTAAGCCCATTGCTTCTTGTCCTATCCTCAGAGGTTAAGAAGGACAATTTTTCTCCCTCTTCCTTGTAACAGCCTTTTATGTACTTGAAAACTGTTATCATGTCCACTCTCAGTCTTCTCTTCTCCAGACTAAACAAACCCAATTTTTTCAATCTCCTCTCATAGGTCATGTTTTCTAGACCTTTAATCATTTTTGTTGCTCTTCTCTGGACTTTCTCCAATTTGTCCACATCTTTCCGGATATGTGGCGCCCAGAACTGGACAGAGTACTCCAGTTGAGGCCTAATCAGCGTGGAGTAGAGCGGAAGACTTACTTCTTGTGTCTTGCTTACAATACTCCTGCTAATACATCCCAGAATTATGTTTGCTTTTTTTGCAACAGCATTACACTATTGACTCATATTTAGCTTGTGATCCACTATGACCCCCAGATCCCTTTCCGCAGTACTCCTTCCTTGGCAGTCATTTCCCATTTTGTATGTGTGCAACTGATTGTGCCTTCCTAAGTGGAGTACTTTGCATTTGTTCTTATTGAATTTCATCCTATTTACTTCAGACCATTTCTCCAGTTTGTCCAGATCATTTTGAATTTTAATCCTTTCTTCCAAAGCACTTGCAACCCCTCCCAGCTTGGTATCATCCGCAGACTTTATATGTGTATTCTCTATGTCATTATCTAAATCATTGATGAAGATATTGAACAGACCCAGACCCAGAACGGATCCCTGCGGGACCCCACTCATTATGCCCTTCCAGCATGACTGTGAACCACTGATAACTACTCTCTGAGAACGATTTTCCAACCAGTTATGCACCCAGCTTATAGTAGCTCCATCTAGGTTATATTTCCCTAGTTTGTTTATGATAGACATAGTCCTAACCCAGGGAACTTGCAATCTCTTTAGGCAATGCTGATAAGGTCCTATCTAGCAAAATGCAACTGTGTTGTATCCAGGTCAGGAGACAGCCATGATATAATCAGGTCCCCTGACCTGGTTATAATTGTAAGGTAGATAGGGAAAAATACTCAGCAAAACAGAAAACATTGTCAAGCATGTCTATGATCAGAAGACTCCAGGAGCAGCAGACAAGGAATCTACTGTTTTTGATGTTAATAAAATTCAAGGTTGTAGGACCCCATATTTCATTTCAAAGGGCCAGTAACAATTACTCTGGATATATAACCATGAAGTTAGAATTTTCTCTAATGTAACGGAAATGAAAATCCCAAACCTATGGCCTACTGAAAATAGTTATGTGGCTCTGTTTGCAGGGTTCAAATGATAATCTAATTTGTGTATCAGTTTTAGTTGGTTGAGCTTAAACAGATAATGGGCTAAATTCTACTTTCTGTTAAATAGATGTACATCTGGAGAAAATCTACTGGAGTTTAATCCAGATTTCCATTGATCTGATTAAGATCAGGAATGGCTTAACTAGTATAAAATACTCTAACAGACCAATCCAAAATCCACTGAAGTCAACAGAAGTCTTTATCAGCAGTTTACTAAGGGCTTGTCTACACTGGCAAGTTTTGTCACCAAAAACTGCCTTTTGGCGACAAAACAGCGATAGCATATACACTGCAATGGGACTTTCGTCGAAAAAAAATGCCCAATTTTGGTGACAAAAATCTTCCACCCTTGCGAGAGACTTTTGTCTTTTCCCCTCCCTTTATTATCGACAAACAGCCAGTGTAGACACCGCGCCTTTTTTTCTCAATTTTATTGGTCTCCAGAAAGTGTCCCACAATTCCCATGCTGCTGCTCTGGTCAGCAGTTTGAACTCTGCTGCTCTGCAGCCAACCTGCCCCTCCCTCTTGCAAGCCCCGGGAATTTTAAATCTCATTTCCTGCTTGCTGGCTTCCCATGTGAGCTTCCCAGATGGCTTCCCAGGTAAGCATGGCTGGCTATCGCACCAAACATGCTCCCGCTTGGACCACCACTGAGCTGTTGGATCTGATCAGTATATGGGGAGAGGAGTCTGTTCAGTCGCAGCTGCGATTGACCCATAGGAATTGGGACATATATGGGCAAATTTCTCAAGGCTTGTGCGAAAAGGACTATGATTGGGACATGCAGCAGTGCAGAGAGAAGATAAAGGAGCTGAGGCAGGCATACCATAAGGCACGGGAGGCAAACCATCGCTCCGGTGGTGCACCTAAGACCTGCCGCTTCTATAAGGAGCTGAATTCTATCGTTGGTGGTGACCTCACTTCCATCACCGATAGCCCTGTGGATACTTCGGAGGCAGAAGAAAGAGAGGGTAACCCGGAGGCTGAAATTCTGGATGAAGAAGTGGAGCTAGAATAGGATGTGGAACTCCTAGCAGGGTTGCCCGGTGGGGCAGGCAGCCAGGAACTTTTCTCCACTCCAGAAGTGCTCTACAGGGAGCAGGAAGAAGATGAGACGCCGGGTAAGTTGCTGTGGCTTGTGCAGGGAATTGAAAAGTGGGAGGCAGGTAGTATTTTATGTGAGCTGGACATTGTCCTGTGTAGCTAATCTGCATGGCCAAGCAGGGTGTCGATGGTGTCAAAGAGAGGCTCTGGAAAGTTTCCAAGAGGTACTTGTTAATCCTAGCTGCAGATTCCAAGGGACTCAGCCTTGTTAGTTTCCCCCATTGTAGGAAACTGTACCATGCCATTTAGCAATCACTAGAGCTGTGACTAAAGCGCCACATACCTGATCTGCATATAGACTGGGATGAAAGCTGCAAGCATGCAGTAGTTGTGCCCTGATTTCCCTGCTCACCCACAGCAGTGAGATGTCAGCAAGGAGGTTGGCCGCCTGTGAAAAAGTGTGGGATAATTTTAGAATGAGTTCCCTGCAAAGCTGCCCTGCAAGCTGTGACTGTTTTGTATGTACACACAACCGCCTTCCCCCCATTCCCAACACTCAACATGATTGGGGTGCTCGCAGAGCTGTGTGCCTGCCTAGAGTCAGTGAGAAAGTGATTGCTACTTTGCAAAAGGCCCTTGTTACTGAAACGTTTCAATAGTTTGCTGGAATGTAATAATCCCTCTTCTGTGCATTGTCCACAGCAGCCAAGACCTTGAGGAACACACTATGCACCCCTGCTGACTGGCTTCGGCAGAAAAGGAAGAATCCGAGACGCAGCAAAGAAGACATGTTCCGGGAGGTGCTGCAGCACGATGAGAGACAGACCAGGGAACACAAAGAGTGCTGGGAAGCCAATGCAGCATTTGCTAGGCAAGTGACAGAGCAGATGATAAAAGTTATGGAGGATAAGACAGAGATGCTCAAGTCTCTGATACAGCTGCAGACTGAGCAGATCCAAGTTCGAGCGCTACTGCAGCAAATGCACAATTCTTCCCACCCCCCACCCCTCATGCCCACACATTTCTTTTCACTTCACAGCACTCCTGAGCTTCCCCATCACTCCACCCCCTCTCACAGCTTGAACAATGATAGCTGGAGCTACACACTGTTGTGAGGTTTTACCCTTTTTAACAATAAATAAAGGCTAAGGTATTTAATGGTACAGCATTTTTATTCTGTGTTCTAAAAAAGCATATAGCAATCAATTCAATCTCGGGAACAGGCTTCTAAAGCATTTTATTGCAGGGAGCTTGAGCCCCAAAATTGTACATGGATGCACCAGGGAAACAACTCCAAAGCAGACGTGTGTTACTGCCCCTCATTGTCAAAGTGGTTCCTCAAAGCCTCTCTGATGTTAATAGCAGCCCTCTGGGCTCCTCTGACAGTCCTAGCAGCTGGTTGTTCAAACTGTGCAGCCAAGCATTTTGCCTCAGTGCTCCACACCTGAGCAAACATTTCACCCTTAGATTCACACAGATTATGCAAAGTGCAGCATGCGGCTATGAACACGGGAATATTATCTTTGGTAAGGTGTAGCCTGCCATTTAAACACCTCCAGCAGCTTCCAAACGGCCAAAGGCACATTGGCTTCCATGCAGCATGTTCTCAGCCTGTTGTTAAAATGCTCCTTGCTGCTGTCCAGGTGCCCTGTGTAAGGTTTCATGAGCCAGGGCTGTAAGGGGTAAGCCGGGTCTCCCAGAATTACTATGGGATTTTCCACATCCCCCTCTGTGATTTTGTGATCTGGAAAGAAAGTCCCCGCCTGCTGCTTTCTGTACAGGCCACTGTTCCTGAAGATGGGGGCGTCATGCACCTTTCCAGACCAGCCTGCATTGATGTCCTTGAAATGCCCCCGTTGATCCACAAGCGCCTGCAACACCATGATGAAGTATCCCTTCCTATTGATGTATTCAGAGGCAAGGGGTCTGGCGCTAAAATTAGAATGTGTGTGCCATCAATCGCCCCACCACAGTTAGGGAAACCCATCTCTGCAAAGCCATCCACTAAATTTCATGCACATTTCCCAGAGTCATGGTCCTCCACAGCAGGATGTGATTTATTGCCCTGAACACTTGGAGTAATACAGCCCAAACAGTGGACTTCCCCATTCCAAATTGATTTGCAACTGACTGGTAGCAGTCTGGATTCACCAGCTTCCACACAGAGATTGCAACACGCTTCTCTACCAAAAGGGCAGCTCTCAATCTGGTGTCCTTGCGCCGCAGGTCGGGGGCCAGCACAGCACGTAGCTCCATGAAGGTTGCTTTATGCATCCTAAAGTTCTGTACCCACTGGTCGTCATCCCACACCTGCATGACAATGCGATCCCACCAATCAGTGATTGTTTCCCTAGCCCAAAAGCGACGGTCTACCATATGCAGCTGCTCTGTGAGTGCACAAAGCACTGATAAGTTGCTACCGTCCATATCTCAGGTGCCTGCGATTCATCCTCTGTCAGTAACTTTGCAAGTAACTGTACTGCCATGCACAATGTTCTGACGACAGTTAGCAGCGCATAGGAGAGAAGTGCGGGATCCATCCTCTCTTACTGCAGATGCTGGTGCGCACTACAAAGACTGACAGTTGGAAAAATGGTGCGAAAGGAAAGCCAGAACGGTGCAAAAGGAAGCCAGAAACCAGTGGAGGGCTTGGACACGAAGCGGTGCATGATGGGACATTTTGCACGTCCCAGATGCGCCGCGCCCCGTTTCTGCCTTCCCACAACACCTAGCGACAGACGGTGTCCTAGGCACTATGGGATACATATCCACAGTGCATTGCTCACGCTGTCGACAATGTTGCCCCAAATGTGAACACGATCTGTCAACAGAGGGAGCAAATGTAGACTCGTTTTGGCGACTTTGCTTTTGTCAATTTTTTCATGTCAACATTAGTTTCTGCGACAAAACTTGCCAGTGTAGAGAAGCCCCAGGGCCGGCTCCAGGCACCAGCCCAGCAAACAGGTGCTTGGGGCGGCCAAGGGGAAGGGGCGGCACGTCGGGCTGTTTGGCGGCGGGTCCTTCTCAGAGGGAAGCACCTGCTGACGAATTCCCGCCGAAGAAGAAAGCGGCGCGGTGGAGCTGCCGCTGGAGTGCCACTGATCGCAATTGTGATCGCGGCTTTTTTTTTTTTTTTTTTTTTTTTCGCCGCTTGGGGCGGCAAAAACCCTGGAGCTGGTCCTGAGAAGCCCTAATTTACATCAGGTAGGTTCACAGAGTACTTTGCTCAAACATTAAGGAGAGTGTTACAAAAAGATAAAGTCTCGGTGACACCTACTTGAGTAGTTGTGTAGCCAAATTTTTACCATGTTACTCCTCAAACAGCAACACAGAAAAGCCCTGATAAATTGTTGCTGAAATACCAGATTTTCTAGATTACTAGATTTTCCCTTAAGACACAAAGTAGCTAAGCAATTGCAAGGGAAACAAGACAGACAAATAAAAAAAAAGTGAAAGAAAAAAGTAAAAATGATTGTGTGATCTCTTCTAAACAACACATTTTATCCAAAGTTTACGGGGGGGGGGGGGGGGGAAGAGAGGAGTAGTAAAAAATGTGTTGATCCAGGACTGTATCAGGTAAATGTAAATACAAACGTTAAATGTTAAAATGATCAATCTGTTATTGCATGAAAAAAATAAAATGCCAGACTGAAGTTTTAGATATACCATTTGTTAATGAAAATATGTCCTATCTGCATGATAAATTCACCTGTGTTGGGGGATTCAATTACTTTACAACATGCATACAGTAAGCTTCACCCTTGAAGCATAGATGGAATGTAACCATGTTTCTCCAAATCACTGAGGTCCCTTCCAGTCCTACATTTCTATGATTCTATGCTAAAGCCTTGGCTAAGTTTAAACAATCTTTGACATGGTGAGGACACGGTTAATTGAACTGGCTCTCACACTAAAAGACTTAAGCTTTCTCTTTCCATTCAAAGCAGCTCTGTGGTATCACTAGAAAAGGTACTGATTCTTCCTCTTAAAAAAAAAAAAAAGTATGAGCAGTAGTTAGTGGCATGGACTAAGATTGTACTGGTAGATCCAGAGCTTCTGTCCTCCGTGTCTAAAAATACAAGAACGAGGAGACATTCAATGAATTTAAAGATGGTTCAAAACTGATATAAGAACAAACTTTTTCATAAAATGCATAATTTAGACTGTGGTACTCGTTGCCTCAGGATGTCATTGAGGACACGAATTTAGCAGGATTCAGAAAGGGGCTGGACATTTGTGCGGATATCAAAAGGATCCAGACTTATAATACTTAATGATGATAAAATTTTTGAAAGGGACATCAAACCTCATGCTTCAGGGTTTAAGAGAATCTATAAACTACCAGAGTCCAGGCTGAGACATTTTTGGGGAGCAAACATAGGTGCTGGAACTAGGGGTGCTACCGCACTACCTGGCATGAAGTGGTTTCCATCATATGCAGGGTTTACATGTTGGTTCAATGGCTCTCAGTACCCCCACTATACAAATTGTTCCAGCACCCCTGGGAGCAGATTATCCCAATGATGCCTACTGTTGGGTTGCTTGCACCTTCCTTTGAAGCATCTGGTGCTGGCCACTGTCAGAGATGGGATACTAAACTAGATGGAACTTAAGTCTGATCCAGTCTGAAACTTCCTATCATAGAACTGTAGGACTAGAAGGGACCTAGAGAGGTCATCTAGTCCAATCCCTGGGACTCATGGCAGGACTAAGTATTATCTAGACTATCCCTGACCATAGGTGCTGTAACTAACGGGGGAGGAGGGAAAGGTGCTTGAAGTGGCTTCCATCATATGCAGGGTTTACAGTTTGGTTCAATGGCTCTCAGCACCCCCACTATACAAATTGTTCCAGCACCGCTATTCCTGACAGGTGTTTGTCTAACCTGCTCTTAAAAATCTCCAATGACAGAGATTCCACAACCTCTCTAGGCAATTTATTCCAGTGCTTAACTACCCTGACAGGAAGTTTTTCCTAATGTCCAACCTAAACCTCCCTTGCTGCAATTTAAAGCCCGTTGCTTTTTGTCCTGTCCTCAGAGGTTAAGGAAAGCAAATTTTCTCCCTCCTCCTTGTAACAACCTTTTATGTACTTGAAAACTGTTATCATGTCCCCTTTCAATTTTCTCTTCTCCAGACTAAACAAACCCAGTTTTTTCAATCTTCCCTCATAGGTCATATTTTCTAGACCTTTAAATAATGTTTGTTGCTCTTTTCTGGACTTTCTCCAATCTGTCCACATCTTTCCTGAAATGTGGCACCCAGAACTGGACACAATACTCCAGATGAGAACTAATCAGCGCAGAGTAGAGCAAAAGAATTACTTCTCGTGTCTTGCTTATAACACTCCTGCTAATACATCCCAGAATGATTGTTGGGGGAAAAAAGAAAAGAAGAAAAAAAAAAAGCAAACGTGTTACACTGTTGACTCAGCTTGTGATCCACTATGACCCCCAGATCCTTTTCTGTAGTACTCTTTCCTAACCGGTCATTTCCCATTTTGTTCAAATCTTGGAAAGATTAATCCCTCCCTGACCATCAGTTCCTAAAGTGGGTGGACTAAAACTATACTCCAATTCAAATCCTGCTTAAGTTAATTGCCCTTTCTCACAAAAATTAGTCAGGAATAACACACTAGCTTTGGAGGGTAAACTCCACACAGACTCACAGGGAGAGTATCAAAGGGAAAACATCACATCTCATTTTGCGTTCCCCAGCCCATCAGAGGTTACAGGAGTTTATTGTAAAATTTCTCCATATGTTTCATTATGGCAGTTGCAGTTGACAGAAATGTGTAGCTAACTGTCCCAAGGTAATATCTTGAGGCAGAACATAGTCAGGGGAAGACCCATACCCACACCAGAGATCAAGTTGAGCCTGAGTCTTGTCACACATAAGGATCATTGCAAGATTCATCTAGTTAATTAGGGATTAACAATCCCTGGCACAATAGCCTGGCAATATTTCCTCTGGAAAACGACCAAGGGTGATCCCACTTGAGCAGGTGGCTTCAAAACAGGGAGAAGATTTAGATCCATCTTTGGACATATATAATATGACCTTTAATCTTGTATATTAAGGTGAAAGGAGCATTATAAATGCAGATAGCTAACTGATAGGTGGATCCCTTCAACTACTTTTGATATTTCACATGCACAGGGGCAACAAACTTAAATATTACCGTTTGATTTTCTGGCAAACATAAAACAAAACAAAGAATTCAGAATATTCTCTTGCTAAAGAGAATTGTATCAATGGAAGGTAAAGGAATTGAGCCTATGTACTGCTGCAAGAGTATCTCTAACAGAGACTAATTAACCATCTCCTAAGTTTCTGGGCCAGAGCCTCAACTGGTACAAATCACAGTAGGTCCATTGAGGAGTCCATGTTACCTCCTGTATGGAGAAATATGTTGTTAGGCTGCAAGTTGAAGGGTTGGAAATAGAGCTGACCGAATCATTCTCAGCAACTAATTTACTTTAGGGATTTTTCCTCTTTTTGTGCTCAAAGAAGATGCATGAGCAGATCATGATTTCCTCAAATTAATTTGTTATTCCTATTTATTCAATGAATATCTCTAAACTTTTCACACTATACCCTGATTGTGAATATTCAAAATTTATGTGGTGTTGATTTAGTTTTAATTGGCTAGATAAGTCACATAGCATTCTTTCTGAACCCTGACCAGATGACCATCAGGAACACTTGCATATGTGAATCTAAAATTCATTTTCTGCAAATACTTGCACATGTGACTGAGAAGTTTGCTTTCCATGACCATTTTCGTCAGTAAAGATCAATTCTTTGGATTTTTATAATAAGCAAACACAAAAATTGGATACATTTGGCCTTAAGAATTGGATACATTAGGCCTTGGGAGTGTATTTGGTCTGCAGTGTTTTACAGGCACCATGATATTTGTTTCAAGCACACATCAAGTTCAAAGATTGTTTCTTACTGGAGCTAAACTCCATACATGTAACAAGAGGGGAATTTGACCTTCTAGTATGGGGATCCTTTCACCTTCCCCCTCTCGATAGCTCTTAAAAGAACAAGTGACCAAGCCATATATTGAAAATGAATTATTTCCCCCAATATACAGAACAACTCTGAAAATCAAAGGCACTGTTTCTATGGGATCTTACACTTATGTGCTAATTTGAACTGCTTGGGTGCTCTGCAGTGGAGAGCTGTTTCTGGAAGTTGGTTACATATGTCCCTTTCTAACACTAAATTATCTATCTTTTTTTGCTCTGTACTTCTGTATATTCTTCTATTCCAATGTATTTCAATGGAGATAAGAGGCGTGCCCCTAGTTTCCTCTCCAAATGACTATAGCTTTCAGATAATGACAGGTATGTAGTCAGACTGCTGCTGTGATCTCTATCGCTCCTTGGAAACCTTACTTTGATTAATAACAGTTAAGAATTTATGTTAAAGAATCCAAGTGGGTGCTGTGTAAATCTTTAATAAACAACAGAGAGAAAGGATAGTCCAATGATTTGGTAACTAGCCTAAGATTTGGGAGACCTGGATTCACATCCCTGCTCTGCCACAGACTTCCTGTGTGACCTTGGGCAAATCACTTAGCCTCTCTGTACCACAGTTCCCCATTTATCAGATGGGGATTATAGTACTTCTGTTCTCAAAGTAGTGTTGTGAGGAGAAATAACTTAAAGATTGTATGGACACAAGGTCCATATAACTACTTCAGATAAATGGAAAAGCAACTTAAATTGCTAGGCTTGTAAACAGCCACACTAAAGGCATACCTAGGAGCCCTAGTCATGCACCTACGATCACACTGTGTTAGGTGCTGTACAACACAGAACAAAAGGACAGATGGTTAGATATTTGGGGTAGGGACTACGTATAAGACAACTGGTTATAAGAAGGATACGGACAGATGGAGGAGTACAAGGAAGCAATGAGACAATATTAGTTGTCATGATAGACAGTGGTATCAGTGCAACAGCATCCTACAAGTTGTTTGTTGTAGGCATCAGCAAAGGAGAGTTTTAAGGAGGCATTTTGAAGGAGGATACTGAGGTAGCTTTGCGGATGTTTATAGAGATCTCCTGCCAAGCATGAGGGGCAGCATGGGAGAAAACATCAAAGTGCTTTGGGACACTTTTCCAGGGCCTTCAGGAACTGAAGTGCACCAAGTGTTCCATCACACGCTTGTTTGAAAATTTAACAAGTGGGCGAAGGAGCTTATAATCAATGGCAGATTGGAGGTAGAAGTTGACATCTCAATAGTGACGGAGAGAATAGGTAGGGTGGGAATGAGCCATGAAAGTGAAGACAACTAGCTTATGTTTGATTCAATAGAAAAGGGGGAGCCAGTTCTGGGATGCAAAGAGAGGGGTGACATGGTCCAAGTGATAGGCTAGGAGAATGCAGCAGCAATTTGAATGAATATGAATGGTGCAAGATTGCATTTGTCAAGGCCAGAGAAAAAGATGTGGCAGCAGGGCTGGACTTAGGGGTAGGTGACCCTGGCAACTGCCTGGGTTTCTGGGCTTGGGAGGCACCAGGCTCGGGGTGCTATTTTTGTTGTTAGCAACAAAAGGGAAAATGGAATATTTGAAGTAAAATGTTTCAGGTATTCCGTATGTGGATTCATTTTTCACTAACCTCCTAGAATGTTCTGGACCTTTGTAGAATCTCGCAGAACCTTCCAGACTTTCTGAGAACTGCATTTTCCTTGAACCTCCTAGAATATTGTCAGCCATGCCCTTACGGTTATACAAGGGATATGGCATCGACAGTCAGTGAGATATAACAACCAAGTGAGAGCCCAGCTGCAATATTGTGAACCTTGTTTTATTGTGTAATTGTGAAAGTGTACTTGTGTTTTAAGACTTGAAGAGTGTAAGTAGCGATTAATAAAGGACATATTTAATGAGATGCCAGAGATATCTATCAAACCCCTATTTACGCAACAATATAAAGGAAATACTGTTACTTCTTTTGCAATGGTTAATACAGAATGTTTAATGACTTTCTAAGACTGTGGAACATAGACTTTTGCTCTCCCTAATACTGTCTGTCTTCCCTCGAAGAAGCCTTCAGGAGCTTAGTATAGGAAGTGAAAAGCTCGTTTGCAATCTAGTTTGCAGCAAGGGGCAAATTTGATGAGAAAATATCTGAAACAGAACAACATAGACCGAGCTTTAGGCAATAGCGATCGTGCCAGTACAGAAGAAATTGAGGAGCTCAGCATAAATGATAGAAGTCCTATTCCTAAGGAATTAGCAGATTTACCTGAAGCTAAGGAATGGAAATGTGAGGAAAGTGATGAAGAATCATCCAGTTTTCCTGGCTGCATAAAGGAGAGTGATGATAAAGAAGAATGTGGTTTACAGGAAAAGGATAGAAATGATAAAGAAGAATCAGCCTCAGATAATGACAGAAACAGCAGTGAGAAAACTTGCACACCACAAATCAATACATCAGATCCTGCTTTATGGCTGGTGATCCTAAACTCTGCCGATATTGATCATACAATTTTGAATGGGCTGGGCAAAATCAAGGATATGACATTTCCAGTAAATGAGCAGAAGCGACACTTGCAAAGTCACACTGTGAAAGAGTGCTTGAGAATAGCGAGAAACTGAATTGGCATTAGCTAGTTTATTCTAAATCAACTGACAAAGTATCTGTTTTTGTTGCAAAATATTTGACAGGAATGCCAAATTGTTGCTTGCGCTTTCCAGGTACAATTACTAGCATAACTTAGATAATGCTCTGAAGCAACATGAAAAGTCACCTGGCCATTTTACGTCCTACTCAAAATGGATAGAGGTCAAGTCCAGGTTCAAGCTGAATAAATGCATAGACGCAGAAAACCAGTGCATTATTAATATAGAAACCCAACACTGGAGGAACGTGCTCGAGGGTCTGATCTCAATTATCCTCTTCCTTGAAAAAAATATTTTGGCTTTCTGGAGTTCATCAGATAAGACATTGACTGAACCTAACGGTAATTTCCTCAGTTTGGTAGAGCTCCTTGGGAAATATGACGATGTCATGCATGAGCAGCTATGTCAAATAGTTTGTAAAAGAAGGTATGGACTATTACTGCAGCAAAACAATTCAAAACAAATTGATTTACCTTATGACAAGGAAGGTGCTTGATTACATCTTGATTTGGCTCGACAAAGCAAAATACTATGCCATAATAATGGACTGCACTCCCAACATTAGACACAGTGAAAAGATGTCATTTACAGTAAGATTTGTTGATGATGAAGATGGCTGTATCCAAGTAAACGAACACTTCATCTGTTCCTGGTCTGTGGACGACTTTACTGGAAAAGGCCTAACAGAACTGTTTATGAATGTTGTGAATGAGAATAAAAGAAAGCTTCAGGACTGCCACGGCCAAGGCTACAACAATGGTGAGAACATGAAAGCAAGAAACAGTGGCATCCAGGCAAGGATCCTTGTGTTGAATCCAGGAGCTTTCTTCATGTCTTGTGGCTGCCATTCCCTCAGCCTGGTTGTGTCAGATGCAGCATCATCTTCTTTTGATTCAGTATCTATCTCTCTTTGGAGTACTGCAAAGGATATACGTTCTATTTTCAGCATCATCTATCAGGTGGAAGATCTTTATGGACAATATTACAAATCTGACTGTGAAGCCACTAATTGACACTCACTGGGAGAATCTCATTGAGAGAGTCAGGCCAGTGAGGTACCAAATGACAGAGGTTTACAATGCCCTCATAGAACTGGCACAATCGAGTAAAGCCAAGGCCAGAATCCAACACAAGGGGCAAAACCTTGGAAATCACATTCCTGACTTCAAATTTCTGGTCTCAATTGTGGTTTGGCACAATATCTTGTTCCAAGTAAACATTTGTAAGCAAGGCATTACAAACTCAGTTGATGGACATCACGACGGCTACTACTTTGATGAGAAGCTGCCTTGATTTCATTGTGGCCTACAGAGACAACGGATTTGAAGATGCCAACACTGTTGCCAAAGAAATGGCAGAAAACTAGGAGTTGAGCCTGTCTTCAAGGAAACTTGTATTCGTCGAAAGAAGAGACAATTTGTTTACAAGGGTAGAGATGAGGTGATGGGGAGCTCAGAAAAAAAATTCAAGAGGGAGTATTTTTGCTCGCTCATTCACACTGCTTGAGTGTCCATCAAAGAAAGGTTTAGACAAATGAAGCATCACGAAAAGATGTGGGCAGTTTTCTATGACCTAAGTAAGCTGCTGGCGGACAGGAAAACCCTAATGAACAATTCTATGGACCTTCACCAGACGCTGACACACGCAGAATGTTTGGACATCAATGATAAAGACCTCTATGTGGAATTGGACAACATCCATCACATTTTGCAACATGGGAAGCACTCTCTGCTCCAAGTTCTGCAATTCATTCATGATGCAGAGCTGAAGGACACTTTTCCTAATGTGTGGATAGCTTTGAGGATTCTGCTCACGCTACCAGTCATGGTCGCAAGTGATGAATGCAGCTTTTCAAAGCTCAGGCAGATTAAAACGTATCTTTGATCGATGATGGTCGACGAGAGACTGACATTGCTTGCTATTTTATTGCTTGAAAATCCCATTGGCCAGTCTTTGGATCTCTCTGATGCTGTGCTTCAGTTCATGAAGGCAAAAAGTGAAAAAAGCGACCTCTTGAACTAAAGGACTAGGGTTAACATTCTAAATCTATCACCTACTGTAATACTATTTAATACTGGTCCACCCAATGTTGGTGCACAGTTCAATTTCTTGAAGTCACATTTCAGTTATTCTTAAAATTAAAACATTTCTATAAGCTAAGAGGAAACAATTCTTTTTATTTTCTTAAGTATGGCATGAATAAACACAGATTTACAGATACTGGCATGCAAATTTATTGTCTTATATGACAGGGATAAATCATGCATGCAAATCGTACATCAAAGTCGTGAAATGGACTACAAATGCAATAAAATACAAGGTATTCAAAAGTTTAGCAAATGGAGAGGAGGCACTGAAGATGTTCCTTGCCTGGGGTGCCATTTGGTCTAGGGCCAGCCTTGTGTGGCAGTAATCAAGACACAATAGGATGAAAGCCTTGTTGAGAGGTTTAGCTGTGTGGATGGCAAAGAAAGGCCTTATCTTAGAGTTGTTTAGTAGAAAAAGAATCTTCAAGATTTTGATATGGCCTGGATGTGAGAACCCAGAGAGAGGTCCATGTCGAATAGCTGCATTCACTATAGCAAGCCAAAGCAACACAATGTATACGTTTTCAATATGGGGTTTATCACGTCAGGAGCAAATATTAACTAGGCAGCAATCGCAGAAGAGCTGGTGGCTGTTCTAAGCCTGCCCCTCCTGCGGGGTATCCCTTTCACAATGATGTGCCTCAGGAGACCTAAGATGGAGATGGGTGTTATTAGAAGGAAATTAGCCATAAAGAAGAGGGAAAAACTTATTAACACAGTGTTACAGCTATTATAGTTCAGAGAATAAATGTCATGAAAAGAAATGGGTTCCACAACTGCCCTATTACTCTATAATTAGTTTATCTTTATATAATTTATGGTTAATTCTGTGTCAATGAACTCATACAAGAAGAAATTCCTACCCCATTGCTGGATAAAGACAGCCACAAGATGAGCCACTGAGCTTCTAGTTTCAACTTTACACAAGCCAATAATGCTGAGGTCTGGAGGAATGTTAACTGCCCATATTGCATATTGAAATCAGTGCATCCTGACACGTCTCAGCTGCGTTCAGTGAAAAATACTGTCCCAAAGGAGAACAATAATTCTTTTTCTGGTCCTCTAATGCCTTGTCCTCTTAGGAAGCTCATTTCAAAGTGGGGGGGAGGGAATCCTGATGCCGTTGTTTTATTTTTATAGCTGGATGGAAATCTAGCCCAGTGACCTGACTGACTGTAGCAATGAACATGTGCAATAATAAATATATTGACTCTGAAGTGACTATCAATATGTTGTGTCCTTCAAGGTAAATATTGATCAAGGTGCCGACTATTTACCTTTCAAATCAATACATCTGTATCTTCACTCAACGCAGAAGTCAATATCTGCTTCTTGTTACATACAAGCAAATCTTGGCTCATAACTGAGGGTATGTCTACACCCAGCCGCTAGTTCGGCGGCTGGGAATCGAAGTTCTGGGTTCAACTTATCGCGTCTTGTCTGGACGCGATAAGTCAAACCAGGAAGTGATCGCCGTCGACTGCGGTACTCCAGCTAGACGAGAGGAGTACCGCGGCGTCGACGGGGGAGCCTGCCTGCCACGTGTGGACCGAGGTAAGTTCGAACTAAGGTACTTCGAACTTCAGCTACGAATTTGCGTACCTTAGTTCGAATTGGGGGGTAAGTGTAGACCAAGCCTAAGGGTACGATTATGTCACGGAGGTTGCGGAAGCCACGGAATCCGTGACTTCCAGCGATCTCCGTGACATTGGGGGCTTCCGCAGCTGACCAGCCACAGTGCAGTGTGAAAAACTGCTATCTGACTTAATTTGCTACTTAGGGTGTATTGAACAAGCGCACACCAACAGAGCATGCTCAGTAACGTCCGCCGAAGCCAGCAGCGGGGGACCCTGCAGCAGCCCAGCCTCTGCGGGCGACCCTCCTGCAGCTGCGCAGCAGCTGGGGGCGGCGGGACCCCTGCAACTGACCGGGCGCTGCCCCCGGCAGGGACCCCTGAGATGCCCAGCTGCTGCAGCTGGCAGGGGTCCCCCCTGCAGCAGCTCAGCCTCTGTGAACAGCCGCCACTCCCTCCACCCCCGCAGTTCCCAACCACCGGTGGCAGGGGGACCCCGGAGCTGCTTAGCAGCCACGGGTGCCCCCTCCTCCCCCACCAGCTCCCCAGCTGCTCCCTCCTCATTTTGTCAGGAATGTTTTAGTAAAAGACAGGGACAGGTCACGGCTTCCGTGATTTTTTGTTTATTGCCCGTTACCTGTCTCTGACTTTTACTAAAAATATCCCTCACAAAATCGCAGCTTTACTCATAACTGGCTGAAAGCAGTGACATGATAAGTCAGAATATTCTCTATTGTTTGCCTTCTCAGATGCCAATTATTCTGGAGACATGTTAAAAAACCAGGTGAACATGTAAACAACTGTGTCCTCCCTGGCTGTTGCCAAAGGTTAGTGAATACTATCAATCACATCTGCTGAGCCAAAACAATAAATAGTTATTTACATTGGCTAATCAGAGAACAATTACATTCACCCAACTCAGGTAGCCAGATATATTGTATTCAGATCTCTACCTACTGATTGTCTCTTCTAAAGAATAACTTTTTAAAAATAATTCTTCTGTTCTACCAGTTCTTATTGGGCTAATTAAAGGATTCATATGGAAGGCCTTATCCCGATTTTTAAAGCAAAAACAAATTCAGCTTACCTTCTTGTGATGTTTTTCTAGATTGTTTTTTAAAAATAGGATCCAATACGCATATGAAGTACAATGATAAAATTATGTCCTCCTGCCCATTGAACTCATGGGGCAAGAGATTTTATGCAGTTGCAGTCAGGTTAACGCCAACGGGCCCATTCCCAGCCCAGCATCATAAAGATATTCCTGGGAAGAGACTGGAATTTCAGTTCCCCCTTGCAGGAGCTGAAGATGATCCTGAGGAAGCATATTTGTTTGATTTTTAATTTCTTGGGATCCTCTTCTTGTGTTTAAATAGATATGCATTGGTCAAGAAGTCAAGGAAGATGCTTTGTGCATTGTACATCTCCATGCTCTGCATCTGAACTCTTGTTTGATACAAGCTTACTTTAGAGCTAATGTCCTGACTACAAGTGCCCCTTACCGCCTGGATTTCATACACAGGTGTTTCATTTGTTCTTTTAAAAAATAAAGATATTAAGCAATTTTTTTATAGGCCTGATCCAACTGTCATTAAACTCAATGAAAAGGCTTCCACTGAGTTCAAGAAAATTGTACTAGACCCCCTAATAGCAGTATATAGGGGGCAGTCACTCATTTCCTTTATATAGTTGAGGATATCTGCTTATACCGTCACAATTCTTTGAGGAACTAACCCTCCAGCAGTTAGATCAGTAAGTAATGGTGGATGCATTTTTACTGCAGTCAAAGAGCTAATTGTCCATGAAGATTCTCTCTAGGCCTGTAATAGGGAGGTAAAGAAACTCCTTAAGAAAGGTCAAATATAATGCACATTAGCGTTTGTAATTGCTAATACTGCTTCTTTAAGGTTTTGAAGGGTGCAGGTTATTGGATTAATGGTGCAATTCTATAAGTATATATTATGAAATGAGCATGAAACATGCATCCACCCACCCTTGCACCCACACACTACAGATAAAAGGAATGAAAAAATAACCACCACTAAAATACAGTTAACTGATTGTTAAGTATAGGGCCTGATCCTGCACCCACTGGAGTCAGTGACACAATTCCCATTGATTGATATGAGAGCAGGATCAGGAACCTAGCACCTATGGCTAGCACACATCTCGGAATTACCGGGACAGATTCACAGCCGGTGTAAATTGTCATAGCTCCATTAGAGCCAATGCTATGACAATTTACATCAGCTATGGCTCTGCCCCTCCTTTCATACGTTCCCAATATGGTTTATTTTCTGTTATTCCACTGTTGGGCTGCTGTCAGTTGTCAGTACTAAACAATTCTTGATATAGGTTACATCTTATAAAATGAAACTGCACACCTGATGCATACACGATAAAATCGTGTTTGATAGCTACTACCCACAGGGAAAAAAAGCTCAATTTATGTAAATTGGGCCAGACCCTAAGTTGGTATAAATCAAAGTAGCTCCTTCGCACCAGTTGAGGATCTGGTCCATTAGCTCTCAAAATTTAACATACGATAGTTCGCAGACATTTTAAAAAGGGAATAGAGTTATTAAAGTTACTTAAATATTTGTAAACAAAGAAGAGTTTCTGGTAATGGCCTTTATCCTGATTTTTCATGGAGAATTAGAAAAAGAAATCAGTTCAACAGGTTGACATTCAGAAGTTCCAGAATATTGCCATTTCTATCATTTAAAGGTGAACTGAAATGATTTTTTTTAAATTACAAAATGCTGTTTAAGGTCCCAAATCATTAAACACACAAGACACATGGGCAATTTAGCATGCACGAGGAAAGCAGGAAGGGGTCCATGTAGAAGTATATATTATAAGTAAATACTTTTCCAAGTAAAATACTTGAAAAGTAGTCCATCCTTTACTTACCCTCCAAAACCTGAATTTAGGGTTCTTGCTTTCCCCTGTTACTTCATTACACCTAATGCAGTGTCAGAAGCTGTCTGCAGTGTTCAGGAATTTGTGATATCATCAGCTTTTGCAGAGGAAACACAGATCTTGGATCTCAAGATCTGGCAGATAAAAAGTGTTTTAGTTCACCTTTAACATTTAGACTGCTACGTCTATATTTGTGGGTCGCCACTGATTTTATTTATATATTTTTAATAATTTTTTCAATTAATCATGAAGTGCCAAATCTTGCTTGCTTTAATAGTAATAGAGTTCAAAGTGCTTTAACAAAGGAGAGAAATAAGGCACAAAGAGGGATGAAGGGTGGGGTATTCAAAGCCATCTAAGTCACTTAGGCCTGGTCTACACTAGGAGTTTATGTCGAATTTAGCGCCGTTACATCGAATTAACCCTGCACCCGTCCACACCACGAAGCTATTTAGTTCGACATAGAGCTCTCTTAAATTCGACTTCTGTACTCCTCGAAAACGAGAGGAGTAGCGCTAAATTCGAAATGGCAATATCGAATTAGGCTAGGTGTGGATGGAAATCGACGGTAATAGCTCCGGGAGCTATCCCACAGTGCACCACTCTGTTGACGCTCTGGACAGCAGTTCGAGCTCGGATGCTCTGACCAGCCACACAGGAAAAGCCCCGGGAAAATTTGAATTCCTTTTCCTGTCTGGGCAGTTTGAATCTCATTTTCTGTTTGGACAGCGTGGCGAGCTCAGCAGCACTGGCAACGATGCAGAGCTCTCCAGCAGAGATGGCCGTGCAATCTAATAGAAAGAGGGCCCCAGCATGGACTGATAGGGAAGTCTTGGATCTCATCGCTGTGTGGGGCGATGAGTCCGTGCTTTCAGAGCTGCACTCCAAAAGAAGGAATGCAAAGATCTACGAGAAGATCTCTAAAGCCATGGCAGAGAGAGGATACAGCCGGGATGCAACGCAGTGCCGCGTGAAAATCAAGGAGCTGAGACAAGGCTACCAAAAAACCAAAGAGGCAAACGGACGCTCCAGATCCCAGCCCCACACATCCCGTTTCTACGAGGCACTGCATTCCATCCTAGGTGCGGCCGCCACCACTACCCCACCACTGACCGTGGACTCTGAGGATGGGATATTGTCCACGGCCGGTTCCTCGTCGGAAATGTTAGCGGACGGGGAAGATGAGGAAGGAGATGAGGAGGACGAGGCAGTCGACAGTGCTTGCACCGCTGATTTCCCCGACAGCCAGGAGCTCTTCATCACCCTTACCGAGATCCCCTACCAAACGTCCCCATCCGTTACCCCGGACACCGAATCAGGGGAAGGATCAAGCAGTGAGTGCTTTAAGCATCTAAACATTTATTTTTAACATAACTGGAATATTTATATTGTTAACAATGGGGTTTTCATTCACTCATTTAAACATAGAAACTTTTATTTATAAGACAACAGGAATATTAATAATATCAGCAATTGGGTGTTCATGATTTCTTTGCCTTAGGCAACTATTTAGTCCCAACTATGTAAAAAAAATCAAATAATGTCCGGATTTTCATGATTAGGCAACCACAGGACGCTCCACTCTGTAGTCCCTTCCAGTGCAGTTACACCAAAATACGGTCTATATGTCCGGGAATTGACAGAAAGTCCTCCTGGGAGAGCTCAGCATAGCTCTCCTGGAGGTACTGCTCAAGCCTGCGCATCAGGTTCCTTGGCAGGGCGATCTTGTTAGGTCCACCGTGGTAGGACACGTTCCCACGCCATGACTCTATCAAGTAGTCCGGGATCATAGCACGGCGGAGCATGGCGGCATACGGCCCTGGCTTCTGCATGCTCTCCCGAAGCATCCGTCCCCTGTCGCTCTCCGAGATCCTCATCAGCGTGATGTCGCACATGACGCCCTGCTTTGAATTAGGGAGGGGAATGTTAGTATTGGGACTGCTTTACAGCCACGCGGTGGAGGCGGCAGAGGGGCAGCATACAGGGACCTTTCCCTGGGACAGCCGCGAGGTGGTGGGACAGGGGCAGAGCTCATGCTTCCCTGATTGCTGCCAGCAGAGAGTGGCATTGCTTTCAGTGCGAAAGGAGCCCAGTGCTACTATTAAAGTTTTAAGCTGCCACAAGTCTACGGCTTACCATGTTTTCCTGCTACAAAAGTAGAGGTGTCCTGCCACGCTTCTCAGATCGCAACTGCAAGACCCCAGGCACTGAAGGCGAGGGCTGAAAATTCGCCCTTGTCCTGAGTGCGCATGTGAAAGGTGCAGTGCATGGTGTTGTTCACAGAGAAAGACTATGTTCTTTGTTAGCAACTTCATTTATCTGTCTCAGGAATTCACTCCCTTTTTCCCATTCCCACAGACACATCTGCGACTGTCTCCCAACCCAGCCTGGCATCACACTCCCAGAGGCTAGCGCAGATTAGGAGGAGGAAGAAGAAGACGCGTGAGGACATGTTCTATGAACTTATGGACTGCTCACGAGCGCAGGCAGCCCAGACGACACAGTGGAGGGAGAACTTGTCACAAATGCACCGAGCAGTCATGGAACGGGAGGAGAGGTGGCGCCAGGAAGACCAGCAGGCTACTCAAACCCTGCTTGGACTAATGAGGGAGCAAACGGAGACGCTCCGGCGCCTTGTGGATGTTCTGCAAGACCGGAGGCAGGAGGACAGAGCCCCGCTGCAGTCTATCTCTAACCGCCCTCCCCCGCCACAAAGTCCCACACCCCCCTCACCAAAAGTCCAAAGAAGGAGGGGCGGCAAGGGCCGTTAAAACTTTCAGTCAACCCCTGCAGACTGCTGTTGCACTAGAAGGCTCTCGTTCCACAAAGTTTGAAAAGTCCTTTCCTACCCATCTCACACAAGCCCCCGTCCAAGTTTTCTCCCCCCCCTTTTCATGTGCGGTTCATAATAAAATATTTTTTTCTGTTAAGTACTGTTTCCAAGATTTTCTTTTAGAGGAGATTCTGTCTGAAGGGGGGGAAGGGGTTTGGTAATTGGACAGGACAGTCACCTTAAGGAGGCTACAGAGGCGGGGGCAGGTCCAGCATCAGGACACATACACAGTGCAGTCACCAGTTACCCTGGTGAGTCTGGGAGGTGGTTTTCATGTTCTGGGGGGCGGGGGGGTTGATCTGTGACTTTGTGGCGGGGGAGGGCAGTTAGAGAACTTATGCCGCGGTCCTTATCCTGGATCACAGAGCCACGCAGCAGGGGGTCTGTAACCCTCCGCCCCCTGCCAGAAAGTCACTTGGCCGACACATACACGCAGTCCCGCCCAGGACTGCTGGCAGGCTCCGTTGAAACAACCAATCCACCACTGCGGAGCCTGTCATTCCCGGAGTTTAGAAGCATCATTTGCATCAGAACACTAAACCCGCCCCCCGCCACAGTCTGCGTCCCCGGTTTAAAACATTCCCGCGAAAACAGTAAGAAAGAGAACGTTGTTCATTAACAAAACGGAACAGATTTTATTTGTTGGGAAGGTGGTGAAGGGGGTATGTAACTTGGAAGGATAGTCGACAGTAACTGGGTAAAGAAACGGGGGCAGGTTCAGCATCTGTGTCCACAAACTAAACAGTCACTGGAGACCCTGCTCAGTCAGGAACCTAGCTTTCAAAGCCTCCCTGATGCACAGCGCGTCCCGCTGGGATCTTCTAATCGCCCGGCTGTCTGGCTGGGCGTAATCAGCAGCCAGGCTACTTGCCTCAACCTCCCACCCCGCCATAAAGGTCTCCCCCTTGCTCTCAAACAGATTGTGGAGCACACAGCAAGCAGCTATCACAATGGGGATATTGGTTTCGCTGAGATCACAGCAAGTGAGTAAGCTTCTCCATCTCCCCTTGAGACGGCCAAAGGCACACTCCACCACCATTCTGCACTTGCTCAAACGGTAGTTGAAAAGTTCTTTTTCTGAGTCCAGGGCGCCAGTATAGGGCTTCATGAGCCAGGGCATTAGCTGGTATGCAGGATCCCCGAGGATCACTGTAGGCATCTCCACATCCCCAAGACTTATTTTGTGCTCCGGGAAGTAAAGACCTTCCTGCAGCCGTCTAAACAGACCAGAGTTCCTGAAAACACGAGCGTCATGAACCTTGCCCGGCCATCCGACGTTGATGTTCGTAAAACGTCCCCTGTGGTCCACCAGTGCTTGCAGCACCATAGAAAAGTAGCCCTTTCTGTTAATGTACTGGCTGGCCTGGTGGTCCGGTCCCAGGATAGGGATGTGAGTCCCATCTATAGCCCCACCGCAGTTTGGGAATCCCATCTCGGCAAAGCCATCTATGATGAGCTCCACATTTCCCAGGGTCACTACCTTTGATAGCAGTACCCTGACGATTGCCTTGGCTACTTGCATGACAGCAACCCCCACGGTAGACTTGCCCACACCAAAGTGGTTCGCGACTGACCGGTAGCTGTCTGGCGTTGCAAGCTTCCAGAGGGCTATGGCCACTCGCTTCTGGACAGTCAGGGCTGCTCGCATCCGGGTGTCCTTTCGCTTCAGGGCAGGGGACAGCAACTCACACAGTTCGAGGAAAGTCCCCTTCCGCATGCGAAAGTTTCGCAGCCACTGGGATTCATCCCAGACCTGCAGCACTATGCGGTCCCACCATTCCGTGCTTGTTTCCAGGGCCCAGAATCGCCGTTCCACAGTATCCACAAGACCCAGTGACACCGAGATGTCCTGGGCGCAGGGTCTCGTGGTTTCTGAGAGCTCTGAGCTACTCTCCGACTTCATGCCCTCACGGTGGTGCCGTAGCCTCCTCTCCTGATTTCTCTGCAGCTGCCTCTGGTAAAGGTGGATGAGAAGCTGCGAGGCGTTGAGAACTGCCACAACTGCAGCGATGGTCGCAGCGGGATCCATGCTCGCACTGCTGTGGCGTCCGCGCTGTCACTGATCAGAAAAGTGTGCGAACTGATTTCCCGCCGGCGCTTTCAGGGAGGGAGGGAGGGAGGGAGGGCGGGAGTGACGGACGGATGACGACAGGCACCCAAAAGCACCCTCGACACATTTTTTTACCCAGAAGGCATTTGGGGCTCGACCCAGAATTCCAATGGGCAGCGGGGACTGCGGGAACTGTGGGATAGCTGCCCACAGTGCACCGCTTCCAATGTCGACGCTTGCCCCGTTAGTGTGGACTCACAAAGTCTCACAAAGTCGAATTACTGTCCTTAGTGTGGACACACACGTTCGACTTTGTAATATCGATTCCACATATTCGATTTAACTAAAATCGAACTACTCTCGTAGTGTAGACATACCCTTAGGTGTATAAGTTCCACTGAAAGCCAATGAGACTTGTGTACCACTTCGGTGGTTTTGAAAATCCCACTCAAAATAACTTCCCTGAGCTCACACAGCAGGTCAGTGAATGAGTTGGTAACAAAATGTAGGTCTCCTGACACTAAATCCAGTGCCCAAGACCACACTGCTTCCCATAAACCCTTTGCAATCTCATTCAAGTCAGCGTGCTTGATTGTTCCTTGAACAGCATAGCCACCCATGGATGTAAGGAAGAGTAAACTCACCCCAATCTTCATGTGCTGTGCGGGCTATCCAGATTTTGCTCTGGGTGTACAGGAATAAGTGAATGCTCGGTGTACAATACTCCCCTTGAACAAGTGGGCAGGGAGTGGATGGAGCCAAGACTGGCCAGTGCAGTTGAGTAACTGCAGGAGGAGGGGCTTATGCCAGTAGCAAATTACTAGCCCTCTGGAGTAAGGGGGAAAGGAAAGGGACAATTGTGCATCTTTGTGCAGCTCTCTGGGTAGCGCAGCAATGGGTCATCCCATAGATACAGCTTTTTGTAAAGCCCCAGTCTGGCTCACCATGGTAGCACAAGATGTAAGTCAGCACAGAATTTGCCCTGATGAGACCTATTACATGAGTCAAATGAGCAAGATTAGGCCCTAAGTAAAAATAATGGGGATCTACATTTTGTGGCCTTTCTCAGTAACTCACAATCTCCCCTGCAGAATTTGTGTGTGTCCACAACATGCTCAATATTTAGTGCCATTAACATCTCATTCTTTTTGATAACAGGGAAAATTATGCATAATATAGACATTGTTTCGCTTTTATTGTTTTGGCACAAAAAAGTGTGAAAACTGATATCCAACTTTAGCCACACATATACAAATAGTCTAAAAGGGGTTCATAAATAGCCACTTGAATCACCTTAAACTTGTATCACCTTACACTAATGTGTATAGATGGTTATACAACACACAATACTCATATCTGTAATGTGCATATAACATCTATTAATCATTTATTAATCCTTTATAAACCATTTATAAATGGAACCTTAATACAAAATGTGACCTGGATTTTTTATTAATTCTTCACTGTTCTCTGTGGATGAGAAACTATAAAGCCACATTTTCAAAACAGATGCCTGATGTGTGAATATAAAATGGAGGTATACAAGCACAGCTACTTACAGACACAAAATATGCTGTTGCATGTGAAACTAGGTAATTGCATGGGCAAACAAATGTATTTGCACATTCAACAACCAGTTTAGTCTACCGCATGTTTTGCAGACATATTTGTGCATAGCTAAGACATTTTTGGAGCCCATTTTGCACATTAGGGGTAAAATCCTGGCCCCACTGAACTCAACATGCATTTTGCTGTTCACCTATGGCTCTTAATATTTAGGAAACCAGATTACTACTTTCTCTCATTAAGCCAATTTAACATCAAGTCTGTTTGAAATAGTCTTTTCATAAATGCCTGGCAATGTTACAGTTAGAAGACAATGTGACTTCAGCAATTCTGCATGTGGAAGGCTGCTTGGACAATAATGTGGTACCTTAAATCTAAAGTAATCTGAATATGGATACACTTCCAAACTCATTGCTAGTGTGACTTTTCATAGTAAAAATTGTGTTATTTAAAACATATCTAGATATACTGAGATTGGCATAAATATCTTAGCTAGAAAGCAGTGATGATAAAAGAAAAAGCCAGTCTTGATTCTGCATTTCTATCTCGCAATAGGCAACTGACTAGCTCATCAGTGTCCATTGATAAAGATTTTACATTAGTACAAATGACAGACAGATTATAGGTCTTCCATTTTCTTTCTTTGATTATAGGGGAATGCTATTTAGTAATGAGAGAAGGGACATAACCCAAATAAACAAAGCAAAAGCAAAGCAAATCACCCAATATAAAATAACCCCATTTTTAGGAAGAGTAGAGAACGATTACAATAGACTATTTATATTGAGATTGAGAATGGGCCATTCATGACAGAGACAAATATCCTCCAACTGCTTTTCCCAGTTTTGCAAGAATCACTTCAAAAGGGAGGATGAGAGGGGCCAGGACTGTCTTGATTAACCGGGTGTGCAGAGTTTTTTTGAGTTTCTTTTTTCGAAAAAATACAAGACAGAGGAAATCATATCATAACCCACACGAGCCTGTGGTTTGGAAAGATGGGCGGGTGGCTTCCTGCAGCTGCAAGGAATGATGGGGAGTCAGAGAGGGCTGGGCTGTTACACAGTCCACACACACTTTTTCATAACATTTTTTGTAAATGCTGCAAGCCTGCTGTCCAAAAGCTGCCAGGAAAATAGATTGCATGGGTGCCCCCTCACTCCTCTATCAAACCGGTCCCCTCCAACCCACTAAAGAAATAAAAAAAAAAAGGACTGGTGTGTTTAAAAAAAAAATGGAAGCAAGGTAAAATCGTTTTTATGCAAGCCCATGCTGGGGAATCAGGAAGGTATTCATTTTATTTTGTGTATCTAGACAGTGATTTTAATGTTATGTAAATGCAGCAGGCAATTCCTAATCTATCCAGAAACGTATGTGTCAGAGCTCTTATGTAGTACAGGTTACTGATGATAAAAAACAAGATGTGTTTTTATACGAGGAAGGCGCATGATTACCAGCTTTAGAATTCTTTTTTTTCCCCATTAGAAATTTAAAATAGGACAAGCCAGTGCAATGGAAACTGAGGGGCATCACCAGAGAAAGAGCTAGTGTCTTTTCAAAAGAGTCAAGTTTGACAAGCATTGTTTGCCTCTATCCTTGATAGCAGAAAAGCTAGACATGGTAGCAGCTTCTCAGGCTTACTGATCAAGTAGAAAGCTTCTATTAATCCTGAGAGCACCAATGTTCCTCATTTTTTCTATAAGGGAAACTTATCTTATCTGAAGAATGTTTCCAAACACTTTGGTAACTTTTAAGGTTGTCCTGATAAGACAATCTTAAGAACAGAAGGCTCTTTTTTTTTTTTTAAGAAAGGAAGAAGTAGCTTAGATATATGGAGGTCCAAACCTCAGTCCAACTGTGGAGGGTACCATCTTTGTGTTCCCCGGTGCAACCTCAGGTTGCTCTAATTTACACCAGCTGGTATCAGCTCCCAAGGAGCCACCAGAAAGGTACTGTACCCTGGTCATGCCTCCACTCCCAGGATTCCCTCTGACACAGCCCCCTCTGCTATGGGATGGGGTGGAGTGGGGGGAGCTTAGAGTGAATGGCATATAGATAGCTACAGGGGATAGTCCAGGGAAACCTCTGACTGAGAGTAGCTTTCTGGCCCTTTTGTGTCACAGAAGCCACAAAAAGAGGCCAAAGCAGGGACCAGGATCTGGCTCCTGATCTCCTGTCTAAAAGGTTATTGTATAACGGTAATAATAGAAGATTTGAATAAGGGTTCAGCGATTACATTGTTCAGAAATGATTAATAATTATGAACCTGATTCTAATGTTCCTTTGAACAGAAAGAGTACAGTCATGCTGCTGCAATCAGGCCCTAATACAGAGGTGGTGCTTGTCAATGCAGTTTGGGTGAGAAGCAGGAGCAGCTTTATGGAGAGAACTCAGGAACAAACTCTGCCATTCACTATGCACTTTATCATAAGTTGAGCCTTTGAAGGCAAGGATAGAGTTAGCAATTTAGAGAAATTGATTCTTCACTCTACTGCACCATTATTTATTATTCTTATACATTCATATTGTGGTAGCGCTTAGCGGCCAACCAGGTTGGGAACCCACTTTACCAGGCACTGTACCAATGTACAGTAAATGATTGTGAGCTCTTTGAGGCAGGGACAATCTAAAATCTTACACTTACCCTGTCAACATTTGCCCCTTTGCTAAGAGAGTATAAAGTACTACAACCAGTGTAAGTGAATAGGGAAGCCTAGTTTTGTTAGCGTTTTAAATCCCACTTTGCACCAATGTAAATGACAACACGAAGTGCAAGGCTACAGTAAATTGGGCCCAAAGAGTTTACACACACTGGACCAGGTTCTGATCTCACTTACACTTGTTCTAGAACAGTGTAAATTCATCAGCTTCACTGGCGTTACTCCTCAATTATGCCTTGTAACTGAGAGCAGAATCTTCAAGCCCCTTGCTACAGTATTCTTATTCTCGCCCACATATTCGCAATTATGACTTTGAAGTTAATTTTAAAGGACTACTGTTCTATATTTTCTTAAGGTGTGCTGTTTCCTCAAACATGCCTGCCAGTAAACCTGTCTGCCAGAATGGTCATGGAAAGCAAAACCAAAAAGGGGCACAAATAGTCAAAGTAAATTTGTTCACAAATTTTAACAAACATTTGCTGGCAAATTTTTCTACTACTCATCCAGCTCTAGTCAGGTGATGGTGGCTATACTCAACCCTGGGGTAACTCCATTAAGGGCTTGATTTTACTCCCGTTGAAATCAATGGCAAAACTTTCATTGGATCTAGCCCTAAATCATGAAAGACTGAAGCCAATGAAGTTACACAAAAGGATGAATTTAGTCCTGGGAGCCAGCAAGGCATGCCGAAGTCAAGCAACAGGAAATCAGGAGTCAAAAATGCAACAGGAATCAGGGTCTGGGTATCAGTAAACAGCCTTTATAAAAGCATTTTATCTTTGCTTGGCTTATTTGTTTGTAACACTTTGTCTCGTATCTCTAATCTGCTAATTATTCCTCCTCTTTAAATATGAGGAAATATTGCTGTTTATGAGAGCAGTTTCTGTCTGGGGACAAACAATTAACAGGTTTTACATGACATGGGAACGGAATCTTTACAAGCAGCAGACCTAGAATTTTAGCAGCAAAGGAGAAATAAGTGTGTTTTTATGCTGCAATTTGCAGACAATATTAAATCTATAGCTGATAAGAGCCAGATTCTCATCTAGTGTGAATGAGCATGTCTCCACTGAAGTCAATGGACTACTCTGATTTACACCAGCTGGGGATCTGACCCATAATTTCTAAAGAGTATAAATCTGATTAATGGACAAAATTCTGGATTTTCCCATTTTGATAAGGGTGAGATCTCTCAATTCCCCTCCCCCATTCACTCATCACCACAATTCTTAAAAAGCCCTCTCTCCTGCACAAAGGAATGGTTGTGGCTCTCTCTCTCTCAGGTCCCTTCTTTGAAATGATCAGAGTGAGGAACTCAAGATATAACTGTCAGATGCTGAGCTTGCTGCCTCTAGAGCACTCCCAGCCCTATAATTGAAGGGCCAAACCCAAATTTCCTCCATATTGCCAGACCAGCCCCAACAACAAAAATCTATCTATAACCATTTCTAAAGCAGTGATTTTGTAGTGCAGCTGGGAATTTTTTGCTAACTCTTCCCCTCGTCTTCCCCACCTTGGGAGAGCAGGACACATATTGGGTAACATTCACCTCAGTGCAGAATACCCACACAAGCCCCTATGCTTCACTTATAACCTACATAAACCCTTACCCCAAAGTTTAAATGCGGTTCAAATGGTGTACTGGGCCTTCTGCATCCATTATACATTGCCCACAGTCAATTGCATGTAGGGAAGAACTCTGAAGAAGCTTATTTATGTAGAATGGGGAGTGCTGTCACACCCGAATAGCCCTAATCCCTTATTTTATGGATGAGACACAATGGCCAAGTGCAATTTTATTGATTTTGAATGGCTGACATCAGGGATGGATTTGGGACCTATGATTTAGAAGGCTAGAAATTATACTAAACAATGAAATAGTGGCTTCTATTCAATATTGAATATATATATATATATTTTAAATATCTAGCAAGTTAAGATACATTGACACCAATATGGGACAGATTTTGTCTGGTCCTTACATGGGTGCACAATCAAGGCAGAGTATGTGAAAAGAGTCAGGAACAATGGAAGCATCTGCACTCACAGGCAAGATCCTAGGCTGGTACAAATTGGCAGAAGTCCATTGGTCCAAGTCAGTGGTACTATGCTGATTTATGCCTGCTGAGGATCTGGCCCATGAAGTGAAAGGTGTCTGTAGACCATGTGCTATTGTTAGAGCTAGTCTCTAAAAGGAAGTGGGGGGGACAGGACAGAAAGGATCCAATCCTCTAGTCATTTCACAGGCAAGTCTCCTTTTGAGATGGTTGTGAAACGCGGGGGGGAAATTGTAAGGTGGAAAATTTAATAAACGTTTTTGAATTATTTTTTGCTCAAAGTTTCAAATTTCAAGTACATTTTTCATCAAAGTTCAAAATAGTTTGACCAGCTTTTAGCTGGTTGAGTAACACAAATCATTTCAAGGTAATGTTGTAAACAATGTGAGTCAGTGTGAGAGAGAGAAAAATTGAAATTTCACCTCAAAGTGTTGAAAAATATCAAAATTTCAGAAAATTTTGACTGGCTTTATTCCCACTGAAGTCAAAGGGAGTTTTACCTGGTATATCTGGACTCAGAGGGACTATAAAATCAGTAAGGAGCTCAGAGTATTAGTGTGGTAAATGCAATGTACTGAAATAAATGGAGATTCTAGTAGTTAAAATCCTGGCAAGGCTACATGTTAATAGGTCTGGAATCTGTCATTTGAAACCAGCTGTATAGTGAGGAACTTCAGCATAGCTACTTTGGCTGATGGGGAGAATGGAGTTATCAGTGATACAAGCATTCATCTAAATAATTGCATAAGAGAAAGCATTAAGAACATGGCACATGTTCAAAATGATTCCTAATTAAAATGTTATTTAATAAACAAGCTCATTTTATTACTCACAGATCTTTAAAGATATCTAATAAATGACTGCTAAACTATAATTATAAGGGTAATAAAGCTCTCCATTCTGATTAGGGAAAATATACATTTCATGACCATTCAGTGATCCATCTTCCACCACTGCTGTCAAAGGAGGCAGCCTGCATCCCTTTAGAGATGTACTATTGTTATTATGATTATGTAATATTGCTATTACAGTTTGTAACAGTAATAAAGCTTTGAAAGTAGGTTCTTATGGTAATTAATGACCTTGCAACTAGGTTAAGTGCTCTTGATTTTGCTTAGACTCTCAAAGAAACCCACTAACCTTAACTGCTGGTAAGCAAGGGCTTGATTCTGTGAGACTCTGACCCATAACTGTCATTGGGAGCTGATGGTGCCCAGCACCCTGCAGAAGACCATCAACAATATTGCAATATTTAAGGCCCCAGCTGTTCTACAGACAAATGTCTGAGTCATAGAACATTGTTAATGATTGGTAGCTAACAGGATTTCACCATAGCCAGAGGTGGTACCCAGTTACCTGCTTGTCATTCATTCAAAATCCTGTGTCCTTTCAGTTTTCCCTATCTATGCCTGTGTAATCGGTTCCTCCGCTCAACTTTCCTTCCAGCAATTTGGTTCAGTGGGACATCCCAGGTGCATTGCACAAGGTGCTAAAGGTGAAAGAGAGGTCATGGTCCATCTACACTGGGAAACTCAACAGACTTTGGAATCATTTTCATTTTCAGCAACCCATCTGGGATTGGACTCGCTCAGCCACTGAGAATGGGGCACAGAGCTTCAGCATGGCTGGGGCAGGAGAGGCCTTTTTATAAAAATGTCTAACAAGACGTATGCAATTGCTTTACCTGAGTAACTGTAAACTAGTCTCTATGGACACTTATCTGCAGTTTTAGTGCTGTTACAAGGGTCTACTCATGTGAGTAAGGCTGCAGGACTGGCCCTCTTGCTCTTACAGGAACTCAAAACTGTGCATGATCCTACATACCGTGAGCTGAATCCCACTTCCATCACACAATTATTATTTATAGTAAAGGCCTCTGCTAAGATTAGGGCCCCTTTCTGTCAGGTACTGTATTGTCACGGGTGGAGCTGCTCTGTAGCAGCCCCTGTGGCCCAAGCATGGTGCTGCGGGGGCTCCACAAGTTGCAGCTGCCTGCTCAGAGGAGGCTGGCCTGTGCCGTAAGCTCAGCGTCAGTCTCCAAAGTGTTAACTAAGGATAACAAAAAACTCAGAATTTGGCCATCTGCACCTTTAAACAAACAAAGGCAAGTGCTCAGGTTGCAGCGCTGAGGGCAAAGCCCTGACCTGACCCCGGGATCTCGGCTAGCACTGAGGAGGGAGCCCTTCTCTGTCCCTCCTCACCCAGCTATGCCCCTGAGAAGATGCAGGCGCTTTCATAACTTGTCTACTGATTCCTGATCGGTCAGTGTGTCCTCCTGGACCTTCCAGGCATTGGGATGGCCAAGTCTTTTTGCTGGACCAGTCTGAGTGGGTTTTCCTTGAGTAATGGGTGTCAGAGCATCGGCACCTGCAGCAGGGTGCAAAGAAGGCCTGACAATCCCCACCATGTGTTCACACACAGAGAAGTGTCTCTGCCCTGAAATGTTTACAATCTAAGCACATAAGTAAACTATCCCTACTTTGTAGATAGAGAACTGAGGCACAAGGTTAAATGACTTGCCCATGGTCACACAGAAAGAGCCCAACAGAGCCACAATCTGAACATAAATCTTTTAAGTCCCAGTCCAATGCCTTAACCACAAGGTCATTTTTCCTCAGACACACGAGTCCACTGAAATCAACTGGGTTATTCCCATGGATAGGGTGAACAGGACTGGGACCTAAATGTGCTTCAATATTTATTTGTAGGTATGAAGGGCCTAATGGCAGATAACTTGAAATTCCCTTCTATGTTCTTGGTTAATTAAAAGTCTCAATGGTAAACTTTCAAAGTGGTGTATGGGAATTTAGCCACTTGACCCCTTTAACTTCATTGAGATGCATGAATCTAATTCCCTGCTCAACATTTAGAAAATGACTCTCCTAACTCGTTTTTGTGTTGGTTTAATGGCTTTGGGTTTTTAGCCTGTGTGACAGGAACCCCTGACCAAATGGAATTGTTATGAGTTTTCCAGGATGGCTAATGTCAGGAAGAATTCATGTAATATTCACATTGCATTTTGATAGTTTTTTCTATTTGCCAAGTTAGCTCATAGCTACTACTGAAGAATGCGCACGAGTACCTGATCTTGTGTCTTCATACAGGGTCCCATCGGGATCAAAGGAAGTTTGCTTAGGAACAGATTTTAACTTGCCCTCCATTGGATGTGCAACAGCAGGGAGGGTACAACAAGCCTTCCGCTTCCCCCACCACTGTGCTCCTTACACAAGGGCCAGAGACCACCACGCCCCCTATATTTGGGACAACACAGAGTGGGACATGCACTCCTGGGGTGAAATCCTGGCCTCATTAAAGCCACGGGATATTTTACCATTGACTTAAATTTCTACAATTTCACTCCTGAGGGTACAATCCACCTCAAAGGGGGCAGGTAGAAGGTGAAGCTGTGGCTCTGCCCCATCTCAATAGGCCCCCCCGTAGCTAATGGGACACAAAGAGAACAGCCTGCTCATCGAAAGGAGTGGTGTAGCCTGCACACTCCCTCCCTACATGCTGCAGAACAAGAAGGCAGGGTTGTGTTTCCTGAGGCAGAATCCCTCTCAGAGCTCCCCGTGGGGACACATCAGCTAGTCCTACAGACCATGAATGTTTACGGGGCATATTACAGCCTGATTTACAAGTGTTGAGGATCTTTCATTTACTTTGACTTCCATGAGGCATATGGAAGATCAGCACTTAAATGCCAAAAAAATGTTCGTTTTGTTACTAAGCACCTGATCCTGCAGTTCATGTGCATCCATGGCTTTCACTGAAGTCAGAGGGAATCAGGAGTGCACAAGGATTTAAGCATTGGGTCCTAAAATGGATGACCCATTTAATTTCCTCTTATACAGAGGTTATGGAACTATGGTGTATCTGGAATGAGTTCAGGACTTGCATGCCACATAAGAATACTTTAATCTACCAGAGAGAAAGAGAGAGAACACATAATTAGTCCCACTATCCACAGCTAAAATGGATATAAGAAGCAAGTGTTGCTATCTCTGTTGACAAATCCGAAAAAAAAGGAGGAAACTATGAAACTTTAAAATGCACAAGATAATTCTGAGAATTACCAGCCTCTTAACCAATATCCTCATTCCCAGTATTAGGGCTGGTCTACACTAGAAAAATATATCGATCAGCTATCTTGCTCATGGATGTGAAAAATCCACACCGCTGAGTGACGTAGTTAGGTTACCTTAAAGTCCTCACATAGGCTTTGTCTATACTAGCACTTTTGGTGGTCAGAGGTGTGAAAAAACAACAACACACCCCTGACCGACATACATTTCATTGACAAAAACGCCGGTGTGGACAGCAACATGTTAGTAGGAGATGGTCTCCCGCCAGCATAGCTACCACCTCTTGTTGGGGGTGGTTTAATTATGCCAGTGGGAGAGCTCTCTTCTGTCGGCATGGAGCAGCTACATAGGAGACCTCACAGAAGCACAGCTGCAGCGGTAAGAGCTGTGAGTAGTGTAGACATAGCCTTTAGACAGCAGTAGATCAACAGAAGAATTCTTCCATCAACCTAGTTACCACCTCTTGGGGTGATGGATTTATTACACCAACAGGAGAACCCCTCCCATCACTGCGGTAAGTGTTTACACTGAAGCGCTACAGCAAATGCATCGCTGCAACTGTGCCACTGTTGTGTTTTAAGTGTAGACATAGCCTAAGATAGTATTAAAGAAACTACACCAAGGGTATGTCTACACTACAATTAGACATCCCCAGCTGACCCATGCCGGTGACTCAGGCTAAGGAACTGTTTAATTGTGGTGTAAACGTTTGGGCTTGGGCTGCAGACTGCATGACTGTGGCAGGGTCCCAGAGTCCAAGCTGCAGCCCTAGCCCAAACATCTACATCACAATTAAACAGCCCCTTAGCCAGAGCCCTGTTAGGCCGAGTCAGATGGCACATAGAATCATAGAAGATTAGGATTGGAAGAGACCTCAGGAGGTCATCTAGTCCAACCCCCTGCTCAAAGCAGGGCCAACACCAACTAAATCATCCCAGCCAGAGCTTTGTCAAGCCAGGTCTTAAAAACCTCTACGGATAAAGATACCAGCACCCCCCTAGGTAACCCATTCAAGTGCTTTGCCACTCTCCTAGTGAAAGAGTTTTTTCTAATATCCAACCTAGACCTCCCCCACTGCAACCTGAGATCATTGCTTCTTGTTCTGTCATCTGCCATCACTGAGAACAGCCTAGCTCCATCCTCTTTGGAACCCCCCCCCCCTTCAGGTAGTTGAAGGCTGCTATCAAATCTCCCCTCACTCTTCTCTTTTGTGGACTAAATAATCCCAGATCCCTGAGCCTCTCCTCATAAGTCATGTGCCCCAACCCCCTAATCATTTTCGTTGCCCTCCATTGGACTCTCCAATTTGTTCACCTCCTTTCTGTAGTGGGGGGCCCAAAACTGGATGCAATACTCCAGATGTGGCCACACTAGTGCCAAATAGAGGGCGAATAATCACTTTCCTCAATCTCCTGGCAATGCTCCTACTAATGTAGCCCAACATGCCATTAACCTTCTTGGCAACAAGGGCACACTGCTGACTCATATCCAGCTTCTCGTCCACTGTAATCCCCAGGCCCTTTTCTGCAGAACTGCTGCTTAGCTAGTTGGTCCCCAGCCTGTAGAAGTGCATGGGATTCTTCCATCCTAAGTGCAGGACTCTGCACTTGTCTTTGTTGAACCCCATCAGATTTATTTTGGCCCAATCCTCCAATTTGTCTAGGTCACTCTGGACCCTATCCCTACCCTCCAGCATATCTACCTCTCCCCTCAGCTTAGTATTATCCGCGAACTAGCTGAGGGTGCAATCCATCCCATCATCCAGATCATGAAGATATTGAACAAAACCAGCCCCAGGACCGACCCTTGGGGAACTCTGCTTGATACTGGCTGCCAACTAGACATCAAGCCGTTAATCACTACCCATTAAGCTCAACGATCTAGCCAGCTTTCTATCCACTTATAGTCCATTCATCCAGTCCATACTTCTTTAACTTGCTGGCAAGAATACTTTGGGAGACTGTATCAAAAGCTTTGCTAAAGTCAAAGTATATCACATTCACCGCTTTCCCCATATCCACAGAGCCAGTTATCTCATCATAGAAGGCAATCAGGTTGGTCATGCATGACTTGCTCTTGGTGAATCCATGTTGACTGTTCCTGATCACCTTCCTTCCCTCCAAGTGCTTCAAAATGGATTCCTTGAGGACCTGCTCCACGATTTTTCGAGGGACTGAGGTGAGGCTGACTGATCTGTATAGTTCCCCAGATTCTCATTCTTCCCTTTTTTAAAGATGGGCACTATATTTGCCTTTTTCCAATCATCCAGGACCTCCCCCGATCACCACAAGTTTTCAAAGATAATGGCCAATGGCTCTGCAATCACATCAGCCCACTCCCTCAGCACCCTCACATGCATTACACCCAGCCCCATGGACTTGTGCATGTCCATCTTTTCTAAATAGTCCTTAACCTGTTCTTTCACCACTGAGGGCTGCTCATCTCCTCCCCATACTGTGCTGCCCAGTGCAGCAATCTGGGAGCTGACCTTGTCTGTGAAGACCGAGGCACAAAAACCATTGCCAGCCACAGGTTTTTAATTGCAATGTAGACATACCCTAAAATGACATTCAGATGAGAAAACTACAGAATCGTCAGAGCCACACATTAGACTCCTTTGTTGTAAATGTTTGATGTTTGGCAGCTTTACAGTTCTTTAAATGTTTACCCTTTAAGGTCATCCACACAAGAAAGGAAGGAGAGCACTGAAGAAAAATACAATAAATACACTAGTCGCCTACATTTGGGAAAATGACTCATGATTTTGGGTGCCCTTTCAAAACCACACCCCTGTAAGGTGACTCAAGTTGGACACCCAAAAATGGAAGCACTCAAAATCCCTAGTCACTTTCAAAAATTTAGGCCATGGAACCTTATATAGAACATCCAAAAATATGGACTCGAAAAATACAGAGAGCCAGAATATTCCTTTTCATGCAAATGATACTTCAGATGAAAAATACACTCCCAAAATTACTCCATAAAAAGAGTAGAGCACAGGTGCACTCCATTTCTTCCTTTGATGGGAGGATAGGATGCAATTAGTGTTCTCTGATTTTAGAAGGTTGTTTTTCATTGCTTTTTTATTCTCCTTACAAAATGGAAGAATCTAACCCACTTCCTTTAAGTTACTTTTCTTTACTGGTCCTTTTTTCTCTCTCTCTTTCTTTCATTTTTGTTTAGTACATATCATATTTTACCAGGTAAAATCACAATGAAAAATGAATATCTTATTTCCAGGACTGTCCTGGAAATCAAGCCAATTTTTTCCCCTCTCAATAGAGTTCAGTTCTCAATTATACTTCTGCAGTAGCTGTACAATAGTGGTCTAGCCAAAGATCCATGCCTACAAGGTTTAAAAGGGTCAAGAGCAGTTCTTTCATTCTGGACTCCTGGAATCCTATCACTGCAGTCAGCCGGCTTATTTTTACTGGAAATGAAATGAAATGAAATGCTGGAATACCTTGCTATCAAAATCAGGCTATTACTCTCTTCCCAGATGGGGCCCATGATTGAAGTATTGCAGAATGCACGTGCATTGGCAGGACAGTGCAGGGAAACCTTCATAATGTACGATCACAAAACTGGAAAATTTGTCATTTCTAACCCCCAAACCCCATTAACATATATTTTACTAGACAGAGGGGTTTTCAGAATCGCTGCACCTGTAGAGTGAAATAAAATGATTTATCTAGGATTTTGCTTGGAGGAAAGTCAGGATTTTAGGTGACTTTCTATATTCACTCCCCTCTCACATCTAAGAGATGGTTTCTTCATCAAGGAGCTCAAACTGTGGGGCAGAATTATTGACATTGAATGGCATCAGAAGGTATGTGGGACATGTGAGTGGGCAAACCAGAATAGTGAAAGTTTGGGTTCAGCTGAATCTCTCTGCTCTCTTTCCCTGAAAGTAATCGACAAGAAGCAAAGGCTTTTGTGGGCTTAATAGGGTGGGAATAGGAACTTATATGAAGTTCCACTTATAAAGGTTTATGAAGGGTTAATAAGTGATTAATAGATGTTCTAAACATATTACTGATAGGAGTACTACACATGTTGTACAGGATTAGAAGCACATCACTTGAAGATGTTATAGAGTATTATAAACTATGGTTTTAATTAACCTATTGACCTGTTGGACTCTAACAATTCATTAACCATTTAATAAAACATCATCCAATCATTTATTAACCCTTTAAAAATATTTATAAATTGAAATTTCATAAAAGTTGACCCTTAATAGTTCTGGGCCTGCAGAAATTTTTTAAATAACCAATATGGTGGTTCCATACCAGTTTCTCATCCTGTATGGTTGATGCCATCCCTGGTAACTAAATGGGTCCCTCTTTCCCAGCCAGCTGTAAGTGTGTGTTGTATTTCCTCTGTGCAGTGTAGTTGTAGCCACATCAGTCCCAGGACATTAGAGAGACAAGGTAGGTGAAATAATATCTTTTATTGGACCAACTTCTGTTGGTGAGAGAGATACCAACAGACAGAAGTTGGTCCAATTAAAGATATTACCTCACCCACCTTGTCTCTTTACTGTATTTCCTAGCATACCAAATGCGTATGGAACTTTCAGTGCGTTTGAAAATGCAGCAGATGAGAACACTAGATCAACCTGTTTGTTTCTAAAGAGAATGACAAAAAAGCAACTCCTATGACCATGAGAGATGTGCAGGATCAACCAGGCACTGCAATGGTTGAAACATTTCAAGGTAAGTCTACACTTCAAGCTGGGGGTGAGATTCCCAGCTTGAGGAAACATACTCATGCTAGCTCTCACTGAGCTAGGTCGCTAAAACTAGCATGTAGTTGTGGCAGTTCGAGTGGACCAGCTGCCCTGAGTATGTGCCTAGGGTCTCAGATGGGTATGTACTGGGAACAGCTAGCCCCTCCCGCTGCTCAGGCTCCCATGGCTATGCTCTATTTTTACCACTCTAACTCAATGAGAGCTATCAAGAATATGTCTCCTTAAACTGGGAATCACACCTCCACATAGGCAGCGGGTATAATAGGCTTAGCTTCCCCTGGCACAGCCACCTCCACTGGTTTGCAGGTTTTTGCAGTTTGTGAGGGCTGGGAGTTGGCTGGGCTTCTGCTGGAGAAAGTTTTTGCTTATTATGCAGCATGCAGGTTCCGGGGCGGCTGGGGGGCAGTATCTGTTACTCAACCTCCCAGGTTCATCAGTAATCTCTCTGGAGTCCAGAGATTACTGATGAAGCTGGGAAGCTGAGTAGCAGATACACTTGAGCTGGAGGTGAATGGGCGGTGGGTGGACCCCTCCCCTCTTCGGGGAGGCTAGCCCCCTGGCTCCGAGCCCTCCCTCCACTTTCCCCCATCCCCTGGCCGGAGGAGCCCCGGGTCGGCCCGAGCCACCCCAGCCGCGCCGGCTCAGCCACCCCAGAACCAGCATGACACATATAAAAATCTCAGCATTCTTCGGGAAGAACTTTTGCTTTTCCTACCGGGCAGCTTGGGGTCTCGGGAGAGGGTCCAAGGTCCTGGCAGCACTTACCACAGCTCCCAGGAAGCGGCTGCCAGGTCCCTGCAGCCCATAGATGCATGGGCAGCCAGGGAGGCTCTGAGGAGCCGCACGCTGCCCTCGCACCCGCACCCCCACAGCTCCAGTTGGTCGCGGTTCCCAGCCAATAGGAGATGCGGACCCGGCACTCAGGCAGAAGCAGTGCATGGAGCCTCCCTGCATCTAGGGGCCACAGGGATCTGTCGGCCACTTCTGGGAGCCACGTGGAGCCAAGGCAGGTAGGGAGCCCGCCTTAGCCCCGGGTCCCCGCTGCGCCACCGACTGGACTTTTAACAGCCCGGTCGGTTGTGTCGACTGGAGCCACTGGGGTTTATTTACACCTGGGCATTCCGGTTGAAAACTGGACACCTGGCAACCATCTGTGGTACTACCGGACCTGTGGAGCCTAGTGTTGAATGTAACCCTGTTTTACTGCTCTCCCTCTATCTCTCCCCATTTTTCTCCATTCATCCTTCTGTAAATAAATATTTCCCTTTCCTATATTCACTGTACTCTTCCATTGTGTGTGTGTGTGTGTGTGTGTGTGTGTGTGTGTGTGTGTGTGTGTGTGTGTGTGTGTGTGTGTGTGTTGTTCACTCTGGGGGGTTTGGAACAGGTGCCCCTGGGGTGGAAGGGACTTTCCCTGCTGTATTCCTGTGCACGCCTTCTCTTGGCCAGAGCTGCCTGAAAAGCGGACTCCATCTTGGCCACAAGGGCACTAAAGTTACACACACTAATGGCTAAGAAAGTTCATTGAGATCAAAATACACATACCAATCTTCTTCAGTGTGTAATTCATACTGTAGCTGGACAATGGACCATCCATACATGTATCTTCTGCTTACAAAGGACATGAGAATTATGCAAGTTTTATTTGAAAATGGAAGGAAGGCAGTCAGGTCAAAATGAGTGGAAAATGTCACATTGTCCATGATTACCAAAGGATATGCAAGAGATATGTTCTGTGAAATGCAAATAACTTACCTTGGGTAACAGGAAAAGGGAGTACATTATCTTGCACTCAGGAAACAGGAGATAAAGAAATAGATGCCAAGTAAAGATTGTAAATTGCAAGCAAATAAAACAGTTTTTCCAACTTTCACTGTTTTCTAGGGGTCACTCAGCATTTTGTCTAATATGTCAACAATTTTTTCATTCAATAGGATTAAAAGATAAATTCAACCAATTACCATATTGACCAGTTAGTAAACACATACTGTATATGTGCATTGGAATACCTACCAGATATAAACACTCCCTCTTTTATCTCCTTGAAAGCTACTTCAAGTTCTCTGGGTAGCAGACATCTTTTATTTATGTTTGCACATAGGGTGACCAGACAGCATGTGTGAAAAATCTGGACAGCGGGTGGGGGGGTAATAGGAGCCTATATAAGAAAAAGACCCCAAAATCGGGACTGTCCCTATAAAATCGGGACATCTGGTCACCCTATTTGCACAGCACCCAACCCTAATCCTGCTGGAGGCCTGTGAGCACTCATGTAATACAAACAGAATGAAAAGTCTTGTAGTTAATGCATTGACTGAGAGTCAGGATATCGGTGTCCATTTCTAGACTCTGCTCTTCTTCCGATGTCATCTTAGTCATTTGGTGCCTCAATTCCCCATCCATAAAATGGGAATGAAGGTAATTTCTTTCTCCCACCCTTTGGTCCTGTCCACACTGGGAAAATGAGTGGTGTTTTAAAGTGTGTTAACTAACACATTTAAAATTAACATGTTTTGAAATACACTTAGCACCTAGTAGGAGGTGCCTTAAAGTGTGATGGTTAGTTATGGTTAACCAGAAGCTCCATGCTTTTGTCTACACTAAAGATGAAATCCTGGCCCCCAATTGAAGTCCATGGCAGTTTTTCCATTGACTTCAGAGGAGCCAGGATTCCAAACTAGGTGTTAAAAATGTGTTAAAACAGGTTAATTAAAATGTCTTAAATGTCATTTTCCCAGTGTAGACTTAACCTGTCTGTCTCTTTGTCTATTTAGGTTGAGACCTCTTCGGGCAAGGCCTGCCTCTTCTGAAAGTTTGTACAGCCTCTGACAGGACTCCTCAATCTAGGTGTTATGCCAGTTTAAATATGAATAAATAACACTGGACTACAATTTTTGAGAAGTCGTCTGCTTCAGAGATAAAATGTGCTATTTATTATGTATTTTGATGTGCTGAATTCAAATATGACAATTAAAACAACTGATTGGCTACTGTTTCTAAGATATTTAAGTTTTTACATTTTATGTCTATGTATATTGTGTAGATAGTAGAGTTTTAATCATGAATTGTAAACCTAGGTCTTTTCATGTGTTTATGGTTGCTTTACATGATAATATTTCACCTGTCCTGTTTATGTAACACTTTAAAAATCAGCAAAAGGGTTATATCAATAAAATTTATTATGAAACAAAAGGCAAAAAACTATTCTGTACATAGTTTAGTCCTATTCAGTGTCTACTCGGCGCTTCTTGGCTTGTCTCTTGTATTCATTAAATGGAGCATCTCTTGTCACTGTCCAGCAATAGTCTGCAAGCATCGATGGGCTCCATTTGCCGTGATAGCATTTCTCCATTGTTGCAATGTCCTGGTGAAATAGCTCACCGTGCTCGTCACTCACTGCTCCGCAGTTCGGTGGAAAAAAATCTAGATGAGAGTGCAAAAAATGTATCTTTAGTGATATGTTGCAACCAAGGCTTTTGTATGCCTTGAGGAGGTTTTCCACCAACAACCTGTAGTTGTCTGCCTTGTTGTTTCCGAGAAAATTTATTCCACTAACTGGAAGGCTTTCCATGCCGTCCTTTCCTTGCCACGCAGTGCATGGTCAAATGCATCATCTCGAAGAAGTTCATGAATCTGAGGACCAACAAAGACACCTTCCTTTATCTTAGCTTCACTTAACCTTGGAAATTTTCCACGGAGGTACTTGAAAGCTGCTTGTGTTTTGTCAATGGCCTTGACAAAGTTCTTCATCAGACCCAGCTTGATGTGGAAGGGTGGTAACAAAATCTTCCTTGATTCAACAAGTGGTGGATGCTGAACACTTTTCCTCCCAGGCTCCAATGACTGTCGGAGTGGCCAATCTTTCTTGATGTAGTGGGAATCTCTTGCACGACTATCCCATTCGCAGAGAAAACAGCAGTACTTTGTGTATCCAGTCTGCAGACCAAGCAAGACAGCAACAACCTTCAAATCGCCACAAAGCTGCCACTGATGTTGGTCATAGTTTATGCACCTCAAAAGTTGTTTCATGTTGTCATAGGTTTCCTTCATATGGACTGCATGACCAACTGGAATTGATGGCAAAACATTGCCATTATGCAGTAAAACAGCTTTAAGACTCGTCTTCGATGAATCAATGAACAGTCTCCACTCCTCTGGATCGTGAACGATGTTGAGGGCTGCCATCACACCATCGATGTTGTTGCAGGCTACAAGATCACCTTCCATGAAGAAGAATGGGACAAGATCCTTTTGACGGTCACGGAACATGGAAACCCTAACATCATCTGCCAGGAGATTCCACTGCTGTAGTCTGGAGCCCAACAGCTCTGCTTTACTCTTGGGTAGTTCCAAATCCCTGACAAGGTCATTCAGTTCACCTTGTGTTATGAGGTGTGGTTCAGAGGAGGAGGATGGGAGAAAATGTGGGTCCTGTGACATTGATGGTTCAGGACCAGAAGTTTCATCCTCTTCCTCTTCCTCGTCTGACTCAAGTGAGAATGATTCTGGTGCATCAGGAACCGGCAGTCCTTCTCCGTGGGGTACTGGGCGTATAGCTGATGGAAGGTTTGGATAATGCACAGTCCACTTTTTCTTCTTTGACACACCTTTCCCAACTGGAGGCACCATGCAGAAGTAACAATTGCTGGTATGATCTGTTGGCTCTCTCCAAATCATTGGCACTGAAAAGGCATAGATTTCCTTTTCCTGTTCAACCACTGGTGAAGATTTGTTGCACAAGTGTTGCATCATATGTGTGGGGCCCACCTCTTGTCCTGATCTCCAATTTTGCAGCCAAAATAAAGGTGATAGGCTTTCTTAACCATAGTGGTTATACTGCGCTTTTGTGATGCAAAGTCACTTCACCACAAACATAGCAGAAGTTATCTGCACTGTTCACACAAGTACGAGGCATCTCTGCTCACTTTGGCTAAACAGAAATGTGTCCCTTTGCAAAATCAAATACTGCCAAATAAGAGAGCACGACACTGTATGATTTCTAGAGCTGATATAGGGCAATTTGTTCAGCAGAGTGATGTAAGCTTCGTTATGATTGCATCATCCATGACTTCTAGGAATAACATGATGCAATTCATATCATGTATGATGCAATACCAGCTTCAGATTGCATCATTCATTGTTTTGCCTAAAAAGCAAGTACTGTCCAAACCCAGTCATAGATTTATTCATAGATCCAGTCAAAGATGTATTTTAGTCATTTCTGGTTTAAATTGAGATCCCTTCCCTTTATAACTCACTTATCCTCCGCCATTCCCAGGTCAAGGGTCGTATATACTGACCCAATAGCATATCTTGAAAACTAGAGCCAATCAACAATTTTAAGCATCATTTTCGTTCTCAGTGACCCAGAATTAGTAAAGCTTGACTACATTTATTTCAGAAGCATTTTGGCTGTAGAGCAGTGATTAGAGCTGGTGGAAATTTTACTTCACAAACTTCCTTTGATGAATGATGTCAAAATGACAGCATTAATGAAAAATGTTTGCTTCTGTCCTCGTTTTCCATTTTCCAATGAAAAATTGAAAACAACCGAACATTTTTCAGTTTTTTTGTCATAAAAATGTCAGTGATTTTTTTTAAATTACAAATTTTCATTTATTTTGAAATTCTTCATGAAAAAAACTCATTTTCTGATCAGCTTTATAAATAAATAATAATACATAAATACTAATAAATTGACATAAACTGTATCATGGCCCTAGTCAGGATGCTCCTGTCCTCCACTGGTGCTTCTCCAGCAGTATATGCACTGCAGCAAGTTACTCCTCTCTCTACACAACCAGTAAAGGGACTGTCCCAGTACTCAATCTGCCAGCTCACAAAGGAGAGTTGCTAGCACATTCACACTTTCCTCTCAGCTGCGTATTTCTTCCCCATCTTCTCCTTTCCTCCTCACTCACACCGCTGATTCTCCCCTTCCAACTTTAGCACCCCACTCTTCCCTCCACCCCACCATCTGCCACCGTTTCTGCACCACCTCCCTGCCTTCCACACCCACTATCTGCCTTGCTGGGTGTGACTACCAGACCTGACCCATCTCTTCCCGGTACCTGCTCAGCTTCAAGAGCCTCCACTCACATATGCCTTGTCTCTGCCTCCTTTGTTTCAGCACCTCCCACTGTCCTGAACAGGAAGGAATAAAGAGCCTGGCCTAAAGCCTATATATAGTAAAGTATTCAGACTTTGGCATAATCTGGGTGGGCAGCAATTCAGCAAGTGGGAGAGATCATGCATGAGATGTCTGCATCTTCTCTCCCACAGGTGATGTGTGTGTGTTCCATTCCTCTGTGCTACAGCCACATTCAGATACTGCCTCAGAATAGTTATTGTTCTTATTGAGCGTCAGCAATTTTGTGGTGGACACTTATAAATACATCTCTATCTATTGTGCAATCGTTAAACCTGAATCAACAGACAATACTAAGCAGCTATTTAATTATGTACACACGTTTTATTATCTCCAAGGAGGAACATCTAAGTGCCACAGGCACTGTGTTACTTAAATTCCACTTCACGTTTACAGTAGATCTTAAATCTCATTTAATATGCTTGTAATAATGAAATTATAATTAAACACACTAATTATATTAGCAATGATTAATTCTGGAGCTGGCTGAGGAATGCTCACACACACAGCCCACAAATCATTGGAGAAAAAAAATTGTTGGCAATTTAAAATTTTTTTTTTTCAGGTTTACATCAAAAAACTGAAAATTAAAATCATCCAAAGACTGCAACATGTTTGGTTTTCAGGTTTTTTCGCCTTTAAGAATCCTCCCCAAAAATATTCAAAAAAGGATATTTCCCAGGGAAAAATTTTCCTTCTAAAACTTGTTTTTGGACAGAAATGTTTTTGACAGTTTTACTTAACTCATATATAGCATTTAACAAACAGTCATGGTCAGAACCTGTTCCCATTAAAGCACATGGGATATTTGCCATTGAGTTTAATACACCAGGATTTGGTCCTGATGAATCTCACAAAACCGCTGAAAGATGTCCACTTAGGAGTACAAACCCAATTTTATAGATCAGGAAAGAGTGGTTAAGTGACATGCTCAAGGGTTCCAAGGGAGTTAGTATCACAACCTGAAATCAAATTCAAGAGCACATGGCTACCAATCCTGTGTTCAGAGCATAACAGCACAGGCCTCTTGAATGTAATCCTTTTAGCGAGTCAGGATTAAGAATGTGAACAGAGGAACTAAGGACGATAGAGAGCATGCAGATGGCCACAGGAGTGCAAATACAATAGGTACAGATAGTACACTGCCACATTCCCTCCCTGTGCTGTGCCACAAGGACAAGGCAATAGTCAGCCTACGAAAGCTCAGCCTTTAAGGTCTATCCTTCACAATTCAAGTCAGTGGTAGTTCTGACTTCTTTGGGAACAGGCTCAAGCCCCTAAAGTTGTATCCTAGGCCTCTTGGCAGAAATTGTGATCAGCTAAACCTGATAAGATCAGTTTAGACCAGGGTGAGTCATACCAACTATGAACTAATCTCCAGGAAGCATTACCCTGACTGTACTCTTATTCTGGAAACACTTTTTTGTGAGCTACACCTCATTCTTGCCTGTAAAGGTGTTGCATAAGGGGTGGAGAAAGCTAAATTCAAGAGCAAAGTATACAGTAATTATCCAAACTAAATCAGTTATGTAGGTTAAGTTTTGGTTTGCCATTACATTATCCTCAGATTCTCCAGCCCACTAAATTCACTATATGTTGCTTATGCAGTGCAAAATGAACCTAAACTGGCTCCCAGGAGGATTCCCCTTGGCAGGGGGATTCTCCACCAGCGTAAAGCTGGTAGAGATGGCTCCATCAGTTCCTACACCAGCTTTGCTACCTCCTACTCTGGAGCTTTGCCTGCCAGAGAAAGAGGCACACCAGGGCAAGAAAAGTGGGATGCCACGGCAGGAAGGGAAGACAGGGCCTGTCAGGAGGAAGAGAAGATAAGTAGGAGAGGAGAGGATGTGTTGTGTCTTTAGATCTTTACCCCCAAAAAATAATATGAAGAAACCACATGGGCACAGTTGGGTCCCAATGAACTGTATACACAACTATGCCAGGTTTAGCTATATACATATTGAAGCTCTGGCTGGTTTCTGGCAGCTTCTATAACTTAGAACGCTAGTGGGCTCACAAACTATTTAAAGTTGTACTCTCCTATTCCTAAACATTACAGGATGGGAAGGGCAGGGGGTCATGGTGGAGTGAGATTCACTGCTGGCATAATGTCCCTGATTCGGTAAGTCTAAAAATCAGTGCTCAGCAAGGGTTCCTCCCAAATCATGGGTAGTGGTAATTTCACATAACTTGCGGTCAGTCTTGTTAAAGCCAGTGTCTGATTCTACACTTACCCTCGTGTTAATGTAGTTGCACTGGTGCAAAAGTAAAGTAGTGGTGAACCACACTCTTGGGGAGAGCAGAGTATGAGTTTTGATTTCCTACTACCTCTCCCCTGGTGCACTCATTCATACCTATGTAAAGTGAGTGCAGAGTGGGTGTGAAATACAATCATTATGATCTGGCAGTGGCTTATACTCATCTTGCACAGGTGTGAATGACTAGACCAGGGTTATGGCAGTGGAGATTCAGGGCCAGATCCTCGGCTAGTGTAAAGCAGCAGAGCTCCATTAACTCATGTAAAGTGACTTATCACGCTATTGCCTTCAGACATTCACTGTAAATAGTCCTGTCCTGATCAAGTGAAATATTTTATTGGGGAAAAAAAAAAAAAAAAACCTGCCTGAGATCCCAAATTAGAAACAAAATACTCTAGACATTACTATTTAGGGTGAAAACCTGGCCCAGTTGAATTCACTGGTAAAGTTCCCATTGATTTCAATGGAGCCATGATTTCACCTTTAGTGTTTTATATATCACTTTTCATACACAGATCATTGAGGACTTTAGAGAGGTGCAAGTCAGGCCATTTTTATTTAGGCACCTACATGTGGAGCCTCTCTTTAGGGATACGTATTACTATGCCCAGCAAAGAAGTCCACAAGGGGAATGGGGAACAAACTAGCCCCTCATCCCTAAAAATTGTTCCTTTAGGTTAGGGCTGATGCATGTTGGCAGGGCAACATGGGGAAGCTTGCCCTGCTGCTGCCTCTATTGTCTGTCATCTGGTTAGATAGAGCAGTGGCTCTCAACCTTTCCAAACCATAGGCACTGACTCCGTGGGTGCTCCGGGCCCGGAGCACCCACGGGAAAAAAAATGGTGGATGCTGACCATCCACCGGCAGCCCCCTTATCAGCTCCCCCCCCCCCCACCCTCCCAGTGCCTCCTGCCTGCGGGCAGGCCCCACAGATCAGCATCTCCCGCTCCCTCCCCATACCTCCAGCCTGCCGCAATCAACTGTTTCATGGCATGCAGGAGACTGGGAGGAAGGGGGAGGAGCAAGGACACAGCATGCTCTGGGATGGGGGCAAAACTGGGTGGGAAAAGGCGGGGCAGGGTGGGGCCTTGGGGGAAAGGGTGGAGTGGGGGTGGGGCCTGGGGCAGAGCCGGGGGTAAAGCACCCCCCAGCACTTTGGAAAGTCGGTGCCTGTGGTCCAGACTACTGTACACCTTTCAGGAGTCTGATTTGTCTTGCATACCCCAAGTTTCAGCTCACTTAAAAACCACTTGCTTTCAAAATCAGACATAAAAATACAAGTGTCACAGTACACTATTACTGAAAAATTGCTTACTTTCTCATTTTACCATGTAATTATAAATCAATTGGACTATAAATATTGTACTTACATTTCAGTGTATAGTATATAGAGCAGCATAAACAAGTAATTGTATGAAATTTTAGTTTGTACTGACTTTGCTAGTGCTTTTTATGTAGCCTAGTGGTCCCCAACCTTTTTTGTCTGGCGGGTGCCAGACGACGAGCTACTGCGGACCGTGGCCGGTGGATGAGCATCCGCTGAAATGCCGCCGAGAAGCGGCAACGTCAATAGGCATCGCCGCCGACAAGCAGCGTCATCCAGAGGCGTCGCTGCTGAAATGCCACCGAAAATCGGCGGCATTTCGGCGGCGACACCTCTGGATGACGCTGCTTGTCGGCAGCATTTCGGCAGATGCTCATCCGCTGGCCAGTACGCGGGCGCACATAGATGTCCCGGAGGGCGCCATGGTGCCCGTGGGCACTGCGTTGGGGACCACCGATGTATCCTGTTGTAAATCTAGGGAAATATCTAGATGAGTTGATGTGCCTCCTGGAAAACCTCTGCACACCACCACTGATATGCATACCCCTGGCTGAGAACCACTGAGAGAGAAAACTCTAACCTGTAGGCCTATTTACACAGCATCTTTGATTTTGGAGGCATCCTGAAAGCTCCAGTGTTAATGTGGTGTTGAGAGAGACAGTCAACTATTTCTGACCTTAATGACTGAACTTAATCTCCAAGCCTGATCCTAGGCCCCATTATGTCTGCTATGATGGCACAGAGCAGTTTTAAAGGCACAAAACAGTCCTAAAGCCCTGTTGTGCATTCTCTTTGCCTAGAGGGAATACGCTAATGGTTTAAAATGGGCATAGAACCAGCGCTACATCAACACTCTGCCCCACAAAGCTGCAGTCTAGGGGATAGGTCAATGGCATGACTGTAGGAAAGCATGCGTCAGCAACTGAGACATGGGTGGCCTGACCTAGTGGCTAGAGCTAGAGCCAGGGCCACGGTCAGGGCCAGAGTCAGAAGCTGGGCAAGGGAGCAGGGCTAGGAACAAGGCAGGCACAGAAACAATCACAGCTGCACCATAAGCATTGAGCAACCAATGGGCTCAAAAGCATGCCAATCAGGCAGGTTGGCCAATCAGGTGGCTCTGCTATAGCTCATCTGTGTTCATTATTCTGCCTGCAGACCAAGCTAGTTAGTCCCAGGCACAGCTGCAGGCCCTTGTTCCTGAGACTCAGCTGCTGAAGTGGTCCATTGACAGCTGTTGTAGCTGGGAGTAACTCAGAGCAGCCCTTACTCTCCCCAAACCAGGGGCAGGAAGACAGGGAAGCTTGCAAGTGAAGTTGCATCAGAAGTGGTAGTCAGATCCCTATGCCCTCCCATGGTGCTGCTCTCTCCCCCATATCTCCCCACAGCATGCCTGGGCAGCTGATAGGGCAGGTGGAAAGTGTGGTGGGAAGGGGACTGGGCCAAGATAGGAAGGGGAGTCGTATCTTTGCTCTCTACATAACGTTAAGAATGTGAGGAAACCACAGGGACACAACTGGGTTCCAAATGACTGTGCTAACTATAAGTATATACGTAGCTAGGCCTGTATATTTATGTACACGGTTGCTCTGGCAGGGTTCTGGTGGCTTCTGCAATAGAAGACAGGGAGAACTACTAGATTCTTCCCAAACTATTTAAAGGGATACTACCCCCATTCCTATACGTCACAGGGAGACGTGTGATTGGGGGAACAAGGCATTGGCAACTGACGGACTCCATGGTGCTGCTATCTCGGCACACAAGACATTGACATACAGCAAATTTGGCTCCTCCTGAGACCCACTCAAGATGAAGCTACAGTCAAACAAATTCTGACCTCAGAATTTTTAGGTAGTAATAGCACACGACATACTTTTATAGTGTAATTCTGTGTCTCAGGGGGACATGTCAATACAGTAATACGGAGGCTGGAGTTAAGGTTTGTACATTTGAAAGTGAGCCCAAGGAAACGGATGTGTGCAATGTGGGTGGTCATATACTAGAACAGAAACACAGCTTGTCCTGGAGGGGATAAGTCCCCACATAGGATGGAGTATTAGTATGTCAGTTGCGATTGGTCTGGATATTAATGGTAGCTTAACTGTAATTTTGTTGGTTTTTAGTGACTGCATTGACAGGAGGTTTGTTTGAACAACCTTAACTATAGGGTAGCAAAATGTTTTGTTTGGAAGCCAACTATTAAAATCACATGGAAAATGTAAAAGAAAAATAGAATTGCTAGTACAGATCTTCATTAGATCTTCACTGAAGTTATGCAACTGTACAGCAGCTCAGGGTTTGGTTCCCTCCTTCTTTAAGCTGTGAAAAGGAGATCTCTGAGAACCTGCCAATCAGATTGCCTGGGAAGGCATGACCAGCAGCAGAAACACTAGCTCTGAATCTGTCTTTTCTGTTGCCTTTACTTTTGCCACTTGCATTCCCCGTGGCAGCATTCAAACTTTTCGGTTGTCCCTTTCAAATGAAAATCTGTATCCCACAAGGCCCAGCCACCAGAACCATCAAGATGTTTTCCCCCACTATTGGACTTCCGAACGTCAATTCTAGTTTCCAAATTTGGCCTGCTAACTTTGGAGAGCATCTGATCACTTTCCAGTCAATGCTCCAGTAAGTTTCGCCATCAATGTCTAAGTAGCAAATGAGTCAGCACTTTCTTGTAAAACAGTAGTAGCGCAAGAGTGCTGAGTCACAGTTTCTAATGTACACTAAGGCTCTCCCTTATCTGCATGGACAACACATTTTCTGTTTGCTTCAGCAGTGAGACTATTACTCCGAGGCTTTAAAAATGGTTTGTGGTCTCATGTCTTATTCTCAGATCAGCATTTAACTGTTTCATTTCATTACACCTGCACCTTCACCTGGGAGTTGTAATTCATGCTCTTACATGGTGACTAAAATTCATCCTGATGAAGCTAGAAAACATTCAGCCCCATGCCCTTCTCCCCTAATATCACCCACCACAACTGCTAATTCCATGGAGTAAAAGGCTTGATGAATGATGCGGGTAGGAGTGGTGGTGAGGAGAGTCATGAAAAATGAAACCATGGTGGGGTGGAGGAGAGACAGAAGGTTTTGCTTAAAATTAATACAGAGCAAAAGGCCAAGAATAAAAGTCCCACTGATGATGGAGAGAAAAATCCAGGGTGGCAAATATATTATATATGGAAAAAATAAAGTAGGGCCAAAGAGCAGCAGATGTGTTAATTTTATCTGGTGTTTAACCCTCAGGTTTTCCTGGTTCTTCTTGTAAGCTCTTCTTCATTCCTGTGGTTTTCTTGGACACAATAGTGGCACGATGGCACTACATAGTTCCCCAGAGGAAAGGATGAGTGCTGCTGTTTCTTTCTCCTCTCTCTACAGACATCCCTGTTTCAGATGAAGAAGAGTTTGGTGTTTTTCACCCTGCTCTGGGATTCCAGGATGACACAGTTTGTCTATTCAGGGCCCAGTCCTCTTCATGTTGAAATCATTGGCAAATTGCCCATTGACTGCAATGGGTGTCGAATTGGTTCCATAGCGACTCTTCAAACTACAGTGCCCGAAGGGTTCCGCTTTCTGGCTGCAAAATCAGTCTCAAGAATGGAGTTCATTCCCAAATTACTGACATCAACTTTAAAGAGTTTTTCCACCAACTTTGTGGGTGAAAAGAACAAGCATGAATTTCCCTTTAGAAGTAAAAACATGCAGTCACTATCTCATCCCAGAGCATGATAAATATTGCCTACACTTTACCATTCAATAGTGCATACTGTTTTTTGGTCTCGTACGGCTCCTTTTAGTTCAGGGATTTCTTTTGTAAACCTTCCCTTAATACCCTCTAAGGAAACAGGAGCAACTGATTGCCAAATGCCACATTTCCCATTGGGAAACAACATTTTCAGCCATCTGAAAGCTCGGTGTACCACTGAACAGCAAAGCAGCACAAAGTATGGTATTTATAGTACATTTTATGTGACCAAGACATTGGCAGTTAAACCACTAGAAACCAATAAATGTCCTGGTGCCATTTAAGTTGTCAACAGGATATAGGTTGATGTAAGGGGAACACCTACATTTCTGCAGGCTCCTTTTGTATGATTAAGTATGGTCGATATTTACACTTGATTTATTAGGAATGTTTTGACTAAGGAATGCAGTAATTTCCTCCACTGCCACAATGCAACGCCCATCAAACCACTAAAAGCTGATCTAGTGTCAGCTCAATTCTCCAGAATGATGCTTCTCAGCAGAGTAATGTCTGTATTTTATGGAAAACATTCTAACATGTAACAGCTTTGTTTGTGTAGGGGGTAGCACAGGAGAAATAATTTTATTAAACAAAATCTTTATGCTGCAAATACTGGAGGTAAAAAGAGCAGTGTTGGATGGAATTCTGATTCCCCAGCCCACAAGCAAAAATGTCTTTTGAAATAAATTAATTGTGGCGCTGTAAAACTGAAGTTAGTTATTTAAAACATTTTTGGCTATTTAATACCAATCTTCCCCCACCCCCCCCGCCCGAAAAACAAACACTCTTTCATAGATCACATCCAATTCTTAAACTACAGAGGCCCAATTCACTGTTTACACAGAGTATAGTGGGGTTAGAATAATTATTCCAAGTCAGCCAATTTATAGACAGGCCTGGATTACAGAGCTAGATTCTAATCTTGGTTACTAATTCTAATCTCATCTGGAATATAATCAAAGTGACTCACATCTCTGGATGTATGCCAACGTAATTGAAATCAGAAGGTGGACCAGTTCAGATAAAATCAGAAGAGACCCAAACTTTTAACTACAAATTGAACTGCAATTTTTTTGAACATTGCTGTTACTTATTTACAAATATTTTTCATGCACCTTTGCCTTCTATCCTGGCATGAATGGGACAAAATCAAGCTTTCAGCACATTTTCAAGGCAATCTGCATAACGAACAGGGGTAGAGAGAGACCCATGTTTCTTTTTAAATGAAAGCCAAGATTCTTCTTTACAAAATTTACATATCTGTATTCTCCCCCTGCCCCACATACACACACCAAAAAGACCAAATGATTGTTCTTCCCACATGCATCCCAATGTTTCAGTGGCTTTGAGTCCCATTTAAAGGTAATCTGCCCCTCCTTCTGGCTAGGATGGGAAGTAGTTTAAATATGGTAGGAAAGATTTTTCTAGCAGTATTTCAGGGGTGGCTGAAAAAAGGAAGTAATGGAAATCTCCCTAGGCATCATCATCTTGAGATATTTCCAGATGAAAGGTGTTTAGATAAGAATCCGATAAACATTCCAATGGGCAGTTTAGCCAAAACAAGCCTTTGCCTCTCACTAATATTCTGTTCTAGTCATATGCTTATACTACATCTATCACTGTGAAATCTGAGTGCTTATCCTTGAGAACTTAAAAGGGAGATGGTTTGAGGGGCTTGTATGTAGATGCCAGCACTTAGAGCAAGGAAAAAGTTCAGTGTCAAGTGTTTCTGTTCATCTAATCTACCCTAGAACTAACATCCCAACAAAAAGAACAAAACCAGCTCTCTGAGATTAAACACAATTTTAAAACCATTGCAGTATTCAATGAAAGATATTTAAAAAGGATAAGGGCCACCTTTTATTGTCACTTACACCATAGTATGTATGGTGCAATTGAGAGAAGAATTTGGAAGGAGGGCCTAAATTCTCTTGTCTGGCTGTGCGGAGTACAGGCCTGACCAGGTGGGGAGAAAGGGCACATTTGCAGCACCCCAAACCTGGCAGCATCTGGGAGCCAATATGGTGCCTAGAGACACTTAGAGCAGCATCAAGGTGGATCTGATCTAGACGTGGCTCCCTATGGCCCCAACAGGCTGTTCCAGCAGTCAGAGAACACCTGAATGAGGAGCCAGTCTGGCCGTGCCCCCTTCCTCCAAGAAGTGCTCCCATACCAGCCAGGAGAGGGGGTGACATAGAGCTGCTATGCTAGTTCTATTCCATCCAGGGATTCCTCTTATGTAAGAGAAATCCCCAGATAACAGGTAAGATTGTTTTCTGGCTGCTTTGCAGCAGTGGAGTGAAATCCATCTGCTGGTTGGTAGGGGATAATTAAGGACTGATGGCCAGGTCCTCAGCTGGTGCTAATCAGGAGAGCTTTAATGAAGCTCCATCAGTTTATACCAGCTGAGGGGCTGGTTTGTCCTGAGCATGCGCCTGGCATAAATGTGTAATGTATTGGGGGGTGTCTCTAACTACATTTTCTTCTTTTTATCCTATGATTCACATGTGGTCTTGCCATGTGGGCTTTCTTGTATTTGTAATTTGGAAACTAGAACTAGGCATTATTATACTAGCACCAAAGCTAGATATGAATGGTCTGTTCTTTACAATTGGGTGTGCATCACTCTGCACCTAATGGGAAGGACCAAGAGAGCTGGCTGAGCTATTCATAACTTATCATTTATCCTGTTCCTGTAATTGCTTTTTGTTTGTGAATTGTTCATGAGTGGATCACAATCTTCCCCAAATTTGTTCAATATTCATAATGAAGTCATTTGTGTGGACAAATTACAACCTCCCCATGGGTTTCAGAGTGGTAGCTGTATTAGTCTGTATCAGCAAAAACAACGTGGAGTCCTTGTGGCATCTTAGAGACTAACAAATTTATATGGGCATACGCTTTCGTGGGCTAAAACCCACTTCATCAGATGCATGGAATGAAAAATACAGTAAGCGGAATATATATTATAGCTTCCAACCTGAAGCAAATACTCACCAGCAACTACACACTACACAACAAAAACACTAACCCAGGAAACAATCCCTGCAACAAACCCTGTTGCCAACTCTGTCCGCATATCTATTCAAGGGACACCATCATAGGATCTAACCATATCAGCCACACCATCAGGGGCTCACTCACCTACACATCTACCAATGTGATATGTGCCAGCAATGCCCCTCTGCCATGTACATTGGCCAAACCGGACAGTCTCTATGCAAAAGAATAAATGGACACAAATCAGACATCAAGAATTGTAACATTCAAAAACCAGTAGGAGAACACTTCAAATTCCCTGGACACTCAATAACAGACTTAAAAGTGGCAATTCTTCAACAAAAAAGGTCAATAACAGACTCCAAGGAGAAACTGCAAAACTGGAATTAATTTGCAAACTGGACACCATCAAATTAGGCATGAATAAAGACTGGGAGTGGATGGGTCACTACAAAATGTAATTTTCTCTCTGCTGATACTCACACTTTGTTAACTGTTTGAAATGTGCCACCTTGATTGCATTGGCCTCGTTAGCACTACAAAAGTAATTTTCCCTCCCTTGGTATTCACCCCTTCTTGTCAACTGTTGAGAATAGGCCACTTCCACCTTAATTGAATTGGCTCGTTAGCACTGACCCCCCCACTTGGTAAGGCAACTCCCATCTTGTCATGTGCTATAATATATATTCTGCTTACTGTATTCTTCACTCCATGTATCTGATGAAGTGGGTTTTAGCTCACAAAAGCTTATGCCCAAATAAATTTGTTAGTCTCTAAGGTGCCACAAAGACTCCTCATTGTTTTAACCTCCCCACAGTATTTATATGGCACCTATTACTATTGCATCTGAGCGCCTCACAATCTCTAATATATTTATCTGCACAACACCTCTGCGAGGTAGGGAAGTGCTGTTATCCCCCTTTTACAGATGGGGAACTGAGGCACAGAGAGGTTAAGTGACTTGCCCGAGTCACACATGAAGTCTGTGGCAGAGTAGAGAACTGAACCCAGGTCCTGTGCTGGTTTTCTAACCACTGGGCAATCTGTCTTCTGCTTTTGGAATATCTGTAAATTTAATGGTGTGATTGTTTCTGTTCCTTCATTGGAGGACCTAAGCTCTATAAACAAGAGACATGTCTGAGCAGGTCATTGGGGCTTTGATTCTTCCATAGAACAGAAAAGAAGGGAGCACTTTGTAGGGGTAGGAAGAAATAGCAGGCATGGAGAACTGTAGGACATTTTATATCTTTTCCTATCCACTTTTTGATTATATTAAGTTACAGAAGTGGATATCAGTTTTAAAAATAGCTGGGGTCCTTTATCAGTGAGGTAGAGAGAAAGACCAAAGCTATCTACCACACTTTACATTTACTTATTTCTTGCCACTCTGACACCAAGTACGTGCATATGCATGTACATATAGGGTACTAATAATGAAGATTGTGGCAAGATCCCTGTGTGGATAATTTCATTGCTGAGTTTAAGGACTCTGGCCAGGCAGTTTCATGGAGCTGCTGTGTATTCCTCTGTCCCCATATACATTACACTACAAAACGACATACACAGCCCTGGTCTGAATGTAGATATGGTGCTGATCTTCCTGCTAGAGATTCCCTTCTACTTTACCCACATCTATCACCTTCCCTCCTCACTGCTGCTCCTGCTGATGTTATATGAAGTTTATTTGAAAGTGCCAGTGATTTATTTTTTAAACCTGTCTCTTCCTCCCTCCTTATGTCTGCTCTACCAAACTCACACTCTGGTATCTTCAGAGGTGGATATGCCAGCATTTCTAGCAGAAATCTGCTCATTTACACACAAATACCCATTTTTTAAAGAAATAAACACTGTTCCCCAAACAGTCATTCAAACAAAAAAACAGTTGTCCAAATGTTTGCAGGAAAGTGAATAAAGATTATAAACAAGGTCTGATCAAACTGCAAGACAGATTTAGTGAACATATTTTGTCACTATTTGCCTAGCCCATGATCAATTATCTTGACTGTGCATTCAAAATGCATAACTGGTTGTTTGCACTTAACAAAAACTGGTATATGCAAATTAGGCCCTCAATTACATGAAGATTTTTTTGCATAGGCCATTTTAAAACTATGCCCCACAGTAGAACTAGATGAAACCAGAAATAGGAATGTTAAACAAATAATATATGGAGATATACCTATCTCATAGAACTGGAAGGGACCCTGAAAGGTCATTGAGTCCAGCCCCCTGCCTTCACTAGCAGGACCAAGTACTGATTTTGCCCCAGATCCCTAAGTGACCCCCCTCAAGGACTGAACTCACAACTCCATTTAGCAGGCCAATGCTCAAACCACTGAGCTATCCCTCCCCCTGTTAAACTATAATTGGACAAGGAACTAGACATGACTGCATCATAGTTTCTTTAAAAAAGTGTCTCATGCCTCTGGAAGGATGAGAAGAATGGCGCAGACCGCATTAAACAACATAGCATTAGTCATATCGTTCACTCTGAGCAACCCGTTTTCCAACTCCTACCTTTAGTAGTGTGTGCCTACAAGTGACAAATAGCCCTTGCTTTGATTCACAGGGAAAAAAAGTACTGAAAACAACACCAGGGGAGTCAAGTAACCCACTGCGTACATGGGCTGGGGGAGTTTGGAGTTCCAAGCACATGATTTACAAAACTGTAGATGCATATATGTAGTAACCATGCTGAGTTAGTGGGAGAGAAGCATAACTCTCCCAACACTTACTGTTGTGTCTACAAATCTGACTGTGATATGCCTTTCCTCCAGCACTTCTAGGATGAAGGATGCTTTTGTGGTTTAGGCCCAGGGTTGAGAAGTCAGGAGACTTACTTTCTAGTCCTATTTCTGTGGAATCTTGGGCAAGTAATTTAACCCCTGCTCGTGCAAATTAAAAAATGAGGATAATACCACCCTCCTAAAAAAGGTGCTAAAAGCCTTGATTCATTAATGTTTGTAAAGTGATTTAACATTGTTGGATTCAGGGCGGGATTTTCAAAAAGAGCTCCGTGCTGGCCTAACTCTACACTTATTGGCATTAATGACAAACTGCCTTCAGTAGGAGCACAGTTAGGCTGTAATACTGAGCCTTTTGCACATCTCACACACAACGCATTTTCAACACCTAAGGAGTAGTGATCGGAGCCTCCGAAATGCTTTTAGTAGAAAAGAACTGCGTTTCTTTTAGCAAACTTGATGAAGTGACAGTCTCATTAAGGTTGCCAACTGTCTAATCGCACAAACCCAAACACCCTTGCCCCGCCCCTACCCCACCCATTCCCCAAAGGCCATGCCCCTGTCCTGCCCCTTCTCTGAGGCCGCGCCCCTATCACTGTAGCCCCTCCACCCTTGTTTGCTCGCTCTCCCCCCACCCTCACTCACTTTCACTGGGATGGGGCAGGGGTTGGGGTGCGGGCTCTGCGCTGGGGGGTGGGGCTGAGGGGTTCAGAGTGTGAGAGGGGGCTCCTGGCTGAGCCTGAGGCAGGGGATTGGAGTGTGGGAGGGGGCTCAGGGCTGGGGCAGGAGGTTCGGGGTGCAGGCTCTGGGATGGAGTTTGGCTGTAGGAGTGGGCTAGGGCAGGGGGCTGGGGTGCAGGAGGGGATTTGGGGTATGGGCTCTGGGAGGGAGTTTGGGTGTGGGAGGGGGCTCAGGGCTGGGGCAGGGGGGCTGGAGGGGGTTTGGGGTATAGGCTCCGGCCGGGCAGCGCTTACCTCGAATGGCTCCTGGAAGCGGCGGCATGTCCAGCAGTGGTGACCAGGCAGCTCTGCGCATTGCCCCTGCCCACAGGCACCACCCCCATATCTCCCATTGGCCGTTGTTTCCTGTTCCCAGCCAATGGGAGCTGCGGAGTTGGCGCTCGGGGCGGGGGCAGCGCACGGACACCCCCTGACTCCCCCTTCTCCTAGGGGCCACAGGTACATGCTGGCTGCTTCCAGGAGCGGCGCGGAGCCAGGGCTGGCAGGGAGCCTGCCTTAGCCCCGTTGCACCGCCGAACTTTTAGTGGCCTAAAATCTCCTGGATTGGTTTCAGTAGCCTCCAGGAGATGAAGCCCAATTCCGGGAGACTCCCAGCTAAACCAGGAGGTTGGCAACCCTATCTAGGAGGTTTGGGGACATAACATAAAAACTTTGGCCAAAGTACTACAGCAGCAACTGTGAAATTGCTTCTAGCACCAGAGCAACCAAATAGTTTTCCAAATGCAATACTGTACCTCTGTGATTTATTTTTGAAATTCCTATGAGAATTAAGAGGACAGCACCCAAAGCTGTGGGCTACAATAAATTGCATGTTATAACATATTAAGTGGTAATCCAAACTGCAGAAAATGTATATGTAGGAGAAGGAAAACCTATTTCCTGGCTGAGAACCTATAGCAGGGATCAGAATTTAAAGGATGTGTATGTGTGTCTTACTGTGGCTTCCTCTATTTTAACTGAGTTTTGACTGCTGTCTTAGAACCAAGCCCTTATTGACCAGGTAGAGTTAAATTCACTATCAAACATGCCGTGAGATATAGCTTAGCTGCAGTGATCTGCTTTTGTCTGAGATGCAATGTGGTTTATGATGGAAGCTGCACTTAGGGAAACAAAACCACAAAAGGCTAGAATACACTAATAGGAATATCATCAGGCACCTAATCAAGCTTGACACAATTGTCAATTTAGGCAGTGCCTTGCCAAATTGCAACCCTTCAAGGCCCCTTCCCCCTCCACACCATTTCTCCAAGGTTTGAACACAATCTACTTGAATTTTTACTCTCAAGCTACCACTCAAATTCTGTCTTTGGTATCTAACTAGAAGCTGCATAACAGCAGCAAATTGTTAGGTCTCAATCCTTTGTTGATCATGCAGAAGGTCCTGCCTGCATGAAACCATATCTAGTTTATCTAATTCTCTATCTTTGTGGCATTATTTTAGCCTATATATTAGACTATTTTTTTTATTTAAAATTTATGTTGATTAAAGTACACTGCTGAAATTGGTCTGAAAATTTAACCAACCCAGACACGATGGGTAAAATATTCAAAAGCATTCACTCCTAAGTGATTTAAGAGAATACTTCCCACTTTCAAACAACTTAAGCATTTATAAGCTTAATTCCCTTGACTTTCAATGAAGCTTAGGCTCCTAAGTGACATTTGAAAACAGGACCTAGACTCCTAAATCACTTAGGTTCATTTGAAAATTGTTCCCAATATCTACTTGTCCAACTTTTGTCATAGATAGAATTATAATGAAAATATAAAGATATTTTACTCACCCATCAGAAAAGAGAGCCTGGGTGAATGGAATTTTGCAAGGCTGGACTAGAAGTATTTTGCAGGCCATTGAGCATAGAGTGGTTTTGTGAGCTGATGAACAAACATACATGGGACTGAAAACTCTTCTTGTGGTCATTTGTGTTTTGCTGCAACTGAATTTGTTTGACAAACTGAATGTTCTGCATCTAACTTACCTGAAAGAGATAGCTCAAGGATCTAACCATCAGGTGTGTAATTTCTTCACTCCCTGAACCACACGGTCAACTCCCAGTCCAATTGGCTCAGTTGTTGTTGCTATCATGGATCAATTGATTATTGTGTAGTTTACAGTGTGATGGTCTTTAGGATGAGACTATATAAATCAAGGCCCCCTTAGCTCTGTGTGGCCAAGCGTCCAAGAATTTCAACCTTTTCCCAGGACCAGACATTCCTTTGGCAGTTTAATGATTCTGGTTCAATATCGTTCTCCATTCTCCCTTATGCCAGCTTCAGCCTCATAATCTCCTCTCATAACTTTCATTTCTGGCTAATCTTCCCCATCTCTCTTCTCTCCCTTTCACGATATCCTTCTCTGTCCCTTGTGCCGCTCCAAGCTCTCCTTCCAATGGACGAAATCCTGGCCCATGTTACCTTCTCCAATACCTCCTCTCAGGTAGTCATTTATCCAAAACAAGTAGGAAGTTTGCAGAAAGTTACTTACAAAACTGGGGGAGGGGGGGCTGCATCACATTCTGTGCTGAGCCCCTCTGACCTGTGGAATTCCCCCTCTGAATGGGCTTCCTGGAGCAGCTGTGTGGCAGGTGAAAGACTGTCAGCATGGTATCACTGCCCTTGTGCAGACAAGGTTGTGGAGGAAAGGAGCAGGGAGTTCCAAGCAGATAACCTTAGCCTTAATGGATCACAGAGAAATTAGGGGATCGATGCTTTTAAAACAAAAACCACTGCCTTGTTCCTCAGTGATTGGGCGGGGAGGGGAGCACACCAAGGTTACTTCCCATGGTGGCCTTACTGAGATTCCTGTCCCTTCCCCAGAGTTTTCCAGGTACCAGTAGGGGAACGATCTGGTCCTTTGTTCTTTAACCTGCTTACTACTGTCTCCACTCCGCCTCCCCTTCCCTCTGTCTGGCACTTTGTCAAGTAGAAGTGATTGAGATTTATCAAAACAATTTTTTTCCTATGGAAAATATTTGTATTGGTCAAAATTTTCTGGTTTTTCAATGAAAAATAGAAATAAAAAAAATTCAGCAAACATTTTCAGCTAAAACCAAAAACGTTTTTCAAAACTGAACATATTTTGAGTTCAGTTTTTCATTCAAAAACCAAAACTTGAATGTATTTAGCACTGTTAGGAGAAGTAGTTTATTGAGGTCCAGATCCTTCAAAATCTTATGTACATGCCTAAGTTTACTATGATGAGTAGTCTAATTGAAATCAATGGGACAACTCATGGGAGTGAAGTTAAACACATGCCTAAGTATTTGTAGGCTTGGGGCCTAAGGCTGTAAGCTCTTCAGAGTAGGGACTGTCTTTTTTTTCTGCATTTGTAGAGCACCCAGCACAATGGAGTCCTGGTCCATGACTGGTGCTTCTAGGCACTACAGCAATATAAATAACACTCATAGAAAACTCCAGTGAAACAAGAGATTTCACAGCTAATCACTACATCTAAGGTTTAGAAAGAGGAAATCCAACACAATTCAAAGGGTCTTACATATAATAAAGCAAACAAAGAAGTTAGAAGCTTGACAGCTTAAACATGCAAAACAGAAGAGAGAGACCTATTTCCGTGAAAGGAAGTTTTGGGAATCATATTTCCAAAGTTGTTGAAAAAAAAGTTTTATAATTTTTAAAGAACATTTTAAAATTAACTTTTAAGTTAGTAAGTAACTGTTACATTAACCCACATTTTAAACAAATGCAGGGTACTCACCTTATAACAGTTTTGAAGATTTCCATAGCCAGTGCTTTCTAAAGGGAAAGTGAATTCTTTGGGCTTGATTTACCCTTGCCTTTACACCTGGGCAAAGGGAAGTGCAAAGTGCGTGAAAATGCTCCCAAATCAGGATTCACATTGCACAGGTGTAAATGATGGCACAATTTGCAAGGCAGTGGGGAATTCGGGCCTTGCAATTCTATCAAACAGGGCCTGTGCTGGAAGTATTTTTTAAAATGATTGCCCCCACTGAGAGAGAACTATAGCATATTAGTAAATATGCCTAGCCTAGTTTTAAATGTCCCAAATGATAGGGACTTAAACCACTTCTCTTGAAAGACTACTTCTTTAGCCACTGATTGCCAGAAGCTGGGAATGGGCAACAGGGGACTGATCACTTGATGATTACCTGTTCCGTTCATTCCTCCTGAAGCACACTGGCCACTGTCAGAAGACAAGATACTGGGCTAAGTGGACCACTGGTCTGACCCAATATGGCTGTTCTGATGTTCTTAAATCTGATGTACCATCATTGTTTAAGCCAATGGGAGCTTTGAATGTGCATCAGCTCATAGAACTGGGTAGTTGATGATGTTATCTGTAATTCCCAGATTTCTGCTTTTTTCCTGTACAGTATTACTCAGATTAAATCAGTTTTTCTTTACTTTAGATCTTAGAATTGGTAAAAAAAAAGAAAAAGAAAAAGAAAAAAACTTTTCCTATTTTTTTTTTTTTTTTTGCAAAAAAACCATCCTTTTTGATTGAAATTTAAAAAATTTGATTCATTATTTCATCAAAATACTGAAATTTGGAAAATTTCAGCTATCTTGACATGGTATCAAGCTTCCTATTTTCTTTTGATTTTGGCTTTAAAAGGCAATAAAAAGAGCTAAAACCAGAGTTTACCTGGGGTAATTCTCCAGACAAGGAAATAATGGAAATTCAAAAATAAGCAATGGGACTGGGCAGAGGCAGAAATCTCAGTGCTTGTATAAACCAAATTAGGACTAACTACTTTTTGGACCTTCCTGGTAGCTTTTCACATCTCCTGCTTTCACATTCTATAATAGATTAAGGAGAAGACTTCCTCAGAAATTTTAAACATTTTAAAGACCCTGAGTCAGCACAGCACTTAAGCATGAATCGAAATCTAAGTCCCATGGACTTCAGTGGGACTATTCACATGCTTAAAGTTAAGCACATCCTTAAGTACCTTGCTGAATCGGGGCCTAAACTAGTATTGCCACTTTGGAAAAGATGTGTCCTGTTGTGGCCTCTGGTATTCTTCTATGCTTCGGCGGTTAGTATTTTCAAATGCTTCTGAATGTTTTTCCCAGGTCAACAAAGTTGAACTGGAATAGATTGATAGTAAAGGATCTATTAAAACATCTTTGGGAAAAGCTCTACAGTTCAAAGAATCCATGGTCTCAGTTAGTCTTTATAGGCATTTAAATGCTGTTGCTGGAAGGCCAGGTTTGGAGGGGTGGGGGAGAGACTACAGCCTTCTCTTTTACATTTCATGGATCTTTAACCCTTATTTAAAGAAAATTTTGGATTTTGGACCAAATAACTGTGCTTGTAATTATATCAAATAGTTAAAAAAAAGCTAGTTAATGATGTTCAACATAAGTAATCATGTTAAATAGTGAAATTTAATTTCTTAAAAACTTAAATCCTCATATCTTTTGGAATGCATTGTACTGTAGGATGTCTGAGTAAATTAAATTCTCCCCTGCACACTAAAGCATCAATTTCCTTATGGTAATTATCTGCTAGATTGGATCTGTCAGTAGCAGGGAAGCATGCCTGACATTATACCCTCTTTACAAAAAATGATTACAAAAAATTAAGACGAATGAGTAAAATTAAGGCTGCGGCTGGTAAGTCTATATAAAGCTCTCATAGATCACTTTACATAAGATACCATTGTACTGGATACTAAGCTTTTAATGACTAGTCGCATAATGAGGTGAAGTCCATTAAAGAACGGCCAAGGTAACCGATCACAGAGATAAGGGCTAAAAAATGATTTTCAGCCAACTAGAAGCAATTTATTATACACAAAAAACACAGCTCTAACTGAAATGTCTGGATGGATGAGGAACTTTTGAAAGTTGACAGGATTTTCTTCCTGGGAAAGTTTTACAAATATGATGGGCGCTCATCTCTGTCACATTTGATTTTTTTTTCTTTGCAATTCAGTGCTCTAGAAATGGTTCATATAAGGCTGAGCTGTAGCACTGGATTTCATTAGCCCACTTAAAAGATAAATTAGAACTAGGCATGGCTGATATAATGGAAACTCATTGCTCACCGCCCACAAGCAGAGTCTGTATGGAAGCAAGCTAATTGTTGCAAGTCAATCGCTATTGAATAGTGCCTAGTGCTTGAAGCTGCTTTAGGAAAACAGTTCAGATCAGAATCTGTGGGCATGTCTACACTGCAATAAAACACCTGCGGCTGGCCCATGTAAGTGGGCTTGGGCTGCAGGAAGCTAAAATTGCAGTGTAGATGTTCAGCCTCAGGCTGGAGCCTGGGTTCTGGGACCTGAAACGAGGCTCCAGCCCAGCCCACACCCAGAAGGTCTACACCACAGTTTTACAGCCCTGCATCCTGTGCCCCACAAGCCCAATTCAACTGACATGGGCCAGCCACCGGTGTTTATTGCAGTGTAGACATACTCTGTGAGACAAAACCAGCTTTGGGGGTTTGCAAAGTAGTAGGGCAGGTAACTTATTGCCGCAGAGGCTCTGATTCTGCAAACACAAACACATGCGTAACTTTTCTCACGTATAGTCACTTTGATTGCACGTGAGTAAAGGTAAGCACATGCTTAAATGTTTGCAGGATTGGGGTCATGTACATATTCTACAGTTTTGAGGAAGAATAGTTCTGAGACATAAAGTTTGGACCTGACCCTGATTCAAACATTCCCTTAGACCGGAGTTGGAGTTGGGGGTGATTTTTGGATCCAAGATATTGATTTGGCCATTAGAGAGATAAGGCCTGATCCAAAGTCCACTGATGTCAGTGGATGTCTTTTCGCTGACTTTTTATGAGCTTTGGATCAGGCCCTCAGTGGTCAGCTGCAATTTGGATAAAACGTTCCCTATAACTAGGGTTATTCCTATCTAGAATTTGGCTTTGGATCATGTCTAGGGCTCAGAAAAACTTGACTGAGACAATTTTATCAATGTTCTCATTAAGCACTTAAAAACAAATAAGTGGAAGTTGCCTGTTTCTCATGAATGTATGTGACCCACAGTTATTTCAATCATTTCTCTTTTATTCTCAAATCATTTTAAGGACAAGATGGTTAGGTTTACTGTCTGCTGACTGTATAATTGTTTCGGCTGTGTAAATACTAGTGTATTTACCGTGTCAAACTGTTTGTGGCTAATACAATTATATGCTTTTTCACTGATATCTGATCTGCTAATTAGCTGGAAAAACATTTTGATTAGGGTGACTGCTTACCCAAATTATTTAATTGTCCACAAGCAAGGTTGTCAGCAAAAAATATGAAAATGAGCCCAGGAAATGCAGTAAAATTCCACTAACAGCTCTTCAAGTTAAGATTGAACATAGAAATAGGAAATGCAATGTGGGGAATAAGGACAAGAAACTAGCTTCGTGTTGCTCTGAAATTAATTTTAATAAAATAATGTCACACAGCTTTTATTTAGCCCTTTTTATCCCACATGTCAAAGTAGTTTGCAAAGGAAGGTATCATTAGCCCCATTATATAGATGGGAAAACTGAGTCAGAGAAAGAGTTACAAGAACTTGCTCAAAATGGATGACAACCAGGACCACATCATTGATTTAAAAAAAGGAACTTGATTTTAAAAAAGATGGCCGAGATCTGGCACTAACAGCAGGTGTTCAATAAAATCCACTGTCAAAGAAGAACTGTTTAGGATTCTTTACTGATACACAGCCATTGAACAATTAGCAGCTGTCCAACATTACAAAAAAATTCTACAGCACAAAAACAGTGTTAGCTATGTGTAGGTCTACATTGCAATTAAATACCTTTGGCTAGCCTGGGTCAGCTAACTCAGGCCTGCAGGGCTCAGGCTGCAGGGCTATAAAATTTCAGTGTACATGTTCAAGCTCAGGCTGAAGCCCAAGATCTGGAACCCCATGAGGGGGGAAGCTCCCAAAGTCTAGGTTCCAGCCCGAGCCCTGAGAGTTCAAGTCAGCTGACATGGGCCAGCTGTAGATATTCAATTGCATTGTAGACAAACCCATAGTGTACGAACCTTGTCAGAAAGATGCTTCTTATGCTCATTACCAAAGCTAGCAAAGGACATGCCACCTCACACAGTGATCTTGTCAGATCTCATAAACTAAGCAGTCAGGCCCACTCACTACTTAGATGGGAGACCTCCAATAAAAATCCAGGGCAACACAGGAAGGGATCATTCAGTTGGTGGTGATCTTTAAGTCAGTACAGAGCCAATGCCCAATTCTGCTCTTGAAGCAAGGTGCTGTTATTCAGATGAGACATAAAGCTGAGGTCCTGACCTCTACTCCTCTTTAAATGTCATATGACAATTTGTGTAAGAGAAGGGGTTTTTGTTAGCCACGGTGCCCTGGCCTTAATTCCAGTGCAGACAATTATATTTTCCCAACCTCAAATTACTCTGCAGTTTGTTGGATACACTATTCTGCTTCATCCATTTCCTCTCCTAATACGTTATTCCCATCTCTGTATACTTTGCACAGAGCCCCGTGGAGCTGGTGGTGAGGAGCTGTGCAGTCTCAGCACTGGGAGAGTCAGTGCCTCCTGAAAAGCAATCTCTCTGGGGTTGCCACATGCACACGCTGTACCAATTGGTCCAGATTTCCTCCATGAATAGAGAAAATATTTTTCTTCCTGTTTTGATCTCCATCAATTCCAGCCCCATCAGAGTGCATCTCTCTGCCTATCATTAGGTAATCCTGAAGGGAAAAAGGGTAACAGTAGTTGATTGAAACTCAGCACAAACCAGAGGCTTTTAGCCACCAACTAGGCAACATTTTGGTTTAGGTTACTTTTACCATCTAGTCTGCCAGTCTTTCTCCAATTAAATGATGCTTTAACTTTCAAATTGTTTCTAAAGGTTGTGCAGATTTCTGCCACGTTAGCTGTGATGCTTTTCTATTTTTGATCTCATTTTAGTAAATAAAAAATGCTTCAGTCAAAAAAGAAATAAAATGAAGCTTTTGATTAGTTTATCCTCCCCCCTTCCCACCTCTTTAAGTATAGTATATTCTCCAAAATCATTTTCAGGATTTCAGGATCAGGAATGCCACATTTTCTGATATCTGATCATTTTCTACCATAGTTGTTTATGTGTATTGTTTACCCAACAGACATTTCTCTTTCACTTGGATATTCATTACTAAATAATTCTGTGAGAAGACACAGGCCACTGATTTTTTGCAATTTGCATCACCACACTCTAAGTTATGTTGAAAGCTAAGCTTTTTGGTCCTCTTGCTTTGGAAGTACATTAATATTTCTGTGACCTTTACTAGATGGCAGATGAGAAGCATTAGGAATAAAATAACGAACAAAGCGAAGGAAACCAATATCTTAAAATGCATATTTCTGATCCTGGCCTTGAAAGGAGCAAGAGGGAGAAGAATCTGCTCCGACAAGATTGTAAACTTTATTTAAAGTTAAAATAATTGTTCTGCTGTAGCCTACATTTTTTCCCATGTCAAAATGTTTCATTATGATGCATGCTATGCAAAATAAGAACAAATATATTTGAGATTTTTTTAATACGCATGCATTTTAAAAACATACAAGGACTTGTTTAAAGATGTTTAAGAAGGTATGGAATGGAGTAGTTGAAGACATGCTTATTCACCATATACATTTAGGTTGCTATATTAAAAACATGCTCACAGTGTCATGACAATTATTTTATACCGAGTGACTTTAGGTTAATTCAGTTTCAAAGCCTGCATTTTAAATAGTAATGATGTCGCCACAATTTATGAGTGGAATGGTATTTCTTTGTGTGCCCTAAATGATCAGCTTTAAATTCTTATTTTTAAAAGAAAAACTACCGATTTCTACCCAGGAAACTGTCTCAGCAGCATTGTTTTGCAGTGGTTTAACTGCACACCGGAAGCCAACTCTGTTCCTGTTCATCTAGGTACCAATGCCATAGCATAACGGGGCAGGTCTAGGAGTGGCTTTTTAGTAACTTAAATTTTCACTGCTTATGAGCAGCAGACACATATTAAGGCCCTGTTTCAGCAAGATGCTTAAGCATGTGCATAGCTTTTATTTCCAGTGAAATGAGAATGGGGGAGGGAGCCGTTTGGATGTAAACAGTGCTCTGCAGTGTTTGCAACCCAAAAGCTGGAGGGTTCTGCCTATTAGGCATGTCTCACAGAAAGTGAAAGTGACTTTAAACTGATATTAACAACATTTAATTGACCCTCTTTTTCCACTGTTAATTTTTTTTTTTTGGTCTCAGTTTGGTCAAACAGCATTAACAGTTAAATGTAAATCAGACTTTTAGAAGTCTTTTTATTTTTGGTCATCATTCTAACACAGAGGTAAGGACATTAGTTTTGTTATTTTAAAAACATACAGATCCTGATCCTCAGCTCGCGTAAATTGCCAGAGCTCCATTAAAGTCATTGAACATTGTTTCTGTTCATTGACATCAAAGGGAGTTAGACTAATTTACACCATCTAGAACATGGCCCGTATTTTTTAACTTGACAACTCTCTCTTTAAACCCCTGTGCTTTCTGTGTGTCTGACTGTCATGTATAATACAATACAACAGAGATGAGCTAAACACCTAATTTGAAGCCACTTGAACTTTGGAGAAGTTTGGCTCTCTATGTGAAATTTGTGGGTTTGACCCATCTCCAGTTTAAAACATGATCAGTATTTGTTTTAGTGGAACTCAAACTTTTCAAAACTTGGGCCCTGATCCTGCAATGCCCCTTCACCCAATGGGGCATTGCACAGGCATAGGGGAGGATTGGGGCCCTAGAAGATTTAATTTGAATACCCGTCCCTCTCCTTTTCAAGCATAGTTTTTGGAGCAGACTACAAACTTTCAAGCACCTTTGTATGGTACATATTAATTCAATGGAACACAAAGGACAAAATTTGCAAAAGAGTCTCTGTAATTATGCAGAAAAAAGTCATATGCACATGTACAAGCAAACCAAGTAACTGTACATTCAAATGTGCACCTGAGCATCTACTTCCCTGATGTGCAAATTCACATGTGAATTAAAATGTCTGTTTTGTAGATGCAAACAGAGACATGTGTAAACTGACCAGAATAACAGGTGAATGATTGACAGACACATTGGGTGGGTTTAAGCGACAGGCCACAACTTTATTAATTATACCTTGGGGAGGGCATTATATTGCCTGCCCCAGTTCTCACATACCAGGCATTTAATTGGTTCCACAGTGGGTTACAGGGCTTTTACCACAAACCGAACAATAACTTGGGGTATACCCTCCCTGGGCTTAAGCTGGATGGAGTGACAGAGGCCACAAGGCTGGGTGGGGGAAACCTCAGTCTGCAAAGACTTCAAACTGCTCCTCCTTTATGAGCGTAAGATCCAACTGCACAATCTTGAGTCTCATTTACTTCTGGGATCTGGCCCTTTTATCCTTTACCCGCACTGGACACCAGCTGCAAGTTGTGACAAGTCAGTAATCATAACAACATAATATGAACCTCAAATCTTATTGTTTCTAAGCCAACTATGCTAACGAGAGGCTGTGAGGAAGGCGAGAACATCCACCAGACTACATGCCGTTGTGGCCCCAATAAAGGAAGCTAGCATGATCCAGGAGTGAGGATGCAGGAAAGGGAGTCAGGAGATCTGGGTTCTTTTCTTAGCTTTGCCACCTCCTTGCTCTGTGACATTGGGTTTAACTTCTATCTTTCAGTTTCTCTGGGTGGGTTTCTCTCTGACCCTCGACTAGGCCTGGACTGTGTACATCACTCTGCAGCATATAAGAGCCATAGAAACCCCGTTAGTTGGCTGTGGGAGAATTCCCTCAGTGGAGATATGCTGAATACACAGGCCCATCACAGGCCCTGGTGCCAGGGGGATGACCAGCGACTGGAGTGAGTGATTGCATAGCACGGTGCACATTCTTGGCAATGCTGCCACCCACAGGGAGTCCAGGATAGGCTGTTGTAACCTAGCACAGCTCCCCAGGCTGCCTAAATTATGAAGGCAGCCATTTTGGCTCCTGGATCATTCTGGAATTCCAAGGGTGTAAAGATGTCATAAAGGCACCTTTTCTTCTCCCTTCCCCCAAAGCTGTTTTGTGCTGCATTTCCAAGAGGCATAGCCTAGAATCTCACCCTATGATACCCATCTTTGTAAAGCACTTTGAGAGCTACTGATGAGAGGCACAAAGGATGACTATTTTTTAATAAATTGAAAAAATGTTATATACACAGACTACACTGCATATGGAATACAGTATTTATGGGTAGTCTTTCTACACATCACTTTGAATACTGCAATTCAATACAGTAACTATAGTTCAAACTGTGAAGAGTCCTCCTGCTTCTCAAATGATTTTAACCATAAACAATAGCAAGTCATAAATACTGAGTATAGTAAGAACATGTAATAAAGACTAGCACGTCCACACAGACACCCACTTCTGTATTCTTTTACTATGGTCCCATTTTTAAGGTGTACGTATTTCACACATTTCCTTCCTTCCCACCATTAGCCACTGGAACTCTCAGTCATACTGGTAGCAGGACTGGTTCTTGTTAAACCTTAATAGTTTCTCTTTCCACCTTGTTGAAAGAATTTTGAGGATAAACTGGAGTAAGTATTTGAGACAAAGGGCCCTGGTGATTAAATCGAGACGAGCGGCCACACTTTGCTATGTATCTGCAATTACAAACAGAAGAAAATCTCTTTTAAAAATAATATTTTTCATATTTCTCAGAAACACATTCTTTGCTAACCATTGTGACCACTGACTTTGGAGAAAATTTATACAATTCACAACAGTTCCACATTATTAGATTCGGCCGGCTCAACAATGGTGGCAGGAAATTCATCAAAGTTGTCTTTGGTGGCACTCTTCGCCGTCCAGCCCAGGCAAAGTGTTCCATTGTATTCTGAGGTGTTATGGTGAAGACATAGAGCCAGATTCTGACAGCAAGTAGCTAGCAGTGAATCCCCTTGGCATAGGACAACTCCCAGCTACCATAAAGCTGGCATAGGCAGTTCCTACACCAGGGACCCCAATTCCTGGCATACAGGTCATTTAAGGACCTACTCCTGTGATGTAAATTAGAAGAATTTCTCAGTTATTGTAATTCTCATCAGGGCCTGCGTTGGTGCCGAAAAGACTTCAGATTCAAGAAGCTGTAACTTCCTGGTTCCTCCTGATTCTCCTGCACTAAGCCCAGATTGGCTGTAGGACAGAATCTGACTCATTATGTCTTGTGGTGGGAGAAAAGGCTGAGGACTCAGGTTTTACTGATTGTATGAGTGCCAACTCATTTGCTTTCACTGAGAATACCAAGATTTGTTACTGCTTTCCCATATTTTCCATAGCAGAATTAATTTATGTTACGTTGTATATACCAGGGGTGGCCAGCCTGAGAAGGAGCCAGAATTTACCAATGAACATTGCTAAAGAGCCAGAGTAATATGACAGCAGCCCCCCATCTGCTACCCCCCTCCAGCCCCCAGCGCCTCCCGCCCACCGGCAGCCTCGCCAATCAGCGCCTCCCCTTCCCTCCCCATGCCTCCCGCAATCAGCTGTTTTGCAGTGTGCAGGAGGCTCTGGTGCGGAGGGGGGAGGAGCGAGGGCATGGCATGCTCGGGGGAAGGAGCAGGGGTCTTGGGGGAAAGGGTGGAGTGGTGGCAGGACCTGGGGCAGAACAGGGGGTTAAGCAGTGAGCACCCCACAGCACCTTGGAATGTTAGCATCTGTAGCTCCAGCCTCGGAGTCAGCGCCTATGCAAGGAGCTGCATATTAACCTTTGAAGAGCCGCATGCGGCTCCGGAGCCACAGGTTGGCCACCCCGGTATATACCTATGGGATACCTACCACACATACACATGAGTGAGTCAAATTCTGCCTTTATTTACACTTGTATAACCTCACAGATTTCAATGTGTGGATTGCATTGGGTGTAAATCAGAGCAGAATGTGGTTCTATGTTTTTTAAATCCTACTTTACCTCTTGTGCACTTCCCAAAACAAATCTATTCTCCTCTTTTTTAAAGCTCTCTTTCCTGCCCTTACAAAGCGCCACAGGCTCAAAATCTTACAAACAGCATGCTGAAAGGAACCAATCCTTCTCTCCAAAGGCAATCAAATGCTATGTATTATGAGTTTACTACTTATTTAAACAAAATTAGTGGCAACCCTGTGTTGAAAAGATAAGAAGGCTTATACAGTAGAACCTCAGAGTTATGAACACCAGAACTATGAACTGACTAGTCAACCATACACACATCATTTGGAACTAGAAGTACGCAATCAGGCAGCAGCAGAGACCAAAAAACAAACAAACAAATACAGTACTGAACAGTGCTAAATGTATACTACTAAAGAAACAAAGGGAAAGTTGTTTTAAAAAGATTTGACAAGGTAAGGAAACTGTTTCTGTTTGTTTCATTTAAATTAAGATAGTTAAAAGCAGAATTTTTTCTTCTGCATAGTAAAGTTTCAAAGCTGTGTTAAGTCAATGTTCAGATGTAAACTTTTGAAAGAACAACCATAACGTTTTGTTCAGAATTACGAACATTTCAGAGTTATGAACAACCTCCATTATCGAGGTGTTCATAACTCTGAGGTTCTACTGTAATGATAAGATCATCATATTTGTACTACACTATGTATTCCATGTGGATTTTTACTTGATGAATGGCTATGGACAGATATTTCAAACGTTAAAAGTTGCAAAACAAAAACATTCTACATTCTCTGTAACATTCCCTTGTAGATCATGTCTCAACAAAATATTTCTAATGCAGTATTCAGCTCCCATATTTCAATTGCACTAAAAGACATTGAAATTATCTATCACCCAACACCACAGTATCTGAGCACCACTCAAATAATAATAATAATAATAATAATAAATACTTTATTTATAAAAGAATGATATTCATGTTCAAAGATGAAAGGACAATTTTGTGCTGTTGTATAGCCCATGGGACCCTATTGATTTCAGTAGATTTACGAGAAGCCTAAAGAATTTCACCCCATCTACATTCTCTATTCAAATTAAATGAGGTGCAGAAGTTGTCCAGAATATTGCCTGGTCTGTCCATAGCTGATAGTTTAATGAACGTTCATGTAAAAAGTATGAAGACTACAGTAATCTCCTATGTTGTCCTTAATTGTCTCTAAGTGGGAATTACAGAACAATGAATATACAGTGCTGACATGTCAAATGAGGTCGCTACAAAGATATCCATCACCGAGAGTCCTACATATCAATAATGTTACAATAAGGGGAGTCCATAAAGACCAAAATGTAGAAACAAAATGAATCATCATCCATGAAAGCAATAAGAGGATGAGATAACCTCCCCACAAAAGGAGAATACGGGTCCATTAAAAAATACACTCCATTTCCTGGTTAGAGTGATCGGACCCAGGAATACCAGAATTCACCTCTTCATCACTGGTCATTAATGGCCCCATCCTGCACCCCTGAAATCAGTGGGTCTTTTGCCATTAACTTCAAAAGGTGCAGGATGAAACCGTATGTGCTATTCTCCAATATGTACTGTGGTGACCAATTCTTGAGTACTCATAGGATCTGCATTTTTGTTTATAACACAGCAGTTTCAAATATAAGGCTATATTCTGACATCTTAACTCATAGTGAATAATATCTCACTCCATGAGTAGTCCCACTAAAAGTAAAATATATCTGTTATTTACTCAAAGGGAAAGGTACTTCTCTGTATGAGTTATGGTAGCAGAATCTAGTCCACAGTGCCTGTTTATACTCTCTCTCTCTCTGTCTTTCTCACACACACTCCCCTTACGAAAGCCCTGTGACTCTGCCTCGTTTCCAGAAAGACCCCATTAGCACAGGACAAGAATTCTTTCATGCATTACAGAAAAAAAATCCATGCCCTGCCATATGGATTAATTTTTGCAAAATGTCATGACAAATTTTGTCCCTATTTTTAATGAGTAAAGTTCAATTGTAGAACCAGAGAAATGCTTAGTTGCACTGCTTACTGCATTTGCATGATAACCCTGCAGAAAGTCAAAGGAAATAACAGACATATTTTACTTTCTCAGATCGCATTTGCACCTGATTCTTTGCTCTCGAAATTTGGTATTTGTCTGAATGCTGCCAGTGATCTCTGCAAAGGCACATCAGCATCCATGTGTGTGACATTTAAAAGTAACTTGGTCTTACAGCAAGCTGATTGAGTTCAGCTCGATTAGCCTATAAAATCTCAAAGACCTGGTTGTGTATTTTCAATCTTGGTAACCTGCAAACTGCTATTATAGAAGAATGCCTATTTTCCAAGTACAGCCACACAAGAAAAAGGCAGAGGTGTCAGGAGAGTGTGCCAGTATGTCGCACTCAGTCATGAACCGCTTTGACAGAGGAATTCTTTAATAGCCAGTCAGCTCCCCAAGGCTTGTACTGGTGGTGCAGAAGTGTATATTGTCTTAAAACTAATCAAAATAAAAGAGTGTTTAAAAGATGAATGTCTTAGAAATTAGTGGATGCTTCAATGTCATCGTGAAGTCCTAGATCACTATGGGGGGAAAATAGTCCATGATCTAAAGGGGCAATACAAAAGCATATAGGGGAGAGGACAACAAATAATTATTAAATAATTGTCCAGCTGCTTCTGGGGAGGAAAGCAGGATATAGAATCACAGGAGGGACTTTTACAATGAAAACGTTTGGTAAGGCGCTCAGCTACTGCAGTGATGAACCTGGTATAGAAGGGGAACACAGAGTGATGACAATTTGTAACAATTTTCTGTGAGGAAAGCATCCATGTCTTGAGGGCTTCAGACCCCCTCAACAAAATGCAACCTCATATTTGGCATTATTAAATGTAATATAGTCCAAAAAATTCCAGAACAGACAGATCTCTATCAAAACATAATCACAGGGGTCATAATCTAGCCAACATATCCAATGACATAACATGGAAACAATCAATATTTTAGGACTCCTGCTGAACCTCAACATTAATTTTAATGAATTCCTGTGGTAAGCTTAAAAGGAATCGTGAAAACCAGGAATGATCTTAGATTGTCTTGGCAGCCACGTGATTGGATTTGACTCACAATATTTTTCTTTAAACCAAGGAAATGTCATGCTTCAAATTTAATTGTTCTTTAATTAAATAACTATAATTAGGACTTTTCCTCTAATGTATCTGAACAAATTGAGTAATACGCCTTACACTTACTTACCCATGCATTTGTGCAATTATCGATGGGGATGTTGATGGAAGATTAGAATTTGCCGGGTGGGTTGCTGTCCAATGAACCTTGCCAGTGTATCCAGGGATATTTGGAGTGCTAAAGGAAAAAGTTAAAAGGGGGAAGGGCAGGAAAGGACTAAATTAAATGAGTACAGGCTTGAAATAATCAATCACAGACAGTTGTAAAACCACTAGCTTGTGTTTCTATATCCAAGGTGGATAGGTGATAGAGAGTGTAAACGTGTGATATTATATTGCGTGAAAGCACCGGGCCAGATCTCCAACTGGTGTAAATTGTCATAGCTTCTTTGACATCAACGAAGCCGCAATAATTTACACCACCTGAAGATCTGGCCCATAAGCTCAATTTTGATGACAGAGGCCAGTGTTTCTCATCTTGTTTTGAAATTATGGGTTTTATTTGATTGTCTGTACACTACTCATGACCAAGAACAACATTTCATCAAGAGGAAAGAACTAGAACAAGTAGTTCACAAAAGCACGAAGGCCAATATTTCAAACATGGGTTACATTTTAGATGGGATTTAGGTCCCAATTTCAAACATGGCACTTAGGAGACCTTCTTTAGGCAGCTCAGTCTGAAATTTTTGGCCTATGCCCAAATTTCTTGCAACAGAGGTTCCCAAACTTTTTTTGCTCAATGCTCCCTGTGCTTTCGAGATTCATGTCACATGTGCGGCCCCCTCTTTCTAAGAAACAGTATTTCCATGGATGCCTGGGGTCTGGGAGCCCAGCCCGCCAGCATCCCTTGTCAGATACATGCTCCAGGTGGGTGATCCCAGCAGGACACAGACAGCTGGGCTTCACCCCCTCCTTGTGCCCCTAGTGTCACTGACAGGCCGCAGGCTTTTCTGGCCCTGGCACAATCCCCAGCATGCATGAGTAAGAGCCTGTGCTGGCAGGGAGAAACTACCTCCCAAGGGGACCCATGCACATCAGCTTCTGAAGAGATGAATGAGCTTGATTGAGCCACACCCACTCTATGCACAGGAAGAGACCACTCCCCCCTCACTCCTTGTACCCTTCCTCCTCCTCGTCCTTCCAGCCTGGCAGGAGCTGGAGACTCAGCTAGTGAAACATATTCTTATTTTATCAACAATATTTTGAAGAAACAAGAAAAAAATCCATAAACTAGTCAGGTCATTCAGTGCCCCACTAACCTCCTTGTGCCCCACCGCCCCCTCCCCTAAGAAGGGGAACCCCCCAGTTTGAAAACCAAAATCCTACAACAATTCTACAGTTTTGCAAATTTCAGGTATGATTTCTGGTATATTATTCTGGGTGATTTTCCTAAAAATAAAAATATACATTGCTCCTGTTCTATTGGATACAAAGCATTGAACCATCAATACATTTTTATCTTATACAAGCAATTTAAGATGTTAGATGTATATTATTATAAAAATCCAATATAACATCTGAATTTGTACTGTCTTTAATTTAATCTTATTTAGCTACCCATATAAAGAAAAGAAACAAATATGTGCAATGATACAATATGATCCAGGGAATCCATCCTGGATTATGGCCTAATCCATCAAAAATTTAAGCACATGTTTAAGTTGAAGTACATAGGTAGTCTGGTTAGGACTACTCACTTGCTTAAAGATAAGCACTTGCTTAAATGCTTTGCTGGATGGGCAAGAGTGCTCAATACCTGGCAGTGCTCAATACACTGACAGTCAATGATAAAGAGAAAAGGGAAGTTTTCATGTGTGATGCAAAAGGATTGAGGAAACAGTTCTAGCTATATAGGAGCACAATTGAAAGATCAACTCCTAAATACAACCGCATTTGCGCCAATCCCTCAGACAGAGACAAACACCTACAAGATCTCTATCAAGCGTTCTTAAAACTACAATACCCACCTGCTGAAGTGAAGAAACAGATTGACAGAGCCAAAAGAACACCCACTCCAGGGTCACCTACTCCAAGACAGGCCCAACAAAGAAAGTAACAGAACGCCACTAGCCGTCACCTTCAGCCCCCAACTAAAACCTCTCCAGCGCATCATCAAGGATCTATAACCTATCCTGAAGGACGATCCCTCACTCTCACAGTTCTTGGGAGATAGGCCAGTCCTCGCTTACAGACAGCCCCCCAACCTGAAGCAAATACTCACCAGCAACCACACACCACACAACAAAAACACTAACCCAGGAGCCTATCCTTGCAACAAAGCCCGTTGCCAGCTCTGTCCACATATCTATTCAAGGGACACCATCATAGGACCTAATCACATCAGATACACCATCAGAGGCTCGTTCACCTGCACATCTACCAATGTAATATATGCCATCACATGCTAGCAATGCCCCTCTGCCGTGTACATTGGCCAAACCGGACAGTCTCTATGCAAAAGAATAAATGGACACAAACCTGACGTCAAGAATTATAACATTCAAAATCCAGTAGGAGAACACTTCACCCTCCCTGGTCACTCAATTACAGACCTAAAAGTCGCAATTCTCCAACAAAAAAACTTCAAAAATAGACTCCAACGAGAAACTGCAGAAACTGGAATTAATTTGCAAACTGGACACCATTAAATTAGGCTTGAATAAAGACTGGGTGTGGATGTGTCATTACACAAAGTAAAAACTATTTCCCCATGCTAATTTTTCCCCCTATTGTTACTCACACCTTCTTGTCAACTGTTGGAAATGGGCCATCCTGATTATCACTACAAAAGTTTTTTTTTCTCCTGCTGATAATAGCCCGCTTTAATTGATTAGTCTAGTTATAATTGGTATGGCAACACCCATTTTTTATATATGTATATATATCTTCCTACTGTATTTTCCACTGCATGCATCCGATGAAGTGGGTTTTAACCCACGAAAGCTTATGCCCAAATAAATTTGTTAGTCTATTACAGGGGTCAGCAACCTTTCAGAAGTGGTGTACCGAATCTTCATTTATTCACTCTAATTTAAGGTTTTGCGTGCCAGTAATACATTTTAATGTTTTTAGAAGATCTCTTTCCATAAGTCTATAATATATAACTAAACTATTGTTGTATGTAAAGTAAATAAGGTTTTTAAAATGTTTAAGAAGCTTCATTTAAAATTAAATTAAAATGCAGAGCCCCCTGGACCGGTGGTCAGGACCCGGGCAGTGTGAGTGCCACTGAAAATCAGCTCCTGTGCCGCCTTCGGCACACGTGCCATAGGTTGCCTACCCTGGTCTATAAAGTGCCACAAGTACACCTCGTTCTTTTTGCTGATACAGACTAACACGGCTACCACTCTGAAATAAATGGCAAGAGTTGTTGGGAGGGGAAGGAGAGAAGAGCAGCGGCGGCTCCAGGCACGAGTGCTCCAAGAGCGTGCCTGCGACAGCAAGCCGCGGGGGGTGCCCTGCCAGTCCCTGCGAGGGCAGCAGTCAGGCAGCCTTCGGCAGCACGCCTGCGGGAGGTCCGCCGGTTCCGCAGATTCGGCGGTAATTTGGCGGCGGGTATGCCGAATCCGCGGGACTGGGGACCTCCTGCAGGCATGCTGCCGAATCCGTGAGACCAGGGACCTCCCGCAGGCATGCCGCTGAAGGCAGCCTGCCTGCCGTGCTTGGGGCAGCAAAAAAGCTAGAGCCGCCCCTGGAGAAGAGAGAAGCAGGTTGAAAGAGAGCTTGAGGAATAAAAACATGGGAGGTTAGAGAGGGAGCCTGTGCATAGTTTAAAAAATGTCAATTTTGATATGATATAGAATTAGGAGCAACCAACTATTGGCATCAGCAGTTAACTATTTCCTGTTCTGCCAGCTCAAAATAGGTAACCATTGAACTATAGATTTACCCAGACTGCCCATACACAAGCAGACAAGTCTTTCATGACAAGCTGTTTCAGCCTGTGACTCAGCTAAGTACAAGGGACTGTAAAGCTTGCAAATGTCACCCTTTTGTGGGCTCGTGCATTCTGCAAATAACAACAATGCCCATTTAGGAATTGCTTCCAAGGTGCTTTCTGACACCCATGTGCTCCCTAGAAAAATAAATCTTGGAGTATGAGATAGTACATAGCTATTAATTTTCAGTACAGTGACCAGAAATCCCTTTAAGCTAAATTCAGTGCAGGATGCAAGAATCCACTTATGGGAGAGGTGGTTTATTAAATAATTCTTTGGCTGTGTACCTAGGCAATTTGTTACTCTAATTTCTCATTGGAGTAGAGATAATGTTAGAATGCTGTATCTATAGAGTATGTGATACAGAGATAAAACATGATGGATTTGTTGGAAAATTCATTTGTCACACAAGAGATTCAATCCTCTGGTCTAGCTAAGCTCAGCATAGGAACATTGGAGGGGAATGGTGGATTTTATGTCACGCCCACTCAGATCCACTGGCTGATGGAAGGCTGATCTGGTCAACAGTATTACACAGGAGTAGTTTTGAGGGTGTTCTATGTTATATCTAGCTGCCCATGGCTCTAAGGGGCCTTCCATGAGTTTTTTTTCTTATCCCCTTTGCCATGCTCCGACATATTGGGGCACATTTTCTGAAACAATTAAAATGGTGTGTGTGCAAAACTCTGTCTTTTCGTGGAAAAATGGACAATGACCTGGTTATGTGCAGACCAGGCAATTGCACATACCCATACCTATTTGCATGTGAAAATATCTAATGTGTGTATACAAATATAGGTTTTGTAAGTACAATGGGTACATTTGTGCAAACACATGCATTTAGCTATCTCTGATCATTTGGTCCATCAGGACTATTTTTAATCTGACTATGATTGGAATTTTACTACCCCGATGATGTGATATTTACATTAGAACCTCAAAGTTACGAACACCTCAGGAATGGAGGTTGTTCAGAACTCTGAAATGTTCGTAACTGGTCAAAATGTTATGGTTGCTCTTTCAAAAGTTTTCAACTGAACATTGACTTAATGCAGCTTTGAAACTTTACTATGCAGAAGAAAAATGCTGCTTTTAGCCATCTTAATTTACATGAAACAAGCACAGAAACAGTTTCCTTACCTTATCAATTTCTTTTAAACTTCCCCTTTAATTTTAGTAGTTTACATTTAACACAGTGCTATATTGCAGCGGTTCTCAAACATTAGCAACCCGAGGACCCCCATTTTGATTTAAAAATTTTCATGGACCCAGAAGCTGGCTTCTAATTTTCCCCGAGGGGGTGCTCAATCCCTGCTCAGCCCCTGCCCCAACTCCACTCCTTCCCCCAAGGCCTCACCCCCACCCCACCTCTTTCTGCCCCCTCCCCTGAGTGTGCCCTGTCCCCGCACCTCCGTCTCCCTCCCAGTGCCTCCTGCATGTCACTGAACAGCTGTTCTGCGGCGTTAAGGAGGCACTGGGAGGGAGGGGGACGAGTTGATCAGTAGGGCAGGCGGTCCCAGACATGACTCACGGATACCCTGGAGCTGGACATTACTCACAGACCCCCTAGAGTAACCTCCCAGACCCCCAGGGGTCGGCGGACCCCAGTTTGAGAACCGCTGCTATATTGGATATTCTTTTTTTTTTTTTTTGTCTCTGCTGCCTGATTGTGTCCTTCTGGTTCCAAATGAGGTATGGTTAACCGGTCAGTTAGTAACTCTGTGTTCATAATTCTGAGGTTCTACTGTAATAAGATATCATATGAGAATTCCTCATTAGACTCTCAGTTATAGAATGAAACCCTAATGACTTCCATGGAATTGCACCAGTGCGACAGAGAATTTGGGCCATTGCAGGAAATCTCTTAATATCTTGCAATATATCATAAAGCTAGTTGAAATTAACTCACATAACAACTGTATAATAGTGTGGATATCTGAGTCTCATTATGCATTGTGAAGCATCTGATTTGTAAAATCTTCTGACCTTTAAAGCTTGCAAAACCACCTAACCTAGCACAGCTAGTTACACAATTTAATTTCTTTCACTAACGTATTTTCCTTGGAAAGAAGATAAGAGAAAAGCAACATGAATGTCCAAATGTGACATACAAACAGCAAAATGAGTGCAAGAGACAGTCCCAGATTCAGATTTGTTCTAGATTGTTGTCTGCCTTTTAGAAGTGATTCACACAGTTAACACACTGAAAGAGGAGGAGGCTGTGTAAAGAGAAGCTAAAAGTACCAGGATACTAAGAAAGCTTATACTACGTTAACCAGCTGCCCTCATGGGAGCCTGAAGAAGGGATGCAGAAATGTGCTGCGGTTATGCGTGTGATAAGGTAGAAGAGACTGAGGTTAAAAAAATACCCCTTTGGTTTTTGTTTTTGGATCATGCTGTCTAGTTCTCTTGTGTTTTCTTTGCTGAGATGTTGAACCAGATCATCTCTGCTGAAAAAAACAACTGAGTACCAGGCTACAGCTGGCAACATACAACACACTTTGTGGTTAGGCTTCTCGTCATCAAGTTATCTTTCTGTCACCATGACGTTTCTCTCATCTTGCTCAGATGCTTCCTTGTTATTACACTAGCAGCCCTCACTCCCCACAAAAAACAAAACAAGCCTCCACCATATTCAACGCATAAGCAATTGAAGTTATACAAGGCCTAAGATTTCAAACAGAAATTGGGTGCATCCACTTGTGGGTGCCCATTTTGAGACACTTTTAAGGGGCCTGATTATCATAAAGTGCTGGGTAATCGTTCTCTGAAAATCAGAAAGTGGTTTAAGTTGGGCACCTGAAAACTGAGGCACTCAAAATGATTAATCACTTTTGAAAATGTAGGTTTTAGTTCCCTGTGCTTTAGCTTGAGTGGTAAACAGATTCATGATCATTGTTAACTCGCCCTGCAAAACAAAAACTTCTGCAAAAGAGTACTCTTACACAGCGAGTACTAAATGGTGAATATACACTGCTCTTAAAGCAGGGAAGAGCTCCCACAGCTTCTTACTCCTTTTAGTTACAACGGTGAAAAGCGGATGAAAAACACTACCATAAACGAATGGGATATTTTGATTTAGTAGTGTTTCACACTCACTTTGCTCTAGTGTAAATGATAGAGCTGGGTGGGAAACAGTGTTCCTGTGAGAGTTTTCAAGAGTTCAAAATTTTTCCCATCCGAAAATGGAGGGAAAAGTTCTAAATCTCATAAATGTTCACAAACCAATAATCCGAAAAAACCCTGGATTGGGACAAATATAGTATACACGAACTAAAATCTTGAAACCAAAAATAGTTTTGAACAGAAAAATGTAACTTTTCATTTTGAAAATGTCAAAACAGGACGTTTTGATAATTTTGAACCCAATACTTTTTTGAATTGGGAGATTCATCAAAACGAACCCTTTCCCGTGACAGTTTCAGTTTTGACAAATTGTCATTTTCTGATGAAAAAGATGTTACTCGGAAAATTTCTTACCAGTTCTAGTAAATGAATACACAAGGTGCAAGACGTTGGAAGACCCTATGTCTATCTAATTATGGTCTCTGACGTTTCTGTTATGACTTGAAGATGGTTCAGGGACACATGAAAACAATGAGCTAGAGGCTGATCTCAACCCATGTGTAGAGTTGGAGTAACACAACTAAGATCATGTGTGAGATCATAAACTGGCTCAGTGTGTTTGGGGCACTGACAGTAAGGGTGCTGATAAACTCGGAGGAACAGCTACAAAGAAAGGGAATATAAATTATGGGAGGCGAATGGTTTGAGTGCAGGACTTGGAACTCCTGGGGCTTTGTCCTTTAGACACTGCATATACAGAGCTCCCACTGCAAACAAGAGCTTGCAGAAGTGGGTCTTCTAAGAGCTAATTCTGCCTCTGACACCAACATCATCTGTGGCCTTGCGTGAGTCACTTACACTTATTTTCCAGATATGAAAATTGAGGAAATGAAGTTAACTCTTACTGGACAGAAGTGTTAAGGAGATTTATTAGTTAACACTTGAAAAGTGCTGCTAAGTAGAAAGTATTAAATGTTAGTTAAACAGCATGTGGGTGTGAGTGAGTGAGTGAATGCATGTAGCACTGCCCTCTACTGAATGGAATGAAAACTGCTGATCTATTTGTCATAGGCCTTATATTGTTAATGACTGCCAGAGAATCTTATTTAGTTCAGGAGGCAGGGGTCAGTGCTTTGAAGCAAGAGAATTTGAGTTCTGTCCTGACTGCTGTGTAGTTCCAGGAGGCTGTGATATGGAGCAGAGTGAATAACAGAAAGTTATGTTTGTTACAATATGTAAGGTACAAAAATAGTGAGATAGAGAATACGAGACAGATGCAGCATTAAAGCTGCCATTTCAGGAGATCTGTTAGCTTTCACTTTAAGAAACTTTGTTATGTAAGTTGGAATTTACTAAGTGTTACTACACCATGCATTAGTGCGTTACAGCCATGCCAGGAATAAAAAGAGTTGTTCATGCAGTCTGTCACACCAAGCGTTTACCGGTGCCCCCCACATGAATGCTACAGAGGAAATCCCCATCAGCAGTGTGGGAGTTTTTTCCATTGACCCCTAGAACACCTGCAGAACTAAAATATCACTTAGACCATAATCTCATTGCAGCAGCTGATGGGGGAAGGGGTCAGATAAAGGAAAAAGCTGGTGGCTGGTACATGGAGGAGAAAAAGATCTATAAAGACATTTAAATAAACAGAGTGAGGTGGCGTCATGAATCCATGTGCTAAAGTTAGAACAGAGTTTTCTCTTGGTATTGAAAATTAACCTTATTATGCATTTTTGAATAAAATATTTTTTTGTTAATAAACAAGAAAATTAATTGTGTCATTACTTATAATATTCATAAATGACCTGGAAAAGGGGGTAAAATTTGCAGATGATAGAAAATTGCTCAGGATAGTTATGTCCAAAGCTGAATGCAAAGAATTACAAAGTGATCTCACAAACTTGGGTGACTGGATAACAAAATGGCAGATGAAATTAAATGTTGATAAGTGCAAAGTAATGCACACTGAAAAATATACATACAAAATGGTTGGGTCTAGTTTAGCTATTCCCACTCAAAAAAAAGAGATCTTGGACTCATTGTGGATAGTTATCGGAAAACATATGCTCAATGTGCAGTGCCAGTCAAAAAAAGCTAACAAAATGTTAGGAACCATTAGGAAAAGGATAGACTATAAGACAGAAAATAGAAAAATGCCACTATATAAATCCATGGTACGGTCACATCTTGAATACTACGCGCATTTCTGGTTGCCCCATCTAACAAAAGATATACTAGAACTGGGAAAAGTACAGAGAAGGACAATAAAAATGATTAGGGTATGGAAAAGCTTCCATGTGAGGAGAGATTAAAAGGACTGGGACTATTCCTTTTAGACAAAAGATGACCGAGGGGGATGTGATTGAGGTTTATAAAATAATGAATGGTGTGGAGAATGTGAACAGGGAAGTGTTAATTACCCCTTCACATAACACAAGAACCAGGGGTCACCAATGAAATTAACAGGCAGCAGGTTTTAAGCTAACAAAAGGAAGTACTTTTTCATACAACACACAGTCAACCTGTGGAACTTGTTACCATGGGATGTTGTGAAGGCAAAAAATTTTACTGGATAGAAAAAAAATTGCATAAGTTCAAGGAGGATAGGTACATCAATGGCTATTAGCCCAGATGGTCCAGGTCACAGCCCCATGCTCTGGGTGTCCCTAACTTCTGACTGCCAGAAGCTGGGATGGGATGACAGGGGATGGACTACTTGATAATTGCCCTGTTCTGTTCATTCCCTCTGAAACAACTGGCACTGACCACTGTCAGAAGACAGGATACTGGGCTAGATGGATCATCGGTTTGACCCAGTATGGCCATTCTTATGTTCTTAACATTTTCTTTTTATTTATTGGGAGGGTGGGTTTCAAAAGCAGCTAAGGAATTTAGGAGCACAAATCCCATTGAATCTCAGTGGAGCTTGGGTTCCTAAATCACTTTGATGCTTTTGAAATCTCTTCTTTTGTGTAACTGGCTCACATGACTTGCCTTACTCTTTGAAAATGCACAGGAATTGGAGTTTCACCAGGAATCAGGCTCTCATTTCTCCCGCAGTATGCATGTTTGCAACAGGAGTTCATCTGGACATAGCCAGATCAGCAGCCAACAGATCTCATTGTGACACTTGGGGCCAGTTCTTCATAATAGTTGCACCCTACAAGCATCCAGCATACTGAATTCTTTTGGAAATCTGGCCCTAACTGTAGCTGTTGATTTATTTTGAAAATCTGCACCACAGTCCACTTTTCTTATTATCTCATTACCCACAACTTCTCCTACTTGGCCAGCTATGTAATGTACAAAAACATCTTCATTATTAATTTTTTACAAACAAATAAAAAAATCAAGCAAACTAGTTAGTCCAGCTTGTTTCAAATCCCAAAGTAGCTTCAGAATAAATGACAAAGGCCCCAATCCGTCAAAGCACATAAACATGTGCTCAGTTCCATCCCTATAAACAAAGCACTTGCACACCTGTGTAAGTCCCATCAGCTACAATAGGACTTATGCAGGAGTGTAAGTGCTTTGATGAATTGTGGCCACAGAGAAGAGATAAAAAGAAGGAAAAGAAAACAAATATGAAAGCAGGAAGTAGGGAGATAAGTGCAGAGAGAAGGAGGAAGCCAGACAAAAGTGAGGGGGAGGGACAAGACACAAAGAGCAGATCTAATAGCCGTGGTGTTAGTGTTGCCCGGCATACTTTTTGGAGGGTAAAATTACATAGAAAACCTGCTATCAGGACCGGCTCCAGGCACCAGTGAAGGAAGCAGGTGCTTGGGGCGGCCAATGGAAAGGGGCGGTACGTCCGGGTCTTCAGCAGGTCCCTCAGTCCCTCTCGGAGCGAAGGACCCGTTGCTGACTTGCCACCGAAGAATGAAGCGGCACGATAGGGCTACCGCCGAAGTGCCGCTGATCGCGGCTTGATCTTTTTTTTGGTGTTTTTTTTTCCGCTTCACCGCTTGGGGCGGCAAAAAAGCTGGAGCTGGCCCTGCCTGCAATAAATAACCAGAACATTTACTTTGGAAGCTCACTTGACTACCACATACAGAGAAAAGTTTTATGTCTGCCTGTTTGCTTCTCTAATGACATGTATTTCACCCTTTCTAAAAATCCTAGGTGCTTTCAGTCCTCGGACATGTGTTCCAATGTAATAAAGATGAAAGAGGAGGGATGGATCAACCCCAATGTGTTTGTAGCCAGCTCAGGAGTGAATCTGCAAACAAAATGTCCTTAACAATGGCCTACTCAGGGCTGGCCTGGTGATATGCAGTGCATTGCCATTCGGGATCTCTTACTGGGTGACGAGGAGCAAGAGATTACATTGAGAAATCAATTTCCAGGTCTCTCTCCTGGCAACACAGACTGATAATGCTAGGCCACTGAGCCAGACCAGAAATATGATTTTGATTAATATAAATATAGGTTCACAAGTTTAGCATCTGTGGCTGAGTCACAGGTTTCTTATATGGGAGTGGGGTTCCACTAGTTATTTTGTGTCTGCTTCACACAGGGAAAAAATGGTTTACAAGAACAAATACATCTCTGTATCTTTATTTGTATTTTTTAATATACTTTTTTTTAATCAAGTTTCTAACAGGCCACGTTGTAAAAAGAAATATAGAGGAATTACAGTCTTGTGATTAAGGCACTGGACTGGGATTCAGGAAATGTGGGTCTGATTCCTGGGTCTGCCACAAATTCTCTGTCCAACTCAGCCAAATCATTTAATATCTCTGCATCTTGGTTCCCCATCTGTAAAGTGGAATAGGACTATTTCCTGGCTACACAGTAATCTCTTCAGGGCAGGGACTATACTATGTCTATGTAGAGCATTTTGCACAATAAGCCCCCATTCTTGGTTGGAGTCCTTAGGCATTACCACAGTACAAATAATAATGACCAGAGTTTGTTTTTTTCTAATTCCTTTAAAAGTAAAAAAATGGCTTTCTGTTCCCCAAAAGGGGAGAATGGATGGGCCCAAGAGGAATACACCAACCTGCTCACCACCTCTCTGTTCCCCTTTGTCTCTGCCACCTGGCCCACTGTCGGCCCCTGAAGTTCTAGTTTCAGATTTGTTACTGCTCTTATTGTAAATACTTTCTTGCAGGGCCTGGGGAAGAACATGAACTTGCCCCAGAGCATTACATGAATGTGATGTCATCACTTTAGCGCTTGACACAGGAATTGCAGCTGATCATTAACAAAACATTGAAAGTGACTTACTATATAAACTGCTGTCGAATGCAGTGAAAAAAACCCAGACCCAGAATGTGGGCAGGGAACGTGGTGCTTATTTGGACAGTGCCGCCGCTTCAGTTTCAAAGAGTGTGTCTACATTGCAATAAAACACCCACGGCTGGCCCATGTCAGCTGACGGGCTTGTGGAGCTCAGGCTGCGAGGCCATAAAACTGCAGTGTAGATGTCCAGGCTTGGGCTTGAGTCTGAGCTCTGTGGCCCTGTGACAGGTGAGGGTCCCTGAGCCTGGGCTCCAGACCAAACCTGGATGTCCACCTGCAATTCTATAGCCAGCAGACCAAGCCCTGCGAGCCTGAGTCAGCTGACATGGGCCAGCCACGGGTGATTTATTGCAGTGTGGACATACCCATAGGATTAACATAGTGACCATACGTTTTAAAAAATGTATTTCAGGATAACCATTTTCTATTCTTTTGTGCTCCAACTCAACCAGAAGTTATGGGTTTGATGCAGATTGGATGAAATTCAGTGTTATGCAGGAGGAAGGACTAAATGATCATAATGGTCACTTCTGCCCTTAAGATCTATAAATTTATAATCTTTTATTTAGGCTTAGTGGATATGGTGTGTATAGTAGGGATCAGATTCTGATCCCTTAATCACAGGGAATACCATCTTATTCTGCAAGTAGTCCCACTGAAATTAGTAGGGCTACCTGAAGAGTAAGGTGCTACTCAGAGTGAGTAAGGGTAGCCGCACCTGGCGCTATTTAAAGTAATGTACATTCTGTATTAAATTAATAGAGATGACTGAACCTAATGATTACTAAAGAACACAACAAAACCAGCCATCCCCACACCTGTTCCAGACATTTGTTTAGCATATGTTCTGAAATTTGTCATGCAGGCCCATCTCTCTGACAATGGGAGTTTGCCTTTTCTGCAGAAGAGGGGAGAACACTTTTAAAGCTTATTTTTACCACAAAAAAGATACCAACTGTGGTTTCCTTACAAATGTGGACTACCCCTGTTCACTGAAAACTACAGAAAGAAAAGATCTAGCCAATGAGAAACTGTACACAAAAAACAACTTTGTTCCTCTTTTGTTTTACCACCTTTATGTGTTACCCCAGCTTTCCAGGTAAATGCCTGACCAGCTCAGCCTGCTTAAGAAAAATTCAGGAAGGACATAAAGAGAAAAAAATATTTTCAAGTTCATACTGTAAGTAAAAGGAAATCATATATTTAATAGAACATAAACAGCTTTTGCAAACTCAGAGGACATCTAGTGGCCAAAGCTAGTAATCACTTGTTTAGCATTACAACACTCAATCTTATCATCAGAGATCCCAGTTTTCCGTGACAAAAAACCAAAATTCTCTGGTAAAAAAATCCATTAAAATCTGCATTTTTCCGTGATTAAAATAAAACGCTGAACTTTAGTTTCCCTAGCCTCAATATATATAGATATCGGTCAAACTAGGATGACCAAACGTCTTGTTTTGGACCAGGCCAATCTCCTTTTTAAGCCCTGTCCTGGACGTCTTGACCTTTTTGGCAAACTGGGAAAGAGCAAATGGGACAAATGCCCAGTTTTGCCATTAGGGGGGCACAGAGCAACATTTGGTGGGGGCTTGGGCTGTCAGTCCCTGTCCTGGGCAGCTCAGGCCAGCCCTGTGCAGTATCCTGTTTTCACTTTGGGAAATATGACAGGTTTCAGAGTGGTAGCCGTGTTAGTCTGTATCAGCAAAAAGAACAAGGAGTACTTGTGGCACCTTAGAGACTAACAAATTTATTTGAGCATAAGCTTTCGTGGGCTAAAACCCACTTCATCGGATGCATGCAGTGGAAAATACAGTAGGAAGATATATATACACACAGAGAACATGAAAAAATGGGTGTTGTCATACCAACTGTATCGAGAGTAATTGATTAAGGTGAGCTATTATCAGCAGGAGAAAAACGACTGTAACGACTGTAATCACTACAAAAGTTTTTTTTCTCCTGCTGATAATAGCTCACCTTAATCAATTACTCTCAATACAGTTGGTATGACAACACCCATTTTTTCATGTTCTCTGTGTATATATATCTTCCTACTGTATTTTCCACTGCATGCATCCGATGAAGTGGGTTGTAGCCCACGAAAGCTTATGCTCAAATAAATTTGTTAGTCTCTAAGGTGCCACAAGTACTCCTTGTTCTTTTTGGGAAATATGGTCACTCTAACTTTCAGTAAAAACTAGTTAATATATTTTCATTTTTTCACAAAAAGTAAAAACTAAAGATTCTCTGTAAAAATGCAAATTCTGTGTTTTTCCCCATGGCAAACAGATTTCTAGGGCTGCTACTTATTATTCAGAAACAATGCCTTTTTTTTGTGTGCTATCTATGGACTTGTTCATTAATATTGCAATGTAACACAGTAATAATCAGTTGTATACTAATTTAGGATTGGACTTTTCCTTACTACCCTCCCCCCCACAGAAAAAACGGAATGCTGAATTCCAGAAATTGCTGTCCTTGTAGTATGCCTCAGAAAATTCAACACCTCCTTGTAATGACTTTGTTAAGAAAGTCGTATTAAATGAGTCTGATGTGATTTGACTTTTTATTTGTTTAATATTGTGATTCTGTGCATGTCACAAAAGAACACGGCTATATAGCCATGTATCCTATGTATGCAGAGGGATAGTGTACATAAACTGCTACATTCTTCTCCAAAACTATTGAGTTCTTATACTTGTTTCTCCCAGGACTTTATCCTGTTATGTTTATTGAAAGTATGGAAAAAACTAAATCTTTGCCTTGAAAGGTTTACAGCTTTAGGAAGATAATAGTTAGCAGTAGTATTAGGTGTCCAACTTTATACACTTATGACAATTTTTTTAACTCAGGTACTTAGTATCAAGCACAACTATTCATATTTAGACACCTAATAAGTGACTGTTTTCAGAAGTGATGAGCACTTCTAGGGCCAATTTCTAGCTCTTATTTTAATAAGTGGGAATTGCTCAGCGTCAGCCTTATCTGAAGCCCATTAAAATTAATAGAAATACTTCAAGACTTCAGTGGACTTTGGATTGGGGACCCTAACTTTGGAAAGTAAAATTTGAAAATGTTGGCCCTAGAAATTGGTTTTAAGGGTACGGTGTGCCTGCAGCTCCCACTGCAGTTCCCTGCAGCTCCCACTGACTTCAACTGGAGTTCTGGATGTTTAGCCCCTCTGAAAATCAGGCCGGTGATATCTAAAGTTGGGAACCTGAAAACAGAAGCATCCAAACGTAGAAACTACTTGTGAAAAACTGGGTCTGAGGCCATCATCCAAAACTTCATTGAAATTAATGGGAGGAGTCTTTTAATTGACTCATTAGATGTGGGCGAGGCCCTATTGGCCAGATTTAGACAGGTGCTTAGGCACTTAAACACACAGATAGATGCATAGTGGGATTTTCAAAAGCATCTAAGCAGGTTAAGTCCTAACTTCTATTGAAGTCACCTTTGTAAATCTGGTCATAAGAGTTTTTCCCTAGTGGATCAACTGCAAAGGAAGGAATATATAATCCCTTATATATAATGTTTTCTGGCTCCAAACATTGTTCCATAGCCACTGGACCATAAATAACACATTATAGAGACACAGTGGTGTATAGGCACTATCATAAGTAGTCTACACCTTTTGACAGACAACTGTGGGTAGGCTATTACAAACATGTTCTAGTATCATGGATAACACCACACTACTGAGGGATGGATATGAATTTACATATTTAACTTACATTACTACAAATGTTTTCCAATCACAAAGATATTTTTCTTTACATATTTAAGCCAAGGTCATTTAGCAAAATATCAATTAAACGTTCCATGAAAAGGAGTAAAATAGTTACAAGAAAACGCCCAGAATCCACGTCACTCATTTCTCCTCCATAGGGAATCAATCTCATTGCCCTAATATCTGCCAGCAGAGGAGTGACAGTATTAAGCAGACGTACAGTGTGATATTTGCCATAATGATTCTTATCCAACAGAATATACACTTGGTGAAACACAGGAATTAATGAGGTGGAGAGGTGCCTCTCATTTACTTATGTTTTTCCAAAGTAACCCATCTATAGAATTGTAAATTAATGAAAACAGAAGCTTCTGCTTAACTTCATTTTCTCCTGAAGTGCTTATTAAAGCAGTTTCAGGAATAATTGTACCATAGGAAGTCTAATTTGGATAATGAATAAAAAGAGGTGAGAGAGAAAGAAAAAGCAAGAAATCTGAAAAAGCATCAAATTTCTGAAAGATGGAAAAAGATCTATTCTGAATTTCTGAAGGGCCAATGTTATTCCAGTTTTACACTACTTCAACTCTACTAAAATGAGTAGCACTGTTCAGCACCAGATTGAAATAGAGCAATGGAGAATCAAGCCCTAGGGTTCTGTGATGAATTTATTCATAGGTTAGGCTGCAGGTGGGAGATATAATCTAACACAAACATGAAGGGTAAAGTTTGCCCTACTGTACAAGATAATCCTATTAGCAAAATCTCCCATCATCTTGTAGCTGCTGCTGTGACTACATTTTATGTATCCAGACAGAATGGTCCTTTATATTGGCTCAAATGCATTGATCCATGTGCAGTGAAGTTGTGCTCTAATGGCCATTGAAGTCAATGGCTATCTTTCCTTTGACTGTAATGGCCTTTGGTGTGCTCAGTGAGCCACACAGTGAAAACCCTCTGGTACCTAAAACCCAACAATATCACTTGTGCAACAGACCCTCATACAGGTTCCTCCATTCAGGATAGGGAAAATCCTATGTCCTTTCTTGTGCAAGACCAGGACCTCAGGCCTTTTTCTTCTTTTCAAGATGACTAGAACTCCAGCAGTAGTTATAGTAAAAGCAAGGTAATAGAGGCAACATACTGAGCAGTTCTTGTGTAGCGAGGTTTTGAAGTTCGAACACTGCCAAGAGTAATCACATCTACACTGGCATTGTCTAGGTCTTCAAAATTCTCTGCACCAATACAGCCACTGTTTGGATAAAAAGGAAAAGCAAAGACATATACATTATTCATAAGACAGCTGGCGGAGGCAGCTGAATCATACTTCAAGCTCCACATCTATAGTTATTTATTAAAATGGTCCACAAGAAAATACATGGAGATGAACTATACTTTGTGCAGTACTGTCCCAAGACAAAAACAAACACACAGAACCAGCAGCATATAATTAGGGACAACTCTATCACATATGTGCAGTGATCAGTTTCGGGAAAGCTGGAAGTAACGTGAGAAACATCTGTCATCCCTATTTTTTTCTTTGACGCTTATACTGTGCCACAGTAAAGTATGATACCTTTGAGATGAGGACACAATGGAGCCTCATTCTTAACTCACACTATTGTAAATGAAAGCAATTCCACTGAAGTCAGTGGAGTTACCCAAGAATAAGTCGAGGAGAATAGTCAAGCTGCAAACCTTGCATTAGGAAGATGAGACAAATGGGCTGATTGCATTAAATCAAAACTGAAAAAATACATAATGTTGCTAAATCTTTACTTACGTGTAGAGAGGAATATGTTGAGTTCGAGAGCTTGGGCTTACACTGTTAAGAAAAATACAAGATATATTAGTTATTAGAAAAAAGATGGAATTGATTTAACTGATTACTATGTTAAGCAAACTTTTTATGCAGCAAACATGAAAAGATAAAGAGGAAGTGACTTAGGCCTGGTCTACACTAGGCGTTTATGTCGAATTTAGCGCCGTTACATCGAATTAACCCTGCACCCGTCCACACCACGAGGCTATTTAGTTCGACATAGAGGGCTCTTAAATTCGACTTCTGTACTCCTCCCCAACAAGGGGAGTAGCGCTAAATTCGACATGGCCATATCGAATTAGGCTTGGTGTGGATGGAAATCGACGGTAATAGCTCCGGGAGCTATCTCACAGTGCACCACTCTGTTGACGCTCTGGACAGCAGTCCGAGCTCGGATGCTCTGACCAGCCACACAGGAAAAGCCCCGGGAAAATTTGAATTCCTTTTCCTGTCTGGGCAGTTTGAATCTCATTTCCTGTTTGGACAGCGTTGCGAGCTCAGCAGCACTGGCAACGATGCAGAGGTCTCCAGCAGAGATGGCCGTGCAATCTCAGAATAGAAAGAGGGCCCCAGCATGGACTGATCGGGAAGTCTTGGATCTCATCGCTGTGTGGGGCGATGAGTCCGTGCTTTCCGAGCTGCGCTCCAAAAGATGGAACGCAAAGATCTATGAGAAGATCTCTAAAGCCATGGCAGAGAGAGGATACAGCCGGGATGCAACGCAGTGCCGCGTGAAAATCAAGGAGCTGAGACAAGGCTACCAGAAGACCAAAGAGGCAAACGGACGCTCCGGATCCCAGCCCCACAGATCCCGTTTCTACGAGGCACTGCATTCCATCCTAGGTGCGGCCGCCACCACTACCCCACCACTGACCGTGGACTCTGAGGATGGGATATTGTCCATGGCCGGTTCCTCGGACATGTTAGCGGACGTGGAAGATGAGGAAGGAGATGAGGAGGACGAGGCAGTTCGACATCACTTACCAAGCTGATTTCCCCGACAGCCAGGAGCTCTTCATCACCCTTACAGAGATCCCCTACCAACCCTCCCCAGCATGTAACCCGGACACAGATTCAGGGGAAGGATCAATCGGTAAGTGCTTTAAACATATAAACCTTTATTTTTTACAAAACTGGAATATTAAGACTAAGAACAATGTGTGATTCATGATTTCTTCCCCCTGGGCGCTTAAGTAATCAGTTCCAACTATTTAAAAAAAAAATCAAACAGTGTCCGGTTGTGCATGATTTAGCTGCCCAAGCTGCTCCACTCTTTAGTCCCTGCAACTGCAGCTATATGAAAATCCGGTCTATATGTCCAGGGATAGAGCAGTAATCCTCCACGGACACCTCCACAAAGCTCTCCTGCAGGTAATGGGAAAGCCTGTTCATCAGGTTCCTGGGGAGAGCGGCCTTACTGGGTCCTCCGAAGTACGAGACGTTCCCGTGCCAGGAGACAAGCAAGTACTCCGGTACCATTGCCTTGCATAGCATGGCGGCATAGGGCCCCGGTCTTTGCAGGCTTTCTCGAAGCATCCGTTCCTTCTCGGTGTCCGGGATCCTCATGAGAGTTATGTCGCTCATGATGACCTGCTTTGAATTAGGTAGGGGACTGTTAGTATTGGGACTGCTTGCAACAAGTTCCTTTACAGAACTGTGACCGCTGGTTTACAGCCACGCGGTGGGGGCGGGAGAGGGACAGCATACAGGGATCTTTCCCTGGGACATCCGCGAGGGGGTGGGACAGGGCCAGAGTTCCTGCTTGGCCGATTGCTGGCAGCAGAGACTGGCAGTGCTTTCAATGTGAAAGGAGGCCAGTGGTACTACTAAAGTTTTAAGCAGCCACAAGTCTACGGCTTACCATCTTTGCCTGCTACAGAGATTACCGTGTCCTGCCCCGCTTCCCAGATCGGCAGTGCAGAAGCCCAGGCACTGAAGGCGAGGTCCGAAAATTCGACCTTGTCCTGAGTGCGCATGTGATAGGTGTGGTTCATGGTCTTGTTCACAGAGAAAGACTATGTTCTTGGTTCACAACTACATTTATGGTTCGGAGGAATTCACTACCTTTTTCTCATTCCCACAGCCACATCTGCAACTGTCTCCCAACCCAGCCTGTCATCACACTCCCAGAGGCTAGCGCACATTAGGCGGAGGAAGAAGAAGATGCGAGAGGACATGTTCTCAGAACTAATGGGCTGCTCCCGAGCCCAGGCAGCACAGCAGAACCAGTGGAGGGAGAATTTGTCCCAAATGCACCGGACACACATGGAACGTGAGGAGAGGTGGCGGCAGGAAGACCAGCAGGCGACTCAAACGCTGCTTGGACTTCTGAGGGAGCAAACGGACACGCTCCGGCACCTTGTTGATGTTCTGCAGGAACGGAGGCAGGAGGACAGAGCCCCGCTGCAGTCTATCAGTAACCGCACTCCCCCGCCACCAAGTCCCATACCCCCCTCGCCCAAAGTCCAAAGAAGGAGGGGTGGCAGAGTCCGTGAAAACTCTCACTCCACCCCTGCAGACTGCTCAAGCACCAGAAGGCTGTCATTCCCCAAAATTTGACAAGTCCTTTCCTGCCCGCCTCACCCAAGCCCCCGTCCAACTTTCACCCCCCAGTTTCATGTCTGGTTGTTAATAAAAAATACGTTTCTGTTCATTACTGTTTCAGTCAGGTTCTTTTGAGGGAGAGTCTGTCTGAAGGGGGGGAAGGGGCTTGGTAATTGGACAGGACAGTCACCTTTAGCAGGGTACAGAGGCGGGGGCAGGTCCAGCAGCAGGGCACATACACAGTGCAGTGACTAGTTACCCTGGTCAGTCTGGGAGGTGGTTTTCATGTTCTGTGGGTGGCGGGGGGGGTTGGTTGCTCTGTGACTTTGTGGCGGGGGAGGACAGTTACAGATCTTATGCAGCGGTCCTTGTCCTGGATCAGAGAGCCACGCAGCAGGGGATCTGTAACCCTCCTCCCCCTGCCATAAAGTCACATAGCCCCCACATACACGCAGTCCCGCTCAGGAGGGCTGGCAGGCTCCGTTGAAACAACCAGTCCGCCACTGCGAATCCTGTCATTCCTGGAGTTTAGAAGGATCATTTGCATCAGTACACTACACCCGCTCCCCACCACAGTCTGCGTCCCAGGTTTCAAACATTCCCGCGAAAGCAGTACCAAAGACAATGATGTTCAATAACAAAATAAAAGTGATTTTATTATTTTGGAAGGGGGTGGAGGGGGTCTGTAACTGGAGAGGATAGTCATCATTAACTGGGTAAAGAAACGGTGGTAGGTTCAGCTTCTCTGTACAGAAACTTAAAAGTCACTGGTTACCCTGCTCACTGTGGAACCTAGCTTTCAAAGCCTCCCGGATGCACAGCGCGTCCCGCTGGGCTCTTCTAATCGCCCGGCTGTCTGGCTGGGCGTAATCAGATGCCAGGCTATTTGCCTCAACCTCCCACCCCACCATAAAGGTCTCCCCCTTGCTCTCACACAGATTGTGGAGCACACAGCAAGCAGCTATAACAATGGGGATATTGGTTTCGCTTAGATCACAGCGAGTCAGTAAGCTTCTCCATCTCCCCTTGAGACGGCCAAAAGCACACTCCACCACCATTCTGCACTTGCTCAGCCGGTAGTTGAACAGTTCTTTTTCAGTGTCTATGGCTCCAGTGTAGGGCTTCATGAGCCAGGGCATTAGCGGGTAGGCTGGGTCCCCAAGGATCACTGTAGGCATCTCCACATCCCCAAGAGTTATTTTGTGGTCCGGGAAGTAAATACCTTCCTGCAGCCGTCTAAACAGACCAGAGTTCCTGAAGACGCGAGCGTCATGAACCTTGCCCGGCCATCCGACGTTGATGTTTGTAAAACGTCCCCGATGGTCCACCAGTGCTTGCAGCACCATTGAAAAGTATCCCTTTCTGTTAATGTACTGGCTGGGCTGGTGGTCCGGTCCCAGGATAGGGATGTGAGTTCCATCTATAGCCCCACCGCAGTTTGGGAATCCCATCGCGGCGAAGCCATCTATGATGACCTCCACGTTTCCCAGGGTCACTACCTTTGAGAGCAGTACCTTAACGATTGCGTTGGCTACTTGCATCACAACAACCCCCACGGTAGATTTGCCCACGCCAAACTGGTTCGCGACTGACCGGTAGCTGTCTGGCGTTGCAAGCTTCCAGAGGGCTATGGCCACTCGCTTCTGGACAGTCAGGGCTGCTCGCATCCGGGTGTCATTGCGCTTCAGGGCAGGGGACAGCAACTCACAAAGTTCAAGGAAAGTCCCCTTCCGCATGCGAAAGTTTCGCAGCCACTGGGATTCGTCCCAGACCTGCAGCACTATGCGGTCCCACCAGTCCGTGCTTGTTTCCCGTGCCCAGAATCGCCGTTCCACAACATCCACATGACCCATTGTCACCGTGATGTCCTTGGAGCTGGGTCCCGTGCTTTCTGACAGGCCTGTGCTACTCTCAGACTTCAGGCCCTCACCGCGGTGCCGTAGCCTCCTCGCCTGGTTTATCTGCATCTGCCTCTGGTAAAGGTGGATGATAAGCTGCGAGGCGTTGACAACGGCCACAACTGCAGCGATGATCGCAGCGGGATCCATGCTCGCAGTGCTGTGGCGTCCGCGCTGTCACTGACCAGAAAAGTGCGCGAACTGATTTCCCGCCGGCGCTTTCAGGGAGGGAGGGAGGGCGGTAGTGACAGACGGATGACGACAATTACCCAAAAGCACCCTCGACCCTTTTTTTTTACCCAGAAGGCATTGGCGGCTCGACCCAGAATTCCAATGGGCAGCGGGGACTGCGGGAACTGTGGGATAGCTGCCCACAGTGCACCGCTTCCAATGTTGACGCTTTCCCCGTTAGTGTGGACTCACAAAGTCGAATTACTGTCCTTAGTGTGGACACACACGTTCGAATTTGCAATATTGATTCCACATATTCGATTTAAGTGAAATCGAAATACCCTCGTAGTGTAGACATACCCTTAGAGACCTACTTTTGAGGACTCACAGGAGTGGCAGAAGCAAGTCCAAGTTTTGCTTTTGGAATGACGGGGGCGGGGGGAGCTCAAAATCAAGTAGTGGGGGGGGACTGGCACAGATGATAAAGTCCCTATTCAGCAGGCAGAGTTCTGGGTTTTCAAACCATATCACAGGTAATTGCTGCTTTAGTCACTGTGTGGCAAAGCTTTTTAAAAACTGAGCTGCTCTTCAGAGGGAAGCTCAAATCCCATGGACTTCAATGGGAGATATATCAATTTAACATCAGGCTTGAATTTGCTCTCTCTCTCTTACTCTGTCCCTCTTGTTCTGATCCAACACATTAGGGCTTTGCTGTCCTTCCCTTCTCACTCTGCCGACCTGTCTTTTCCCCTCCTGGCCTCACCTTACTGTCTTCTATTTAATCTGTCCCTGGCTCACCTCCCATCCTCTCTTTACCTGTCCCTGACTCACCCTCTGAGCCCCTATTAATCTTTCCCTTTCTTCCCCTACTGTTCAGCTGAAATGCATTCTGAGATCATTTCTAACACTACAAAAAAGGACAAAGTCTTGGATTTTGTAAATATATGCTATTTGTAAAATCTCTACAATAAAAACGCACCTGTCAATGAAAGAGTCAGAGGTGCAGCTATTATACAGTAACTAGCTACTGGGAACCTCTCTAGTCACATTTTCATGTCTAATCCTCCCACAGGAAGCCTGATCTCAGGTATAATTTTCAATAAAATTATTAATGGAATATCTTTAACCTTTCTGATTACAGTATGTTGGTGAAATGTACAATCACTGCAAGCTCAGATGACATCTGTGTAACTATATTTGAAAAAAGAACTATACCATACACAGAGAGATCTATAAAGGAAACATGATGATTAAAAGACAATAAAAATATAAAAAAGAAACTTACAAATCAATTGGTTTTTGTGGTGAAGTAAAAGATCTTGTTTGAAATCTGTCCCAGAGGCCCCCAACAACCTAGAATCACAATCAGAATGTTTCTTGAAACATGAGCTCTGTGTAACACAATATCATTTAATTAGGTAAGCCCGATATATTTTTATGTGCCAATCCTGCAGTCAGATCTGCTGGCCTGTGCAGATCCAATTGCAGGACTGGGCTTTAGTTTCCAAAATATCATTAATTAGACAACCAAAACGTAGTGTAGAGTCTAGACCAGAGGTTCCCAAAGTGGAACGATCCAGGGGGGCAGTAGTAGCCTCGGGTGCAATTGGGGGGCGTTGAATAAAAATAAGGGGGCGGTGGAAGCATAAAGAAAGAAGAGAATATAAGAAAATTTTGAAAAACCGTTTGTACATGTTTCATCTGTTGTGTAAAATAGAGTTAAAGTTGTAGTGATTACTTTATTTTCCAAATAAATTCACAAATTATAACCGATCAGGTGTCAAGTCCGCCAACAGCTCTTAACAAGCAAGTGTTGGCAGGCGAGCGTGTCGCGCATTGTCGGGAAGTCCAGCATGCATCGGCAGGAATATGTGCGTGTAATGACTTGTTTACAATACGATACTATAAATAGGCGACATGTATGAAATCTAATTTAGATTGTTTCTGAATTGTGTAAAAAGCAGTTAACAATAGTGCAATAAGTATTTAAATATTTTTAATCATATTCGATACCTTCGATCTTTACGGATTACGGATCACATACAAAGCAAATTGTATTATTGTTGTTTCACTAAAACAGCAATTTACACGTGAGTATTTTTATACATTTTCTTACATATCTACCGTACGTTTCTGTGTCTCTAGTGCTTACTACTAATAAAATCGTAGCAGGCTTGTGTCGGTACAGTACTATTTGAAGTGTACAGTCAATATATTTGTCATATTTTTTATTACAATATTAACGAAAACAGAGGAATGAAATCTTAAAAAAACTTAACTATTAACATTTATTTATATCTATCGAATCATCTGTGTTAATTGGTAAATAAGGCGTGTGTTAATAAGGAACAATTATTTAAATAAGGGCAAACTAAATTAAAACTATTAACTGATTTTTAATTGCATATTGATTATTTTTTAAATTAATTATTTCTTGATAAATTTAGTTTGATATTTGACAATTTAATATCAAATACATATATCTAATGCTGAGCAAAGAACAAAACCCAGTTTACTAGTTTCATTAGTATTTTAGTTTGGTTGTCTTTTGCCGTCTTATGCAAGAACCACTGTATACCTGATGTCGTGGGCGATATTCTAATAACATCTTTCTTTACTATATTGTAGGACGTAGGTAGAAATATAGATACATAAAAGAACGCAAATTTGTCACTGCATCTTTCTGTTTGTTCGCTTAAAGAAGGTAGATTTCCAGGGAGGCGCTGAGTAATTTTTTTTCTGAAAAGGGGGCGGTAGGCCAAATAAGTTTGGGAATCTCTGGTCTAGACCAAATGATATAAAGTTTTGAATCCTCTTTTTTTTGAGAGAGAGAGAGACCTGACTAAATTGAATGGAAAACAGATCAAGTTGTTAACATACTGGAAGTGTCAGCCAACTGGGATGAGGGCAGGCTAGCCTAGTGGCCAGGGTCAGAGCCATAGTCTGTCATCAGGAGCCAAAGCCAAGTGTCAAAACTGGAAGGCAGAAACTGATTACCAGAGCTGGGGGTCAATCTGGAGTCCATGGTCAAGAGCGAGAGCCAAGGGTCAAACTGGAGGTCCGGAACTGGAGCAAGCAGGGTATCAGGCCAGGAGGGGTTCAAGGCAGGGTGAGGACAGAGGCAAGGCTAGGTGCAAGGCAGGAGCAGACACAGTGGTGGGCAGGAGTATTGAGAAGACAACAAGCTGTGGCTGCTGCTGGCCTAAGAGCCAGCCTGTTGGCCTCTGCAGCCAGTCAGGTTGCATGGCTAATCAGGTAGCTTGCTGCAGGCCAGTTGCACTGATCAGGCTTCAAGGAGACTAGCTCTGCTGCAGGCCCTGATTCCTGACAGGAAGATTCCAAAATGAACTGTGTTTCTCATGCACTTTTCCCTCGAAAGAGTCAGTGATTTAGGTTATAACAAATAAACTCCTCTGTCCTCAGGCAACTTCTAGATATTATAGCAGTGAACTTAGGACAAATTTTTTAACAATTTAGAAAAGAGAAAAAAGAAGCCAGTCCCTGTGAAGCCAGCTGAAGTGCTGCTTTCTGAGTCAAGTGGCAGAGTCTGCTCTATGAATACTGTGACCCTGCTTTTTACTTTTGAAAACTAAAGGAAACATCCTTGCATTTGTGAGCATTAATCTCATAGTTTTGGTACTGATTTTCTAAGCAGCCTGATGCATGCCTCATGGCACTTTGTCTTCTGATTTGTGACGTATTTGCATGCAATCTACTTGACTGGGGAAGTAAATAAGCTACAGGTTTTGTGTGTAAAGCAGAGGGAGGAAATTTCCCACACTGTACACCCGAAAGTGCCTCAATCTTGTCCTGACGGGGTGAAAGAATAGCTTACACTCATGCCAATTCAAAATTTGGCCTCTGTTGGCTGCTAATGGAGCCAATTAGTATAAATTGTGATGGCATTTTTTGTCACTTGAACATTTGCCCACTGGGAACTAGATGGAGACCCAGTTCAAACAGGCCTTTTAGCGGTAATCAGAGGAGATAATTTCTTCACCACATTTAGAGTGGTGCCACAGTGGTGAAAGTCTCTATATTTCATTATCAATCCCCTAAGCAATCCAATCCTGTCTCACTCTAAAAAAGGGGACTATATGTTTTAATATTATGTTACAGTTAATATTTCTTAAAAATATAGGTGAGGTAAAACTATGGGCCTGATCCAATGCATGCTGAAATCAATAAAAAGGAAGTCTGGTCAAAAATTCTCTTTTATGGGATGGGCTCCTTGTTCAGACTACATCTCCCATAATGCACCATGGTGAATGATGCCTGAGACATAACAACCTGGAGGAGAGACTGTGGTGCATCTCGGAAGATGTAGTACAGTGAGAGAGTCCAAGTTATAGAGGAGAATCAGAGCACATGTAATTTTAACTAACCACCAACACGGCAAAACCACAACAGCATTTCCAAACAAACAAACAAACAAAAAATGTTTTCGATTGAAATAACGGAAAGTCAAAACTTTTTGTAGAAAATTTCAACTAAAACTATTTTTTCCCCATTTTCACTGATATTTTTAATGGAAAATTGCCCATTTCCACACAGCTCTAAAGAAAAGGTTCTGATTGACTTCAGTGGGCATTGGATTTGCAGTAAATGGCTTTTGTGGCTTGTAAATGCTCCAGTTTCACATCCTTGAATTCTCATGAACTGACTCATTTACTAACCCCTTTCTTTGTCAGATACTAAGTAACAAAACAAAAGATAGGCTTTAGCCATCAAGTCACGATCCAGTTTTGGACTTTCCCAAACTACGGGGATGTTTGGATATAGGGTATTGGTTTGGGCCTATTTCTGAAAGGTTAATGTGACCTGCAGGCCATACTTTGTGCTGTATTTCATTAGCAAAAACCACAAACTGTTATTTAAAAAAAAGGTTCACTGACTTGGCTTATTTCTGGCGCAGGATTGTATCTCTTTATTGTAAAACACTGGGAGATGGGATCAGCCATCATTTCTACTGTTGACTCTGGCTGTGGGATTTTGGGTGGTAATATCTTATCCCAAGGAATTTCTTCATAAGCTCTAGACCATTAATAAAAAGAAGAAGAAAAGGAACATATTTAAAACAATCATTATAAGTGATGCATGGTGTGACATGTATAACTAGGGGATTAAAATGTACTTTGCATGTGAGGATTAGATTTTGTAATGCAATCTCCTAATAGTCTGCTAACATATTGGATCTGCACATGAGAACATATTTCAGGAAACGGCAGAGAAAGAGTGATTTATTTTTCTTGATGCTCAGTGAAAGAGAATGAATGACAAAAACTTGCCTCCTGGGAGCGGAATTTTTGGCACACTGTGAGCCACTAAAGCTAGTTAAAGTGGCCATACTTGTCTTACCAAAATACCCCTTAGTTTATGGGAAGGAGCACTGAGTTAGAAGCCAGGAGATCTTCTCTTCCACTGAATGCCCTTAGCAGGCTCCACACTTCCCACCCCTCCTTTACAAGAGGCAAATACCGTATCTCCTCATCTTGCAAATGGAGTAAATAAGGACCAGAGAGGTGGCCCAAGATTGGATGAAGTCGATGGCAGAGTTTGGGAGTAAAATACAGGTCTCAGATGACAGTGCAGAATCTCATCTACTAAGCCACAGTGCCTCTCTGGGAAAAAAAAAAAGTACCTATCTATCTTAAGGTTTTAGACTGTCGTCCACCACCATAGTATATGAGCACCTTCCATGTAAAAAACATGAATAGCAAAATCTCTAATGGATTTCATGGAATCTCTGGCACATCTCTCTTTTTGGTGTCAAAACTCTGCTTGGGTTAGGGTTTTTTTGGGGAGGGGGAAAGCTGGAGAAGTAGTAGAGGTTTGGCCATAAATGGGGTGTTTGAATTGTATCACTTATGATGGAAAGGTTTTCTAAAGAGGAAGGGCTTGGAACATTTCCTAAAGAATCAGATCTAGGTGTTTGGGTAAGTTTTTAGGAAGGTGGTGCTATTCCTATATGCCCACCTTTGTCATGCATCTTTATATCCACAGATTAAAATGTGCATGTAAGTGTAAATCATCATTAGCTACATTTTTCAGAGAAAACTATGGATAAGAAGCATGTCCTAGTTGGGATAGCATGTTGTTTCTTTTCAAGCAACATTATACAAACCCATCTGTGTATCCCATCAGCATGGTCCATGGAATTCTGTTCTGGCTGCCAGGATTTGTGGAACATTTGCATTAGATTTTCAGCATAGAATAAAGACATACGCAACCTGCTATTAGCCCATTATGTTAAGCAAAAATGATAATACCCTCACTCCAGGGAGGACAGTTGTTTACAAGGTTAGAAGACATTAAAGAGTTTATAATATGATTAACTGCTAGTGAAAGGGACAGCAAAGCCTCTAGTACCAGCACATCTAAAATGAGCTATAAAGTATTGTTCTATCATATAAATTTATGACCAAAATGGATGCTTCTTTTAAGTAAGGCCCTATGAAATTCAATTTATTATTGTAGATTTTCGGATTTATTATTTTCTGATTGCGTTTGTTTCCATTTAAAAAAAAGTTATTTCTTTGTAATTTTTAATCAAAACTTTTTGATACATTGACAACAATTAAGTAGCCTTCCTATAAATGCACAAAAATGTTCAGAATTGGATTGCAATAGGAAAAACTGATTTTACCAAAAAAAATCCTACAATTGCAACAAATATATAGTGAAAGTAACACATTCTAAATCACTTTTAAAAGCAGCACTCGGTAATATGACCAAACTGACATTATTGAACAGTAACACAAGAAGTCCGCAGAAGAGCCTCTTACAGTATCGATTTAACTGAATTAATATTTGAATAATTAAAATATAAAAAAATAATGCACTAAACATAAAATAGTTCATCGTTAGCATTCATTGTTGCCTTTTAAATTAAACTGGTACTTTCAAGCTTCCTACGTTCTGAAGGAATGCTTCAATTAATTTCAAATGTGATTAAATAATTTCAAACTATCAAATCAATAGTTTATTGCTGAGTAGCAATACAAAGTGACAAACTTTAATGTCATTATTTTTGCCATATCTAGCAGACATCTCCATTGTGATACATTATGGTTAGCCCGTTAATGTTTTCCTCAGAAACTGATTCCCTCTTGCCAACAAGTAGATTTTTAATATTTACTAAAGCTCCTCTCTCTGGCTACAGAGCTGACAGGGAAGAAGACGTAAGGTAGGGCAACCTCTGCTACTTTAGGCTCTCGTCCCTTCATAACACATATTTATGCATTCTCCTTTTGTGGGTCTTTGAGAAGGGGGACACTGATACCACATAAAGGAGCATGAAGTTCTTTCAAATGAACCTGTGCTCGCTTGGGCACTGAATACTTTTATTGACACAGCGCCCCATGGGAATTTCAACTTCTTCCTTAATGTGATGCCAATGTCCCAGAGGAGCACATCAGCTCCTGACATGAAAATGACACTGCAAGGAACTGAGTTCTCAGAAGCTGCTCTTAAATCCCGGACGCGAGCCCTTCTCCCTAGCCCCTGCACTCCCTCGTGGCCCTAGCCCCCTGCACTCCCTCCCCACGCCCTCTGCACCTCCTCCCCACAACTCCTGCGTTCCTAGCCCCCTGCGTTCCTAGCCCCCCTCCCCTAGCCCTCCTGCGTTCCTAGCCCCCACCCCACCCCGCTAGTCTCTTATCTCCAGTGGCTGCACATGGCTTAGCCCTGCTGCCTGTCTGCTGCTGCAGTCCTAGTGCTGGGGAGAGCCTGGATTCCGTGTTATTGTTTTGATTCCGCGATTCCATCCATATTCTTGTTAACGCAGATTTCATAGGGCCCTATTTTAAACTCTCCAAATTTTAATCAGAAAATTTGGGTGGAAACAAACAACTCTGTGACAAACAAAGACAATGGGAGAAATAAATATGAGCATTTCTTTTCGTGGGAAAGGAAAAGTCTAAATACACAATTTGTAATGAAATTGCCCCATAAACGGTGTTGGGGTTTGAGGAATAGGGACACCTGACATAGATTCACTGGCAGCAGTTATTCAAAGCCTTCCCTAACTGAAATATAAAAGGAATAGAGAGCATTGTCCGCATATACCCTGCCTGCTGCCAGTTTTGAATTTCTGCATGCATTGTAACTACTCCTTCCAACATCTGCAGTTTAGGGTTGTAGGAAAAACTGAATGAATTTCTTAAATGTACATCTACTGAAAGATGAATAGAGGAAGAAGGTGGATAAATATGAAGTAACAAAAAAATCTCTTCTTGATAGAAACAGTTGCTCACTTTTGGGTACTTGAGATGTAGAAATAGTCCCTTGCTTTTTCTTCTCGCCAACTTGCAGAAGGAGGATCACTTGATTTCTAGAGAGAACATAATATGAGAGAGAGCATATGGCAGGATGCCCAAATTAGTTTTGGGAAACTCATGAACACTCATAAAATTCTGAACTTTTTTTAAAGATGAGCTGAGCAGGATTTGTGGTCTCTTTCTGTAGACATTTATTAATATCAAAATGTGAAACAAGTAGTTTCACATTCTTCATAAACGATCCCACTTGCACCACACAAGGCTATGCAAAATGCCTCTTTATTTGGCTCTACTTCCTGTGTGTTTTATTGATATTTCTGATTCAATGTTCTCACTCAGCTCATCTCTTTAATCATTTTAAATGTATGTACCAGCTGACTCCACTTCTAACGTTCTTTAGGAATGGCAGTGCAAACTTACCTTTCTCAGCCCCTGAGACATGCCTATTATAGTGTATGTTGGTTGCTACCAGAAAAAATTATGTTCTTGGGCCCCAATCCAGCAAAGTACTTAAGCATGTGTGTAACTAAAAGCATGTGATTAGTCTCATTGATTTCAAATAAGATCAGGGCCTTGATGTGGAAGGATGAAGGACCACTAGACTTTTCACTATAGAATTGTACTGTTGGAAGTTAACTGTTTGATGCGAAAGACTAAAGGGGAAGTAACTGATATAAACAGGGTATGCTTATTTTAATTTCAATTGTATCACATGATGTAAATTCTGGAAATCTGCATCAGCTCTGTGTGTGGTGTGGGCGTATAAGTATATATGCCTTCTGTATATTATAATTATTTAGCTTATAGCAGCACTTAGAAACCTCAGTCAAGGATCAGGGCTGCATGTAGTTGATGAAATCATCTCACCAGTATGAATCTTACTTTTAAGCATTCATTCATGGTTTGTGATAAAAAAGAAGATTAAAAAAAAATCAGGGCCAGTGGTCAATATTACAAAGTGAGTATGTCAACAGGATACTATGCTTATTTCACTGTAATTAGACTAGGAAAAGAATATAGAATCCTAGATTATACCACTGCATGGTAAGTGTTGGCAAAAGTTGATTTTGAACATTGACCACTATAGCTCTGAAGACTAGAAGTTTGCAGATTTAAAAGTCTGTTCTGTCATCCAGGCTTGTATAATCATTGAAACAAACAGTACCAGACACACTACCTTAAGTTCTGGGTCCACATGAAATGCAAAGCTATGAATTTGAAAAGAATCTCTTTGTTTAGATGAAGCAGGAGTAACTTTCATTGGACTTGTCCAACCTGAAAGAAAAGACTTGGTATTGTGCTATTCATTCTACAGCTCTACTTAATTTCTTTAACAGAAATTAAACAAATGAAATGAGATAGTTTGTACATTACCATAAAGATTATAATACAGTACATCGATATATATTTACCCATTCCTGACTCTTTAGAGAGAGTTACTTACAGGCTTTCAGCAAAAAAAATTCAAGTAAAATGCAGCTGAAAGAAACAATAATTAGCATTTCATTTGCTGTGATTTGGCCCTACTTAACAAAATGCAATGTATCATCAATGAAAATGAAGCTATCTTATATAACATATACAGGAAAACTATCCAAATCAGCAATTATGGTAAAACTTCACTAGGAAGTTATCTATATAGTGAGCTACTGCACAGCAAGCCAGGGTATGAATCTACAACACTCCAGCTTGCTGCACAGCAACATCCCATGTGGACCTCACTATAGCACAGTGAAAGTCATCCCCATTTGCCTCAGTGTGTTGTGAATTTCAAAGGCTAGTTGGGACCAGTAAATTCAACACACTCATGTAGGAACCTTGCTCTGAATAGTTTTATTCCTGTAATGCTGTAATTAATTGGTACATGTATGCATACTACTGCCCTCTACTGCAGAAAAGCAGTCCTGCTTATATACACATAGGCACTGTCTCTGGTTATGCTAAAACATTGTTCCTTCAGCTCTTTGGTTAAATGATGTAGATTTGGTGCCAAAGGCTGTGAGCACTATTCCTCATGCTGTATATATAAAGTAAATATGACAGCTGTGCTGCCTGCATGTCTTATACAGAAGACACAGATAGTTCTAATGTTACATTTGCTTTACTAATTGAACTAGGGTGACCAGACAGCAAACGTGAAAAATGGGGACAGGGGGTAATAGGAGCCTATATAAGAAAAGACCCCAAAATCAGGATTGTCCCTATAAAATTGAGACATCTGGTCACCCTAAATTGAACACACATTTTCAGAGATCTCTGCTGTATGTTATAATTTGCTATTTTCACATCTGGTTTTTGCTGTTAGGATAATTAATCTTCTAACTGTTTTCTCTCTCTCTCTTTCTAGTTTCTGTAGAGAGATTCAGCATACTTGGAGTAATTCTGGTCCAGAGCTCAAGTGTCTGGAGGTCCCAATGTCCCTCCTGGTCTTGCTCATCCCACAGGATTGAAGATGGCACAGTCTGGCCTCTCTGGACCACGTTGGGATCTCACTAGCTTGGTTGCATGACACTTTTATTTACCAAGAACTTAATGATCCTATCAGAGCTGGTTTGTTTTTTGAAGTTGGCCTTCACTCATCACATCACAGGGATCAATGATGTGTATAATACATTTTGTGTCCATTTTATTTGTATGATGTTTTCTGAGCCTGAACCTCTTTAGGGTGCATTTGGTCACAGTTTCAAGATTTTCTGCACAACTACAAGAACTAAACAATTGGTTGTTTTTTTTGTTATTTTTTGAAGTGAAAGTTGTGGTTCTTATGTAATCACATAAAACCAGGAGCTAAGGCTTTATGAAAAACACCTAATATTGCAAGAGTCACAAAAAGTTACAAGAGTTGGCAACAGTGCGATCCTCTTGTGAAAGTGATGCACTGTACCGGACATCCACCGAAGTCAATGGAAGTGTTGGTATTGATGTCAAAGGGAGCAGGATCAGACCCTAACAGTAGGTAATGCTGTTCACGTGCCTCCTTGTTGAAGTGATTGAAGCCCTAGAGGTAAATCATTTAATCAAGCATAAATGTTTTTTTTTTAAATCTCTGTGTAAACTGTACTGTACTGCTTTATATAACTGAAAATAAATATACCCTGTGGCCGTTCTCCTCCTTTCTCTACTCCTATCCAACAAATTGAAGCTACAGATCAGCCACTGAAAAATGATTTCAGAGAAACATAAAAATAAAAAATGGTAGTGTAAATTGTAAAGACTTTCACGATAGGAGAAGCAACAGGGAAGGACTGGGGCTGCTGAAGACGCAAAGAATTTCTCTGTTACTTGGTACCAGTGAAAAACTATCACACAATGAAATATGTAACTGTAAATCATAATAATCAAATCCCTTGAGGAAATACAATTGGTTTTACTAATAGCGCAAGGGATTACTTTGGATTTTTATGTGGTACTTTCTTGATGAGCTACTTACAGGATTAACAGGAAGCACACTATTACACATTTCAATGCATGCTTGATAATTATTTAAGAACATATGTTGCTAAGAACATTTTATTTTGGTTAGTACCAGCTGGCATTTTTCAATTACACTGCTCTACAGCCAAAATGCTTCTGAAATAAATGTAGTCAAACTTTACTAATTCTGGGTCACTGAGAATGAAAATGATGCTTAAAATTGTTGATTGGCTCTAGTTTTCAAGATATGCTATTGGGTCAGTATATACGACCCTTGACTTGGGAATGGCGGAGGATAAGTGAGTTATAAAGGGAAGGGATCTCAATTTAAACCAGAAATGACTAAAATACATCTATGACTGGGTTTGGACAGTACTTGCTTTTTAGGCAAAACAATGAATGATGCAATCTGAAGCTGGTATTGCATCATACATGATATGAATTGCATCATGTTATTCCTAGAAGTCATGGATGATGCAATCATAACGAAGCTTACATCACTCTGCTGAACAAATTGCCCTATATCAGCTCTAGAAATCATACAGTGTCGTGCTCTCTTATTTGGCAGTGTTTGATTTTGCAATGGGACACATTTCTGTTTAGCCAAAGTGAGCAGAGATGCCTCGTACTTGTGTGAACAGTGCAGATAACTTCTGCTATGTTTGTGGTGAAGTGACTTTTGCATCACAAAAGCGCAGTATAACCACTATGGTTAAGAAAGCCTATCACCTTTATTTTGGCTGCAAAATTGGAGATCAGGACAAGAGGTGGGTCCCACACATATGCTGCAACACTTGTGCAACAAATCTTCGCCAGTGGTTGAACAGGAAAAGGAAATCTATCCCTTTTGCAGTGCCAATGATTTGGAGAGAGCCAACAGATCATACCAGCAATTGTTACTTCTGCATGGTGACTCCAGTTGGGAAAGGTGTGTCAAAGAAGAAAAAGTGGACTGTGCATTATCCAAACATTCCATCAGCTATACGCCCAGTACCCCACGGAGAAGGACTGCCGGTTCCTGATGCACCAGAATCATTCTCACTTGAGTCAGACGAGGAAGAGGAAGAGGATGAAACTTCTGGTCCTGAACCATCAATGTCACAGGACCCACATTTTCTCCCATCCTCCTCCTCTGAACCACACCTCATAACACAAGGTGAACTGAATGAACTTGTCAGGGATTTGGAACTACCCAAGAGTAAGGCAGAGCTGTTGGGCTCCAGACTACAGCAGTGGAATCTCCTGGCAGGTGATGTTAGGGTTTCCATGTTCCGTGACCGTCAAAATGATCTTGTCCCATTCTTCTTCATGGAAGGTGATCTTGTAGCCTGCAACAACATCAATGGTGTGATGGCAGCCCTCAACATCGTTCATGATCCAGATGAGTGGAGACTGTTCATTGATTCATCGAAGACGAGTCTTAAAGCTGTTTTACTGCATAATGGCAATGTTTTGCCATCAATTCCAGTTGGTCATGCAGTCCATATGAAGGAAACCTAGGACAACATGAAACAACTTTTGAGGTGCATAAACTATGACCAACATCAGTGGCAGCTTTGTGGCGATTTGAAGGTTGTTGCTCTCTTGCTTGGTCTGCAGACTGGATACACAAAGTACTGCTGTTTTCTCTGCAAATGGGATAGTCGTGCAAGAGATTCCCACTACATCAAGAAAGATTGGCCACTCCGACAGTCATTGGAGCCTGGGAGGAAAAGTGTTCAGCATCCACCACTTGTTGAATCAAGGAAGATTTTGTTACCACCCTTCCACATCAAGCTGGGTCTGATGAAGAACTCTGTCAAGGCCATTGACAAAACACAAGCAGCTTTCAAGTACCTCTGTGGAAAATTTCCAAGGTTAAGTGAAGCTAAGATAAAGGAAGGTGTCTTTGTTGGTCCTCAGATTCGTGAACTTCTTCGAGATGATACATTTGACCATGCACTGCGTGGCAAGGAAAAGACGGCATGGAAAGCCTTCCAGTTAGTGGCAATAAATTTTCTCGGAAACAACAAGGCAGACAACTACAGGTCGTTGGTGGAAAACCTCCTCAAGGCATACAAAAGCCTTGGTTGCAACATGTCACTAAAGATACATTTTTTGCACTCTCATCTAGATTTTTTTCCACCGAACTGCGGAGCAGTGAGCGACGAGCACGGCTAGCGATTTCACCAGGCCATTGCAACAATGGAGAAACGCTATCAGGGCAAATGGAGCCCATCAATGCTTGCAGACTATTGCTGGACAGTGACAAGAGATGCTCCATTTAATGAATACAAGAGACAAGCCAAGAAGCGCTGAGTAGACACTGAATAGGACTAAACTATGTACATAATAGTTTTTTGCCTTTTGTTTCATAATAAATTTTATTTATATAACCCTTTTGCTGATTTTTAAAGTGTTACATAAACAGGACAGGTGAAATATTATCATGTAAAGCAACCATAAACACATGAAAAGACCTAGGTTTACAATTTATGATTAAAACTCTACTATCTACACAATATACATAGACATAAAATGTAAAAACTTAAATATCTTAGAAACAGTAGCCAATCAGTTGTTTTAATTGTCATATTTGAATTCAGCACATCAAAATACATAATAAATAGCACATTTTATCTCTGAAGCAGACGACTTCTCAAAAATTGTAGACCAGTGTTATTGGTTAACTCTTTTTATACTGCAGTACAAGGTAATGATTGTGAACTATGTAAACTATGGTAATTTGGGTGAGTGATTGGCCAGGCTTGATCTTTTAAAAAAAAGTTTTCATTTTATGTTTTTGGGCTCTCTGAACATGGACACACCATGTAGGCTTCCAGATCACCGCAGAACTGTATCGTGTTCGTGGGGATGGTGGGACAGAAAGAGAGCCCCCGAGATAGGACAGACTCTTCTGCTGGGCTAAGTGTGTGGTTGGAAAGATTGACAATGTTGTTAGATGAGTTGAGGGTACCACTGTTGTAGCCCCCTGTGGCAGGTAGGAGTTTAGATAGCTTACTGTCCTTTTTCCTCTGTAGAGAAGTGAAGTGTGCATTGTAAATGGCTTGTCTCATTTTTGTAAAGTCCAGCCACGTGGAAGTTTGTGTGGAAGATTGGTATTGTATGAGAGTCTCCAGTTCTGAGAGCTCATTCTTGATCTTCTCCTGTCTGCTGTACAGGATGCTGATCAGGTGGTTCCTCAGTTTCTTTGAGAGTGTGTGGCACAGTCTCTCACCATAGTCAGTGTAGTATGTTGATTGCAATGGATTTTTTACCTTCAGTCCATTTGGTATGATTTCCATCTGTTTGCATTTGGAGAGGAAGATGATGTCTGTCTGTATCTGTGCAAGTTTTTTGTTGAGGTTGATGGATTTCCACTCCATACGGCCAAATTCAGTGCTTTGCATGGTGTCAAGTATCAGGGGGTAGCCGTGTTAGTCTGTATCTACAAAAACAACAAGGAGTCTGGTGGCACCTTAAAGACTAACAGATTTATTTGGAGTGATGGTCACATAAACACCACCCTATACCGGAAACCTACTGACCGCTATACGTACCTACATGCCTCCAGCTTCCATCCAAGACACATCACACGATCCATTGTCTACAGCCAAGCCCTAAGATACAACCGAATTTGCTCCAACCCCTCAGACAGAGACAAACACCTACAAGATCTTTATCAAGCATTCGTAAAACTACAATACCCACCTGGGGAAGTGAGGAAACATATTGACAGAGCAAGACGGGTACCCAGAAATCACCTACTACAGGACAGGCCCAACAAGGACAATAACAGAACACCACTGGCCATCACATACAGCCCCCAGCTAAAATCTCTCCAGCGCATTATCCACGATCTACAACCTATCCTGGAAAATGATCCTTCACTCTCACAGACCTTGGGAGGCAGGCCAGTCCTCGCTTACAGACAACCCCCCAACCTGAAGCAAATACTCACCAGCAACTACACACCACACCACAGAAACACCAACCCATGAACCGATCCCTGTAGCAAACCTCGTTGCCTACTCTGTCCCCATATCTACTCTGGCGACACCATCAGAGGACCCAACCACATCAGCCACACCATCAAGGGCTCATTCACCTGCACATCCACTAATGTTATATATGCCATCATGTGCCAGCAATGCCCCTCTGCCATGTACATTGGCTAAACCGGACAGTCCCTCCGCAAAAGAATAAATGGACACAAATCGGACATTAGGAATGGTAACATACATAAGCCAGTAAGTGAACACTTCAATCTCCCTGGTCATTCTATTACAGATTTAAAAGTCACTATCATTGAACAAAAAAACTTCAGAAACAGACTTCAAAGAGAAACAGCAGAACTAAAATTCATTTGCAAATTTAACACCATTAATCTGGGCTTGAATAGGGACTGGGAGTGGCTGGCTCATTACAGAAGCAGTTTTTCCTCTCCTGGAATTGACACCCCCTCATCCATTATTGGGAGTGGACTATATCCACCCTGATGGAATTGACCCTGTCAACACTGGTTCTCCACTTGCGAAGTAACTCCCTGCTCTCCATGTGTCAGTATATAATGCCTGCATCTGTAACTTTCACTCTATGCATCCGAAGAAGTGAGGTTTTTACCCACGAAAGCTTATGCCCACTTTCCACTAGGATAGTAATGATCAGCATATCATGAGTTTTCAGGTGATATCTTACAAAACATAGTTTGTACAAAATTTATCATAGTCTTGAAAAAGGGGTGAGCACAGGGATAGAGACTGTCATACAAAAACAGGCCAGAACAACAAGAAATGAAAAATGGTGTTCTTTGTGAGGATCCCTTGGCTGTAGAATGTCTTACTGCCAGAGATCAGCACAAACCCATGTCTGGCAATCTCCAGGTCATAATGCAAGATTCATTTTTTTCAGCAGGCATCCTCCAAATAGCCAAGCCGTGGAATGTCTCTGGGCCTAAATTTGTAACTTAACTCATCACTTGCTGAAATGACCATGGCTTGCTTGGTGGGTCTTTGGATTGTGAGGCTAAAATGAGGAATTTGCTTTTGCTATCCTGTTGAAACTTAGCAGGACCAGTTTATAATCCCACCATTCTTAGGTCTTGGCTACACTTGTGAGTTACAGCTCATTAAAGGAGCCCCGAGCGCACTTGCTCACTACCCGTCCACACTGGCAAGGCACGTAGAGTGCTCTGACTCCATGCCTAGAGCGCTCCTGGTACTCCACCTGGGCGAGTAGAATAACGTTTGATGCGCCCCCGCTGGAGCGCCCCAGCATCAGTATGAACGAGGTGTTGCATTACTGTGCTCTGATCAGCCTCCGGAAATGTCCCATAATCCCCTTAAATCAAGTGGCCACTCTTGTCATTGCTTTGGATATGCCCTTTGAAAGCTCCGTTTAACAGCCCGCATGTTTATCTGCTCCAAGACAAAGCAACCATTACTGTGGAATGCTGTGTGTGAGAGAAAGAGGTGGGGAGTAGGGGGGAGGTCTGCTGCTGTCTGAACTTACAAGACAGCATGCTGACATGCTCTCAGCCCCCCAAAAACCCACTCTCTCCCCCCCCACATACACACAACACACTCCCTGGTCACACTCCACCCCCTCTCCCCCGCCATTTGAAAAGCACATCGCAGCCACTTGCATGCTGGGATAGCTACCACAATGCACTGCTCTCTGTGGCCGTTGCAAGAGCTGCTAATGTGGCCACGCCAGTGCGCTGTCAGCTGTCAGTGTGGACAGACTACAGCGCTTTCCCTACTGCGCTCCACGAAGGGTGGTTTAACTCAAAGCGCTCTACATCTGCAAGTGTAGCCATGCCCTTATATGCCAACTACATTTGAATATTTCCAACTGCCACCCCAACACCACAGGTAAACTTCTAAATATAAAAACTAGGTTTGCAAACCTTTGTCCAACCTCCGTTAAAATACTGCTGCTGGAGCTCTCTGTGTTCTTGGGTCTTTGCTGTGTATACGGATTTCTTTCCTAAAATAGACTCTAAAGGGTGAATTCCTGGCCCCATTGATATTAATGGGAATTTGCTGGACTTCAACCAAGAAAAAACTTGGGCCCTACTGTGTGTCTGAAGAAAAGCCCGATGATCTGTGCCTGCATCACAGATCTATCCTCTATTTCAGGTCACTACTCTGACTGAGAACTGAACGATTGACTTGGCCACAGAGAGTTCTAGATTTATTCTCTACCCCTTCCAAATCATCTCCAGCTGCCAAAGTCTGCTGTCTGCCTGCTGAAGAGACTATAATCATAACAACTCCATGGAGTGCTGTCTCCCCAACCTTCTTTCACTTATCCATAGCTAGCAGCAGTCTAGCATTTAACAGGGGACCGCCCCGGCAAGGGGCTGAGTAGCCGGGGCAGGGTAGCCCCAGAGGGAGCGGAGCCCCAGAGAGCGGGACTCGGGCCCCGCAAGGCAGCGCCCTGTCCTCTATGGCCCCACTGCTTCTGCTGCTTCTGGCTGCCCTGCTGCAGCCCCTGAGCGGCTCGGGCCACTTCGCCCAGCTCCGGCTGTGGTGCTGGGGGGCGGCCGCCCTGCGACACCTGCAGGCGGCTCCGTGTGCCCCGCGGGGTGACCCCCAGCCCGAGTGTCCCCCACTCGGAGCCTGCCTGGCCGAGCCACAAGGTGTGGGTGCTGCTCCCCCATGGCGTGAACCGCAGCAGCCCCAGGGCGCCCCCACGCATGACGCGCTGCTGTTGCCAGGGCCGGCTCTAGGCTTTTGCCGCCTGAAGCAAAAAAAAAAAAAGATGGCTGGAATGCCGCCCCTGAAAATGTGCCGCCCCAAGCACGTGCTTGGTTTGCTGGTGCCTAGAGCCGGCCCTGGAAAGAGTTGCTGTTGACTTTGACAGGAGTCATCTTTTTACAAGCTGAATGCTGTTTGAAAATTTGTTGTATAAAACACATTGATTTGAAAATAAATGGATAGGGTGTATTCTTGCTAAGGCATGATGACAGATCTAGAGGGTTGGATCCTCTCTATGATTACCAAAGGGATAGACGTGGAACAGGTCCTAAATATGAATCACTTAACACTATCTGCCAGATAACATTAAAATGCCACAGAAGTGTACAGGGCGATTTCCTTACTCTCCAAAATAATCTGCTCTATCAGCTCACATTACAGTAGAGACTCATTTTAATTATTCTACTTTACCTCTTTCTTTACAGAATATGAATTCTTTTAAACATCAATTATTTCCAAAGACCTCTACTCGGTCAATGTATGTTACAATTTGCTATTTTGGCACCTGGCTGATGCTTGCAGCTAAATCAATTAATCATCCAACTGTTCTACTTCTTTCCAGTTGCTGGTTTCAGTGGAAGCATCCAGTGCAAACATATTCTGTTAAATTCATAGTTTGTAAGCTCTTTGGGGAGAAGACTCTCCTTATTTGTGTCTTGTACAGTAGCATCCTTTTTTCGGCAATTAACAATTAATACATAATAATAATTTGCTTTACCTCCAAGTCTTGCCCTGATAGAAGCATCTGACACTGCCCTGGAGTTCCACCGTCTGTCCTGGCTCACCTCCTCCAACAGGACCACATGCCTTGTGTGTGTAGTCTGTGCAGTCTTTTCTGGGAGCGGGACTCGCTGGTGAGGTTTCACATCACTGTAATCCACCAGTGACTCAATGGTTCTGCCACAGCAGGGCTGCAAATCAGCATCAGCTCCTGGGCTCATGAATCCTGAGCAGGGATCAGCTAAAGGCACATTGTCCCGGTGTGGGAATAAAGGGTAATCTGGCCCCACAGGGCTGTAAGGATTGAATTTAAGAAAAGAATTACTGTCTTTCTCTTGGAAGCTGGCAAAATCATGTTTGTCATCAGGACCTCTCACAAAAGGCATGTACATTTTCTTTAACAGACTTCGATACTCATGACGATCCATCTTGTGAAGTGGCTCAGCTGACCGACTGGAGCTTTTAAAGGCATTTACCTGCCTTTCAGCTCCCTGGGAAACCAGAGTCATTTTCTTTTATTGTTTTAGATGACAGTAAATTAAAAAGACTCTGCTCTCTTCTATTTCTTAGACTTTCTGAAATCCTGTCCAACAAACCACAGTAAAGCTAGAGATCATCATCCAAAAAATTACTGAACAGAAACCATAAAAGCCAAGACAGGAGTTCAAATGGTGAATTCTTCCCTGAAAAGCAGTGAGTGATCCAGCCAGAGAAAGAATGAAGCTGTCAAATGAGCAGAGAGTCTCTTGGTTGCTTGGCAACGGTGGAACACTAGGACACAATGAAACTTGTAATTGTGTATATCATAATAATCTGATCCCTTGAGGAAACACAGTTGAGATCTTTAAATGAGAGTACAACTATTTATTCCACGGATACACAAATAAAATGTTTTTAATTTTCCCAAGAATTATTTAGTATTTTTGAATCAATACTTTTTAAAGTAAACTACAAAATTGACATTTAGATTAGAAAGATGAACAGAACAGAAACAGATTTAACTGATACGAGAGTTATTAAACATACAAAAGAAAAATATTAATAGGAGTAAATAAATTCTACCGACCACTGGCATTAACATTATCTACTCTTACAAAATATTGCTTTTCTCTAGAGTTTCACCAGTTGTTTTTACTGTAACTTATTTTAGGCGTGATGGCAATGATCCATTAAAGACTAAAGCCAAAGTTTTCAAAGCGGATTTCCTAATGTTAGCTTGGAAAGTTATATTTAGGGATCTAAAAAAAGCAGCCTAACTTTCAGAGGTGTTGAGTACCCCCAACTCCCACTGATTTAAATGCAAGTGTTCAGCACCTCCAAAAATCAAGCCATTTTTAATTGGGTGCCTTAAATACAGATTATGGGGCCCAACTTTAGGCATCTAACGTTGAAAATGCTGACTTAAAGCTTTAGTTTACGATTCTGTTAGGAGCAACTCGTAGATGTGATTGGACAAACAGGCCCTGAATGTTCTCTCATGTACACTGGCTTTATGTAGCTGCAAATAGTAAGAATTTAATAAAGAATTCTGTTGATGATGCACAAGATGGAACAGAATTCACAGCTCACTCAATCTTTGTTGTGTTGGCGCTACAAAGAATAAAAAGCAATTAAAACTTATCATTGGTCTTCAGTGACAAAAGTGTTGCTCTGACTATCCCCACTCTAGAGAGTAAACTGTAGAGCCCTGCATGGATACAAATTATATAAAGCAGCTATCCGCAGACCTGCAGGGCTCTATAAATCTGCTGTCTGATTATGCCATTTTTACATAGTCACTTTTCCTAAGCACACCCTATGGATTTAGATACAAGCGCCACTCATAGCTAGCCCCATACCAGGTCAATTGAATAACTGCTCGTTTTTATTAAGATGTCCAAAGAATGTCTCTTTTTTGTTTTGATTCCTTGTTGATTTACAAAGGGAGGTGCCAACTTTTTCCCATGGCCCAGTAGCCAGCCATGCTCATGGATCTGTTTCCCTGCCAAGGTCAGCTTGCTTCCCACAGGGGTGCTTGCTGCCCTCCACACAGATCCTTCCCGGGGGGATTTCAAAGCCTGGCTGCAGAGACACGTGGCCTTGGGCTGCTCAGTGATCGCGGGACGCTCCCCTCTGTTCTGGCACCACCTGCCAAGGAAGGGCTGGGCCGCCGGACCCAGGGGCGGGGCTGGGAACGCAGGCCCGGCTGGGGAGCGCAAATGGGGAGTGAGCGCAGTCAGCGCGGTCCGTGAACAACGCGGCCAGCCCACTTTCTCATGGAAGGTCACAGAGTTCGGCGGCCTCCCCAGTCGGAACGAGAGGACGACTCGTCGGCTTCAGGCCCGCAAAGTAATATCCCTCGCCTTCGCGCCTCGCGCCGCCCACGCGCCGGCAGGGGACAGAGCGGAAATGACGAGCAGAAGCGGGCTCGGCACGTGGTCGGCACGCGCCGCCGCCGGGCCTCGCCCGTTTCCCTCTTCCTCTCCTCCTCCCCCTCCCCCTCGAGCGCCAGCGTGACGCTACCGGGGTTCGACGCCGACTAACGAACTTTTAGGCCGCCGCGCGCGCGAGACACAGGACCGAGCGGTGCGAGGCGCTGGGGCTTTAGAGATGGCGGACTCGCCCCCCGGGGCTACGCGCCGGCGGGGCCGGGGTAGGAGGCGGCGGGTGGAGGCTTCTCCCTCCTCGGCCTTCCGCCTTCCGGCACTCGGCGTCACCCTCCTCTTCCTCCTGCTTCAGAGACCCCTCGCAGGTACCTCCCCCCACCCCCAGCATTGGGGCCGCCGGGGGGTAGCGGGGAGAGGCGTAGAGAGTGGGGGAGAGGCGTGATATTAATTATTTATCGTTAATGACTAGGTGTTGGTCCTCGGGTCCTAAATGCTAAAATAACGCGCGCGCAAATAAATAAATAACACAATAATACCTGGATATTCATAATTAATAAAATAGAATAACCCAATCAATTCAGTAACTTTTAATATTTACATAATAATAATTAATAAAATATTGCAAATAATTAGCCCCATTTATTACAGTGGGGAGCCACTGATGCAAACTGAGTTTAGATTGCTTTAAAGAAAAAGAACCTTTTAAGACTTTTTTGCCTTCAAGTTACTGAAAGGCATAACTATCAGTTCCTTTTATATTTTTAAAGAAAAATCTTACTCAGTCCAAGCTGTCTAAAGAGTCCAAAGATGTGACACACCTGTCATCATGAAGTGTGAAATGTTTCTTAAAAATGTCTTAATTACAGTTTCAAAGTGGTAGCCCTGTTAGTCTGTATCAGCAAAAACAATGAGGAGTCCTTGTGGCACCTTAGAGACTGACAAATTTATTTGGGAAGTGGGTTCTAGCCCACAAAAGCTTATGCCCAAATAAATATGTTAGTCTCTAAGGTGCCACAAGGACTCCTCGTTTTTTTTAAATTTCAGTTGGCATATTTGAGCTCTCTGCCTGGGGTGTCCATCTCACTGAAATGTGATGTCATTTGTGATACTAGCTTTCTTACAGTGACTCCAAGGGACTCCAAACTAATATACAATATACAACTAATATGCTTTAGTAGTTGAGTAACAATCAAAAGAGAGATTTTAAAAAAAATCTATAAACATTTTAAGTATAAGAATTCTTTTTATCATTAAACTGTATTAGAGCAGAATGGAAACTGGATTTCAGTCTCTTCCACTGCGCTTTCATACTTATACCGCTAAAAATGATAGCATTTCAGCATAATAATTTCTACAGCAGACAGCTGAGAAATACCATTTGTAATTAAAATCACAAGGAAAATACTTGTATATTTGAGTAAGTAAGCTAGCTGCTATACTTTTGCTGCAGAAATCTCTGCAGAATCATTTCAAAACATAATTAAAACTTTGTAGTTATTACCATAGTCTTATGCCAACATTTTCCATCACCGAAAGGAACTTTCATTTCTAAATAAACTGAAGCTATGCCAATTTAGCATTCTAGTAATAATATTTTATTAGTTAATAAATTGTATAATTATTCAAAACTCATCTTTAAACTCTCTTTTTGCCACTACCATTTTCAGACCAAATTTAATGTTCTGATGAATTGTTTTACAGTTGTTTAATTTTACTATTTGATTTTAGTTTTTGTTCTGATACTGCAAAATTAATAACATTTTATAGGGTTGACCGAATTACATTATATAGCCTGTTTTTTATTGTTGTTCCCTCCATGTCAAGGTATAAGCTTCTAGGGACAGCAACTGTCAGGAGAAGTCATGGTTGTATGACAACATCGTAGCTCTACTGTCTGGAGGCAGGAGAAGAATAGAGGAGTCAGTTTGGAGATGCAGGCCCTCCACACAGATAGGCCTGGTCTATAAGATATTTGGGGAATCCATCTGCCACTTCTGGTCAGGAGTTGGAATTTGCCCCCTACAGAAAAATACCAGGGAAACTGAGCCTGATTCCCCACTGCCTTTCATGTTGTGTAGTATTTACACCTGTTTAAAGTGATGTAACTGTGTCACATCTTTGGACTCTTTAGTACTGAGTGGATTTAAAATGCTTCCAAAGCGGACTGCTAGTATTTTATCCATATTGTACTTACTGTGACAGATCCTTGATCTTGCTTTGGAGGCACAAAGCAGTCACAATGCTGTTGGATTGGCTCTCCTGAGAATTTCCCCAGTTTTTCACCAGTTAATTCAGGTGGTGTGGATTCCCCTTTGCATGGCCAGTGAGCCCCCAGCACCTCAGTGATCACCACCTGCTGCAATGGTCCCATGCAAGCTGCAAAAACTTACGGATGGGGGTTATATTAGATTAGACTGGTCCCATGAATGAGGAAGTCAGAGATGGTACAGTATAAGGCAGTGGAAAATCAGGCCCTATACGGTTTCTAGTGTAGTAGTGGCATTCCACAGATATTACAAGGCAAACTGCTTTGAAAGCTGTCTTAGGAGCTGTTTCAGAACTCTCAGTTCACTTTCGTAGGATGGGTAAAACTTAAAAGCTTCTGCATTTCCTGTAAAGTTCAGAAGCTGGATTGGGTTGGGGATGCTCAAAGCTTGTTTTTAAAAAAAGGCAAATTTAAAATTGTTTCCATGACTTTTCCACAGTGAACTTTGTTGTTCTTTCTGCCGTACTTGGTGGCTCTCATTATACTAACTTGAATTATTCAACCTATCCAATTTTAATTAATCCAATTGAAAGTATGAGTGGGAAGAGGACTCTGTGCTCCAGACAATTTCGGTAAGGGCATTTGGGCTCATGGAGATTAGGAGGAGGGAAAAGGAATTCAAATAAAATAGGAAATCTGAAAAAAGCTGGAGAAGAATAACTTAGACAAATGTGGTTCAAATGTAGTAAAAAAATTATGCAGTGTATGAAGTTAGGGCTTAGACATCAAAATGACTAAGCTGCACCTGCAAACAACTGAAGGAACAAAAGCTAAGGCATGTTTTCAAAATCTGGCACAGTGTCAGCCTGGCTCTTGGGGGGTCTAAATCAGGGGTGGGCGAACTACAGCCCGCCAGCCATTTTAAACTGGCCCTCAAGCTTCTGCTGGGGAGCGGGGTCTGGGACTTGCCCCGCTCCGGTGCTCTGGCGCTCTTTGCGGCCCCCGGAAGCAGCGGCATGGCCCCTCTCCGGCTCCTGCGTAGGGGCAGCCAGGGGGTTCCGCTTTGCACGCTGTCCCCGCCCCAACTGCCACCCCTGCATCTCCCCTTGGCGGGAACTGCAGCCAATGGGAGCTGCAGGGGCATTGCCTGCGGATGGGGCAGCGTGCAGAGCTACCTGGCCGCACCTCCATGTAGGAGCCGGAGAAGGGACATGCCGCTGCTTCCGGGAGCTCTTTGAGGTAGGCGCTGCCCGGAGCCTGCACCCCTGAGCCCCTCCCCATGCCCCAACCCTCTGCCCCAGCCCTGATCCGCCTCCTGCCCTCCGAACACCTCGAACCCAGCTTGAGCACCCTCCTGCATCCCAGACCCCTCATCCCCAGCCCCGCCCAGACCCTGCAACCCCAGCTGGAGCCTTCACCCCTTCCCGCACCCCTGCCTGATCCCCCTCCCACCCTCCAAACCCTTTGGTCCCAGCCCAGAGCACCCTCCTACACCCCAAACTCCTCATCCCCAGCCCCACCCCAGAGCCCACAACCCTAGCTGGAGCTCTCGCCCCCCACCCGCTCCCCAGCCTGGAGCCCCTCCTGCACCCTGAACTCCTCATTTCTGGCCTGCACCCCCAACCAGAGCCCTCACCCCCTCCCATGCCCCAACCCCAATTTTGTGAGCACTCACGGGCCGCCATACAATTTTTATTCCCAGATGAGGCCCTTGGGCCAAAATGTTTGCTCACCCCTGGTCTAAATTATCTCCTGTTCTGAAGGAGAATCAGATAATAATTCTACAATCTTTGTGTTATACACCCTGGAATACACCACTGCATAACTTTTACTTTTTTCAAAAAAAAATTTATATTAGTGGTTCAAGAGCTCCATCTTTGGGGGTAATATATTAATGTAAAATATTCTCCCCAGGATTGTATCTGTCAAGTACAAAAACATCCCCCTATCAATACTATACATCTGTTTTCACCTTGTCAGTTTCTATCTTTCTAGCTGCACATATGCAATGAAACATCTAAATGAGTTTTAGTGGCTTTTCACAGATATGTGAGACTTTTCTTTCACTCTGGGATTGTTGTATTATTTTGCTCTGCACTATCATATGAAGGACTCTAGTTTGTTTCCAATCTCTAGTTTGTCCAGACTGGCAAAGGTGGTGCTTGGAGATATAAATCTAAGATAATTGTCTGTCTGTGTGTGTGTGTGTGTGTGTCTGTGTGCGCATTCGTTCGTTCTCTGGGTTCTGACAGAGAAAGAGGAATTCTTGGAAAAAATATATATTGTAATTTTAAGCATTGTTAAGCAGCTCTTTCAGTAGAGTTCTGTGAACAGTTGTCAGTTTACCAATAAGTCTGAATATCAAGTTAATAAATTAGTCAGCATTGAAAAGTTAAAAGTGAAAACTTTTTGGATAATGTTCTCATACAACCATGGAAAGCAAACAAAAGAGAAAGTGATTACCTCCAAGGTACTGCTCTGCTGGCAGCTTTCCCTATTGCTAGTATTGTGATATTAGAACTAATCTCTAACTTACACACATTTTTCTTTGAGCAAGCTCTATGGGCATGTGTAATTATATCAGGAGTATTCACTGTAGTTAAGGCCCTACCAACCGTCAATTTCACGGTTATAGGATTTTAAAAATAGTAAATTTCATGATTTTAGATATTTAAATGTGAAATTTTACAGTGTTGTAACTGTAGGGGGTCCTGACCCAGAAGCCGGTTGTGGGGATGGGTCGCAACATTATGTAGGGTGGGTCGTGGTATTGCCACCCCTTACTTCTGCACTGCTGCTGCCAGCAGTGCTACCTTCATGGCTGGGTGGCCAGAGAGCGGTGGTGATTCCAGCAGCAGTGCAGAAGTAAGGATGGCAATACCATATCACGCCATCCTTACTTTTGCACTGCTGCTGCCTTCAGATCTGGTACCTGGCCAGCAGCTGCCACTCTCCGGCCATCCAGCACCGTAGGCAGCACAGAAGTAAGGGTGGCAATACCACGAACCCCCCTCTCCCCAATAATCTTGCGATCCCCCCCCCTTTTGGGTCGGGACCTCCAGTTTGAGAAATGCTGGTTTCCCCTGTGAAATCTGTATAGTATAGGGTAAAAGTACACAAAAGACCAGATTTCGCAATTCGTAATGCATTTTTCATAGCCGTGAATTTGATAGGGCCCTAGCTATAGTGAAGTTTGCCTGAGTGTTTCAGTTATAATCCTGTTTTTAGCTGCTTATAATTTTTTATGTTCATCCTATTGTGCAAGTTAGCCAGTGATGTCAAGATATTGTGTTATTTAGATCCAGACCTGCTATTCAACAGGAAAGGAAAAAAACAAACAAATAAAAACCCTGGATTCATCCATTCCTACTTTATATTCTACTGCTCTACTTAAATCAACATTAAAAAGTTTAGTCATGGCATATAAATTAACCCATGTCAGTCCATAAAATGTTCTTAATCTGTCCCAGCCAAATTATGCATTATATAGTATAGGCAAAAGGAGTTCAGAAAAATCACTGTAGTCCTTGGGTCAAATTATTAATTGATGTAAACTAGCATAGCTTCATTGAAGTCAAGGCAATTGTTCTTATTTACATTATCTGAGAATCTGGTCCTCTGTTCTTTGGAGATCCATGTTTTAATGAGAAGATTGAATTCAGCTCTTATATATGTGCAACAGTATTAAGAGACCTACCTTTAACGGTGGTGTAAAAAGTCTGAAATGCTTCAGGATGTCTTTTTGGGAGAAGGGAAATGTATTGGTGTCCCTTTCAAGCAAAGTGTGAAAGTGACAAAGTATAAAGAACTATTGCAAAATTAATGAAACTCTTAATCACAGAAGTTCATCAGGAATGTGGCTACTCTGTGATGGCTATGACTGCATTTTTGAATGACACATTCCAAGAGAAGACAGATTGTTGCTTTCTATTGCCTGAACATATCTCTATGGAGAGTTGTGCTTACCTTCTGAGATGACACGTACAGACAAATTTGTTGAAAGATGGTATCTCACATACTTATCTGACTCCCATCGTGGCAAAATCTGAGTTCCTTCCGAGTATTTATCTTCACAGCAACCTTATGTGGTGAAGTATTATTAGCCATATTATACAAATGGAGATCTGAGGGACAGAGATGAAGTTATTTGCCCATTATCAGAAAACCTATGGTAGAGCTGGGAATTGAACCCAAATCTCCTATGTCCCAGACAAGTACATTCCACATCTGTCTTCTTCCTACAGAGTAATCAATTTATTCATCATTGCTTTTACTTTGAGACTGTAGGGGAATGAATTGGTGCATGTTGTTAATCTGTACTGTCAAATGTTGCATTGTACAATGTCTTCTAAAATATTATATGAGACACAGAAGGTGGGTGAGGTAATATTTTCTATTGGAACAACTTCTTTGTTGGTGGAAGTTTGTCCAGTAAAAGATGTTATCTCACTCACTTTATGCCTCGTGTCTTGGGATCAACACTGCAAAAAAAAAAATTGTCTTATTAGTTTAACTGATTGTTCTTAGCAGCAAATTATTTGTGCCCAAACTACAATTACTTTGGATAATTTTGATAAAATTGTATTAATATTTATATTAATGATGTATTCAAATTTTCAGTATTTTTGCTAAACTTGTAAATTGTGTTAAGTCGTCTTATTTCTTAATTTATATAGTTTCTCTTACAAGTTTCCAAGTAATCTGCTGAATTTAAAATTATATACATAACCCTACACTGATGTAAGGATATGTTGTTTCCAAACAATGGGTGAAGACAAAGAACCTAGAATACTGGGAAACCGAAACCTAACAAGAATGTTCACCGTGTACCCTCGCTTATTTCTGACTCCAGCAGGTGTACAACAGAAAGGCTTGTCTGACTTGTACTAGAATTACTAACTTTATTTTTTTGTCTTTCCTTCAGAATTTTATATTTCTATCAAACCTTATTGTTTCTCATAAAACTTGCTTTTAGGGCTGTCAAGCAATTAAAAAAAATAATTGTGGTTAATTGCACGATTAAAAAAATTAATTGCGCGATTAATTGCAATGTTAAACAATAATAGAATACCATTTAAATATTTTTGGCTGTGTTCTACATTTTCAAATATATTGATTTCAGTTACAACACCGAATACAAAGTGTACAGTGTTCACTTTATATTTATTTTTGATTACAAATATTTGCACTGTAAAAAACAAAACAAATAGTTTGTCAGTTCACCTAATAAGTACTGTAGTGCAATCTCTTTATCATGAAAGTTGAACTTACAAAAGTAGAATTAAAAATTGCATTCAAAAATAAAACAATGTCGAAGTTTAGAGCCTATAAGTTCACTCAGTCCTACTTCAGCCAATCGCTCAGACAAACCAGTTTGGTTACAGTTGCAGGAGATAATGCTAACTGCTTCTTGTTTACAAGGTCACCTGAAAGTGAGAACGGGTTTGCATGGCACTGTTGTAACCGGCGTCGCAAGATATTTACATGCGAGATGCGCTAAAGATTCATATGTTCCTTCATGCTTCAACCACCATTCCAGAATACGTGTCCATGCTGATGATGGGTTCTGCTCGATAATGATCCAAAGCAGAGCGGACCGATGCATGTTCATTTTCATTGTCTGAGTCAGATGCCACCAGCAGAAGGTTGATTTTCTTTTTTGGTGGTTTGGGTTCTGTAGTTTTCGCATCAAAATGTTGCCCTTTTAAGACTTCTGAAAGCATCCTCCACACCTCATCCCTCTCAGATTTTGGAAGGCACTTCAGATTCTTAAACCTTGGGTCGACTGCTGTAGCTATTTTTAGAAAACTCACATTGGTACCTTCTTTGCGTTTTGACAAATCTGCAGTGACAGTGTTCGTAAATCAAACGTGCTGGGTCATCAACTGAGACTGCTATAACATGAAATATATGGCAGAATGCGGGTAAAACAGAACAGGAGACATACAGTTCTCCCCCAAGAAGTTCAGTCACAAATTTAATTAACACACTATTTTTTTAGTGAACATCACCAGCATGGAAGCATGACCTCTGGAATGGTGGCCGGAGCATGAAGGGGCATAGGAATGTTTAGCATATCTGGCACGTAAATACCTTGCAATGCCGACTATAAAAGTGCCATGCAAATGCCTGTTCTCACTTTCAGGTGACATTGTAAATAAGAAGCAGGCAGCAGTATCTCCTGTAAATGTAAACAAACTTGTTTGTTTTCGCGATTGACTGAATAAGAAGTAGGACTGAGTGGACTTGTAGGCGCTAAAGTTTTACATTTTGTTTTTGAGTGCAGTTACGTAACCAAAAAAATCTACATTTGTAAGTTACACTTTCACAATAGAGATTGCACTACATATATGAGGTGAATTGAAAAATACTATTTCTTTTGTTTATCATTTTTACAGTGCAAATATTTGTAGTAAAAAACTACAATAAAAAGTACAAAGTACTGTACACTTTGTATTCTGTGTTGTAATAGAAATCAATATATTTGAAAATGTAGAAAAACATCCAAAATATTTAATAAATTTCAATTGATATTCTATTGTTTAACAGTGTGATTAATTGTGATTAGTTTTTTTAATCGCAGTTAACTCACACAATTAACTCAAAAAAATTAACTGATTAATCGACAGCCCTACTTGCTTTATATCTGCTTGAATATGTAGCACACACAGGTTAAAATAACTTTAAAAGTCTAATTCTAATTCTAAGGGGGAAATTCAGAGTTAAGAATGCATTGGTCTACTATAAGGACTCAATTAAATTTAATGCAATGGTTGCAACCTTATGTTTGAGTATTTAAACATACAAAATGCAGTAGATTCTAAATTGTAGCTCACTCAATAGTTGTAAGAGCTGCTTGTTTTGTAACACATCTCTATCTAGACATTGTTTTCACCAGTCGTGACTCCATAATTAAGATTGAGTTCTATTTTGCACTTAAATCCATGTATTCAACCTTCATATGTATAAATACAATACAGCATATTGTCCACTGCCTTACATCATTTACTATTCGAGTACAGCGTGAATTTCTGAGCTTTTACAAGTTAATCTGTTAATTAGTGTGAGCTAATACTAATTAAAAACTGAGTCCTTCAAGAAATTTAGCATGATTCTTTTTCTCAGTTCTAAATGATAACAGACTAACAAGACTCTGAACTTCCCGCATAGTGAAAATTGGTATCTTGTTCATAGGCTATATATGAAGAAATTAGATTTAATAATTTAACTTCATTACAATGTTGTATCTAATTGTTTATGAGCATATAGGGGTCAGGTCAACAGTTCAGGTAACTCTTCAATGGGCCATTGTTACATCAGAAGTATCTCACACCATCACCATCCTTCTACAGCTAATTTGCATGCAATGGTTATTTTGATTGTAAGGATTCGATGGTATGGGCTAGACTGGGGTCATGTGCCATGAATTCTTATTGGCAGATTACTTTGACCCAACTGTCACTGCTCTTTAAAAGTTCCAAGACCACATGCTAGCTTTGGCATCACTATTTGAAAACTCCTCAAGGTACTGCTGCCACAGCTCCATTGCACATCCAGGCAACTCTGCTGGGGGATCTGACATAGGAATACAGTGGGAACCTTCGAAGTGGAGGATTCAGGTATGGGGCACCCTTCACTCCTCTCACATAGCGCCAGTCTCACTCATACAGTACTGCCCCATAACCAATAAGTCAATTGCATGATAATAGCCAGATTAATCCGTACACTTCAGCTGTTCTATGCCGTTCCAGTGATGCAAAGTTGCTGTAAACCCAGTTTGAACAGGTTGGCTGCTTTGTGCTGCTCTGGTGTATGAGTGGATCTGCTCTCAAAAATTAAAATAAGATCTAAAGTTGACAGTACATGTGTTTTTTTTTTTTTTTTTTTTTTTTTTTTTTTTTTTTTATAACTAGAAATAGCACATGGTAGCATTTTCATTGGGTTTCTTATTTAGTGTTCATATTCATTAGCTTTTAACTTTAAAATAAACCAAGGAAATTCCAAGATAAAATACTGGTAAAATGGAGGCAAGACTGAGAGTATGTAACAATAATTAGTAATTTAAAAAAAACAAACAGCGCTGTTGTAATTTGTCCCCAAACCAAGCATTACAAACTTGGAAAATTGAGAGTTAAACTTATACTTAAGAGATATCCAGACACGTTAAGGTATGGAACTACAATATTCAGGCATTCAAACATCCTTAATTCTGCCCTGTAGTGTCACCATGAATGTGAAAATATGAAAAAATCCTGTCTTTAAAAATCAGTTTAATCTAATCTGTGGCCACAAACACTAAAAATGCCTTCATTATAATTTGTGGTTACTGCAAAAAAAAAAAAAAAAGTCATATGTATATTAAAGGCAGTGTAGGTAGTGATCCCTATTGTTATAATTGCCCACCACTTTCCACTATAAGATACTGTTTTCAGTTCCGTATACATTTGCCAAACTTTAACCTTTGGGCTGTAATTTTCCGTGCCAGTTGCCTACCTTAAGTTGAATTGTTTTAGAAAATTTTAGCAAAAATGGCTCAACCATTTCTTAGAACAAGAATAGTGGAAAAAATACATTGTTTTGCCTCTGTTAAAAATTCTTAAAACTGTTAAATTGAGATGCTCTAGTGCCCCATTCTTTGGAGCAGGGACTCGAGATTTGTCATGGGGTATAGTCCTTGTGTCAGGGATACTCTTGATCATCTCCATGAAAATTGGCCAAAATTTGGCCAAATTATGGGTCCCACAGAATCTCAGGGTATGTCTACACTACGAGAGTAGTTGGATTTTACTTAAATCGAATATGTGGAATCGATATTACAAAATCGAACGTGTGTCCCCACACTAAGGACAGTAATTCGACTTTGTGAGTCCACACTAACCGGGAAAGCGTCGACATTGGAAGTGGTGCACTGTGGGCAGCTATCCCACAGTTCCCGCAGTCCCCGCTGCCCATTGGAATTCTGGGTCGAGCCACCAATGCCTTCTGGGTAAAAAAATGTGTCAAGGGTGCTTTTGGGTAACTGTAGTCATCCGTCGGCCACTACCGCCCTCCCTCCCTGAAAGCGCCGGCGGGAAATCAGTTCGCGCACTTTTCTGTTCAGTGACAGCGCGGATGCCACAGCACTGCGAGCATGGAGCCCGCTGCGACCATCGCTGCAGTTATGGCCGTTGTCAACACCTCGCAGCTTATCATGCACCTTTCCCAGAGGCAGATGCAGAGAAATCAGGCGAGGAGGCTACGGCAGCGCGGTGAGGGCCTGAAGTCTGAGAGTGGCACAGACCTGTCAGAAAGCACGGGACCCAGCGCCGAGGACATCACGGTGACAATGGGTCATGTGGATGTTGTGGAACGGCGATTCTGGGCCCGGGAAACAAGCACGGACTGGTGGGACCGCATAGTGCTGCAGGTCTGGGATGAATCACAGTGGCTGCGAAACTTTCGCATGCGGAAGGGGACTTGCATGGAACTTTGTGAGTTGCTGTCCCCTGCCCTGAAGCGCAATGACACCCGGATGCGAGCAGCCCTGACTGTCCAGAAGCGAGTGGCCATAGCCCTCTGGAAGCTTGCAATGCCAGACAGCTACCGGTCAGTCGCGAACCACTTTGGCGTGGGCAAATCTACCATGGGGGTTGTTGTGATGCAAGTAGCCAACGCAATCGTTGAGGTACTGCTCTCAAAGGTAGTGACCCTGGGAAACGCGCAGGTCATCATAGATGGCTTCACCGCGATGGGATTCCCAAACTGCAGTGGGGCTATAGATGGAACTCACATCCCTATCCTGGGACCGGACCACCAGGCCAGCCAGTACATTAACAGAAAGGGATACTTTTCAATGGTGCTGCAAGCACTGGTGGACCATAGGGGACGTTTTACAAACATCAACGTCGGATGGCTGGGCAAGGTTCATGACGCTCGTGTTTTCAGGAACTCCGGTCTGTTTAGATGGCTGCAGGAAGGTATTTACTTCCCGGACCACAAAATAACTCTTGGGGATGTGGAGATGCCGATAGTCATCCTCGGGGACCCAGCCTACCTGCTAATGCCCTGGCTCATGAAGCCCTATACTGGCGCCCTGGACACTGAAAAAGAACTCTTCAGCTACCGGCTGAGCAAGTGCAGAATGGTGGTGGAGTGTGCTTTTGGCTGTCTCAAGGGGAGATGGAGAAGCTTACTGACTCGCTGTGATCTCAGCGAAACCAATATCCCCATTGTTATTGCAGCTTGCTGTGTGCTCCACAATCTCTGTGAGAGCAGGGGGGAGACCTTTATGGCGGGGTGGGAGGTTGAGGCAAATAGCCTGGCTTCTGATTACGCCCAGCCAGACAGCCGGGCGATTAGAAGAGCCCAGCGGGACGCGCTGTGCATCCGGGAGGCTTTGAAAGCTAGGTTCCTGAGTGAGCAGGGTAACCTGTGACTTTTAAGTTTGTTTACAGAGAAGCTGAACCTGCCCCCGTTTCTTTACCCACTAAATGTTCAGTATCCTCTCCAGTTACATACCCCCTTCATCCCCTTCCAACACACGTTTAAAAATAAAATCACTTCAATTTTGTTAATGAACACCGTTTTCTTTATTACTGTTTTCGCGGGAATGTTTTAAACCTGGGATGCAGACTGTGGTGGGGAGCGGGTGTAGTGTAGTGATGCAAATGACGCTTCTAAACTCCAGGAATGACAGGCTCCGCAGTGGTGGACTGGTTGTTTCAACGGATCCTGCCACCCCTCCTGATCGGGACTGTGTGTGTGTGTGGGCTATGTGACTTTGTGACAGGGGGAGGACGGTTACAGATCCCCTGCTGCGTGGCTCTGTGATCCAGGATAAAGACAGCTGCATAAGATCTGTAACTGCCCTCCCCCGCCACAAAGTCACAGAGCAACCCCGCCCCCCACAGAACATGAAAACCACCTCCCAGACTGACCAGGGTAACTAGTGACTGCGCTGTGTATGTGCCCTGCTGCTGGACCTGCCCCCGCCTCTGTACCCTGCTAAAGGTGACTGTCCTGTCCAATTACCAACCCCCTTCCCCCCCCCCCTTCAGACAGACTCTCCTCCAAAAGAACATGATGGAAACAGTAATTAATAGAAACATATTTTTTATTAGCACCTACACATGAAACTGGGGGGTGAAACTTGGACGGGGGCTTGTGTGAGGCGGGAAGGAAAGGACTTGTCAAATTTTGGGGAATGAGAGCCTTCTAGTACTAGAGCAGTCTGCAGGGGTGGAGTGAGAGTTTTCACGGACTCTGCCGCCCCTCCTTCTTTGGACTTTGGGTGAGGGGGGTATGGGACTTGGTGGCGGGGGAGGGCAGTTAGAGAGAGACTGCAGCGGGGCTCTGTCCTCCTGCCTCCGGTCCTGCAGAACATCCACAAGGCGCCGGAGCGTGTCCGTTTGCTCCCTCATTAGTCCAAGCAGCGTTTGAGTCGCCTGCTGGTCTTCCTGCCGCCACCTCTCCTCCCGTTCCATGTGTGATCGGTGCATTTGGGACAAGTTATCCCTCCACTGGGTCTGCTGTGCTGCCTGGGCTCGGGAGCAGCCCATAAGTTCCGAGAACATGTCCTCCCGTGTCCTCTTCTTCCTACGCCTAATCTGCGCTAGCCTCTGGGAGTGTGATGCCAGGCTACGTTGGGAGACAGTCGCAGCTGTGGGAATGGGAAAAAGGGAGTGAATTCCTCAGAAAGATAAATTTAGTTGTGAACAAAGAACATAGTCTTTCTCTGTGAACAAGACCATGCACAGCACCTGTCACATGCGCACTCAGGACAAGGTCGAATTTTCGGCCTTCGCATTCAGTGCCTGGGGTCTTGCAGTGCAGATCAGAGAAGCAGGGCAGGACACTGGAATTTGTGTAGCAGGCCGACATGGTAAGCCGTAGACTTGTGGCTGCTTAAAACTTTAATAGTAGCACTGGCCTCCTTTCACATTGAAAGCAATGCCAGTCCCTGCTGCCAGCAATCCGGCAAGCATGAACTCTGCCCCTGTCCCACCCCCTCGCAGCTGTCCCAGGGAAAGATCCCTGTATGCTGCCCCTCTCCCGCCTCCACCGCGTGGCTGTAAACCGCCGGTTACAGTTCTGTAAAGAAACGGGCAAGCAGTCCCAATACTAACATTCCCCTACCTAATTCAAAGCAGGTCACCATGAGCGACATCACTCTGATGAGGATCTCAGACACGGAAAAAGAAAGAATGCTTCGGGAAAGCCTGCAAAGACCAGGGCCGTATGCCGCCATGCTCTGCAGGGCAATGATCCCGGAGTACTTGCTTGTCTCCTGGCGCGGAAATGTCTGCTACTACGGAGGACCCAATAAGGCCGCTCTCCCCAGGAACCTGATGCAAAGGCTTTCCAATTACCTCCAGGAGAGCTTCGTGGAGATGTCCATTGAGGATTTCAGCTCTATCCCCGGACATATAAACTGCATTTTACTGTAGCTGCACTGGCAGGGACTAAACAGTAGAGCGGCTTGGGCAGAACAATCATGCTAAACCGGACATTGTTAGATTTTTTTTCAATAGTTGCACTGCCCAGGACTGAAACGTTAAGCGCCTAGGGCAAACTAATCATGAAAAACCCATTGTTATTATTGTTTAATATTCCTGTTCTGTTAAAAATAAATGTTTAGATGTTTAAAACACTTACTGGCTGATCCTTCCCCTGATTCTGTGTCCGGGTTAACGGCTGGAGACGGTTGGTAGGGGATCTCTGTAAGGGTGATGAAGAGATCCTGGCTGTCGGGGAAATCAGCGTTGTAAGCGCTGTCGACTGCCTCGTCCTCTTCATCTCCTTCCTCATCTTCCCCGTCCGCTAACATGTCCGAGGAAGCGGCTGTCGACAATATCCCATCCTCAGAGTGCACGGTCAGTGGTGGGGTAGTGGTGGCGGCCGCACCTAGGATGGAATGCAGTGCCTCGTAGAAACGGGATGTCTGGGGCTGGGATCCGGAGCGTCCGTTTGCCTCTTTGGTCTTCTGGTAGCCTTGTCTCAGCTCCTTGATTTTCACGCGGCACTGCGTTGCATCCCGGCTGTATCCTCTCTCTGCCATGGCTTTAGAGATCTTCTCGTAGATCTTTGCATTCCTTCTTTTGGAGCGCAGCTCGGAAAGCACGGACTCATCGCCCCACACAGCGATCAGATCCAAGACTTCCCGATCAGTCCATGCTGGGGCCCTCTTTCTATTCTGGGATTGCACGGCCATCTCTGCTGGAGAGCTCTGCATCGTTGCCAGTGCTGCTGAGCTCGCCACGATGTCCAAACAGGAAATGAGATTCAAACGGCCCAGACAGGAAAAGGAATTCAAATTTTCCCGGGGCTTTTCCTGTGTGGCTGGTCAGAGCATCCGAGCTTGGACTGCTGTCCAGAGCGTCAACAGAGTGGTGCACTGTGGGATAGCTCCCGGAGCTATTAGCGTCGATTTCCATCCACACCTAGCCTAATTCGACATGGCCATGTCGAATTTAGCGCTACTCCCCTTGTTGGGGAGGAGTACAGAAGTCGAATTTAAGAGACCTCTATGTCGAACTAAATAGCTTCGTGGTGTGGACGGGTGCAGAGTTACTTTGATGTAACGGCGCTAAATTCGACATAAACTCCTAGTGTAGACCAGGCCTCAGTTAACACGTTTGGCAATGCTTCGAAGATTGTACTGAGTGTGCTCCAGCCCAGGGATGAACGAGCAGAGCAAGGCTTTCCCTGCAGTTACTCCTCTTGACTATTAAGAGCCTGTCATGGTGCCAAGAACAGGAACTGAGAGCAGTGAGACTGGGTATCCTGTGCTCTCAGTGGTCCCCATGCTGGTTCCCAGGGAACAAGGGAGAGGAAGCAACTTGACTGGAATGTAGGTTCCCGGGGGTGGTAGGAAAAGGGTCTGGGGGTGGTGGGAAGATTGGGACATAGAGCTGAAGAAATGGGGGCTTGGGATGAGGAACCAAAGTTGCGGGGTATAATATACATGCTATTAAATTGTGCCTTAATATAGATCAGTAATGTATTCAAGTTACTGTTTGGAGAAGTCAAGGGGAGTTTTGTGTAAGGTGAGCAGGCTTTGATTCTTATGTGTTGCTATTTGGTGTACAGGATTCTTATACATAGAAAATGTATACATTACAAATTTAACCATTTTATTTTAGATTGTTATAATTATGACATTACCATAATAAAATAAATATGGTTAAGCTTGTTTTATTAATGGTCAGTACACAGATTAAGGGACCTATTCTGGAAGGCACATGTTTAAATCTATCCATATTCTGGATAGGATTTATACACTTTTGTGTAATATTTAAGAATGTGGTTAAAGTTAAGCATGTGCTTTAGTGCAGTGCAGAATAGGGATGCTTTTATGAATCCGTGCCTTAGTCATTTGACTTAATGGGAGGTACTTTTGTATAAAATTGTTATATCCACACCTAGTATTAATGGTGCTATCCCACTACAAATAATAGGAGAACACATCTATTAAAGCTTAGAAATCAGCCTATAATTCACTGTTCACTTTTCCAGATAAGTTTTCAATTCTTATTTTAATTTTTATATTTTGACAGTTCAGTCTTCAAGGAGATTCTCAGGAATTGCAAATCCAAACCATAATGATTTGAAAATAGTAGGATCAACCACATTTCCAGGTATTCATAAATGGAATAATAAACCTTAGTTTTTACTGGTGGTTAAAAATAATAATTATGGGGACTATGCTCACTATTTTGCCATTAGTATGCTAATAGCAAGCAACTCCTATATCCCCTTTTTAGCAGACCCAGATGGTGCTGTTTGGTTGCTTTCATTCTGGTTGGCTGAGATAGGGGTTTGCATAAGAGTGAGTTGGCTAATACTTTATCCAAATAAGAAAGAAAGATGTCTTGTGGGGAAGGATCTGGAGTATGGTGGGGATGGATCCTGTTCCCACTGAGAAGCAGGTATGCCCATCCTTCATTAATGAGATTTGTAGTTTAGAGGTACTTCGTGACCTTCAGTTGATCCTAGAGTCTAGCCTTCAGTGGCCAATGTGCTTTTTTCCCCACAACAATTGTGACTTTCTCCCTCAGATGCAGACCTGTGCCTTTGGATTGGAAATGGGATTTTATATTCTCCCTATAATTTGTGTTTTGACCTATGACGGTATTTTTTTTTGCAAATTTTAGAGGATTACGTTTAAGATTGGGTGAGTAATGTAAGCCAAGTGGGAGGTAGTGAATAATGGAAGAATTATATGGCACTGGAGAACTAGCTGGGTCCTTTAATTGTTAATTTCCCAGCCTAATATTTGGTAAAAGGTTTAAAAGGTATAGAATTTTGGTAAACAAAATGTAATACTGTGTTTCGGAGTTAGCTGGATTTCATTGTAACATACTTTCAGCTTTAATACCTTAACTAAATCTTTCTTTTTTGTGAAATAGAAGTACTCATTCAGCACACACAACAAAGTTTATATTCCATGCCACATAACGTCAGGAAAGCAGCTTCTCAAGGTTGTTGTGGGATTGTGAGTTCTTGCTATACACCAATCTTCTCCTGAGTTTAGACTCTTACTGCTAAAATTATGGATGGTTCTACATACGTTTTTGAAAGGACACAAAGAAGGCCCCCAATCCACACTTTCGCAGGCCAGCTAGAACTGCAAGAGCCTATTAGAATACTAACGGCAAAATTACCCAGTCTCTAAGATAACTCTCTGTCCCCCCACATTGACTTTATGTACAGATTGAACTCTAGGGGAGACAAAATAAAACTCTGTAGAACCCCACAAGTGAGAACCTATTGGATGGATGTGCAAACATGTTCTGTTCCTCCAAAAGGGTCATTGGTGGGCACTAGGAGGTACAATGTTCTTTTTAGAGAACTAGATTAAATCAAGTCAGGTAGAAGAGACTTAGATGTTATAGAAGAATATGAAATAGAACTGGAACAAATCTTCAACACTTTTCATTTGATTTCACATAGGACAGAAAAAGAATGTCTTTAACATTTCACTTCTGGTGATGGAGATAAGAGGACCAATCCCAATATCTTGGGGTTATTCTTCAAACATATATTTTAAGATTGTGGTTACTGGCTTACTTGACTGTACAGGCAATTTTATTACCTAAGAAACTTGCTAATTACCATATGTTGTATTTTCAGTCAAAATTTATGTCAAGGTGAATCACAACAGTCCACGTATTCTGTGTGTAACAAATCGGCTACGAAATTCAGAGCTGATAGATCCAGTATACCAATGGCATGGACCAGGAGGTGACCTTGTTGCAGGTAGAGATTTGTTTTCTTGTTTCATTCTTCATTTTTCCTATGGTTGTATGTGTGTTGATATCTAAATTGGGATGGAATACTACTTAGAGGACTTGTGATGTTCCTGCTTCTCAAAAAGATTTTTAAAAAACGAAATATGGGTAACAAAACTGCACCTAAACCATGTAGGTGGAAGGGAAAGGTAAAAAAGAAATTTTAAGATGAAATTCAAGTAAGTGTGTGTGTGTGTGTGTGTGAGAGAGAGATTATAAAAAGATAAATACATTGGGGAAGGTGGCAATAAAAATATTTCTTCTTTGAGTGCTTGATCATGTCCATTCCATGCTATGCCTACTCTAGTCAGGTCCAGCGGGTTCTTTTGGAAAGTAGAAAGCCCTCCATGAGAGTGATTTACCTGGCAAAGTGGAAGCGCTTCTCCTGCTGGGCGTTGGAGCAGAATATCAATCTGACCCAATCGTCTCTGCAGTCCATTCTGGATTACCTGCTTTACTTAAAGCACCAGGGCCTGACCTTCTCTTTGATCAAGGTGCACCTGGTAGCCATATCAGTCTTCTATCCCCGCATCCAGGGCAGATCAGTATTCTTGCATGAGATGACAATCAGGTTCCTGAAAGGTCTTGAAAGATTCTTTAGGGTGAGAAATCTGTCAGTCGGTAGGTAAGCCCTGCCCATCACCACATCCAAAGAAGCCCTATGAAATCTATCCACTGTCCTGGTGTCAAAGCCCAAGAGGGATGTGTCTGATCTTATAATGATGGTAAGAGGAGCTTGAACAAAAGGGTGCCAGAGCTGGTCCCCTATAGATACCACTGAGGGAAAAACTTCCAGCACCCGTGCATGTAGCGAGCACACACACTCCAACTAAATCCTGAAGTCCGCTTTGACACCAGCCTTCTATACTTTGGACATCAGGAAGGTGTTTGGTGTGGTTCTGTCCAGATAGAAGGCTTTCTGAACGCCTCTCCCAGACTTTCAATTGCAAACAGATCCAAGGGCTCTACAGTCTCCACCCAGAGACTCAAGATTGATCTCTGGATGTATTATTTAGTTCTGATTCTGCCAATATTCAGCTTCCTTCTAGGGGGTTAGCCCATTTCACAAGGTCGCAATCTACTTCTCTGGCATTACTCAAGATTGTTCCAGTTGTTTAAGTTGCAGCTCTGCAAATTTCAGCTTCAGTATATACTATCTCCTAACCATGCTCTGGTTCATGCCTCTAGATCAGATGTTTCAGCTGGCAATGCTGATCTCTTTTCAGTATTGGACTCCGTCCTCCTTATGAGGATACTGCTCAGGAGTCACCTAAAATGGAACACCCATAGGGACACTACTCAAAGAAGGAGAGGTTACTTATCTTGTGCAATAACGAGTTCTTCGAGAGGTGTATCCCTATGTGTGCTCCACTACCCATCCTCCTTCCCATCTGCTTTGGATTTTCTCTGCCAGACTTTGTGGTAGAGCATTAAGACAAGGAGCCCTGCAACAGTCAAAGTTTGCTGGAGCATAATTTGCTCAGCAATGCCCCCTCCTCCTATCTGCATAGGAGGCATGAAGGGACAGCTGAATATAGCTACACACGGAAGAGGGCCAGAATCTGAACTGAGTTAGACTAATATAATTCTGGAGACACTCCTTTGATTTTTAAAGCAAAGTATAATTGAAAGAATCAGGCCCAAACAGGGGATATGGGGCAGATTAAATTAGTGGTTATCTGACATTCCTATGCTGATACTTCCAAGGATATAAGCAGGCAACAATTCACTACTATAGAATAGGTTTTACTATTTAATAATATTTGAGTTTTAAATTCTTCTAATATCGTCAAATAATTTGACAGTTTTAAACTATTTCTGTTTTACTTTCCACTATTTTGTGTAGCTCTGAAACATTTTTATCATTTGCAGTGGTAAACATTGAAATTTTTTTTTTACTCTGGATTTCAGAGAAGCCAAAATTAACAGATATTTGTGTGATCAGGTCTGCTGCAAATCCAGACTGATAAATTGTCCTCCAGATGACCTGTTTTTGCAGAAGATCCAATCATCTTTTCATGTCCTTTAGGGAAGAATATTACATGATCTCTACTCTCACAGGTCATCTACTTTGCATAGGCAGGTGTGTTGTTGGACTGTACTGCAGAGGAAAAAAAGTTTCTACTCTCCTATAAATTTTTATTTTATCTGCTGTTGAGGAATACAGAAAGGGAAGCAATAAACCACCTTTAGAAATTTGGCTGCAAAATATTCTCAAAGAAATATTTGTCTAGTATCTGACGAAATGTCTGCTCCACATCTTTATATAGTAGAAGTAACAGTGTGAAAAAATATTTTGAATATAAGGGGGTTTATTATTAACCGTTTCAGTGGTCTTTAAATATCACTACTTTTTGCTTTGAAGTTACACTGAACCATAAATTTTGTCATACAAGTAGGACCATAAGTTCATCAAGTCTAATAAGACTGGCTGGCGGTGACCAACACCTGATGATTTAGATGAATGTTAGTGCCCTCCTCCCCAGCTCAGTACACCTACAGTATCTGTATTATGATCAGTTTTTAGCTTAAGCAAGAGATTTGTTCACCTATAGAGCCAGGAGATATTTCTGTGGCAGGCTTGTCATTTTGAAGTCTTCCCCATAAACAGATTATGGAATGTAGCGTTTTCTTTTTTACTTTAATTTGTTTATTAACAAAGCCATTCTTATGTAAAAGAAATCTTATAAAACTTGTTTTACAACTAAAATAGATATAAACTTAGTATATACACTAATACATGATTATAAATTGGCCTATAGAAATCCCTAAAGCTGTGTTGATGGGATGTGCTACTTTCTTCAGCTTTGTGGTATTGATCACTTATTGTGGCTGAAGCTTTTCTACTCTTGGTCTTCCTCCTCTGTCTTGTCAGTTAGTAATGTTGGTTAGTCTTTCATTCTCATATTTGAGTCCAAACTTCTGTTTTTCTTACATTTTAGTTATGAAACTTGTTTATTATGTTTTCCTGTAAAAACTCTGTGTTAAATTTTTCTTCTTTATAGTCCTGTTTTCTGTGCTTCAATATCTTAATTTTGACTGTTTGAAGGGGTTTCTCCCTAACTATTCAAAAGTAGTTCAAGTGCTTGCTCATGTCAATTCCATTCTAGGATGTGTGCACGCCCACATGCACAGTCGTCAGAGATTTTTGCCTTAGCAGTATTCGTAGGGTTGGCTGTGGCACCCTCTGGAGTGCCGCGCTCATGCATCAGTATATTAGGCACTGCCAACCCTGTGCCCTCTCATTTCCTTCTTACTGCCCGTGGTGGTTGGTCAGAGTGCCCTTTTCGCTTGCCTAGCAAGTAATTAGCGGTTCTCTCCTTTCTTCGAGCTCGTAGTGTCTTGTAAATAGATTATTTACAGTAGGGGCATCATGTCCCGTGGGGAAGGAGGTTTTGCCGTGAGTACTCACTCCTCTACCCAAGATGAGGGGTTTGTGGGGCCCTGTCATGTCAGCCTGCCGGCCGACTTTAAAGAGCACCAGGGCCTGCTTCAAAGGGTGGCCACGAACTTGAGCCTGGAGGTGGAGGAGATGGTAGAACAGTCAGACACTTTGTTTAATGTGCTCTTGGCATCTACTCAAGCACATGTCGTGCTACCGGTGCACAATGGAGTCTTGAAAATAGCCAGAGTCCTCTGGCAAACCCCATCTTGCAGCCTACGCACCTTCAAGAGAGCTGAAAAGAAGTATTTTGTCCCAGCTAAGGATTTCGAATACTTGTATGCTCACCTGCCTGTAGGCTGGCTGGTCATCTCTGTGGCCAATGAGAAAGACAGATGGGGCAAACAAGTTCTAACCCCAAAAATAAGGAGGCCAAGAGCCTGGACCTTTTTGGAAGGAAAATATATTCAACAGCCAGCCTTCAGTTCAGGATGGCAAACCACCAGGTTCTTTTGGGGAGATATAACTTTAACTTATGGGACTCCCTCCATAAGTTCGAGTCCCTGCCCCAGGACTCGGCCCAAGAATTCAGGGCCCTAGTTGAGGAGGGTACAGCTGTGGCAAGATGCTCCCTCCAAATGGCATGGGATGTGGCTGGCAGGGTGGTTGAATCGGCAGTGGTCATGAGGTGCGGTTCCTGGTTTCAGACCGTGGGCCTGTCCCAGAAGATGCAGTTCTCCATCCAGGACCTCCTGTTTGATGGGAATGGACTCTTTTCAAAGCAAATGGATGAGAGGCTGTATGGACTAAAGGACATTCAGGCCACCCTCCACTTGCTGGGTCTGCTTACGCCACAGTTGGTGAGGAAGCAGTTCCGGCTGCCCCCGCCTCCAAGGCCTTGATAGCCTCGACGGGGTCTGCAAGGAGAAGGGATAGAGACACAAGTTTTAGTCTTCACCGCCCTTCCTCCTCTCGCTCACCTGCACAACCCAGCCTGGCGAAGCATCATGGGGGGACAGAAGCACTCATTTTGAGGGTGTGCTCAAGAGCAACATCCCAGTCAATTTCCCGGATTTGCCTCATGCTTTCCTCAACCACCTATACCCCTACCATTCGGCCTGGTCACATGTGACCTGGGACCTCTGGGTGCCAGAAGTTATTTCTGGGCTACATCCTGCAATTCTCGGATGCCTCCCCTTTTGACGTCCTTCTTCAGGGACTTTTCTCACAAGCAACTCCTCGTTCAAGAGATTGAGAACCTCCTGCAGCTCGAGGCAGTGGAGGAGGTTCTTTGGGAAATGAGAAGAAAAGGGTTCTGTTCCCTGTTATTTCCTAATCCTGAAAGCAAAAGGGGGCCGGAGGCCCATCGTGGACCTGTGGCACTTCAACAAATCTCTCAAGAAGTTGAAGTTTCACATAGTCTCACTGGCCTCCATCATCCCCTGCCTTGATCTGGGAGACTGGTACACTGCCCTTGACTTTGAAGGATGCTTATTTCCATATATCCATCTTGCAAGGGCACAGGCGGTTCCTCCGTTTTATAGTGGGCTGGCACCATTTCCAATTCATGTCACTGCCCTTTGGACTCTTGTCGGCCCCAAGGCTGTTGACAAAATGTATGGCACCAATGGCCGCTTAACTGAGGTGTCCAGGTCTACCTGTATCTCGATGATTGGCTCATCAAGGGCAGGTCTTGGAAACTGGTACAAAGGAGCCTCGATCTGGTATGTTCCACCTGTCAGGACCTGGGCCTGTTGATAAATGAAAAAAAATCAACCTTAAGGCTAGTACAACGGAGAGAGTTCATAGGGGCGGTCCTTGACATCACATAAGCCAGAGCCTTCCTTCCGGAGGCCCATTTCTAGGCAATGTTGGACCTGATGTCCCATGTGAAGGACCATCTACTCACCACTGCTCGCACCTGCCTGAGATTGTTAGGCCACATGATAGCAGGTACATACATGGTCCGTCGTGCTCGGCTCCATCTCCAGCCAATGCAGGCGTGGTTGCCGTTGGTCTACATCCCCATCAGACATGGTCTAGACTGGGTAGTCACAGTGCCGGATCATATACGTTTGTTCCTGAATTGGTGGTTGGACCCCAGATCGGAATTAGAGGGAGTTCCCTTTGCGGCCCCATTCCCGTAGCTGACTCTGGTTTCCAATGCCTCGGACCTGGGCTAGGGAGCCCACCTAGGTGAGCTCAGCACTCAAGGCTGCTGGTCACGGGAAGATCAGTCCCTCCACATGGGCATCAGGGAACTCAAAGCAGATCGCCTGGTCTGCCAGGTTTTCCTGCCCCACCTGGAGATCATAGTGGTACAGGTCCTGATGGACAATACTGCTGCGATGTATTACATCAACAAGCAGAGCAGAGCCAGGTCATCGGCCATTTGCCAAGAAGCTCTCCACTTTTGGGACTTCTGTGTGCAGCATCCCATTCATTTGGTGGCCGTGCACTTTCCCAGGGCCAGGAATGTGTTAGCAGATTGCCTCAGCAGGACCTTCTCTTCTCTTGCTCCAAAAGGAGGTGGTCAGGGTGATCTTCCAAAGGTGAGGAACTCCCTGTTCTGATGGGACACGAACAAGTCCACCTTGGGAGTGCCATGTGTTCTGCTTGATTTTTTTGTTCCCGTGGTCGGTGGCTCTGATGTATGCCTTCCCACCCACAGAGTTCTCATGAAGATCAAACAAGACAAGGCGAAGGCTACCCTGACAGCCCAGGCTTGGCCTTGCCAGCATTGGTTTGGGATGCTGCTGTACCTTTTGGTGGCCGCCCTGCTGCAGCTGCCCCTCTGGTTGGATCTGCTGTCCCAGAACCACTACAGTCTTCTACACCCGAACCTGGCAGTGCTGCACCTGACAGCCTGGCTACTGCATGGCTGAATGCGGAAGAACAGGAATGCTTGGCCTGTGTCCAATCAGTTTTGTTGGGTAGAAGAAAGCCCTCCACTAGAACGACCTACCTGGCCAAATGGAAAAGGTTCACTTGCTAGATCTTGGACTAAGGTATCCAGGCCGAACAGGCCTCGCTGCAGGCAATCTTGGACTGTCTTCTGCACCTGCTACCTGATTGTCCATCCACACATTTACGTTGTACTATGTACTTATCCAGCAGGCCCGAGACAATGCTGGCTTCGGTAGAGCAGTGTTGCAAGCCGCACGAGTCTGAACTCCGAGCACGCCTCCAGGAATACTGCTTGTGAGTCACCTAGAATGGAATTGACATGAGCAAGCACACAAAGAAAAAAACGGTAATCTACCTTTCACAATTGTTGTTCTTCGAGATTACCCACCCTCCTGCCCCTCTGTCGGAGTTGCTGGCAAGAAGGAACTGAGAGAGAGCGTAGGGCCGGCGATGCCTTCTATACCAATGCACGAGTATGGCACTCCAGAGGGTACCCTACAGATACCATTAAGGCAAAAATCTCCAATGACTGCACATGGGCACGTACACACTTTAGAATGGAATGGACATGAGCAACACATCTCGAAGAACAACAGTTACAAAAGGTAGATAACCGTTTTTTTCTTGGTGGTGGGCAATGACCCTCTTCCAGCAGACACCAAAAAGTTCCACCAGTAATTATAGTTTTAAGTAGTTATCATTTTTCCTTCTCCCCTGTTGAACTGTGACTTGATTTAGTTTTTCTTGTACCAGAATTTCCCACACTTCTTGATAACCAGTTTTTTGGGAGTCATTCCTCTTCTACCACCTTGCTATGTTAATTCTAGCTGCAGCTAGGAGATGAGAGATCAGTTCTTTATGGCTTTTATAAAACTCAGAGTTTTCAGGACCATTTAATAAAAATACTAAGGGGTTACCCGACAGCTGACCGCTTATCTTCCTTATGGAGGCTCCAGTGGCTTTCCAAAATGTCTTAAATGTTGGGCACATCTATCATATGTGCAGGTACATAGCGTTTTCATAGATCCACTGGTTAAGCAGAACAATAAAAGACATCTAAGAAAAGCGTAAATGGTTCCAGTCATAGGAAGTCAGACTTAGAAACATCTGACATTATCTCGATGTCCTGAGGTACTTTCAAGAAACAAATTGAAATGAAAGAAAATTGTCAATAACCTACTTTTTGCTTCAGAGTAAGCCTCCTGTGTCTAATAATGACTCAGATATGACTCACTCAGGAATTGATCCACTATAGCTCCTGAAACAGGTAATTATAACATTTTAAAAAATCTAATTCCACTAAAATCCTCCTGATGAGGTACAAGAAGGCTTTTTTCTTATAATGTGTACATTAGAAAATAAAATAAAAATGAACAATTCTAGTTCAATGCGAAGGTTCTTGGTTTACACTCAAGTTTCTTTACATAAACACTGAGGAATAATGCGGCCATTTTCCAAACAAGTGCAAGAAAATTGGATATCCAATCTTATTAGATTTATGTAATAGCTGCAAATGCTTCTACTAGGGAATTTCAGTCACCATCGATTCCAATATTTCATCATGCATTTCATTGTAGTAAAAAGATGAAGTTTTATAACAAAATTTCCATAAACATTTTACTAATTACAGGTTTTTTCCTAAATTTTGAGGTTCAAGAAACAAACAAATAAAATCCCTTTCAAATGTCACTAAATCTTCCAGTTTCCAGCACAATAGTCTATCTCAGACCATGGAGTGCTAATCTTAAATCTTATTTTGGATTTGCAGTGCATCTTTTTTTCTTTCTACAAACTGCAGTAGAAATTCTAAAAGACAGTGTTATGTCCCTACCAACCAAGATGCAAAGAGGCTAAAAAGAGTCAAGAGCAACATAAAGGAGCCAGGCTACCTAATTGCTCTTATGTCATTTTGTCATTTTCAACTTAGAACTCTACTGCTTCTCTGTGTAACACAGCCTTGCTTGTTTTGATATTGTCCAAATTGATTTCCATTCCTGGGTACAGATGCTTTCAGTGGAAGATCTTCTGCAAAACAGTATCTGTTAGGGCCACTCACTCACCAACTGTTTCCTCTTGCACAGGAGGTTGGGAAGTGGGCACAACCACACATCTTTTTGACTACCTAGGGTACAAAGAGTTCAGAGCACACTCAGTCTTAATGTCTTAAATTGCAGCAAGGAAGGGTTAAGTTGGACATTAGGGAAAACTTCCTAACTGTCAGGGTAGTTAAGCACTGGAATAAACTGCATAGGGGGGTTGTGAGTCTCCGTCATTGTCTAACCTGCTCTTAAAAATCTCCAAACACATGTCAGGGATGGTCTAGATAATACTTAATCCTCCCTTGAGTGCAGGGGACTGGTCTAGAAGACTTCTCGAGGTCCCTTCCTGTCCTATAATTCTATGTCCACAATGCTTCCCTTGTTGGTTTTTTCCTTTCTTTGCTCTTTTTCGTGATAGTCTCAGTATATAATTCATCTAGCTTGTTCACCAGCTTTTTTTCTTAAAAACAGAAAATCCCCGCTTTTTTTTCCTGCTGGTCATGCTGTTGTGGGTGTCTTCTGAGCACAGCCGACTTGGGCTGCTTCCCTTTTCAATATCAGTTCTGTTAGGTTGATTTCCCCCCACCTCTTTCTTGGATCCATTAATCCCACACTTTGATGCTTCAATCATGAAAGAAAACCAGTTTCAAGAGACTTGTGCTTCATGCAAAGCTGTGTTGTCTGTTACAGATGCCTATATTCAGAGTCTCTGGTGCCTAGAAAAGGGTCACAGCCCAGATGTAATTGATGTGCTTCATCTTCTCCAACTAAACTCACAAGGATTGGGAGGCATCATCTCAGACTCCTGTTGTTGACTCAGTCTAGCACCATTAATACAGAGATTTCTGTGATGTAAAGGGCTGCTCACCAAAATGGCTTCATGACTTGCATAACTGTCTTAAGGAACTTGGTCTCGTCCTGTTCAACTGAATCCAATATGGAGCTTCCAACACCAGATTTACTCTGAGAGCCACTGTGCCCTCTTTTGATAAAGATATTTAGGAATCCTGCAGTAGGCTCTGCTTCTCTCCCCTCCCCCCGTTTCTGTTTTCAAGGGATCTGTTGCAGATATACCAGACCCCTCTTCAAGCGGGAAAATCCCTCCTCTTTTCTGCATCCTGACATAGATTCAGTGTTCGAGGAGGGGGAAAGTGGATATCGTCAAGGGACAGTTTCTCCACCCACCCCAAAGCCCTGCAGGAGAGCATCCTGGGGGGCCTGGGAATATCACTCATTGCTGTGGTTTGTGGAATTTCATGTTCAAGAGTAAAAGTCATAATTCCCCCTTTTTCTGGGTGAGGGGAGAGAGAAAAAAGTCTTACCTGGCCACTCTTATTGTTCTCCTACTTTGGGTTCCCCAAAAAGATAGCCTTGCTCCACGCTTTCTATCTTAAAACTAAAATATGTACATCATTGCCTGCCTGCCTGCCTGCCTTCCTTTCTATTTATTTTAGCTGTGTCAGTCACTATGGTATGGAGGCATCAAGCAACAACACTCCACATTATCACATCAAATACTATTTCTGAGGGCATTCTGTGCAAAAACATTAAAAATTCTGCACCAAAAAATTAATATTCTGTGCACAATATTCTTAAAATTCTGCAGGTTTTATTGGTCAATAAATAACTGCAGAGGCTCTAGCATGGCAGTGAGGAGCACAGACCAGTGGCTGCACGAAGGTGGGAGATCACCTTGCAGCACCCCCAGCCGTAGGACACAGACAGACAATGGTGAGGCTGCACACAACCCTGACACAGCACAAGGCCTGGGCCTGCCCCAGAAACACCCTGGGGCCCTGCACCAGGTGTGAGGCAGGCAGCCTCAACCAGTCAGGCAGAATCCAAATGTGGAGGGGCTCAGTGTGGGCGGGATCCCAGTGTGGGGTGAGAGGATTCTGTGTGGGACAATCTGGGTTCAGGCAGCTCATTGGGGGATCTAGGTGTGGGGGGGATCTGGATGCACAGAGGCTTGTTGGGGTGGGAGGTTCCAGGTGCTGGGGCAATGAGACTCTACAGGGGCTTCCAGGTGACAGTGATTGGGGTTCAGTGGATGGGTCTAGGTGAGAGAGTCTCAGGGTGAGGGTCTGGGTGCTGAGGGAGTGGGGGACTAGGTGCAACTAGTTGGGTCAGTGGTGTGGGGGTCTGGATGTGGGGGCACAGGGTGGTGCAGGGGATGGGGCATTAGGGTGGGGGTTTAAGTGCCGGGAGCTCAGTGGGTAGTGGTCTGGGTGCAGGGGTGGGAGTCTGGAGGCAGGGGGTCTGGGTGCAGGGGGGCTCCAGATGCAGGGGTTGAAGTTCAGTGGAATGGGGTTCAGGTATGGAGGGTTAGGGGAGTTCTGGATGTACCGGGGCAGGCTTGGCAGGGGTGTCTGGGTATGGGAGGTCTGTATGCACAGGAGTTGGGTGGATAGGGGAGCAGCTCCCCCCACAGCGACCCCTCCCCCCACAGCTGAGGCGCGATGGGGGCAGGAAGCAGGGAAGGATACTGAGCTTCCTGCAGCTGGTGGAGGTTTCTGGGGGTGGGTCTGATACAGCCCCAGCCATTCCTTGCAGGGGAAGAGGAAGTCCCGTCCTCTCCTGCCTCCAGCCCAGCTGGGACTAGCAGCTGATACCAGCTCAGGGTAGGAACCACTGGCTGGGGCGTCACCAGCCCCGTGGTGATTTACTTTTCCCACGGCTGCCTGAAATGATGTACCTGCGCAGCTAGGGAGTGGTGCGAGATTGCCCTTGCAGCTTCCCTTTGCTTCCCTGTCAGAAAGTCATTTTTCTGTGGGGAAGCAAAGAAATCTGTGGAGGACATGAATTCTGTGAATGTGTAGTGGTACAGAATTCCCCCAAGAGTAAAATAAGGATGGGGAAAATTCACAATTGACCATTGCTGCTAACTGATTGTACAGTAGCATCTTGAGGATCTAGCAGTACACCTCTACCCATATATAACACGACCCGATATAACACGGGTTCGCATATAGCGTGGTAACCCTTGGGCTCCGGCAGCGGAGCTCAGGCGGCGCTTTAAAGAGTCCGGGGCTCCGGCTGCTGCGGGGAACCCTGGGCCCTATAAATCACCGCTGGAGCCCTGCCGCCGCTACCCTGGGGCTGCAGCAGCGGGGCTCGGGCGGCGATTTAAAGGGCCCAGGGCTCCCCATGGCCGGAGCCCCGGGCTATTTAAATCACCGCTGGAGCCCTGCTGTCGCTACCCCGATATAACGGGGTTTCACCTATAACGCGGTAGGGATTTTTGGCTCCCGAGAACCGCGTTATATCGGGGTAGAGGTGTATCTTCCGATTGTAAATCTGTTAAACTGTAATAGGAGGTGGGCTCATGCTAATTGAGTGAAGGAGTTGATAGAATCGCTGCCATAATCTTCAGTTATGTTCACCAGTCTTTCATTATTACTTTATATGAAGTGATACACCTATATAACAAAATTATAGTACTTCAAACAGAATCACTTGCTGTAGTATATGGCCTTTATTACATCATGTAGTAAGCCTTGGGTCTATTTCATATGACATTGTCCTATTCTCTAGATTCTTAGAATATAAGAATTCTTGAACCAATACCTTGTTGTGATGGAGTGGCTTGTGTGTCTCAATGACACTCAGAAGTATGTTGTCCTGAGTCTTGTACTCCTGGTAGGGCCACCCTTGGCAAACAGCTCTGAGGTGAGGTTTCAGATGAAGTGGGGTCTAAACTTCTCAAGACCCCAGAAACGGAACAGACTTATTCGAGGACTTGTTAGTTCTCTGTGGTTGTGAAGGTCGATGAGGGTTGCAGCAGGAAGACCTCTGGTTGTGTTGGACTTCCCTGCCACTGGGTCCAGTGCTCCTTCCTGTCAAGTTTTGTGAGGTTGCCGCCTGCACACTGGCTTCCCCATGTTAAGATTTCACACATAGGCCTTTGCCAAGGGTGTTAACATCTTCCACTAACAAAGTCTGTGCTGATGGATGAGTGGTGGTCGGGACAGTGATCTCTGGGAATCCCTAGTCATTCTGCACACAGGCGGTGGCTGTGTGTTGGTCATCTTGCATTTGGACTTGAGACATAAGTGCAATTCAGCAGCTGTGGCCACGACTGAGTAGTCCTTTTCAGGATCTCCTCTGCTCATCCTGAATGGGGAAGGGGCTAGAAAAGGTTCCCTGAACATAAGCTGTCTCAGACTCCTACCCCTCCCCCAGCTGGATGGCCTTGTCCAGTGGAATCACTCTACTTACGGTCAGAACAAACAAAGTAATAAAGTTCACCGCTTAGAATGTTCACACTCTTATGGATTCCCCAAACAGTGACTGTCCTGAAAGAAGAATTGCCATAATAGCTAGAGAACTTCTGACATCGATAATACTGCCCTAAATGAAACACGTCCGGCAGACGTAGGCCAACTGAAAGAAGATGGAAGTGGCTATACCTTCTTTTGGAAAGGAAAGCCATACGAAATTCATGGGGTTGGTTTTGCCATCAAGAACAAGATTGCTAGCCAGTCTTTAGAACTCCCTATGGGTATTAACAAACATCTCATGACTCTTCGTCAAGCTGAGTAACAACCAGTATGCCATGGGCATCAGTGTGTATGCTCCCTTACTTGACAATGATGAAGACAACAAGGAGCAGTTCCAGTGTGCTCTTGATGCTGTCCTCATTGCCACTGTCATAAACATACAGCTAAGGATAACACAAAATCCCTCCTTTACCTGTAAGGGGATAAGAAGCTCAAATAACCTGGTTGGCACCTGACCAAAAGGACTAAAAAGGGAAGAAGATACTTTCAAATCTGTGGGGGGAGGTTTTGTTTGTGCTCTCTTGTTCTCTCTGGGACAGAGAGGGACCAGGGTAGGAAAAACCATCTTCTAAAACCCTACCTGAAATAAGCATTCAAGATTACAAAAATTGTAAGTAATAGCAAGGAAATGCGTTAACTTATCTTTTGTTTTAGCTTGTGAATTTTCCCTATGCTAAGATGGAGGTTTATTCCTGTTTTTTGTAACTTTGAAATTTTGCCTAGAGGGGAATCCTCTGTGTTTTAAATCTTATTACCCTGTAAAATTACCTTCCATCCTGATTTTACAAAGGTGCTTCTTTTACTTTTTTTCTTTATAATAAAGTTCTGCTTTTAAGAACCTGATTGGTTTTTAGGGTCCTAAAAACCCAAGGGTCTGGTCTGTGCTCACCTTGTTTACCTATTTGGTTGGTATATTATTTTCAAGCCTCCCCAGGAAAGGGAATGAGGGGGCTTGGGGAGGATATTTTGGGGAAACAGAAACTCCAAGTGGTCCTTTTCCTGAATCTTTGTCTAACTCACTTGGTGGTGGCAGCAATACCGTCCAAGGACAAGGAAGAATTTGTGCCTTGGGGAAGTTTTTAACCTAAGCTGGTAGAAATAAACTAGGGGGTCTTTCATGCGGGTCCCCACATCTGTACCCCAGAGTTCAGAGTGGGGAGGGAACCCTGACAGCCACAGCCAAAGAATTGGATGACACCCCAAACTCTGGAGAGGCAGCATTGGTAAAGGAGGAGTCGGGAAAGTCAATTCTAACAGCATTTTTCTGCTCAGCTAATATGTGGCACATGATTTGCTTATCACAAATACCATCTTTAGACAAAGGGACAAATATAAGATCACTTGGAAACACCCATGTTCTGAACACTGGCATCTTCTTGACTACATCATCATCAGAGCCTGTGATCGTACTGATGTCCATATTACACAAGCCATGAGAGGTACAGCTGATCGCTTAGTCAGATTAATCATGAACATACAGCTTGCACAACAACACTGTAAATCAGGGGTTCTCAACCTTTTTCTTTCTGAGGCCCACCCAACATGCTAAAAAAAATTCCACGGCCCAGCTATGCCACAATTGTTTTTCTGCATATCTAGTAGATTAAAAGCCAGGGTTGGCGTTAGGGGATAGCCAGCAGGGCAATTGCCTAGGGCCCCACACCAAAAGCGGCCCCGTGAAGCTAAGTTGCCCTGGCTTCGGCTTTCAGCCCTCAGCGGGGCTTGGGTTTCGGCTTTTTGTCCTGGTCCCCAGCAAGTCTAACGCTGGCCATACTCTCTCTGGTTTATTTTGGTGGACCCCTGAAACCTGCTAATGGCCCCCCGTCGGCCCCGGACTCCTGGTTGAGAACCACTGCTGTAAACGAATGCAGAAGAGATTTAACATCAAGCTATTTCAGAATCATGCAAGTTCCGAGACTCTTCAGCAGTGCCTCGGTTGGGAGGCTCTCCGGCCCTCCTGACAACATCAGTGACATCCAAACATGTTGGGAGTAGTTCAAGACCATTATTCACAAGGCATGTGCTGAATTGATTTGGATACTCTACTCACCACCATCAGTATTCATTTGATGAGAACGAGGAAATCCTAGCACTTATTCATCAGAAGAGAAGCACCCTTTGCACTTTGCAAAATGAATCCTCTAACCAGTAAAAACAAGAGACTTACCAGTTTAAAGCTGTAGGTCAAAGGAGGCTGCCTGACATCAAGAATCAGTGGTTGCAAGCAAAGGCCATGGAGAACCAGAGTTTCTCTAATCAACATGACATGAGAATCTTTTTTTCAAGCAACAAAAGCCATCTACAGGCCAAGTTCAAACGGCACAACCCCTCTGCGATCCCAGGACAGTTGCACCCTTCTTAAGGACCGTGTAGTTCCCAAGCAATGTTGGAAGAAGCATTTTGAGATTCTGTTGAACTGCGAATCTGAAGTCTCAGCTGCCACCAAGTCCATTTCTCAGCATCCAGTAATAGACCCTCTTGTTGACCCACCATCTTCTGAGGAAGTTTGGCGTGCCATCGCTCATATTAGAAACAAGGCACCAGGCCCAGATGGCATCCTTGTGGAGGTCTTCAAACTTAATCAACTTCTTGTTAGAATTTGGGTTAATGAGGAAATTCTGCCTACCTAAAGAGTGCCAATATTGTGCCCATTTTTAAGAAAGGGGACAAGTCAGTGTGTGGGAATTACTGAGATATTGCCCTTGTCTCCAGGAAGATCCTTGCTCGCATCCTTTTGAACCATCTCCTCCGTCTTGCAGAAGACATCCTTCTTGAATCCCAATGTGGTTTCAGACTGCCTTTGGGTACCACCAATGTGATTTTTGTTGCCTGACGGATCAAAGAGAAGTGTAGTGAACATGCTCAGCCATTGCTTATGGCATGTATTGACCTAACGAAGGACTTTGATTCCATCAATCATGAAGAGTTATGGAAGGTGCTCTCCAGGTTCAGTTGTCCATTGAAGTTCAGTTGCATTCTCAGGCTACTTCATGATGGGATGATTGCCATCGTCCTCTGTGATGGGTTGGCGACAGACCATTCACCATCCGTACTGGCGTCAAGCAGGGCTGTGTTATTGCCCTAAGTCTTTTTTTTCCCCCATCTATCTTGTCATGAGCTTGATTCTTATTCATGACTGCTTTTCTTATAGAATTGGGATTATCATGTGGGCAGCTAGCTCTTCAACCTGTGGTGTCTTCATTCTAAAACAAAGGTCACCAGGATTGTTACTGACCTTCAGTATGCTGAGGACTGTGCTATCCTCGCGCGCACACACACACAGGCTGACTTGCAATCCACCCTAGATCTTTTCTCAGGTGCCTATTATAGCCTTGGACTTTCCCTCAACATTGGAAAGACTAAGGTGCTTCACCAGCCTGCCCAGCACAAATTGTCCCCCTTCTCCCACTAATTGTCATAGGTGGTGAACCTCTGGAAAATGTTGAGCATTTCCTTTAACTTGGTAGCCACCTCCCCCAGACAGCCAATCTTGGTGTAGAAATGGAACATAGGACATACTGGTACAACCGATCCTTTGGAAAATTGCTCTGTCATGTCTTTTTATTGACCAAGATCTGAGGACAAAATTCACAGAAAAAGCATTTTATAATTGTTAATTTAAATAAAATTACTGTAAATGAGATGGACATAAGAAAGTTTGTCCAAAACATGTTTTGTATTTAAAACTGATGGATTTATTGAACAAAGGAAGTATTGTATAGTTAATAAATTGAACTGATTGTTTCTTGTTACCGTTCCTTCAAGATTTTAGAATTAGTAAACGTCATCTCTTCACACCTTGTTTTTATTCCTGTATTGGAAGCGGTAAACAAGCTTTCCTGCACTTGTAATTTTGAATTGTTTTCTCAACTTTGAATAATCTAGTAATTAAACTGAACTAGTTGAATAAGCTGACATGGAAAAAAATTATCTGCACCTGCAGAAGAGGTTACTGCTGTCAAAAGCTGGTTTAGCACTTCAATAAAATTTTGGTTTTAGGTGCCAGGCCAGTGACTTCCCCCAATTCAATGGTTTAAGTTTATTTAAAACTTTGGGACAAATGTGCTGCTTGAATATTTATGTAATGCAGATGACTTTAATAGACAACATATTCAGATGTAAGCAATAATTTCAATTTTAGATTTAGTTTTAAACAAGAAAATGTTTAATGTAGATTAAAAAAATCTGATACTTTTTAATTTTAAAAAAAAATCATTGACATTTATCTGCCCTGACTATTTCACAGGATCGAAGGAGTTCAGAAAAGAGAAATTGGAATTACTAATATCTAGTGCAACTGAGTTGTAAGGAAAGGTTAAATAAAATGACAAGGGGAGATATGAGAAGTCTACGGGACTTGTGCTGATTTGCACCTATTGTAATTCTTTTTAGTTAATAGGTTTCAATTATGCTTTTAGGGAACTTGCACATATTGGGAGCTCTGTAGTTAGGCTCCGGGAAGTATTGTTGAAGGAGGTGCACTACCTCTTGGAATTCCCAAATAGGTAGGGAAATGTGCCCACTACTACATATCTTGAGTGGGTTAAGTGTAAACTCTGCTCCTTGACCATGGAGATATAGCTGTATCTCTTCCCTTTTGTACTCCTGGGGGAATTCTGCGTCACTGCATGTGCATAGAATTCATGTCCCCTGCAGATGTATTTGCTTCCTTGCAGAAAAATGATCACGCACCACTCCCTAACTGTGTAGCTACATCGTTTCAGGCACCTGGAGCAGTCAGTGGAGAGGTAAATCACTGCAGGGCTGGGGACACCTAACCAATTGCTCCTACCCTGAGCTGGGATCAGCTGCTAGTCCCAGCTGGGCTGGAGGCAGGAGAAGATGGGACTTCCTCTTCCCCTGCAAGGAGTAGCTGGGGCTGTCTCAGACCCACCCCCAGAAACCTCCCTCAGCTACAGAAAGCTCAGCATCCTCCCGTTCCCTGCCCCTATTACTCCTCAGCTGTGAGGTGAGGGGTCACTGCATGGGTAGCTGCTCCCCTATCCGCCCAACTCCCGTGCATCCAGAGCTCCCATATCCAGACACCCCTGCCAAGCCTCACCCTGTACATCCAGAATCCCCCTAGCCCTCCATACCCGAACCCCACCCCATTGAACCTCAACCCTTACGTCTGGAGCCCCCTGCATCCAGACCACCCCCCACTGATCTCCCTGCACTCAAACCCCCACCATGGTGAGCCCCCACATCCAGACCCCCACGTCCCTGACCCCAATTAACTGCACCTAAACTCCCACCCCACCAAGCCCCACTACCCCAGCACCCAGACCCCTCTGCAGAGCCCCAACACTTTTGCCTGGAAGCCTCTGCAGAGTCTCATTGCCCCTGCACTTAGAAACCCCCCAACGAGCCTTTGTGTATGCAGATCCCCCCCCCACACACCCCTAAACCTCCTACTGAGCTGCCTGCATCCAGATTGTTCCACACAGAAACTTCTCACCCCACACCTGGATCCCCCACACTGAGCCCCTCCACGCTTAGATTCTGCCTGCCCCACACCTGGTGTGCCTGGCGCAGAGGGCCAGGGCCCCCAGGGTGTTTTTGGGGCAGGCCCAGGCCTTGTGCTGTGTCAGGGTCGGGTGCAGCCTCACCACTGAATCGGTGTGCCCAGGGTGAATGGTGGGGAGGCTGCAGGGTGATCTACCACTTTCGTGCAGCCAGTGGCCTGTCCGCCCCACTGCCATGCTGGAGCCTCTGCATTTATTTATTAACAAATAAAACTTGAAGGATTTTAAATGTGGGGGGGCAGAATGCCCTCAGGAGTACTTTTGGAGTGACTGATGAGTCTCATAGCATTAAGTTGGAGCTAAGTTTCCCTCTAAGTTGTGTGGCTGCACAGCAGGCTATCAAGGGCCATGCAGGCAGGGAGAGGCGCCTCTCCCCCGGCCCCGGAGCTGCCCCAGCTGGGCATTAGGCACTTGGCTCCTGACCCCAGCGCTGCTGCAGCGAGAGGGGGCTGGGGGTCATCCTCTCTCCCTGCCGCAGGCCTGGGACAGCCTGCACCCCAAACCCGTCATCCCTAGCCCCACTCCAGAGCCCACACCCCCTGCCAGAGCCTTTCCCCCGCACTCCAACCCTCCGCTCCAACTCCGCCGGAGCCCCCTCCCACATGCCAAACCCCTCAGCCCCACCCCTGCCACACATCACCTCCATATTGGAGCACATAACAAAATTAATTCCGCAATGGATGTAAAAAATTAGAGGGAACATTGACGTGGAGCTGTCCTTATTGTTTGTGGGATTTGGCTTGCTCTTCCCTCTGATTTGGTCCTGCATCAGGGATGAGTGTGGGTGTGGCAGTGCATGGCTCTCCTTGCTCCTCCCTGGGGTGTAGAGAAGAAACAGTCCTTAAGCACTCGGAAGCACAAGTGCTGCAACTGCAGCTGATCCTTCATGGCACATGTAAAGTGGTAGAAGATCCCCTGCCCCCCTCAACCCTTGTGCACAGACATAAAGGACAAACTGAATCTGGCCCCAAATGAATATGATATGATATAGATTACAATCTGCTAGATCGTAATCTGGAATACTATGTTCAGTTTTGGGTGCCTTATGTAAAAAAAATTTCAGTGCAGACTGAAAAGTGTCAAAAATATTAGTAATATTGTGGGGTTTAACTATTGTGAGCAATTGAAAAGACTGATATTGTTTAGCTTGGAAAGGGATGTAACTGAAGTTTTCTACATACCTACCATAGTTTTGATCTGCCTGTTTTATCCTTTTACACAAGGGTAGCCTTATTGAAATTAAAATGTAGTTATTTGGAACCAGTAAAAGAGCCTACATCACACAGCAAAAAGGATCTTGCCTATCTGTCCTGTAGAATTTAGTGCAGCTGAACAAAAGAGCTTTTGAAAAAAAAAAAATTTTAAGGATTTGATTTGCATTTCTAGCTAATAGCGCCACCCACTTCGATCCTCTTTCAGTGGTGTAGGATTTTGACATTCAAAGGAGCCAAAATAGGTTTGCCCATTGATGCCAATTTTGAAGGCTCTTCAAGATCTTCCCATGCAGCAAACCCCAATCATTCAGAGATGTTATCTTTATGAATTAGTAACAGAGCCAGCTGTGCCTGCATACAAATTCCCGTATATCAAGGCACCTTGATTCAGGCACTGGTCTGGCTGTCTTGCACTGTCTGGACAACACAGAGCAGCTGGGCAGAGGGCTGAGCATGTGGCCCATAGTCCTTAAGCCTCTGCTTGTTTTCTACCAAGGTACACCTGTCTGCTGTCTCAGCATATAACCTTCCAGTTGATACCTCCTGTCCTCAGTGACCCACCACCATAAGATTCCTTAAAGGATAGGTGAAGGTATGCTCATAAATTTGTGAACCTGTGTTGATGTGGAATCTCAACCTGGCATCTTGAAGTTAAAGTGCTCACTGTTAGGGGGCTTATTCTTTCACCCTCTCACTTCCCTGGTCCTTCTCGCATGAATAGAGAGCAGCAATACCCAAAGTCCAAAGGCGCAAACAATTCGATGTTTATTGGGGTGAACTTCCAGCAAGCATGATTCCAGTTTCCTTCCTCCCCCTTCCCAGCTCTGACACCACAGAGCCTTGCCTATGTCCCTGTTCCCATTCCCCCCCTTAACAAAACATGATCCCAATTCCCCCACCCCCAGTTCCCATTCCCCCTCCCTTACTTCCTGATTGACTGCAGACTATATAGTAAAACTTGAGTTCTCCTTAGCTATACCTTAACCAATCATTTTACTAAAATTTAACTAGCCAATCCTAACATACTGTAACATGGTTATTTAACCAATTATATTCCACCACCTTAATTGGTTTACACCCAACAAAATTAATTATACAGCAGACAGAAACAATTACAGAACCAGACAGAGATTATACAGACAAACAATAGGGAAGTGGAGACTACAGTGATAGAACAATACAGAAATGAGGATTTCACATCCCAGCTATTGATAAGTGAGTTCTTGCCAGACAGGATGCTATCACACTAAGTTTCCTTTTACTTCTTCTAGGCTCTTCCCTTTATCTGGAGGTGAGAGATCGGATCACCTTCCTAACAGCCCCAGATTGCCTTATTTCAATTTGACTTAACAGGGCCTCAGACTGTCACAGTGAGAGACACAGATAGACAATGATTTTGATTCTTTCTTTTATACCTCTATAACTAGCTAAGTGATAAGAATACATGTACATTCTTAAAATATAGGCCTTTACAGACAGGCCTGAATATCTATATCCTAACACTCACTCTTTAATTTTTTATAATATTCTTTATTTCACTTGTCATTAAAGACAGCAGTTTTTTAAATCAGTCACACCTGTTAAGATTGAGTGAACTGCAGGCTTTAATAGCTGATCTTCTGTTCACTGTATTCCACAAGGACAAAGTTGTCCAATGTCCTCATGCCAAATGTATATGGATAGTGATCAAGGCCGGTGCAACCATTAGGCAAACTAGGCGGTTGCCTAGGGTGCCAAAATTTGGGGGCACCAAAAAGCGGTGCCCCCAATTTTTTTTACAGCGTTCCTGGGCTGGGCTGCCGGCGGCGCGCTGACACGTGTGGCTCAGACTCCCGCTCCCAGCACAGCCGCCGCTCCATGCAATTACTGTCATTGCCGGCGGGGGCGCCGGCGGCTGGGCAGAGCTCCGCTTAGCGTCCATGAGCCCGGCAACAGTAGGGCTTCGCAAGGAAACGGGCGGCTGCCTCCTGGCTCAGCCTCCACGCTCAGCCCCAGCGGGGGGCATGGAGAGCGCGTTCACACACCCACCCCCCGGAGAACAAAAGAACCTCGGGCGGCGGTCCGGTGGAGGAAGAAAGAGGACCCCGACGCCCGTGCATTGGGCAAGTTAAGCGCTTCCCCACAGCTCTACCTCGGGCGCCTGCTGGTCCGTGCTCCTGCTCCCCTTGTGCGTGGGCAGCTGGAGAGGATGGCAGCCCACAGAGCTGAGCTGCCCTGGTGCCCCCCTCTCCCTGCCCCAGCCTCTGTCATGCCCGGTATCTGGGTTTTAAGCCCTGCTGCTCTGTTATGCCTCCAACAGGCCTAAGCCTGTAAGTGACCCCCATAGCAGCTGCCTGAAGTGCTTGGGGGAATCACACAGAAGGAGCGTGATATTCTTTTGAGTTCTCTCCTCATGGAGGCTGTGCTTCACCTGGCGCAGGACTGCAGTCTCGGCAGGACTCTAGGCCCAGCACCTCGCCTTGGTTTGTAGACTTGTAGTGCACCCCTGGCACTGGGCTCAGTCTGGCACCACTACCCCTCGCCAGTGCCCAAGAAGCAATCAAAAAAGTTGGATGGGCTGGTTAGGTTAGGTTAGGTTAGTTGTCATGCTGTTGCTTGGCCAGTGTAGAGATCACTGAATGCATAATATTCCACTATGATGTTCTGTCCTGAGCAAAACTGGCATGTTATGAGGTAGTGCCTGTGAGGGACAGGTGTCTGTTTATGTCATCCAGCCATCATGTCTTAGGTCTTCGGGGGGGCTTTTCCTTCCTGCTTTCATTGGATCAAAGTCAAAGATGATTCTCACAGGGAAGTTAGTAGACATTTAGAGCAGATGAGCATACCACCACAGAGAGCACTTGGCAACCATTTGAGAGAGTGTGACCTATTTAGTTAGAAAATGGAACTTTTCATTCAAATTGAGTTTGTATCATTTGATGTTTTTAATCATTTGGAGGTGCATGGCTGGTTGGAAAGAATGGGTTCTGCAGCACTCCTAATCAGATTTTGATATGAAATAAGGAAGGAAGTATACGTGACTAAAAAGGGTGTATTTCCGATTACAATCAACATTGCTTAATTTTAAGGGAAAGTCATCTTGATCTCTTAATCAATGTTTACGTCAAACAGTTGATGAAATTCAAATAGTGACTCATAGTAAGTGACATGTATTCTCTAACCCAGTGGTTCTCAAAGTCGGTCCGCCGCTTGTTCAGGGAAAGCCCCTGGTGGGCCGGGCGGTTTGTTTACCTGCCGCGTCCGCAGGTTCGGCTGATCGCGGCTCCCACTGGCCGCGGTTCGCTACTCCAGGCCAATGGGGGCTGCGGGAAGCGGCGCAGGCCGAGGGATGTGTTGGCTGCCACTTCCTGCAGCCCCCATTGGCCTGGAGCGGCGAGTGGGAGCCGCGATAGGCTGAACCTGTGGATGGGGCAGGTAAATAAATCGGCCCGGCCTGCCAGGGGCTTTCCCTGAACAAGCGGCAGACCGGCTTTGAGAACCACTGCTCTATCCTTTACTTTTAATAGTGAACAAGAAAAAAAATGGATAGGAATAAAATTTCATTTTTTTCATTTTCAGTTGATGCAGCCTCATGGCAGATAGAAAAAAATTGTCTGGGGCACAATTTCGAAAGCGGAAGGCTGATAAGCAAAAAAAAGAAAGAAAGCAAGAAGGTTCGTTTCTGAAATATCTCCATCCACTGGCCAGAGATAAAGGTAGTTCAATGCCAAAGGATCAAGCAGAGATGGAGGTAGGGATGACAGTTTCACAAGTTGAAGAAGAGTTTGAAGAACATAATCTGAATATTAAAGACGAATCAAATGAGACACGCGAGGATCAAAACTTGGAAGACCGTGAAAGTGAAAATGTCATTCGTTTGAATTTGAGCTTTAGTGATCCTGCTACTTGGGCCAAATTTGATGATCAAGTCCGACAAATTCTGGTGGAACATGGGCCGGAACAAGTTCAGCAGTTCGATTTTTACCAAAGATAGTAAGCAAAGAAAATTCTCGACAATTCATTACAAATGTAGGCTTGTTAATGGAAAAGAAATGCACCGTCAGTGGCTGCAGTATTCCGCATCAAATGATTCTGTCTTTTGCTTCTGCTGCAAGTTGTTTGGCAGTAGTACCATTGGCACATCATCTTTTTCTGAAAAAGGCTCAAAGGATTGGAAAAACATGTCTGCAATTCTTTCAGGGCACGAGAAAAGCAGTCAACATTTGATGAATGTTCAAACATGTAAGGAACTTGAACTGCGATTGAAATACAAGAGAACAACTGATGAAGAACATTTGCTATTCATTAAGCAAGAAGAAAAGTATTGGCAGCAAATACTAATGACTTGCTTTGGTCAGAGTTCTTGGTATGCAAAACCTGGCCTTTTGGGGAACACACGAAAAACTGCACACTGGTAACGGGAACTTCCTCAAATTTGTTGACTATCTAGCTTTCTTTGACCCGCTTATGGATGAGCATCTTCACAGGATTAAGGACAAGGAGATGCATGTACATTGCCTAGGGAAAGACGTACAGAATGAGCTTATTCAGCTTCTATCCAATGCCATCAAACAAAAAATCCTAGCAGCTGCTCGTGCTGCAAAATACTTTTCGATCATTCTAGATTGTACACCAGATGCAGGCCATGTTGAACAAATGACCATGATCATTCGGTTTGGATAGGCCTACTTCAGAGACAGAGAATGAGACTGAATCAGTATGCATAAAGGAACACTTCTTGGGATTTGTGTCGCTTACGGAGACAACTGGAGCTGGTATGACAGAAACTATTCTCACCAGTTAGAAGAGATGTCACTGCCTATAGAAAACTTGCGTGGTCAAGGCTACGACAATGGGAGCAATATGAAAGGGAAAGAAAATGGTGTCCAGCGAAGAATTTTGGATATTAATCCACGAGCCTTTTTTGTTCCTTGCAGTGCACATTCATTGAATTTGGTTGTTAATGATGCTGCAAAGTGTTGCTTGGAGGCAACCGCCTTCTTGATTTAGTTCAACGTGTGTATGTGTATTTCTCAGCTTCTACACGTTGCTGGGAAGTTCTAACATGCCACATATCTAATCTCACAGTTAAACCATTGAGTGAAACAAGATGGGAAAGTCGAATCGATGCCTTGAAACCTCGTCACTATCAGCTTGGTGACATCTATGATGACACTACTCTAACAGGATCATCTGGCAATACGTCACAAGTTGATGCAAAGGATCTTACAAAAGCCATTTCTAGTTTCAAGTTTCTTGTTTCTCTTGTTTTGTGGTATGACATATTGTTTGAGATCAACATGACTAGCAAACAACTTCAGGCGAAAGAATTAGACATATATGTGACGCCATTAATGAACTTGGAGAAACCAAGACGTTTCTTGTGGGCCACAGAAGTGACGCAGGCTTTGAGAAAACATTGGTTGATGCAAGTGAACTTGCGGAGGAGTTGGATGTACCGGCACTTTTTGAACCAGATCCAATCTGTATTAGAAAAAAGAGGAAGCAGTTCACATATGAAGCAGAGTGAACTTTTACTTTGCAGTCATCGACACAGCAATACATTCGGTTGAAGAAAGATTCACATTGATGCAGTAAATTAGTTCAGTATTTGGCTTCATATATGATGTTTACAGTTTGCAAAATACAACACCAAAGCAAATTATGGAACATTGCTTGAATCTGGAGCAAGCTTTGCAACATGGTGAATCCAAAGATATTGATGCCTTTGACTTGTGCAGTGAATTGCAAGCTATTGCAAGACGAGTCAAAAGAGTGCATCACCGCAAGATGTATTGAACTTCATATTGGAAAATAAGCTGACAGATAGTGTCCCTAACACAGTTATTGCTCTTCGCATCCTCTTGACTCTCCCAGTTTCTGTGGCCAGTGGTGAGCGAAGCTTCTCGAAGCTCAAGTTGATAAAAACATACATGCGAACATCAATGTTGCAACAAAGACTTATTGGGCTATCTATCTTGTCAGTGGAACATGACATTGCTCACAGCATTGACTTAGAGGAACTTGTTTCTAAATTTGCTAAACTTAAAGCGCAGAAAAATAAATTCTAAATTATAACGTGTTACTCTGTGACAGTGTATTGTGTATAATGTATGTGATTTATTTTAAGAGGGGAGGGGAAGGGGGAGCGCAAGGTGGAAGTTTCATCTAGGGCGCAAAATATCCTTGCACCGGCCCTAATAGTGATGCATGAAATTCACCTGATTTAGGCCATTCATTTCTCTATATTTTCCCCAAAACCTCACTCACACTAGAAAAATCTAGGCTCCATAGCATAGATGTTTCATCTTGACCCGACTAAGATATTTGGGAAGTCCACTAAACATTTTGTGCCCTTGGTAATGCAGACAGAAATGCAGACACTGTACTAGTTTATTTATTTATTCCCATGCAGCTTTTATCAAAGTGAATCAGAGTCTGCCTTGATACCTGTTGTTATTTAGTCTGGCTGTCAGTATCTGAATATCTTAAGAGCTCACTCTACTGCCTCAAGCCTTGTTTCCATCCTAGAAATCTGTACAACTGCTACCTTAAGTCTTGTACACACATTTACACAGCACAGCACTGCTCTTTCAATTTAGCATCTCTACGTGATACTTATTTTGGGAAACTTTGTCTTGTGGTCCTTTGTTTAATTATAATTTTTTAGCCTACCTACTTTGGAGTTCTGATAATTGTTAAACTTCCACAACTAGTAATATGCGGGGGTAATTGTCAGAAAGATTACTTACCAGTAACTGTAGAATAAATATATATATTTTCTTACTGTATTGCCTGTAATTATTCAGACTATCTGCCCACATTCCACTCTTCTGGGAGTTCTCTACTGTGAGAAGTTATAGTTTACTAAAAGGAACTGAGATGGTTGGGATCATAACATGTGTTTATAACTGAACATTTTTGTGTGAGGGTACTTGTGCAGCCCAATGAGCACTACTTTGTGCGAAATTCCAAAAGCTCAGCAGTACTGGGGCACCTACCTATAATGGTGAATATGCAGTGGTAATACAGTCAAAGAACTACAGTTACTGGTGAACTTCCTTCTTGTATTAAGGCTATAAGTACCATTCTGTGCATGGTTGGAACCATAGCCATTCAGATTCCTCCTTTTATATTTTCCCATGTTATAATGAAAAGTAAAGCTAAACTCACTGTACTGTTTTATTTATTTATTTACTAGAAAATAGCAGTGTGAAAATAACACCAACAGGAACCCTAATATTCAGACACTTCAAATACGACATGAGTGGAATTTACACTTGTTCCCTCGTTTTTAGACCAACTGCAGAGCAGGCTGAAAAAAACTATTTGCTCAAATATGTTATTTATGGTAAGAGATCAAAATAGTTAATTTACAGTACAAAAAAGTTTTTTCTTTCACTTTTAAAATGTATGTTGATGTTTTGAAATTCTGATAAACCAGCTTAATTTAATTTGAGTAGGGTTGCAGAATTCTGTACCTCTCTCAATAATTTGCTGTTAATTGTCACTTACCAGAGAATTCATGGAATGTCATTTTCAGTGCCTTAAGGGTAATTTTCTGGTCTTTTGATTGAGAAATTGTTAAGCATAGCTCTCTGCTTTTAAAAGGAGACATGAAACATAATTGGAAAATAGAAAATTGAAAAACTTGGTGGGTGAAAATTCTTAAAAACTATGCCAAAGTAACTTCATTTCATGCTGAATTATTCCGTTGGAGATTTATTTTAATGTCTTTTTCCTTTTTTACCTCCTATTCCTGGGATTCCAGGAGAGTCACTAGGACACACTTTACACCAATGTAAAGCTCTTATTCAGTTTTGTTTTTACAGTGTTGTCAAGTAAGTCCTGCTCTTCTGAGTGAATATTGTGTAATGAAATATAAAGTGTTAGCATTTTTTAAAGAACGTGTTAATTCTGCTTCACTATTCAGAGTAAATTTTGTTGCATAATATAGCAGAATGCCCCCTGATTCTGCTGAAATACAAGTATTACAGATAAAATTATATTTCTTCATTACCAGATCCCCTTTTCTTCCCTTAAGGTGTGATTCTATTCTAACTGAAGCCAATAGAAAAACTCCTATTGACTTCAATTGGAACTAGGTTGAAGCCAGTGTTAGCTTAGAAACATTGAGTAGAACAGAATAGCCCAAATTAATTCCTGCTTTTAAATTCACCTGAATTTGGCCCACTATCTCCAACCTTAAAAAAGAAGTCTGATTGCTTTAGTAGTTTGTCAACTTGCTGAACATAGCTGAAAAGGGGGAACTTCTTTTGAATTTTATTTTTTCATGATCAAAATGCTGAAGTATTTATTGTTCCCAGCATCTGTTTTCTAGTGTTATCTTCCAGTCTTGTTACAACTTGCTTGTTCCCCACAACAAGGTTCCAATCTAAATATCTGAAAGAAAAATTATTTTTATAGAAATGTACAGGGCTTCCAGAATATACGGGACCTGGGCACAGAAGCAGATGTGGTCTCCCAATTTACAGGAATAATTTATATATAAATGTATTAAAATACATGATGATATGGTTTAAAAAATTTCAGAATGAATATGGGATACTGCATTATAAACAAGCAGTGAACGGTCTAGTGAGTTATCTTTAAATGGGTACCAGTACACCATCATGTAGTCTGTATGGCATTGTTTTTTAACCCAGCTACCTGATTTCTCTACTGTCTCCACATTCTCTTTTTCTTTGTCATGTACTCCTTGTATCCCTGATTTTTCGATTCTCCCTTCTCTGTTCCTTCATTCTCTATTGCTCTGATGCCTCCCTGCTTCTTTTTCTTTAGCTTCCATTCAGGGCCGGCTCTAGCGTTTTTGCCGCCCCAAGCACCAAAAAAATCCCCCCAAAACAAAAGCCACGATTGTGATCGGCGGCAATTCGGCGGCAGGTCCTTCGCTCTCAGAGGGAGTGACGGCCCCCGCCGCCGAATTGCCGCCGAACGGCTGGACGTGCCGCCCCCCTCTTCATTGGCCGCCCCAGGCACCTGCTTGCTACGCTTGTGCCTGGAGCCGGCCCTGCTTCCATTATTCCTCTGTCTCCTTGTGATCCATCCATTTAATCTGTGACCCTACTGTTGTCATGACCCCCTTCACCATGTGCAAGACTGTAATTGTGGGGAGCTAGGGGAGCTAACTTCAATTCAGTACAGATTGCAGCAGAAGAGACTCTCCTCACCCCCCTCTGCCGTATCAGCTATTCGGCAGGACCAGCAGAGAGACTAATCTAGAAGGGACGTGCTGCTGAGCTCAGTTGCTCAGTTGCTAGAGGTCTCTTGGGACTCATGTTGGGGGACAGGAGTCAATCTTGAAGCCCTTTAAAATAGCTTTTTTGGTTCTCACTAGAAGGTGCAAAATACTGTATTATAATTATATATTATTAAATGCAATGCCTGTGATGATAAATTGCACCTCATGTTGAAATGTGTCTTCTGAAACTGCTATTGTCTTTAAGTTCCTTTATATTCTTAAGCACTTATACTATAGTCTCTTCATTTCTTGAAAGTGAAACAAAAATATATAGGGGCTTTGTCCTTATTAGGATATGTTTTGCAAAATGAAAGGTGATATTTATCTATGGAAACAAACAGGAATGCTGAATTATAAAGTATTTTCCATTGTTCTCTGACACATGAATCCTTCATTAAAATTTCAATGGGGATGTAAATCAATTTTGTTTATGAACTACACAAAAATACTGTCTCTTTTTAACTTAACCTTCATGTTTAAATGTGCATCTTTCAGTATTTTGTATTTTCTTTCACCTGCAGCTTATTCTGATCCTAACTTTTACTATGAGTTTACAGCCCGGTATCATGCAGCCCCTTGCAACAGTATCTACAATATTTCTTTTGAGAAGAAGTTGCTTCAAATACTAAGCAAACTTGTCACTGAACTTTCTTGTGAGGTTACTTTACTCAAGGCAGAGTGCCATCATGTAAAAATGCAGAAAGCAGGTCTACAAAATGAAATCTTCTTTACTTTTACAGGTAAAAATTATTGATCTTTTAAAGACTGCTTAGTGTTTTCATGGTGAAGCAAAGTTTATTTCATGGAATATCTTCACTATTCCTATTGAAAGCATTTTACGTCTTTAATTCATAAAGAGTTATCTAGATTGTAACAAAATACACAAAAATAATTTATGTGGTAAATCCATGTAAAAATTATGAAAATTCAGATGTCTGACTCCAAAAAATATCCTTCACAATAGCCCACAAACCAAGTTAGGAGCTTTTATGCATCTACCCAAAGACACAGTTATTTAGTTGGTCTTATCATAGAGTGCGATTTTGACCCCTGAGGCATGCCCACACAGGAAAGTAAAGGGATATAATATGCCCCCTTCATATATTGTGAGGAGCAGTGCAGTGCGAGAGCAGCTACTGTGGGGCTGTTATTCCCCCTCCTATGCATGTGTGTGGAGGAAGGGAGGCCATGGTTGAGGAGTTAGCAAAAGCATTCCACTGTTTCCTTCCCCCCGCCCCCCCAGACACACACCACCACCACTCAGCCCTCCGGGGAAGTAGCCTGTGCCAGGCCTGTGGCTGGTGTGTGGATTGTTTTCCCTGAAGCAAGGAGGGACCACTGTGTGACTGAGAGTCACAGTACAGTTCCTGTTCTGCTCCTGATGGCAAGGTTTGTGACAAAGCCTTAATAATTTGCTTAACAGTCTGCTACTTTTTTTATCCCCAAATTAACTGGGTGTGGGGGATAGTAGATTGAAGGGCCCTAAAGCACAAATTGAGGTTGAAGAATCCATCCCTCTGCCTCCAATGTGCTTCAGCATACTTGTGTTGGAGCAAAATCATTTTGCTCAAGCTTTACTCGATTTTCCATGATTTGGCATTGAGTAGAGAGCTGTGGAAATAAGAGTATATTACATCACCTTCAGGATGTATATTTTTATCAGGAAAAATTGTCAAGAATTTGCTAGGCTACCTGAAACTATCACCAAAAGATGAGAAAATGATACCTATCCTAATTGATTCCCCTTCTTTGGTCCAGGCTCCAAGCACATGGCCAAGAGGGAACTTATATAGCATAAAGTTACAGCTCCTGCGGGGACATTACAAACAGCCCCTGCAGAACAGCTATGGAGATACAAGATGCCGCCGATGGTCAGTTCCTTTCTTGTTACAGCTGATGAAGGCGCTTCCAGTGGTTGCTGTGCTGGCTGGCTGTGCCTCAGTTGTCTTGCATATCTTCTAATTTGACAGCTGTCCATGTAATTTCTCCTTAAAATTCAATGGACAATTGAATCCTTTAACTAACAAAAGAAATTTTGTCCAGTATCACTCCAGGTGGCTTTCCTAATCCTTACAAATCTGTCTCACAAGAAAATAAGACTCAGAGGGCTAGATCCCCAAAGGTGCCAAAAATTAGATTCTGAAAACCCCCATGCAGCTGCTGCCTAACCCTGTAGGCTCCTAAAGTCTCTGTGCGCCTAGCATTCTGCTGGTGGACATGTGTAAAATCTCTTACGTCCCAGTGGGATCTGCAAATTAGGCATTCCCCACCTATCTCATCTGCAGATCATGGTCCAGTATGTGTCCATGGAGGAGGAGATGGTAGTAGTGCCCCTTATACCCTGTAGTCAAGTGGTTAGAGAACTCACATAAGATGTAAGAGGCCTGGATACAAATCCCTATACTTCCTGATGTGGAGCAGAAACTTAAACCCAGATCTTCCTTTCTCTAAACCCTGAGCTATGTGGTATTTTGAGGTGAAGCTCAGTCTCTCTTCCACTTTTTGTAAAATACATAAATATTCACTGGGTCAGGGAGACAGAGAATGACTGACCGATTACGGTACTCTCCTGGGGTATGGGAGACCCATGTTCAAGTCCCTGTTCAACAGCAGGCTGAATGAGGTTTTGAACGTGTGTCTTCCCCAGTTGAGGTGAATGCACTAACCACAGGATTGTGGGGATGGGGGGCAACCACCACTTTTTGCATGAAAGGACTGCCTTGGCTTAAGCACCTACTCTAGGAGAATGTTCAAGTAGAGGGAATCTCAAGCAGAGGGACATGCCATCAGTTAGGTGACTAACTCATTTTGCTGGGTGGTGCTTAGGCTCTGCCACCCTTCCCAAAATTTGCTATTGGCTAGCTTAGGCAGCTCCCTACTCAGTATGCTGGCTTTTGTTAATCCCATTCTTAGGCCCCTGACTCCCCTTATATTGTATAAGGAACCTGGGTAGCTAACCTTGGCCTGTGGAATTCCTTAGGCAGCAGGGACCTAAAAGTTAGGCATTGCAGCACTGAGTCCAAGTCCCGTTTGAGACTTTGGACTAGATCCACATTCTTTATTATTCCCGGGGAGGGGGGAAGAGGAGGAGGGAAGAGAAAATAAGACGCATATTGGATCTAAGAAAAGAGTTCACTCAGTAGGTTTAGGCTTTCATGTAAAGGATGCCTACTTTCGTATTTTCATCTGTCTTATTGATCAAAAGCTATATGAGGCTTGGCTTGGGTGAAGACCCCTCTCAATATAGGGTATTTTTCTTTACACCTTTTTCCTTAAGAATGTTTACCAAGTGTCTGTCTGTGCTGTCAGTAATTGTAAGATGTCAAGGTAGCTGTATTGGTCCCTACCCAGATTTCTTGTTGAGAGCTCAGTTTTCAAGAGGGATCCATTATGCAGTCTATTCCAGTCAAATGCCAGTCAGTGTTAAATGTAAACTTTCATTTTGACAAAAAAAAGCGGATTTCATAGGATTTGTCCTGAATTCCAAATGTGCTGCCACCCGCCTTGCAAATGGCAGATTCCAATATATGCAGAAGTCAGTCTCTGTATGGTCTCAGAGTCAAGGAAATATAACATTCTTCCTGACAAACACTTGCTTAAACAATCTGAGCAGAAAATACAATGCCCAGCATGGATAGTCCGTCAAAGACTGTAGTTCTACTCATTTTTTCAGGTGTAACATCTGTGTGAAGCGTTTGAAAGAACAAACCCTAAATGTTTCACCAAACCAGTCATTAATAGTTTACTGTTTTTCTCCTCTAAATCTGAGTCATTACTGGGGGGAGTTTAGATTATATAACCTAGATATTTAGAATTCTTAGCTATTATCTAGACTACTAAGATAGGACTAAGTCTCCTAGACCAGCGGGGGCTGGCGTTAGACTTACTGGGGACCGGGGCCAAAGCCCAAGACCCACCGCCCAGGGCCAAAACCCAAGAGCTTCAGCCCTGGGCGGTGGGGCCCAGGGTTACAGGCCTCCTGCTTTGGTCCCCGCACCCAGAGCGTTGGGGCTAAGGCTTTGGCTTTGCCCCCGCCCCCACCCGAGGCAGCTGGGCTTGGGTGGGCTCAGGCTTCGATCCCCTGTCCTGGGGTTGTGTAGTAATTTTTGTTGTCAGAAGGGGGTCATGGGGCAATGAAGTTTGAGAATCCCTGTCCTAGACTGTCTGAGGCTTATCAAAATCACAGACTAGTATGATCTCTTATCGGAGATTAAGTGGATCAAAATGTGTAAAAAAACCTGTTGTGAACTTGCAGGCGTTCAGAGTCTTGGAACATATTTTACTAGATTTAAGCAGCTTCTAATGCATATTTCAGAAATGTTTCCATTACAGATCAATGTTAAGCTATTGGTAAAAGGAGTTCAATTCATACATTTCATATTCTTGACTTGGCAGCTTACTCTAATATCAAATGCTGGAGAACAGCACTTCAATCTCTATTTAATTAATATTTCTTCTGGCCCTCCATCATATTGAGTTGTTAGTGCTTGTTAATCTCCCAAGAATGGTGATCTATACAGGCAGATGATTGCATGAGTGTAATCATTTGCCTATATGGATCCACGCTTCTCACCATCCTTCATGTCAGAGTTGTATAAGGATTCCTGAGAAAATGAAAGCTAGGGCTCAGGCATTAGACACTTATACCTATAGAGCATGCATGTTTCACAAGAATGTAGATCCATAAGGCAATCAGTTTTGAAGAACTAGAGTTGCTGAAGTAATCCTTATTATATTCTACACTACTATTAGTCTTTCACTAGTGAAAGACTAGAAAGGAACTGATCATTGGAAGCACTAGGGATTATTATGGCTTTTCTTCAGGGGAGGCTCAAGAAGTTCCTTGCAGAAATAATTGATCAAAACTTTGAGCTTTTGGAGTTCCTGCCTGGCCACACACTCAAAGCATCAACCCAAGAGTGATATATTAAGACCTATGCCTTAATTAGACAGCCACTCCAGTTAAATAATTCTCAAGTGGATTACTCATCTGAACTGAAAGAATTAGAATATTTACAACATTGGTAGAGTTCTAAGATTACTAATTTCCTAGCGATCAAAATCTGCAAATAAGTATTGCCTCCAATTACACTTTTTTTTAAAAAGGAGATATCAAATAATATTTAAGTTCACCATGATCTAATTATATGTTCATGAGAGGAAAATTCTGATTATTTCTTTAAGGCAGTATTACTAGTCAGACATCTGAACATGCAAAAATTATTTTCTGTGTAGTTCCTTCAGGCATAATCAGAAATGTAATTTTATAAATTTGAAAAGAAAACCTTAAAGTATATTTTTGGGATATTAGCAAGTTTAATGTTGATTTCAGTGTATTTTTTCCTTTGTAAAGTAGAGTATGTTTTGTTACAGTTTCTTCTTTAGATACAGAAAAAACCAACAATCCATGTCAGCAAAAGAGTTGTGATACTGCTAAAAGATTAAAGAAGGTACTGTAGATAAATCAAAAAACACGAAGACCAGCAAAAATAATCATTCAACTCTTTCTAGCGCCAATAAACTGATCTAAAGAATGAGTATAATAATTAAAAATGTTAACATATGTGCAAATGGATGTACCAGTGAGCACTTACGTGTAATTTACCACCTATTAATATTGTTTAATTTTTGGTTCGCCATGTGAAAGAGGGTGAATTGCATTGTAGCTTTATTTGGAGAACAGGCTGGAGCTGTTTGATATCCGGTGGTGAGATAATTACACAGAAGTAAGATACTGAATGCAAATAGTAGTAAAACAATCAGAAGAGGTTTGAATGTAAAGTATTTTATAAATCTAACCATAGTTTGCAACAAAGCATGTCTTTACATTCTTTGACAGTAACCCTGATGTTGGTGTGTGGCTTACCAGGACTTTAAAAAGTAAAGTGCTACAATAAGATAGAAAAAGTTAAATATTGCCTTATTACTTATAAGATGTAGAGGACATTTTTCAGAACTGTAGACTATTGAGCTACATTTCAGAAGACATATTTTTTAGTTTTTTGAGTCTTAGAACAAAGGTTTTATCAAACTAACCTTCAACATTCAGTTATTTGAGATTTTCACTTCATCTGACAAAAGGAAAAATGAGTTTGTACATTTTTTGTATCATTGATATAAACAGAAAAAAGTCTTAATATATTAGAAATTCGGGTGTATCTATTCACTTTTTTCCCCCAGAAGATCTTGTGGATGACTGGAGAACTGGTAGGATTAATAATATCAGAAAAACCAAGCAAATGAAACAAGCTTGAGATGATGTAATCATTCAGATTATTCAGAAAACTCTTTGGACAATGGATCTATGCCAATTTACACCGTATGAGGATCCCTCCCCCCCATGTTTTTAACATCTGTTTATCCAAAATGCCTGAGAAACACTTGGAGAAAAATCTCTTTGTTAGAAATTCAACATCCTCTAGCTCTTCATTTGAGTGCTGAAAGAACTCATAGTCCATTTCCAGGTTCTCAAATGAGTCCTTCAGCAAACCAAGAAATGCTAGACTTGACATTTCTGATAATTCTTATGGTAAAAAACAAAATTTTAAAATAAGTCCTTAGTTCATGTATGCATCACTAGAAAACAACAACAACAAAAAAGGTGGGGGGAGCACAACCCAATATTTTTCTCCTTTTGCAAGTCACTTTTAAAGCTTTTTCTAAAGCTTGGGTTCGATGAGTGTAACTGAAAGCGGAATTTGCTCTACTGAATTTGGAAAGGTCACTTAGTTTGTTTATATTCAGAGTTAGCTCCAGTTCACCTCACAGACTCCAGAGAAAAAAATGATATAAGGCCTGTTCAAGAGAAGCACTCCAACCAGTTAAGGCAAAAATAGCAGTTATCACAAAAAAATAATAATTCTGTTTTGGGTCTACAACTTTGGAATACAGTAAATGGCCGTGGTCAGCAAACAAGATAAGGTAATCATTCTTAAAATATGGTCACTTTTAATTGCTTTTCCATTTACTGCCCATTCTCAACCATGGATACTCGATTAACAAGATGAGATCGCTTTGGGAAGGAGAGGTAAGAATAGGGGTTTTCAGAATGTGCAGACTATTAAGAGCTCTATGCCTTTAAAAATAAGGGTAAAAAGAGAGAAGTAGAGCTTGACTTAGAATGTGAGATGTGTTTGCTTACTGTCCCCAGAAACAGTCAGAAAATACAGTACTTTATATTTCAAGGGAACAGTGGATTCCTAGGGGCATAAACAAAAGGAAAAGATGTCAAATAGGAAATACAGATCAGAAAACGAAGATTTAAAATGTGGCTTACTATTACCTTAGTCACCCTCAATAAGGAAGCTGATACTACTGCAACACTGAGGTCACAGGAAAAAGTGTGGTGGAATTTATTGGATTTGATCTTTGCAAGGACTGACAACCTCAATTAACTACATTTTAAAGGCTTGAATAAGGCTGATTAAGGAAATCCACAGGCCCATCCTCAAATCCTTCTTGTGAAGCACACTTCCTTGTGCAGCAGTATACTCTTCAAGCCTATTAAGCTGTACATGATGCTATCATATTGATGCCATCACATTGTCACATGATCCAAGCTGAAGAGCCAGAGCCTAAGCACAGGTTTATTGTGTCTGACTAGGAGTCAAATTCTGCCATTGACTTCACACGCTCAAATCACAACAGGCCAGATCCTCAGCTGGTGTTAACTGTTGTTGGTCCACTGAAGTCAATGGAGTTGCATCAATTTACATCAGCTGAAGAGCTGACACAATGAATGTGATCTAAGGCACATACCTCAGGACAGAATGTAGTCTTAGACATTCTGTGCATTCATCCAAAGTTCCTTTCCTAAGGTGGTGGAGTTGGAATTCCATTATTATCACTCTCACCTTTATACACATGCCATACTTTACCAACTGGGCTAAACAAATTCACTGACATCTGAGGTTTTTGTTTCGCTCCTTAAGTTTGCAAAATTTGGGACACAGTTTGAATGTTATTACAACCATAAATGGTTCTATAAATTTGTTCCTAACACAATATTATCCAAATACCACTGGCAAGAGTGTTGCCGGCCCAGAGGGCCCCGAGGGGGCAACAGGGTTCGTTGCCCGGTGTGCGCCGCACCAATAGACACACCAGGGTGGAGAAGCAAACCAAGTTTATTCGAGATCTCGAAAAGGCACTAGGAGACCAGCATATCTCAAATCAAGCGCAGCACATACAAGCAAGTTTTCCCTTTTATATTCCAAGCTGTTTCTGTGTAAGCTTTGTCTGTTTCTCCCCCACTACCCCTCCCGTCCCGAGCAGTTAGAGCAGGTACACATTGTGGCTTGTTAGAAAAGTTTCCCGTTCGCCTGCTTATCTTTGGCCTTGCAAGGCCTGTGCGCACGCAGTCTTCCCCCCCGTCTTATCACTACGTTTGCTAGTGTAAGCGAAACTGCAGCTGTCTGCTAGAAAAAAGCTGACCATTACATTTCTGCTTCAGCATAGGCTGTTAGCATGGGAGTAGGTGAAAGTTCACAAGATGGAGTTACTGTGGCTCTCTTAGACCCAGAGCAGGGAGGTTTCATCGGCACTTATGGCCTTCCATCCCCCCGAGTTACCTGGGAGCTATGCCTAGTGACACCAACAAGAGGTTAAAGAAAAGTAAGGTTTATAAACATTACAAAAGTGTATCATTTAGTCATGGTCATGCTATCTTAACTACACACAATTCCGTAGTATCAGGAATCTTGGTTTCCTGGTAAACTGTGGTAATGCAAAATCTAACATAACTGAAAAGTTGTTCCAATTCTAATCTGGCAGATTTATTATGATGATAAATTCAAGATTTATCCATTCCAGATGAGACTGGGCTTGTCTATAGAGAGTTAGTATGTGGCAAGGTGGTGAGAAAATCTACTAATATGCCATACCCTAACTTAAGTGTGAACTCTGCTACCATAGTTCAAAAGTTCCATAGCAGTAGATAACAATACTGCAGGAGTAGGCAACCTATGGCACATGTGCCAAAGGCAGCATGCGAGCTGATTTTCAGTGGCACTCAAACTGCCCGGGTCCTGGCCACCGGTCCAGGGGGCTCTGCATTTTAATTTAATCTTAAATGAAGCTTCTTAAACATTTTAAAAACCTTATTTACTTTACATACAGCAATGGTTTAGTTATATATTATAGACTTATAGAAAGAGACCTTCTAAAAATATTAAAATGTATTACTGGCACGCAAAACCTTAAAGTGAATAAATGAAGACTTGGCACACCACTTCTGAAAGGTTGCTGACGCCTGCAATAGTGCATGATAGTAGGGTACACACAGCCAGTAAATGCACAGCAAGCTAGTGTTCCCATGTTCCCTTGAAATACAAAGTACTGTATTTTCTGACAGTGTTTCTGGGGAAAGTAAGCAACACATCTCACATTCTGAGTCAAGCTCTACTTCTCTCCTTTTACCCTAATTTTTAAAGACATAGTGTTCTTAATTGACTGCGCATTCTGAAAACCCCTATTCTTCCCTCTCCTTCCCAAAGCAATCTCATCTTGTTAATCGAGCATCCATGGTTGAGAATGGCAGTAAATGGGGAAAGCAATTAAAAGTGACCATATTTTAAGAATGGTTACCTTATCTTGTTTGCTGACCACGGCCATTTACTGTATTCCAAAGTTGTAGACCCAAAACAGAATTATTATTTTTTTGTGATAAATGCTATTTTTGCCTTGACTGGTTGGGGTGTTTCTCTTGCACAGGCCTTAAATCATTTTATTTTCTGGAGTCTGTGAGGTGAACTGGAGCTGTGCCTCTTCTAACTCCTGCCTCAATCCTAAGGACTTGAATCCAAGAGCTGTAGCTTGGATCTCTGACCATGACGTTAAAGGTTGATCTGTCAAATTCTTGAATCTGAGAGCCTTCTTTTTTTGAGGTCTACAACAGCTTGGAGAAGAGACTCTTTCTGTTCATAATTACCTACAAGCATGATGAAAGCTTTTGACATTTCAATGGGATTTAGATGCCCAACTTACATATAAATGCATGTTTCTTGTGATTGATGATCTGTTACGAATCCTCTCTCTAAAAGAGCTCTGTTAGATTGTAGAGTTTTTTATTTTTTTACAGTAGGATCTGGAAAAAGACCCAGATTTTTTTCACATATTGGTACTATGAAAAGTCCAGTTATGTCCATCCCATACTGAAATGAGAGGTCAAAAGGGAGCCAAAAATAAAACTCAACACTTGGCAAGTATTTTAAACCTCTAATATTAATTTGGCATTGAGCAGGTTGTATTTTTGTCTCCCTATTACACCTTTGTAGCTTCTATTCCTATTAATATTTCTTTCATGTGAAGGAACTTTTTTTTTGGCCATTTCTGCAAATAGATTAGGGAAATTGTAGCACTTTCTTCAGACATTTGTTCATTGTCTTTTATAATGTTATATTGGAGCTTATATAAATAATACCAGAGCCTTCTGTTGTCATATTATGGTGGTATTGGTAGCACTTCCATAGTTGAGATTGTATTGATTTTTGCATTTCAAATAGGATTAAAATTTCTTTCATACTCAGTGGTTTAATCTACTCTCTGAACTTAACACACTAACTCTTCACAAGACAATTGAATTTTCCATGCAGTTTTTTTGGATGGCATTTTAAAACCATTCATCTTTCAAATGTAGCCCTGGAAGTCTTACTTTAACTAATCACCTTCACTGCCATCCTTCTTGTACTAAGTATCTTTCTCTAAATATGCTAACTCCTTTTTGCTTTTTAGTCCTCTGCTGAACATTAAGTAGAGGTTTTCAGTGAACAGCCCATAATGGTGCCTAGGGTAAAATTTTTCAAAAGTGCCTGAGGCCCAGATCCCATTGACTTCATTAGGAGTTAGGCATCCAAATTCCCTTGAGGATCTAGACTGTTGGCACTTAGGCCCAGATCCACAAAGGTATGTAGGGGTTGCTCTGCTCAGTGTTGCAACATTAACCCGTAGGTGGCCTGCTGCTTACTGGAATCGAAAGCTTTAGTTAGTTGCCCACAATGCATGGATACGGTTAGCTGTCTAAGGAAGGGATCCTCAGAAGCCAACAAGCTGAGCAGGTAGCTGTGTAAGTTGGCCATGACTGAAATGCCGAAGAAACTGTGTGGCTTAGGCCCAGATCCTCAAGGATATTTAGATGTGTCATTCTCATTAATGTAGGCCTTCCATACCTGGCTGATAGCCCAGAGATGGGTATGGCCCTCTCCTTGGGAGGCTCAGCTGTTAAACCCTTTCTAGAATTAGGCATCTGAACCAGGTCACCTGCTTAGGTAGCCCATGTCCTAGCAGCCAAAACCACTTGGACAAACCTTTCAGCATTGTTAGAGAGAGACATAAGCCAATAGCTTGGTGGTTAGGGCACTCAGCGGGGATGTGGGAGACCCAGTTTCGAATCCCTCCTCTTCCCTGATGCAGACCAGGGACCTGAACCAACATCCCAGGTGAGTAGGCAACCACCAGAACATGTTTCAGAGGAGTAGCTGTGGTGATGTGATGGATCATGTGATGTGGATCATGTGATGTGGTCTGGATGAAAGCTCGAGGCATGTAGATAAGTATAGCAGTCAGTAGGTTTCTGGTAGAGGGTGGTGTTTGTGACCTTTGCTTATTTGCATAGTAGTGTCCAGGAAGTGGATCTCTTGTGTGGACTGGTCCAGGTTGAGGTTGATGGTGGGGTGGAAATTGTTGAAATTGTTGAAATCCTGGTAGAATTCCTCAAGGACCTCTTTCCGATGGGTCCAGATGATGAAGATGTCATCAGTGTAGTGCAAGTAGAGTAGGGGTGCTAGGGGACAAGAGAACAACACTTCCTCAGCTAAGTCAGCCATAAAAATGTTGGCATACTGTGGGGCCATGCGGGTACCCATAGCAGTGCCGCTGACTTGAAGCTATAAATTGTCCCCAAATCTGAAATAGTTGTGGGTGAGGACAAAGTCACAAAGCTCAGCCACCAGGTTTGCCATGACATTATCGGGGATACTGTTCCTGATACCTTGTAGTCCATCTTCGTGTTGAATGTTGGTGTAGAGAGCTTCTACATCCATAGTGGCTAGGATGGTATTTTCTGGAAGATCACCAATGGATTGTAGTTTCCTCAGGAAGTCAGTGGTGTCTCGAAGATAGCTGGGAGTGCTGGTAGCGTAGGGTCTGAGGAGAGAGTCCACATAACCAGACAATCCTGCTGTCAGGGTGCCAATGCCTGAGATGATGGTGCGTCCAGGATTCCCAGGTTTATGGATCTTGAGTAGCAGATAGAATACCCCTGGCTGGGGCTCTAGGGGTGTGTCTATGTAGATTTGTTCCTGTGCTTCTTCAGGGAGTTTCTTGAGCAGATGGAGCAGTTTCTTTTGGTACCCCTCAGTGGGATCAGAGGGTAATGGCTTGTAGGAATGCAGTGTCAGAGAGTTGCCTACACCAGAACATGTACACACTTCCTGACCTGCTCGCCTCTGGCTGCTTTTTGTGACAGGTATCAAGTCTTCGGCATGCTCTGAGCACACCTGTGGGATCGAGTCCTACTGGTGAGATAGTAGTTTCCTCGCCTAGTTTGAGAATCCCCCTTTGGGGCATCTGGGGGTTTAGCTTGACCTATAGCTGTGAACAACTCATTAGCTATGTGGCAGTGCTAGTTCTTAGGCAGCTTTGAGAATGCCAGCCAGTGGAACCTTAAGTGCCTTAAGGGGTTAGGTGCTAGATGAGTGGTGGTTTTGAGAATGTTAACGATGCCTAAGGATATGTCTTCACTGCAGCTGGGAGAGTGCCACCCAGCCTACGTAAGCAGACATGCATTAGCTCTGCAAGAGCTAGGGTGCTAAAAATAACGGTGTGGATGTTGCAGCACAGGCAGTGTCATGGGCTAGCCACCCAGGTGTTGAGTGGGCAACTGCAGTTATCTGCAAAGGTAATTAAGTGCTTCTGGCTCTTAGGTGCCTAAATTTAATTGGAAGTCAATAGGACTTAGGCTCCTGATTGCATAAGTCATTTTTGGAAAATGTGATTTTAGAATCCTAAGTCATTTAAGCACTTTTGAAAATGTACCCATGGTATTTTCTCTAAATTATTGTAAATTTAGAACAGATTTGTGTTTCTAAATATTTCAAATTGTTCTATCCCAGGTACATTACTTTGCATTTGGCAACACCAAATTTCTTCTGTCATTATGCTGCTCCTTTTCCAGGTTAACTTTTTAACAGGAATCTATATTATAGACAGGGCTGGTATCACCCAGTTGTCTGACTCTTCCCATTATAAGACCCTGTGTTCAGTTGCTCATAACTTTGCCAAACTTTAACCATCTGGATTTTCCTTGTTGGATGTCTTTTTTGAAATTTTTTGGAAAGTTTCAGCCAATGTGATTCAGAGACCAGAAGACAAGGCAAAGTGCAGCATGGTGTCAGGCCAAGGTTTCTGTAGTTGCCCAGACAACTTCCTGGGGCAATGCCTGGGGATAAGTAGGGACACTTGGCCAATCAGAGGGCTGCAGGGTACTGTCACTCTGGGTCTCACGGGAGGTACTTCCTGAAGCATCTATTCTCTACAGTGCTCCCTGGCTATGCCTTTACAAGGCCTTCTGGTGGCATTGTGGGAATATTAGTTGCTCCAGGTTCTGCAGGCCAGGGTTCTACTCCCCAGGTCCTTACACTATCAAGCAGTCTGAGTAAAGTACCACCACTTCAGCTGGTGTACCATGCAATGCTTTATTGACAAACTATCACAAGAGTAAATGCCAAGCTATCCTAGCATAGGCAGTATTGGATACTGTAGATATGGCCTTCAGGGCAATGATGGCAACAGTTATGATGCATCACTCATTGTGGCTGTCCTCATCCAGGATACTTAAGAAGCAGCAGTCCATGGTTGAAGATCTACCCTCTGAGGGATGCTCTTTGTTCTACAAGACTGAAGAGGCCATGAGAAATTTCAGGGATCCTTCGGATCCTTAGTGGTCTACACCCGGCCTTCAAGCAGCAGCAGTTCAGGCACACTGTGCTTCCACTGCATGAGAGACAGCTTCCTTGCTACCAATATAGGCCACCTGAGCACACTAGAAGGAGGTAAAGGTTTTCGAGAAGTAAGTCCTTGGGTGCAACTACCACTCTGTTCCAGCACTCTCCTGCTTCCCCAAGGCAGCAAATTTGACTTTGTGCCCAAGGACAGCGTACCTCTTGTTTCTCAGCCTCTGATATCTCCCCGCTTCCCTTCCTTGGCAACCATCAGGTTCATTTCCATCACACCTGGTCCAACAACATCTCTCATCATGGGGTGTTGGATGTGGGTAGAGATTGTCTATGTGATACAGTTCCTTTCTTATCCTGCTACTCACTTCATCCTCCCCATCTGTATTCAGTGATTCCTCTCAATCGAGAGGCACAATCCCGCGTAACTCTCAGTGCAATAGAAGAGGTGCTCCCCCATTAAAGAGGGAAAGGGTTCTGTTCAAGATACGTTCTCATTCCCAAGAAGAAAGGGGAACTCTGGCCAATACTGGACATCAGAGACCTGAATGTTTACATCAAGAAGTTCAAATTCAGGATATCTCTCACTTTGATCTCCCTTGTCTAGATCAGAAGGACTGATATGCTGCCCTTAATTTCCAGGATGCGTACTTTCACACTGCAATACCCCCAGACTAGAAATGCTACCTGAGTTTCATTGTAGACAACAACCATTGCTGATGCTAGGTTTTGCCATTTGGGCTTTCTGCATCATCGGGGTATTGATCAAGTGCTTGGTGGTAGTAGCCGCCTACCTCAGAAAAATAGATGGTAAGGAATTCCCCTGTCTAGATAACTGGTTGGTCAGAGGTGGAGCACCTAGCTGGGATGCAGAAAACTCTGGCAGACAGCCTCAGCAGACACTTTGCCAGAGAACACAAGTGGAAACTAAACAACTTGGTGATGTGGAGTATTTTTCAACAATGGGGAACCTTGTTGTAGAATCTCTGTGTCTGATGAGAACAAGAAATGCCCGGCCTGCTGCTTCTAATGGCCCAAGGCCAGAATTCCAAAGGGGATATATTTCTTGTCCCAAGCAGTAATGTACATTTCCACTCATCCACTCTTACTGCAAGTCTTGAGAAAGATCAGGCAGCACAAAGTGACAGTAACCCTGGTAGCTCCCATGTGGCTAAAACAGTTCTGGTTCATGGCATTCTCCAGATGAGTGCGCACCATCTGCATTCAGACCTCTTAACCCAGGACAAAACCACGTTCTACCACCCGAACCCAGCAGCTCTCCAGCTGGCAGATTGGTATTTGGGTGGACAACAAACTTAAAGCAATTGTGTTCTGCTGCTCTTTAGTCAGACCTTAGCAACAGCAAAAGAGACTCTATGGAGAAATGCTGTACAGCAAAATGGAAGAAATTTTTCTATATGATGCCAGAATTGATAGCTATCCCCAGAATGTTCCAAAATTTCAGCTATATTTGAGTCTCTCTCCTCTGAAAATGTTGGGATTGTCACTCAACTCCTTACGAGTGCAGTTGGCAGCATTTAGTGCTTTTCACCCATCGGTGGACAACAATACAATCTTTATCCATCCAGTTACAGAGAGATATTTGAATGGCCTTGTCAGAGCCTTTCCTTGTTGCTGATATGGGACCTCAATATAATCTTTGTGCCTGAATGAATGCTCCATGTGAACCCTTGGCCTCATGTTCCTCCAGTCATCTGTCTATGAAAGTTGTCTTCCTTGTTGCAGTGACCTCAGCAAAGAGTAGGAAAGCTGGAAGCTCTTATGGTAGACCCTCCATATACAGTCTTCCATAGTGATAGTTTCCCAAAGGATACATCTTAGGTTTATTTGGAAGGTGATCTTGGAACTACTATCTGAAGAAGGCCATCCACTTACCCGTCTTCTACCTGAAATCACGTGCCACCAGAGAGGACAGGACGCTCCATTCTCTGGATGTCTGACAAGCCTTGGCTTTCTACCTATAGAGGACAAAACCCTTTAGAAGATCCCCTAAACTATTTGTCTCCTTCATTGAATGTATGACAGGAGAACCTATCTCCATTCAGAGTCATTCTGAGTTGCATCCTGCTTTGCTTCGCACACCTGCCCAACAGGGTGTGAGAGCACACTCAGTTAGAGCCCAGTCAGTTTCTGTAGCTTCACTATAGGACATCCCTCTTCTAGAGATCTGAGGAGCAGCAGTATGAGGCTCCGTGCATGCCTTTGCAAGGCATTACACCTTGGTGTAGGCCCCAGCAGCAGATGGCTCCTTCAGCAGAGCATATCTCCTATCAGTGCAGGGCTTTTCACGCCTTCCTCCTCAGTGAGTACTACTTGTGAGTCACCTCGAGTGGAGTAAACATAGGGACCATCCTTTGAAGAAGAAGAAAGAATGCAACTTACGTTGTACAGTAACAAGAGTTCTTTGAAATGTGTGGTCCGTATGTATATTCCATCACCTTCCCTACTTCCCCTCTGCTTCAGATAATTATCTTAAGGTTATTCATGGTAGAGAAGAACAGGAGAAGTAATCGGTCCACATCACTGCTTATACCGTAAGTTGGGAGCAAGAGGAGAAGGGCACAGGCACAAACCGATGGACACTACTAATGAAAAATCTTCTAGTTTCAGGTGCATGGAGTGTATGCACGCCTCACCCAGGGATTACACCTCTCAAAACTCCAGTTACACCCAGGGATTATCCAGAGATAATACCTCTCAAAACTCCATCACAGTACACAGTCAACCTGTGGAACTCCTTGCCAGAGGATGTTGTGAAGGTCAAGACCATAACAGGGTTCAAAAAAGAACTAGATAAATTCGTGGAGGATAGGTCCATCAATGTCTATTAGCCAGGATGGGCAGGAATGGTGTCCCTAGCCTCTGTTTGCCAGAAGCTGGGAATGAGCGACAGGGGATGGATCATTTGATGATTACCTGTTCTGTTCATTCCCTCTGGGACACCTGGCACTGGCCACTGTCGGAAGACAAGATACTGGGCTAGATGGACCTTTGGTCTGACCCAGTAAGGCCATTCTTATGTACTATACAAACTAATCATTCTTTACTTATTTGTATATTTTGTAAGATGTGTAGTCAGTATACATATTCCATGACCCATCCACCATCCCTACTTCAGAGTCTTCAGACAATAGGTTTTTGAGGTGGTGAAGGAACTGAGGTATACCTTTTTATACCTTCACCTGAGCACACAAGGATGGGAATGGTGCCACCCCAGCAGACAGTGCTGACTAGAAAGATCTCTGGTGCATAGGCTCTAGATGTGTAACCACCAGCTGTGGAATACAAATACAGACTACACATCTTTAAGAACATCACTTACTGTACAGTTAAGTAACCCCTCCTCCCCCCCAACACTGAAAAAAGCCTCACTTTGATGGTCATTGCTACTTGGAGTCTATAGACCATGGAGTTCCACCTGCTTTTCAGTGTTGAAATTGATTCATTAAGAGAAAAAATAATTTGTTACCTAGAATTGGATTTCTGCGAAACCACTCCAGCAATGGGAATAATCTCCCATGTTACATTTGACAGTTACAATAGCATAACTTTTTTGTAGTTTGCTTTATTCTGGGGAGATGCTTGCATTGTCTGTTTCTTGAACAGATGACCTGTCATGGGTGAGAAGAGCATTTGAAGTGTGATTCATCCTGTATGTCAGTAGTTGTGCAGATGGAAGACCCATGAGTCTATTTTGCTGATGCTGCATCATAGAAATCCCTATTATAATATAGGAAAAACTGTCACTCATTTTTAGAATGTTTTTGCTGGTACTGTTTACTTTTTCTGACTCATTACAGCTATTAGTGCCTGCCAAACCTCTGACCACTTCCACGGAAATTAAAATTCACAGTTATAGTAGTCTAAATTTAAAATATGATAGACTAGCCAGCCAGCTCAGCAATGATCAATAATGACAGTAATGCATCTCTCAGATCCTGTACCCTACAACCTCTCCCACCTTAAGTACACTAGAAATTTTTTTTTTTTACTTATTTTTGAATGGAGGATTTAATAACATTTTTGTTTTACTTTAGGCAAAAGACCTTATAGAGAGATTTTTTAACCAACAAGTGGAAGTGCTGGGGAAACGTTCTGAACCCTTACCTGAAATATACTATATTGAAGGTACTCTGCAAATGGTATGGGTTAATCGCTGCTATCCAGGATATGGAATAAATGCTCTGATACATCCAGATTGTCCTGATTGTTGTGGTATGTGATAAATTTTCAAATCATACACATTATTTCAAGATAATTTTCACTTTGATTGAGCTCTATATATTGTTTAACTTCAGAGTAGTCATTCATACCCACTTTATGGTATTATCCTGTCAGCTCTCGCTGAAGCTAATCAAGATTGACCTGTTTTACCATTTTAGACTGATGTTTTCAAGGAACAGCATGATACTGCAGAAAGCGGTCTTGATGATTTAGGTTTTTTTTATCCATAATGCATTTAAGTCAGTGGTATTTGGATCAGATCCTTAGATGTCACTCTTTCTTGTGAGTTAAGGCTAAACATATAACCCTGCAAAGTGTTAAGGGGGTCTCTATGCTGTTCATGGTTCCATCTTTCAAGTGAGACGAAAAAAAAGGCTGACTGCTCTTTGTTGTTACTAAAGGCCCCTATGACACTCTTTGTAACAGCAGAAGTATTAACACAGTATCGTGGTCAAGTTACAAGTTTTGTAATTACATTTGGTTTACTTAAATTCCTTCTGTAGTTGCAATTGAAATTATGCCACATTTCCTGTTCTAACTAGTATGTAATGTGTAATACACTCTTACATAGTGCAGGGGTCGGCAACCTTTCAGAAGTGGTGTGCCAAGTCTTCAATTATTCACTCTGATTTAAGGTTTCGCGTGCCAGTAATACATTTTAACGTTTTTAGACGGTCTCTTTCTATAAGTCTATAATATATAACTAAACTATTGTTGTGTGTAAAGTAAATAAGGTTTTTAAAATGCTTAAGAAGCTTCATTTAAAATTAAATTAAAATGCAGAATCCCCCAGAGCGGTGGCCAGGACCCGGGCAGTGTGAGTGACGCTGAAAATCAGCTCGCGTGCCGCCTTCGGCACAAGTGCCATAGGTTGCCTACCCCTGACATAGTGGTTCAAGCTTCACCCCAGGAATGGTTGAAATTTAAGTTGTGGATGAAATGATCCAGGTGAATAGCTTTCATATCAGTAAGTTAAATTTGTGTAGCACTTTTTGATTCATCAGAATGTAAGGTGTTACACTAATGTAAGATCTTTATCATTGGTGCTGATCATTTATCTGAAGCTTCCTGGTAAAGTTAACGAATTTTACAAAGAATATGTGCAAAGATCATTAGAACAAAACCTGGAAAATTAATTCAAAATTTTAGGAAAATATTTACAGGAATTTTTTTAATCATAGGAGAAATTAGAAAACCAAAAATAAAAGTTGGAAAGATGAAAGGTTAGAAGCCTTCCTTGCCCTCCACTTTTTCCCAGCATAGGGCGCATAGGTAACCCTTCTGCCCCTCTGAGTTGGCAGCAACAAGGGCCGGGTTCAGTATCTAACATAAGAACATAAGAAAGGCCGTACCGGGTCAGACCAAAGGTCCATCTAGCCCAGTATCCTGTCTACCAACAGTGGCCAATGCCAGGTGCCCCAGAGGGAGTGAACCTAACAGGCAATGATCAAGTGATCTCTCTCCTGCCATCCATCTCCACCCTCTGACAGACAGAGGCTAGGGACACCATTCCTTACCCGTCCTGGCTAATAACCATTAATGGACTTAACCACCATGAATTTATCCAGTTCTCTTTTAAACTCTGTTATAGTCCTAGCCTTCACAACCTCCTCAGGTAAGGAGTTCCACAAGTTGACTGTGCACTGCGTGAAGAAGAACTTCCTTTTATTTGTTTTAAATCTGCTGCCTATTAATTTCATTTGATGACCCCTAGTTCTTGTATTATGGGAATAAGTAAATAACTTTTCCTTATCCACTTTCTCCACATCACTCATGATTTTATATACCTCTATCATATCCCCCCTTAGTCTCCTCTTTTCCAAGCTGAAGAGTCCTAGCCTCTTTAATCTCTCCTCATATGGGACCCGTTCCAAACCCAAAATCATTTTAGTTGCCCTTTTCTGAACCTTTTCTAGTGCAAGTATATCTTTTTTGAGATGAGGAGACCACATCTGTACACAGTATTCGAGATGTGGGCGTACCATCGATTTATATAAGGGCAATAATATATTCTCAGTCTTATTCTCTATCCCCTTTTTAATGATTCCTAACATCCTGTTTGCTTTTTTGACCGCCTCTGCACACTGCGTGGACATTTTCAGAGAACTATCTACGATGACTCCAAGATCTTTTTCCTGACTTGTTGTAGCTAAATTAGCCCCCATCATATTGTATGTATAGTTGGGGTTATTTTTTCCAATGTGCATTACTTTACATTTATCCACATTAAATTTCATTTGCCATTTTGTTGCCCAATCACTTAGTTTTGTGAGATCTTTTTGAAGTTCTTCACAGTCTGCTTTGGTCTTAACTATCTTTAGCAGTTTAGTACCATCTGCAAACTTTGCCACCTCACTGTTTACCCCTTTCTCCAGATCATTTATGAATAAGTTGAATAGGATCGGTCTGAGGACTGACCCTTGGGGAACACCATTAGTTACCCCTCTCCATTCTGAGAATTTACCATTAATTCCTACCCTTTGTTCCCTATCTTTTAACCAGTTCTCAATCCATGAAAGGACCTTCCCTTTTATTCCATGGCAGCTTAATTTACATAAGAGCCTTTGGTGAGGGACCTTGTTAAAGGCTTTCTGGAAATCTAAGTACACTATGTCCACTGGATCCCCCTTGTCCACATGTTTGTTGACCCCTTCAAAGAATTCTAATAGATTAGTAAGACACGATTTCCCTTTACAGAAACCATGTTGACTATTGCTCAACAGTTTGTTTTTCTATGTGTCGGACAATTTTATTCTTTACTATTGTTTTGACTAATTTGCCTGGTACAGACGTTAGACTTACCGGTCTGTAATTGCCGGGATCACCTCTAGAGCCCTTTTTAAATATTGGCGTTACATTAGCTAACTTCCAGTCATTGGGTACAGAAGCTGATTTAAAGGACAGGTTACAAACCTTAGTTAACAGTTCCGCAACTTCACATTTGAGTTCTTTCAGAACTCTTGGGTGAATGCCATGTGGTCCCGGTGACTTGTTAATGTTAAGTTTATCAATGAATTCCAAAACCTCCTCTCGTGACACTTCAATCCGTGACAGTTCCTCAGATTTGTCACCTACAAAAGCCAGCTCAGGTTTGGGAATCTCCCTAACATCCTCAGCCGTGAAGACTGAAGCAAAGAATCCATTTAGTTTCTCCGCAATGACTTTATCGTCTTTAAGCGCTCCTTTTGTATCTTGATCATCAAGGGGCCCCACTGGTTGTTTAGCAGGAATCTAGGGGTTCCGTTTCAATAATGCAATGCAAAACCAGCTCGAGCCCCCACCCAGTGACCTGGGACAATTACGTACCACCCCCCGGGCGCTTCTAGGAGGCAATACTTCCCCTCTTGCAAGCACGGAGTCTGAGTGTAGCAAAAGCCTTTTAATAAAGGAGGGAAACAATGCGGCATTATGTTGGGGAAACACCACAAACAGGATTCATAACACAAACCATGAGCAAAAGACCCACCTCCAAGTAAGTTTGGCAGTGTCCTTTTCCCCTCAGGGTCTTAAGTTCAATCACCCCAAAGTCCAACAACCCAAAAGTCTCTGCCCCGGTCAGTGCCGCCCCAGAGTTCAAAAGTTTATCTGCAGAGTTTTACCCCACAACCTGGGCGGAAATGGGGGGGGCACACGGGGTGTTAAGGGGCACCTTACGTGGTCTGAGGCCGACTGCTCTGCCTCTGTGTGGAGTTCTGCTGCAGCCTTCACCACGAATGGCTCCGCTCTACCCGCCCCGCCGCGCCGCTCTGCTCCTCTCCGCTCCGCTCGCTCGCTGTTCTGTGGGCCGCTCCAACCGCCCCACAAACTGCTCGGCTCTGCCAGCCGCTCCACCAGCCATCCCATGAACTGCTCCAGCTGCCACCACAAACTGCTCAGCTCACTGTTCTGTGGGCTGCTCCAACCGTCCTGCAAACTGCTCCACTCTGCCAGCTGCTTAGCAATATATCTTCAGGCTCCCCCACTAGTTAACATAGCACTCAGTGATCTCAGCTCAGCAATTTTAGCTCTTTTAGTGATTTTAACTCTTAGTGATTTCAACTTGTAGTAGGGGAGCCCCAGTGCTGGTGCACTATTGGCCCAAAGTGAATTTAGCTCAGCAATCTCTAGCTAGACTTCTAATAGAAGCAAAATTAGCTCTGCTATTCAACAGTGGAGAGAGGGGGGTAGTGTAATTGGTGTTCCAGGCCCTCAAAGGGGGCCCCATAACATCAGGTACACATACCTATCCCCAATCTTTCTCAATTCACTGGGTTTTGTAACCCATGCCCCTTGTCTAGCGAGTGCTACTTAGTTAATGGTGAGTCCTTCTGTCATACAACAGTTCCACTGGCCTTGATTCACAAAATCAGGGTAACAACACTTTATTCTTCCTGCCCCAATAACAGAGAAACTGGAAATCCCACACCAGCCAAAGTAACCACTTCCAGTTGCTGTTGTCCCAGGCTAGGCGGGTGGGTGTGCCTATGCAAACAAGATCAGCCCCTGAAGTTTTTTTCCACCCTCGCCATAATTTACCACCAGATGTCAGGGTAGAGCTCATCCTGACTCTGCTTACATTTATATATAAAAAACCCCTCTAGATTTGTAGAATGAGCATGCAAAAGAGACAATTCTAGAATATACTGGAAGGGGAAACAAAGAATGGGCCAAATATTGCTCACTTTATTCATACAAGTTCTCTCACTAAAATCAGTGAGATCACACACTTAAGTAAAGTGACCAAGGTTTGGATCATCATTTTAAAAAGTTACTTTGACTCTAAATTGTTCTTAGATTGTTTTCCTTAATAGTGTTCAAATTATCTCAATTAGACATTGAGGCTGAAATCTCAATAATATGGTGTAATGTAGAAGTATACAGAAGAATAGAATAAAGCTGCACTTGGTCTTTTGGTGAAGGCAGTTTCCTGCATGGCTGGAGAACAGGGAAAGAGAACGTAGCTTTGAAGATGTAATCCAATCTAGAGACTTTTATTTAAAAAAAAAAGAAACAAAGATTATGCAAGAAAATAGAAAACATAATGAGAAGACCCTAAAACTGCAGGATCTGCAATATATTTGCATATGAGATTTTTCCATTTGCTCTGATTATGAGAAGGAGCTTATACCATACACAGAAATTTCTTCCATTTCTTCCAAAGGAATGTAGTGAAGCATTTGAAAGTTTTACCTATATCCATAACTATAGTTTTACATAATCTTGAGGAAAACTAGAATGAAAGCTCTGTGGGGTTCTTGGGAGTACCTCTCTACCTCTTAGGAAGGTTTATAGTATATAGTGCTCCAGTTCTATCATGAATTCACTTCCTCTTCCCTTTTGCAGAGGCTAGCTCCCATAAACACAATAGTCCTAATAAGCCCTTGCGCTCCGGGGCAGTGTAAGGGCTGAAAATCATAGAATCATAGGACTGGAAGCGACTTTGAGAGGCCATCTAGTCCAGTCCCCTCTACTCATGGCAGGACTAAGTATTATCTAGACCATCCCTGACAGGTGTTTGTCTAACCTGCTCTTAAAAATCTCCAATGATGGAGATTCCACAACCTCCCTAGGCAATTTATTCCAGTGCTTAACCACCCTGACAGGAAGTTTTTCCTAATGTCCAACCTAAACCTCCCTTGCTGCAATTTAAGCCCATTGCTTCTTGTCCTATCCTGAGAGGTTAAGAAGAACAATGTTTCTCCCTCCTCTTTGTAACAACCTTTTATGTACTTGAAAACTGTTATCATGTCCCCTCTGTCTTCTCTTTTCCAGACTAAACTAACCTATATTTTTCAATCTTCCCTCATAGGTCATGTTTTCTAGACATTTAATCATTTTTGTTGCTGTTCCCTGGACTTTGTCCAGTTTGTCCACATCTTTCCTGAAATGTGGTACCCAGAACCGGACACAATACTCCAGTTGAGGCCTAATCACCGCAGAGTAGAGCAGAAGAATTACTTCTCATGTCTTGCTTACAACACTTCTGCTAATACATCTCAGAATGATGTTCACTTTTTTTGCAACAGTGTGACACTGTTGATTCATATTTAGCTTGTGGTCCACTATGACCCCTAGATCCCTTTCCGCAGTACTCCTTCGTATGCAGTCATTTCCCATTTTGTATGTGTGCAACTGATTGTTCCTTCCTAAATGGAATTGTAATGGGGTGGGTCTCACCACCGCGGCACCTTCTGCTGGCCGTCTTGGGAATTAGCTCTCAGCCCTTCCAATCCGCCTTCAGCTAGTGGTGTCATGCCTGCCATCACAGCTGTCTCCACTCTTTGGACTCGCGTCGCTCCCCAGACCGCAGCTTCCTCTTCTGGGCACAGTCCTCTGGCTGTACCCCTGCTCCGGTATCTCCCCCGTTCCAGGGGACCGGCAGTCCTTAGTCCCGCCACTTGTTAACTGCAGTCTGGGTACCGTCCACTCTCCTCATTGGCAAGTGAGGCGGGGGGGACCAAGGCCCGCCTGCTACTCTGGGTCCTGACCCAGGGACTCTATAGCTGGCAGCCACCTACTGTCCTCCAACCTGCTGCCTATTTTCCCTGGGCCACTTCCCACGTAGCCCTAACACCCTCTCAGCCCTTGTAGCAAGGTCCCAGCCTGGCAGTGGTCAGCCAGCAGCTCACCCTCACACTCTGCTGCTCCTGCCCAACATTGCTCTATCTATGACACTTCTTCAGGCAGCCAGTCCTCCTCCCTTGCGTTGCAGGAAGAGACTGCCTTCTGCTGTCCTGAGCAGCCCTTTATATATGGCCCTCGCCGGCCCTTATTGGCTGCTCCCCTATTGGTGGGCTCAATAAGCCCTTTCCTGATTCGTGGGTTCTGCGCAGCCTCCCTGGTGCTGCTTTTAACCCCTTCTTTTCCCTGTGTGGGGCAGCTGCCCCACCACAGGACTACTTTGCATTTGTCCTTATTGAATTTCACCCTATTTGCTTCAGACCATTTCTCCGGTTTATCCAGATCATAATCTTATCCTCCAAAGCACTTGCAACCCTTCCCAGCTTGGTATCATCCACAAACTTTATAAGTGTACTCTCTATGCCATTATCTATCTGATGAATATATTGAACGGAACTGAACCCAGAACTGATCCCTGTAGGACCCCACTCGTTATGCCCTTCCAGCATGATTGTGAACCACTGATGCTGGGGTGTGAATCTACCTCACGCTAGCCTGCTGCTTTGAAACGGGAGTAGATTAAAGCACATTAATGAACTGTTAGTATGCATCAACAGAGTCCATGCGAACAGTTAGTTAGTGTGCGGCAGGCTAGTGTGGGGTAGGTTCACACCCAAGCTTGCCACAAACTAAATGTTTGTGTACATAAGCCCCAAGAATAACTAGTGCCTGGATTCACCAGAAGTTTTGATTCCCGCTAGCTCAACCAGATTCCCCAACGTTCTGTTTTCCAGTCTCTTTCCAAAGCTGAGCACTCTGCCCTGAATAGAAATATCTGTTCTTCCTAACACGCATTTCTTCTTCCCTTAGTATAGATCCAAGCAATGTTTTTGTCTCAGCCCCAGATTTGAAGCCCTTTTCCTTCCCAGAACCAAGTCCTATTTGCTCTTCCGCACATCAGAATCTTCCTCTTTCCCCAGCCCTGATGGATGGGAGAACAAATTTAAAATGTTATTAAGATGAGGTTAAAAAAAATTGTGAACAGAGTTTGAGCATAGAAGTTTCTGGTTATCAGGGAATAACATACAGATTATCGAGGGTGCAAAGTTTGGCTTAAGATCAGGTGGCATGAGGAATACATAATCTGCAATATCCCCAATTGGGCGTAAAAGGTTTGCTAATTTTCAAACACTTCCTTTTAGCTGCTTTGTTCCTTATCCTTCCTGCAGCAGGCAGCACTAGCACATGATTACATACTGGTGCTAAGTAGTTGCTATATATACCCTATTACCTCACATCAGTTGGGATCATAGCATTGACTGTATGATGCTAAATAAACATCAGGGAGAAGCTCATTCTCTCTGTCTCTAGGTTCCCTACAGAAATAGGCCTTCCTCCTGAGCCAGTTCTCTTTACCTGCTGGTACCTTCAGGAGGCACAACAGCAAGCTTTCACTTGTGATGCACCCTACTTGAGAAGGGCAGCATTCAGCCCTGAAGAAGGGGCAGAGTCCATCCTGCACCTCAACCCCTCTCTGCTGACTGCCTCCCATTCAGAGCGTCTGTATTTTGAGTGGACTCCCAGTAATTCTGTGGCTACTCCCTGTGACTGTCACTGAACGCCCTTCTGGCAACACACTTGAATCCACAGATCTTACTTTAGCCTGCCCCTTGGTAAAACTGATCTTTTCATTTCCCAGGTCCCCAAACAACATACATATAGACATTACAAAAACATAGTTCTTCATGACATTGCCTTCACAGAGGCCTGATGGCTGTCCATAAAACCTTTTTGATTAGTAGTTAGCAATTAGGAGGTCCACACACATCTCCCTTAAGCCCTACATTATATGGACCAAGAGTATAATTGCTATACTCCTTCTAACCATCCATCAGTTCCTCTCTGTTGCCAGCTTGAGCACTCATGAAAACTATTTTAGGGCTGATATATGTGGAGTTCTGTTCTCAACTTACTCTCTTGACATTTTGTCAGCAGCAGACTCTGGTTTGAGAAGGACAATGCTTCAGTTGCTGTTGAACAAGCTTGTATTTTAAGGGATATCACTGTTAGCTAGTCTCCTACAGTAGGGCTCTGTGGAGGCAATGTCATGAAACTACAAAAGGTTATTAATTTATTAGAGATAATTCTTATACTCTGAATGTATTGCCATCTCAGAGCCACAGTCACCCTCTGTTAACATAACTTCAAGGCCCAGCTCCAAGTAAGACTTCTTGAGGTAGAGAGTAACTGAAGGGCGGTTAGAGGAGGCAGAGTATTTATGCCCTTGGAACTTGTAACTGCAGACTACTACTCAAAATTGTTCCTGAGGCCACATGGGTAGGCATTCTTAATGGGTGGTGCTATAGAGACAATACATTTGAAGATGAGTTACTTCTGGTCAGTAAAGCCTTTCTATCTCATAAAAGGTGGATTGATTTAAATCAGTTGTTCTCAACTGGGGTACCCAGAGGTCTTCCAGGGGGTACATCAACTCTAGATATTTGCCTAGTTTTATAACAGGCTATATAAAAAGCACTAGTGAAGTCGGTACAAACTAAAATTTCATACAATGACTTGTTCGTACTGCTCTATGTACTATACACTGAAATTTAAGTACAATATTTATATTCTAATTTATTTTATAATTATATGGTAAAAATGAGAAAGCAAGTAGTTTTTCAGTAAAAGTATGCTGTGATACTTTTGTATTTTTATGTCTGATTTTGTAAGTAAGTAGTTTTTAAGTGAGGTGAAACTTGGGGATATGCAAGACAACACAGATTCCTAAAAGTGGTACAGTCGTCCGGAAAGGTTGAGAGCCACTGATTTAAATCAGGATTTAAATCAACAAGCTAGAAAATTTGATTTAAATGCTCAACTTTAATCTTGTTTTGCATTTGTACTTTTTTTCTTCTAAAGAAAGGTTCATTCTCATTGGTTGTTAACCATTAGAACTTGTTGACTTGCAACTAAATATAGTAAAAGTTTTCTTATGTTTGGGAAATGGGGGGGTTCCGGTAAGTCAAAAATTCCGGTTAAATAAGAAGGAGGGAGTTTGGTTACGGGAGGGGGCTCAGGGCTGGGGGTTGGGGCACAGGAGAGGGTGTGGAGTGCTGGAGCCGGGTGGCGCTCACCTTGGGCGGCTACCCGCAAGCAGCGGCATGTCCCTGCTGCTCCTAGGCAGAGCGTTGCTAAGCCCACAGGCGCTGCCCCCGCAGCTCCCATAGGCTGAGGTTCTCACACTCAGTGCTCTGAACTCCTCGTGGCCGTTTCTCCGCCTAGGAGCAGCAGGGACATGTCGCCGCTTCCAGGGAGCTAGGTAGGGAACCTGCCGGCCCTGCACCAACTGGACTATAAACCGGACTTTCAATGAAGATCAGAAATGCTGGTTTTTAGAGCTTTCCAGTTGGTAAAGTGCTGGATAACGCAGCTTTTACTATATAGGCTTTACCCTAAATTTGGTACTGTTTGTTAACAAGGAGGATAAACTGTGTCTATGCACATCTATTTAAGCAGTTTGTTGCTTAACATTCTTTTATTCTGATTCTTAATTTTTACACTTTTAGAAAATTGTGAATGATATTTCTTATTTAGTATAGGATTAATTTTTTACTCATGATTTGTGTTAAGCTGCATTTGGATGCAAATTGTAATTCAATTCAAATGCATAAAACAGCATTTTTTATTATTGAACATTACCTTTAAATGTATTGGACACATAAGAAAAAAATAATTTATTAAAGCATGTTTTGCATTTAAAACAGATGTATTAAACGAAGGAAGTATTCTCTTTAGTTAGTGAATTGAATTGGTCACCATGTCATTCAAGATTTTAGAACAAGTAGATCTCATCCTGTCATTCACAGTTTTTAATTCGAGAAGGGAAGAGGAGAACAAGTTTCTGTCAGTTTCTGAACTTTGAATGAACTAATCGTTTAGCTCTGAACTTGTTGAATGAGCTGAAATAAAGAAAATAGTCTCTCTGCACCTGCAGAAGATGTCACTTTTGTCAGAAGTTACTTTAGCATTTAACAAACTCTGGTTCTTCTTTGAGTGCTTGTACACACGTTCCACTGTTGGGGTATGTGTGCCCGGTGCCTTCAAACCAGAGACTTTTAGTCATCAGCACTGTGTGGAGCCATGCATGCGTCCTGAGTATCATTGTGCCTCCAACTGTGGGAATAAAGAGCAGGGCTGCTCCTGCTGCCTCTCCGTTCCTTCTCATTGTCTGAGGCTTTGATGGCGCTCCCAGTGATGCCTCTTAGCTCACAATTTATTGCCTTGCTTATCAGCAGCTTTTTTGTAAATAGATAGTACTTAGTAGATAGGTAGCTTAGTATTAGTTTTCAGTAAGAGTTTATTTTGTTCTCTGTTAAGAGGAGGCTATTTTCTTTCATTTGTCTCCTGTGGTGGTACTCCTTGTGATGGGGCGGGACTCACCATTTCAGGACCTCCTGCTGGCCGTGCTGGGAATTAGCACTTGGTTGCCGGTGCACCTTCCTCTAGTGGTGTCTCACCACCATCACTTCTGCTCCACCTCTAAGGCCCGCATTGCTCCCCGGACCGAGGCGTCTTCTTCTAGGCACGGCCCTCCAGCTGTCTCACTCCGCTTTGGAACCGGCTGTCTCTAGTCCATCCACTTGCCGCTGTGCCATACTGCAGCCTTCGGTGTAGCCCCTCACCTCAAGGGATAAACCTCAGTCTGAATACTGGCCACACCCTCTGTGGCAAGTGGGGGAGAAAGGGAGGGGGAGCCTGTCCGCTACTCCGGGCCCTGACCCAGGGACCCTATAGCCGGCGGCGATGTGCTGCCGCTCCTCCAGCTCCTGCTGCCTATTTCCCTGGGCCACTTTCCCGTAGCCCTAGCACCTTCCTGGCCCTTTGTATCAAGGGTCTCAGTCTGGCAGCGCTTAGGCTGGAGCTCCCTATTGCTCCCCTGACCCTGCCCAGTACTGCTCTATCTAAGTTACTCTTCTAAGGCAGCCAGTCCTTCTCCCTTGCACTCCAGGGAGAGACTGTCCTTGGTCTGTTGAGCAGCCATTCTTATATGGCCCTCCCTGGCCTTGATTGACTGCTCCAACAACTCTTCTCCTGACTGGCTCTCTACAAGCCGTCCTCCCATTGGTTGGGTTTTGCGCAGCCTCCCTGCGGGCTGCTTTAACCCTCCATATACCTGTGTGGGGCAGCCGCTCCACCACACTCCTGTAGAGATTAGTTGTCTTGGTACGTAAATCCTCAGTTTCAAAATTGCTTGACACGTGAGGCAGTAATGTCACTAAACGACAGACACACTAGGTGTCTAATCTGTCTAGTGCTAAATGTGCTATATTGAGTTGATTTGGAAAAGAACCTGAAAGAGCTGGAGAGTCCTGGCTTAAGATTTACCTCATGAAGAGGTTGATGGCCTGAGCTCTGATCCTGGTATGCCCAGGGCTGATCATTCCAATTATGCCTCCTCCAGAAGCATTCCTGCAGCTACCTCATCTTTAGTTGCTGTTCTGTCACCAAAAGACTCTGCCTCTGACAGAAGGAGGAAGTCCCACAAAACTTCCAGAGAGAAGAGGCAGCAATCCATCCCTGGCCCTTCATCTAAGGCCCTTAAGACTTCTAGCTCTTTAGAGCATAAGGGCAGCTCAGAACCCAGGAAAGACTTCTCAAGAACCATGTAGCTCTGAACATCATGCTTCAGTAAGTGGTGAAAACTTGCCTTATAAGCGGTCAGGTACAAATCTGGCTGATTAAAGAGGACAGGTGTCACTAACTCAGGTTCTGTTTCCAGGGATTCAGTATACAGTGATATCAATGACTCTGGTACTGATCACCTTGGTAGCAATGAGGCCAGCCCCGACGATTCCATCCCTTCCTCCAGTACTGACAGCCCTGGTACTGATGCTGTGTCCAGTTTCACTGTTGGCACAAATCGACTATTGTACCAATCCTATCAGTACTGTCTACTCCTTGGGCCTGCATAGCAACCAAAGATACATTGTGTTCATTGGTCCCAGACACTCTTCTGCTTGTGGCCCAACAGGTCCCACAGCAAACAGTGGTTTCAGTATCCACCTTGGTACCAGTGAGACCGTCACATCTGAGGGCACCAGGCAAACCTGCTGACATCGTCATCCCATCCCAAGATCTGAATGACTAATACGCTGCTCTTGGGCTACAGGATGCCAACTTTCATGTGGTCATCCAATTAAGCCATGGAAAATAAAAGATTTCTAGTTGGGGTCTGCTACTACCAGTACACAGTGCTTGTTTTTAGTCTCTCATCAGGTCCCAGAGTTTTTACAAAATGTATGGTGGTATTAGTAGATTCAGTTGTGGCTCATCCAGCTGCGTCTGAGAATAAACAAGCCAAGTTGACACTGTCCCCCCTGTAGAAAGAATCAAGTTATTTGGGACCATTCTCGACTCTCACTGCAACAGCCTATCTATCTCCAGAGAACTTCAGTCCATCCTATGCAGTAATCTGCAGGTTCATCCATGTGATCTTGCCTTAGATTGCTAGGTATCTTGGCATCTTGAATGTACGTGACTCGGCATGCCACCACACTTTACCTGTAGTACATGCAAAGCTGGTTGAAGTCTATATTGGCAAAACAAATATCCTCTGGACATGGCGGTTCATGTATCTTTCTGAGTCCTATCATCATTAAGGAGTAGATGACTCTGAAAAATGTGTGCAAGGGAGTTCCCTTTTCTCCCTCCACTTCCATAGAAAACACTAATGGATGAATCCACTCTGGGCTGGGGAGCAGATCTGAACAGAGTGTAAACTCAAGGTCAGCAATTTTGCCAAGAAACAGCCCTTCATATAAACAACGTAGACCTGAGAGCCTTTCTTCATACCTGCAAAGCACAGTTGCCAACATTCACGCGGTAAATAAGCACCCCAACTTTCACAATGAGCCAAAAATCAAGCTAATCCCATTTCAAAACAAGGCCAAAACAAGCCAATCCCTAAGAACCACAACACTCCATGTGACTAGATCCCTCTGGCGTGCAATCTGGGACTGTGGTGGGCCCGCTGTTCACCCCTGACTCTCTCCTCCCTTTGCCACAGCTTGCCCCCCCTTTCCCCTGCTTACCAGGAGCCGATCAAAAAAAAGAAGGAACAAGCTACAAGCCAAACAAGCTACAAGCCAAAAATTAGCCAACAAGCAACTCACAAGTCAAATAAGGCAAAAACAAGCCCAATTTCATGTTGTGAAGGCCAAGACAATAACAGTGTTCAAAAAAGAACTAGATACATTCATGGAGGATAGGTCCATCAATGGCTATTAGCTAGGATGGGCAGGGATGGTGTTCCTAGCCTCTGTTTGCCAGAAGCTGGGAATGGGCGACAGGGGATGGATCACTTGATTACCTGTTCTGTTCATTTCCTCTGGGGCACCTGGCATTGGCCACTTTGGTCTGACCCAGTAGGCTGTTCTTATGTCAGTGCAGCCTCCCATAACCTTATCTTTATTCTTGGACGCAATTGCTGAGACCCAGTCAGATTTTGTACCCCAATCCTTGCAGTCTCCACCTCACAGCATGGATGCAGAGTGGCTACATTTATCAGAAATAAACTGTTTGCATAGATTTCAAAATTTCCTTATTAACAGGAAGAAAGGACTCTACCAGAAAGGCTTACCTGGCTAAGTGGAAGCGGTTTTCAATGTAGGCCTGGCATCATCAACTGCCTCCATCCAAAGCACAGGTACAAGAGGTATTGAATACCTACTGGAACTAAAGAATTTGGGCCTATCAGTGAGCTGCAAGGTCAACTTTCAGCAAGCTAACTCCACCATTCGCCCTCCTATTCAGAGATGTTCTGTTTTCTTTATCCCTGTAGTAGGAAGACTTATAAAAGGCCTAATAAGGGTTTTATCCACCAACAAGAGAACTAGTCCCTTTCTGGGACTTTAACTTAGTCCTCACTGGCCTTATGGGACTGCCCTTTGAACCACTGGCATACTGCTGCCTTTCTCACTTATTAGCTAAGACAGCATTTCTAGTTGCAATAACATCAGCAAAGAGAGTAAGAAAATTAAAGGCTCTAATGGCAGGACTTCCATATACTGTCTTCTATAAGTAGTCTTGGCAGAATTTGTCGGGGTTTTTTATATGTAATTGGCAGATAATCTAGATGTTTACACTCCCCCCCCCCCAAATTTGTATCTATTTAAATTTTCATGGTTGAGGGAAATTCTGCAGGAGGGGACAATAACAATAACTATTTAATAGTAGATTCAAAAAGTTAAAGCATTGTAACCATTAACACACACATTGTCAACATCACATGTCAAAAATATATAAAGTAAATCTCCTTAAATCAAACTCTAAGTTCTCAAGCATCATTTTTCTTTCTTTGCCAATCTCTAAATTTCTGTCATTATCGATGGAAAGGGTCTTGCATTGGTTTGTGTGTGTATGGTGAAATGAACATTTACTAACAAAAATCTAATCCTTCTAAGCCTATCTATAAGTATAAGGTCTCATTAAAACCTCATCCAAAATTCCTGTCAAAGATGGTCTTGAAATTCCACTTAAATGTGGTTATATCACTACTGATAATTTTTCTCATGGACATCTATAGAGTTGCTACATCCATACGTTCAGTCAACATTATGCCATAGTGAAAGCATCGAAATGACAGTTCTACAATCACAGTTTAAGTAGACCGCAGTGAGTTTCCATCTCCAAAAGAGAACTGTTTGGGAATCATTGAAATACAAATGTGTACAAGCAATCAAAGAAGAAGAAGAAGAAACAATTATTTATTACATTCACTGTGGCTCTTTGATATTTGTTGCAAGCATACCGTATATACTTGTTCATAAGCCGAATTTTTTTAGTAAAAAAGGGAAGCACCAGAGAAGGGGGTCGGCTTATGAATGGGTATAGAGAGGGAGAGGTGGGACACAGCCCCTCCCCCCAACAGAGGGAGCAAGGAGAAGCAGCACAGCCAGCAGAGCCAGAAGGGAAGAGGCGGGGCCAGAGTCTCTCCGCTTCTGGCCGCGCTGCTCTCACGCCAGCCTCCGAAGCAGCTGCAGCTCCGGGGCTGGCAGGTTGCAGCCGTGCTGCTCAGCCCCGCCCACCAGAGCAGGCTGTGGCCATGCTGCCCGACCTGCCAGAGCACCGGCCCAGCCCGTTGGAACATGCTGCGGCCACGCTGCCCGGTCTGGCCCGCCGGAGCAGGCTGCAGCCGCGCTGTCCAGCCTGCCGCAGCAGCTCCAGCCACGCCAGAGACTTCCTCCCCTGGCCCTCCCCAGATAAGGTGGGAAGGGATGGGATGGGGAGAGTGTGGGGGTCCTGGGCAAGGGGTGGGGTCATGTGGGGGGGGGGGGGTTGTCACAGGGGTTACTTCCCTGACCCTCAGCTTCTCCCCCCCAAAAAATTTCCCCACCAGTTGCTGTCCCAGCCTGTCAGGGTAAGCAGCTGGTGCGCCGGAACACTTTGTTTACTTAGGTTTACCTCCGTGCCTGCGGATGCTCGAGGTAAATAAACCATCTTGGCCCACCAGCAGCTTATCCTGATGGCCCGGGAGTCAAAGTTTGCTGACCCCTGAATTATAGGGTCAGCTTATGAATGGGTCATAAAAAATTTCCATTTTTACTTATCCATCTTGGGGGGGTTGGCTTATAAACGAACCGGCTTATGATCGAATATATACGGTATATATTCCATTACTCACTCCCCATCCGCGTTACAATGGATTGTATTGTTACCAAGATTCCAGTGGTGAAGGAACAAGAAGCCAGTTGGAGCGGTCCTGCTCTTGCCTGGAGGTATAAGAGTACTTATGGTGTATGTGCCAACCCATTCGGTACTGCTAACCAAAAGTCTCTTGCTTGAGTATACTGGGTGCACAGACACCTCAGTGGAATATATGTATAAAACACATCTTGAAAAACCAGGTACTGTATAAGTAAGTAATTTTCTTCCAGGTGCTTAGCCAGTGACTTCTACCAGTTCAGTGGTTTGATTTTCTTTAAAATGTCAGCAATGTGTATACTGCTTGAATATTACTTTATTTGAATAATTATAATATGTTTAGGTCTTAACATACGTTATAATTTCAAATTTAATTTTAAACGGGATTTATTTTTAAAAAGAAAACAATTAATTTAAATAAAAATCCATTTTAATCAGTTTTCATCCTGGTTTCATATTTGTATTTATAACATATTTTAATTTGCAGATTTGTCATTTTAAGATTATAAAAATCTTAGAAACAGAAATTTAATATAATTCCTGTTCATTCTAGTGGTTTAAGTGCCTCTTAAGGTATATAAAATAAAGCATATTTGAAGGTTAAATAAAATGTTCGGGTAAGTGCTAAGATCCTCCATTAAAGTTCAGTTAACACAAAGTAATTGTACCACTTTTGTGTCTTCACAGGACCATTAGATATAAAACAATTATTTTTGTGTTGGTCTTAAAAACATTACTGCAATGTTTTCATTTTCTTTCAGGAGTTAGGCTACAGATGTAGATGAAATACAGTACCAAAATTCATATCTTTTGTGGGCTCCTGATACATTCCTGGCAACTTGATTTCATCCCATGGGATAAGATAATCAGAAACCCACACTTGATTTATAACTTAGTAGTCTTTGTCCTCATTCGTTATCTTTTATAGTTTGATTTCCTGTAGTAATTTGCTTTAATGGACTAGGTACAAATTTAGCTTGCCATTACAATAATTTGAATTTCTCCAGTTCTCTCAAAAAAGTGAATTTAAAAAAAAGAAACTATATTTGATGAATAATCATTTCAGAGTTCTAAATAAAATGTATTGCCCAAGCAAATACTGAAATTGTACTAAAAATTGGAGTAGAGCAGAAAATGTCAGCACATAGGATTCAAGAAGAAATTAACATGTCAAGTGCACTTAAAAGTTTGTGAAGTGTGAAATGGTATATTAGATAGGTACAAATGAAATATATGAGGTGAAGTATTTTGTGGAGATGTTTATACATGAAGGGTGAAGTTAGGCCAGTGGGAATTTATGCTCAATAAGGAAGATTGAGACAAGTTATGTTTACTGTAAGAAACTTTATATCTTTTCCCAGCAGCCAGCTCAGCAAGCAGTAGGCTGTTTGCTTAAGATTTTTTCTCTTTTTCATGCCTTCCCCTAGATGGCAGACTGAGATTGAGCTGTTCACAAATAACATTTTATATGATTGTTATCATATAACACGGAATTCTCTGGGAGAAGAAGTGGGCAGAGTGCAGTTTTCCTTCTGACGTTGAGACACACTGGGGAGAAGGAAGGCTATTTACCAGCCCAGCTGATGTGGAGACTGGGAAGTGCTATTTGCTACATGTATATTTAGGGTTTCCTCCAGCAGACCCATAGAGATGTGCTGAAGGGTGGATACAGAGCTTCACATACCATTTCCATACACGCTTCCTCACTCTCCCTAGCAGTGGGAGGAAAATTGTGACTCTCCTGCAGAGAGAGAAGGGCTCCTGAATCCTTCTACCAATCATTGTTAATGTGATGCTGTCCTTTATGCTTAATTAATGAAAATGTCAGACAATCATCATCCTTGATTCAAATACATGTGTAATATTTGTATAGTGTCTAGCAAAATGGGACCCTGCTCTCGGTTAGGGTCTTTAGGCATTATCATAATCCATATAGTTAATACAGTGGTTTTTAGGGTTGGGATGAGGGGCCACTTGCAAGCCTCTCCTGCTAAACGGTGAATAAGCTCTGCCCAATTCTAATGGCATTTGAGAAGACCTCTAAAACTCCTTTGAGTCACCAGAAAGGAACAAGCAGAGTCAGGCAGCCCTCGGTGGTTGCCATAGGTCAGATGAACTTCGCTAAGGTTCTGTAACAATGGGAATAGGCAGGGTGAAGCCCCACAAATCCCGTTGAATTAATAGGTGTCAGGTAGAATAAGACTTAGTGGACACCTTTAGGCTACAAAGTGGGGAAGCAGGTGTGCTCCAGCTACAGGAGTATACCTGCTTGAGTACAGTGGGGCTGAGCATTAACACCCTCACTGCCCACCTTTTCCTCTAAAAATGCTATAATTGTCAAAGTATAGTGATGTTCAAGGGAGCCAGGAGAACCACAGACAAACCAATCACCTGGCTGTGATCCTTCTTGCTTCCTCCTGATTACTTATGTTGGGAGCTAACATATCCTATACAGGCTAGGGTCAGTCCCTAGCTGAGTGTGTACTGATTTCACAGAATGGCATAGCATGAGTTAACCAGTAGAAAAGTTCTTCTGCTCACAACACCATCTTTGGCCCCACACATTGATGTCTGCTTGTTTGTTGCATTCTCTGTGCACTTGCTACTTATTAATAGATTCTTAAAAGTCAGTTTTGTTTTAAATTTCCCTTTAAGTACATCTGTGTCCACTAGGTGGAGATAAAGCAATTTAGTTCAAACATTACTGGGTGTTGACCACACTAGAATCTGTTGGCAGCTGCTGCTCACTGGTTTTCAATAGTGAAAAAACTTACTTGGGGTAGAGCAATGGGGAATCGGAAAGTCATACACACTACTTTTGTGAAGAGAAGAATATTATATCTAATGAATGGATGGCATGTAAAAATAGATTTTTACAACATTTGTCCTTTTTTTTTTTAATTCAAATATTAGTATGTTAGAAAAATCTGATCTTGCCAATTAGTTGAATATTACATCCCAAGGAAAGGCTTTTAAACATTTCTAATCTAAGCAATATTTTAGATACCATTCATTTAGTTTTTTTAAATTTCTTTTGTTCTGTTTTCTCTGTCTGTAGTTGTCTGCAGCCCAGGATCATATAATCCCCACGATGGAGTTCACTGTCTTCAGTGCAACCATACTTTGATATACGGAGCAGCAAAATGTTAGCAGAATATCAGTACGAATACATTGCTCTTCAGTAGCTCTGATGTATTTCATTTTTAATATAGTAATATCAATAAAATGATTTTAACAACTTGTGAATTTTGGTTCCATCAATTTGTTTTAAAAAGGAGTAATATCTAGCCCTTTTAATAAAATATTAGGTCTTGTACCATTTTTGAGTATTTGATTTTTTTTAAAAACTACATTTAGTGTTTATGAAATATGCCAGATTGACCGCTGTGACGACTAAAGCTCTCTAATTACTCACCGAACAGACCGAGTACTGGCAATGGGCATGTATACTTCCCTACAAGTTGCTTACGAATGTGCTTCTGCTTTTTCTAGAAGGACCACCTCTAGGAGTGTACATGTAATTTCATCTTCCAGATCATCCAGTCCTTTCATAGACTGTTAGAGGACTGTGAGGAGCCCAGGCTCCACAGCAGTAGCTCGGAGGTGGAGCACACTGGGACACAGATCCAAGTGTGAGACTCTACTAAATTGTGTTTCTTCCATGAACAATTACCAGGTAAGAAATTATTTCTTTCTGATAGCAGTGACTTCAGTTTCCTTGGTAAGTAGGGCATCAGTCATTCTACATTAAATTTCATAAGCATAAATTAGTGCTACAGGCCCATATGCAATTCCTCCCAAAAAAGTGGCAGAATTTCAATTTAATTAATCAGTCATAATATTATCACTATTTTCACTGCAATCTTATGGCCATGCCAGCAGAACCCAAATTGAACATTAAAGCTCTCTTGGCTCTTATCTGGAGTAGGCTAAATCTTTAGATAAAAGATCTATTTATATCATTTTACACCAGTATAATAGAGTCAACCTGTGTCTAAGGCTTGGTCTACACTAACCCCCCAAATCGAACTAAGGTACGCAACTTCAGCTACGTGAATAACATAGCTGAAGTTCGAAGTACCTTAGTTCGATCTTACCTCGGTCCACACGTGGCAAGCAGGCTCCCCCGTCGACTCCGCAGTACTCCTCTCGCCGAGCAGGAGTACCGCAGTCGACGGCGAGCACTTCCGGGTTCGACTTATCGCTTCCAGACAAGACGCGATAAGTCGAACCCAGAAGTTCGATTGCCAGCCGCCGAACTAGCGGCTGGGTATAGACGTACCCTTAGAGAAGCATGACTAACTGGTTGCCTTAATGCCTTCTCATTGTTATTCCTTAGCGGGTCTGACCCTTAAGGACATGTTAAGCACACTGTCAGAAACCAGCCTCAGATCATTACCTAGTCAGGAGATTTGCGGAGCAGCCCCTATGGAATTCTCAATATAGTTTTAATAAAACACTAGTGTTAGTGGAAACAAATTCATGTTGAAAAGTCTAATTTGTGCTGCCAAATCCGTATCAGTTTCTGTATTGAAAATAGTCTAACTCAGTAGTTCTCAATCAGGGGTATATGTACACCTGGGGGTAGTCAGAGGACCTCCAGGGTGTACATCAAATCATATTTGCCTAGATTTACAACCAACTACATAAAAAGCACTAACGAAGTCAGTACAAATTAAAGTTTCATACAATGACTTGTTTATACTGCTCTATATACTGTACACTGAAATGTAAGTACACTATTGATTTGATTTTTTATAATTGGCTTTTTTATAATTTATATGATAAAAATGAGAAACTAATCAATTTTTCAGTAATAGTGTACTGTGACACTTTTTTGTATTTTTATGTCTGATTTTGTAAGCAAGTGGTTTTTAAGTGAGGTGAAACTTGGGGGTACGCAAGACAAATCAGACCTCTGAAAGTGGTACAGTAGTCTGGAAAAGTTGAGAACCACTGGTCTAACTCATTTGACCCTTGATTTTTTTTTCCTTTTGGGGCAATTGGTGGCTTGAAGGTGGGGGAGGGGGTCTCCAAGTATTTCATTTGTTTTTTTAAGTATTTCATGTTTTCCTTATTTTAGACACTTCCTTGGAGTTTATATCCTCAAAGTGGGGAAGAGTTACCTTTGAAGGAAACAACTAATTCTGATCTCAGGAAATTTCATTTGTAAGTAATCTCAGCTCACCTAGTATTCCCTGCATGGCAAAATAAAGGAGCTGATAGCAGGGGCAGTTTCTAGCTATTTTGACGCGTTTTTAGGTAAACAGTTTAATACCATAGCTCTTCAGGTTTGGGATTTTCCAGTCGTAGCCTTATACATGTAGACCATATGTTTAAAAGTTTGGATCTGTTACACTTATTACATTCTGAGAAGGGGCATTAAATACAGGTGCTTCAGCATACGTAGGGTATCCCTACACTACAAAATTAGGTTGATTTTATAGAAGTCGATTTTTAGAAATCGATTTTATACAGTCGATTGCATATGTTCACACTAAGCGCATTAAGTCGGCGGAGTGCGTCCTCACTACCGTGGCTAGCATCGACTTACAGAGTGGTGCACTGTGGATAGCTATCCCACAGTTCCCGCAGTCTCCGCCGCCCATTTGAATTCTGGGTTAAGCTCCCAATGCCTGATGGGACAAAAACATTGTCGCGGGTGGTTTTGGGTACATGTCGTCAGTCGCCCCTCCCTCTGTGAAAGCAACGGTAGACAATCGTTTCGTGCCTTTTTTCTTGGGTTACCTGTGCAGATGCCATACCACGGCAAGCATGGAGCCCGCTCAGCTCACCGTCACTGCTGCTGTTGTGGGCAAGTCTGCTGGGGGGGCTGCTGTGATTCAAGTAGCCAATGCAATCATTGACGTTCTGTTATCAAGGGTAGTGACTCTGGGAAATGTGCGGGCCTTTTTAGATTTTAGGTGCATCATATTCCTGTCCTTTGTCACTGGTGAAGTCTTGCAGCTGTATATTCCAGTCCGGTCGGCGCTGTAACACCCCATAGCACTTCTGTGGTTGACACATGTAACTGCTCCAGGGCTCTTGCTCTTTTGCCTTGGCCAAGGTACCTTGCCCTACCCGGACCTCCAAGCATTCGACACAGAAGCACCTGCAGCAGCTGGCATTGCTACACAGCAGCAGCTCCTGGCCTTCGCAGCAGACGGTGCAGTAGGACTGCTAACCGTCATCATCCACTGCTTCCCCTGCAACTCTGCTCTCCTGCTCCCCAGTGATGAGCTCGGGGGATCCGTACTGGTCCTCCTGGGTGCTGCTGGCAGCAGACGGTGCAGTAGGACTGGTAACCGTCCTCATCGGACATGTAGCTTGGCCAGGGGTTCTGGGAACGTCTTCCCTGCCCGGCTCCTAGCAACCTCCAGGGCATGATGTACGGCTCCATCACTTCCTCTGCAACTCTCCTCTCCTGATCCCCAGCGACGAGCTCTGGGGATCAGTTCATGAAGCCTGGGTAGTAGTAAGGAGCAGTTCAACTATAGGCTGAGCAAGTGCAGAATGGTGGTAGAGTGTGCCTTTGGACGTTTAAAAGCTCGCTGGTGCTGTTGGTCAGACCTCAGCGCAACCAACATTCCCATTGTTATTGCTTATTGCTGTGTGCGCCATAATATCTGTGAGAGTAAGGGGGAGACGTTTATGGCGGGGTGGGAGGTTGAGGTAAATTGCCTGGTGTCCGATTTTGAGCAGCCAGACACCAGGGCGATTAGAAGAGCACAGGAAGGCGCGCTGCGCATCAGAGGGGCTTTGAAAACCAGTTTCATGACTGGCCAGGCTTCGGTGTGACAGTTGTGTGTGTTTCTCCTTGATGCAAACCCGCCCCCTTTGTTGATTTTAATTCCCTGTAAGCCAACCACCCTCCCCCCTTCGAAATAAAGTAACTTGTTTTGAAACCATGCATTCTTTCTTTATTAATTAAAAAAAAAGCGAGAGAATGGACAAGGTAGCCGGGGTTGGATGGGGGAGGAGGGAAGGACAAGGCCACATTGCTTATTGTAGCCACACTAAAAATCAAACTGTTTGAATGACAGCCTTCTGTTGCTTGGACCATCCTCTGCAGTGGAGTGGCTGGGTGCTTGGAGCCTCCCCCTCCCCCCGCCCGTGTTCTTGGGCATCTGGGTGAGGAGGCTATGGAACATGGGGAGGAGGGTAGGCGGTTATACAGTGGATGCAGCGGGGGTCTGTGCTCTTGTTGGCTTTCCTGCAGCTCCAACAGACGCTTCATCATGTCCGTTTGCTCCCCCATTAGCCTCAGCATCGCGTCCTGCCTCCGCTCTTCGCGCTCACTTAATTCTTTCCTGGCCTCTGCCGCTGAATGCCTCCATGCATTAAGTTGTGCCCTATCAGTGCGGGAGGACTGCATGAGCTCGGAAAACATGTCATCGCGAGTGCGTTTTTTTCGCCTTCTAATCTGCGATAACCTCAGGGACGGAGATGATAGGGGGAGCGTAGAAACATTCTACGCTCTACGATTCTGGGGAGACTGCATGGTCACCTGTGCTGCTGAGTTCGCCACGCTGACCAAACAGGAAATGAAATTTAAAAGTTCCCGGGGCTTTTCCTGTGTACCTGGCTAGTGCATAAGAGTTCAAAGTGCTGTCCAGAGTGGTCACAATGGAGCACTCTGGGATAGCTCCCGGAGGCCAATACCTTTGATTTGCGTCCGCACTACCCCAAATTCGACCCAGCAAAGCGATTTTAGCGCTACTCCCCTCGCTGGGGAGGAGTACAGAAGTTGATTTTAAGAGCCCTTTAGGTCGACGGAATGGGGTTGGTTCTGGGGACGCATTCATTTTTAAATCGACCTAACGTGGCAAAATTCGACCTAACCCCGTAGTGTAGACCAGGCCCTAATGTTACTTCTTAGTCATAAGGGAAATTAATTAAAGAAATTATATTACAAGCACCCTATTTGTATATTTTTATATGTAAAGACTTCATAAAGATTCTGATTTGATGTGAATTGTGCCAAAAAATTAAAACATTTGAAAAACCATAGAGGTTGCTTTTTCAGTTTTAATGAACTAGTTTCTCTGTAGTGCATACTTATGTATGTATATCAAGGGCCTCTAATTAATCAAAAATAAATGCAAAAACATAATTAAGATTAACAATGACTTTTTATTGCTGAAACAGTTGTATAAACAGCATATCTAATATTTAGCAGAATATATAAAATAGCTATTTTTATCAAATGCCATTTTAAAACAAGTAGTTGGGGAAAAGCAGTGTTTGGGGGGAAAATACTTTAGCAGTAAATTATGAAATTCATCTCTGTTCAACTGGAATCTACAAAATTACCAAATCCTAGTTATTCCTCATTTTCATTTGGTAAACAGGGATAAACAGAATGCAAACTTAAGTGTGGTTACATTAATTTGAAGCACTGCACATAAATGTCATCTCCATAATTAGCCAATCACGATAACACTAAATTACTTAGCATTAGTTTGACTTATCAATGGTTAATAAAGCATAGAAAACAGCGAGTCTTGCCTTTGCAAATATGTAGGCTTTGTGTTGGTAACATGCCAAGTAATGTTAGCAGATGGAGCTTTGTACAGTACCTACCACAGATAAATTCCAGGATTACCCTCTGCAATTAATAATTAGTTTTTAAGGCAGTAGAAATATAGATTAAGCTGCACTTTTTACTTTTTTTTTATAAATAGAGAAGTACATTTATCAATCTGATGCACCTTTAAAAAAAAACCTGTAGTTGGCACACAATTCCATCACTTAAAGGCATTTATTTAATATCAACCATACTTCTTGGGATAGAATTGAATTGATAAGTGTTATGCTGCAATAGTTCTTTTCATTTTGATGTGTCATATCCTATAAGGGTCTTGACTTGATTCTGTATGCACACATTGTAGCAAAGTGTGAAAAATGGTTGTTTTTTCTGCTTCTTATAATGAGTGAAATTCATTCCATGGATCAGGCCAACTCAATGCCTATACACCACTTAAATCCTACTTAAGACTTATTTGGAGGGCTTAAATAGAATCATAGAATCTCAGGGTTGGAAGGGACCTTAGGAGGTCATGTAGTCCAACCCCCTGCTCAAAGCAGGACCAATCCCCAATTTTTACCCCAGATCTCTAAATGGCCCCCTCAGGGATTGAACTCACAACCCTGGGTTTAGTAGGCCAATGCTCAAACCATTGAGCTATCCGTCCCCACTGGTACATAGGCCTTGTGCTGTTTTACTACATAGAGGGAATTTCACATTCTATGAACGTACATTCCTCACAAGATTACTTATACCCATTGTCTTATCTTGATAATTCATTAATCACAATTAAATACAGATGTTATATAATATATATAGTCTGTGGGACAAATGTTGATCTCAGTTACATTGGTGTTGATCTGGAAATTAATTTACATTGGTGTAACCAAGATCAGAATTTGGTAATTTGTGAATATATATATTTACACGTGCTGTCAGCAAATGTTTGTGTACATTCTGTATCTAGATATGCAATCGGCATTTTTCATACTTCCCAAAATATTTCCAGTTTTCTCTTTTGTATTTCCCTCAAAATACTTCCTTATTCTCTCAATGCCTGGCTGGAAATTGCAAACTTCTTTGCATATAAATCAGAAAATTTCATTTTCTGTCTTTTTCAGTTTTCAGTGATAATTCCATATAAGATTTGTATTTATATTTCCCATTTAATCTGACAATACCTGTTACTTAGTTTGCTACTTTTCATTGTGGTGCGAGACCTGATATTGCCTTGTCACCTTTGCTCTTATTTTATTTTCTCATTAATTTTGTCTTTTATATCCTCAAGCCTAGGCCCATCCTCAGCACTCTCACTAGGAGTTGAGTGGGTCGTTTGAGGACAGGCTTGCAGCTGCCTTCTACAATGTCTGCACCAGGAGAATTCGCCACCCACAATCTACTCTGCTGAGGGCCCCTTTAAGACATTGTGTCCCTTTTACTTGACCTAGAGGAGAACTGATGGAAGGGATGATCTCACTCCAATGAGATGTTGACTGCTGTTAAGGTGAACACCAGGACTGCTGACTGATACAAGGGTAAGCCCAATATTTACCTTGAGGGACAATGAATGTTGACTATGACAAAATATTAAGTCACTTTTATGTGTTGATACATGCATTCTGAATATTTTCATCCGGAATATATCCTTTTTATAGCCATTCATTTCTTATGTTTATCTTTTTTTTCTTTTACAACTTAACAAGAAATGAAGTTATAGGGTCTAGATACGTTATTAGCCTCAGTTGAGCCATCAGGAAGCAGAAATTAGTAAATGTTACCTCATAAATTCAGAGGTAAATAAATTTTTTTTCCAATTAATTTAGCTGCAGCTAATCAAGGTGGGGTGTTTTCATGACTGATACATAATTAGCAATCAAAAATATATATTAGGTCATGTTACTTATCTCTCTACCAATTCAGGATTCTGTTGTACCAGAAATTTGTTTTCTTCAATGCTGTTTAAAGTTAATCAGGTAGTAGCATCTCCACCTCATTTGGTAGGAGGCTGATCCATAGTCTGATATTTCAGACTGGACATTTTTTTCTGATATTTAGCCTTGATTTTTCTGCTTCGTGGGACATTTGCTTCCATGGTTTCAGTGTTGCATTAGATTCTGGTTCTTACTGCGAAGTGTTTCTATGAGAACTTTCATCATCATCTACAATTTAACACTCTCAATGCATTTTTGGAATTGGAGCATGATAGATTTTAGGGTTGTCTTTAATATCACAAATGATAAGATGCTTGAACTTTAATCAAATTCCTTTTTCACCTAGAATTGATGAACAATTTGGATGTATGGATAGCAAAGCGAAAAGTAACATATTTTTTCCGTACCATGGTCTTTTCTTTTCTTTCCTTGGGGGTTTGTCAGCAATGTACTGGGCATAGTGTACTTTCCATGAAGCCATATAAACACATTATATAAAGGGAACACGTTGGCTGTTAAGGGAAATGGGTGGTAATCTGGGTGGGTTGTGTCAGCCTGACTTTTAAATGAATTCCTTTTCAAAATCCCCTCTATATAATATGGAAATAACTCATGATCCATATACTATAATTGCCTTCAAAAGATATAATTTTGACACTAAAAGTAATTAATAGTCCTGCAGTGTAATGTAAACATAGTGTGAGAATATAAAGATGAGATATTTTTTCTAAAGAGTGAGGAATCTCTTAATTGTGATTGGGGTCTATACCACCAAAGAAGAGAGGAAAACAATTGAAGGATCCATCTCTATTCTGGACAGCTACTTAAGCACTTTCCTAATCAGGGCCTCAGTCTTCTGCTCTTCTGTGCTGTGTCAACGTCTTTACTGCTTTGTTATTATACTCCTCATTTATTTTGTCCTAAGATATGTTATTGCAACCTCCCTGTCTTTTCCCACTCATTTTGTTCCCCCACCCCGTGAACCTCTTCTTACTAAGTTAATTACCCTCCCACTCATAGTCTTTCTATTCATCACCTTCCTGTACTCAAATTCTGTAGTTTTCTCCTTATTGTTTGGATTGGTGTATTTCTTCCATTGTCACTCTCATACCATTATGGCTCTTCCTCTTTCTGATGTTCTTTTGCTCTCACCTTTTTTTCCATTATAAAAACCTTTAAGAAGGGCTATATTTGCCTTTACAATATTAGCTTCTCTATTTGGTGTCTTTTCTGTTTGTCTGTTTCTGTCTTTCCTGTCCCTTGCCCCCAAATCCCAATAGGAATAGTTAGATAGGAACATACCAATGCTTCAACTTGTGCAGTTTAAAGGCTCCCATAATGTACCAGGCAGTTGTGCTATAGTATAACATGGGAGCAGACTTCTGAATGCTGTTTTTTTTTTTTAAACATTTAACCTTTCCATCTACTATGTTTCCATCCCTCCTCACCATCACTTTGAATCTGACAGAAAAGAACAAAGAAAGAACAACGGAATGCTTCATGGAGAAAGCTGGAAAATAAGTTATATTTACAAATAGTTTTGAACTCACATTTTCTATTTGTTTCCCCTCTTCCCCCATTCTTAGTAATAGGAACATTTTATAGGAATGACAGCTTGTTTTTTTTAAATATTCTCTGCATATTGCCCTATCAGAAAACGTATGTGGCATGATCTCTCCAGCAACTGCTTATGCGTATTTGAGGCCAAATTCACTCCTGTTGTAAAGCCACAGAAGTAAGTCAGAGTTGCACTGTTAAGTTGGCTCTGATTTCAGATGGGGAATAAGCAGGAGAATTAAAAGCAGAGACCCTGTGTTCATGGAAGTAACACTAAAAACAACCGGGGAAAGAAGAATGCCTGCTCATCTTCAGACCTCCCCCCACCCCCAAAACACCCATTCACCATGAAATACAGATTTATTCATGACCCATTAGCAGGTCTTGAAATTTAGTTATTAGGGCCCTACCAAATTCACGGCCATGAACTGTGAAATCTGGCTATTGTAGGGGAGGAGGGCTCCTACCATGTGCTGGGCTCCAGCTGCTAGTCCCAGCTGGACTCTGGAGGGTCTTGCTCCTCCTCTGCAGGGGCTGTTTCTGGGTCAGATCAGACCCACCTCCAGGAATCTCCCTTGGCTGCTGGAAGCTCCACAGCTGCACTGCCTTCAGAGCTGGGCTCTCAGCCAGCAGCTGCAGAGCTTCCTGCAGCCATGGGAGGTTCCCGGGGGTGGGTCTCACCCAGCCCCAAGAGTGGCCCCTGCAGGACACGAGGAAGTCCCATCCCTCCCCAGCCTGGCCGGGACAAGCAGCTGGAGCCCAGCACATGGTAGGAGTCCCCAGCTGGGGCGCCCCCAGCCCTGCACCTCCCCAACTCCAGCGCCTTATGGCCCTTGGTGGTTGCCAACCCATAAGGCTGGCCCTTGCCCCCTCCCCTCAAAGTGATGACCCCCCCCATACCCTGCAACCTTCACTTCTGTGCTGGTGCTGGTACTGGCTTCAAAGCTCTCTGGCTGCCCAGCTCTGAAGGTAGCACAGAAGTAAGGATGGGAATCCTGCGACCACCCATGGCTCCTTTTTGGGTAGGGAGGCCCAGGGTTACAACACTCTGTTTCAGATGTTCACATGAGAAATTTACTATTTTTAAAATCCTATGAACATGAAATTGACCACAATGGACACTGTATTTGGTAGGGTACTAGTTCTTATGGACGAAAAACTGCAAGTTAGAGAATTGCCAACCAGCTGGAATAAGTAATACTGCTTGAACATCGGCAGGTGCCTTTGACCATTTTAACTGTCGTCCCCTGTTTTTGACAATATACATTGTCTAATATTATTTGCAGTATTACATATTTTTACCACAGTCAGATTTTAAAATGATCATTTTATGTCAAACTGACATTTCTTCACTTCAGTAACATATGTTTTATTTGATTAAAATTATAAACTGGAAAGAGTTAAATATAACTTCCAGTAACCAGTAAATTGTCTGTTAGCAAAACAGAGCTTGTTTTCATGTTTCTTCATTTTTGTTCAAACCTCGGACGAACACTTCTCAGTATGATACGCTCAGCAACTCAATACGCTGTGTGTGGCTTTGCTCATTAGGAACTATGTAGTTGGATTTTATTTCTACTTTGTTTCCTGTATTCCATGTTTGGTAAGGTTTTATTGTTCTTTTCCACTGCTATTTGAAAGACTCTCTGTAAAATGTAACTTTTTTCTTTCCGCTATAGTCTTCAGCACCTGGGGAGGGACAACATCCCACTGCAGGTTGTATATTCCTTTTCTTTTTCTTTTTGAAGGGGAGAGGATATTATTCTTTCACAGTGGCTGAATTAGCCCTAGTCTATCTTAAATCTTCCCATCACCACATTTTAAACGCTAAAGAAAAATGAGTGCATCTACAAGGTGCCAAATTCACAGTGCTGGAGCCTGAAGTTCACATCTACAGGTATCACAGGTTCATACTGATAGGCTCCCACACATTACATTGCCAATGTTCCTGTTCACTGACATAGTAGAATCACCCTTGTGGAGTACAATACTCCTGCTTGTTCACTCCTTTGCCTCTTTATTGAGGCTGTCAACAAGAGTGCCAGTCAGAGCCAATTATGGGTTGTTTTCTGTGTAGCATTGACATCTGTGCTAGAAATTTGCCTTTGCCCATCAATTTCACACAGACCACTGAACAGCCCTCAGCTGGCAATAGTTACTATGGACCTGGGCTGGCTTTTTGTTCAGTGACCTAGATGTAAAAGGCTCCATAGCCCATTATGAATCTCCATAGCCATTATGAATCTCCATAGCCATCTTGTCATCCTCCCAATCGTGATTTTTAAAAAGCAGTCTCTGCAACTCAACCATATTAGAGAAACAACTTCAGTAAACCAGAGAGACCTGAGAAATCATGAGGAATCACATAAATCAGACAGGAAATTCTGGGTGAAATGGATATGTTGGTGTCAGGATTAAAAATTTGAAGTGGAAAATGCTTAGTATTAACTATGCCCCTGAATTGGAACAGGGATTTGAACCTAACTCTCCTACATTCCAGATGAGTGCCCGAATCTCTGTGTTGGTGGTTATTCTGGGTTGGGTCTTTCAGTCAGTTCTGTTGAAGGTGGAGAATGCCTGGGTTGAGAATCCCAGGAGGGCTTTGGCTTGGGTTGCTCGGAAGCCTCACTCATTAGCTGTGGGGCAGCATCAGGGCTTTGCACATGCTGACTGGTAGAAACTCAGGCACCTGCATGGCTAGGCAGAAGCTGAGTGGTGGTTTTCAGAATGCTAGTGGCACCTAAATGTTGGAATCCTAAGTACCTTTGTGAATCTAGCTTTTAGCAACTTGGGACCAAAATCTGTTTGCTTTATTCATCTGAGTAACATAACTACTTTTGTAAGGTGAATAGGATTTGGCTCTGATTTAGGGCCAAATTCTGCCACCTTTAGTTAGATTGAGTAGGACCTTACTGCACTAGTAATTTCTACTCAGGGAATGAGGTACTATTGTTGGTATTGGTAGCAGGATCAAGCACTTTATGTCCAGATTTGCAAGAGTGCTTAGCATATTGGATGCACACGTGATGATGCTCTTCACAATCTGCCCATTAGTGATTTCCATTTACTACCGCTAGCAGAGTAATATTTTTATGCTAAGAGTGAAACGTGTGTTGGACATTCTTTCTGCTGCTTATTGATAATAGCTTTTTAGTATAATATTTTGATGTACTTTATATACATGTACATAGGCTTGAGGAAAATCATTTTGATAGTTGATGGATTCAGAAGACGTTTGAAAAAATCATAATCAGTCCAAAACCTACTTTCCTTGATTGTCCGCCTGGATGGACTGAGGCTATGTGTGAACTTGAAGGTACATTTTGTTGTAGGACTATTTTTCTTCAGATTTTTAATTGTTATGGTTACTTAAGCTTGCTGTGCATTTTATGTCTTTGCTGCTTTGTAGTTTCCTCATTTTCTTGTCCATGATCTGGTTGAGAAACAAACAGTTGTCTGGCGATTGATAGCTATGTGGGCAAAATCCATACTTGGTGTGAAATCCTGGCCCCTTGAAGTCAATGGCAAAACTTCCATTAAAATCCTGATAGAAGTCTGAGAGAGAAACAATGTAAGTTACGCATCAGGTGTCATGTAGTTAATTACTCATTACTAACATTGCACTAATTCATCATACATGTTAAGTCCATACTTAAGTGCTTTCTTGAACCTGGGCCTCAGTAGTGATTCAACCCAAGTCTAATATATGAGAGTAGCAGAAAAACAAGAGCATGTTTAAATAAAATAGTGGAGACCTGCTTTATCTTACACCTGTTAGTTGCTTCTCCTGTTATACTCCCTGTCACCCTCTGTTGTCAGTTGTACTTGTTTTTCACAACCATTAAATATAAAATTGTTGCAAGTTTCATTGTTTTGTTACTTATAGCCATTATTTCAGATATGGGACGCTTTATATCACAAATGAATTCATCCTGAAATTAATTCTTATAGGATCCATGTTTAGAGTTCTGAAACGATTACTATAATCAAAGTCACAATTTCATACTCTCTTCCCAGTTATACCAGTGCAGGCCCACTGGAGATACACCAGAATAACTGAGAAGAGAATTTGGCCTACTTTTGCACATATAATAAATTTAGCACATTCTTTTAAAGCTTATACCGTATATTTTCAAAAGGTAGAACTTCAAAGTACCTGAAATATGTGATTGATTTGCTGGCTATTTTCTGGCCACACGTCTATTATTGTTGCCCACCAAAAATAAAGTCATGATAAAACTAAAACGGAAATGTTTTAGGCATGGTGCATGTACACAATAGGACAGGCGACCGTACCGTATTTTAATCTGTATCTATATAAAACATTTATTTTAACCTCTATAATGGGATTATATAAATACATAGAATATTTGATAGAGTGTACTCAGTGCACTCACCGTGAAAATAAAACATTAAGACAGGATTTTTTATGTCCAAACTTTTTTTAAATATATGGATTTCTTTGTCTTGCAGCATTACATTACTATGAAAAACAAAATACCAGTATGATGATCTTTTCTCCTCACCAAAAATATTCTTATTACAATGAATAATCTTTCCCAGGCTTATCTAGGATTTTCACCGCAGTGAAGTATTTTATAAAAACATCATTGTACTTTGATTTGTAGATTCCCTAGATTTGTTTGCATTCGTGTCTAGTGCACATAGCTTGTCGTTCAATTCTCCAAGTGCCTTCTTCGTAAGTACAGTGACATATAGTGCATTCATCAGTCTTCACCTCTCGGCCAGCTGGAATGACAGTGGTTTCTGCAAAGCAGTTTGGGCCTAAAAAAAAAATAATAATAATAATTATATATAAGCTGTACTGGATCATAATATATTTAGTTTTTGCTCCTTAATACTGCAGACCTAGTATAAAATTAGTAACAAAAAGTATGTTACTTTTAATGTCATTTAGTTTTGATTTTAAAAACAGGATATTTAATTAGAAAAGGGAATGAGAACCAGCTATTCTTTGTTTGTACTGGGGTTTTGTATGCACATTTCCCCTCCATTCAGGAATATGTATAGGTGTGCTAGTTGTACAGTATTTTGTAGTAAGATCATACACAGCCATGATAGACATCTGGGCAGAGTCTTTTCCTGTAGATAAATACAGATTTCAGATGTGAGAAACACTCCGTATTGTCCAGAAAGAGTAGAACACTATAGCATCGCTACAGGTTATCAAGCATTTTACTTTAGATTTTATTGCTTCTTCCACTGGAAACATGTTTAGAATATACTATAATATTTGTAAAGTATCCAAGCTTTATTTTGTGTTAGCTGAGAAAATATTTCCTGTCTCCATTATAACAGCGTAATTTAAATCTGTACCGCCACCTATGCACTCTATATATTGATACGTTAACCAGCAATAAGCAAAGCACCCTTTTTTAGAGTTCACAGAAACATGTTTGTTTCCAACTACAAGACAGGAGAACTGCCTAACAATAGTCTCTTCAGGCTGGTGCACTACCCCTTATAAAACACTGTTTTTGAGTTTTCTTTGCAAACAAAAAGTAGAAGCCAACTATTTGTGGAGGACAAATGGAATGATCCATATGTTAATTTGAAGAACACTCTCTTGGGATAAAAGAGTATCATTTTGTTCAGGGTCTGTGTACCAGATATACCACACCTATAGGCTGAGCTAGTGTGTAATGAAATTAATGAGTTCCAATGGACACTGGATTAGACCCTTAGGTATCTGCTACAGGGGCAACTCTTCAGTGGTCTAATAAAACTTCCAAAACTCAAGTGTACTTTTTAAATGAAGATGAACTTGCATAATTTTATTCTTTGTATATTTAATGACTGACCACAACTCAGACAACTAAAATGTTAGGCTTTGTTTTTGGATTCTTGCTCAAAGTTTTGCACATAATACAATTGCCATCGCTCACCAAGTTTAAAATCGGCATACTGCATTTAAAGTATCTAATTTTATGGTGGTACCACTTTGTTCTCTGACCCTTTCAGTTTTCACAAGCTAAGCATCACTGGGCTGGATCAGTACTTGAATGGGAGACTTCAGCTACTGCAGGAAGTGATATTCTTCCTTCTAAGTCATTACTGAACTAATGCTCCAAACACAGTCCTTTGGGAGATACGCTATCTTTCACATTCGATTAAAAACGACTTGTGGGTGCTTTATTTTTTTTTTAAAGATTTTGGATTTTTTCCTACCAATATATCTGTCAACTCTGGTATCCTGGTCATATTACAAGTGATAACACTTTCTGATTGCCTAAACTTTCAGTTAGATACAGTTATTATTGTACCTATACTTCTGGGGTAGAACACAGCAGTTGTTTCTCTTCAGTGGGAGATAAAGATGCCTGGGTATCATCCTATAGAGCCCTTCACTGTAAACGATATGCAACAAATGCTAAATTATTAAGGGTGAAATTCACTGCTGTACAGGGAATCTGCACAAGACCTATATCCTACTTAAAATCCACTTAAGCACTGAGAAGTGTAAGAGGGACATAAGTGGTGCTGAAATTATAGGGATGACTTTTGTTCTGAGAGAGTAAATGTTATACTCTGTTGTGACGAGCAACAAGAAATGAAATAAAATAGCCCAATTAATTAAATTCACTAAGGGTCAAATTGTAATGCATCTTATGCTATGAGTAGTACCATTGAAACCAGTGCATTATTTAACATGAGTAACGGTATCACAGATTGTTACACTACTTCAGTTTGGAGAGGCTGTTTATATTGGTCTAGTGTCAGTCATCTACTTAAGAAGGGTAGGCCTATCACAAAATAATGGTGAGACAGCAAGATATTAACAATGAAGATGTTTTCTTAATTTTCCTTGTAGTTAGTGGTCATTCGGAACAGCCACATGAAAATTATCTATTTTAGGGTTTTTTATTTTCTTCCATCACTGAAGCATTTGAGCACCTTTCATGTTAATTAGATTGGTATACCAAAGTTCCTTGTTTACTTCAAGTGGTCTTAAGCTATTCTCCCTCTTTGTTACAGAAAGCTTTGCTCAGGGAGGTTTCCATAACATCAACCACCATGCTAAAACAATAGATGAAACTTAGTCTGGTTATGATGTAAAAATGTTACACCAAACAAGAGGCTACATCAAACAAAACACTGGGAATTTATGTGCACACAGATATCAGTGTATTCTACATGTTGATATGTAGATGTATTCTACAATTCTTCTTCTTCAACTTCTATAGCTTTTGATACTAAAGCATAACTTGACTTTTTGACATGCTAGCCAGAGTGGCCAGGTGAACTATATGTGCTACCAATTTGCTGTGTGACCTTTGCCTCAATGTCCCCCTCCTGTAAAATGGGGATAACACCTCCCTTACAAGGGTAGTGGCAGTATAACAACATTTGAACAACACTTTGAAGGTGTGAATTGCTAAATATATATGTGATTGCATCTCCTGTTTAATATCTACACTATTGTGAATTTAGTAAGATGCTCCCCAGAAAGCTGTACTTTCCCCCCCGCCCCCTTTTTCTGTGTGTCTTCTGGACCATTTGCAAAAATAAATCTGGAGACTTTCTGATGAAAATTAAGGTGCACATTTAATATGCTTGTTCTGCCAGAGATGAGAGACTCCCTACAGACAGATATGCAAGAAGATATTTTATGCTTAGGGACTGCTGCACTAGACACTCCTGACTCAACAAGAAAGAGGAAATATTTATATTGTAAAGATATTTTTCAATCTTATTAGAAACATATAAAACATTTGGTATGATTTAAACCAGCTCTGGGGTTCTCGCAACAAAATTTTTGGTGGCTTCAGAGTGCAGCCACAAACTCTCCCTGGTAGCCGCACTGACACTTTTCCCCTAAAATACTTAATTAACATTAGGAAAAACAAGTATGCACAGATTCACATCCAAATCATTGTAATGTATATTTGTAGGGTTTTTGACAGATTGAACAACAAAAATAATGCTGCCTCCCTCTTCGGCCCACCCAATCCAGGGCTTAATGGGTCCTGGGGCTTGCTTTGAAAAGTGATTTTGTATCTCTCTTAATATCACAGCACACTTAGTAGTTACCTGGGAGGCTATGAAAAGTGATAAGTTATATTGACAAACATACAAGTATCTCTTTTCACAGATAGCTAGTAAGTCTGCTGTGAAAAGTGATACTTGCATGTTTGTTAATATCACTTTTCTCAGCAAGCCCCAGGACCCATTAAACCCTGAATGCGGAGGGGGTATGGATACAGGGCTGTGGGGGCGGGGGCGATGGGAGTAGGTGATGAGCCCCACTGTTGCGTGGCCAGAGCCAGGGCCTGGGGACAGAAACTGCGTGGCTGGAGCTAAGGATCGGAGCCCGCAGCCAGAGCTGTGGGTCAGCACCCAGGGCTAGTGCCTGCCACCGCATGGCTAGAGCCTGGAGCTGGAGCCCAGGAGTGTGTGGCTGGAGTCAGGAGTCAGCGCCCACTGCTACGCAGCCAGGGCCAGGGGTTGGCACCCAGGGCCGGCACCCAGGGCCAGCTCCCACCACCATGTGACCGGAGCCGGGAACATAGCTGTGGGTCAGCACCTGCTGTCATGCAGCTGGGTCAGGGGATCAGCACCAGGGGCTAGGGCTGTGTGGCTGGAGGCCGGTGCCGGTGCCCGCCACCGCACGGCCGGAACTGGGGGCTAGAGGTCGACTGAAGCTCTGTGACTGGAGCCGGGGGTCATCACCTGCTACCCTGCAGCCAGAGCCACGGGTTGGCACCCAAAGCCCCACAGTTGGAGCCCACTGCAGTGCCGTTGGGGCAGAGAATTGGCGCCTATGGCTGGAGCCCGGGACGAGCCGGGAGCTAGCACCTGCTGCCATGCAGCTGGAACCAGGGGCCAGAGGCTGACGCCCTGCGTTTGGAGCCTGGGCCTTATGGCCAGGTTCCTGAAGTCCTGCTGCTGGAGCCTGCTTCCCAAACCCCCTTGTCCCTCCAATGTAGGTCAAGAACTCATCTTGCTCCTGCAGTGTTGTGTCCTACCTCTTGCTCCCCTCTCCCCGCATCACCGCCCAGGAGGCTGTCGTGGCCGCAGAAAAAGCCCGTGGTGGCTGCATGCGGCAACGGTAGCCACATTTGAGAAACACTGATCTAACTGCACATCATCTTCTCTACATCCCCCCCAATGATGAGAAGGGAATTCCTGATTAAAATATAATGGATAGTTAATAGTAAATCAGTCTTGTTATTTACTCACTAATCACCAAAACTTTTCCCCAATTCCCTGCCCGAGCAGCTGGGGAGGAGAAGTTAGCCTCTCTCCCATAGCTCACTCCAGGGAAGTTAAAGGGGTTTAAGCAAAACTCTGGCGTTAGCAAACTGCAAATTTTTAATTTATTATTGAATACGACAGATGGCCTGGCATAGCTGGACACTTGAAGACAAACCAAGGTTTAAAAAATTGTTACTGATTTATCACTCAAAGCATTTGAATTAAAAATAACTATGTGAGGGTAGAGCAGCAACTATTTTACAACCTAAACTATCCAAATACATCTCTACCCCGATATAACGCTGTCCTCGAGAGCTAAAAAAATCTTACTGCGTTTTAGGTGAAACTGTGTTATATTGAACTTGCTTTGATCCGCCGGAGTGCGCAGCTCCCCCTCCCCCCCGGAGCACTGCTTTACCGCATTATATTGGGGTAGAGGTGTACTTGCGGATTACAATTTTATGGTGATCTGGAATGTTGCTTCTCTCTGTTTGCCAGTAGCGTAATGGAAAACAAATCTCTTCTCCTTGGCCAATAAAGCATGCTATCTGCCTTGCTTTGTAGTTTCTAAGCTTGTTCTTTTTAATACTAGCATTCCAACTTTAACATCTGTACAATTTAATGTAGCAACAGCCAATAGAGTTTGTTTGAGGAGATACCAATGATACAAATACCATGATCTAGGTTACCAGCTGGTGTAAATCAATGGAGCTGCACCTATTTACACCAGCTGATGATGTAGCCTCATCTCTTATAGGATAGTCGCAACGTGCCCAATCCAAGAAGTAGTTTGAAATTCTTCAATTTGTTTCCCAAAAGTATATGCTTGATCCTGCATTCTTTACTTAAGCAAAACTGCACTGATGTCAATAGGGAGGTTTCTTTCACAGGTCTAGGGGTCTGATTCTGTTGTAACAGTGGAATAAATCAAAAATAACTTCCATGAAAACTATGCAGTTACATCAGTGTAAAGCCAGTGTGAGATCAGAATCAAGTTCTTGGACAGCTAAGTAAGAAATCCTAAATTTCTTGATCACATTGAATTGTTGTGTTTCAGCCCAATTAAGTAAACACATAGGACTACATAGGTTGAGGCGGCTTCTTATATCCTCAAGTATGTTTTTTTTAAAAATGTGTTGGCATAAATGCATCTCTTGTACAATATTTTGAGGTTTCTAATTGATACCTTGAATGATACCATTATGATGTTATACGCTCTAATGTTGATAAATACAACAGGATTTAATTAAAATGCAAATTTTGTTATCCCAGAAGAAAACATCCTGGTACCAATTATCAACAGAAAGTGTCCAAGCCACTCACTTACAGGTGCAGTATTCCTTGTAACTTTGACAACCTTTTAAGAGAATCTTTCAAGCCGCTGCTCCTCCCTTTCCATCAAAACATTTATGCTTTACAGTATTAATTGTGTTTAACTCCTTTGCAGAGTGACTTTGCTTTTGCATATGCACTCACCTATTCAGACAGATACAGTAACTTAGTCACATTGTATTCAACCATTCCATAATATATTAGGCCAAATGATGGGCAAATAACCTCTTCAATGCATGAAGTACAAGTCAGAGCAAAACTTAGCCCCTTAGAACTACATGCCACCCTCAGTAATAATACTTTGATGTAAAACTGCTCTGTCCTTTGGTCTTAGCCGTCCTACACTACTTAGTAATTGTCCTTCTAATCTGTAATAGGCATGTGGCTGCTCAGGCATCATACAGCACATCTGTCTAGATATTTATATACTGCACTCATCACTGTGGTACCCAAGCACTTTACCAATTATATTTAAAAAAGCCAGTTAGCTTTGCTTTTCTCCACCTATTTAAATGGGCAGATAAATTTAAACCTATTTGTCCTGAAGGCAATGATATGTCATAGATAAAACTAAGTTAGAGAACAATCAGTTTCACCTGACTTTTTCACATACTTTGTTTAAGCAAATTCATCAGGGTCTTTCCCTGTTAAAAAGAACTTTCATAGAAGTTGTACTTAGGGTTAGGCAAGCTAAGGGCCAGACCACAAATTTCAGATTATTAAGACTGGCTCCCAGTACTGTAGTTAAAAAGGATCCCTTCAACTGGAACATTACACTCAAGACCCTACTGTGCCTGCTGAACAATTCTATGTATTGATTTTTTTTTTAAACCGTAACAGAATGGAGAGAAAAAATGAAAAAGGAAGTACCCCATTTAACACAGACCCAGACTAGACCAAACTGCAGGCTATTCCCCGCCTCTCCCCAAATCCAATCCCTACTTTCTTAAAAGATGGTATCCCTATCTGCTTCATCCCCTTCCACTATCTGATCTCATCTAAAGAGTCTGTATCTTCCTGATTTGACTGTTTCCCCATCAGGTGTGTAGATATAACATATCTTTCACACGAATGTTTCTCTGAAAAGTGGAGAAAGCAGTTAGATGAAGTAGCAGAGGTAGTTTGAGACTAGAACAGCTGACTTGCATTCTTCTACCAAAATAAATTCATCACCTCTGTCACTGCCACATTATTGACTACTCTCAATCCAGTTTTGCCTCTTACTATCCTATCTCTCTCGATAGATAGGTATATCTTTGGATACCACTGTACCAGACTAAAGGAGTGTTTTTAGTTATAAAGAGTCGAATTTCAATTTTTAAGAACAGTTTGGAAGTTTTTAGGTCCTAACAATGGGTGCTTTACATGGTTTAATCAAAGCCTTCACTTTGCATATTAAAGTCCTAAACCATCAAGACATCTTTTTAGAGCGGTAGTGAATGTGTATGTTCAAAGAAAAAAGCTCCCATCTGTTTGTAATTTTGTCTGGCTTCTATAGAAAAAGGTGGATTGCACATTGTGCTGTTGTTCATGAAAACTGTTTTGTTCATGCTCAATAGAATCTTAATGCATTGCAGAAGAAAACCAAGAATACTTTTCTAGGGTCATTTTTCCTGTTATATGCATAGAAAACTGATACCAACTGAAAGAGAAACTGGTATAGTAAAAACTGTTAAACATGCCAAAATTTAGGAACACGGGTGGAAGAGCATCTGTAGACAGACCGAAGAAAGCTGAACTAAGTACTTGTGCAGTGAAGAGGGTTGGAAGTGTTCTTTGTGTCATTGCTGTACAAAACATATATAGTAATAAGTGCTACCAAGATTGCTGTTGTGTGGTCTGCATATATTTTTTTTGCAACAACTAGGGTAAATCTCCATTTAAAGCTGCGTTTTAAGCTCCCTTTCAGGTTAGTGAGACTTACAAACTTTAAGTGTAAAATAAAAAAAAAATCAATCTACATATTTCATCTGACAGAGCTATTAATGGATCCTCCTGTCTGGTTCTGGCCCCATGCATGACGTCCACTTAAGTGCAGAAATTCAACAAAACAAAGCCACCTTACCCAGTGAAAGCATTCTGCACTTTTCTACATAAAAGTAGAAGCTGATTTTTCACTGCCTTGCTCCTAGTGGCAGCATTTACACCTGTGCGAATACAGTGTAAAATGCTAGCCATTCAGAACTATACTGTTTTATATTAATTTTTCAGAGGTGTAAATGACTGTACAAGATGCAAGGTAATAGGGAATCAGGAACACAGTATTTGTAACAACATTTCTCTTCCACATGAAAATGTGTAAGGTGTGCTATTTGAGAGGACTGGATTTTAAAAATCTTTTTAGTCAACGAAAGAAAACCAGTAAACCAGAGAAAATAAACTGATTGAGCTAAAGTAGAAAGAACACTGTATTATCAAATGTAAGTCAAACAAAGCATCAGAGCATACAAAGGGCCAAATTAAATACATAGACTTGAGTCTCAAAAATAGGCACATGAAACAAGCTTCTTGATCAGAAGAACTAGTAAAGATGGTGGAAGTGAGATACTTAACCTAAAATTATTTTCAAAAATGATAAGACATATAAGAGTGAATCCCCTGGAGAATCTGTTGAACTGTACCAATTAGAGATGAGGTGAACACCTTTCGGAACTGTGTGTATTTCTGGTTGTCCTTAGAAACTCACAAGCAGCTTACACATTCTGTATTTGTGCTTCCTTAGAACTCAGCAGACACCAGCTTGGTGTTTATGGAGTGAGAGGTGGTGGTGCTTTTATAAACTATAAATTCATGTTGGATGCCACAGGTTCAAAACACTCATGAGCCAGGCCCTGCTTATTTGCATCTGAAGTCATCTATTCCCATTAACATCAGAGAGGCTAACAAGATAATTGTCAGTAGAAGGAAGGAAGGTGACTTGCCTTATAGTAACTGAGTTCTTTGAGATGTGTACTCAATATGGGTATTCACTGTGGGTGTGCATGTGCTTTGTGCTCCATTCTTCAATAGCCGTGTCTGTTGGTGCGTGCCTGTGCCCTTCATCTCCTCATACTCACTGCCGAGGAGGTAAGGGGTAACGCAGACTGACCGCCTCCTCAGTTTCTACTCTACTGCAAATCTAAAGCTGAGGTGAGAGTAGGAAAAGGAAGACAGATCATAAATACCCATAAGAACCACACACCTTGAAGGACTCTGGTTACTGTAAGGTAAGTAACCCGCCTTTTTTTCTTCAAGTGCTGGTACCTGTGGGTGACTCCCAAGCAGGCGGATGTGAGGAACTGCTCTGTACCAGTTTAGAGGATTGTTGAGCCAAAGGAAACATCCTTAGCAGAAGCCTGAAGCAGGGCACAGTGGCTGGTAAACTTTTGAATGGAGCCCAGGTTGCTGCTCTACTGATCTCTGACGGTAGGATTCCTGGCAGGGAAGCCACTGAGGCAGCTTGAGCTCTGGTAGATTGAGGAGGAGGGACTTCCACAAGCTCATAACAGAGGAGGATGCAGTGGGAAATACATTTTAAGAGTCTTTGGGAAGATATTGCCTCTTGGTAAGAGAGACTCATAACCTCAGATCTTGTCCTGTCCAAGTAGAAGGCCAGATTCAGATCCCAGGCAGGTTTACTGTTTTGAGGTGGGTAAAAACCAAGTAGCTCTTCACAGGAGGATGAAAGACATTAATAGCTTCTAAATGTACCCATAAGTGAACTGACAGGCCTTATGACTTCTGTGAGAGGAGATAGTCCTGGATAAGAGGCATCCCTGACCCCTCCAGAAGCAAATAATGCTTCTAGCACCGCAGGGAGCACTGCTTCCATTTGGCAGCATAACACTTTCTAGTAGAGGGTTTCCTGCTATTGAGAAGGATGGATTGGACCTCCTCCAAGCAAGATCTCTCTAAGTCAGTTGCCCATTCCAAAAACCGGGCTATCAGATGGAGCAATGCTGGGTTGGGATGGTTGGACCTGCCTCAATTCTGTGACAACAGGCTGGAAACAGCAATAGGTGAATGCACAGGTGAGAGGCCATCTGCAGAGCAGTGGTGAACAAGAATGATCATGGCCACCGTAGTACTGTTACGATCACCATTGCTGTATCCAACTTGATCTTTTAGGGGAATAGAAGGTAGGAGGGGCATGGGAGGGAAGCCAGACATCAACAGATCCAACTACTGCTTTATGAAGGCATCCCCTCTGAAGTTGTGCCCTTTGGCAGTCCGAGAACAATAGGCCTGTCTATTTCCCTAGGGTGTAAAGGTGCGCCATGATGGGAATCCCCACTGACTAAAAATCCACTGGACCACTGATAAGTGGAGCTCCCACTCGTAAACCTCATGAAAATGCTTGCTGAGGCTGAGGGAATTAGTTACACCTGGTAGGTTCACTGCAGAGAGGGTAATCTGATGCTGAATGGACCTATTCCAGAATTTGTCTGATTACCTGCAGAGTAGGTCAGACCTTGATCCTCTGTTTATATAATAAACCAAGGGTCTCAAACTCAATTTACCTTAGGGCCTGTGCCAGTCCTCAAATCCTCCCAGCAGGCCAATAATGTCACTGAAGATGGTGTTCAGAAAAGAAAACGTTTATATTGTATTTTTTATTTCAAATTTCTTAGAAATAATAAAATTGGCATACAACTTTATACAATTCTTCGCCTGCCAGAGAGTTTTTAGTGTTTGCCAGACACCTGGCAACACTTCAGTTCTATCAGTTTGTTGATGTTTGGCCTCAGTGACTGAGCAGTTGAAACCTTCAGGATCGCAGCAAGGTGTGCATCAGATAGTTGTGTTTGGTATTTTGTTTATATTCATTGTGGAAAAAAGTGATGCTGCCTCCATGGCTGACTCTGCCCAGCAATTAATGATGCTGCCTCCATGGCTGACTCTCCCTGGCAACTAGTGATGGTATCTCTGTCCCTCTCCCCCAGCCCATGGGAGCTGCGGGCGGCGGCGCCTACATGCTGGCAACATGGCTGCATGCGTCTCTCCTCTGCAGGCTGCAGTGAGTAGGTTCTCAGGCCGCAGCCAGGACTTTGAGACCCCTGCAATAAACAATGGAAATATCTGACCTGGACGTGAGTGGATTGGATGAAAGACAGGCACCTCTTCCACACTCCGTGAAGTGCCTGAAGCCTCAAAAAGGTTGATGTGGAGTCCAGGAAATGGAGCTGTGTGGTCATCCAGATGCAATCCCCAGCCCAGAGGCATCTGTAATTAGTGTGTTTGTGAGTGGTGCGGGAACAAAGGAAATCCTCTACACAAATGTCCCTCTGCACCCACCAGGTGAGCAATGTCAGGACACCGTGAGGAAATGAGACTTCTGTCCAGGGAGTCTGCTAGGAGCATAGACCTCCCTCAGCCAAACCTGGAGACTGTAAAGGTGGAGCCTGCCAAAGGGGATCAACATAGGTGCATACAGCTACATGGCTTAGCAGGACTGGACTGTCATCTGAGGACTGAGATGAAGGACTCTCATTGTGAGGTATGTGTCCTGCGGTAAGTAGGCTTTGGCTGCAATTAAGTATAGATTTGCTCCAATAAATTATATAGTTGTTGCTTGGATTTACCTGAAGTCCTAAGGAGTGACGCAGGTTAAGTAGGGACGTGACTGCTAAGTGCACCTCCTGATGTGATTGTCCCATGAGCTGCCAGTCATATAGGTAGGAAAATACAGGGTTGCGTTGATAGTGCAGGTGCACTGCTATCACAGCCATGAAATCTATAGAAAGTTTGGGGGCCATCAAAAGGCCCAACGTGTGCATTTTGTTTTGGAAGTGCTCTAAATCCACTGTAAAATGCAGGAATCTTCTGGGTGGATGTCTATATGAAAATAGGTGTCCTTCAAGCCAAGAGCCAGAAACCAGTTGCCTTTTTTCAGGGAAGGGATTATGGCCGCCAGGGTAATCATCCTCTAACTTGAGTGGCGGATGAAGACGTTCACCTGCTTGAGGTCCAGGATGAGTCTCCAGCAACCTTTCTTTTTCCAGAGTAAAACCCTTCTCCTTATGATGAGGGGGTACAGGCTGTATAACCTCTAGCTAGATTAGGGAGTACAGCTCTTGTCTGAGAATCCTCATGTGAGTGGGGTTCATGAAGAGGGGCACACAGTAATTTAATTGTATAGCCAGTTAAAATGTTGCCTAAGACCCTTTTGTCCACAATCATAAGCTGCCACATTGAAAGGAAATGGGCCAGGCGGCCATCAAAATAGTGGGGGAGACTACTTGTGCAAGGACTGGTTGACTTCTCTTGTGTGCCATCAAAATGTCGTCTTAGAAAGTGGGGTGGGTGGAGGATGGTGGTGCTGTACTATGTCTGCTGCAACACACCCTCTTGTGTTTTTTTCATTGGCTTGTAGGCAGACAGGTGAAACCTGCAAAAAAACCCACAGAAATTGGGTTTGGTTTTGGCTTAATTGGCTTGAAAGTTGCTTGTTGGCTATTTTTTGGCTTGTAGCTTGTTGCGGGTCCATCACAGTCCCAGACTGCACGCCGGGGGGGAATCTAGTCACATAGAATGATGGGGTTCTTAGGGATTGGCTTGTTTTGAAATAGGATTAGCTTGATTTTTGGCTTATTGTGAAAGTTGGGGTGCTTATTTACCACATGAAAGTTGACAACTGTGCCTGTAGGCCCTTTGGTGATAGAACAGCTGAGGGGTAGGTTGGTATCTATGCAGTGGTTGCTGAGAATTTTTCTTGCAAAATGCCGGGGTGTATATAAATGCAAAGGGATGTCACGAGAGTCCTGAAGGGAGTGAAGCTACTTATCACTTTTCTTGTTGAATAGGTTGTTGTTATTCTCAAAGGGGAGATCTTCAGCTGTTGCCTGGAACCCTTTGGGGAACCCTGATGACTGCAGCCAAGAGGCCCGCCTCATAACCACCATGTTTCTGTGGAGCTAGCAGCTGTGTTGCTGCATCAAGTGACACCTAAGGGGACTATCTGGCCACTAGCTTCCCTCCATCTAAGATAGTAACTGGGACCTACATTCCTGAAGTAGTTTATTGATGAACTCGGACAGCTTGTTATAATTAATAGTCATATTTTGACATGAGTGCTTGGTAATTTGCAATACGGAATACTAGGTTAGCTAACAAAAACGTTCTTTCTGCTGAAGGTAGTCTCCTGGCATCCTTGTCTGAAGGAATGGGCCTGGGCAGGATTAACCTGTTCTTCTCTATGACTACTTGGACAACCAGAGACCTGTGATTAGGGTAGGAAAACATTCAACTTCGGTGGAGGGAACAAAGTAAGTCTTCTCAGCCCTCTTCAGGATCAAAGCAGAGGTAGCTGGTATGTGCCAAATGTCCTTAACAGGCCGCAGAAGGGCTTCATTAATAAGGATATCCACCTTAGAAGAAGCCATAGACTTGAGAATGTCCAAAAATTTGTGTTTAGGATCCTGATCCACTTCCAATGGAATCTGGAGGGTTTCTTCAATCCTCCTAAGAAGTTCCACGTGCTGCCTGTAATCATCCAGAGGGGGAGGGAGAGGCTGACACCTCATCGGAGATAAAAGATGCTGTTGGCAGATCCAGCAGTCCCTGCCGCTCTTGCTCCCAAGTGCTCCAGCGGGGAGGGAAAGAGAGGGGCTGAGGCTTCTCTCTTGGAGGCACTCTCTTTCAAAAGTGATGCAGTGGGTCCTCATAGTTTGGGGCTCAATGGTATGGAATCCAAGAGCTCCAGTAATGGCCAGTGGGTGGGGATAAGAGAGATATGGAAGTGGGCCCTTTGGGGACACCACTGGTACCTAACTCCATAACACGGGTCAATGGGATGTAGGGGCCTCCGGGAGGCTCTGGAAGCCCTTTATGGGCTGATGTCCATGTCCGAACCATTAGGGAAATCAGCAATACTGTCTCCTGTTCATCCATGGAGTAAGAGTCATCTCAGTATGGCAGCATGGTCAAAGCCATACCCCCATGACCAGCATCACAGCTTGACTAGTACTCAGGACTGGTGAACGACGTGGACAAGGTAGTGACGTCTCTTACTAGAACTGGATGTGACAGGATCAATGACTCAGGATCTGTGTAAATCACCAAGTCCTCAAGAAGGCTGTAATGAGGTCTGGTGGTAGGAGAACTAGCAGGAGTCTTCGGTATAGGCTGGTCCACCAGTGTGGGCATGGGCATGGTGGTCTTGGTGCAGTGTGGTACTGCCAGTGTGCAAGGTGAATACGCCTTTCTATCTTTACGTGCCTTTGTGGATGATTTCAATGCGCTCGAAGCTCCTGGTACTGCCAGTGTCAGTCTGTGTGCCCTGTTAGCTCCGGATGCACCCACTCCAGAGCATAGAGTCTCACAGAGTGCTAAGGAAAGGGAAAATGCAGTTTTTTTCTTACAGGAATTATAGGGTGATTTGTGTCTCTTTATGAGCATATTTCTCCTTACCCTTTTCTGGCTTCATTTCGTGGAGTCCTCGGAGGATTCTGGAAAATGCCAGTGCAGGAAGAGCAAAGCCTGAAGTCTCTGGCTGACCAGGAGGAAAGTGAGAGGGTACTAGATCAGAAAGTGGCCTCATGGAGAACTCCATTAGATGCCTGCAGAGTCTGAACTCTCAAGACTGTGAGGTGGAAAGGAGCAGCAGGTCTCACACTGATGTAATGCATGACTCCCTGAGGCAGTACAGGCAGCTCTCCTCATGTCACTCAGCAGGAAGACCGAAGACCAGGCCACGATGGGCGTGAAGCCTAGGACTCTGGGCATATGAGGGTATGTGCCCCAAACAGTGGGGGGAACAACAGGGAAGACAACCCCCCCTCACTATCTACAACTTAATTACTATCTAATATAAAAGACTATTTACAGGTCAAAGTTCAAAGAAAAAAGCTAGAAGGCTACAGACACACAAGGTGCCCTCTCAGACTGCGAGCTGTAGAAAGGAACTGGAGAAGCAGCTGGTCTATGCCGACCCTTACGCACTCAGGTGGGAGCATGAGGAAACAGAGGGCGCAAGCGTGGACTAATGGACACTTCTATTGAAGAATTTCTGGTCCCAAGTGCACAGCGTGCATGTGCACCCACAGAGACCAGCACTCAAACAAGAAGAAAAAAGTATGTCCAAGAATGCAAAGTGAAAATATGTTAGCTAATGGTTCAGGAAATATTTCTGAAGAGTGGTAAGGGGATAAGCCTAAGAAAATTAGATTGCTCGTCACTAAATTTCCCTTCAGTTATGTAAATTTTAGAGAGCTCAATGAGAGAACACTGAGAAAAGCAGAACTTGAAGTGTTACTTGCTGGCCAGGTTGAATATCATGTATGCTGCATCTCATGGTGGCTATTAGCAGAATGTAATGAGTCACTGATTGCTCCAGAGCTCTCTGTGCGTGTTCTTTCAGGGACTATTGATGTTCCCAGAGAAGTTCATAGGTCTGTTTCTTCTTTTGTACTCTCTTTAATCCATGTGACTCCATTGGTTTAAATAATTACTCCTGACTTACACCAGTGTGATACCAGAACTGGGCCTAATAAGAGGTTTGGATAGACTTCAACAGGAACCGGATTTTAGCATTCACACAACGTCAAGTTCATCTTACTGTTGAACCTTAAAAACCATGTAAAATGCAGGTATTTCCTTGTTAAAGGCCCAAAACAACTTACCTTAAAACTATCACACTAGTTTAAAGAGACTGAATTTACAAAATGCAGGCATTACAGGCCAGTACTTTAATGCATTAGAGAAGTGCTACAAATTTTGAAATAGTTAATCTAATACACCAAAGTACTGCAGCACAATCTAAACTGGTCAGTTTCACAGCACAGCAATGGAGTTAGTTAGGTCAATGAGAAATGTACAATAGCCTAGATTAGCAAAATAGAAAATGTTATGCATATTAACACTAAATCTGTGTTAAACTGACAAAGACTACCAAATACTAATGAAGGAAGAGATTTGGGAGTTACTAAAGAAAAATCCCCATAATCTTCAGATAAATTCAAAGATAAAGTGAAACCAAAGTATAATATAATACTACCTTGGTAGTCGAATAGGATATAAATAAATGTAAGTAGTTTTACAGTCTATCTATGTAAAACACTGGGTAGCCCTCATCCAGAGTACTGTATCCAGGTTTAGTCAATAATTATTGCTTGTTAGGCATTATGTAATTAAAAAAACAAGAATGATATACCAAGTATCAGCTACTGTTTAACCTCTTTTTAGATCCAATATATGTTTTTACACAGTCCTAGAGTTATCTTATGATTAAGGCTGCGTGTCTGTCACGGAAGTCACAGATTCCGTGACTTTCCGTGACTTCTGCAGCGGCTGGTGCTGGCTCAGAGGCTAGCAACAGCAGTTTGGGTGTGTGGGAGGCTGCTCAGGGCTGAGGCAGGGGTGTGTGGCAGTGCCTCACTGGGGGGAGCTCCCTGGCTCCCACTGGCATGTCCCTGCAGTTCTTAGGCGGAATGGTCAGGGGGGCCCTGCGCGCTGTTCACGCCTGCAGGCTCTGCCCCCATAGCTCACATTGGCTGCGGTTCCCAGCCAATGGGATCTGCGGAGCTGGCGCTCATGGCGGGAGCAGCGCGCAGGTCCCCCCTGGCCACCCCTCCCACCTAGAAGTTATGCTGGTTGGAAATGGGTAGGAAGCCTGCCAGCCCCGCCAAACGTATCCATATGGAACAGCAGGAGTCCTGAGCTGTGCCTGCTACCTGTCCCCCCGAGCACCCCCGGTGCCCATGCTCCCCCTTCCCCCGAGCACCCGCTGTCCCCCAGCCCAAGCTTTAGTTAGGGGTCTATAGTAAAAGTAAAAGAATTTTTGTTTACTGCCCGTGACCTGTCCATGACTTTTACTAAAAATAACCGTGACTAAAACGTAGCCTTACTTATGAATTATTGTGTGTCATTTACATCAAATACTGAATCCAGAAATACTAAATTCTAGTAAATTCTGCATAAGCTTGAAAGCTTGTCTTTCACCCATTCAAGTTGGCCCAATAAAAGACATTGCCTCACTCACTTGCCTCTCTAAATTCTAGAAAGGTTGTTTACCTGTCAAAGTACACAGTTTAATTTCTCTAAAGGTCCTTCTGCGACTGAGGTGCTTTAAGTGTTTGGGGCACTCTTACACTGAAGTCAGAGTGTCAACAAGGGGAGTTATGCCAGCCTAACTATACAGGCTTAAATTCGCATTTCAACTTAAATCGGTACAAACTGCCTGTGTAAATGAGCCCTAAGAATATTATTAGGGCTAAAGGATTAGTAAGTTTGGACCCTTAACTGAAATGAGACCTGTACGTAACAGAAGGGAAAAGTAGCATGGAATGTCAGACCTGGTAACTCAGTATTTTGGGTTTGTTCAACTTTCTATAGCAGCTACGGTTTTTCTTAATATCATATCAGAGAGCTTTTGAGAGGTGCTTTTTTCATCAAGATATTTGTTGAGTTACTTGACAAAAGGTGAGAATGCAGCAACGCAGCTACTATCAACCCCTATCCTTACACAGAATGGGCCAGATGCAGCCACCCTTATAGAGGGTAACACTTTAGTCAAGTAGTCCTATTCAAGTCAATGGGAATATTTCATGAACTGGAGTAGTGGTTGCAGTCAGACCATCACAAAGCAACACAAATTGCTACTGTACAAGGAGGACATCTTTCATAATTCTATTCATTGTCTTGTCTTTGTTTTCCCCTGGTAAATGATTATGATCTTTGTTTAATTTCAAACGGCACAGGTTCCCAGCTTAGCTCAATAGTCCGGTCACTCCTCTTATATGAGATATCCACACACACTTCAGACAAGCATATCCAGAATATTCTGCCCATCAAATATTTCACAATTGATTTTTTACTCCAGACATCCATCATTCTGTTCTCTCTCTGTCTTTTGGAAACATGAACTATAACTTTTAATGCTAAAGCTACACAATTATCCATCTCTTGTGGAAAGTGGTAAGTGAGTTCAAGTGCAGCAGGCGCATGCCAGAAGTGTATTCCAGAAGTTAACAAGCTGCCTGAGATTTAATTTAAAAATAACAGTTGCACTGGGGCAAAAAATTGCCTGTCAGAGCATGGCCGTGGGGTTATTAATAAGAAAAATGAAGTGTATTATTAAAAAACCCAAGAATTATTAACTTCTTTGTGGCTGAACACTAGCTGCTTTTTAAAACTAAATTCCCTTTAGTTTCCATTTGTTTGTGCCTTTCCCCCCCACAAAAACAGCATCCGTGTTCTGTTATGGGCACAAATGGGATGGGGTTCAGAGTGCTAACTAAAAAACATAACTGGAGAACATTACTGACATCAGTTTTCAGTAATAAACTTTAACAACATTCTTTGGAGTATTTTTAGCTTTATTTACATGCTAAGAATATATCTTGTACACCGCTACCTCAATATAACGCGACCCGATATAACACGAATTTGGATATAACGCGGTAAAGCAGTGCTCCGGGGGGGCGGGGTTGCGCACTCCGGTGGCTCAAAGCAAGTTCAATATAACGCTGTTTCACCTATAACGCGGTAAGATTTTTTGGCTCCCGAGGACAGCGTTATATCGAGGTAGAGGTGTATATACAAATTGCCTCTTTATTGGTATAACAGGTATGACATTTAGAGCTGATCAGGAGCGTTTTGACTAACTGTTTTATAATTGGAAAATGCCCATCCAAAACTTTTCATGGAACCAATCTGTTTCAATGGAAATTTACTTGGGATGGTTTCTTGGCTCCAGGGTGGAATTTCTGGTCAAAAACCAAACAGCATTCATGCACCCACCGACCGCTACGTCTACCTTCATGCCTCCAGCTTCCACCCCAGACACACCACACGATCCATCGTCTACAGCCAATCGCTGAGGTACAACCGCATCTGCTCCAACCCCTCAGACAGAGACCAACACCTACAAGATCTTCACCAAGCATTCTCAAAACTACGATACCCACACAAGGAAATAAAGAAACAAATCAACAGAGCCAGACGTGTACCCAGAAACCTCCTGCTACAAGACAGGCCCAAAAAAGAAACCAACAGAACTCCACTGGCCATCACCTACAGTCCTCAGCTTAAACCTCTCCAACGCATCATCAGTGATCTACAACCCATCTTGGACAATGATCCCTCACTTTCACAGACCTTGGGAGGCAGGCCAGTCCTCGCCCACAGACAACCTGCCAACCTTAAGCATATTCTCACCAGCAACCACACACCGCACCATAACAACTCTAACTCAGGAACCAACTCATGCAACAAACCTCGATGCCAACTCTGCCCACATATCTACACCAGCAACACCATCACAGGACCTAACCCGATCAGCTACAACATCACCGGCTCGTTCACCTGCATGTCCACCAATGTTATATATGCCATCATGTGCCAGCAATGCCCCTCTGCTATGTACATTGGCCAAACTGGACAGTCACTACGCAAGAGGATAAACGGACACAAGTCAGATATCAGGAATGGCAATATACAAAAACCTGTAGGAGAACACTTCAACTTCCCTGGCCACACAATAGCAGATGTAAAGGTAGCCATCTTACAGGAAAAAAACTTCAGGACCAGACTCCAAAGAGAAACTGCTGAGCTCCAGTTCATTTGCAAATTTGACATCATCAGATCAGGATTAAACAAAGACTGTGAATGGCTATCCAACTACAGAAGCAGTTTCTCCTCCCTTGGTGTTCACATCTCAACTGCTAGCAGAGCAGTTAGTTCAATCACCCTCCCTGATTGAACTAACCTCGTTATCTCCATACTGATTTATACCTGCCTCTGGAAATTTCCCTTACTTGCATCTGAAGAAGTGAGGTTCTTACCCACGAAAGCTTATGCTCCCAATACTTCTGTTAGTCTTAAAGGTGCCACAGGACCCTCTGTTGCTTTTTACAGATTCAGACTAACACGGCTACCCCTCTGATAGCATGCATGCGAGAGAGACCCACCTCAGAATAGCCAGTTGCCTGCTGGTTTGGGCAATCACGTGGGGTATGGGAGACCCAGATTCAAGTCCCTTCTCCAAGATAGGCAAAATTTAAAGATCTGATCCTGCAAAGACTTACGTGTGTGCTTAACTTTACACACTGTGAATAGTCCCAGGATTGTGGTCTAATCATGTTAAACAGTTTTTCTACATTTTTCTCGTAAATAATGAAGACATCCACTTAATACTTCTCATCTCTTTGCAAACCTGCTCCTAGTGGCTGCATGCAGCAGATGTTAACATCTCTAAGACTATGTCTACAGTGCAAGCTAGAGATGTGATTTCCCTGCTCCTGTACATATACTTGCAGTTGCTTTCATTTAGCTAGCAAAAGTATAAAAAACAGTGTAGCTGTGGTAGCATAGGTACATACCCACCCATTTCAGGCAGCTATGTGCTCAGCCATGCTTCCACTGCCACTCAGGGATGCTGGGTGGTGGGGGAGGGGGTTTGTGCTGAGAGCCATTGAACCAAACTGTAAACCCTGTATATGATAGAAACCACTTCAAGCTACACTGCTATTTATACTTGTGTTAACTTGATGAGAGCAAACACATGTATGTATACACCAGCAGGGGAATCTCACTCCTAGCTTGCAGTGTAGACATAGTAATAATTTTAGTTAGGCTCTTGTGCCTTTGTTACAGACACCCTCCTAGGTAATGAGTAGCCCTAATCTGGACAGTGTTTATCTGTATTGTTCAATAGGAGAGTCAAGAGTCACTGGATTACACAGGACAGATTTATTTCTCTCGTCAGCAGCAGGCTTAATTAATTAAAGATAATGTTGTAACAGTTAAATAGTTTTATTGATCTACTAGATTAAACCTATTGGTCCCAAAAGAGCTATTTACAACCACAATCAGTTACATGGTAAATGCAAAATATAAAGATAAACTTTGAAAACAATGATGGAATTCTAACTCCCTCTCATTTCCGCTCTCTCCAGTCCCAGAAAATTCAGAAACAAAGGAGGGAAATCAACAGTTGGGTAGAGGAGATATTTGGGGGCAGGGAATAGCAGGGAGCCAGAGGATGGAAGGATGATTTGAGGCAAAGAAAGAAATAATAGTTTGGGGGAGTTATAAAGAGTGAGAAGAAGGAGTAGTGAGGGCACAAGCAATGGAGGGATGAAGCAGGAGAGGCAGGCAGGGCTGTGCGTAAAATGGCCCAAGAGTGTTAGCTACAAGGGCGGGGGGACACTTGGACTGTATTTATTCTGTTTAGTAGGAAGAAGTGTCATGGCTGTTGGGCTATATATTGACAGAAGTTCAGGCTGCTTTGGGGTGAGGAGGATTCAATCTGGCTTTGTAAAACTCAAAAGGGCTGCAGTGCTCCATGAATGCTACAAGCCCTTTAATCTTGCTGAAGTTGCAAGTTGGAGCCACAGGGTAAAACAGATGAGGATCTATAGTAGTATAAGGAAATCTCTTGCATTTCAGACACTGTTGCACAGCTCCCCTGTCTTCAGTGTTACCATCTAGCATCAAACTTTCTTTGAATGTCAATCGAAGTTGAGACCGATAGTTTGAGTCCACCTGTTTACAGCTAATAATATTTCACTTTCTCCTTTCATGGTTGTTATAAGAAACAAGGTGGGGGAGGTAGTATCTTCTATTGGACCAATTTCTGTCAGTGAAAGGGACAAACTTTTAAGTTCCATAGAGCTCTTCTTCAGGCTGTTATAAGCATATACTCGGAGCTCTTCTCTGTGTTACCTGAGTCTCTCAAGTTGGGAAGGCCAGGCTGAAGAGGTGAGTCTTGTAGCTCTGTCTAAAAGGGCCAGGTTTCTACATAATTGGATGTTTTGATGGGGGCAAGTTCCAGAGGAGCTAAAGGAAGAAAATATAGCCAAGATTTCTCCCTTAGTCACTCCCAGCACAACTTTTCATGAGATAGCAACAGGCCTAGTTTGTACTGTCAGCCTTCAACATTAATATTGAGATGTCCCTCTTCAGTATCTTGTTCATATTAGCTAGTTCAGCCTTCTATGATGGCAGGATGCACTGCCACATTCCTCTCCCCTAGAGAGGTCAAAGTGCTTAGAGAGAGATCCAGCCCTGGCTCATGGTTTTGTGTGAACCAGAGTCCCACAAGCTTAGCAGCTGGAAGCCTGGTATATGGCTCCTGTCGGCTTCTTTCTCTTTGAGGTAGTGTGGACTAGATGTGATGTCTTACAAATGACTGACATTTAAAACTTCTTTCCGCCCTGGGATGGAAAGCATACCATTAGCAGGCACTTCTGTCCTGATTGCTGGTATTTCTGGAAAGGAGCCTTTATGGCTCTAATAATGGAAATCTCATGAGAAGATAACACAGCTCAGGCCTTCTGCTGCCTGGCTAAGAGCAATGCACCTCCCAGTCCCTAGGTACCCCAGGCACATTACTGTTGTAGGGAGACTTAGCGACCTGCTAGCACCTCCTTTTCTCCAAGACATCAGGATCTGGAGCAATTACTGAGATATGAAAACTAGTATTTGTATTTCCTGTAATTTAATTATTGTAAACCTGTTCTGAAATATTTCCATATGATATATTTTTTCTTTGTAAAATTATCTCCAAAGGCAAGTATTATGGAAATTTAAACTTCCAGTGAGGGTGGGGGAGAGAACAGCTGGTACTTTAATGTTTATCTGAAAGCTACGTTTGCTTTCTCTTAGGCAACACCAGAACTACAGGAAACTAGAAATGACTCCCCAGACTCTCCAGGCTGATTTTCATAAAACTCAGATTAGTGTACCAGAAAAGAGGGGTAAATAAAATGAGGGAAAGTGACAAAAAAACCTAAAAAAATTCATTTTACTCGTCTAATTAAATTGTTTCTACAAAATCTCCTTCAAGCAATAATTAAAAGCTCAATTTATGTGTATGATTACATTGCCAGCCACTACATTTATCTTCATACTGTTCTTCTGTTCAACAGTAATAAAAGTGAATTTCTAGACCACTTCCACCAACGATTACCTAATACAAGCATAAAGCAGGCCAATGCAGTTGTGCCACTGTCAGATCTCTCATGTAGCTGCTCTATGCTGACAGGAGAGAGCTCTTCTGTTGACATAATTAAACCACCCCCAATGAGTGGCAGTAGCTATGTCAGCGGGAGAAGCTCACATGCCAACATAGCGCTGTGCAAACTATCACTTATGTTGGCGAAACATATGTTGCTCAGGAGGGGTGTTTTTTCACCCCGAGCGACATACGTTTTGCCAACATAAGTGCTAGTGTAGACATGGCCTAAAAGAAGCAGCAGCTATAAATTATTGTGCAAATATCTTAGTACTGCAAAAATATATGGGAGATAGACATCTATCAGTATGGTTCCAATGTGAGAATCACATGCTCCGAGGGAATATGGGACTGTCGTTCCAAGGGGGAGTAAACTTCCTCTTCTTGGACTTGTTCCCCTTTGCCCAATGTGATTCATCCCTGTGTCACACTTTCTCACTCAGGATCTGATCATGCTAATATTTACTGCTTACTATTGTGAGTGGTACCAGTAACTTTATACATGTAGGTAGTGCCACTGAAGTCAGTGTATTACTTGCATGCATAAAATTAATCACATGAGTAAGAATTTTTGGGGTGGGCTCCTGTCTGGGGTCCAGTAAATAGGGCACTGACAGGGAGGTCAGGGGACCTGGGTTTGATTCCTAGCTCTGGCCACTGGACTGTTGTATGACCTTGGGCAAGTCACAATCTCTATGCCTCTTTTCCCCTCCCAACATTTCTGTTGTATCTATTTTTGGACTATAAAATCTTCAGGACAGGGATTGTTCTTTACTATTTCTTAGTACAGCACTTTGCATGATGGGGTGCAAATCCCAGCTTGGGTCTCTAGGTGCTACAGTAATACAATTAATAATTATGTCTACGAGCCATTCAGAACTAGGTGCTCGATACTAAATAACAAGGCTGCTGACTCAGAAATTTGAGTTAAACCAAACTGTGTGGTGAGAAAAAGATAAATATCAATGAATTCTCACAGAGGTATCTATGAAACAAAGGAAACATGAAATCACTGGATAGGCAGTTTGAAGGCTGCAGATCTTTCAGGACATTGACAATAATAAAGACATACCATACAGTAACATTCACAAATACCAAGGAGATTCTGCAGAGATTGAAAGGTTGGAAGACTCCATTTACCCAGTACTAAAAATACCATAGGCAAGCAATAGAAAGAAATTTCTTTTGTAATTTACTCTTCAAAATAGCAATCTGACAAGAGTATTTTATTAAATTTCCATCACAAACATAGAAGGAAAAACAGAAGATGATGCTGGCCTAAATATCTTCTCCTAAAGGCCACTAATTTCAACACTGAAAAGAATATTCTGCCCTGCACTGTTATGTTGGCACAACATGACCCCAATTCAACAGTATTTTTATTTTAAGCACTTGAAATGATCAGGTTAAAATTAGGTATGTGCATAGGCAGCTTCCTGGATTTAGCGCCTCTATTATCCCCAGAATTCTGTGAAATTACTTATTATGCCCTACCAAATAAGACATCTCAACTACTATAGGAAGCAGGGAATGCCTCTGTACCATCCTTCAATCAGCTCTCCATTATCCAGCTACTATCGCATTTAATAAAGTCATGTTATATCATTTAAATGGCCACTTGGGGGATCTCTAATATTTTAAATGGTCCCCTTCCCAAAGTGGATTAAAGTAAAAATATTTTTATCAGATTTGATTATACTTAAATTGAAATTATGACAACCTACTTTAAGGCCTAAACTTACCATAATCTATTACAATAATTTAAATCAAATAAATAATATTCAAGCAGTAGGTGTTTGCTGCCAAAGTTTTAAAGAAAGACCACTGAACAGGAGGAAATCACTGGCTAAGCATCTGGAACAAGTTTATGTTGTGTGTTAAACCAGCTTTTGACAACAGTAGCCTCTTCCGCAGGTGCATAAATAATATTTTCTTCTTTTCAATTTATTCAACTAATTCAGTTCAATGACAGAAGTTGAGAAATTGACTGGGAGTTTAAAAAGCATAGAAGCTTCTTTTCCTCTTCCAATATGTGACCAAAAACTAGGTGTGGGAAGATGAGAGTTACTAGTTCTAAAAATCTTAAAGGACACCAGGACTAGAAACAATCAGTTCAATTCACCGACTTCAGATAAGGCTTCCTTTGTTTAATAAATCACTTAATTTTAAAAATGTAAAATATATTTTGAGAAATGTATTTTCTTATATGCTCAGCACATTTAAATGAAAAACAGTTCTTAAATGTTAGTTTTGTGAATTTTTAATTCAATTTCAATTTCCATCGGAATGCAGCTTGACAACTACAAGTAAAAAAAAAAAAGCATCATCTAGTAAATAATAAATATGTCATTCACCATTTTCTAACAAAAAAAGTAAAAAGAAACTGAAGGAATGTATGTTGAGCTAAATAATTGCTTACATAAACATGTATAGCTATAGTGCTGGTTAGCAAAAAAGTACCAAATTTTGAATGAAGGCTATATTTGTTTGTAAATCAACATGTTTTAATGGCTACCAGTCAATAAGAATCAACCCTTTAAGAAATTAATTAAAGTACAAAGGCAAACAAGGTTAAAATTGATGATGCAAATAAAGGTTTTCTGTTCACTAATTTAAATCATTATTAAAATCAGTGATTTAAATCACTCTGATTTAAAAATCGGTCTACCGTGTCCCCTCCACACTGACTCTACCCATTTCTTAAACCATTACTGAAGGAGGAAGCTGGTTTTATATGCTGTCATTTTGAGAAACCCTCAGAATTTGGGTGTCACACAATCACAATGCAATCACTCAGTGATACATCAGTTCCCTTCGAATTATAACATCCTAAGTGATATTGCAAGTTCCTGGGTCTTGGATGAAGGTGTCCCGATAATTATGAATTTTAGTTATTTACTTAATTTTTATTAAATATTTTAGGGGAGAGCCCTAAAACTAGATCAAACAATTAAACTGATTAAAACAAAAAAAGCCCACATTATTTAGTATGTTATGTATGATACAGAATCTGCACTGGTCTCTAAGAATCCTGACTCCTTTCCTCCAAAGTTACTGGTAGGCATAGAGATTAAGGCCCCAACCATCAAAGCATTTCAACATGTTCTTATGTTCAATTAGATGAATGAGATTTAAGCAAGCGTTGAAGTGCTTTGCTGAATCAAGGCCTGATTGAGGTTAGAACTCTGTTTAAATTATTTTTCCCCAAAAGCAAAGATGTTGTTATAAAATTGCTTTGAGAGTTGTATTTCATCCTCCTGAGGATTGTCTTTATCCAAGGCACCATAGGTAATAGGGTTGGTATGGAGTGGAGTTGTGGATGTGTCAAATGCCGTTGCTAAAAGAAAAACACTGTAAATAGTAAAAACAACAAGTAGTACTTGTGGCACCTTAGAGACTAACAAATGTATTTGGGCATAAGCTTTCGTGGGCTAAAACCCACTTAATCAGATGCATGGAGTGGAAAATACAGTAGGAAGATATATATACACAGTACATGAAAAGATGGGAGTTGCCTTACCAAGTGTGTGTGTGTGGGGGGGGGGGGGTCAGTTCTAACGAGACAATTCAATTAAAGTGGGCTATTATCAACAGGAGGAAAAATCACTTTTGTAGTGGGCCACCCTGATTACCCATCCAATCAACATCAAGATTCCCCCCCTCCCCAAATCCTTCCCCTCAGAAAACCCTACTCTCAGAAATAACATGAGGTAGAAAGGAGCTTTTTCAGAAAGTTGAGTGAGTAGGGTTAAGATCCGGTTTACATTGGAAAATGACTAACTTTGCAATTATAACTGTGAAGTCACTATTGCAGTTTCATAAGATGATTTGCCTGAAGTCCTTAATAAAAGACTTTGAGATCCTCATCTGGAAAGCACCACAGAAATGCAAACGATTTCATGGGACACATGCTCTGCTAGGTCAAACCAGGTGCTTTGAATGCTAATTCAGAGGGCGCCATCCTCCTTTTAAGCACAAGCATACCACTTATTTTTCAAGATACACAGGGAGGCCTGCTCAGTTCTTTGAGAAAAGTATAAATTGTATAGTCCCTTAGCAAAAAATGACATTTTTTCTAAAGCACATGGTACAGACGCACTAACCAATTTCTAAAAACAATTTAATGTCTAAATTGTTCCCAATCCAGAATGTCCAGGAAACATTGTTTCCTTATTGTCCTCATAGACTTAATCCTTGAATGCAAGTTTTAACCTGCATCAATGTTTTATGTCTGATTTCTAACTTGTGAAAAACAGTAATTTATAATGGAAGTCCTGGCAGACCCTTTACTATAAAAGGCCACTTTAACACCTGAAAGGAGGCTAAAGCATTTAGAAATGGAAGCTGCTTAGTGGAATTTGTGTGGTTTCTGGAAGACATTTTACACCCTTCTTTGAGGATTTGCGTTGCCACATTAGCTGAATTCTGTTGTATTTAGAACAGTGCTCTAGGTAAAAATGTACCAACAGCAGGACAAAATAATCCAGCTGTAAAGATAAGATTCTCTGAGGGAATCATATAGCCAAAATAGTATAGCAACTACTCTTAGAATGCCTTTGACAACAACTACAGCTAAAAGCATCTGCATCTCTGGCTAATGCTACAGGCACCAGAACTGTCAAAGAAAATTGGGACAAAGTCAAAATACTCTAATCACTGCTAAATAATCACATTGATAAATTTAGATTTCACATTTTAAACACTCCTGGCATGTTGTGTCATTTTCTTAAGGCACGAAGTCTTAGCAAATAAAAGAACTCTACACCTGTAATTATGGGACTCTTTAGCTAATTATGTCATATTTATTCATCCTAAATAAAACTGTGTTGACAGGGAATGATTGAAGGCAGATACTGACTGTCAGAAAGAGGCAAACCCTTCAAATTGGATAAAATGTTAAATCTAGTTGAAGGCAGCAGTAGAAACCTGCCTTTCATCTCTAATAATTTCCCATATGAGGCTTCATTCCCTTCAAAGTAGAGATTTTAGAGGCTACATTCAATCACTTATTTTTTTCTAATAGCTACTCTATTGAAATTTTTTCTTGAATATGACATTGTTGTTAAAAACATTCCAAACATAAGGATATTTATTAAAAGCCAGACTCTACCCCAAGATCATCAGAAAGTGGAAGACAGTGATGAAGGGACAAGGCTAGAAAGCTCAGGTATGATTGACACCTCATTCTTATCTAAGATAGGCTACAGCACTGGCTGTAGATGAAAATATTCAGATTCTAGAAAATACAAAACAAAAATGGATGTTTCCAGGCATCCTTTCATCCAGACCATTTTGAAACACCAGAAGCAATTTCCTGCATTTTAGAAGATGTACAAATATTTTCAGACTTTTATTTTAAATTATAAAGAAAGTAGATATCTGGAATTCTCTACTAGGGAAGTGTTACAGTATGAAGGTTATGTTCTGTGACAGCAGTTAGTGCACACTAAACACTATGAAACTAGGGTTCCAAATGCCCTCACATTTCCCATTTGATGCATATAGAAACATTTGGTGCCTAATTTTCAAAGAGGCCTTAGTATAGCATTCTTCTGTGCACATGGCAGTTTGAGAGCGCAACAATTGTGTATGTACTCTACAAGCACTGATAGCTGCACTGGTAGCTAACAGATTCAGTCAACTAACCACACAGGTGTCAATGCTTGAAGAGTTGTGGCACTCATGTACTCAAGAATTTGCATGAATGCTTTCTGAAAATCAGGCCCAAAGTGCATAGAAATATTTAGTGTCTTCTATTTTTTGTTCTATTTTCTTTCCTTTCATCACCTTTTTCTTCTATTTTTTCTTTTCCAGCCTTCCTCCTCCTGTGCTCCCATCTCCACTGTGGAATCTACAGTGTTGGGGATCACAATACAGTAGTGCCCCATCACTGTTAAAATATGGTTCAGTAGATAGGTTTAAAACTATATTTGATCTGTGCTCTTAAATCATGCTAGAACCCTGCAAAAAAATTCAAGGGTACCGCACAGTTTGGGAACATGGCTTGGTCCTGTCTACACTGTAAGACCAGATTTTAGAACATCAAGAGGACCTAATTCTCTTCCTGCCGTGGCTTCAACACTTTCTGCACTGGACATTTCCGCCTATCTTGTCTCTGCTGCCTTCCTTCTACCATCATTCTTACTTTTCTCCAGTCTCTCCTTCAATCATTCTGGGCACACGCCCTTGGATTTCTCTTTTCAGAGAGAATTTCCCCTAGTCTCTCTTCATTTTTTTAGTCACTCTCTGCCCTGCCATACAGGATCTCTTCACTGAAATCTCTCCCCTTTGTGATCTCAACCCCTTTTCCTTCCTGCCTCAATGACCTTCCCATTAGTCCAACTTAAGCTCACAGCAGCCTGCCCCCAGGACCTCACAATACCTGGAAGCCTTCTCTGTCTCAGTACCCCATTTCCCAAGTCTCCACTACATAGGTGGTACCTCTCAAACAGCTTCTTTCGGCCTCTTCTCGGTGTGCAATAAGAGCTGCAAGAGGAGACAAGATGGGTGAGGTAATATCTTTTATTGAACCAACTTCTGTCGGTGGAAGGTACAAGGTTAAGAGTGACAGAGCTCTTCTTCGGGTCTGGGGAAGGAAGCAGAGTGTCTGAAATACATATAAGTTGGAACAGACTGTTAAGCAGAAAGGGTAACATGTTGCAGGCAGCTACTTGGGGGTTAGTGAGCAATTGGGGGTTAGACTGTTATACATATACGTTTTGAAGTGGACAGTTAAAGGTAACAGGCATTGTGGTATGTTACAAATTATTGTAATAAGCCATAAAATCAGTGTATATCCCTGTTAAGCCCTGAACTTTTGGTGTTTTGGAATTTAAGTTCCCAGGCTCACCTTTTGAAGGTGTTGTTCTAGTTTCCCTTGAGGACAAGTATTGCAAGATCAGATATGGAGTGATCACTTCGTGAAAAGTGTTTGCTTATAGGTGATATGGTGTTTTACTTTGTAGCTCAAAAAAACTGTACCTTTCACCAATAGAATTTAGTCCAATAAAAGATATTGCTTCCCTACCTTGGCGCTCTCATATTCTGGGACCAACACAACTATGCCATCCCGGTAAATCCTTTGGTGACAGTCTGCATTTTTCATCATGATTTACTGACTGGCCAGATAGCTCATTACATGGACAAAAGTCTTTGGATAGATTTTTATAAACTGTTCAAAGTGAAGAGATTCCCTGTTGATTTGTTAAACTGTGCGTGCAACTTCTGCACTAAAATATTCATAGCAGCATTACTGAAATCTGTTATATTCATGCACACGCACACTTTTGTCACTCACACAAATTATGTTTTGATAAATGTACACAACAAAGAGGATTTTTTCCAGAAGTAATAGCACTGAAACATTGTACACATTAATCATGAGTATTTACATAGGCAATCTATAATAGGAGTTTATTATAAATAAGCTTATTAGGATGTTTTCTCACTCATTTGTGTGCACAGCTAGGCACTGCATAAATCATCAACCAAGCAGATTTTAAAGCATCTTTAGAACAGCCTTACCCTAACTGTAGCTTGTATAGCTCAAAGGAAGCAACATGCAGATACAATAATACAAGAAAAAAATCATAAAGGGAAGGACAGGTCCCTTACCCAACTGGGCCCTTACCACCTCCCTTTCTGAATTTGGGATTCTGAAAACTGACAGACAAGGGTCTGCCCATCTCAAGAGTCCATAGAACCAAAATTGAAACACTGGGAGAGAGAGCCAGCAGCAGTCCAGTGATCAGTATCAGCTTACACATTCCTGAAGAAAAGCAAAAGTATGTTCCCTCTATTGAAAATATAATGAATATGAAAAGTAGTTCCAGAAAAGTTGTGATTCTTTATTCATCTCATGGCAATGACACTGGTTTCTTCCTGCATAGATTTAATAGGGTCAGATATTCAATGACGGGGGGGGCACACATATACCAACATACATGAGGCACAAAGAATGCCAGAGGATGCCACAAAGCAAGAACTAAATTCAGGACTTTGGAGCGGAGACCGGAGCTGGAGCGTGGAGGAGCTCCGGAGCAGTGGAGCTGCAGGTTTTTGCCTGGAGCTGGAGCGGAGCTGGAGCACAGCTCCAAAACCCTGATAAATTTGCCTGCCTAAAGCTGGCAGTTGAACAGTTACTTGCATTTTCAAGTATTCCAGAGCCTTACCTGTATGTAGCTGGAGGAAACCCCAGGAACTCAATGGCTATGGCAGAAGTGGGGGAGGAAGTGTCATGTATTCTGGGTACAGGATTAATTCCTCTCTAGCAGTCATAGGCTGTACTCTATTAATGCTTTTATACACAGCTATATTGCCACTGCTGCATACAGTTAAGATGCTCTTGGAAATAATGTCAGAGAACTCTCCTGACACACAGCAAGAGTTCTTTCCTAACTCAGGGTCTAACTCAGGCTCCAACTCAGGAAAGCATTTACACCCATGCTTAATTTTAAGTTTGTGCTTAGATCTCATTGACTTCATGTCCTGGATAGATATACTTTCCTGACTCAGGGCCTGAATGAAGAAGTGAGGTGATGAAGAATTCTTAAAGATCTGCAATCTGAAGAGATCAAGCTCTTGGGCTGATAGTTACACTTCAGAGTTGGGAGAAAAGGAAAAGTTAGGTAAGGGAATGGTCAACTGTATTATACTGTTCAGCCACTAGGTGGTGCTGTGTGTAAGAGACCTTATTTAAATGAACCTTAGCTATACCTGGCAGAGTGTTAAAAGATCTTATGATGAACATATCTCATGTATATGAGCAAGCTGTGAGAACAAACAGAAGGAAAAATAGCAACAAAGGTTGCAAGATCTCATCAACATGCCACTCTTCAATGCCTCAGAGAGCGTCAGCTTTGACAAATGTTCATAATGGACAGACTGGAAGTAGTACTTTGCACAACTTTAAATTGCAAACAAATCCACAAGGAAATTGGAGATATGCAGGTATCGTCTTTAATTTATGCTAAGGGAAGCAAGCAGAGCATATCTTTAAATCTTTTGACTTTACTCGGGACAGTCACAAAGATGACTATTACTGTTGACAGTCAAACAGCTAGGTTTAATGCAGGGGTCGGCAACGTTCGGCACGCGGCTCACCAGGGTAAGCACCCTAGCGGGCCAGGCCAGTTTATTTACCTGCTGACGCGGCAGGTTCGGCCGATCGCGGCCCCCACTCGCCGCGGTTCGCCGTCCCGGGCCAATGGGGGTGGCGGGAAGCGGCGTGGGCCGAGGGATGTGCTGGCCGTGGCTTCCCACCGCCCCCATTGGCCCGGGATGACGAACCGCGGCCACTGGGGGCCACGATCAGCCGAACCTGCCGCGTCGGCAGGTAAATAAACTGGCCCGGCCCGCTAGGGTGCTTACCCTGGCGAGCCGCATGCTGAACGTTGCCGACCCCTGGTTTAATGCATACTTTATACCACTGAGAAATGGTATTTATGAAAAAGCATGTTTTCACCAGAGAATTCAAGAACCAGCTCTAGGTAAGCGGCGCCGGGCCGGAGCCCGCACCCCTCCTGCCCCAACCCTCTGCCACATCCCACACACCCCTCCTGCACCCCAACCCCCTGCCCTGAGCCCCCTGCCACACCCTGCACCCCACACCCCAACTCCCTGCCCTGAGCCCCCGCCGCACCCTGCACCCCGACCCCCTACCGCACCCCTCATCCTCCCTGCACCCCACACCCCAATTCCCTGCCCTGAGCCCCCTGCAGTATCCTGCACACCTTCTGCACTCCCTGCCCTGAGCCCCCTGCCGCACCCCTCACCCCTCCTGCACCCCACACCCCAATTCCCTGCCCTGAGCCCCCTGCCGTACCCTGCACACCTCCTGCACCTCAACTCCCTGCCCTGAGCCCCCGCCACACCCCGCACCCCTCCTGCCCCCCCTGGGGGCAGGGAGGGGGCAGAGTTGGGGTGAGGACTTTGGGGAAGGGGTTGGAATGGGGGCAGGGAAGAGGCGGGGCAGGGGCGGAGCCTCATGGGAGGGGAGGAGGGGGGCAGGGCCAGGGGCAGCAAGGGGTGGGTGTCAGTGATGTGGCCCTTGGGCCAATGCACTAGTCCTCATGCGGCCCTCGTGGTCATTTGAGTTTGAGACCCCTGATTCAGAGAGTGTGATCAAAGGACCACAGAACAGCAGCCTTCTCAGCTGCAGTGTGGTAGCTATCATCAGGAGTGGCGGAAGTGCCCTAAAAGTGGGGAAGGCACAGGCACCTGAACCGTGGCCCCGCCCCCCCAAGGACCTCCCCTCATCTCACACTTTCCCCCTGAGGCCCCGCCCTCACACCGCCCCTTCCCCACAAGACCTCCCCCCACTTGTTCCTCTCCGCCCTCTCCCCCTGTTGCTCACCTCTACGGCCAAAAAGTGGGAGAGCATAGCCCTCCCACTTTTAATTGTGATGGAACCATGGCCCCCTGCCCCCCCCCCGTTCCAGCACCCCGACCATCATGGGCCTAGTGAGAAAAGCGGAAGAACTTGACAGAATATTTGTTTATATTAGATTTTTGAAAGGAAATCCAGTACAAATAACATTAAGAGACAATGCTGAACCATACAGCGTACACACATGCTGTGGGATTCCTCTCCCACTACTTCATAAAGTGGAAACTGAGTTAATGAAAATGGAGCAAATTGGCCTAATCGAGAAAATCTCTGAGCCAACAGCATGGTGTTCCCCAATGGAACAAGTTATAAAGAAAATTGGCAAAATACAAAATCATTGTGGATCTTAAAAAAAGGCCTTAATGAAGCAGTGATGAGAGAACAGTATTTCCTCCCAACATTAGATGACCTTTTCCCCAAAGAGGAAGGAGGTACAGTATTCTCCAAGCTGGATGCCTGGAGTGGATTCAGGCAAATTCTGTTAGCCCCTCCCTCAAAAAATGCTAAACTGATTACATTTTCACACCCTTTGTGAGATTTGGGATTTCCCTTTGATTTTGGGATTTCCAGTGCACCTGATATTTTTCAAGGAAAGATAGCAGAACTGTTAAGAAACAGAATAAAGTTGTAGTTTTCATGAACGATATTCAATGGAAAAAACGCCAGTCAGTCTGGACTGAAGCTAAACAAGGAAAAATGAATTTTCCACCTACTCCCAATTGAGTTTTTTGGGACAGAAAATAAATAAAGATGGAATCAATCCTAACCCTGAGAGAGTAAAAGCAATTTGAAAATTGAATATACCAATTAATGTACCAGAACTGAGACATATACTGGGGATGGTAAACTACCTTAGTTGATACTACAAGACCATTCTATGATAACCAAACCACTGAGTAAACTATTAAATTCAAACATATTTTGGCTATCGGGGTCAAATCAAGCAAATTACCTTCAAAAAGGTTTTTTTTTTTTTTAAAAAGATCACAGTACTTGATCATTTGAGCTGTTGAGATGTGAACAGACCCACAATGATCAGTCCGGAGCCAAGCAGCTACGGCCTAGGCAGTGTACTGTATGGCTCTCAGTGGAAGCCAGTTGAATTTTGCTCTCTCACACACTCAGAAGCAGAAAAATGATATGCACAGATTTAAAAAGTGTGCCTGGCAAATGTATGGGCACGTGAGAACTTTTACAGATATATCTGAGTGAACTGGATTCATTTACACTGAAAACAGACCATAAACCACTTGTAACCCTCGTATCAATAGAGAAAACCTGATCAAGCACCGCTGAGATGCCAGTGTCCATTGCTAAAGTTTATGGGATTTAACCCAATTGCAAAATACGTACCTGGGAAAAATCTGGAAGTAACAGACACTCTGTCACTGAGCCCAGTATCACACTCAACTACCCATGAGCTTGAAGATAATGTAAAAGCATATGTAGATGTTGTGAACACATACAGACCAGTGTCAGAAAAGAGACTACACCAGCCACAAAAAGCAGCCTTGACAAACATGGCAGCTCTAAGTTACATTAGAGATGACTGGCCCAAGTATCTAAAGGACACTAAGGAAGTGACAAGAGACTACTTTGCAGTGCATGGACAATTAAGCAAGTCAAATGGACTCAAAAATAAAGGTAATTGGATCGTAATTCCAAATTAAACGACTGGAGAAATCTTAAACCTCATCCATTGAAGGACATCAGAAATTAACTAAATGCCATGAATGGGCCAACCAGTCAGTGCGGTGTCCGTACATCAGCAAGGACGTAAAGTTCTTCTGCATGTGAATACTGCAGAACTAACAAAGCAACGTGACACAAAGAACATTTAATAACAACACCTCTATCAGACAGACCTTGGAGGAGACTAGCTGCAGACTTATGCAAATTCAGAGGACATAATTATCTGGTCGCCATGGACTATTTTTTCAGGAATATAGAAATAATGTACTTGAAAGATATAACATGTCACAGTGTTATCAAGAAACTGAAATGCACTTTTGCTCACTGCAGCAGAATTTAAGTCATTTCAAATGAAATATGATCATCATATTACTAGCAGTCCATTAGCTTGTGGTTAATATGGAGAGGCTGAGAGAGTTGTACAGACAGCCAAGAAAATCCTACAGCAGGAAGATCCATTCCTTGCTCTTCTGAGTTACAGATCACCACCAAGCACAACTACCGGATATAGTCCCACACAACTCCTAATGGAAAGACAACTCAGAATTACCATTCCAACTTTGGAAAATAATTTGTCTCCAAAGTGGACAGACATGAAGAGAATAGCCAAAAATTCAATTAAAAGGCTAAAAGAGCTTAATGCTTTTACAACAGAGGTCACTCAATTAGATAACTGCTGGGTCTAGAACCTGGAGACAATGTTCATTTCAAATCGGATGAAGAAAAGGGATGGACAACTGCAAGTTTCAAAGAAAACGAATTCAGCACCTAAATCATGTGATCGAGACTGACAGCAGAGAGTTCAACAAAAACTGTCAACATCTTCAGTTTGTTCCTCAGAGAGAACAATCAATAGAGCATACTCTACAGATGGCAGGTGCAGAACAAGACGATGACTCAAGGACTCTAGACCAAACATAGCCAGTTATTGCAACTAATGGATAGCCAATAAACCAAACTGTTACGCTTTCGGGTCATGTAATTAGGAAAGCAGTATGATTCAGAGACACTTAACAGACTGATACTTACTGAACTTCAAAGACAGTGTGATAATGTAAATATTGTAAATTGTAGGAATGTAGAACTTAAACGGGGAGATGGAATGTGAAATTGAATTGTGCTCAAGTATCAGAGGGGTAGCCGTGTTAGTCTGTATCCACAAAAACAACGAGGAGTCCGGTGGCACCTTAAAGACTAACAGATTTATTTAGGCATAAGCTTTCGTAGGTAAAAAACCACTTCTTCAGATGCATGGAGTGAAAATTACAGATACAAGCATAAATATACTGGCACATAAAGAGAAGGGAGTTACCTTACAAGTGGAGAATCAGTGATGACAAGGCCAATTCAGTCAGGGTGGATATGGTCCACTCCCAATAATTGATGAGGAGGTGTCAATACCAAGAGAGGGAAAATTGCTTTTGTAGTGAGCCAGCCATTCCCAGTCCCTATTCAAGCCCAAATTAATGGTGTTAAGTTTGCAAATGAATTGTAGTTCTGCAGTTTCTCTTTGAAGTCTGTTTCTGAAGTTTTTGTTGTTGAAGGATGGCTACTTTTAAATCTGTTATAGACTGTCCAGGGAGATTGAAGTGTTCTCCTACTGACTTTGGTATGTTACCATTCCTGATGTCTGATTTGTGTCCATTTATTCTTTTACATAGAGACTGTCCGGTTTGGCCAATGTACATGGCAGAGGGGCATTGCTGGCACATGATGGCATATATCACATTAGTAGATGTGCAGGTGAATGTGCCCCTGATGGTGTGGCTGATTGGTTGGGTCCTCTGATGGTGTCGCTAGGGTAGAGTAGCCAACGGGGTTTGTTACAGGGATTGGTTCCTGGGTTAGTGTTTCTGTGGTGTAGGTGCTGGTGAGTATTTGCTTCAGGTTGGGGGGCTGTCTGTAAGCGAGGACTGGCCTGCCTCCCAAGGTCTGTGAGAGTGAGGGGTCGTTTTCCAGGATAGATTGTAGATCGTTGATGATGTGCTGGAGAGGTTTTAGCTGGGGGCTGTACGTGATGGCCAGTGGTGTTCTGTTATTTTCCTTGTTGGGCCTGTCCTGTAGTAAGTGACTTCTGGGTATCCGTCTCGCTCTGTCAATCTGTTTCCTCACTTCCCCAGGTGGGTAGTGTAGTTTTAAGAATGCCTGATAAAGAACTTGTAGGTGTTTGTCTCTGTCTGAGGGATTGGAGCAAATGCGGTTGTATCTTGGCTGTAGACAGTGGATCGTGTGATGGGTCCTGGATGGAAGCTGGAGGCATGTAGGTAAGAATAGAGGTCAGTAGGTTTCCGGTATAAGGTGGTGTTTATGTGACCATCACTTATTTGCACTGCAGTGTCCAGGAAGTGGATCTCTTGTGTGGACTGGTCCAGGCTGAGGTTAATGGTGGGGTGGAAATTGATGAAATTAACACCATTAATTTGGGCTTGAATAGGGATTGGGAGTGACTGGCTCACTACAAAAGCAATTTCCCTCTCTTGGTATTGATACTTCCACCTCAATTATTGGGAATGGACCACATCCACACTGACTGAATTGGCCTTGTCATCATTGAATTATACTGTTCAGCCACTAGGTGGTGCTGTATGTAGAATACCTTATTTAAACAAACCTTAGCCACACCTGGTAGAGCATTAAAAGATCTTATGATGAACACATCTGGTGTGTATCAGAGGGGAGGACTCCTGTCTCATGCTGAGAAAGAGGGACAATCGATGAGTTATCTTAAGTGCCTATACACAAATGCAAGAAGCCTGGGAAACAAGCAGGGAGAACTGGAAGTCCTGGCACAATCAGGGAACTATGATGCGATTGGAATAACAGAGACTTGGTGGGATAACTCACATGACTGGAGTACTGTCATGGATGGATATAAACTGTTCAGGAAGGACAGGCAGGGCAGAAAAGGTGGGGGAGTTGCGTTGTATGTAAGAGAGGAGTATGACTGCTCAGAGCTCCGGTATGAAACTGCAGAAAAACCTGAGAGTCTCTGGATAAAGTTGAGAAGTGTGAGCAACAAGGGTGATGTCGTGGTTGGAGTCTGCTATAGACCACCAGACCAGGGGGATGAGGTGGATGAGGCTTTCTTCTGGCAACTAGCAGAAGTTGCTAGATCGCAGGCCCTGGTTCTCATGGGAGACTTTAATCACCCTGATATCTGCTGGGAGAGCAATACAGCGGTGCACAGACAATCCAGGAAGTTTTTGGAAAGTGTAGGGGACAATTTCCTGGTGCAAGTGCTGGAGGAACCAACTAGGGGCAGAGCTTTTCTTGACCTGCTGCTCACAAACAGGGAAGAATTAGTAGGGGAAGCAAAAGTGGATGGGAACCTGGGAGGCAGTGACCATGAGATGGTCGAGTTCAGGATCCTGACACAAGGAAGAAAGGAGAGCAGCAGAATACGGACCCTGGACTTCAGAAAAGCAGACTTTGACTCCCTCAGGGAACAGATGGGCAGGATCCCCTGGGAGAATAACATGAAGGGCAAAGGGGTCCAGGAGAACTGGCTGTATTTTAAAGAATCCTTATTGCGGTTGCAGGAACAAACCATCCCAATGTGTAGAAAGAATAGTAAATATGGCAGGCGACCAGCTTGGCTAAACAGTGAAATCCTTGCTGAACTTAAACGCAAAAAAGAAGCTTACAAGAAGTGGAAGATTGGACAAATGACCAGGGAGGAGTATAAAACTATTGCTCAGGCATGCAGGAGTGAAATCAGGAAGGCCAAATCACACTTGGAGTTGCAGCTAGCAAGAGATGTTAAGAGTAACAAGAAGGGTTTCTTCAGGTATGTTAGCAACAAGAAGAAAGTCAAGGAAAGTGTGGGCCCCTTACTGAATGTGGGAGGCAACCTAGTGACCGAGGATGTGGAAAAAGCTAATGTACTCAATGCTTTTTTTGCCTCTGTCTTCACGAACAAGGTCAGCTCCCAGACTGCTGCACTGGGCAGCACAATATGGGGAGAAGGTGACCAGCCCTATGTGGAGAAAGAAGTGGTTCGGGACTATTTAGAAAAACTGGATGTGCACAAGTCCATGGGGCCGGATGCGCTGCATCCGAGGGTGCTAAAGGAGTTGGCGGATGAGATTGCAGAGCCATTAGCCATTATTTTTGAAAACTCATGGCGATCGAGGGAGGTCCCAGATGACTGGAAAAAGGCTAATGTAGTGCCCATCTTTAAAAAAGGGAAGAAGGAGGATCCGGGGAACTACAGGCCAGTCAGCCTCACCTCAGTCCCTGGAAAAATCATGGAACAGGTCCTCAAGGAATCAATTATGAAACACTTAGAGGAGAGGAAAGTGATCAGGAACAGTCAGCATGGATTCACCAAAGGGAAGTCGTGCCTGACTAACCTAATTGCCTTCTATGATGAGATAACTGGCTCTGTGGATGAGGGGAAAGCAGTGGATGTGTTATTCCTTGACTTTAGCAAAGCTTTTGATACAGTCTCCCACAGTATTCTTGCCGCCAAGTTAAAGAAATATGGGCTGGATGAATGGACTGTAAGGTGGATAGAAAGCTGGCTAGATCGTCGGGCTCAACGGGTAGTGATCAATGGCTCCATGTCTAGTTGGCAGCCGGTTTCAAGCGGAGTGCCCCAAGGGTCGGTCCTGGGGCCGGTTTTGTTTAATATCTTTATTAATGATCTGGAGGATGGTGTGGACTGCACTCTCAGCAAGTTTGCAGATGACACTAAACTAGGAGGCGTGGTAGATACACTAGAGGGTAGGGATCGGATACAGAGGGACCTAGACAAATTAGAGGATTGGGCCAAAAAAAACCTGATGAGGTTCAACAAGGATAAGTGCAGAGTCCTGCACTTAGGACGGAAGAATCCCATGCACTGCTACAGACTAGGGACCGAATGGCTAGGTAGCAGTTCTGCAGAAAAGGACCTAGGAGTCACAGTGGACGAGAAGCTGGATATGAGTCAACAGTGTGCTCTTGTTGCCAAGAAGGCTAACGGCATTTTGGGCTGTATAAGTAGGGGCATTGCCAGCAGATCGAGGAACGTGATCGTTCCCCTTTATTCGACATTGGTGAGGCCTCATCTGGAATACTGTGTCCAATTTTGGGCCCCACACTACAAGAAGGATGTGGAAAAATTGGAAAGAGTCCAGCGGAGGGCAACAAAAATGATTAGGGGTCTGGAGCACATGACTTATGAGGAGAGGCTGAGGGAACTGGGATTGTTTAGTCTCCAGAAGAGAAGAATGAGGGGGGATTTGATAGCAGCCTTCAACTACCTGAAGGGGGGTTCCAAAGAGGATGGAGCTCGGCTGTTCTCAGTGGTGGCAGATGACAGAACAAGGAGCAATGGTCTCAAGTTGCAGTGGGGGAGGTCCAGGTTGGATATTAGGAAACACTATTTCACTAGGAGGGTGGTGAAGCACTGGAATGCGTTACCTAGGGAGGTGGTGGAGTCTCCTTCCTTGGAGGTTTTTAAGGCCCGGCTTGACAAAGCCCTGGCTGGGATGATTTAGTTGGGAATTGGTCCTGCTTTGAGCAGGGGGTTGGACTAGATGACCTCTTGAGGTCCCTTCCAACCCTGATATTCTATGATTCTATGATTCTATGATTCTATGTATGAACAAGTTCTGTAGCCAGTCCATATCTGGAACAGAAGTCCACGACAGATTATGTAGCCCAAAGATTACTTCATCCTCCAGCTGCCAAACAAGCAACAATTGCAAGAGGGGGAGTGAACCCCCTCAATGATAATCAGTTTGTTTCCTCTTCCACCTGCTTTTATGGCCTAGACATTGAACTAGGAACCTCAACTTTCCTATTTGAATCTACAAAGTGAGGGTTACTTTATGGCTGGACTCACTTCTGCAGGCTGAACAGATGCAGAGAAAGTTTGACAGGTCGACCAAGTACAGGGGCTATTAATGCACGCAAGGCTGGGAACTCCTTTGCACACGTTATTTCCCGTAGAAAGTTCCACAATGCATAGACATAGTTTTATTTGTTCTTTTCTGGCTTCCACTGCTGACTGCCTGTTCCCAGGTAATTGACTGCCACAGACCCAGCAGCTGCAACCTTTCACAACTTGCGTGGTTCAGAAGACCAGAGATATATTTTGCTGAAATGTGCCCATAAGTTTTTCCAGAACTCCCTGATCTTTACTGCAGTGTGGTCTGACTTTCTTGGTTGCTGAAAGCTAGTGAGTTGATGCAGAATTGATTTTCTGAAATGGTTGTTGTGGCTAAACCTCACTATCAGCTCCTGTTTTAGAGCAAACAGTTAATGCCATCTACTGCTGCAAAGTTGCAATGGAGAAGATCTGCCATCAAGGCATTCTCTCACTGCAATAAAGGGTTGAACTCGGCAGGGGATTTGATTACTTCTGTACAGCATCACCACAATCTGTCTAAACAACAAATTTTAGGTTTTGGGGAGGAGGAAGATCCATTGATCCATTAAAGCACAAAAAGAGAAGATTGAAAATTTTGTTCATCACAAAAATCTCATTTTAAGTTATTTCACATGAACATTAATCAATTTATGAACAATGAATATCCACAATAAAAACCGTGACAGCGTCAGAGTGATTAAACAATTCCCTCTTCTTCCTGCCAGCAACCCTTACAAATAAATTCATGGAGCTACATTCGACTCTTTTACAACGGAACAAAAGCCAAACTGAAGGCAAAATTTGACCCATTATATATTTAGGAATATATAGTAATGGAGTATCTGGAGCTCTGAATGCCCTGCATCAGAAGTATGACATGCATAAGCCTGGGGGAGCTATAGATGAATACAAAGCTTTCTTTGACCTATGCCTAATTAAATTAACATACAACAATGTAAAGAAAAGCTGTCACCATCTGTTTCAGTCTCTACAGTCTTTTTGCTACTGTTTTGTCAACAGGATTCTTGGATATCCATAAAATAATGTTTAAGTGTACACACTTAAACACAAAGACCTACCAGTCAGAGTTAAGAGGGCTAAACACAGCACAGCCTCAAATGTGCCTTGATATGTACCAGGTATCTCTCTAGTAAGGCTGGTTGAAAAATATAAATTAATTTCTGTTACAAAAATATTTGGATATGCAGCTGATTCTGGGGTAGAACAAGGCAACCATAATGATAACCACCATCACAAACAGTTCAGGGAAAATGTAATTACCCAAGACAGAATTTGGCCAGAGTACTGGGGCAGACTCACCAAGAATTGTTATGAAAACTTAGTGACAAAATGGACCTACATCTCATCAGAAAAAAGGAACCTCCAGCACCATAATGCCCCCTAATGCCATTTTGGTGCATTGGTTGAGTGGGAAGGAGTGCCTGCTATAGAATCTCCAACACTACCTTCTGCATCACCTTAATTTATCCTTGGCAACATCCCACTCAGGTGCACACCAAGCTCAAACCCCTACTTAACTTGTGAGATCTAATGAGATTGCTCTATGAAGGGGACTGGGCCGCCCATTCATTTGAATAAACCTTGTGTTTGAAACTACTCCTAACACCATAAATGCAATACAGTAACTCCTCACTTAACGTTGTAGTTATGTTCCTGAAAAATGCGACTTTAAGTGAAACGATGTTAAGTGAATCCAATTTCCCCATAAGAATTAATGTAAATGGGGAGGGGGTTAGGTTCCAGGGAAATTTTTTTCACCAGACAAAAAACTATATATTATATAGATATACACACAGTATGTTTTAAACAAACAATTTAATACTGTTCACAGCTATGATGATTGTGAAGCTTGGCTGAGGTGGTGAAGTTAGAGGGTGGAAGAGGGAGGGATATTTCCCAGGGAATGCCTTACTGCTAAATAATGAACTAGCACTCGGCTGAGCCCTCAAGGATTAACACATTGTTGTTAATGTAGCCTCTCACACAAGGCAGCACGAACACGAGGGAGGGGAGAAGCATAGCAGACAGAGACAGACACAGACACACACCTTGTGTGTGTGGGGGAGAGAGAGAGAGAGATGCACACTGCCTCTTTAAGTAAGCTGACCCACTCTTAAGTGCATTGTCTTTTTAAGTGGATCAGGAAGTTGAGACAACAGCTGCTGCCCCAAGCTCTCTCTGTCTCTCTCCGTCGATATCCCCTCCCTGCTTTATATGGAGAAGGGGTAAGTGGGGTGCAGGAGCAGGGGAGAGGGGGACACCCTGACATTAACCCCCCCTTCCGCCCCTGCACAGCAAGCAGGAGTCTCTGGGAGCAGCTCCAAGGCAGAGGGCAGGAGCAGCACATGGCTGTGGGGGGAGGGACAGCTGAACTGCCGATTGATAGCCTGCAATTGCTAGCCTGCTGGGCGGCTGCAGTACAGGGAACTTAGGGGAGCGGGGAGCTGATAGGGGGGCTGCCGGTCCATCCTGGTTCCAAGCCCCCACCAGCTAGCTGCAACAGCTGCTCTTCCTGCAAGCAGTGGACAAAGCAGGCGGCTGCCAAAGGACGTTAGAAGGGAGCATTGCACAACTTTAAACGAGCATGTTCCCTAATTGATCAGCAACGAAACAACGTTAACCGGGACAACTTTAAGTGAGGAGTTACTGTACTGTCACAGAGCAGTGAAATGGATAATAAATATTAAATCACTTTCATTAATAATATTCTCATTTAAATGGTTCCAACGAGGCATCTCATTGAGGTAAGTATAGTGGTAGTAGATAGTAGCTTCATACATTTGCTGAAGCTAGCATTCTCTGGCTGAAGCTCTCACTATGCAAGACTGCCATATTGAGATGGTTTCAACAGGGAGGACAGTCTTTACAAAAATATGAATGACCTACATTTTTTAAAATAAGCTATTAGCAAAAATTGTGGAAAGACCTGTCATTTTCCACTGGCCTTAAACATTTAAAATATATAGGCCAAAGTTTACAAACCTTGGAGTCTAAAGTGACTTCATGGGGTTTTGTGGGTGCCCAGTATCTCTATACAAACATTTTATTGGGGTGTCTAAATATGGATTTAGGAGCTGAAGTTAGTCACTGTAGGTTGAAACTTTTAGCCATAACTTTTAATACACACATCTACGTTGTATATATTATGGGTTCTTTTTAAAACACCTTGCTAGTTACATTGAACTGAATTCAGAAACACTTTTAGTATGTATCTTCATACCAATTAAAAAAACCCATGGCAATGAATTCCAGAGCCCAAGTCAGCTTACCCAAGCTACAGAACTAAAAATAGCAGTGTAAATGCTCCAGCTGGAGCCTGGGCACTGAGCCCCTCCCACCTTGTGGCTTTTCAGAGCCCAGGCTCCATCCTGAGCCTGAACATCTACACTGTTTTAATCCCACAGCCCAAGCCCCACAAGCCTGAGTCAGCTGACCCAGGCTCTAGGACTCAGTGCCATATGTCTTTTATTGCTGTGTAGACAGACCCTTAGACTGAAATCCTGGCCCCACTAAAGAGTTTTGCTATTGACTTCAAACAGAGCCAAGATTTTAACCCTTAATTACTATATTTTTTATTGTGTAATAGACCAGGGGGGAAGAGTTTACATCAGGAACAAAAGGCAACTGACACTAAACAATCAAATTATATTAGCTACTAAAAGTAGACACACTATTAATATTGCTGTTGAAAATTATCATTGCTAGTCACACACTTGAGATCATTCCAGCTCAAATTATGCTAGAGATTGTGGTTTGGCTGCTTGCATGTATTTGTATCTTACTATGGATGATAGTATGATGCCAGGCGTTATGGCAAATAATTTTACTGACAAGTCAATTTTTTCCATTAGAAGAATATCCCATAATTTAACAAACCATTGCTTGGTAAAAGGGATATTTGTGCTTCTCCAATAAGAACTCTAATTCTAGCTGCAAGAAAGAATGAACTTTTAAAGCTCTTTCAGTTAATGGCTATATATTGGAGTTTTAGTAATTTCATGTATGTGTAAACTTATGGAGATTATTTGAGTATGATTCTGTAAGTGCACCCTTCACTCTGAATTTCCTGGAATTCTAACTGTTTAAACTGTAAGTTTCTCAGCAGAACGCAGTGTTTCATTATCTTCCATGGCCCTGTACCCACAAAAAAAACAGTTAGGTGAAAGTGAGCAGGAATTTATTTATTTATTTATTTTTAAAGCTCCCTGCTGGAGAGGAGCCCTGTCCCAGCAAAACCTAGGATATTGACAGGGGTTTGCTCCAGCAGACCCTGCTAGGACCACAGAAGGGGATGCCCTCTGATCTGCTGGCCACTAAGGATATGTCTACACTGCAGGTAGACACCTGGCTGTGGGGCTGTTTAATAGCAGTGTGGACATTCAGGCTCACGCTGCAGCCCAAGCTCTGGCACCCTCCCATTTTGCAGGGTCCTAGAGCCTGGGCTCCAGTTTGAACCAGAACGTTTACACCGCAATTAAACACCCTTTAGCCCAAGCTCAAGCCCAAGCCAGCTAGTATGGGCCAGCTGCGGGCTTATACCTGCAGTGTAGACATACCCTTAGTCTCCTTCCTAACCGCACAATACTGTGGAGAGGAGTACTGATGATTCAGACCCCATCAAACAAGAGTTCCACTCGAGAACCTCTGCAGAGTAGGTCCTCACAAACAGGGCATTTCTCATGCATAGCATAGGAGATGGGTGTGTAGGAGTGTGGGTTCCCTCCGACCATATGTCTAAGCTGCAGCTGGGAGATGTGACTCCCAGCCTACCGCACTAGCTCAGCTTGACCTAGCGCACTAAAAATAATAGTATGGATATGGGAGCACGTCTGGGTGTTCTTCCTCTCCCACCATTTGAGAAAGTCTGGGGCTACTAGCACTGGATTACTGTGGTCCTCAGATCTGCAAAAGCTTCTTCAGCTGCATCGGTCCGCTTCACTATGTGTAGGCCTCTGGCCTTTATCAGACTCATCAAAGGTAACAAAGTGGGGAATTAATCACCAAAATACCCCTCTATTCCCAGAAATGCTTTGACCTGTTTCTTCCAGATTGGTCGGGGCCAATTTTGTGTCACCACTAACTTGTTCAGTTGGGGTTTCACTATGCTTCCTCCCACAACGTACCCAAGGTATTTGGCTTCCGGTAACACTACTGCACATTTGGATGGATTAGTGGTGAGACCCGGATTCCTCTGGGTACCCAGTAGTTCTTCCACCTTTTCTAGATGCATCTCCCAGTTTTGTCTATGTATGGCCACATCATCCAGGTAAGCAGCGGCATACTTGGCATGTGGCTATAATAGATTATCAATGAGTCTTTGGAAGGTTGCTGGAGCCCCACATAATCCAAAATGGAAGACCAAATGGTATAAGCATTCTGGTGTAGAAAAGGCGTCCTTCTCTTTGGCCTCCTTTGCCAGAGAGATTTGTCAGTAACCTTTGGTCAGGTCAAGGGTTGACAAGAATCGTGCTTTTCCCAACTGGTCAATTAGCTCCTCTATCTGAGGTACAGGGTGGGCATCGAACTGGAACACGTTTAATTTTTGGAAGCTGTTGCAGAACCTTGTGGTACCATCTGGCTTAGATACCAGAATGATAAGGCTGAACCATTGACTGTGGGACTCTTCAAGGACTCCCAGCTCCAACATCCTATTAACTTACGGGAGTAATCTCCTCTGTTTTAGCCTTCAGGATTCAACATGGTTTAACCTTCACTTTTACTCCTGCATCTGTGATGATGGGCTTCTGTGGTTCTGCCTGGCTTTTCCAGGAACATATCATGGTTTTGCTCAATCATTTTGATGGCCTCTGTACATTGTTCAGCAGTCATTTCAGGTGATATTTTTCCTGTTCCTGAGGTTGATTTTCTTGGGTTGGTGTCTCTAGTGTGACCATATAAGTTTCTCTGTCTTGACATGGCTTCACCATGTTGCCATGGTAGATTTGCTCCTGTTTTGGGGGATCAGGCTGGCAAATCTTATAATCAGCCTCCCCAATGGATTCTATTACTTGATCTGTCAATCTCCTGCGGTATTCCTACCTTAGAGAAAATTTGGATTAACTCCTTTGCTACCACCTTGGACATTGCGTTTCACAGAGATACTGTAGTCCAGAAACAGGAGCACACATTGATGACCTTGGGTTGACTTCTCCAAAGGGCCTATCAAGTGCATTGCTATTCTCTCAAATGGGACACCAATAATTGGTTGAGGTATTAAAGGTCATGGGCCGTGCAATTGGCATTCTGGGCAGGAGGCTCAATAGGCTCCATATAGATTCCTGGCCAAAAGAACCTTTGTAGGATTCCATCTAGGGTTTTATCCACCCCTAAATGTCCAACACACAAATAACTGTGGGCTAGGTCTAATACTGGTCTTCAGTGTTCTCAACGTACCAGAAGTTACTCCAGTTCTTCCTCCTATAGTTGGACTATTCTAGATAATAGGTCTCTCTTTATCATGAAGTGCGATCCTGGGCCTTTGGGTTTCCCCTCTACCAGGACCCTGTTCAACTCAACAACTCCTTTTCTAATGTTGTGATATAGAGGATCATTGGCTTGGTCCTGCCCAAAATTCTTACATGACAAACACAAAGGGGAGCTATTTCTATTTTGCCCCAGGATTGATCTCAGTGGAACTGGGCCTACTCTCAGGTTTGCCAACTTTCCAAGATGCTTCCCTGCCTTCTGGACAAGACCGCTTACCCACGAGCACTACCTTTTGATTCTGAGCCAAGACTTTGGTCCCCAGTCCTTTATCAGCCCTCCTTTCTTGCCTAAACTTCCACAACTTTCCAGGTACAGAAAATAAGTCCTTGGCAAATCAGAAAAAACGAGAGAGGATGGCTATTTCTTGGGGCCATGGTATTGGCCCCAGGGTTACTACCTTCTTTTGACCCCTCCACCGGGAGTAGGTTTCCAAATCCTGGGAAGTCTTGTCCAATGAGCAGTAGGTATAGGAGTTTAGGGACCACTCCTGCAGTCACCCTTGTTGTGTTTCCCTGAACCTCAATTTGTACAGGAATGGCTGTGCAGTACTTAACTATTCCATGTACACAGGTTATCCACAGGTTGGCTTGAGACAGCTGGTTCCACCTCACCAGTTTCCCAGAGACGAGTGTGACTGCAATTCTTGAGTCTACTAATGCAATGATCTCTATACTATTCATTCTAACTGGCCACATGTATCTATGTGGGGCCATAGCAACTCTGACAAGGTTGATTAGTCCACACATATCTTCACAATCATCCAGACTGCACTGCATGAGCTCCTCAATGTTAGGACATAGAGCTGTTATATGCCCTAGTTCTCCACAAGCTTAACACCTACACATAGCCTGGGGTATCCCCCTATTCCTTGGGCTATTGGGTCTCACCCCTCGGCCTTCTCTGTCTGGCTCCCCTAGTCCCTTTGAGGCCTCAGGCTGCTCTTTATCATCCCTCCTCCACAACATAGTCCTACCTGAACTTTTGGAGTTCCAGGTCTTCGGGGCTGGGACTAGACTCTTGGTCCAGTACATCTCTTCCCTGGTAATCTAAGAAAGGTCTCTGACCATTAACTGCATCGCCACGAAGGTGACCAAATCATCATAAGAGAGAGAATCATTTTGGTCAACCTATCCTCATAGGTCTGGCTATAGTCCTCATGAATCTGTCCAAAACCAAGAGTTCTGTAACAGTGGGTGATGGAATGAAACCACTTCGGTGTGGATAGATCAGGTCGAACAGTTGATACCTTGGCACTTTGTTCTCCTGGTACCTCCACTCGTAGAATCTCTGAGCCATTATCATGGTGGGCATAGCCGATCTTGCCAGGATCTCAGCTGTCAACTGGGAGTAGTCTGTAGCAGCCTTTGCTGCCATATCATAGTAGGCCTTCCCACACAGGAAAGGGGCAAGGATACTGGCCCACTGGCCTGGGGTCAGGCCTCATGTAGGGCTGTTCTTTCAAACATGAGGAAATACACCTCAGCGTTATCCTCCGCTATCATCTTTTGCAGGTAACGGTTGGCCCTCAGGGATTGTGTCCCATCATGGCCACATGCCAGAGCTGTCAGAGCTTTCAGTTGTTCCACTAACTGCTGTATGGTGGCTCTGTCCTGGGCTGCCTGGTTCATCAGCAGTTGATTTGTCTCTTCTTGTACCCACACAGACTCCTGCTCAGCAGCCATCTGGACTCTGGTAGCCTCTTGTTGTGCCGCTGTAGCCTGCACCAGCACCCTCATTATGTCATCCATTCTCAGCAGCAATCTATGTTGCCCCCAGGCTAATCCACTGCATCAAATCCCACTTGTGACACCACATGGCAAAGCTCCTCTTTCGCCTCACTGGACTCAGCATTTCCCCCTGTGGCGGTGGGGGCCTGGAATAAATCAGTCCCACCCCAGAAAGTTTTTACTCCTCACTCAGGTTTTATTTTTTCAGTATTTACAAAGTGGGCCTTAAGGTAGGCCCAAAGAATCCTCTTCAGTCAAACAAAAAGAAACAAGTTCATAACACAAAAAGGGAATACCTCTCCCTGTCCCCTCTCTGGAGCGTTGCTCTGGTATGCTGGCCTCTGGGTGCCAGTCCTTCCCCAAACAGTCCATTAGCTTGGCTGCTTCCCCTATAGGGAGGAGAGCAGCCTTCCACCCAGGCAAAGCTTTATTTTTTTCTTTCCAGCTGCCACTACCCCTGCTACAGCTTGTCTCTCATCTCTCCCACCCTCCCCCCACCAGAAAATGGGTGGGGTTTTTTTTTGGTTTTTTTTTAAGGTCACAAGCAGCCCTTAACTGGACTCAGATGTCCCTAATTGACTTGAGGTAACCTCTTTTCAGGTCATGGAGAAAAGGGCCTTTCCCATTGTAGGACTGATATGGCTGCCTGCCACCACTCTTTGGAGTGTCAACCTCCTCCTAGCCCTGGCCAAAATTGCCATCTACAAAACCAGGGAGAGGAGGTTGGCTGATGGGGTTTCCTGCGACTGTGGCACCTATTTCCACTCCTCCGTCCAGTCACGCATCCGGGCAGAGTTCCTCTGGGCGGCGTCCACTGGCCCCTTGACACCTTCGAGGAGCAGTGGGCGCTATCTGGGATTCTCTGCTCGGTGTCCCTGTCAGGTTCCCTTCGTTTAGCCCTGTGACCTCACTCCCATTCCTATTATCTCTTTAGTTGTCCCCCGTAATCATTTGGAATCCCAGACCTGTGGATCCTCCCCTTAGGCTGGGGGGACGTCCTTTAGCAGCAGGCGGGCTTCCGCCTGCCCACTGCCTGGATCCCAACAGGACCACTCTCTGGTGGTTGTGTGGTCTGACTTTGTCACATACTGCACACACCTATCATAACCTTGGTCTGATGTAAATCAGGCATGAAGCACAGGAGTACTGGCTCATCCTGTACAATTATTTGTTCTACTTAAACTCTTTCCCGCTAAGAACACTAAAGTCACACTATAAACATGTCACTTAGAGTGATGTTTATGGCAGTCTGCCCAACTTTCTGTTAATAAGAAAAAACGATTAGTCTTTGGTGATATAATCTAGAGCTAGGGTTTTCTGTATATCAGGGCAGGTGATAAAAAGAAGAAAAACATTATGACAGCTAACAGATTTTCAAATTTTCAAATTAATGAATAGATGTCAGTTGGTATAACAATTAGAAATTAATCTCTTTGTACTATATGATATCAAATACCAACTACCCATCAGTGTGTGTTCTCCAGATGGAGACAGAGTACTGGTGTGCCATACAGCTACAAAAAAATTGCTGTATTTTAACTGAAAATTGTTTAGAATATAGTAATAATAGTAAATATTATTTGTATTACTTTAGTGACTAGAGGCTCCAAGCAAGACTGGGGTCCCATCATGCTAAACTCTGTGGAAACATAGTTCCTGCCACAAACAACTTACAGTCTAAACAGACAAGACAGACAAAAGGTGGGAGAAAGGAAGTTTTCTATTATCTTCATTGTACAGATGGGGAACTGAGGCACAGAGAGATTAAGTCATTTGCCTAAGGTCACAAGGGAAGTCTGTGGCAAAGTGCGGAATTGTATAAACATGCACTAACAACAATTAATGTAGCAAGTGAAGAATGGGCCAGAGCCCCAGATGGTGTAAATCAGAGTGTTCCACTGAATTGCGTTAATTTCAGAGGACCTATGCAAATTTACACTAGCTGTGGATCTGGCTTACTGTTGTTTTGCAATGAGGCCTTTAGCCATAAGGCTACATACAGCAGGCACAGTTTAAAAGTTTTCTTTTAACTCTTTCCAGGTAGAATCATAGAACTGGAAGGTACCTTGAGAAGTCATCTACTCCAGTCCCCTGCACTCATGGCAGGACTAAGTATTATCTAGACCATTCCTGACAGGTGTTTGTCTAACCTGCTCTTAAAAATCTCTAATGATGGAGATTCCACAACCTCCGTAGGCAATTTATTCAGTGTTTAACCACCCAGACAGTTAGGCAGTTTTTCCTAATGTCCAACCTAATCCTCCCTTACTGCAATTTAAGCCCATTGCTTCTTGTCCTATCCTCAGAGGTTAAGAAAAACAATTTTTCTCCCTCCTCCTTGTAACAACCTTTTACGTACTTGAAACCTGTTATGTCCCCCTTCTGTCTTCTCTTTTCCAGACTAAACTAACCCAGGTTTTTTTTCAGTCTTCCCTCATAGGTCATGTTTTTTAGACCTTTAATCATTTTGTCACTCTTCTCTGGACTCTCTCCAATTTGTCCACATTCTTCCTGAAATGTGGCGCCCAGAACTGGACACAATACTCCAGTGGAGGCCCAATCAGCGCAGAGTAGAGAGGAAGAATTATTTCTCATGTCTTGCTTACAATATTCCTGCTAATACATCCTAGAGGGATGTTCGCTTTTTTTGCAATAGCGTTACACTGTAACATAACAGCTATTGAAGAACAATATTACTAAGGTGGTTAGATGATTCATGGACTGGTAATGGGATAAGAGACCTTTCACCTCCTGGTCACACCTGGATAAGAAGAGACAATGTCAGTACTGTCTGATGGCTTTTCAGATGGGAAGCATTGAAGGAATCACTCCAGTCCTTCATGGACAGGTGTCCCTGTCAGAAAAATTGGCTCTCTGTAGAAAGAACACGAGGCCAGATTTTCAGGTGCATATAGCCATTTTGCTTTGTTTGGGAATCTGAATATAGACTGAAATTTATGAGATCCCAGTGCAGGTGGGATTCTCTGGTGACACAGAATCCACTTAGAGGCTCTTGCATGACCCTACTCCCTGCTGCAGGTGTAGTAGGGGAAAAAAGTTATGGTCAGAACAAAAGGAGACTGGCTGGGATGCCCCACAGGTTATGCCAATTCCTAGGCTGCATTTTTAGTCACTTTGGATCATTTACTGATTGCATAAGTTGGAGCAGTTCACAGGTTGCTGCAACTCAGGACTGGCCCTGCACATAGCAGCTACAGGATCAGCAGAATCCAAAGGTTAGCTTTAAGCCACCCTTGCACCCCCAACTTGACTTGCACTACATATAATTTTGCCAGGTTCCAGGATCTGCTCCATTGATACTAATCTACCATATCAGGTGTGTAAGGGGTAGGAGAAGCTTGCATTGTGACTGCATATATTGTACCATGCTTTGACTAAATGGATACTTTCAGTCTCCAAGGCTGTCAATCTGGCGTCTTTCACAAGCTCTCAATTCACAATAAAAATAAAGACAGTTAAGCATAAAAGTTTTAAAAAAATAAAGTAAAAAACTCTAATTTCACCCCCTCACTCACTCAAACCTTTACTCTGTTTATAAATGTTACACTAATTAGTGCTAGCTTCTATAATCCCCGGGCAGGGGGGGGCCTTAGGAAGAAGGCAGCCATCATATAACTTGCTTTTCACTGATGACTAGCTCAGTAGATGATGCAAACAGACATAGATGCTAAACAGCTTTACCAGCAGACTGTAAGCCAAGGCTTTTGAATAGGATTAGAGAAGAAAGAAGGATTAGAGGAGAAAGAAGATTAGGTCTGAATTGGTATCACATGTCTTACAACTATGCAAGTCCAAATGTGGGACATGGACCTTTTAAACATAGGGAAGTTGCACCAAGCCAGAGATGCAATTACAACATCCAAATCACAAAGTTAAATATGATGTTTACAATGGAAATTCATACTTGCACTCAAGACATTTTTACTTACAATTCTGCATGTAATAAGACACAGTTAGTCAAGAGCCAATAGCTCCTCTCTGGTTTTTTACTTTTACCTCCCAATTTATTAAATGATCTGAATGGAGATTAACTCTTTACTCAATATCTGTTTTACCTATCTTGCTTGAAATAAGGAACTAACTCCAGGGACTTTGATAAATGCCCTGAAGTTATATAGTCTTGCTGCCATTGTGTAAATAATACTGTTGGGTCTCTGATTAAAGTGATAGTTTGTAACTTCCCATATCAACGCTCTGTGTTGGACCATCTCACTATACCACCTAAAAAGAGGCACACATACTAGATTATTTTTCATTTGTCCAGTGTTGGAGTACATTGTTACAAATGGGCCTCTAGACTTCAATCTCTTCCACTGATCCTGCAATTAAGTCACAGACTTATAAGAAGGTTGGATGGAGGGAAAATGTGGAATAGTTTACCTGTTCCTAAAAGGGCACATGGGTTAATATAATCCTTTAATGAAAAGGTTTTCAGAGTGTGTGAAGTTCTTGTCAAGAAAATGTATCTGCTGTGACTGCCTAGTTCATCAAGAAGGAAACTCATTTTCTGTTCCACATAGACTATTCGCCAGTAAATAGATGCCCTCCCCAAGTCTCATCTTATTAATTCTATTTTTATTAAATAAAATTCCAGGTGTCAAAATTAAAAACAAATCCTGGGAAAAAAAGCCCTACACCAAACAAAATATAGCGCATCAGTGCAATCACATAGGGCTTGATCCTGAGCCATTCAAAACAATGGGAGCAGGATCAAGCCCATAGTCACAGCAGCAACTGCATTCAATTCATGGTTGCAAGAGAAAAAAAATACTTTGCAGTGCTTTGTGACAACAGCACTTATCATCCCTCCAAGCACAGCAAAACCCGATCATTCCCTGTGATAACCACACGCTTACTCTGAGTCTCCCGCTCTCATTCATGAAATTGAAAGGAGAAAGATGCACACAGGTCCAGATGTATGAACTGAAAGAATTTATCTTGCATGTATCCATAAAAGCTTTTTAATGACATCATATAAGTTGGAAAACAGCAAGTATAACAATTATGGCACCACACTCTATGGTCAGTATCTTAAGGTGCTAGGCCCTGATCCTGCAATAATAAGCTCTGTGCAGGAAGACCTCTTTACCCAGACATTGAAGTCAATGGGCCTCTGAGGGAAGACCCATAGTGCTTATTGCAGGAGCAGGGCCTTAAAAATTACATGATTTTTGTTGTATAGAGAAGGAAAGATATTCCAAACCAACAACAGAGTGTGCACACACTTAAAAATGACAAATACAATTTTAAACAAAATACTTTCAATGAAAATCAGTTCTTCCTTTACATACCTGCCAAGACCAGGGTCTTATGTTTCCCTTCATACAATTGACACGGTCACTAGCACTAAAGCGGTGCAAGGAATGCAGGAAATACATACTTCTGCTCTAGAGGACATTGGTGTTATCACTGTGTATGAAAAATATTGAACTCTAAACACAGGTCTTACCAGGCAAGCAGCTTTCCACCGTTCACCTGTAAATCAGTATCATAAGGGGTGCTGCCAGACCTGGCCAGTGCAAACTACATATGTGTTCCAAATAGTAAAAGCCACCTGAAATCTCACCAGGCTTTCTGGAGAAAAACACATTAAAGAATTAATGAAAATATTTTTCTTATTTTACTCTAGCAAAATAAAACCATAAGTTCAAGGCCTGATTCACCACTGTATTACTCTAGTTTTTACATGGTTATAATTCCACTGATTTCAATGATGTACAACTGAAGTAACCTAGTAACACAGGGAGAGATCTATGGCCAGCAGAGTTAAGGCCAATAAGGAGGAGTTTTTAAAGTATATTAGGAACAAATAGAAACCTAATAATAGTATTGCTCCATTATTAGATGGAAATGGTAGAATTATGAATAATGCAGAAAAGGCAGAAGTGTCCAATACATATTTCTAGTCTATATTTGGGGGAAAAAACAGATACAGTCACATCATATCATGATAACACTTTCTATTCCACTATTATCCCAAAGGGATGTTAAACAACGGCTACTGAAGTTAAATATTTTTAAATCAACAAGTCCAGATAACTTATATTCAACAGTTTTAAAAAGAAGGGTGAACAGGATGACCTGGGTAATTATAGGCCTGCTGGTGTGACATCAATCCTGGACAAGGTAATGGAGTGGCTGATATGGGTCTCAATCAATATTTAAAGGAGGATAATATCATTAATGCCAATCAACAAGGGTTTATGGAAAATAGATCCTGTCAAATTAACTGGATATCTTTTTTGATTAGATTACAAGTTTGGTTGATAAAGGTAATAGAGTTACTGTAATATACTTAGACTTATCTAGAGCACTGATGACATTTTGACTAAGAAATTAGAAGAAGCAGCCAACCTGGCACACACTAGCCGAGGGGGACCCTGGAGCTCCCAGCCCACCCACAGCTGCCCAGGCTCCTCATTTTATCATGGATATTTTTAGTAAAAGTCAGGGACAGGTCACAGGCTTCCGTGACTTTTTCATTATTCCCTGTGACCTGTCCGTGACTTTTACTAAAGATATTCGTGACAAAATCTTAGCCTTACTTATAGTGACTGAGCTCCTTGAGTCTGTTTAGCTTAACAAAGAGAAGTCTTAAGGGGTAACTTGATTACAGTCTATAAATATCTACCTGGTGAACAAATATTTCATAATGGGCTCTTCAATCTAGCAGAGAAAACCATAACAAGATCCAACCTCTGGAAGCTGAAGCTAGAAAAATTCAGACTGGAAATAAGGCACACATTTTTAACAGTGAGGGTAATTAATCATTCGAACAATTTCCCAAGGGTTGTAATTGGTTTTCCATCACTGGCAATTTTAAAATCAAGATTGAATGTTCTTCTAAAAGACATTCTATTGGAATTATTTTGGAGAAGTTGTATGGCCCGTGTTATACAGGAGGACAAACTAGATGATCACAGTGGACCCTTCTGGCTTTGGAATCTATGAATCCATGCATCTATGAATAAGGAGAAGGAGAAAAGAGATGAAGAACAAAGGAAACAGGCTGCCAACCAAAGAAGGAGTTCATATCATTGTTTCTTCTTCCTTCCTTTGTCTTTGTTTATTTTCCCATATGTGTAGTTGTCTTTGTTCCAGCATGAAGTGTTCTAAATGGTGGTACCAGCATGTGATTTGAATGAAGGAGGGTTACTTCAATTACAGTGAGAAAGGATCACATACTGGTGTTCTCAGTCTTCCTTACTAAATAAAAGAACTGGCATTTTACCATTAAAATGCACTGTCCAGAGTATATAAAAATCACTGCAGGATCCAACTTCTTATCTAATAAAATCTGAATAACTAATACAAGCTGACACATGCTGTGTCCACTACACACTTCTCTACACACAAAAGTTACAGCTCTTTAACTGCACTAGTACAACTAAGTATCAGAGGGGTAGCCGTGCTAGTCTGAATCTGTAAAAAGCAACAGAGGGTCCTGTGGCACCTTTAAGACTAACAGAAGTATTGCAGCATAAGCTTTCGTGGGTGAATGCCCACTTCATCACCCACGAAAGCTTATGCTGCAATACTTCTGTTAGTCTTAAAGGTGCCACAGGACCCTCTGTTGCCTAGTACAACTAAAGCACCCTTAGTATAGGCACAATTATTCAATATAAAGTGTTTTATATTGGCATAGTTTATTTGCACAAGAAAAGGGATATAAGCTAGACCAATATAAGGTGTTGTCTACACTACAGATCCTTTGCCAGTATAGCTACACCAGCAGAGCCCCCTAGTGTAGACATTTGCATAAGATGATAGGAGATTTTGTGTTGATAAAGGAACAGCACCTCCCCAAAAGACATTACTGTCCTGATAGAAGATCTCTTCTGTCAATATAGCTTTGTCTACAATGGGAGTTTTGCTGGCATTGCTACATCAGGTAAGGGTGTGTGGTTTTTTTCACACCCCTAGCCAACACTGCTATGCTGACAAAACTTTGTAGCATGGACCTGGCCTAATCCTTTATACCAGTGTAAATGTGTCCTCATTAGGTGCTGTACTGATATAATTATTTGGGTAAAAAAGAAAAAAACCACACACAACCCCCACTGAAATAATGTATACTGGTATAAAAACTGTACAAGCTTCTCCACACTACCCATTCCCAAGTGAGTCAGCCCTGACCTGGAAGGGCCAATGACAAGGTTGAAAGGATAGCTCAGTCTCCATTCTTATTCAGTCCTTGGCTTCTCTGCTTAGTCTGCTAACAAGAGTGTCAATTGTGGTGGTGGATTTTGTGATTGGGACCCTTGTCCACCAGACCAAACTGATTTAACATATATCAAACAGCCATCAAATGGAAATCACTTTTGGTCACCACTAATCAAGCCCAGATTCAAATCAATTATATAGTGAGTGAAAGGGTCTGTATTACATTTTAAATTCTCTAAATCATCCTCTTTAAAAAAAATTTAAAAAAAGCTATAAGCAAAGTCTATTCACATTTTTGATATGCTGATTTTCAGTCACATGCTTTAATGTTTTTGTTCCCTGTTAATAAAACAAGTGATTAATGTCAGCAGCCCCATACCAATAAACAGCCTAAAAAACAAACAACTGTGTCCACAGATTCTATAGGGAAAAAATCAGTTAAAAAACAAACAAACAAACAAACAAAAAAAACCAGACTGTGATCTCAAGCTTCCGAAAGACTGAAAATGATTTTTAGTTGTTCAAAACACCTAACAGTGCCCTCTTCACAGGATCTGAATATGGTAATGATATTCAAAAATATTGAAGAGAAAAGAATAATTATTCCCAGGTTTCAAAATTTTAATTAACGCATCTTGTTGTAATCAGACTAAAGTGTGATTAAAGTGTCTGGTCAATGGAATTTCATAGAGTGTTCTTGTTATTTACAGTAGCTTTTATCAAGTTTAAAAGCTGAAACCATTAATTTAAACCCTTAAAATCTCTGCAGAATATGTTTACTACCAAGTCTTAAAAATAATTGGGTCATTATCATTAAAGCCTCCTTAACTGACTCCAACTTGAAAGCCCTTGGAATGGCTGACAGATGATATATAAAATGAAGATATTTTTAAGCCCATTTTTAATGCTATGTGATCTAAACAACCAAAACATCAAAGGTTGAAGAGTTTTAATGTTGATTTTTTCAGTTTAACGACCATTCAATTTAGTATTCTATTTCCCCCATGCACACACACTTTTCCACTTGTTTTGAAATTATATTTGACACTTGTGGCAAAGACAGATTCAAAATGCTGAACCTAATGCTTGAGGTCAACATAACTGCAACTGAGAACTCAGCTCAGAACAGAGACACTGTTCAAGTGACCAAGTTATGTCACTTCCAGATCGTCACACAGCTCAGACAATGCAGACAAGTGCATCAACATATCACTTTATGTCAATAACCCAAAGATGAGTTCCCATTTGCATAGAAAATAGAAGATAAGTCTGGATTGGCTTTTTCATAGCCAGGCACATATTGCTTGTTAATTTTTCTCCTGATGAAGACACAGCTCTCCTTAGCATTCCACTCTAATATGGAGAACATATATTTTACAATGCTCCTGCCCATAACCAGGGTCGGTGAGAGGGGGGGGGAAGCCGGTACAAATTACCGGGGCCCGGCGGTCCAGAAGGGGGTCCAGGGCCCGGCTTCCCCCCTCTCGTCGGCCCTATTTAGCCAGTCCGCCCTTGCTAGGGGGCCCAGAAAATTTTTTTCACCAGGGCCCGAACCCACTCTCGGCGGCCCTGCCCATAACACTCTTCTATATTGAAAAATGTCAAAGCAAATTTGCAGTGTAGAGGAGAGGGAAGCGTATACACTATACTTTTCTGTTCTCTGATGTGTAAGGAACAATCCCTGGTGCTGCAGACCATTTTATCGCTTGCGGGAAATGAATACTGCAGGCAAGACTGGCTGAGACCCAGTGCTGAAGCAGCTCATTTCTCTCACACCTGGTGAGACTGACTCAGGTGAGACTGCCTTCTCTCCCAGGGCTGTAGTAATCTTCTTTCTGGTTGACTTGTGAGAAACTTAAGGGCCTGATTTTTCAATAGGAGCTACAGATGACTCAGCAGCATTGAAAAATCAAGCCAGAAAGGCATTTGAATCTAAATATTTAATTTGGATTTGGCTTATTACATGAGTGGATAGAGTTGATGGGAAAGCCTCAAAAAGTTTGGCAGCTCACTTTAAAATAAAGCACCCAAAAGCTCACATACTTATACCTGCCTTGCTATCCCTATAGTAGCACCTCACTGGCAACCTTTTCCTTACCGGTTCGGCATCATTCCTTCTTCCAAATGCCAAGTGTCACTTTTCTTGCTCCTTCCCATGCCCCTTTATCACTGCTGTACTCCAGTTCCCCCATCTGGCCCACAGTCTCCCGTTATGCCTCCAGCTCAGTCTACGTTTTTGAAATACATTACAGGTTCCAGCTATAACTCTGCTGGGCACTGCTGTCTCCACTTGCAGTTCTTTCACACTTTGGCAAGCTCTAAGTTTGATGAGTTTCATGCCATTTTGCCTAACAAAACACCTGTAAGTAGGGCCCCCTGGGCCCCCATAGTACATTTGAAGAGTGTCTGACCTGACGGAGCAACGCAGGGTTATATTTTTGGGGGTGGGGGAGGCCTGAGTTTGAAGAAAGAGGAGGGTTGATGGGGACAAGAGGGGAACTAGGAGACTTAGAAGCCTCTAAATAGGCTGGGCAACATGAGAAGACCATAGCTTGGTGCCTGGTTTGTGGGGTAGATGGAGGTCTCCTTAACTGAACTCATTGTGAACCTGTACAAAAGATTTAGGCTCAATTTGGGAGGGAAAAACTGCAGTTATAGCTGTTTATCTACCGTACCTAAACTGCTCTCTGAAAAATTAGCCACTATCCATTACTAGAACAACTTGGTTAAGAAAGAGTTAATGTCATAATTTGATTTGGGGGAAAGCATTCAAAAATCAAGAAATGTTGAGTTCTGTAGCATTGCCACAGGGGAAGACAGTGCCACTTGACTGAGTCCCTCAAGCTGTGCACAGAGCTAAACTATGTAAACAGGCAAGCTTAGCACTGTCCTCCATTCCCTCCTTTTGTTTGCACACTCAGATATAATTTTTTGTCTTCTTCAGTTTAACCCCAGGGCAGGCCTACCCTATTATTTATAATAAGTAACACAACTTGTCTCCTGCAGGGATGACGGAAGATGAAGATTCTATCACTGCCCTCCCAGTACCACGGAGAGGGAGAGAAGAGAGTGTTGGGGTGTCACTAGTGTGCACACACATGAAGATTCTGACATTACCTGCCTCCTTCACACAGTGGGCTGAAACTGGTATCACCACATACACCCACTCTGCACAAGTGTGACTACAAAAAGTGCAAGACAGTGGAGAGTCAGGCCCTAATTTTGTGATGCATCTATGACCCCAAATCAATAGCAGATTTTTTTTTTAAATATATCTGTCTGTAAATGAAATCCTTGATTATTTTCATTTTCTATGCAAAAATCTCTCTGTCATTAGCAGAATTATATATAAGGCCCTACTTAGCTTGCAATATTGCAGAAATTGAGGATTCCAAAATATTAGGCTTCTACTGCAGTTTTGACAGTTGGAGCCTCATTCCCCGCTTAGCCCCAGGCAGCCGTCAGCAGAAAATCGTGGAAAATTAATAATGGACTTTATTACAGCAAATAATAAGGTCCATTATTGCTTTTCCACAAATTTTCCATGGCTTGCCCGCAACTCAGCCACAATTTTTTGACAATCATCACGCAATTCAAGTAGGGCCCTAATTTTTATTTCTATATATATATATATATATATATATATATATATAAATAAGTTCTGCTAATGATACACAAATAAATAAAAATTAGGAAGTGACATACAGCATTTTGAAACAACAAAGTTGACTTTCTTCCTTTCCTTAGTTGTCAAGATCAAAATTCAAACCAGGTCCAGTTTTCCTCTTGCAACAATTGAGGAGCATCAAGCAGAGCGGAGGGACGTTTGTCCCTTTTGCTGGTTTAGATGTTTGCTATTGGGCCACATGCTCCCCTTCACCATGAGGTGCAGAGGGGAAAAAAAGATTAGAATGAACCTTAAATCTGCTCAAAAGCAATAGCCCTGAGGGAGATGTATCTCCATATCTTTGTTCCCTCTAAGCTGCGCGGTCGGGTGGCCACCCAGGAGTGATTCAAGTGCCATACACTTGATTAGCAGAGCCGCGCACATCCGGCAGGGTATGTTCAGATGCCCCTCCCCTGCTGCTTTGCAGCCATGTTGCTCCTGCAGCTGCTCCCGGGACTCTCCTGCTGGCTGTGCAGAGCAGGGTGTGTGTGTGCTGATGTCAGGGTGTCCCCCACCCTGCCCCTGTACCCATCTCCACAGAGCAGGGGACAGGGTTCAGGACTTGGAGCAGGAGCGTCTGAGGTCTGAACAAGCCTTCCGAGCCTTCTGGGTGGTGAGTGAGTGTCTTAAAGAGATAGCTCACGGTCTCTCAGAGACTTCCTCAGCAGCCAACACACACAGTGTCTGTCACACACAAACACACAGAGTCTTTCACACTCACCTCCCAACACATACTTGTATTATTGTTGTTGGTACTTCTTGGTACTTCCTGCAATGCACATATATCCTCTGTAATTTTATTCTTTCCGAGTGCTGTTATTTTAGTTTTTTGACTGGTCTATGCATTTCATAATTTTTATTTCTCTCGTACACTTAAATTTAATTCTTTAAGTAGTGAGTTCTAAAATGCGTAAGCTGTCCTGGCTGGAGTAATTATCCCTATGGTAACTTTTTAAAATATATATATTATATCTAGGTTTTTTGTTTCTACTGGTGGTGCGCATCCACACATTACCTTAGTGTACATAACAAAATTTATTCCGCACGTGGATGGAAAAAATTAGAGGTGATATGTAGGTTTGGTAGTCAGATAGAGCCTTCCAGGATAATCAGTTGTATCCTTGACTGTTGCACAAGAAACACAGGACCCCAAGACACGTATACTATGTTTGGTTTTTTAAAAAGCTATACATTTTAAAAGGGTTTATCCTCATGCCTATTCACAGGGATGCGACAGGTCTCAGTCCTGAGGATTACTGGGACTTTCCTATGTACAAATCCCCAAACAGTGAGATTAGACTACGTATTTCTTTTCAATATGTTACCTTTAGCAACAATCCCACATCTAACGTGAATCTGCGAGGCTTTGGTCTAGGGACCAAGAAGCACCACAATAGTAACTGTATCTAAATGGCCCATAATGGGGTGGGAATTACATTCCTGTAGGTTTGTGGCAGAGAAATCCTGTAAAATTATGGTAGTGGCATGCTGAACTCTCCTGTACTTGATACCGCAAAAGCCCATGGTGAAAGCTCACAGGGAGGAACACTACACAACCCTAAACTCTCTTTTTAAACCCTAAGAATTACATTGTCCTACATTGTCTCTCTCTCTCTTCAATTACGAGTTATTTCAATTTTTGTTCAGACCAGAAGACATTGCAACATGTAAGGCGCTAACTTGTGCCCTGGCACATGCATTCTTAATAAAGAGTCTGACACTGAAGAAACTGATAATTCCTACCTCACAAATTAATTTAAATGATGCACTTTCCCTGTTGCTTTCAAGATAAATACTGCCAATTAGCCTAAACTAGCAGACTTTTTTTTTTTTAAATAAAAGGAGATAGAGAACTGGAAGGGACCTTGAAAGGTCATTGAGTCCAGCCCCCTGCCTTCACTAGCAGGACCAAGTACTGATTTTGCCCCAGATCCTTAAGTGGCCCCCTCGAGGATTGAACTCACAACGCTGGGTTTAGCAGGCCAATGCTCAAACCACTGAGCTATCCCTCTCCTTTCTTCCCCTCTCCTAAGAGCTATCCCTTAATCCTGTGTTAGCTAAGGAAGGTCTCTGATCCAGAAAAGGTGTTGGCTACTAACCCTAACATTTAAAGTAATCTGGAAACTACTAGTTTACTATAATGCAAGCAATTCCAAATGAACAATGAAAGTGCTGGCAAAATGTAGAAATCTTTATGCTAATACAAGATTTCTAAACAAACTGTACTATATTATCCAATTCAGGAACGATAATGAAGCCCAAATATTCTTCCCCATATGCTACATTTTAACCTTTAGAGATATTTTACCCTTTTGAGAAAGGTTTTAGGCTTCCAAATTTGCTCCAACAAGTTTTGTGGATATAAAAGATGGTGCATGAGGATGACCATTTCTAGAGGCAAACAACTATGCATAAAAGATATGCAGGTGCTAGCTTAGGGACTGAGGTGGCAATATTTCATCCATAATATTGATATAATAATGCTTCTGTTATATTTACATAATTAGATTGTAAACTCTGCTAGATAGTGCCACCTCCTGGAGGTTCTGGGGATTAGCTCGGTCAGGGCGATGCCCCTTTCAGTGGTTACACCAATCAGTTTCACCTCGACAGCCCCCATAGAATATCAGGGTTGAAAGGGACCTCAGCAGGTTATCTAGTCCACCCCCCTGCTCTAAGCAGGCCCAATCCCCAGACAGATTTTTGCCCCAGATCCCTAAGTGGCCCCCTCCAGGACTGAACACACAACCCTGGGTTTAGCAGGCCAATGCTCAAACCACTGAGCTATCCCTCCCCTCCATCTTGCTCTCTAGTGTTGCAGATGTCCTCTTCATGACTCAGCCCTCCAAGCAGGTCACTATTGTGATTTCCGCTTCCAGGGGAAAGTATATCAAGGTTCCTGCTTTCCAGCAGTCTCAGGCAGTCTTCTGCTTCACTGCCTCCCAGTGCCACTCCCACAGTGGCTGGCAGGGGAACCCAGGCTCACTGTCTATACAGCAACTAAGGTCTGTTCCCTGCACCCTGCGGCCTTTCCCTGGGCTGCTTCACATGGGAGCCTCTAATTAGCTGCCTCCAGCCTAAAGCTCCCCTGTTTGTAGCATAATTAGCTGATTGGGCCCACCTGGCCTAATTCATCTCTTCGTGCAGGGCCAGTGTGGAGTGCACACCCGGTTGCAGGCAGGGACAGTTTTTTTGTTCTGTTTGTACAGCACTTAGAACAATGGGGTCCTGGTCCATGACTGGGACTCCTGGGCACCACCATAATAACCAACTGTGGAGAAATTTGTCCAAACTGAAGTTCTAACTTGATCAAGGGATTGGATCCTGCTGGTAACTGTGTGAGGGAGAAGATGGAGAGGTGAGGCAGCATATGCACACCCTAGGAAGTCACAAAGTGAGGCTCAATTCTATGAACAAATCCACCCCAAATCCCCGCATTGGATGCTTCTGCAAACATAAACTACAACTACAACATGCTGATTCGGTTAGTTTGAAAGAGTGATAATTAGGGTGACCAGACAGCAAGTGTGAAAAATCGGGACAGGGGTGGGGGGCAATAGGAGCCTATATAAGAAAAAGCCCCAAATACTGGGACTGTCCCTATCAAATCAGGACATCTGGTCACCCTAGTGATAATAGGCAAAGAGGAGACCTGGAATCAGTACTGGAAGATAAACCAAAAGACAAATCACTTCTACTAGAATCAGTTTTTGTACCATTTAAATTTTAGGCTAAATTTAAGTGGACTGTGTCCCTTTAAAATAAAATACAGCTAAAAAGCAACTCTTCCCCCATTTTCCCATGGTCAGCATCAATTATGCTGACTTTGATAGTGACAAAAGAGTCAGGCACTGTAATGTACTCTTCACTCAAAAATAACAACAGACTGCAAGGACATCATTAACTCATCTTTGATAAGATGGCCTTATGTCAGCCTCCCCTGGGATTCTCTCACACATCATGCTTGCCCTGGACACAGAAAGTGTGTCAAAATGGAGAATGTATAAAGAACATCACAAAAATTGAGTGCAATATTGGATTTACAGGATATTTTACTTTACACCTAGTGCTGTATTTGAGAGCTTAGATCTCCCCACAGCTAGAAATATTTTCATGTGCATTTTATGGTAATGAAAGGAGCTGGAGCTTTGATAGCCTTGGCGTATGCAGCCCTCCTTTTAGGCATAGAACAGGCACAGTACTGTCCCATCAATACATCCTTACCATGACGTGGAGGAACCATCTCGAAGGGTGCTCATTCAGTCTTTAGTCTTTCAGCTGAGACTCCCAATTAGTGCCAAGCAGGATGGTAGTTTGTTATAGTTAAGGATAACTAATTAAAAACACTTATGAATATTCAGCTAATCAGATTGCTCAATTATCTGAATACCCCCAATACCTCTACATGGTCTACTGATTAGAGCCAGTGCTATTAACATTTTAACAAGAGTCTCCCAAAATATATTCCACCTCAGTCAGGTGAGATTTCCCTGGGGAAAATACAATTTTCCCCTCTTCTCAAAAATCCCTCAATTCCCTACTCTTTCCTCTCTCTGCCTCTAAGTCTTACAATCCTTCCATACTCGTCCTTGGCTCGGCACCTCTTCACTTATCCCCTCCTCTAGCGCCTCATAGAAGCAATATATAGGTGGTTGCCCTAAATGGCAGCTATTCCTCAGAAGAGCAGCAGCGGCGGCAGGTGGGTCATCTTGGAGCTGCTTTTTATAGGGTGGTTGCTCAGGTGAGGAGTTGGTCTCCTTTGGTTCTTGAAGTGGATGGGTCCCTCCCACTGACTGCTGGAAGTCTCCTTAGCTGATGTAGAAAGGGTTGTGGGGAGGTTAATTTGGAAGAAATAAGGCTTCCTTTATAGGACTGGCTCTTCAAACTCTGGACTTGGGCTGGGCAGCCAGGTACTGTGAGAGAGAAAATGGGGCTTCATCAGCAACAGGACTCCCACTCATTCGAACAGAAACCTGGTTCTGCCTCCTGTTTTTCCTACTCTTTGTGTGATGCTGGAGTGGCCAGAGTAAGGTGAGGGAGGTGCAGGAATTATACGGTGCATCACTCATAAGCTCCTAAGAGTATTTACAAGGGACACAGAAAGGGAGCTCCCCTTGAAGCAGCTGCTGAAGCATATATGTGTTGTAAGGCAGCTGTCTGAACAAGCAACAACTGGCTCAGACCCAGCCTCAGACATGTCTGAACATTTTAACAAGAAGAGCAAACCAGCATACTTGATCGGTCCTGAAAACCATTGCTTTGTTCTCTACCAGTCACTGAAACAATTATTGTCTATGATCCTATCATGATGTTTAGAGCTGGCTTACGGGTTTGGGGGAGAGAGCTAGATGATTCTTTGTGAGCGTGCATGGTGTGGAGGTAGGTTTTCTCTTTTGTCCTCCAGGTTTCCCACTTCTCTTCCTCCAGCTGCAGAAGTGGCACCCACCTGCTTGTTCTTTTAAACCCTAGCAACCCATTTGCATTAGTTCAGATATTTCAGGCTTGTTATTTTAGGACACAGATGACATATTTACTTTTAAAACAAACAAGTCCTATCCGGGGGGTGGGGAAGAGGGCAAAGACTGGCTCTTAACAAGGAGCTTGTATGAATCCTTACCAGCTAATCAAGGGAGCAGTTAGATCACTGGACCAGGAGTCAGATGACCTGGGTTCTAACTCAGCTCTTCCATAGACCTGGTGTGGAACGCTGCACAAGTCACTTCATTTCTCTGTGCCTCACTTTGCCCATTTGAAGTAGGATAATACCTCCCCTCCCCACTTTACACAGGGCATTGAGATCTCTTTCAGAGTATTAGCACCAGAATTGTTGCTCGTCATCTCACACCTTCTGGTCACAACTGAACTGCTGAAACAACAAAGGTCTTCTGTGAAAAGAGTCACTGTCAGATGCATGTTATAATGTAATCCAAATCAATTCATAAATAAAATGGTTACTTAACTCTCCTCCTAGGAGACTCTGATTTATGACCATTGTTTATGGTTAAAATATGGGAGTGAATTTAGTGCTAGAGAAAGTGAAAAATCAGTAGAGCACTGGCTTGAGATGGACAAAATGCAGAGCTGTGAAAGGGCATATACAGTACCTAGAATCCCTTTATTCTCTCTTCTCAACTCCCCAACATTCTTCTACTCAGCAATATTTAGACTTGACCAGGAAAGAGACAGCCCATCCTCCTCCAAATCTAGACAGCAAATTAAAATGGTATGTCAGAAGCCAGGGAATCTACCTGCTATTTCTCTAGATTTCCATGCTAAAATAACTTGCCTGTCTAATTCAGGTCTGTTATAATACTTCACACCCAGACCGCACTTGGATATTTCACCATTAACTGTTTACATGAATTTATACAAACATCTTGAAATAGCAAGCAGCAAATGTTGCAAAAACAAGCCCAGCCAAGCAGGCTAATCCCTCTCCATACAAAGCACCAACACTCCACTCCCATCTACAGCCAGGTCCCTCAAATTCCACTCATCCTGCTCAGTCATGTCCTCCAACATCTCCTTAATATATAAAACCCAGCCTGTGTGTGTAATTATTTGCTATTCTATACAATAAAGTAACTAAGTTTCCCCTCTTTAGCTCATTTCTTCTGATTTTTTCTTTTTTTTTAATAGTTATTTCAGTCCTTAGTCTTTTCCAGTATCTCTTTTCCCTTTTCATAATTCCAAAACCTCACTCTCTACCCTCCAATACATTCCCCTTCCTAATTTCGTCCACTTCTCTCCCACTAGTCTCCCTCTTTACTTCATTCTTTCCCATTTTTTTTCTCATTCCCACAGTCTCTCCATCTTCTTTTCACCTAAATCAGGATTTGAACTCAGTTCTCAGTAAAATTAAAGGCTAGTATAAATAGCCCTCTCCTCCCATGTACCACTAATGGTGCTTCAGTCAAGGGGATCTATAAACTATTGTGCCAACTCAAGCGTCTCAGAAAAGAAAACTAGAGAATAAAGCATTTTACAATGTGGGCATTTTTCAGACTGCCATCTAATTGAGGAGCCTATAGTATTTCTCTTGGTACACTATGTTACAGGGATTAGAAAATAAAGCTCTTCTGCAGCTTGAACATAGGTAAGTTCTTGGTCACTCTAATATAATTACATATGTAATCCAAATCAATTCATAAATAAAATGGTTACTTAACTCTCCTCCTAGGAGACTCTGATTTATGACTGTTGTTTATGGTTAAACATATTCATAAACGATCTGGAAAAAGGGGTAAACAGTGACATAGCAAAATTTGCAGACGATACAAAACTATTCAAGATAGTTAAGTCCCAGGCAGACTGCGAAGAGCTACAAAAGGATCTCACAAAACTGGGTGACTGGGCAACAAAATGGCAGATGAAACTTGATGTTGATAAATGCAAAGTAATGCACATTGGAAAACATAATCCTAACTATACATATACAATGATGGGGTCTAAATTAGCTGTTACCACTCAAGAAAGATCTTGGAGTCATTGTGGATAGTTCTCTGAAATCATCCACTCAATGTGCAGCGGCTGTCAAAAAGCGAACAGAAAGTTGGGAATCATCAAGAAAGGGATAGATAATAAGACAGAAAATATCATATTGTCTCTATATAAATCCATGATATGCCTACACCTTGAATACTGCGTGCAGATGTGGTCGCCTCATCTCAAAAAAGATATATTGGCATTCAAAAAGGTTCAGAAAAGGGCAACAAAAATTATTAGGGGTATAGAACAGCTTCCGTATGAGGAGAGATTAATAGGACTGGGACTTTTCAGCTTGGAAAAGAGGCTACTAAGGGGGGATATGATAGAGGTCTATAAAATCATGAATGGTATAGAGAAAGTAAATAAGGAAGTGTTATTTACTCCTTCTCATAATACAAGAACAAGGGGCCACCAAATGAAATTAATAGGTAGCAGGTTTAAAACAAACACAAGAAAGTATTTTTTCACACAACACACTGTCAACCTATGGAACTCCTTGCCAGAGGGCGTTGTGAAGGCCAATACTATAACAGGGTTCAAAAGGGAGCTACATAGATTCCTGGACGATAGGTCCATCAATGGCTATTAGCCAGGATGGGCAGGAATGGTGTCCTTAGCCTCTGTTTGCCAGAAGCTGGGACTGGGTGACAGGGCATGGATCACTTGATGATAACCTGTCTGTTCATTCCCTTTGGGGCACCTGCCATTGGCCACTGTCAGAAGACAGGATACTGGGCTTGATGGACCTTTGGTCTGACCCAGTATGGCCATTCTTATGGACACACACACACACAAGTCAAGTCTAAATACTATTGGTGAGTTTACTGGTGTGTGTGTACTTAAGAACATAAGAACAGCCATCCTGGGTCAGACCAAAGGTCCATCTAGCCCAGTATCTTGTCTTCTGACAGTGGCCAATGCCAGATGCCCCAGAGGGAATGAACAGAGCAGGTAATCATCAAATGATCCATCCCCTTTTGCCCATTCCCAGCTTCTGTATATAATTATATATGAGAGAGCAAGACCACACACTCACCTCTATTCATTCAAGTTGCAGAACAGTGATGTTTATTTACCCCCTAATGTGTATACAAATATACCTACATCACGGCCAATGGAATTAAAGTTATAGCACAGTCTGAATCTGCACTATGATATTACTTTAATTTCTGCAATCTTTTTCAGACTAAAAAACAAAATGGGTACATCTTCCTTAAGATTCTCCTGTTCCCCCAGTTACTTCACTTTAACACCTATAAAACCTCAGTGTCTTATTTTGGTAGGGTACTGTTTTTGTTTTCCTTTTTTAGATTTGGTGTATTGTAAGATTTATCATTTTTAACATAGATTTTTGGTATCAGTGCTTTTATTGCTAGGTATGGTTCTTTCTGGAAAATGATCAGTGACTGATTCTAGCTGCAGACCTGAATAGCTATAGACCTATCTCAATCTTGCCAGCAGTCTCAAAGCTCTTAGAAAAAAAATATAGACAATGTACGCTTTTTTAGTTAAACAAAGAAAACTGGATTTTTATCTGTGTGGCTGTCACCTTTTACATAGCACTGTTTTGTCAAGAGCCACTAATGAAAGAGCTTAGCAACAGATAAAGGACATGTTGCTTCAGCTGAATTTATAGATTCATCTTAGGCATTTAAAGGAGAGAATCATATTACAGTATGTTCTTTTCAAAGCTCTGTGAAATAGGATTAACCAGCATAGAAATGGATTGCTTAAAATATATATCATATTATTACATATGTCTGAATAGTTTCAATTAATAATGATGTCTCAGGGGATTTTAGTTTCTCACATTGCCCCACAGGGAATAGTTTAAACAGCTTCACTGTTTTTCTTCCATATTAATGCTGGTTGGGATTTTCAAAGACGACTAGGGAAGGATAGTCCAGTGGTTAGGGTGCTGGCCTGGGACTTGAGAGAGCCAGGTTTGTGACCCTGCTTCACCGCAGACTTCCTGTGTGACCTTGGGAAATCGCTTTGTCTCTCTGTGCCTCATCTCTAAAGTGGGGCTAATAGTACTTCCTTCCCTCACAGGGCAGTTGTGAAGATAAATACATTAAAGATTTTGAGATGCTCAGATATTGTGGTAATGGGGGCCATATCAGTGCCTAAGAGTCACACGGTTAGTTATGTGCTAGAATTTTGCTCTTAAGTCCCTTAGACTCTTGAAAATTCCAGCTGTTATTGTTACTTTAAGAACATAAGAAACATCTTACGGAAATAAATAAAGAGCTGAACAACTAACATAGTAGTAGTTTAAGCTCTGAGATATAGAGGAGAATAAATAGGAAGAAGATGTGATGGAAATACCCCAAAAGTGGGGAGGGGGGTAAAAAGGTGATGGGACAACTGTGCCACATTCCCAACCTTCCAAAGAGCCCATGAAAACCCATCTGTACAAACCCAGGCAGCTGAGATTCCATGGCTGCATCTCAGGGAGGAAAGGAGGGATCAGAGATAGGGTCCAGCAGTTTATTTCCTGGTTTTTCCCTTGCTGAACACAGCATTAAGAGTGCAATGCTGTGAATTCACTTCGCTGCTTTTCTCTGAAAATGCTTCAAATGACTGAAGCATGTGTATACATGTATCTATGCTAATGTAGTCCCTCTAATTATCACTAAGGCTGGCTTGTCATGGCAAAAAATTGGGGAAGTCATGACACAAAATGCAAGAGTCATTTCACTTATAAAAAGGAAAATCGTGGCATATATTTTAATGAATGTTAAGTGTGTTATAGGAAGTTCTAAGAAAAATCAAATTGTTTAACAATAAAAAACGTTCAAAACTCTTTATGATTTCAATGGTAGTTTCAAGTCACTAGAAAAACTTTTACTGGGACTTACATACACACAGATTGTATAAATGCATAGAGGAATCCTGCTCCTTTGTCTGCCCAGGGTAACAAAGACCTTACATGAAATCCATGGGGCCAGAATTTCACCACACTGATATATATTGCGAAAAACCTAGGAGTCGTGTCTTTTGTTATACAAGTGACTGCTATAAACAGGACAGTTTAATTATAACTATTCAACCATATATACTTTGCAGATTACAGGGAAATTTTCAAAAGCACCTCAGTCACATTTTTAAATATGATAAGCTCTAGAGACCTTCTGTCCCACTGACTTTCAATGAGACTTAGATAGTCAAACGGCTTGTCTATACAGTGCATTAGTCTGCACTGGAAGGGTGTAAATTCTAGTGAGCAGTAGTGTGTCATGCACTAACTGGCCCACGTGGACCTGCTGGCATGCAATAAGAGTTTCCTAGTGTGTGTTAATATAGCACTGTTTCAGGAATACATTAACACACATTAGGGTAGTGGTTCTCAACAAGTGGTATGCAGAGGTCTTCCAGGGGGTACATCAACTCATCTAGATATTTGCCTATTTTTACAACAGGCTACATAAAAAGCACTAGTGAAGTCAGTACAAACTAAAATTTCATACAGACAATTACTTGTTTATACTGCTCTATTTACTATTCACTGAGATGCAAGTACAATATTTATATTCCTGTTGATATATTTTATAATTATATGGTAAAAATGAGAATTTTTTCAGTAACACTGTGCTGTGACGCTTTTGTATTTTTATATCTGATTTTGTCAGCAAGTAGTTTTTAAGCGAGGTGAAACTTGGGGGTACACACGACAAATCAGATGCCTGAAATGGGTACAGTAGTCTGGAAAGGTTGAGAGCCACTACACTAGGGTACTTTTAGTGTGAGCCAGCAGGGTCCACACAAGCCAGTTAGTGCATGCACTCAGGGGCGGCTCCCGGCACCAGCGCACCGAGCGTGTGCCTGGGGCGGCAAGCCGCGGGGGGCGGCCTGCCGGTCGCTGTGGGGGCAGCAGTCAGGCTGCCTTCGGCGGCATGCCTGCGGGAGGCCCGCCGGTCCCGCAGTTTCGGCGGCAGGTACGCCGAAGCCACGGGACCGGCGGACCTCCCACAGACATGCTGCCGAATCCGCGTGACCAGCGGACTTCCCGCAGGTATGCCGCCGAAAGCCTCCTGACTGCCGTGCTTGGGGCGGCAAAATACATAGAGCTGCCCCTGCATGCACTAAAATTTATACTTATCTGGTACAGACGAACACACCGTGTGGACAAGCCCTTAGATGTCTAAGTCTCACTGAAAGTCAATGGGACTTCAGGTCTCTAAATATAAAGTGTCAGATTTCTACTAGCAAAACAGGACATTTTGGTATATCCATTAAAAAAAAAAAAAGAGCTAGATGTTAATGGATTTAATTAAAAAATAGATTTTTCTCAGTTTAGTTCAACTCAGATTCAGCAGCTGGTGGCCAGCAAGCTTCAACTCTTACCCAGTCCTTATGGGGGCGGGGGAAGCACAAGGTTAGATTCAAAGTCAGAGGCTCAGCCAGGATAAGTAATCAGAATCTTCATGTCTTCCATGCCTTTGCTCAGACTCTAGCTGCACACAGCCTCCTAAGCTTTAAATGATAGCACACCCCAGCAGCAGTTCAGTTTGATCCATCACTGACAGCTGATCCAATTTACAAATTAAAAATGAACGAATCACAGAAATATTTTTTTTAAAAGAAGAATTAATGGACCTGGTTTTCCTGTCGCCTACGCTGGGGCAAATCAACAATCACTCCACCAAAAATCAAGGGAATTATACTAGTGTAGGAGAGATTTTAAGAGGTGTTTAACACACTTTATATGGACACAGCTCTAAAAAAATAAAGATTTCTTTTACTCCTTTCTTACATACACCCTGTTCTCTTTCTTGTACTATCTATTTCTTAGCAATGATGTCATTATTTGCTGAGAAGATATTGAATATTGTAACAAATACGGCACATTTCACAGCAAGAAGGCCAACAATAGAACACTTCTTAAAAACGGAATTAACAGAATTAAAGGTTTCACACGTTACTCCTTTTGTGACGTGAAGCTCGGATTCCTGAAAGAAGAACTCACAGGATAGTTGCACTTGTGGCACACTACAACTCTCATACACCTATTGTGCACTCGGGCCACACACAGAGCCGCTACTGATGCACCACCCATTCAGGTTCCACAGGCACAGTATAGAACAGATAGGTATGCTGCAGGAAATCGAGCGTGGATTGGAAAAAAGAATTTTGCCCTAAAGCAGAGGTGGGCAAACTATGGCCCGCGGAACCGTCCTGCCTGGCCCCTGAGCTCCCGGCTGGGGAGGCTAGCCCCCGACCCCTGCCCTGCTGTCCCTCCTCCCCCACAGCCTCAGCGTGCCTCGCCGCCAGTGCTCTGGTCCGCCACTCCTGCCAGGCAGCGCAGCGGCGTGGCTGGCTCCAGCATGGTAAGGGGGCGGGGAGTCCCAGGGGGCAGTCAGGCGACAGGGAGCAGGGGGCGGTTGGATGGGACGGAGGTTCTGCGGGGGGCGATCAGGGAACAGGGGCAGGGGTTGGATAGGCGTGGGAGTCCCAGGGGGCCTGTCAGGGGGCGGGGGTGTGGATAGGGGTCGGGGCAGTCAGAGAACGGGGGGAGGTTGGCTGGGGGTGCAGTTAGGGGCGGGGGGTCCCAGGAGGAGACGGTCAGGAGACAAGGAGCAGGGGGGGTTGGATGGGTCAGAGGTTCTGAGGGGGGCAGTCAGGGGGCGGGACGTGGGACGGGGCGGGAGCCAGGCTGTTTGGGGAGGCACAGACTTCCCTACCCGGCCCTCCATACAGTTTTGCAACCCCGATGTGGCTCTCGGGCCAAAAAGTTTGCCCACCCCTGCCCTAAAGGCAAATGTAAATTATCTTAACGCTGACCTCTAGTGCCATGAGGTAGGAATTTTCTTTTGGAGGTGCTGCTGGATTCAACATTACTAGGAATGCATCTCTGTACTGTTACAATTGGTAAGATTTTTCTCTGAAGTTTGCACCCTTAACTGCTCCATAAATTCATGCCCACTTCAAGGAGTATGCAATTAAAGATGAAATTCAAAGCAATTCTATATTAATTATCATGGCACTATAGGCCCATACACAGGCTCTTGGAACCATGATTAAATCAGAATTTCAGGTGTCATTTAAAACACACACACGACAGCAATAAATCTTTGGCCCTCATAATTATGAAGACAAAAAAACCCTAGAAAATATGAACCGAGCACAACTGATGCAGTGATGTCTGCAGACAGCCTAAAACAATTGCTCTGAGAGGACTGGACTGCCCCATTCATCTCTATGGATTGTTAACACCAAGACCCGCTGCTCGGGACATCTCATACCACCACTCCAAGGAAAGATTTGAGTGTTGCAGGAAGAGAAGAGTGCTGTGTGCCTGGTCCATCCACTCAAGCAAATATACCATGGCTATTGGGGTAAGTATGGGGGGGGGGAAAGAGTGCCTTCATCTCCTGCCTGCCACCTGCTCCTCTCAGGGCATGGAAAAGGCCCCTACTGCCACTCCTAAGGAGGAGAAGGGAGTCCCATGCTGCTGGCTCTGCTTTTCTAGGAGGGAAAAGGGTCTCCTGCTACTTGCATTCCAAGTTGGGGGGGGGGGGTGGAGGATCTGAGGGAATGAGCCAGGAGGCCCCCATGCGGTGATATACCTACTGCCCCAGACTGCCTTAATCCATTCTTGGGTTTTGCAATCTATGGTGTACAAAGAGTCACTCCCACCTTACCCAAATCCTTTTTTCTTTCTCTGTTTTCTACATTAGAAAGTTTACTTCTGCTTTTTGCTGGAGAGCCTGATAAGATTTGTAGAGAGCATAGATTGGGCGGGGGAGGGAGGAGGAAGAGACAGGTCACAAGTGACAATGAAGGTGTCTTTAAATGCGTCTTTCACATATCTAAATCTTCAAGTCAGGTTACAGCCTCATGTGACATCACTCTTCGACTCCTCCACAGATCTTACCTGGAATCCTCCAGCAAAGAAAAAGAAGCCGTGACCTGATCTTTTAAATGTAGGAATTTAAGGTTTTCTTTAAGAAGTAGATCATTAGGAGCAATGCATGGCAGAAATAAAAATTGCTTTGGTTCCCCGTTATCTTTAACAGATGCACTGGTTTTAAAGAACTGCACCAATTCTTACATTAAATCAACCAGGAAAAATTGGGGACCCATCTGAACATCAAGACAAGAGAGCCAGGAATTGATCTTGGGACCTCTCTCCAAACCCTCCCCCCAACTAGAGAATATTATAATGATGTGAATTCTAAAAAAAGTTCCTCTTCCTGATCCTGGCAAACACATCACCCCCTCAGAATAAAAGGTGCAACACTGATAAAATTCTCCTCTGTTGAAAGATCTGCCAACCATAAACCCAAGGTGCTGTTTTCTCACTATCACACGTATATGCAAGTCCCACTGTCTTACTCTACTTGTGAGTAGGCAGGGTGCTGAAATATACAAAAAACTTGTTCTCTGAAGCATTTGGCATAAGGGTTCTTATATATTTCATCTCCCTGCCAGCTCACAACAAAACAGAAGGACATCATGGCTTGCTCAGACACACCCACAAACCAAATCACAACCAGCAGATCTAATATTTGGGCTGCCAACTCTTGACATGACAATAGCATTTTAATACCACCAGGCTCTGCTGGAAACTTTCAGCAGAGATATTTTTCCAAGAAATTTCTGCTGTATTTATAATCTCAGTACTAAGCACAGAAATGCCTGTGAGTTTGGGCTTGATGTCATAAACACAGTCTAGCTTGAACCTAAGCATTACTATTAAGTAAATAGTCATTCCCATATGTTAATAATGCTGCCAGGCCCCTGTCTAAATCAGTTCATTAAGAATATCTCAAGCTAGCAAGCTGCCATTACTAGAAAATAATTAGTTTTCTGTCTTGGGGCTGCATGTTTCTCTCTCACACAGACACAAGCAGTAACTGCACACATTGTATGATTTATTTGGTATTTAGGCCTCTTTAATTTACCCTTCTGCGGATCATTTTAAATACTGAAGTGCTATACCTACCGAGACCCCATCACTCAGTAAGGGCAGAGTCAGGCTGTGTGCATAGTGATTATACAGCAATTCACAGCTGACCTGCCTTTAGGTCATTTCAGTAAAGCTTGATAGGATCCCTGAAAGGAGAACATGTCAAAAGACATTCTCATTAGCAATTTTCTCCACCATCTGCCTGGTCTGAATGCCTCGAAGGCCTCTTTTTAGAATGTACTTTTTGTGTCCCATGACACATCAAAATGATGATGCAATGCACGTGTGGGAAAAAGACCACTATATTAAAGCCAAGATTCACAATAACCATTAGTAACAAATGACATTTATTCCCAGGCAAAAATTTGATTGGGCTGGAATTAAGGTAGCCCAGAAATATCAATCACATTTCTGAAAAGTGTCTTAAAAAAACAAAACAAACAATGCAATTTAAAAGGAAAACATAAAATTTAGAAAGCCTGAAAATCTGAAGTTATGATTCCATGAGTTTAAAAAACAAAAACAGACCTCCCCTTTCACCATAAGGGACAGTCATGCAATAACATGCTAATGGGAGAAGTTTCTTCCTGCCTCCAGTCTCTGTAGCATGAAGGTTGATATCCCTCAGATATTTTTATCTTAGTGTAACTGGAGGTATTTTTATCATTCATATCAAAGGTCTTTTTTTCATAATCTAAGTAAATACTGTGAATCAATAATGTGTGTCAGTGTTTTACACAGGCTAATTACAAGCTGCATTAAAGACACTTATCTATGTTACCTTTCATTTTCATTGAATCATCCCTTGATTTTATAGATCAGTTTTTCCCAAACTTGGGACACCGCTTGTGTAGGGAAAGCCCCTGGCGGGCCGGGCCGGTTTGTTTACCTGCCGCGTCCGCAGGTCCGGCCGATCGCGCCTCCCACTGCCCGCGGTTTGCCGCTTCAGACCAATGGGAACTGCTGGAAGCGGCGGCCAGTACATCCCTCCCCCTGCGCCGCTTCTAGCAGCTCCCATTGGCCTGGAGCGGCGAACCATGGCCAGTGGGAGCCGCGATCGGCCGGACCTGTGGACAGGGCAGGTACACAAACCGGCCTGGCCCGCCAGGGGCTTTCCCTACACAAGCGGTGTCCCAAGTTTCGGAAACTGTTATAGATTAATAGTTTCCAAAGACAGAAGGGACCATTGTGATCATCTAGTTTGACCTCCTGCATAATACAGGCCATAGATCTTCTCCAATATAATTCCTCAAAACATTTTTTTTGTTTGTTTTTGTTTTTTAGAAAAACATCCAATCCTGATTTAAAAATTGTCAGTGATGGAGAATCCACCATGGCACTTGCTAAACTGTTCCAGGAGTGAACCACACTCTCTGTCAAAAACGTGCAGAGCTGTCCCTAGGATTTATGGGGCTCTGAGCAGTATTTTTAAACTGGTGCCCCTATGCCCGACGGCAATCCGGGCTCACAGCCCAGGGGACGGGAGGGGAGAACGAGGCAGCAAAGGATACCGAGCTGCCCGGCCCGCCTCACGGTGGAGAGCATCACAGTTCCCCGCAGAGACCCCCTTTACCCTCTCCCTCACGCAGAACGCGTGGCGCCGGGACATTTGGCTCTGTGAATACAGTCCCTCCCTAAGGAGACTGCAGCGCGCGCTGGGTGTGCGGAAGCCGACCCGCTCTTACCTACTGTCATGGGCAGTGGGTGAAGCTATTGCTTGGGGAGGCTAGCTCCCCAGCCCACCTCTTCTGCCTGTGGCCCCACCCATACTCCACTCCTGCTCCGCCCCTTGCCCTGCCCCAGCCCTCTCCCCACTGTCTCCCTCCTCACCCCCTTCCAGCCAAATCCCTGAACCCAAATGAAGCAAATGACATTTGAAAAAATCACTCTTTTGCAATTTCTTTCTAAAGAAAATGGATCATGTTTTCCACTGAATGCAAGATTGTGAAGACTGGACATGCAGAAGGTACCTAATTAAAAGCACTAAATTTGGGAATAAAAAATGTCAGGTCACAGCTTTTTTTGATATATCCTGAAGTTTGTCAGAGATTTATTTGCAAAAATTTTGTCGTAGGGCAAGTCAGCTGTATTGCTGAATACAACATTAAATATTATGGAATACATAGATTCATAGATTCTAGGACTGGAAGGGACCTCGAGAGGTCATCGAGTCCAGTCCCCTGCCCGCATGGCAGGACCAAATACTGTCTAGACCATCCCTGATAGACATTTATCTAACCTACTCTTAAATATCTCCAGAGATGGAGATTCCACAACCTCCCTAGGCAATTTATTCCAGTGTTTAACCACCCTGACAGTTAGGAACTTTTTCCTAATGTCCAACCTAGACCTCCCTTGCTGCAGTTTAAACCCATTGCTTCTTGTTCTATCCTTAGAGACTAAGGTGAACAAGTTTTCTCCCTCCTCCTTATGACACCCTTTTAAATACCTGAAAACTGCTATCATGTCCCCTCTCAGTCTTCTCTTTTCCAAACTAAACAAACCCAATTCTTTCAGCCTTCCTTCATAGGTCATGTTCTCAAGACCTTTAATCATTCTTGTTGCTCTTCTCTGGACCCTTTCCAATTTCTCCACATCTTTTTTGAAATGCGGTGCCCAGAACTGGACACAATACTCCAGCTGAGGCCTAACCAGAGCAGAGTAGAGCGGAAGAATGACTTCTCGTGTCTTGCTCACAACACACCTGTTAATACATCCCAGAATCATGTTTGCTTTTTTTGCAACAGCATCACACTGTTGACTCATATTTAGCTTGTGGTCCACTATAACCCCTAGATCCCTTTCTGCCGTACTCCTGCCTAGACAGTCTCTTCCCATTCTGTATGTGTGAAACTGATTTTTTCTTCCTAAGTGGAGCACTTTGCATTTGTCTTTGTTAAACTTCATCCTGTTTAACTCAGACCATTTCTCCAATTTGTCCAGATCATTTTGAATTATAACCCTGTCCTCCAAAGCAGTTGCAATCCCTCCCAGTTTGGTATCATCCGCAAACTTAATAAGCGTACTTTCTATGCCAATATCTAAGTCGTTGATGAAGATATTGAACAGAGCCGGTCCCAAAACAGACCCCTGCGGTACCCCACTCGTTATGCCTTTCCAGCAGGATTGGGAACCATTAATAACAACTCTCTGAGTACGGTTATCCAGCCAGTTATGCACCCACCTTATAGTAGCCCCATCTAAATTGTATTTGCCTAGTTTATCAATAAGAATATCATGCGAGACCGTATCAAATGCCTTACTAAAGTCTAGGTATACCACATCCACAGCTTCACCCTTATCCACAAGACTCGTTATCCTATCAAAGAAAGCTATCAGATTGGTTTGACATGATTTGTTCTTTACAAATCCATGCTGGCTGTTCCCTATCACCTTACCACCTTCCAAGTGTTTGCAGATGATTTCCTTAATTACTTGCTCCATTATCTTCCCTGGCACAGAAGTTAAACTAACTGGTCTGTAATTTCCTGGGTTGTTTTTATTTCCCTTTTTATAGATGGGCACTAGATTTGCCCTTTTCCAGTCTTCTGGAATCTCTCCCGTCTCCCATGATTTTCCAAAGATAATAGCTAGAGGCTCAGATACCTCCTTTATTAGCTCCTTGAGTATTCTAGGATGCATTTCATCAGGCCCTGGTGACTTGCAGGCATCTAACTTTTCTAAGTGATTTTTAACTTGTTCTTTTTTTATTTTATCTGCTAAACCTACCCCCTTCCCATTAGCATTCACTATGTTAGGCATTCCTTCAGACTTCTCGGTGAAGACCAAAACAAAGAAGTCATTAAGCATCTCTGCCATTTCCAAGTTTCCTGTTACTGTTTCTCCCTCTTCACTAAGCAGTGGGCCTACCCTGTCTTTGGTCTTCCTCTTGCTTCTAATGTATTGATAAAAAGTCTTCTTGTTTCCCTTTATTCCTGTAGCTAGTTTGAGCTCATTTTGTGCCTTTGCCTTTCTAATCTTGCCCCTGCATTCCTGTGTTGTTTGCCTATATTCATCCTTTGTAATCTGTCCTAGTTTCCATTTTTTATGTGACTCCTTTTTATTTTTTAGATCATGCAAGATCTCGTGGTTAAGCCAAGGTGGTCTTTTGCCACATTTTCTATCTTTCCTAACCAGCAGAATAGCTTGCTTTTGGGCCCTTAATAGTGTCCCTTTGAAAAACTGCCAACTCTCCTCAGTTGTTTTCCCCCCTCAGTCTTGATTCCCATGGGACCTTGCCTATCAGCTCTCTGAGCTTACCAAAATCTGCCTTCCTGAAATCCATTGTCTCTATTTTGCTGTTCTCCCTTCTACCCTTCCTTAGAATTGCAAACTCTATGATTTTATGATCACTTTCACCCAGGCTGCCTTCTACTTTCAAATTCTCAACGAGTTCCTCCCTATTTGTTAAAATCAAGTCTAGAACAGCTTCCCCCCTAGTAGCTTTTTCAACCTTCTGAAATAAAAAGTTGTCTGCAATGCAGTCCAAGAATTTGTTGGATAGTCTGTGCCCCGCTGTGTTATTTTCCCAACATATATCCGGATAGTTGAAGTCCCCCATCACCACCAAATCTTGGGCTTTGGATGATTTTGTTAGTTGCTTAAAAAAAGCCTCTTCCACCTGGTTAGGTGGCCTGTAGTAGACTCCTAGCATGACATCTCCCTTGTTTTTTACCCCTTTTAGCCTAACCCAGAGACTCTCAACACTTCCATCTCCTATGTCCATCTCTACCTCAGTCCAAGTGTGTACATTTTTAATATATAAGGCAACACCTCCTCCCTTTTTCCCCTGTCTATCCTTCCTGAGCAAGCTGTACCCATCCACACCAACATTCCAATCATGTGTATTATTATCCCACCAAGTTTCAGTGATGCCAACAATGTCATAGTTGTATTTATTTATTAGCACTTCCAGTTCTTCCTGCTTATTACCCATACTTCTCGCATTTGTATATAGGCATCTAAGATACTGGTTTGATCTTTCCTCCCAGTTTTGTCCTGACCCTCCTTTCTCTCTGCCAATATAGCCCACACTCCCTCTCGTTTCCGACCCATCTCCCAGGTCTCCATGTTCCCCACTTACCTGTGGGCTTTGCTCACCTGTCCCCGTCGAACCTAGTTTAAAGCCCTCCTCACTAGGTTAGCCAGTCTGTGTCCAAATAGGGTCTTTCCCCTCCATGATGCAGCTCTTCTCTGTTTTGCATTTTCTTAATCAGTATTTCTAATCTGACTTTATATTTTAAATGTACTCTTAAGCCTTCATAAAGTAATCATTCCAGATTACTACATATTTAACTCACTGAAACAAAGACATTATTTTAAATTAATCAGTCACAGAGGTTTAGTGTGTTCTTAACAATGTTCATTGCTTTTAGAAAAAGGGAACACTAATTTACTGTGTGTGATCTCTATAACAATAGACATGTTGATGAAATTTCACCAACTTTAAAAAATATGATTTTGCTGGAAGGTTCTCTTAAAACTAGTTCATCAAATAGTCAGAAGTAAAGAAAAGGAAACTCCTTTGTCCCACTATCTGGAAGGAAAGGGGTATTGTCCCTTTAAGGGCTCTCTTCAACAGGGAGGTGAAGGGAGAAACAGATGGACAGAAAGGACAGGAAGCCTTTAGAAGCAAGTTTTTTGTACTATAATAATTAAAAATAAAATGTGTATTTTAGATAACGTTTTTTAAATAAATCCTTCAAAAGACCAGCCTTATGTCTGAAGATCCAAGCATTTAAGGCTAAAGAGGAATACTCAGATTGTGCATCTAAAAATCTATGGAAGGATTTTTTAGAGATGTGATTTTATAATCTTCACCAACAGACTAATGAAATATTTTTAAAGCAAATGTTAAACTAAGGCCTTGGCTACACTCGCGAGTTACAGCGCTGTAAAGCCACCCCCAGCGCTGTAACTCACTCCCCGTCCACACTGGCAAGGCATTTGCAGCGCTGTATCTCAGTGGCTGCAGCGCTGCATGTACTCCACGTCCCCGAGAGGAACAGTGAGTATTGCGCTGCTGCTGCAGCGCTGCGGCGCCAGTGTGGCCGCCCAGTGCGCTGTGACTGGCCTCCAGAAGTATTCAGCAGTATCCCACAATGCCTGTTCTAGCCACTCTGGTCATCAGTTCAAACTCTACTGCCCTGGCCTCAGTTAACCAACCATGTGACCCACCCTTTACATTCCCCGGGAATTTTAAAAATCCCCTTCCTGTTTGCTCAGCCCGGCGTGGCGTGGAGTGCTATCAGCGAATCTTTCCAGGTGACCATGCCTCCACGCGCCAAGCGAGCCCCAGCATGGAGCAATGGCGAGTTGCTGGACCTCATCAGTGTTTGGGGGGAGGAAGCTGTACAGTCCCAGCTGTGCTCCAGCCGCAGGAATTACGATACCTTCGGGAAGGTATCAAAGGAGATGATGGAAAGAGGCCATGACCGGGACGCCCTGCAGTGCAGGATTAAAGTGAAGGAGCTGCGGAGTGCCTACCGCAAAGCCCGTGACGCAAACAGCCGCTCGGGTGCTCCCCCCGCGACCTGCCAATTCTACAAAGAGCTGGATGCGATACTTGGGGTTAACCCCACCTCCACTCCGAGCACCACCATGGACACTTCAGAGCCGGTGTGGGGGGGGGAAGAGGAGGAGGAGGAAAACGGGAGTGAGGGTGGTGGGCCGGATGGAGACACCCCGGAATCCCTGGAGACATGCAGCCAGGAGCTCTTATCGGGCCTTGAGGAAGGTAGCCAGTCGTAGCGGCCGGTACTTGGTGGAGGACAAACAGAAGAGTAGGTTCCCGGTAAGCGGGTTTTTTTTCGGGAAGGAATTTTTTCGGTGTGGGCTCTTTGGGAGAGGAGGGTTAGGCATGCATGCCTAGATGCGGAATAGTGCATCGATGTAGTTTATCACATCGCGGTAATCGGCCTCGGTAATCTCCTCGAATGTCTCATCCAGAACGTGTGCAATGTGCTTGCGCAGGTTTATCGGGAGAGCCACCGTGGTCCTTGTCCCAGCCAGGCTAATGTGTCCGCACCACTATGCCGCGAGGGGCGGGGGGACCATTGCTGCACACAGGCAAGCTGCATATGGGCCAGGGCGGAAGCCGCATTGCAGTAGAAGACCCTCCCTTGCTTCCCAGGTCACCCTCAGCAGCGAGATATCGTCCAGGACGAACTCCTGTGGAAAATGTTGGGACAGTGTTCAGTGTAGGTGCCCCCTGAAGCTGTTGGCTCTCCCCAAGGCACAGAAACCCAGAGGACAGTGCAGCCCTGAAACAATCAGTACCCCTTACTCACCATTTTGAGGCTCCCGTGGGATATGTGTGTGCTGTTTCGGATGGGAAAATATGCAATTGTGTGGACCCTGTGTGTTTTCTACTCCTTAAGTGCGGGGGAAATCATTACTCTGTCTGGTATAAACAATGCTGCCTCTGTTAAATGTTGCATTTTGCCTTAAGACCTCAGCCGTCCCTCTTATCACCTGCTCAGAGACTGCAAAGACTCAGGAAGAGACCGTGAAAAAGCAAAGAAGACATGCTGCAAGAAGTGATGCGGCAATCTATTAAAGAGAATGAGAAAGCACAGAACTGGAGGGAGAGAGAAAGCAGGATCCGCCAGGAAAACGCAGCGCACCGGCGGCAAAGCACGGCGCACTGGCAGCAAAGCATAGATCGGCTCATAAGCATCTTGGAACGCCAAGCAGACGCTATCCAGGAGCTCGTAGCCATGCAGAAGGAGCAGTACCGCAAACGCCCCCCCCCACAGCTCTTGTCCCAAAACTCTTTCCGTTGTGCCCCACTGTCACCTCCAACCCACTTTCCCCAACTTCCGTGTTCTTCACGCCACCAGCTGCCTCCAACACCAGTATCTTCACCACCCACCCCTGAAAACCACGACCCTTACCCTCTGCACTCAACCCCCGTCACCATGCAGTATAGCTGTCCTGAAGTGCAGCACTCACTGCACAGCACACCAGACAGGACATACGCGAATCTGTGATTGTACCGTTCCCCACTCCACCCCCTTGTGTCTTTTCAATAAATGGATTTTTTGGCTTTGAAAACATTATTATTGCATAAAGTAAAAGACTCCTTAGCCCAGGAAATAAACAGGCACTGCAAGTCTGCTTAGCAAACACTGATTCCTAAAGACTGGAACTACTGCACTTCACTCCCCTGCAGGGCACCAGATATCACTGCTGGTTTTCAGCCTCAAATTGCTCCCTCAAGGCATCCCTAATTCTTGCAGCCCCGGGCTGGGCCCCTGTAATAGCCCTGCTCTCTGGCTGTGCAAATTCAGCTTCCAGGTGTTGAACCTTGGAGGTCCATGCCTGAGTGAAGCTTTCACCCTTCCCTTCACAAATATTATGGAGGGCACAGCATGCGGATATAACCGCGGGGAAGCTGTTTTCGGCCAAGTCCAGCTTCCCATACAGAGATCGCCAGCGGGCCTTTAAACGGCCAAAGGCACACTCCACAGTCATTCGGCACCGGCTCAGCCTGTAGTTGAACCATTCCTTGCTGCTGTCAAGGCTCCCTGTGTAGGGTTTCATGAGCCACGGCATTAACGGGTAAGCGGGGTCTCCAAGAATCACAATGGGCATTTCAACTTCCCTTACCGTGATCTTCTGCTCTGGGAAAAAAGTCCCGGCCTGCATCTTCATGAACAGCCAAGTGTTCCGAAAGATGCATGCGTCATGCACCTTTCCGGGCCAGCCTGTGTTACTGTCAATGAAACGCCCACGGTGATCCACAAGCGCCTGGAGAACCATAGAGAAATAGCCCTTCCGATTAACGTACTCGGATCCTAGGTGGGGTGGTGCCAGAATAGGAATGTGCGTCCCATCTATATATACACCTGTGGGTTGGCAAATGCCTGTTAAATGGCTTCATTACCACTTGAATGGCTCTAACAGTTTCAATGTTATGCTAATAGGTCTGGCAGGCTGGAAGACTTTTTCCACTTTTAAGGGCTTGTCTACACTGGCAATTTACAGCGCTGCAACTTTCTTGCTCAGGGGTGTGAACAAACACACCCCTGAGCGCTGTAAGTTTCAGTGCTGTAAAGTGCCAGTGTAGACAGTGTACCAGCGCTGGTAGCTATTCCCCTTGTGCAGGTGGGTTTTAAGAGCTTTAGCACTGCCAGTGAAGACGTGCCCTAAGTTACTAGATTCCCTTCAGAGGAAGACTCACCAGGCTGCAGCAGCAGCCAGCTGTGGGAGCCTGCAGGAAGGGTCAGCACAGGGATAGGAAGAGACGGGAGGGTGGACACTAAGACCCAGGGGTGCCCCAAATTTTCAGGTGCCCTACGAAGCTGCATATGCCTAAGGATGGGCCTGAAAACATGCACCATATTTCCAGCCTGAATTTGTCTAGCTTCAACTTCCAGTTATTGGATCATGTTACACCTTTCTCTGCTAGAGTGACGAGCACAGTATTAAATATTTGTTCCCCAAATGTATGTAGGTACTTATAAACTGTAATCAAGTCACCCCTTTGCCTTCTCTTTGTTAAGCTAAAGAGATAGACTCAAGGAGTTCAATCACCCTATGGCAAATTTTCCTAAACCTTTAATCATTCTTATGGCTCTTCTCTGAACCCTCTCCAATTTTTCAACTTTTTTTGTTTGTTTTAGGAGAAGAGAGGAATTCCCGATTGTGTAGACAGGACCAATCTCCTCTCTAAACTCTAGAGTCCTAGTTTCTCCTCAGAGAAATCTTTTTATGCCTTAATTTTTTCTACCCTTCCCTTCAATTTCTGCTCTATCCTTTTGAAGATAGAGGTGGTCAGCACTAAACCATCCATTAAATAGGAAGGAGATGAACATAATGGTATTATATTTCTAGTATATCTAAATGTTTCGTAATGCAGCCTAATAGGTTTATATTAAGTAGTTCACAATGATGCTTAGGATCTTTTTTTTTACCAAGTGGTTACAGTTAAATCAGAGGCCACAACTATATTTAAACAGTTCTTTTCAATGTGAATTATCTAATACTTGCGTACGCTGAATTTCATCAGCCATTGTGTTGCCCGGTTACTTAGCTTATGAAGGTCCTTCTGAAACATCTTATAATACTCTTTAGGACAGCAACTCATCACTTAACGTTGTAGTTATGTTCCTGAAATATGCGACTAAGTGAAACGATGTTAAGCGAATCCAATTTCCCCATACGAATTAATGTAAATGCGGGGGGGGGGAGGTTTAGAGGGGAAAAAAATTTTGCCAGACAAAAGGCATTATATACATTTTAAACAAGCAATTTAATACAGGTATAAGTTTTAAACAATTTTAAAGAAACACATATGAACATAAGAATGGCCATACTGGGTCAGACCAATGGTCCAGATAGACCAGTATCCTGTCTTCCAACAGTAACCACTGCCAGATGCTTCAGAGGAAATTAACAGAACTGGACAATATAGAGTAATCCATCCTGTCATCTAGGCCCAGTTTCTAGCAGTCAGAGATTTAGGGACACTCCTAGCCTAGTGTTGCAGACCAGACCATCTTGGCTAATAGTCATTGATCAACATATCCTTCATGAACTTATCTAATTCTTTTCTGAACCCAATTATACTTTTGGCCTTCACAACCTCACCTAGCAATGAGTTCCATAGGCTAACTGTGCGGTGTGAACAAATACTTCCTTATGTTTGTTTTAAACTTGCTTCCTATTAATTTCATTGGGTGACCCCTGGTTCTTGTGTTATGTGACCAGGTAAATAATACTTCCCTATTCATTTTCTCCACACCTTTCATTCATTCATTCTTTTATAGACCTCTCTCATATCCCTCCTTTTCTTGTCTCTTCCAAGCTCAACAGTCCAGGTCTTTTTAACCTCTCGTCATATGGAAACTGTTCCATACCCCCTAATCACATTTGTTACCCTTCTCCATACTTTTTCCAATTCTAATATATATTTTTGAGATGAGGCAATCAGAACTGCATGTGGTATTCACGGTGTGGGAGTACCAGGGGTTTAAATAGTGGCATTATAATATTTTATGTCTCCCTTTCCTAGTGGTTTCTAACATTCTATTAGCTTTGACTGTTGCTGCATACTGAGCAGATATTTTCAGAGGACTATCCACAATGACTCCAAGATCTCTTTTTTGAGTGGTAACAGCTAATTTAGACCCCATCATTTTGTATGTAGAATTGGGATTATTTTCTCCAATGTGCATTACTTTGCATTTATTAACAATGAATTTCATTTGCCGTTTTGTTGCCTAGTCACCCAGGTTTGTGAGATCCCTCCATAGTCAGCTTTAGACTTAACGATCCTGCGTAGTTTTGTATCATCTGAAAACTGTCACCTCAGAGTTTACCCCCTTTTCCTGATCATTTATGAATATGTTGAACAGCACAGGTCCCAGCACAGATCCTTGGGGAAGACCACTATTTACCTCTTTCCATTGTGAAAACTGATCATTTATTCCTGCCCTTTGTTTCCTATCTTTCAACCAGTTACTGATCCATGAAAGGACCTTCTCTCATCTCAAGACTGCTTACTTTGCTTAAGAATCTCCTTCTATTATAGGTTTAGCTAGACTCACTAGTAGTAGCACCACATTTAATCTCTTTCCAAGATGCTCTCCATTTGAACACTTAAATCTCCAGAGGTATTTAGATCCAGGATTTCGATTTATACTATCATAAAGAGAGGGACCATTTGGGACACATTTGTGATACCTTTACTAACAATGAACAGTGCCTTATATCACAAGCAGTGCCAGTGAAGTCAACTGAGTTACTTTGGAGTAAGGCACAACATATTGTAAGAGAGGATCTCTCACTCTGGCCCAGAACTATGATCTGGATCCAATCTGGAATATTGATCACTCCCTCAAATTTGGAGGTGCTTTAATCCAGAGTTTTGATTCAAAAGCATTTCTCAAATAAAAACACTGTATGACACAGCTTGGTTTACACTGACTTTTTACTGCTGCCCTCATTGATCAATCTCCTTGGAAATGATCCTACATTTGGGTGGAATGACTTTCTATGCAGATTGCAAAAAGAGGGTGGGAAGTGGTCAGTTACCACTGTGTTTAAAAAAAAAAAAAACAACCCGCCCACTATTTGGTTTGCAGTGGCAAAGTTCCCCAGAAAGACGAGCTAGAAAAGCATGATATTGCTCAACCATAAAATTAATAGGCAAACTGGATTTGTGCATATCATTTTGGATACCTCAAAACCAACCACAGTCCAGGGGTTACTAACATAGAGCAAATAAAGAGCTGAACAGTCAGCTAAAATATAGAATGCTCGGAAGAGAGAGTGATGTTTTTGGGGGTAGAAACACCACTGAGCTGCAAGTTTAAATAGCCTTGTACAACAAGAAGTTAGGCACACAGTGCTATGTGTTTTCCTACTCGAAAGCATAATCTTCATAGTATTTGGTTTTGTTTTTTTAAATGTTCGGAAAACTAAGCATAGCCCTACTTCCTGGGAAATTCTTCATTTTGATAATGGTGCAAGTGAAGCTAAGGAATTGCTTTAAAAATACAAATTTTAAATATAAAATCACAGCTGCACAGAGGATTATACCCAGGGCAGCAATCCAAAAGTTCACAAGGTGAGGTGTGCTTACAACTAAGTATGAGGAGTAGATTTAATATGAAGTCATAGTTTTTCAAATAAGCAAGCATTTGAGTCTCCAGCTGGTGGTGGCTGTACAGCTGGGCAGGAATATCACCTGTCTCCTAACTCAGGAGTCTGATGTCAGAGAGGATAAGGAAGTTCCCATGATGCACCACTTAAGCAACAGGAATGGACAGGAAGTGTGCTATTAGAGGTAGGATACATTAACAAAGATTGCGACTTTAAAAAAACAAAACAAAAAAGCACACTCCCAGCCAGGCATAATTCACTCATACACAAACACCCCCCTACTCCTTCTGTGGCCTTGTTAATGTTGCAGCAGAGAAATCCTGCTTTGATGGGCTTCATCAGATGTGTCAGAGCAGGGCTCTGTGTACTTCACATGCTATACCAATCCAACCATCTGGTGCCCATTCAGAAAACTGGGAAATCCACAAACAGTAAAGTGAGAAGAGTTACGTTTAAAAAAGTGTTTTTAAGTACAATATACCTAAACCACCATTATCAATATTCATAGTTTTAACAAAGTTATATACCTTTTAAAAAGGTAAAAAAACAAAAACAAAAAACAAACCTTCTCCGTCTCTATAGAAGACGTGGAGTTGACAGGGAAAGAAACTAAGCAGCAATTTATTTCCTATTACAACATTATATGACTGTTTGTAAACAGGTATGTCCCAATCTGAATTGGGAGCCGCCTCCGTGGCTGGGTAGTCTGGGAGATATGCAACTACAGCTGAAGGCTGAGTAAATAATTTACTTTATAATTAATATCACCAAGGACATCAACACTGTCACTTCAGTGTGCACTGCATCATTTGGTGCCTCAGAGCAGTGGTAGGGATAAAATTCAAGTATTTCTGCTTCAAATGATAAACTACAATATCTGTTATCAATATAGGTTTTGTGACACACAGTAGGGCAGTTCTGTTCACTACACAATTCTCTATTCCTCTTGCTGCTATTCAAGTGATGTGTTGAAATAAGGTCTCTCTCACATTCCAGCATCTTTTTCTGTTTAAGCACACCGTGAAGTCATAGGGCTCCGTTTGTGACATAGAAAGGTGCCATGAAAATGATTGTGATGCTGCAGAATAAAGCCTTATGACTTCACTGTAGTATCAAACAGAAACAGAAAATAGTTTGTGTGGTGGGGAGGAAACTTAGCCTGGGCAGAAATAACTAATAAGAGAATATGGCAAAGACAGTTCTGAAAACCTATGAGGAAACTGCTTTTTATGTTTCAATAGAATATTTTACATTCCCCTCCTCCCATTCAACTATAAAAGTTCCACTTTAAATATTAAACACTACTGTAGCTGTTCCAATTGTCCTTGTATGCATGAACAGAAAGACAAGATGTTATATCCTTAGGGCCATATACTGCTGTATATCCACAACAGAACCCCTACTGAAATCAATTTGGCTTCCCAGTGTCAAAAAATTTTACTTTCTTCATCTCTGTTATGCATTTGAGGCCAAAGTGATTGCATAATTTGGCTAAGTTCTGGATAAGTTTCCAAACTTTGTGGTCCTTATCCAAACTGATTCATTTGAAGTTTGCCAATCGATTTCCCTGTAAATGAATATGTGACATTGCACCCAGTGGTGAGCTGGAGCCGGCTGGCACCTGTTCACAAGAACCGGTTGCTAAATTTAGAAGCCGGTGTAGAACCGGTTCCTAAAGGGGCGGGCAGGTGGGCAAACTCCAGTCTGCGGGCCACATCCAGCCCGCGGGACCGTCCTGTCTAGCCCGCCTGAGCTCCCAGCTGGGGAGGCTCCCCCAGCCCCTCCCCTGCTTCCCCACCCCTCTCGCAGAGCCGCCGGAGCCCTGGGGAAGCAGTGGGGCTCCAGCGGCTATTTAAAGGGCTTGGGGCTCCTCTGCTTCTACCGCCCCAGCCCTTTAAATAGCCGCCAGAGCCCTGGAGTAGTAGCAGGGCTGTGGCAGCTATTTAAAGGGCCGGGGTGGTAGAAGCAACGGGAGCAACAGACTTTTTAAATAGCCACCAGAGCCTTGCAGCCCTACCCCAGGGCTCCAGTAGTGGGGCTCTGGTGGCAATTTAAAGGGCCTGGGACTCCAGCCCCTGCTGGGAGCCCCAGGCCCTTTAAATTGCCCCTTGGGGAAGCTGGGCCACGCTGGTACGGGGGCGTACCGGCTTACTTTCACCTCTGGGTAAGGGGGTGGGGCTGTGCGCTCCAGCGGCTGCGCGGCATCCTTACACAGCAGCATGGTAAGGGGGCCGAGCCGGGGCTGGGAGGAGGGGTTGGATAAGGGGTAGGGAGCGGTTGGAGGGGGCGGAGGTTCTGTGGGGGGCAGTCAGGGGACGGGGAATGTGGGGGGGGTTGGGTCGGTGTGGGAGTCCCGGGGGTCTGTCGGGGTGGTGGTGGTGGATGGGGTTGGGGCAGTCAGGGGACAGGGAGTGGGCGAGTTGGGTAGGGGGTGGGATCCTGGGGGGCAGTTAGGGTGGAGGGTCTTGGGAGGTGGTGGTCAGGGGACAAGGAGGGGGGGGTGATGGGTTGCGGGTTCTGAGGGGGGCAGGACGTGGGTTGGGGTCGGGGGGGAGACAGGCACGTGGGGCTTGTACTCACCGCACGGTTCCCTACCGGGTCTTCGGCGGCGGGTCTTTCACTCGATCTGGGTGAAGGAACTGCTGCCAAAATGCCGCCGAAAACCCGGAGCGAGTGAAGACCCCCCTGCCGCCGAAGTGCCTCCGAGGACCCGGTAGAGAACCGGTTCTTAGGATTTTGGGAGCTCATCACTGGTTGCACCCCATAATGCTTTATAGAAATATGCTTATGAGTGTAAATATGGCATAACTGGAATATGTTTTAAGCTAGATATGCCATGTAACATCTCTGCAAAGGTTATGATAGGATGAATATATTCATCCTATTTGTATGCATGTATGATTTTTATATCTGGAGTTATGAGTGTTGGCTCTATGCTTGTATTTAAAGTGTTTGTTGTAGGAAGCACCTAAAACAGATTTCGTCAACATAGTGTGAAGGGGTCATTCAAGTAATTGGGAACGCTTAACTAAAAATGGACTTTGGGAGACGCCAATCCACATCTGAGCTTTCCTGGGAACGTTCAAACTAACATGTAAACAATGGCATCAGCCTGCAAAAAGCTCAATCATTCATACACATGTGACTTGCCCAAGTGGCTAGAGACCCCATCTTGTGGCTGTGATGTTGCACAAGAGAGGATATAAAAGGCCCTGAAAGCCCCTCCATTTTGTGTTCAGCTGGCTCAAAAGATAACCTCTCCACCCCAAAGAGATGCCTGAAAGAAACTGGAACAAATGACAGTAACTACAGGGGTGTGAGTGATTGCTGGACCCAGATTAGGAAGGAGTCTAGTCTGTCAAAGAAGCTTATTGGAACATCTCTGAGGGTGATTTACACCTGCATTTGGCTTAGACTTGTGTGTTTTATTTTATTTTGTTTGGTAACTTACTTCATTCGGTCTGTTATTACTTGAAGCCACTTAAATCCTACTTTTTATATTTAATAAAATTGCTTTTTACTTATTAATTAACCCAGAGCAAGTAATTAATTCCTGGGGGAGCAAACAGCTGTGCATCTCTCTCTATCAGTGTTATAGAGGGCGAACAATTTATGAGTTTATCCTCTATAAGCTTTATAGAGAGTAAAATGTATTTATTTGGGGTTTGGACCCCATTGGGAACTGGGTATCTGGGTGTTGGAGACAGGAGCACTTCTTAAGCTGTTTTCGGTTAAGCCTGCAGCTTTTGAGGGACGTGGTTCAGACCTGGGTCTGTGTTTGTAGCAGGCAAGCGTGTCTGGCACAACAAGGCAAGGTACTGAAGTCCCAAGCTGCCAGGGAAAACGGGCACAGAAGTAGTCCCAGCACATCAGGTGGCAGTCCCAAGGGGGTTTCTGTGACCCAGCCTGTCATAGAATATAATGTAGTGTAGACTATAAATACACTGGCATAAGTTCCCTAAGAGACCTTATGGAGGACAGGACATGTAGAATCATAGAATAGAATCATAGAATATCAGGGTTGAAAGAGACCTCAGGAGGTCATCTAGTCCAATCCCCTGCTCAGAGCAGGACCAATCCCCAGATAGATTTTTACCCCAGTTCCCTAAATGGCACCCTCAAGGATTGAACTCACAACCCTGGGTTTAGCAGGCCAATGCTCAAACCACTGAGCTATCCCTCCCCCCCAGGGGGGTCTGCTCTTCCTTGCCATGCCCTCACTCCTCCCTCATGCTATGGAGATGATTGCTGATGCAAGAGGCAACAGAGCTGCCAGCCTCCATCAGCTATCTGCTGGCTGAGATCTAGGAGACCGGTATTAACTGCACTTTGTTTTGGATGCTGCCTTAGCTATAGTAAGGAAGAAAATCTCTGGGGAGTCTTAGAAAGAAATGTCTTTGGATCTTACAATTTATCCTTTTTTTCCCCTGCCTCCATTTGGGGTACTGATTTAATTGAAGTCCTACCGACACAGGCACCAGGCTGTCCATTAACTTAATTGGAGTAGCAACCTTTCAAGTGAGAGCCACATTTATGGAGATGCCTATTAGAGTACTTGTATTGACAATAAATGTGAAACAGACAACCAAGCTAATTCAATGATAAAAAGATAATTCACTTTGCAACATTGAAAAAAAAAAAGATAAAAAACAAACCAGCCACAAGTAGTAACAAATGCCCATCCCTTTTCTAGTGAAAAGGGAATCCTATGCTAGTTATTCTGTTTTTTTAAATGGCTGAATTGTATTCCAGAAATGTGTCTGTTGGATTCTGATCTAATACTGCCAGAAATAAGGAGTAAGTCCACTGAAGTCAACGGAGTTACGGCAGTGTAAAAATAAAATGAGATAAAGAATCAGGTCTTTATACTTTAGTGTAGGCAGACTAATTTATCAGCTGCCTGAAGTGTCCCAGGCTTCTTTAATTAATCCAGTAAAACTTGGCATTATAGTAATCAATTTTATTGAACCGTTGGGGGTACAGTGCAGCTACATTCTTGTTGAATACCTGATAGCCAAAGCTGCAAATCTTTCAGATCTTGGCCAGCATGGTCTCTCAAGCCATGTCAGGGATCTTAACCATGATCAACACTGAAGGTCTCAGCTGCTAAATGCTCCCTTCTTCCAGGCGCTAGCTTCCAAACATGGGAGATTACATCTGTGCTTTCAGGAGACACGTTGACTCCCTTTCTACCAGCTGCTTTAACATCAAATATTATGATCTTTTGAGTTACTCTCTGCATAGCAAATATGCACATACTACCTACGTTAGAGCAGATCTTACTGGTATGGAACCACTCCCACCTAATTCAAACCTCTATGATATTGTGAGATTTGATTATTTCAGAGTGGCAAATGCGTACAAGCTCCATACCCAATCCTGGCCTAACCCAAATATTCTCCCAAAGCTCCAACACCCTGCCATCTGTATTGGAAATTTTAATAGCCACCACACCATCTAGAGCAAGTCAGATCAAAATGGAGTTGATCTTTTGGACTGGGCCTCACTTCATTATCTTCACCTCACCCATGACCCAAAACAATGGGCGTACTTTTCATTTTGAAAGGAAGATTACTCTCCTGAGCTCCATCAGCACATGCAATTATACACTTCAAGCTATAAACAGTGTATTGAAAAACTTCTCATGTAGACAACATCCTCTGATCCTCAAAGATAATGTACCCATGCCTATTGTGAGCTCCGATAAAAACCCTCGCTGGAACAATCGGAAAGCAAACTGGCCTAGCCTTTACATAGTTCACTGACTGCTTGTATCCCATTACTTGTATCCCACACACCATCTCTACTGAGAAAGCTCACGTGCAGCACACAAAAACAATTTATAAAGCTCCGTTGAGTCAATTCCAATAGGCTGTTATAAGAGCTACATTCCCTGTATAGATGAGGAGCATGCAGAACCCCTCCAGCAAGTGGCGATCCAGACAGCTTTTAAACCGCTTGTATGCTTCTAGAAGAAAAAGATGAGAGCACGGCCCTGCACAACTAAACATGTCAAGATCCAGCTGCAAAGTCTGAGCACAAATCTGAAAACTTGGTACTGCTCAGAAGCTTCCACCAGAGCACCATTACCCATTTTCTCCAAACAGCATTGCTGACCACCTGATAAATATTGCAAAAGCAACCTCTCCTTCAAAAAAGTTTGAAGGAGAGGTGAAGACAAAATGGCAGCACTACAAACAGTGTGTATATGAAACCAAATAAGACTTCTAGCCTTTCACTGAAGATGAAACAGAAAGGGTGATCAAAACAATGAAAATAGGTAAAATATTGTGAGCTTGACAATACCTCCCCCAAATTCCTGAAGAAGTTGGGGAAAAAAACCTAGCAGATAATGGTTAAGCCATCTTTCTATCTAGAGTTATCCAGGAGAATAAAATACCTAAGATTTGGCACAGCACAAAAAGTAATACCCTTGCCAAAAACTCGAGAAAGATCACAGATTTCCAACAAGTTACTGCCCCATCTCTTTGCTAAACTCTGTACACAAATTACTTGGAAGTCTTATCCTTCAAAGAACCGCCCCTACTGTTGACGACTTCCTGAGTATATATCTAGCAGGTTTCAGACCGAATTGCACTCCCTGTGATCAAGAGCTGGCTCTCAACAACTATATCGAGAATGGCTTCCACACCAGGCAGAAGACAGGAGTAATTGCTAGATCTTACTGCTGCGTATGACAGCCTGGCAAACGGGCCTACTTTACAAACGGTCATTGGTCCTACTCAAGTGGGTTGTCATGGCTGTGGAACTCTTGCTGACAGGCCGCCGGTTCCAAGTTTCACTCAGCCAGAAAAAAAAAACATAAAAAATAAAAAAGCTCCTGGAGGCTCCAAAACAGGTTACACGAGGGCTCAATTCTAGCACCAACACTTCACAATCTCTTCACAAGTGACCTTCCCAACACCACTGCCAGGCATTTTATCTATGCAGACATCATCTGTCTGACAGTACAGGACTAGGATTTCAGACATCTAGAAGAAGTCCTGAATGCTGACATGAAAGAGAGGCTTGCTGTTGCAAAAGATGGATACTTAAACCTAGTATAAAAGACAGTTTCCATCTATGCTATATAAAGGCCAACAAACAGATCCCCGCTTCCTGAATAGACACAGGCTGGGCCACAACCCAAAGCCTGTGTATCTAGGTGTTACACTGGATCATACCTTGAATTTTAAGGAGCATCTTATCAAGACCTCATTGAAAACAAAGAAGAGAGAGACAGTCTGATCAGCAAACTAGCTGGTTCTTCCTGGGGAGCCAATGAGCAGACATTGAAAAACTCTGGGCTTGCCTTGTGCTATTTTGTAGCAGAATATCACCCCCCGCCCCCGATGCAGTTCATCTCTTTTCACATAGGACTAGTCGATACTCAGCTGAACAAACCCATGAGTATAACAGGTACTCTGAGACCAATTAACTTGGCCTGGCTGCCAGTCCTGACCAACATCAACTCTCCTGATATTAGGCAACAAGTCACCATGGAGAATCTGCTCCTTAAGGTGCAAGACATGCCATATCTATCCCTGCTTAGAGATGTGTTTAATCCACCAAGCCACCTCCTCAGCTCAAGGCACCCCATTTGGACAATTCCCCTAAGGAACCTCAACATCCCCTCCAGGTTGCAAGAACAAGATTCAAACACATCCAATGACTATCTTGTGACAGATCTAACAGTCCAGAACCCTGGTTTTGATTTTCCACACCACCTTTGGGTAAAGCACAATCACTTCAGATGTGGCGTGACCAGATGTGCTGCTGATGAACATAAGTGAGGCCTCTGTCACTCCCACCTTTGCAGTTGTGGCCAATTAGAAGATGTAGCTCACATACTTACAGGGTGCATCCAACGGCAAGGATTGCCTGGTTCCCTCATGGACTTGCACAACACCCTTCCCTCAGCTACTGAATGGCTAAGACACTTAAATTAACGTGCTTGATTTGACTGTGTACATAGATGCAATCATAATATATACAAAAACTGTCCAGACTCTCTGGTAACTCAGCTTTCCCTATAACTCCACAAGTCCCGTCCCAGCATGTGCAAGGTCCTGTGTAAAATCTGAGATAGACTCTTTGAGATTGGTCCATTATCTTGGTCAAGAATCTGCAGAGGATTTTCACAAGAAATTGCACTTCCCTGGTGTTATTTTTCCATACCAATCAGTGTAAACTTGATCTAGTTGAATTATTCATCGAAAGCTATGTATTTGCCATATTTAACCTTTACTCCCTACCTATAAGTTGTCTGAAAAGTATCCTGAATTTCTCTGTTTATTGTGTCTCAGTGACTTCCAGAAAAAATGTATTCAGTTTGTAAATAAAGAGGATTACTCTTCCTGCCCCCACAACTGCCAACCCTGGGCTCAGGCAGTCTAGTCCCATCTCGTAGGAGGTGATCTCTCTCTTTTTGCTTCACTATTTTTGTTAAAGGTTCAGATGACCAAATTATGCCTAGAGTTATTGACTGCCTTGCAAGTGGAACTTAGTACATTAATTCTTTTCACAAAGTGATCACTCTATATCTCACCTATCACTCCTCATCCTCAAAGGAAACCTGTACAACAATTTCAAAAGACGAGCCTGGGAGCTTAAATTCATAACCATGCTAGACACTAAAAATTGTGGATTTATGGTTTATTACAACAATCTGTAACCCTCTAATGCCCCTTTTGGGCTATGACTATAGGGAGTTAATGGGCCACTTTACCTTGAATGGTCCCTTAGAATACGTTGTAACTACTTACACTAAAGTTTCTGTTCGACTTTGTATTTAGCTGTGACACTCTGAGTACCTTTCCCAGACCCGAGGAAGAGCTCGGTGTCACTTGAAAGCTCATTTCTCTCACCAACAGAAACTGTTCCAATAAAAGATATTACCTCACCCACCATGCATTAATTCTGTTGATGCACAAGAAGGAAAAAAACACAGCTCGCTCCCTCTCAGCCATGATGTCTCTGTAGGGCTAATAGAAACAAAAAGCAGCGAAACTTATTTTGGACACCAATCCAATAAGATAGAACTCAGTGCACACGGGGAGCAGAACCTTTGAGTAAGAAGGTACCATTTTTTACATATTGTGATTGCTGTTCAGAGCAGAGCTGCTCTTTATGCCTTTTCCTTTCCATAAGAAAGAGCATTATTATTTACCTACATCCAAATGTTCCCAGATATCAAAATACCCAATTTCCTTCTTGACTGGTGGAGAGAGACTTAAGATAAGACGTTTATTCTTAGCTATTTAGCAGATTTTCCATTCTCTTTTCTCGTCACGTTCAATGCACCAGTTGTACTTGTGCGTATGTGAACAGTTAAATTTACCAAATGTAAAGTCACCTGTCTCTTATTTGATAGCGTGCCAAGATGGTGCTAGAGCATGGCACGACTCCCCATCCAATGTGCAGCGTCCCATATTCCTGCAGGAGTACAGACAGGGCCGGTGCAAGGATATTTAGCGCCCTAGGCAAAACTTCCACCTTGTACCCCCCACCCCCACCCTAACCTCCCCCCGGAGCATCGCTTATTATAAACTTTCAAAAATGAATACTGCATAATGTGGCATTGTTCATTAGAATACATACACATTCGGCTTGAAAATTTATTAATTTCATTATTTAATCTACATATTTAATGAAAATAAATGAATAACCTGACAGGGTGTGGGGCTGGCTGGCTTCAGGCAGGGGTTGGCTGGAGACAGGGGGGGTGCAGGGCTGGCTGGCTGCAGGCAGGGCAGGGGGGGTGCAGCAGGGGCTGGCTGGAGACGGGGTATGGGGCTGGCCTCGGGCAGGGGCTGGCCTCGGGCAGGGTGGCGGGTACCAGGGCCGTCCCTAGATATTCTGAGGCCCTACGCAGCCCCCTCCACGAGGGGTGGGTGGTGCTCCAGGCCTCCGGGGGGGGGTGGGAGCGGGGGGGCCCCAGGCTTCCGTGGTGGGGGGGGCATGGCTGGCTTGCAGGGCAGGGGGGAACCACCCCCCAGCACTCACCAGCAGCGCGGCTGGGGCCAGGTCTCTGTGAGTGCAGGCCTGGCCCTGCTGCAGAGCTCAGGGGAGTGGGGCTGGGGCGGGGCCCTGGGGAAGAGCCAGAGCAGCAGGGAGCAGCGCAGCGCCCCCGGCAGCCAGAGGAGGAAAGACATCACTTCCCGGCCGGCCGGAGCTTATCAAAGCCGCAGCGCCCCCTCGCACAGCGGCAGGAAGAGGGTTACACATTTAGCCAGCACCGGGTGAGCATCCCAGACATTTTGGGCACCGCTTTTTGGCACCCTCAAATCTTGGCACCCTCAGCGGCCGCCTAGTTTGCCTAGTGGTTGCACCGGCTCTGAGTACAGACTGAATTTGCTCATCTCCATGTAGGTCATGCTTTCACTAACCATTCTCCACACTCATTAGTCCCATACCTGTGTACATGGTATTATTTGCAAAGGGCATGTCTCTGTCTCTTGTTGCACTGACAGTGAGCTCTCTAGCCAGGGAGGGTTGGGGAACTGCTGTGTATCACTAAGTGCCAGGAAAACCAAGGTAAGTTTGAGTTTGGATTTTGCTGTTTGCCACAAAGATCAGGAAATTTCCAGAACCCAAATCTAATCTTTTCCTCCTGTACTCACTTCAAGGACAGGGAATGAGAGCACAAGTCTCTTATGGAGTGGGTTGTATGAAAGTAGCCTGCTCGCTCCTCTATGGCCTTCTGGGCTGTAGGGTACTCCATAATAGCTGCTTCCACATTCAGCTAGTCTTCTCTCTCCTCCCAGGTTGCATGGATGGTCTTCCCCATGTGCTCAGCTAGGGTCTTCTGGGTCAGCGAGGTGATGTGATGACAATCATATTGTGAGCAACTTTGCAATGAAATATTGTGATGCATATCCACAGTGAATTTGTATCACCAGGCTTGCATATGACTGATGAGGCAGGGTAAGCTTTCCTAGCTGATCAGTTTGCCCAGACATTAATTTAAAACATTCACCGATATTCCTTTTCTGCCTGCGAAGGCAAACAATTTCAAACTGTGCCGGTGCCATACTCGTAAACAGCTACATCCCTGCTTTGACAGCAAGGAGCCTGATATTTTTAAAACCAAATTCCATACAGAGGAGCTTCTTTATGAACTTCTTCACTGAACCAGAAAAGCTAAGCCTCTCACAAACTGTCTTGTTTTTGTTATGGTTAATAGCATTTGTCCTTGTCTAAAACCTAAAAAGGAAAAATATTCTCAGTTTCTGATTGCTCCTGTTAATGTCAGAACAGCTCATTGGAAACCAACATCTCCAGCAATTTTTGTCTGAAATTATGTCAGTGTCGCCGGTCTCTACACTAGAATATACAAGGCACATGTGGTTACAATTACAGAGAAACATTCAGTGTTCAGGATCATAGGGCTCCCATCACCCTTTCTTACAGGAGGGAATAGCTCGGTTAGAAACTCAGCCTGGTTCCTTATGTGCACTTTCTGAGCACCACCCTCTCTGAGGGGAGGGAGGCTTATGAGTACAGAGGTCTGCTCTCTTGGGGCAGGGTGTTCAATCCTCTAACCAAGCGTGTCAGGAAATCTGCTGGTCTCAGGGAATCCATTCAGAGAGCCAGACCCTGCCCCACTTCCTCCTCCTGGCTCATTCACAGTCAAGCTATCGTTGGTAGGTACCCACCACTTTGCACTACCGTTTTGTCTGAGGGGGAAAAAATCATCACGCGGGAGTTTTACTGCTGCTTAGAGCTGCGTTAATGCCTCCTGGGAAATCCATTGGAAAGGATGATGTGTATGTAGTGTATTGCTCTTCTAACCCAAACCCTCAGAGAGTATATTTACACAGCAGCTGGGAAGTGAGATTCCCAGCTTCGGGAGACACGTGTGTGCTGGCTCTGCTCATGCTAGTGCATTAAAAATAGCAGTTTACCTGAAGCGGCACAGGCAGCCACTTGGACTAGCTATCCAAGATCGATCCCACCCAACTCTCGGGGTACATACTCTGGCATATGCTGAGCCGCCGCCTGTGCCACTCCAGCCACTCTGCTTGAGCTAACGCATTAAAAATAGCAGAGCTAGTGCGTGTATGTCTATCCATGCTGGGAATCACATCTCCCAGCTGCTGTGTAGACTTACCCTGGGACAGGCTTCCTCCCTGCCACCACCAGTCTGTGCTAGGAGCTACAAACAATACAGCAGATACTGAAAGCAAATACCCCTATGGGTGTGTCTCCCGTCATTCCTAAACTAATGTGTCACACTCTCAGGTCCTGTATCCTGTCTTGGACAGTGGTCGATACCTAGGAAGGAGCTGCTCGAGCCTTTCCCCGCTGCCAGAGTCCCTGCGGATGGAATCTTTCTGGGTGGAGGGAAAGACTCAGCAGTGGGACACCACACTGCTTAAACTAGCAGCGTAGATGGGGAGGCACTGCTTGGGTGAGTAGTGAGCCGTGTAGGGTACATACCCATAGGTTCAGATGCATCTTTGTGCTATTCACCTAAGCAGTGCCTCATCATCTACACTGCTATTTATACCCAGGCTAGGGGTGCATTCAGTCTATGTACTCTTAGCAGTGCCAAAAGAAGTGTGCAGTGTAGACGTAACTTAAGAGAGTTCTATACAGTCTCTCTCCATCTAGCTTTTGCACAGTTTTCATTAGTTTGTTTTAGCTAATGTAATGGCCCTATATATTATACAGAAATAACATAGGACTGCAAAATTATCTGAATAATTTTAAATGCTTTTCTCATTTTAAATATAGTTTCATTTGATACTGCAGTATTCATTTTTATTAATAAGAAGTTATTTCTTTTTTATAAATGGTGAACTGGAGTATCTCATAATTTCTTCTTCTAAACAGATCAAGACTTTGATCTAATGCAAGCCTTGCTGGGAGTAGAGACTTTCTACCTACTTTAGTTACAAAGAATATTCAATTAAACATGGAAGTTTAATTCATTTAGTTATGAAAATTAAATGAGCTCAACAAGGTACATTTGATTGCCTCAGGAGGGGAAAAAAAAAACCTCTCTCCAAGGGAAGAAATATGAAGGTAAAATAAAAGTAAGTTCTACTTCTCAATAATGGAAAGTTGGTGTCAGGACCCCAATATTGCCACCAATCCTTAGGGAGCATCCTTAGACGATGCGCTGAACAGCTGCGCCTGACCAACAGCTCTAATGCTAAAGGCCTACCGCAGCCACACTCCAGGCCCCGATTGGATGGACAGGCAGCATTCTCACTGGGTGCCTGGACTATACAAAGGCCCCAACTGGAAGAGGAAGCTGACTGAGCAACAGGCCGTTGCCTGCTGCCTAGACTGCCTTGCTGTTCCTACTGACCCTACCTTGTTGCCCTGCTGTCTCGCCTGATCCTGCCTCCCCAACAAACTGACCCAGCCCCTTGGATTGGATCCGCCAGCTATTGACCCCTGTGCAAACTCAGACCATTGCTCTGGACTGCCTGCAATGCGGATTGACCAGCTGGCTACCCAACCACTCATGCACCATTGACTAGAACTCAGGACTGCTGCCTAACCTGCCTCAGCCACTGGGCATTACAGTTGGGAAGAATCAAGGGCCTAGACTTGATATGGCACACAAGTCACATCCACAATGAACATATGCAGAACACACAACCAGAGACTGGTGTCGATGCCACACATGATTCTCGGGCAACAAAATCTTTGTGGATCATTATAAAAATCTATCCAGGTCAAGGAAAACATTCCCTTCAACACAACAGAGCTTTCTTATATTTCTGCACATTTCTGCTTGGACAATCAACTTTCATTCAAAGAAATTTGAGCAACTGGTAGCTCTCTGAGAAAGAAAACCATCTGGATGTTGCATTAGTTACCTACCATTTTTGCAGATGGGGCAGCATTGATCTGGCTCATACACTGGATCCACACATTCAGTCTGAGGACAAGCAGACACTGTGCACAGCACTTCACCATTGGCTTCGCAACGGCATCTCTCACATGGGGAAACCTGAAACACAAATCCATTCATTTTTTAATTCATCCATTCAATATTCTCTCCCAGGCAGCATAATGCCTTTCTTTGCCTCTGTCTCTTTTACATGCATCTTGTCTTCCACAGTTATTCAGACAAAAGTAGGGTTGCTGCAGTCTCAATTTAGGGCAGCAACCATGCTAGCCCCAGGCACTATTCTGAATCTTTGCTCCAAATTGAGCAAAGCAAAAGGTTCTGAGGAAGAGAGTCATGTGAGACCATTAAGTAATAGTGGGAAGACATTCCCCCTGGCTCCAAGGATTGATGTGGGGATAGTCTAGAGCTGGTCTTTTATTATACTAAAAGTAATTTTGATTTAAAATGGCTTTATGACTAAATTTTTCATTTTCTGATGAAAAAAATCAAAATCTCAATATTTTTCACAGAAGATTTTGAGAGGAATAAAAATAAGGTCATGCTTTGTAACTTCTTCAAAACATGATTGGTTTAGAGGGGACAGTGGAAAAATGATAATTACTGAAACAAAAGTACTGTTTCTCTTAGGGCTTGACCCTACTCCCAGCGAAGTCAATGGGGAAACTTGCATTGATTTAAATGGAGCAGGAGCAAGCCCCTAATTAGGAACAGTTGGACATGCATGTGATTCTTATTTCCTGGATATGTAAAACACCCCCCACAATTTAACAGAATGCTCCCTTGTCCTGTTCCCCCCACCCCCACCGACACACACCCCTCATCCTCATGTTTCTTAAGTGCACCTGAACCCTTCAGAAAAAAAAACAGGGAGGGGCACAGGTGCACAAGGGCCATTTCATAATGCTGGTCTCTCCCCTCTGTTGAGGGTGTGATTACTACTGCTGTACCCCAAATGGCACTGGTACACACAGCAGATTTCAGGGAAGGAAATGTGTTAGAACACTGTTTCCAGTGACATCCTCCCCTCCCCCATGTTTAAGACCTGGACATCTTCCACACCCAACATTTCTAGAAATGAACTTGAGGTTCTGAGGTGCTCACATAAGGTTCTGCCTCCTTCTCTCCATGCCATTTAATTCCAGATTCCAGTGAAACAGAAGCACCAACACACTGTCAGACAGGCTGTTCTCACCGGATCTCTGTCGACACTCAAAGTGGAATTGCCAGAAATCTTAAGGAAGTCTGTGCTCACTAGAGGATCACTCAGGCTTGCACCTTTGGGGTCATCTTTGATTCCTCCCTCAAATAAGGTTCTCACTTACTCCACTAAAAATCCCCAAGAACCAGACCTTCCACTCGACCTCAACTCTCATTTGTGTCAGCATTCTTTTATCTGGACTACAGAAACATCCTTCTCCCTTGCTTCCCTACTGTCATATCCAACCTGTCATATCCAATGTTATCTTCCATACTCACTGCTACTTCTGCCTGAATCCCTCCACATTTTCTGCTTCTCTCTCTCTCTCTCTCTCTCTCTCCCTCCTCTTCCTCACTTTCAAATATCGGTACAGTGCTACCCATGGTTAAATCAATGCCCTTATCTCCTCCTATACACCAATGTTCTATGCTCTGCCACCAATTTCTCCATTCACTAACCTCTTCCTCTCTTTTTGCTCATGTGTCAGACCCTCTTTTCATGCTCTCTCTCTCCACTTTGCCCTCCTCCCTTACATTTAATTTGGTTCCGTTAGACTTCCACAGCTAGCCGTCCTCTTCTAGTGCTCTTCCCTATAAAATATACTATAGCTTAAAAAATCCTGTAGCTACAAAATGCACAACAAAGCCACATAATGCACGTCTTTGTTATAAGCTCTTTGGGGCAAGGCCTCTGCCTTCAAATTGTTTATAAAGTGCCATGCACATCTATGGCACTATAGCTAGGGCCCTACCAAATTCATGGTCCATTTTGGTCAATTTCACAGTAATAGGATTTTAAAAATAGTAAATTTCATGACTTCAGCTATTTAAATCTGAAATTTCAGAGTGTTGTAATTGTAGGGGTTCTGACCCAAAAAGGAGTTGGGGGTGGGGGGCAGGTTGCAAGGTTATTGTAGTGAGGGTTGTGGTACTGCTATCCTTATTTCTGTGCTGCTGCTTGTGGTGGTGCTGCCTTCAGAGCTGGGCAGCTGGAGAGGGGTGGCTGCTGCTGGCTGGGAGCCCAGCTCTGAAGGCAGAGCCACTGCCAGCAGCAGCGCAGAAGTAAGGATAGCATGGTATCATATTGCCACCTTTACTTCTGCACTGATGCCTGCAGAGCTGGGCCCTCAGTCAGCAGTGGCCTCTCTCCGGCCGCCCAGCTCTGAAGGCAGTGCAGAAGTAAGGGTGGCAATACCATGACCCCCCCTAAAATAACCTTGCAACCTTCCACACACACACACACCCCCACAACTCCCTTTTGGGTCAGGACCCCCCAATTTGAGAAACACTGGCCTCCCCTGTGAAATCTGTATAGTATAGGGTAAAAGCACACAAAAGACCAGATTTCACGGGGGGGGCGGGGGAACGCGTTTTTCATGGCTATGAATATGGTAGGGCCCTAGCTATAGCAGAAGAGGAAGAGGCTATTTCCAGACCAATGTACAGAATCAAGAGATTCAGATATTTGACAAACTCTGGATGAGCATCTGAAATTATGGGTGTTTATCCAAGTGAAACCTGAATTCTGAATATTTTGAAGCTTACAGGTCACTACTGAGAAACCATTCTTCTGTAGTTATTTTTATCTGGAGATCTCTCTCCCACTTTACATGCTAAGGTACAAAATATATGGTTTGCTTTTAAGATCTTAGATAAAACTTCATCAAGAAATCAAGTCTTCGGGTTAAATTCACCAAGAGCCCAAGTTGGCACAATTCTATAGACTTCACAATATTTGGGTACATTTAAATAAGTGGTGAATTTAGCCCTGTTCTCTCTGACGGCTTGACAAGATCAACAGCAAGAAGAGGGTATACTCATTTAAGTATTCCATATACTATGGTACAGCCAGCTTTTATATCACTTTTTATATCCTTGTATCTGATGCAATGAAGCAGCAATCAAGATTGAAAAAAAGATATGTTAGGAAGAACATTTATTCAGACTTATAAAATTAAAACATCTTTTAATTCAGCAGCTTATTTACTGGAATTTCAACTTTGACAGAACCATTTGCCTTCAACAAAGCATAGACTGCCCAGAACATGAAGCCATTTAACAAAATATTAACGGCACTGTGGAAAGAAACAATCCTGATTTAAAGTCTGAACACATGTAAGTGTTCATAAAGATGCATTTCCCTCAAATATAATGTGCTTTTGAAGATCATACCTTTCAGAAACCAAACGCTCTAGATAAACAGATGTCCAAGTAGTAGGTCATGAACACTTTTTTTGCATGTAATATATAGCAGGTTATTGCAAAGAAATATTTACAATGATCCTTTAATAAGCACAGTCATCCCTCAGACATTGTTTTTTTCCATTTTTTTCCTCGGATGAGACGTATATTCTTCCCTGGATACACCACCACATATATTTCCTACATCTACAATGTGATCTATGGTACATATTTCACTGCAACTTGCTAATTAGAAGCACCTTGCACTTTGGTGATCAGGAAGAGATTTAGTACAGAGACAAATTCTCATTTCAGTTACACCAAATGTAAATCTGGAGGAAATCCACTGACCTCAGTGTAGTATCTCCACACTTACACAGTGTAACCAGGATAAGAATCTGATGCTAAGGCATCCTGTTTTTCCAGCCACAACCGTTTCTTCACTTTGGCCTTCATTGGGCAAACATTCACGTTGGTGAGCACTTGCAGAGTCTGTTGTAGTCTATGGGATAACTCTTACTCATACAAGCTCTCCAACATGAATAAGAGTTGTACAATGTAGTCCTTTAAGAACGCAGTAAAATGAGCACATAAGTATTTCTTTCTATTCTGTTTTGTAATATTTTCAAGAGTAGGAGTCAAGTACATTTTCAGTAGAAGTGAAGCAGAATAGTTGTTAAAGCAGCATTAGCTCTGTCCCTTATAGAAATGCCCAGGGAGCCCTTATTTGCATATCTTTGGACCAAATGTTGCTGCTTCTTTTTTCAATTTAGGCAAGATGTGGTTAAAACTATAGAAAACCAATGCCTGAAAGAAGCCAAAAAAGTAATATTAATAAGGATCAATGTATAAGAGATAGTCTAGCAAGGAAATGCCTTGGTATGACACCATGTAATTAGCAGGGAATCATAAGTCAGAATTGGAGAAGGCCCATTTGTGCCGCTTCCATTTTCCTCTCCCCTCTAACGGATGAACTCTTACTTCAGCATAGGTTCTAATGGCTGATGCGATGGGGCTGCCACCAGTTCTTTTGGGACACTATTCCACAATCTAACAGATCATGCAGTTAATCGTAAAGCAATTTCAGAGTTAGGAATGAAGAATACTACGTAAGTGCTAAGTATTAACTATATCACAACAGCAGATCTTCCTATGCTAACATAGAAGAACCAATAAGAAGCAGATAAATCTGATCTAATTTTCCAGGCAGCCATAAAACCTATAGGAAATCGCAAGAAGTTGTCTTCTTGAGGGTTTAAAGGAAGATTATGAACAAGTGTATAAATGTTTTTCTGTGGAGCTACAGATGTAGTAGAAAAGTTTGCATACATAAGTATGCAAACAAGTGGATCAGTTAAGGGTTCCCCAATAGAAGAGCAAGAAAAATTCTAGCATAATACAGACAGCAAGCCAGATCCACAGCTCTTTAATGTCATAGCTCAGTTGAAGTCAGTGGAGCTATGTCAATTAACACAAGTTGAGGATCTGGCCCAGCATGCATACCAAAGTACTTTGTTTTAGGCAATTTTTTTCTGGCCTTTGGGGAAAAAAACCCACCTGGCTTACAGAAAGTGGAAGTTCTCTATTTGTACTTTAACCAAGACAGGGATTAAATAACTCAAAGAAAAAAAAATCCAGAAGTCTATATTTCATTCCTTACATCTCTGAAAACTCTAAGTAAAATAAATAAATAAATAAAATCCATAAAACTATATCCATTTACTCTTGGGTTATTTCTAGTAACATTTTCATTCCAGTTATACTCCCCAAGAGATCATGAACACTGTTAGGCTGACAAGCATTAATATATCAGTCTTCTTTATATTTCTCTGTGCCTTCAAAGCACCACAAATGCTTTGAAATCCATCTGGATTTGTTGTCTTCAAGAATTTCAAGCGAGTTGTTCATAAATTAAGTTCTTTGACAGGACAGAAGTTGTGATAAACAAAGCAAAATCTGTAACAGCAAAGTATCCAATTTGCCTCTGAGTAACAAAGCCCAGTAATGATCACAGGAATGCTTCTTTAAAATTTGAATACAAAATAATAAAGAGAGATTCCAATATGATTCTATCTTCATTGAGGATTTCCATTTTAATCACAGTTGGGAAACTATGTTCTTTTGTAAGGTACTTTTGCTCCCAATCCCATTAAAAGTTCTCTATAAGCTGAAACACTTGCCATACTGCAGCATGGCCCCACAAAAAGCTATACTGCAAGTGGTAGATGAAGACATCTTTATTAGGCTTCTGAGTTTTGGGGTTTTGTTTTTTTCCAGTTTTGGTTTGCAATAAAATTTATTTTCCTTCCTAACACTAGTATATAACAGATACTACCACACACACAAATATAAGCAAAGTCTGTATGCAGAGATTGATGTATCTCCCTCCACTCCTAGTTTCACAGGAGCAGATTTTACCATGGCTTGGGGAGAGGGTTTTTTTTTTTTTTCCTGATTTTCTTTTTAAATAAAAACTTATGTAAAACTCCATTTATATACAATATATACATGCACACACACGTTCGTGTATGCATATACGTGAATCTACATACACATTTTTATATATACACACACAATTCATGTAATCATTTAAGGAGTCAATATGTTTTTCTTCATCAGAATATGTGACTCATTCCCATTAATGGAACATATGCATACAGAGAGAATAGACTTACCTGTTTACAAATACTTCCTTGACCTAAATCAAATGGTAGAGAGTGCTGTACTTAACATCCACAAGACAGTTGTGACTACAGTTATAAAAATGGATTCCAGTACTGGGTGCAGTTATTTCCATCTGCAATTGTGCATGCATTTAGTGGTGATCTGATTGCACATGTAAGTTACTTCCCTTCAATCTTAATTAATTGCAATGGTATATGAAAATAACTGTGCCTACTGTTTTGCACCTACGATATTATAGGCTGAGTGGAGGCTCAGCTATGCAGTGTCAGTATGATAAAACATATAGGCTGCAATTAAAGTGCTGTATAGCTTTAGTGATTTTCCTTAGCCAGCCTGAACACACGCATATCCTTACTCATCCTACTTATTACTTATCCTAACAGAGAGCACGAATAATTGAAAAATGGCACTGTATTATGGGAAGATTTCATTAGAACTGCCAGAGTCAGAATGGGGTAAAACAAAGCTGAAAACACAGAAGAAATATAGTTCTGAAAAAGATCTATGGGCACTGTCCAGTATTACACTTCCAAAGCTATCAGGCATGATTGTTGTGTGACAGCAGTGAGCCCATTGGTTTTATTCTTCCACCACACGCAGAACTTAATGAAGTAACCTAACTGCATTTTAAGGCTACTCTACAGTCAGTAATGCAAGATTCTTACATTAAAGGAAGACATAGATGGGGTTGGAAAGCTGTGGATGAAGAACACATTAAAATTCTAACACTAAGCTGTTGAAACCTGGAGACAACATATGCAGGGAAGCACATTATTTTGACATTGCTTCTGAATGTACTGTGCTGAAACAGTAAGGATTTCAGAACCTGGCCATAAAAGGGCACACCAACCACCCATATTTTAAATTATTTCTTCACTTTTTAAAGGAATAAATTGCTGTGCCAAGACTCAAGACCTTGGGGAGGGAGGAGAGGAGATGAGCCTACTGTTTGCTGGCATATGCCTTGATCGGTGCTAGTGTTCTGAGCATAGCCATCTAGAGATGGCAGGGAGAAAGTGCTCTGTTCAGAGAATAAATCAGAATCGTTCTCTGGCTCTTTTAGAAGGTGAAAAAATATGGAAAGGCATTCAAAAGAAAAATAAGTTCCTAAGATTACACAAATACCACAGATGACACCAAAGAAGAGACAAGCAGTGTATTTATAACCTTCATAAAGATTAATTTTCTCTCTCAAATATATATAAGAAACAGGCATGAACTGCAAAATTCTGGGCTGGATTTCTAACTCCCTTTATTATCCCCAACTCCCAAAAGTTCAGGAGCATTCAGATCTGGGTTTTGGCTCAGGCCCTCATCTAGCAGATGCACACTCCCAAATGTGCATGCACAACAGTACCTGTTTACAGAACTCAGCTATAATGAAAATCAATTTATAAGGGGCGGGGGAAAGTAACTGTACGATCAGGCCATAAGTCCAACACTGTTTCAATACACAAGATGCATTTGCAATGATAATGAACCTCCACCATTGTGAAGTTTCCTGTTTAAAAATTAAAAAAAAAGCTTCACTATAAAAATATTCCACTAGATAGAAAAATTGACTATTTAAATACTGCCATAATCTGTCCTCTGAACCATACTCTAATTAATACACCAAGGTCCATAATCATACCCACAGAAAATTATTATGTAACTGTGACATCCCAGTTTGAGCATACAAAAAAAAAAAAAAAAAAAAAAAAGAGAGAGAGATGGATTAAAGGATGCATTACTGTCACTAACTGGCTATTAACAATGGAAATCAGCCCCAAATGGCAAATAGGTTTCACAAAGGATAAGTTTTATGGTTAGCATTGTAAAATAAGGGAACAGTAAATGTAATGCTGAAAATGCCATGGAAATCCTGTGGAAACTCTCAGGGCACATACATATGAATACTGAATGGCTTCATTGTGATTTTTTTTACACTATAAATACAAAAGGAATTAATAAAGATCAGCTCCCTTATTTTTAAAATGTTATGGTTTCACTGAACTGGAAAGGTCTTGTTTAAAGGGAAAATTATACACTGCTGCAGGTGCAATATTAACAAGAAAGAAAAAAATCCCTCTCTAAGAAACCATTTCAAGAACATAAGATCACAGAACAACCCTCGCCATTTTTTTTTAATCTTTTTTTTTTAAATAAAAAAGCCCTTACCATGAATTCTTCTAGTGTCTGGTAGGTCTTTCCTCTGAACTCACAGTAGTTCTTCCTCTCTTTGCACTGTGGGCAGCACTGACTGGTGTCTACATGAATACACCGTGGATGGAGTCTTGGGCACTCAGGTTGAATGCACAGAGGTCCCTCATCAGTGCAAAGACAGGGGCAAGCAGAGGGACCTGGAGTAAACTTCTCCCCAATAGCATAAACGAAGCCACTCTCATCCACACAGCCTTTCCCACGGTAATCTGGATAGGCATACTCCTCCGGAGGCTCAGGAGTAGTACTAGCAACAACTTCTGGGAGGGATGATTCTTCAGCCGCCTGAGGTTCCTCTGGAACACCATCCCTTTGCTCCTGTGCTTGAACGTTCCCAGATTTACTGCTTGTTCCTTGACTATTCCAAACCTGTTTTTGCCTAGTCCAAGATTCTTTGTTTGAATAATTTCTGTTTCCTTTGCTCTTCCAATCTCTGGTGCCCTCTTCCCGCCCATTCCTTCCAAGTTCATTCATTTTCCCTGGGCCTGTCTGACTCTGACTGTCCGGCCTGGTTGATGTATGATCCCTCTTTTCCTGACTTGTTTTTATCTCCTGTTTGTCTGGAGCCTTGGCCAGTTTTTGCACAGGTATGGTGGAGCTACAGAGAGCAACCATGAGACAGCAGGTTACAAGAAGAGAACTAGAGAGAGCGCCAATTGCCATTGCAGTAGAGCTGGGCATCACCTACGGCATCCCAGAGGGACAAGAGATGCTGCATTCACATCAGAGGGAATCACTACGTAAATCCACAGTCCCTAGGAAGAGAACAATTAGAAATACTTCAGCTCACACGTTTTTCACCGTGCATTTGTACCAATGCCACATCTCAAACAACATGCAACTTTGTTTGATAATTTATACAAAAGACAAACAAAGTTCTTGTGCTGCATCCCTCCTCCCCACACTTTGCCTGTATGTTAGATTGCAAGTTCTTTGGGACAGGGACCGTCTTCTTACATCCTTAAAAATGCTGTACAAACTTGGTGAGGTATAATTAATAAGAGCTGGCATAAATCAGTTTTTAAACAAAAAGACTGCTGTAAAGTGGATGTACCTAGAATCAAATGAAGCTCCTTAAATCACAGCAGACTCCAGAACAAACATCAACCATTCACTTCCATTTCCTGACTTCATGCATGATGATTTTCATTAATCTTTTATTCAATCTGATAAGAGTTGTTTTAAAATAACTGCTAGTGAGCATGATTTAAAAAAAAATTAAGTACAAGCATGTTATTAAAGCCAGCAGAGCCCAAATAGATCTCTTTGCAATTTCCTGCAGTATGCATATGCTGCCTGTTTCTTCCTCTGCTTTACAACAGCAAAGCAAAATAGTTTAGGACTCTATAGCAGAGATTTATTTAAACCTAATGTTTAGCAGAGTTTAACAGAACATAACTACCCCAGCTATTGATTAAAAATATCATATATTAAAATTGTATGTGGTGGACCAAAAATGTGAGACACTGGGTAAACATAAATAGCCTTTACAATTGTCTTCCAACTTTCTGTATAAATTAACATTTGAGCTACCTTTGCACAAAGCCCTTTGGAAAAAAAACCCACCATCACCACCACCACATTTCCAGAATATGAATAGCCCTAGAATAAATGCACCTCTTAGCCTATCTCACATGCAGTTCTGGCTGAAGAAACAGACTAGGGCAGGCATATCATACATCGCACTTTGCTGTCTGCTTTCTATACAGTTTCTTATTGACCTGGAAGGTTAAAAAATAAGAAGAAGAATTGATCCCCCCCCACACACACACACACCCTGGTTTCTGGGGGTTCTTGTAGCTATTGTGGAAGGCAAGATAATGTTTAAGTCAGTGAATAGCAGAAAGCCACCTCTGTGTCTGGGAAACCGAGAAGAGATGGAGCAGGAGATAAACAATTGCAAGACAACTGTTCTGCATTCACCCTCCCTTCCTAGGGGGCTGCTCAAACTTTCCCATGGAAGTCAGACAGTGGGGGCTGACGAGCATCAGACTATCCCAGCACAACCTACCTTTGCTAAGCCCCTCTCTAGCCCCGGGAGCAGCAGCCACCTCTCTGCCTCGGTGCCTGGGAGTTCAGAGCCAGCCCTCCCCTTCTCCGCCTGGCATTGCACTCCGCCAACCGCCCCGCTCTCCCCTCCCTCGTCGTCCCAACTTTCCCCGGCTGGGGCGAGCCGGCAGGAGTTCAGGCTCGGGCGGGCGGGGGCAGCGCCCTTTCACCTACATGCACGCGAGCATGAGCCCCGCAGACCGCGGCTTCAGCCCAGCAGCCGGCTCCTGGCGAGGAGAAGCCGCAGCTCCAACTTGGCTCCCATCCTCTGGCCACACGGCGTGTATGCGTGTGGGGGGAAATCCGCTTGCTGCTGCCCCCTCCTCCTCCGGGAACAAGCACCGCAGCCACCGGCTGCACCTGCACAGTCCTTCTGGGCTACTCTGGCCCGGCCTCCCTCTACTCCTCTCGCATCCTGACTGGACTCCGGGGCTTCCCCCACCCCGCCTCTGCGGGGACTCTGGGCTCTCTCCGCGGGGGCGTCTCCCGGCCGCTCGTCGAGGCTCTGCTGTGGCAGCAGTTTCTGGCTGGCTGCAAAGCCCGGGCGAGAGAGGTGAGAAGCGAAACGCCGCTGCCGAGTCCGAGCGGGAGCTCTGTGCGCAACCAGCACTCCGGTCTGCTGGGGCCGCAGCGGGCTCCACCCCGCCCTGCTCACTCGCGCCTCTCCCTTCAGCTCCCGAGTCCCGCCTGCACACACGCGCCCTCCTCGGCTTTTACCTCAACCTACCGTTCCGTCCTCTTTGCCTCTTCCCTGCCATTGCTCGCACTCCTGCTCCAGCTTGCCCCACTCTCCCCGGGCCGCCTCCTCTCTTCGCCAGCCCAGGGGGGTAAAGCGAGGAACTCCACCGAGCTCAGGGGAGTCAGTAGAGCTTGTCTGCAGCTGCAAGTGAAGTGGGAATGGTGGGGTGTGAATTTAAAGGGCAATCGCTACTCCTGAATAACTCCAGGTATGGCCACTCTTATTCCTGAGTACAGTTAGGCCTGAGTAACTCCAGTTGTAAACAAGCCCTTACACTGGTGTAAAACTGATGCAAATAAGATCAGAATCAGGGCTGCCCTCTCTCCTTTCCTTGCCAAGTTCGTTCTTTCCCTCCTTCACTTTCCCCTTATTTATATTTTCTTCCTTTTTACTTTACAGTGTTCTCTTTCCTCTTTTTTTAAATTGGTGTTTCATTCATTCTTCCTGCCATTCATTCCTCTTTCTCACTTACCTTTCTCTCTTCTCTCCCAGTTTTTCCTGCTCTCTTCTTCTCTACCCTCCACCCATTTTCTCCTCTTCATAATCCCCCTTAGGTGCTGGAACAATTTTTATAGCGGGGGATGCTGAAAGCCATTAAACAAAACTGTAAACCCTATAAATGATGGAAACCACTTCAAACCAGGTGGTGCTGCCCTACCCCCAGCATCCCTAGTTCCAGCACCTATGCAGTCCCCACTGAGATGGACAGTCCCTCCTGGGCTCAGCTGAGGCACCAAACAAAAATGACCTATTTCTGACACTTTTGCCATCTATTTGCCAGTTCAAAGTCTTTCACGGGTATTTTGATCTACATAAAGCAGGTTGAATTCTATCCAAAGCAGATAGGAAACACAGTAGAGGTATTTTATGAAAGTATGTACAGCTAGGTCTACACTAAAACCTGTGACGGTATAACGTCAGTTAGGGGTTGTGCTTCTTTGACATTTTAATATTAGCAGAAAGCCAGAGCACAGATGCAGTTATAGCAGTACAAAAGAACTTTTGGGCGGGTATCGCTTATTTTGTTCAAGGAACGGCATAAACTATACAGTACCAGCAAGAGAACTCTCCACTAGAGGGGGTTGATGGTATAGCTATAGTGGCAAACTCTCAGAAGTGTAGACAAGGACTATGACTTACCAATTCAACTTATTACTGGATGCACATTATAGTTTTGTCCCTACACATTTCTTAAACAATTGTTACTTACATATTTTAAACATAGAAAATGAGCAGAGCAATGCATTAAAGAAATGAATGCAGAAACTGGTACAGCCAGAATGTTAGCACAGTAACTCAGACAAAGCAAAGGGGAGAAAGTAATCTCTAAGGCATTGTCTACACTACAGAGTTTTGTCAACAAAAGGCAGCTTTTCTCAACAAAACAGTGACGGTAAACACACTACAATGCAACTTTTGGCAACAAAACTCTCCTGTTTTGGCAACAAAATAAAATCACCTCAATGAGCAACATAGGGCTATTTATAGCAAAGATTTATCGACAAAGTGTCAGTGTAGATACCGTGCTTGGTTTTGTCGCCATAAATGGCCTCCAGGAGGTGTCCCACAATGCCCATCCTGACCGCCCTGGTTAGTAGTTCAAACTCCCCTGCAGCCAGGTGTGACACATGGCCAGAAAGGTTAAGCATAGGGTTGCAAACTTTCTAATTGCACAAAACCAAACACCCTGGCCCCACCCCCTGCCCCGCCCCTTCTCTGAGGCCCCACTCACTCCATCCCCCCTCCCTCTGTCACTTGCTCTCCCCCACCCTCACTCACTCACTCATTTTCACCAAGCTAGGGCAGGGAGTTGGGGTGTGGGAGGGAGTGAGGGCTCCACCTGGGGGTGCGCGCTCCAGGGTGGGGCCAGAAATGAGGAGTTTGGGGTGCAGGAGTGGCTCTGGGCTGGGAGGTGGAGCTGAGGGATTCAGTGTGTGGGAGGCGACTCTGGGCTAAAACAGGAGATTGGGGTTTGGGAGGAGGTATGGGCTCTGGGCTGGGGGTATGGGCTCTGGGGTGGGCCCATAAATGAGGGGTTCACCAGGCTCCAGGCTAGGGCAGAGAGTTGGGGTGTGGAAGAGGGTGCGGGATGCAGGCTCTGGCCGGCGCTTGCCTTGGGGGGGCTCCCCAGAAGCGGCAACATGTCCCTCGACTCCTAGAAAGAGGCGCAGCCAGGCGGCTCTGAGCGCTGCCTCCGCTCACAGGCGCCGCCCCCACTGCTCCCATTAGGTGCAGTTCCTGGCCAATGGGAGCTGTAGAGCTGGCACTTGAGGCAGGGGCAGGGCATGGAGCCCCCCTGGGTGCACCTCCACCTAGGAGCCGAGGGACATGTCGCCGCTTCCAGAGAGCTGCGCAAAGCCAGGTAGGAAGCCTGCCAGCCCCACCAACTGGACTTTTAACGACACGGTCAGCAGTGCTGACTGGAGCTACCAGGGTCCCTTTTTGACTGGGCATGCCAGTCGAAAACCAGACACCTGGGAATGCTAGTTAAACATCCTGCAGGATAAATGACCAAATTCAACCTTTAGGGACATATTGGTAGCTAATGTTTGTGGTTTTGTGTGTTTACATATATATTGTTAGAGGTTAATAGTGTAACCAAACGGTTTCTGCCTATGCTGTATTCTGTTAATTCAGAGATCAAAAGAAGATCTTAACATTTAAATGAACTGTAAATATAGTGATATCACTGTATTGATCTCTCTTTGAATGTATAGCAAATCACCTACGAATGGTGGAAAACAGGCAATTGTCTTATGTTAATTCATGTAGCTAATTACTGGTGATGCTTTGGAAACGGATCTACTTCAAAGTCTCGATGATTGCCTATTGTTCACCTAAGGACTCTGAGCTATCAAGAGAAGGCCTGGAACTGTATAAAAATACCATTGGGTCCTGATCCTTTTTATCTCAGATCTGCTTGATGCTTTATGCAAGAGAAGCTTAAGTCGGAAGACTGAGATCTCCAGTCCCACCTCAATCACCGTGCATATGAACATTGGACTGAATCTATGGACTAATTCTAAAAACTTTTTGTAACTCCAAAGCTCACCATCTCTACTATGAAACTGATCTCAGAACTGTACTCATATCTGTAATGTATACTGATCTTTTAACCAATACTCTCTCTTTTTAAATAAATTTTAGTTTAGTTAATAAGGATTGGCTGTAAGTGTGTATTTAGGTAAGATCTGAAATATTCATTAACTTGGGAGGTGATGTGTCCGACCCTTTGGGATTGGTAGAACTTTCATATTTGACTTGGGTGTCTGGGTGGAAGCCCAAGGCTGGGTTACTATAAGGGAACTGTTTATTGGCTTCTGTGCAACCAATAAGATATTGAAGAAGTTGTTTTATGCTGGCTTTCTAAATCTAAGTATCGGAATATCCACCAGCTTTGGGGTTTGCCCTAATTGAGTAACCTCAGTGTGGCTCCCCTGGGACTCCGTCACAAGCATCTGTCTGTCCCTCTTTAAAGGCCCTGGGAATTTTTGAAATTCCACTTCCTGTTTGCTTGGTATGGAGAGCTCACAACACATCTTCCCAGCTGATCATGGTGCCTCCACAGAGCAAACGCTCTCCCACTTGGAGCACAACTAAGTTGCTGGGTCTGCTGAGTATATGGGGAAAGGAGGCTGTCCAGTCCCAGCTGTGCACCAGCCGTAGGAATTTCGATACCTATTACTATGGGCAGATTTCTCATAGCTTGTGTGAAAAGGGCTATGACTGGGACAGGGTGCTGTACAGAGCATAGGTGCCAACTTTTAGTTTTCCCCAGGGGTGCTCCAACACTACTTCACCCCGAGGCCTTGCCCCTACTCCACCCCTTCCCCAAGGCCCTGCCTTGCTCCGCCTCTTCCTGCCCCACTTCCCCAAGGCCCCTGCCCACTCACTGCTCTACACTCTCCCTGAGCCGCCAAACAGCTGTTCAGCAGTGGCCGCTGATCAGCTGTAGCTGGTGGGTGCTGAGCACCCACTATTTTTTTTCAATGGATGCTCCAACCCTGGAGCACCCTTGGAGTTGGCGCCTATGGTACGGAGCGAAGATAAAGGAGCTGAGACAAGCATCCCAGAAGGCAAGGGAGGCGAACCGTTGCTCCAGTGCTGTGCTGAAGACCAGCCACTTCTATAAGGAGGTAGACACTGTCCTCGGCAGCAACACCACTTCCACCGCCAAGAGCCCCTTGGATACCTCGGCGGAGCTGGAGATGGCGGAAAGTGGTCCTAACCCACAAGTCGAAGTCATGGACGAGCAGGTGGAGTTGGGAGTTGGAGTTGGAGGACAATAAGGTGCCCACGGCAGGGTTGCCCGATGGGGCAGCGAGGCAGGAACTTTTCGCCACTCCAGAGGTGTCCAGCCAGTCCCAGCAGTCCTTCTCCGGTGAGCAAGAAGCAGGAGAGGAGATGCTGGTAAGTGATCTTTTTATATTGATTCTGCTTGGTTATATGACATATAGCTGTTCTTTGTTTTGTATACTGTAAGACTGGATGAAGGAATAGAAATGTGGAAGACAAGTTGGGTTTGAGTGTGCTCCAAATTCCCCTGTAAAGCTAAGTTGTGCGACGGAACAGTGTATTGATGCACAGTAAGATTAAACAGGAATCCTCCAGAGAGATCTCTAGGAATCTTTCCTGGAGGTACTGGCTAATCCTATGCCGAAGCTGCTTTGTTCCTTCCCCCATTGTAGGAAACTTTTTCGTGCCACTCGGCAATCACTTATGCAGGGACCAAAGTGGCACACAGACGAGCAGCATAAGGACTGGGTCTGAAACCACAAGCATGCAGTAGATGCACCCCTGCTTACCCTCAGGAGTGAGATATCTGCTTCAATGACACCTGCCTGTGGAAAATGGTGCAGAATTTACAATATTGTCTCTAGGCACCTGCACCACTACCGTTGAATCACCCCAATCACTTTTTACCCCAGCTTCAACAATCCCCACCCACCAAGGCAGAACTCACCAGGTTTAGGGTGTTAGCCAAGATGTGTGCTTGCCGAGAGTCAGTGAGAAAGTGCTTGGTATGTTACAAGAGTTGTATTTTTTACTGTAATGATTTGATGATGTGCATGAACAAACAATTGTTTCTTGTGGTTCTAAATACGTGGCCTTCAGGGGAACCCCCTACATACTGGTGGAGCGTCTCCGCCAGATAATTAAGCGACCAAGGCAGAGCAAGAGGGACATGTTCTGGGAGGTGCTGCAACCCTTTGAGGAAGAAAAAAGAGAACACAGGGAGTGGAGAGAAATGGAAAGGTGAAACAGAAAAGAAAATCAGGAGATTGTTCAAAAGGCCACTGAGCAGATGATAGAAGTAATGGAGGAGCAAACAGAGATGCTATAGTCCCTAATCACGCTACAGTCAGAACAGGTGCGTGCTCGCCTTCCTGTGCAGCCCATACAGAACTGTTTTCCATGCCCTCCCCAAACTCCTCCTACACATTCCTTTCAACTTTCCAGAACTTCTCAGTTTTCCGTTCACTCCATCCCTTCGGATAGCTTCCAAAATGGTAGCTGGATTTACGCACAGCTTTAAGACCCTTCCCTTCACTGGTACCTCCCTTCCCACCAAGCCTTTGTGAGTGTGTGTGTGTGTGTGTGTGTGTGTTAATTGGTGTTTAATAAAAACGAAGTCTCTGAAAGATAGTGAATCTTTATTTATCTGCTTCCCAGAACTCCTAGCGGCAGAAGGTGGTGACTAGCACAGTGGGATAACTACCCACAGTGCACTGCTCTTACTGTCGATGTTACACCACCAAGTGTGGACGTGTTCTGCCGACAAAGAGAGTGTAGTGTGAACATGCAATAGCGATATTATTGCGCTTTTGATCATCGACTTATCTTTGGTCGACAAAACTCTGTAGTGCAGACAAGGCCTTACTAACATCTTTATGCCTTTAACAAGTTCAGCAAGCTCTTCCATATACACATAGGGCCAGATTTTCAAAAGTGCTCAGCACCCACGTCTGAGGCTGCATTTTCAGAAGAGCTCAATGTAGACACCTAAACTGGTCAGATTTTCAAAAGTGTTCTCATTTAGGTGGCAGTACTGCAGCAGCAAAACTCAGGAGAGCCCACTGAGGGCAATGAAAGCTGTTGAGTGTGAGCACTTCTACAAATCTAGCCACTTCACATTTAGATGCCTAAATGGACACTAAATTTTCAGAATTGATCAGTCACTTATTTAGGTGCCTAAATGGGAGTAGCTAGGCCAGCTTCACAAAGAAACTTAGGTGTGGCAATGCTCAGCATCACCACACCTAACTTTTAGGCACCTAGAAAATCACTGGGTTCACAAAGCCTGGGTTCACAAATGGGGATTGATGGGCACCTCAGAAGGGGAGTGAGAAAAGCCAGCATGCAGGACAGAACGCCACCTAAACTAACCAATGCAAGTTTTCCAAGGCGAAGGGTGTGTAGCAAGCCCTGGACATGCTTACTGGATTGGGCCCTGCAGGCAAGTTAGGTGGAGGAATGCCCATCTTTCCCCAGCTTGTTCATCATTCCATGGTTTAGCTGTCCAGATGCCTCGCATGAGGCTACAGTGCGTATACTCAGAAGCCAAAAACATAGGTGCCTAGAGAACTTTTACTTCAAAAATCTAAGTGTCAAGTGCGTTTAGGCACTTACAGGGTTCAGTGGCTGCTGAGCAGGGGTTTTGTGAATCGCAGTCGGGCCTAATTCTGAGAGTTGGCCCCTAAAGTGTCAGTTAGATACTTAACTCTTTTTATAAATCGAGCCCACTCTTTTGGACATCTGGACCTTATGCTTGCCACTTTCCTCATGCTATAAATGTCTATTATTCTTATCCAGTTTAGAGAAATATTTCTGTCATGGAGAACCTACCCATCTCTATCAGCCAAATAATCCCCAGATAATAATGTATCCTTATTCTAAAACTTTGAAATATAGAAAGAAAATTCAGTAACGTATAAAGCAGCCAAACAAACGTTTCAACAGGTTATGTCAGTAAAGTAAAATTCCAGAGTAGTACATAATTTCTTGTATACATAGTATATATCTACAGTAGACCTTCCAATTAGGGGACAATTACATCACTCTACCTCATTACCTCTTCTAGACAACAAATTAAACCTTTACTCTTTCTGAAAGCAGTAACTTGATGTCATTTTCAAAATGTCATCATGATGCAGAGTGAACAACCATAAAATCATATCAAGTGCCCTATCCTGCCAGAAAGATGTAACAAACAAATACCCATTTATATTTACAAATGTGAGCTTTGTTTTTGGAGGATCATCAACTATTACTGGAACAGGACATAAAAAGGGGAGTGGGAAAGAGGGGTCCCTAACAGGACTTCTGCTGTCATAGGGAAGAGAAATAACGAGCCAAATTATGGGCCGGATCCCGAAATCCTTACTTAAAAGAAACCTCCGTCAAGCTTTCACAATCAGGCCCTATGTTCCTATTTACACTCTTGAAAGTTCAGTGGATATACAGAGTTGTTGCATGATTCTATATGTGGCCCAGCATCAAAGAACATTCAGGGTGTTTTTCAGCTTCCATGACCCTTTTTCTAAGGGTGCACCACCTCCCTAGTATCTGATGATATGGCACAGTGGGCACAACTTAGACCAGACAGGACAGAAGTTTTAAGATGTCTCACCATAATTTTTTTTTTTTTTTAAATGGAAACATGGCAATCCTATAGCAGCAGCAAAACCCAGGACTTCTTAACCTCTCAACATTGACATTTTAAAGCTAAACACCATCTTTTCTTTACCAACAAGATTTATCAATAGACTTCAGTCGCTGGTAATCCAGATTTATAAGTGTTTTTAAGTGATGGATGCTGCCCTGACATTGGAGTCATCACCTTGTAAAGCTGAGCTCAGATCTCTTTGATTAATAGGATAGTAGTGAAGCACACAGTGTACTGTACCCACTTGGGCAAATGACTTACATAGAAGAAATGTGTTTCCTATCCAGCAATTTGAGTGTTGGGTTTGCAAAACAGAGAACACAGTGATTTCCAGGCCAATTTTTAATCAGTTTCTTAATGTGAATTTTGGGCACTTGAAAGAGGTCACATTAATAGCCCTGGAGACTGAAGCCCTGCATTTATTCATAGCACAGGTACAACACAAGAAACCAATGTCTAAGCCTTCCCATTCATCTCTACAAATGTGATCTAGTGGGAACAGATAATCTCTCTGGCCGAGAGCATAGTCTTCATTCCCATTCAGTACTTTGCCCCTCAACCAAGGCCTTGTCTGCAGGGCCGATTCCAGGCACCAGCAAAACAAGAAGGTGCTTGGGGCGGCACATTTCTTGGGGCGGCATTCTGGCGCCAGCCATCATAGGCGCTGACTCCGGGACATGGGGGAAAAGTGCCCCCGCCGCCCCAGCTTGCTGCCTCAGCTCGCCTCCGCCTCCGCCTGCTCCCCTGAGGAACCGCTCCCCGCTCCAGCTCACCTCCGCTCCACCACCGCTGCCTCCCCCGAGCGCCCGCCGCTCGGCTTCTCCCCCCTCCCTCCCAGGCTTGCCGGGCTTACTCAGATGGGTAAACTGAGGCACAGAGTGGTTATATGGTTTGTACACAATAACCATTCTATAGCTCCCACACAACTTGTATGTTAAAACCTATTTTATTGAGACAAGAAATGTTAGTCAGGATACGAGAATTCTCTCTTACAATTGTCTAAACATGCCATGTATACACTCTGCAGCAACACCAATATATTATTTTATGGTTTACATGAGAAATGCAGGCTTTATTGCTTTCAGTGCACATAGCACAAGAGGTCTGGTTCAGCACAATCCTTGTAACAGTTTGGTGTTTTTACTGCTGCAGAAAGAAGAAACACTTTCACTTAATTTATTGTTGCTGCAGGACATACAGGGGTTTCTATTCTTGTGATGAAATACTCTAAGAGATAGTGTTAGGAGTGCATTAATGTATACCAGATACCCAGATGCTTGACGAGTTGAGGACTGGCCATTACACCTAGGCGATGTGAGAATTCAGTGTTGCCAGCTCTTGCAATTTAATCACGAGCCATGTAATATTTGGTGTTTTTCTTACAGGTGCAGCTCCAAGATTGATGTAATTCTATGTGAATTTCAGATAACTTTTCTTATTTTTAAGGACAAGTTCCCAGCCCTTGTGGCTGCGAAGAAAAAACTCAAAAGTGATCCAAGTTCACACTAAAGGCTCAGAAACCAGAAGACAAAGAAAAACCTCCAAATTATTATTTGTTTTTAAATCTCATGATTTGTAAAACAATGTCATGATTTTGGGAGGCCCACCTCATGATTTTTGAATGATGGCTTGGCAATACTGGACTGAGTTCTAAAAAAGGATGGAAGGAGCCAAGAGAGAGGGGCCCAGTTAATGGAGGAAAATTAGAAAGAAGTTCTGAGGGACCCAAAGGGAGCTGGAATTCAGTCAGAGACCAGTGCCCTCTTGAGAGAGATGAGAAAGAATCCATACAGTAGTCTGCAGGGGTGGTGGGGGAGGGAAGAGAAATCTGCCGTGGCATAGAGAAACTGAGGGGAAGATTAGAACTGTCAAAAGGGAGATAAGAATGGCTAGAGTGGTCAAATGGCAGAGAGTTTGCTTGGCCTCCTTGGGAGTTCTGATAGTATCTTGGGGCTTGTCTACACAAACAGTTAGTACGTGGCAAGCTGGGATATAAATCTACAGTGCTCTAGCCTGCCAGGCACTAACTGGCCATGTGGACCCTGCTACTTTGCACTAAAAGTTCCCTAGGGCTTGTGCACACTTGCGCTTATTCCGGTATCACTTAAGCTGCTCGGGTGTGAAAAAGCCAACCCCGTGAGCGATGTAATTTACTCTGACCCCCTGGAGTAATTATACTGATGGGAGAGCTCTCTTCCGTCGGCATAGAGCATCTGCACCAACAGCGCGACAGCGGCGCAGCTACCTCAGCTGTGCAATGATTTACAAATGGGAGTAGGTCAATGCAAACTAGCCAACTTTTAGTGCATGTTAGCAGGGTCCATATGGACAGTTAGTGTGTCACACCCCGACGGCCCCCTCCTCAAGGGGTCCCCTGGGGAAGGCAGATCAGCATTGTATATTGCTAATGCTGTTGCAAGCATCGCAGGGCATTTTGGGAAGGGTCAAAGGTGTGAGTGCGTGTGGAATGGAAGATTCCTTTGCAGGTTGCGAGAGGCCAGAGAGGGAAGAAGGAAGAGAGCAGAGAACGGGTTAACTCCATGCTCCTGCTAGGCCCAAAGATAAGACGCTGACTCCAGCCTGCTCAAGGCCACAACACACATTTGACTCTTGGCTACCTGCCAAGAAAGAGGGGGGCCTGGAATTCACCGACCAGCCGTGAGAAAGGAAGATTCAGCTGAACAGGCAGCCCATAACGAGTGAGACAAGTGAAGACCAGCGCGGAGGAAAACAAAGAGGACAACAAAGTCTAGCCTGTGTTTTTTGGGAAAGTTGAGGAAACCACAGAGAGCCGGTTTTGACTGGTACAAAGAACACCAGGAACAGAGGTCGTGGAACGAAACACCCCCAAAGGAACCCTGGACTTTAAAACCATCCTGAGAGCTGGAGCAATTCAGAGATCAACAGCGGACCTCGGCTGGCCTGGGCCCAGGACAGAACCCTTCCCCCTCTTCTTCTTACATTACACCCTGGCTTGGCCAGCCTCGGGTAGAGCATGTGTAAGTATGAAAGTGGATTAGGGCTTGGGGCACTAACGCTTTCTTCCTTCCTCTGAGTGATGTGGGGAGCACCCATCACTCTCCGCTGTTATTATTTTATTAATAAATCTTTAAAACTTAGACACTTGGTGTGTTTCGTCATCTCCTCCCTAAAGATCCTGTGGCCTCAGCCTGATCACCTGACGCCTCAGGCAGATTGGTAACAAAAATCTGTCACAAGTGCACAGCAGGCTTGAACGTTGTAGATTTACACTCCGGCTTGCCGCATACTAACTGTCTAGACATGCCCACAGAGATTTAGGGGAACACACAGCACAAGATGTGGCTCCTCAGAGAAAAGATAAAAGTGGCTAAGAAGCACAGAATATCAACGAGTGTAGAGGGGGAAACAACAAAACAGAACAAGCCTTTTGCGGTAGTCATTGTCATCTCTTAGCAAAGCAGATGTTCTCTCTCTTTTTGTTGTTCTTTCTGAAGGAAACAGAGTTGCAATAGGAACGATAATCTTTATTGTGGGGCTGAAGTAGCACTTTTTCAGACAAATTCACATCATAGCTTTGTTTTACAGCACATTAGTCCAGCTATACAACATAATGCCTTTCAAATAGCTGGTCTGAAAACAAGACAGTAATGCAGAGACAAAGACAGAGTACGCATTACTATAATTATTCACGTATGTTTGAAAGGCTTCGATATAAACAATTGTTTTAATAAGGGCTGCAAGACGTTTTTTTTCCCTTAACCTAGAGTTTCTTCCCCCTTTTCATTTTCATGGTTCTGTTTTTTTCACCCAGTTGTCAACAGATACTGAATGTGTTGAGCCAAGCACTTTCTTTTCCCTCATGTTTAATATTTATTTAGTTGTCTTATAAGTAGATATGAAATTTATTGAAGTAGTATTATACTTTCTAGAACAGGGATTTTCATTCTGTTTCTATTACTCACCCCTCCACCATCCACGTTTTTCTTTTGTTACTCCCTATATCTCAGAATCCTTTGTGTCCCTATCCCAGAATCTTCTATCCTAATTTAACCCAAAATATGCATTACAGTATTTGCTAGAATATTTTAATTCATTGCGCCATTTATGGCTAAGGAAGGCATTTATGCTAATACTTGATAATATCACTTTAAAAAGAAATAAATTATAATTTGTAGTTTATTGAAAATGTAATGATATTGGACATTCCCCCGGGTTCTGTCTTTAGGTCCAATTACTGAAGCTGATAACATTCAGGTGGTTTTCTCTGCAAGCAGATACATGGGGATACATTTTTAAAAAAGGAGTTCAGCCAGAAATTACACAGATTTTGTGGTCAAGAGAATTAGCAGCTTCTTAGACAAAAAGAGGAACCGTCATTGGATTGGCTTGGAAGCTGAAGATTTTACCGACTTTTGGTTACAGTGGCATAAGAGTTTACAGTATTGGTGCAATTCCAGAGAAAGTTAGAATATTCTCAAAATTATTACCTGCATATTTTGTTTTAGGTTTCATGTGTGATAATCTCACATGTGTAAGTGGCAAAACTCAGCTGTAAGCATGACCCAGGCAAGGTAATTTTGAACTGAATTGACATTCTTCCATAATTAACTTTCTAAATTCTACTGAGAATAGTTTGGTTGAACTGACATGAGGCGTCCCATCATTCCATTTACACCAACACTTGACTGGAAGTAAACAAGGATGAATATTTAAGGATCCACAATTCTATGTTGGTACCAAAGTCACCTACCCAGACTAGTATAGGACTTGGATAAAAGTTTCCCTTTGGAACAAGATTATGAGTAAAACTTGAATTGTACTGATTTATTACCTCTAGAAAATTGTAACATCCAATGTTGAGTTAAATTTTTGACACAGTGAACACCTACCTAATCATCTTTATTTTGCCTTCTGTCATTTCTTATTTGCTTTAAATGTTATTTTGGCTAATGAAACTCAACAATTTATAATAATTCTCCAGTCCATACTTTAGTTAAAGAACATGGATCTAAAAAAACGGAGAATCCTAGAAGACATAATTACATTATTTAACCGATATGCATTTTATAACCTACCTTTCTCATAACTGTATCAGTTTAAAATTATTAATTTCCAATTGCTTTTTAAAATTAGAGTTAGGCTATGATTTGACATTAGCTGTAGCTGTGAACATAGCTGCTACTACAATTCCATCAAAAGCCACACAGGGGTGTCCAATCAGGCCCCCTAAAAAGAAATCTGTAGTCACTTTAAGCAATTACTTTCCTCATTAGACATTAAACTAAGTAAAGTCCCATTTTTTCTGAGCCTGTGGTGCTGAATTGTTCCTATAGACTCTGATTTACAGAGATTCTGAGCTCCCACTGAAGTCAGTCGGGACTGCGGGTACTCAGCACCTCTGTAAATCTGTGAGTTCACTAGGAAAAAAGATGTATTAACCTGAGGTAAAATCCCAGACAATTCGTAGTTTTCATACAAGTGAGCCGGTCAAATTAAAGACTAGACTCCCACATACTCCTTACCTAGGACTTCACCTCAATTTAGTTAACTCAAGTTAAGAATGTGACAGTTGCCCTCATGACTGACACACTGGCGACTGAACTGGGGACCTGTAGACCTAAAACAATGAACTGCTACAACTTGAGCTAAGGAGCCAGGTCTCTATAGCTGGAGGCTGTAACAACACATATACTTTGTAGATCGGCACATGGGGGAATCTGTAACACAAACACGTCAGTGGATTATAAGAACACGTCTTTTCTTCCTAATGAAGACAAAATCTTACAGAATAAAGGTAAATATATCCACTGTTTAAGAGTGGCCTTTCTGATGACTTCCAATACATTTCAATAAAAATACGTATTTTAAAATATAATTGAATGAGATGAAGGGAAACAATTTCCCCTCCTCACATATGCTTTCTTCACTGGAGGCTTTTCTTAAAAAAGGAAAAGATTACACTTGCTATTGAAAAAAAACTAACCCCATCTGAAGATTTTAAACAAACCATTACTGCTGCTAAACAAATCCACTGAGAACTGCAGATGGAAAAAAAAATGCCCTTGTGCAGTGGTAAAAAGCTAACAGAAGTTCACGGTGTCTGTGGTTAATCTCTTGTTTTGGTAGCAATGGGATTTCTTTGACAGGATGACTCACACTGTTGATAGAAGTGAGGTTTAATAATAATGTTTTCACAGTCTTTTTCACTCTTAGTTACCTGTCTTGTTTCCTGATGTTAATTTTGCATTGCAGTTTAACATTCCTATTGTGCAACTCTACAGAAATATTATTTTAAAAAAATGTATTTTCAGATATGATTGTTGACATAATTTGTGCTGCAGAGTTGAATACAGAAGACAATGATCTGCAGATTTGACATACAAATAACATAAATTAATTGTCCCTGACGTTGGAGGAAATCACACAAAGAAAACACTGAAACTGATGCTTAACGTACATTAACTCTTGGTGCCAAAAACACCACAGGATCAAGATGCTGAGTAAATATGTAATTGTTCTTATTTGCCAGTTGGTGGTCAGAAAATCGAGTGCATTAATTAGTAATGTCACATTTGGTGACTGGGCTTGTGGTAAATGTATTTCACACATTGCCATTCCTGAGATTCAAGCCTGTGTTGTCGTGGTCATAAACAGCAGTTCCACCAGGTGAAACAAAAATAAGCCCGCCTTGCTTGAGCCACTGAGATTTTATCTACAGTGGGGAATTTTCAATGCAGTAGCACTTGTCCTTGTGACATTGTCAGTTAATCTCGGGACAGGGGCTCCCAAAAGTGAAGGAACTGGCTGTAGACACCACAGAGCAATAGGGCTGTCAATGTTTCTAACTCAAGTGCAGCTAGCAACAATGATTGGGTTTTTGGTAAGAATTCCCTATTACAGATGAAAGTTGAGAGCTGTGCTAAACTTGCCTCTGCTGGGAGTCAGTCTTGAATTTCTTGTAGTTACAAAAGTGTTGAAATAAAGAAGTCCTAAGATTTTAACTCTAGATATACCTAAGGAGAATTTAGAGAATAGGCCTGAAGAGAGAGTGTCTGCTCCCACACAAAAATTAAATACATACTACCAGTATTGGTAATGCTAACGTTAAAAATATCATGAGTTAGACTTTTTCCCTCCCCCCCCATGATAAGATTTTTTAAATGATCTCATGATTTTGGGGACAAAGAGTAAATCATGAGTTTTGGTTTACCTTCTGATTGTGGAACTCCCTTTGATCATCATAGAGAGAAAGACTATTACAGTGGTGTTAACTCTCACTAATTGATATTGAGTAATGTGATTCTGGTGCCCCTGCAGGAAAGACTCAAGATCAAATTGCAAAAGAATGTATTAAATTACACCTTTTGTCTGACATGGTCCCTGATTGTGCAGAGCTTTCAATTCCCCTCCATCCCTAAAATGACAAATTAAATAATTCTGTTCTCCCTTCCAGCCTCATATGTGCCAATGACACAGCATAAATTAATTATGTACACCCCATCCTCTCAATTACATGCTACCCCATTCTGACATCAATTAATGTTGTACCCCACCCCTCATGTCTGCCCCCGCCCCCAAACTCACATCAACTCTGCCCGCCCAGCCATGCATCAATTATGCACACCCTTGCTTCAACATGCGTTCCTTCCCCCGCCCCCCAATCACACCTCTGCTCATCCCATACCTGTGGAGATTCTTCACCCCTTCCATCGCCCCAGGTTCTGTAGAGAAGGCCAGCTCCCCACCACTCCCTCCAACAGTACTAATGCAATGGTGGTTTTCTAACCAGTTCATGAAATTCTGACTTTGTTGCAACAAACCCACCCCAATGCTATCCTGGGAGTTTACACAGCAGCTTTTTTCACAACACAATCATGTGTCAGTTATCTCTGTGCATCCATACCTACCACACTACCTCATTGTATCACAATGCATTCTGGGAGAATCTGGGCAGGCACACATCTGGAGAATCCCAGAGTGCCTTGAGGAGGAGGTGGAACGGGCAGGCGCACATGTGCACTGGGCCGCATCCACAGCATATGAGGCAATGAATTCTGGGATGTCCTGTGTCAGAGACTGCTGGGAAATAGGATCATGAACCAAACCAGGCACAGTTAAAGAGTCCCGACTACACTGAAAAAGCACAATAGAGCACTGAATCAATTATAAGAAATAATTATGCACCATTTTAGGCTGTTACCTAAGCGGATATTACTATTTTGCTACAATATCACTATCTGGGTACAAATCTGGTTAAAAATTGCATGATAGACAATTATAGAAAAATAAATTATCTACTTCCTAAAGGACTGGATACAGCCAGCAAAGATCATGACCCCAAGCTGGTTTCTGTGTATTCTCCATCTTCATAGCACACACTGTAATGGAGGCATGGGAAAGGAATGCAGAAGAAGAATACTGTGTCTTTGTCATGGGTTGAGGAGCTGGTCTACTCTGGGAACAGGCCTGGGTCTGAGGGAAAGAGCAAAGTTGACCTTGGTGCCTTTTTCTAAGGCTCTGTCACTTGCTCCTCCAGTCACACCGACTAAAGCTCTTTCCACCTCATTTCTTTTACCAGAGTTTGAGCCTCCATGGCTGATTCTCCTCTCACTTACATTGATTTAATTTCACTGACTTTGGTAGGGTACGCCTGAATTCACACTGGGGAAAGCGAGAGCAGAATGAGGCCCACACCCAGTGGCAGCGAGTGTACTGAGGGCAGTGCCCCAATACCCTACCAAAGCAACAATCACATACTTTTATATATAATTACTAGGGCTGTCAAATTATTAAAAAAATTAATCGTGCCATTAATAGTGCTAGTAAATAATTATAGAATACCATTTATTTAAATATTTTTGGATGTTTTCTACATTTTCAAATATTTTGATTTCAATTACAACGCAGAATTCAAAGTGTACAGTGCTCACTTTATATTTATTTTTGATTACAAATATTTGCACTGTAAAAAACAAAAGAAATTGTATTTTTAATTCACCTCATACAAGTACAATAGTGCAATCTCTTTATCATAAAAGTTGAACTTACAAATGTAGAATTATGTACAAAAAATAACTGTGTTCAGAAATAAAACAATGTAAAACTTTAGAGCCTACAAGTCCACTCAGTCCTACTTCTTGTCCAGCCAATCACTCACACAAACAAGTTTGTTTACAATTTACAGAAGATAATGCTGCCTGCTTCTTATTTACAATATCACCTGAAAGTGAGAACAGGCGTTCACATGGCATTGTTGTAGCCGGCGTTGCAAGGTATTTATGTGCCAGGTATGCTAAACATTTGTATGCCCCTTCATGCTTCAACCACCATTCCAGAGGACATGCATCCATGCTGATGACAGGTTCTGCTCGATAACCATCCAAAGCAGTGCAGACCAAAGCAAGTTCATTTTCATTATCTGAGTCAGATGCCACCAGCAGAAGGTTGATTTTCTTTTTTGGTGGTTCAGGTTCTGTAGTTTCTGCATTGGAGTGTTGCTCTTCTTTTAAGACTTCTGAAAGCATGCTCCACACCTTGTCCCTCTCAGATTTTGGATGGCACTTCAGATTCTCAAACCTTGGGTCAAGTGCTGTAGTTATTTTTAGAAATTGCACATTGGTACCTTCTTTTTGTTTTGTCAAATCTGCTATAAAAGTGTTCTTAAAAAGAACATGTCCTGGGTCATCATCCGAGACTGCTATAATGTGAAATATATGGGAGAATGCGGGTAAAAGAGAACAGGAGACATACAATTCTCCCCCAATGAGTTCAGTCACAAATTTAATTAACGCATTATTTTTTAAATGGGCATCATCAGCATGGAAGTATGTCCTCTGGAATGGTGGCTGAAGCATGAAGGGGCATACTAATGTTTAGCATACCTGGCACATAAATACCTTACAACGCCCGCTACCAAAGTGCCATGTGAACACCTGTTCTTACTTTCAGGTGACATTGTAAATAAGGATCGGGCAGCAGTGTCTCCCATAAATGTAAACAAACTTGTTTGTCTTAGCGATTGGCTGAACAAGATGTAGGTCTAAGTGGACTTGTGGGCTCTAAAGTTTTACATTGTTTTGTTTTTGAGTGTAGTTATATAACAAAAAAATCTACATTTGTAAGTTACACTTTCACGATAAAGAGATTGCACTACAGTACTTGTATGAGGTGAATTGAAAAATACTATTTCTTTTATCATTTTTAGAGTGCAAATATTTGTAATAATAGTAAGTGAGCACTGTACACTTTGTATTCTGTGTTGTAATAGAAATCAATATATTTGAAAATGTAGAAAAACTTCCAAAAATATTTAATACATTTCAATTGGGATTCTAATCGCGATTAATTTTTTTGAGTTAATCGTGTGAGTTAACTGTGATTAATCGACAGCCCTAATAATTACACATACACACACACAAGCAAACAAATCTATTGTCTGACACAAACGCAACAAATCTATTGTGGCCGTTGGGTGTTTTTTCCCGCTGCCCCCGTGGCACCTGTGCAGTAATGATTGACGAAGTCTGAGTCGGGAGAGTGCCGCAGTGATTTCAGTGGGGCTTGGAGTGCTGGATTCACTGCCCAAACCATAGGCTGTTGTGACTGTAGAGCGCTCTAACAGTTAGGTTGTTCTCTAACTGCCTGGCACCTTTTGCAGCATGCCAGCAGGTTCTACAAAGGGTAGTTAGAGCGCAACACATTTGCATGCTTCACAGTCACTGCAGTCTGCGGCTTACCCCATGAGCAAAGGAACCAAGCTCATGAACATTTGGATCCCACAGAGAATCTCCATCAGCAGTAGGTTCGGTGAGAAAAGCTCCGGGAAGGCAAAGAACATCACCTCCCTTCTCCCGCAGTGCCCAATGGCCTCAGCCCTGTGGCTGCTGCAGCCACCGCTTGAAACAGGGGCTTGACTCTTCTGCAGCTCTACCTATCTCAAAGTTCACCAGCCACCACTGCCCACCCCCATCTTTCTGTTCCACACACATACTTCTTTCCTGTAGCCTTCAAAATAGAAGAATTAACAACTTTTTCTGCCTCTGTAAAACGGGAGAACACAAACTAAATGAACATTGGGTGAGATTTTGCCACATTTAGGATTTTTTTTTTTTTTTTGGTGAGGATCTCTCAGCTTTTCTCCCAAGACACCCATATGGAGTTCCCGCCATCTCTGCTTCCCCTATTAGCAGTGTTCATGGTACTGATCACAAAGGGAGGACTCAGCAGATTTTACTCTTTGATCCCCCCACTCATGTGAATCAAAAGTTTCAGTGATGCAAAGCAGAAAGAAAAAGTATGACTGCACCAGCAAAGGGCAGTTTATCCTCCCTTCTTTCTAGGTGGCTGGTGAAATGACACTCTATCATCAATTTAGCTCCATCATCAGTTAGGGTCCCCCACATCCCATTTGTTACTTGAGCAGTCACACTGCATGTTATAAAGCTGTTCAGGAAATATTCCTTAATAGTCTCTCTAGTTTCCCTGAAGTGAGATCGTACATGTGGAGAGGTGTGAAGGCCTTTTTGTTTAAAAATGTCATTAGGCACATTGCAATAACTTGGCTTTAATTATCTCTGGGGATTTTATCTTGTCATGTTTAGCACGCTTTATGGCTTTAACATTGTCTGTGACATGCTTACTGGGCTAGGACAAATAGAGGCCATCAAAATAACATTCATTATTATAATTGGTTTAACAATCTTTTAAAGTGAATTCAGTGCTTATGATGTTTTTCATCAAAGTTATTTAAGCTAATCTACACCTCAGTTTCACATCTGTAAAATGGGGTAATAATATTTCCCTGGCTCTTACAGGTGCTGTGATGACAAAATTCATTAGTGATTGCGTGGTGCTCGGATACTACGTTGATGAGGGCATATAAAAATGCCTATTATAGAAAGACAATATGGTCACCACTCTGATTCTGCACAACAGATCCCTTTCACACCTGGCTCATTTAACTGGTGTGCCTGTGTTGTCAATATAATGAGCAATACATTCTTAAAGCTGTAAAATTCATCCTCTCTTGCAAAAAGGGTCTATCAGCTTTACAGGTGCTCAGTATCATTCAATGGAATTTGCCCTACAGAATCGGTGGGATTTTAAGGCTCAGACTGTAGGTGAATATAAATAGAAATTTGCTGCCATACATTTTCCTCCTGTGAATTTCTTTCTGCTTCTTTGCTCTGTAATGGCTGCTAAACAGGTCAAGCTTACCATAATATTTTACAAAATAATTTGTCCAGTGCCTATTTTTCAAGCAATTGATAAAGCTGCAGCAAAACCTCCCAGCACAACATGTTCCCACGAGCCCCTGAGAACTGAGACTACTGCTTAACTGGCACCATTCTCATTGCATCTGTGCCTATGCTAATGAAGAAAGATTCTTCTCTAGTGTTTTATTTATTTATTTATTTATTTTTAATGTAACTGCTGGTGCAGAGCAAACAGCAAGAGCACAAATGTGAGTGTTTAGGAATCACTTATAAATAGCGGCTGTCAGGGGACTACATAGTTCCAGGAATTGACAATAGGCTAAGGAGACTTTCAGTCTTAAAACTCAATCCTGCAAGCATCAGCTATCAGGCTCAGTGTTTTGTACTGTGAACAGCCCAACTGATATCAGGAGGGCTATTCATGGCAATAGGCATCCTGCCTATGAGAAAATGTTTGCAGGAATGGGTCGCTAGATGGCTGGTTTGAATCCAGACAGGATGACAGTAACCAAAAGTTGTTAATTAGAAGTAACTCCATAGAGTTGCACAAATTTAAAACGGGAGGGATTGGCATCAGGCCTAGGACTACAGTATCAATTTCAATCTGGCACCTTTCACTAACCATATACTGAGACATGCAAGTTATAGCAGCTGTTGACCAGGCCATGAACTGGGAACAGATTGTTTTGAACACAATAGTCTGTGTTTAATTTTTCTAATCATTATTATTTTCATGATGCTTCTGTTGCACTCAGGAAACAACACAGCTATGGCTGATATAACATCATAGATGAGAAAAGGATGCCATCCTCATGAATGAGATATGGAGAGAAAGTCCTAAATCACAAAGGAAACTCTGTTAAATCCTATAAAAGATGTTCTCTTATAAAATTTGCCAGTAATTCATAAAAGAAAAAAAAAAAGAAAGTAGTGACATTGGATCCAAAAACCTTTCACTTACAAGAAGTCCAGGTTAAAAGTAGCCCAATTCATCCATATAAGAATGTGATGGAAAGAATATTTTACACCCCCGACAGAGTACAAATTTGTACTCTTCAAAAACAAAATTACAATTTTGCCTGAAAAGAAAACAACCACCCTGTGTAAAACCAGAAAAAAGAACACCACACAACAGGAAAACATAGATCCTGCACGAGTGAATTGATCATACTTGCCAGAATTTGCTGATTCCCTAGAATTTCCCATGAGTGATGCCTTGTCTGAAACATGTTCTTATAAAGCTAAACACATAACTTATCCTTCTAAAAAACTGCACTCCAATATATTTGATATTCAGCATGTTACCTTTTGTTTCTAAAAAAATTGTTTGATGCCACTAGTTATAATAAGGGATTATTAAATAGCTGATGAAGAAACACAAGATTTATAGCGAAAGAAAGAAAAATCCCTTAGAATACGTGGACTACATCTTAATAGACATTGACTCCTGGACCACTTACTCTCTCATTTATGATCTTATTGGTACCCAGGCTTCCCATTCACATTTCAGTCACCTCACATCAGCTATTGCAATTACACACCAGGAAAATTAATCTACAGACGAGTATTTAATGTATTTTAGCTATCTTTTAATGGTATTTAGCAGGGGCGAGAGAGTTAGCTCCATGTGACTAATGGAGTTAGTTCTCCAACAATCACAGAAAGACAGTCACTGTCTTAGGAAGTTAGGGATTTCTGAGGAACTGGGTTGTGCAGAAAGCTAGTATTGGGCTATGGAACCTTTCACAGATAGCTCAATGTTTCAAAACTAGGCCAGGTCACTAGTGACTAGCCTATGTGAAATAAATTGCTGGTCTCAGTCCAGTTCCCAGTGGATAAATATCCATTTCACATAAACCAGCACTAACTGGCATCCATAATGATATAGTCAGGGATTCAATTGGCATTGAAATTAGAACTGCCCTTTCACTTTTAGAGGGAGTCTCACCCAGACTGAGGCATACTCATTCAGTGTGGTGGGAAGCTGACCTATTCTGCAGATTAAAAGGATTTCACTCTGCAGGCTGTCAGTTTGGCATATTTCACTGGCACTCAATCCATAACAATGTTTAATTAAAAGGGAAGCTGTATAGGACAGAGCGTTAATGGTCCATGAAGAACCCCTTGCTAGTAGCTCATAGCCCTAAATGTTCATTGTACAGCAGCTGAACATGTACCACCTCTTGCCTGCAACGAATGGCGAAAAAACAAAGTGTAAAGACTTCTTGGGACCTTTCACAGTTCCCTACAACAAAATAGATCTCCTCTCAGAACAGCAATGTATAGACTGATAGATATTCATTGAGAGACCTTTGCTAAAACTAGGGTGACCACATAGCAAGTGTGAAAAATCGGGACAGAGGGTGGGGGGTAATAGGAGCCTATATAAGAAAAATCCCCCAAAATTAGGACATCTGGTCACCCTAGCTAAAACCAAGTGCAATAGAAGGAAAGGATTCACATTTGAATAATGCAACAGCTTCTTGAGTGTATTAAACTTAGTTTGCGTGTTTTGTTTTATTTGCTCAGTAATCTGCTTTGTTCTGTTTGCTATCCCTTATAATCACTTAAAATTTACTTTAACTAAATTAATAAATCAGTGTACTCCAATCAGAAAGTTTCAGTCCTGGCAGTGGGGACAATTCAAACTAAACAATCTCTTCTGATCCCTCCTTAGCAGAATAGTTCCTCCCTTCCCCACTGCATACAAAAGGGAGGGGGGAAACTATTGCTGTTTCAATCTGGGTAATATTGAAAGCAGCTGATTAATTGAAAATGAGAAGTCTCACACCCTGAAGTGAGGGAACCATGCATCATGGAAAAAGGATCAGATCAAAATGGCAGAGCTTTGTTACAAACTGAAGAAATACACAACTGGGAAGACAGTTGGGTGATCAGATAGCAAGTGTGAAAAATAGGTACAGGTAGTGGGGGGTAATAGGCACCTGTGACATTGCACCCCATATTTTTCATAGAAATATTGTTATCATATGAATATGGCATAACTAAGATATGTTTTATGCAAGATCGGTCATGTGAGGTATCATTGGAAAGGTTATGATCTACTGAATGTGTTTATCCAATTTGCATGCATGTATCATTTCTGTAACTTAGGTTACAAATATTGACTATGTAACAATTACAACTGTGTGTGTATTTGGGGGAATGCCTGTTACCCGGGGTTCTTTCAACCCAAAGCTCTTGGTAACTTTTACTCTGTGCAAGGTGGTGTCAGGAAATAAATCAGGGGAGACACGGCCATCCGACCGATAGGTGGCTGGCACAAACAGGGCAACACAAGAGTTCTTTTACTTAAACCTAAACTTTACTTAGTCTCAAGCACTTGCACACATCTGTAACAGGTTAGTAAAACACCCCCAACCCTCAATAATTACCGAAGCTGAGTGGGGCTCTTGAGTGGCACAGCGGCAGCCCGTCTGCCGGTGGGGAACACAAGATGCATCCAGAGGGAGAGTCCCTGAAGAGCCCCTTCTGAGAAGTCCCGCTACCTCAAACTCTTTCCCCTTATTTATACATTAGTAATACAATGACATATCCCTTAAAGAAAACTTGCTAAGTAAGCAGTTTTTAAAGGTCAAGCAAGAGATTTCCCTATGATCGTCAATTAACCAGATACGTTTTTTTTTCCAGAGTGTCCATGCCTTGAGACCCTGGCAGACACATTCCTCAGGGAACATTATAGACAAGCTTCCTGTTTTTCTAAAATACATATATCATCAATTTCAACATTCTTAGCAGGAAGGATGCGGGGTCAAACTGCCCTGTCTGTGGCACCCAAAACCTCCTCCCCTCCTGCCTTGGTTATGCTAAGGTTGCTGCATGACCAATTTACGGCTTGCTGACTTGACTACTTTTAGCAATAAGCAATAGTGGTTTCAGGCACTTAACTGGTTTGCCAAAATCTCCCTGTACATGCCCACTAGACAGTAGGCAATCAGCCTCAATGGGCCATTAAGAAGAACAATAAGACTTGGAAGATACTAATCTCCTGCCTTCTTGAGAAGCTTCCGGGGTTGCTGCTTTGACACTACAGTGTCAGGTGATTGGGTCACCTGGTACTAGACCCCCATTCTTGGGTTTTCAGTGTTTTTCCATTAAGAGGGGCTGGAGGGTCAGACTGGGAAACAAAAGATTCCCGCCTTATGTAAATTCTATTTAAGCCTGGGAAGTAAGTCAGTCAGGACTCTTCTCCATTGCCTCCCCGTCCAAAAAGGAAGATTGCTATAAACACCTGAAGGGAAAGGCAGGGGCTGAGTCCAGGCTGAGACAGGGGTTCAGTCTGTAAAGAGAAATAACTGGAACTCTAAAGCTACAGAAACTCTGCAACCTGCCTAAAACAACATTGAGGGTGAGAAATTTACATTTTTTTAACCTGTTTCTTGAGTGTATTAAACTTAGTTTGCGTGTTTTGTTTTATTTGCTCAGTAATCTGCTTTGTTCTGTTTGCTATCCCTTATAATCACTTAAAATTTACTTTTTGTAGTTAATAAACTTATTTCTTGTTTATTTCAAAACCCAGTTTGTGCAATTCATATGCGGGAGGGGAGGTGGCAAAAAGCTGTGTATATCTCTCTCCACATTGAGGGAGAGGGTGAATTTTTATGAGCTTGCGCTGTGCGGATCTTTCTATACAGCGCAAGACAATATTATGTTGGATTTGTACCCCAAAGGAGGTGTGCACGTGAGTGCTGGCCAGTCTCCTAACTAAGTCCTCACCCATAGAGCTGATTTCAGTCTGTGTCTGCAGCTGGGTGTGGCCTTAACTATGTGTGAGCTGGAGAAGGCTTGAGAGCCTAGCACAGCAAGAATAGGGTGAGGAAACCAACCCCAGGTTGGTGGAAAGGGTGGGCTCAGTGAGACCCCAGCACATCAGGTGGCACCCCAGAAAGGGGGTTTGACCTGTCACAGCATCTATATGAGGGAAAACCCCAAATATTGTCTCTATAAAATCTGGTCACCCTAGAAGCTAGTCAGGGAAGAAGAAAGGCTGCCTTCTGCAGTGTCTGTGCAAGGGAACCCTCTCATACCCAGAACAAGGAGCTTTTAGAGCTCCTTTACACCACTCTAGGCTCTTTTATGCAGCATAAATTTTCACCTGTTGGGCTGAAAATTCCCATAGTTTCAGCTGTTCATCTCTGCCTGCAAGTTTCTCAAACTTGAGGAAATCACAGTTCAACAGTTTCTAAGAATGAAAAAAAAAGGACTTTCCCATGCTAAAAAATTGTTGGGACCTGTATTTGATCAGCCTTACAGCCGAAATGGGTAGAGGCTGACAGAAGCACAGAAACAATTCTCCCTGAGGATTGCAAGTTCCATTGAAAACTGATTTTTTGATTTGACAGTCAACAGATTTTGAAAATTGCATGCTGAGCATGTTCAGCAGTGTGAGCAACTGTTTTTGCATTACATTCAGAAAGCATGCAGATAAGGAAGGCTGGAATTTTCAAAGGGGCCTTGGAGTTATGCACTCAAATCCCATTGATTTTCTTCAGGCTCGTTTGAAAATCCCAGCAGAGAGAAAATGTTGTGCATGTATGGAAGAATAACCTAGCTGGTTATTGTAAAAAAAACAGGCAACATGTCATGGGTTGAGGTGTAGGATCTGCAGAAGCCATACTCTCACTCCCTGCAGGCTTTGTAAGGTGTGAGGGGGTTGAAAGAAGATGCCTATGTTCGAAACTAGAAGCAATGCTTCTCTCCTCCCCATCCTATATACACAGCAGGTGAACTCCTAAATTCCTATGAACCTGATGCATAGAAAATGTTATTCACTTGCTGAGATTTCTATGGATGCCGATAGAAACCATATTGAAAAATGTGCAATGTTAGCACACAAAGCTATTATATACGGTAACTGGCAGAATTCTTCTGCTGTACATAACTATAGGCCCAGTGCAGAAATTACTAGACATCAACCCACTTCTCAGTTTCAGGATTCCCTTCTCTCAAATAAAACCAGTGTACATCCAGAGTAATTCTGCTGTCTTCAGAAGAGTTACTCTGGGTTTATGTTGGTAAAACATACCATACTTTGGCCCTATAGCGATATAGCCACTCACACAAACATTTAAAAACAAATAAAGTCATGTGCAAAGGGGTTGAGGAAAGGCTCTCTTCCTACTGTGAGGGGTGGTGGAGTCTCCTGGATTAACCCTTTGTGAGGTGTGAAGGAACAGGAAGAGAGGTTCTTGCATACTTTGTTAAGGTACTAAAAGGGGGAATCTGGTCCACCTTAGAAATACTGCACCTGGGGAATATGCAGCGCTCCTAAAAGGTCTATAGGATTGGGGTTACCTATGAGGATCTCCAAAGGCTCCAGGAAAAGGTCTCCCTCCTCAAGACCTAATGTGTGTGGGAAAGGGTATTCTTGTGGTATCCAGTCAAAGGATTATGCAACCGGAGCACTTGGTTGCCTTATTTTATTTATTTATTTTCCCCCTGCTAGCCAGCAGAGCTTTGAAGTCATGGAGAATGAAATTCCTTTTTATACTTCCTTTTTTCTGCCTTCAAGGGGGCAGAGCAAAGGTTGCATTCCCTTATTTTTAAGTGCTTAATTGTGTAACCAAAATGGTCTCTTAAGTTGACTACCACATGGAACATGCACATAGTCCAACATATATGTGCATGCCTATAACACACTCACTCCAAGTATAGATACAAAACACTGAACAGACTATTGCAGATCTGCTTCAGTTCTGAACACATTGCCAAGTTTGCTTTTGTTTTATTCCAATTTGCCTACATTTTTATTTCCTCTACAGTAGTTTAAAAACTGCACATACTGACTCGTGTCTCTTTAGCAACCTCTGAGGAGTTTAATAGTGCTAAGAATTTCACAGAGCCTCTGAGTCATGGGAACTAGAGACAGATGTGTGTGAAAAAGCACCAGTGAGCTCATATCTCTCAACGTACCAGAAGACATACATTATGAAAATAGAGGGCAACAGAATTCTGAATACAGGGATATCATAGAGGTTAAGTAAAGCAACAGCCTCATCACGAGCACTTCAGAGGTTATTTTGACAGAAAAATACATGTTTGTAATCAACAATTTTTTCCTTTCCCCCATCTAAACATTTATTTTGTCTGTTTTAAAGGGGATAATTTATTCCAGAGAGAGGTCCTGTCCATTAGGAAATATTACTCATTGCTCAAGATCTCATTTGCCCAATGCAAGTTAGCTACTGTATTTTGTCATTTCTCAAAATATTGAAATCTTTAACTTCTTATGCCCTCTTTAATTTGGAATCTTCTGTCAGGTTTGATGACACCAAATATATTTAGTTTTTGTTTGTGTATTCAGATTTAGCATTTTCATGTTGTTTGAACTGAAATTATGTCATTGCTGAATGTTTCTATTTAAAAATGTATATGGAATGAAGATATACACACATATATCTCCTCTTTTCTATGGTTATCTTTTGAACAGTATCTTTTTAGTTCTCCAGCCCTTACATAATGTTTAATCTCCAGTGGCTGCTTCACTGTACAAAAATATTTTACTTATTTGAAACAAATGAATGAGGAAATATGTTCCAGTTCCAAACCAGCATGAAATAGTAAACCTTATTTTATGCAATATAAGCCATGTTGCAGCACTGTATCACATAGACGCCAATCTTCATATGGAATATACAATCTAATCTATTTATAAAGCACTGATCATCATACTACCTAGGCACTAATGACTACTTATTGCTATACTAGTGGTGCAAGTGGCATTATAATGCAATGAAGCTGACTGCTGTATTGCTTGTCTCCCTATGCAATGTATAGAAACAAATCTATAATTAACTGCGACTTCACAGTTGTGACTGTGCTATAGCCCACAGCCCTTTGGAATTTCTTAGGACAATAGGAATTGCCCTGTTCCAAAACGCAAGCCTTTACATGCCAATGGATAATCTCCTTTATCTTTCTGCAGTTTAGGGTCTATGACACACAGTTGAATAGTTCTTGATTCCATCCAGTAGATGGTAATGATAGGCATACATAGTAACCAGTTCTTTATGTAAACCTTCTGCCAGGTGGTATCAGCAGCAACAGGGACTGGGTTCAAATAGCTAGAGGTCCCTTTGCAACTATCACATGCACAAATTCTCCACGCAGAATTTCTGGGATCACTAAATATCTTCCCTGAATCTCCTAACAGGCAATACTTCCCCACTGACAAACACTGAGTTTTAATAAGGAAAACTTTATTGGAGGAAAGGGAACACAGCATCAACTTGGGTGGAGGGAACAATAGATCGACATGAATGATAAATGAAACACTCCCCCACTGGCAACTTTGGCAGTAGTCAGTCAACTCAGTTCTCCATACGCCAGTGTGAACATCCAATAGGCAAGTGTCCCTTTACCATATAATTTCCCTCTTCTCCACACACCAAACGCCACTTGCAGTTTCTTGTCAGTGGGTAACAGTCCCAGAGACCTGAGGGACACTCAGGCAGGCCTTTTTTCTGTCCCTTGGGAAAGTGCTGCTTGGCCTGACCTGAGGCTCCACCACCTAAATCAGCTATATCAATTTTAGCTTTATTGGTGCTGGGTAGGAGGGGCCTCACTGGAGTTTGCACAGCTCTGCTGTTGTCTTTTGTGACTTCAGTGATGAGCCCTTCTGCATTGCACTTCACCAAGGAGCTGCCATCTCTCAAAGAGTCCTCCCAATGGAGAAGAAATGGTAGCATCTAATATTCTTGAGGAAGGTTCTTGCCACCAGGGGTACACTCCTTGCCATGAGGTAGGAACCCTTTTCCCTTCCCTCCTCTCAGTTCCTTTCCACTATTCAACCAGTTCTGAGTTTGTATATGGTAACTCCCAAAGGAGGAATTCTGGCTGAAAGCTTACGCAAATGAAAATCTCTCTCGTCATACTTCGCCCTGTTCACCTATAGGTGAGACAGAGAGTTCCTTCCCATCTGGTGCTTCAGTTTATCTGCAGTTCTAAGTAAACAGCTTATGCAGATGAAGCAGCTTTGCTGCAGGTCTTCCTCCTGTTCGCCAACCAATGGGAGCAGAGAGCTCCTTGCTTCAGGCCACAGGGCTTAACACAGCTACATTATTTTCCAACAAAAACTTGCACACTTACACAGCTAACAGAATAATATGTGTTTGTGTGCATATTTAAGAAAACTCTTTCTCAGAAACAGTACAGATACAGCACTATGGAATATCAAAAGAGATGTCCCAAGTTGACACACTTTCTGAGCTGCCATGCTATTTCATATTTCATGTGTTTTTGGACTATTACATTGTCTCTATTCTAATGAATTACAATAAACCTAAATGTCCACAAGATGGTACTATATAGGAAAGCATATAACTGTGAATTGTCACAATTTAAGTTATCAGTGTCTTTGGGTTTCATCATAGTCCCACACGCTTTAAAAGTATTTCTACATGAATTCACAGCCTGATTTAGCTTCCCTTGGACCCATTTTGGAGTTGCAGCCCAGTTTTATCCTGCAAAGGAGATGCTCTCACATAATAGAAGGAAGGAGAGGTTACTTACCTGTACAGTAACTAGAGTTCTTCTAGATGTTTTGTCCCTATGGGTGTTCCATTTTAGGTGCGTACACACACACGTTCACCTTTGATCACAGATTTTTCTTTAGTAGTGTCCACAGGTCCACACCTGCATCCTACACATCCTCCTGCTCCAAACCAAGGGCACACAGAAGGGGCCAGACCGCCCGCCCTCCAGTTCCTTTACAACCATGAAGTCCAAAGGCAAGAACTCTGAAGCAGAGGGGAAAGAGGGCAGGTAGTGGAGCACCCATAGGAACAAAACATTTTAAGGAACTCCAGTTACTGTACAGATAAGTAACCTCTCCTTTGAGTTACTGTCCCTATGTGTGTTCCACAAGCAATTCCTCAACTACAGAGGAGGGTGCTGAGGAGATGAGTCAATAACGGTTCAAAGAATGTCCTCACCAAAAGCTGCGTCTGATCTAGAGCCACAAACGCCATCGTAGTGGGAGTAAGATGTGAATTGGAAATGAAGTGGCAGCTTTGCAAACTTCTGCAATGGTTATGTTCTTAAGTGGGGCTAGAGAGATGGCTTGAGCTCTTGTGGAATGAGCCATCACCCCGGAGGCCTTGGAACATTTCAAGAGGCATCCTCAGACTCATTTGGATAACCTTTGTGTGGAAAGAGGAGATCCATTGATTCTTTTGGCAACAGAGACAAAGAAGCTGGGGGAGGAGCTGAAAGGTTTAGTCCTGTCAAGGTAGAACGCAAGGGCACTTCTCACATCTAGAGTATGTTGGCTGGCCTCTTCCAAAGAAGCATGACATATGGAAGTAAAAGGCTGGTAGTTGGGTGTCCTGATTGATGTGGAAGTCCAACAAAACTTTAAGTAGGAAATAAGGATGAGGATGAAGGGTCACTTTGTCCCGGTAAAAACACAATGTAAGGCAGATCAGCCATAAGAGCGCCCAACTCCCTTATCCTTTGTCAGAGGCTAAGATAATAAATAACGTGGTTTTAAAGGATAAATGTTGAAGAGAACAACTCTCAGGGGTCAAATGGGGTTTTCTCGGGGCATTGAGAACTAAATTAAGGTCCCAGGGAGGAGGGGGATGTCTTACATGAAAGAAGAGGTTGGTCAAACCCTTCAGGAATCTTGTAGTTGTAAGATGCATGAATACTGAAACCTCTTCAACTGGCTGGTGAAAGGCTGTAATGTCAGCAAGGTGAATTTTAATAGAGCTGAAAGATAATCACAGGGTTTTTAAATTCTGCAGATAGTCAAGTACGGGGGGGGGGGGGGGGAGACTGAGATGGTCACAACCACTGCTGTGCACATTAAAGCTGGAATTGCTTATACTTTTTCAGGTAGGTCTTCTTCATGGTGGCCATCCTACTACTCAGCAGCTCAGATTGCACCTCAGAAGAATAATTGCATTCTAGGCCTGAGAGCTATTGAGGAGCCATGCCCAAACATGTAACGATGAAAGGCTGGTATGGGTAAGATGTCCTGACTCCTGGGTGAGGAGGTCCGCTGTTAGAGGGAAGAGAAAAGATGGTCTCAGAGCTAGATGAATCGGGTGCGGGAAACATACCTGTCTCAGTCTTGTTGGAGCTATGAGGATAATGACTACCTTCTCTTGGTTCATCTTGTTCAGAACTCTGAGGAGTAAAAGTATTGGAAGGTAGGTGTATAGCAGCAATGCTCCTACCTATACAGCCCAAAATGCCATTAGCCTTCTTGGCAACAAGGGCACGCTGTTGACTCATATCCAGCTTCCCGTCCACTGTAACCCTGTAGTGAGGCAGTGTGGCTCCCCGCCGCTCTGGAGGGGAAGAACCCATCCAGAGGCCGGAGTGGGCGGAGCTAGGGAGCTCAGAGCCCGCACCTCAGAGGGTCAGGCGGCAACCCGGAAGTATAAAGGCTCGCCCTGAGAGCTCAGTAAGGCCCGAGCCGCCGAAGGGGCCAGATGCCTCCAGCCTAGCTCGTAGCTGGGAAAACTCCACGGCCCAAGGCGGCCACCAGGACTCACCAGGCCTGCCCTGCACTCGCTACCCAAGGGAACCCATGGTGCTGTACCCCCCAAAGGACAACACCCTGACCCAGGTACTACCTGAGGGGGACTCTGGAAGTAGCCCGGGGGCAGCCGACCCTAGTCTGGCTGCAGCACTGCCAGAGCGTTGCAGCCAGGATCCCTAATGACTAAGCAGCGGGTCTTCTGCTGCTGCTACTAGGGCCCCGGGCTGCGACGCAGTGGAGTGGGAGGGCCTGCATCCCCCCTGCCACCCAACTTGTGGGTGGCAATCTCCCCCTGTCCCAGGCCTTTGGAGGCTTGGAGCCTACTGTTGTTGCTCAGCCCTGAGCTCTGACTCTGCACTGCCCCACCCTGAGCTTACTATTAATTGTACTGTTGTTGCTCGGCCCTGACTGCGGGCCTGAGCCCTGACCCTCAGGAGGTCATCTTGTCCAAACCCCTGCTCAAAGCAGGACCAATCCCCAACTATTTTTTTTTGCCCCAGATCCGTAAATGGCCCCCTCAAGGATTGAACTCACAACCCTGGGTTTAGCAAGCCAATGCTCAAACCACTGAGTTATCCCTCCTCCCCAAAATATGGAGATTATACCTATCTCATAGAGCTGGAAGGGACCCTGAAAGATCATTGAGTCCTGCCCCCTGCTTTCACTAGCAGGACCAAATACTGATTTTTGCCCCAGATCCCTAAGTGGCTCCCTCAAGGATTAAACTCACAACCCTGGGTTTAGCAGGCTAATGCTCAAACCTCTGAGCTATCCCCCTTCAATTTCATTAGGAGATGATGAGGATTTATTGGTTTCTGCAACAAAACCTTGGTTCCTCGTCCTCTATGAAGTTTTCTTGAGAAGGTGGAGCCTCCTGAGGAAGAGGATCTCAGTGTACCAGAGGCTGGTCCTCTTAGCAGGCCTTTTATGTGAAGGCACTCCGTTGGGGGGCCTAAGGGTTCCATAATGCCCAATATGGTGGGGCACCTGGAAAGAGAGTGGGACACCAAATGTGTTAGTACCAGAATTGGCAATGAGAATGGCCACTTGTTCCTGAAGTCTCCTCATCAGGGTATGCCACAGGGGACAGACGCTGGAAGGGAAAGATGGTTGAATCCTGCACAGAGATTCATTGTCCCCTCCATTGGAATCAGTGCTGGTGGCATATAGGTAGGAGCTGGCATCCGTGTCGGTACCAGTGGTCAAGATTGGGGGAGAGGTGGCAGAGGAAGGGGAACATGGCAGTACTGATTGATAGGTTGGTGCAGGAGAATGTGTGTGTATCAGGAAGGGAATCTTCTCCACATCTCTCAGAAGAGAGGAATCAGGATCCTCTGTAACATGAAAGTCCTCATGGGAAAGGAATGATGTCAGTACTGGTGACCCAGACAGTACTCCTTGAGCTGAGATGAGTCAAGTGATACTAGGCATGGTACACATGAATGGCCTGCATGCTCCTTATGCCCATGGCCCCACAGGGTGCCAGTGGTTTCTTTAAGGAGTCCCTGTGTCTGGAGGGCTCCGAAGGTACTGAGGCCACTGCTGAACAGGATTTTTTGCCAAGAGACTTCTCAGTGCGCAGAATTCTAGAAGACTTTTTTGGTGGCACTGGAGGAACCAGGCACCTCAGCAGTGTTCAGAGCAGGACTTGTCAGCGGACTGAGATCTCTTAGAGCATTTGGAGGTCTCTGAAGTTGCCCCTTGTTCTTCGCCCGCTGAAGCCAAAGAGGTCACTGGAGCACTCTGACAGGCTGAGGCCGATGTACTGAGGGGTAAGGGTGAGGGGAAGGGGAAGGGGAAGAAATTGGACCCTGTAGAGTTTAGTGAGCAGCTTGAGATTGTTCTCCCTCAGTTTCCTCAGTCTATTCTTGACTCCAGTGCAGAGTTTGCACTCCAACTGGGATTGGGACTCTGAGGCAGCAGAGACATCTAGAATACCCTTCACTGAGGGCAGGTCCGGCAGTGTTTGAAGCTCAGAGTTTGGGGCATAACCCGCAGAAGGAAGGCCACAGGCAAGGAAAGGCTGAGAGTAGCAGAGGCCCTAGTCATGGCCAACAACCAACAAAGAAGCAGGGGGGGCAAAGGCACAAACTTGTGCCAAGGGGGAGGGATAGCTCAGTGGTTTGAGCATTGGCCTGCTAAACCAAGGGTTGTGAGTTCAATCCTTGAGGGGGCAATTTGGGGATTTAGTTGGGGATTGTTCCTGCTTTAAACAGGGGGTTGGACTAGAAGACCTCCTGAGGTCCCTAATAATCTATGATTCTAAAAAAAGTAACAAAAGAAGCACAGATAGGTAAAAGATAAACTAACTGACACTGCAACACTCCGTCTCTAGTCACAGGCAGTTAAAAAAGAATTGGAGTGGTGGCAGGTCTGCCCCTCTCTATCTATGCTCAGTTTGAAGCACAAGGGTGCAGGGGCAGAACCATGGACACTGTGGAAGACAAATCACCAACTAAAGGCAAATGGGTGCATGCACACAACTAATGTGGCACAGTTAGAGGGATGGTAATTCAAAGAAGAATTCCATATTACTAATGTTTAGAAAAACACACGTAGCATTCTACAAAAACAATTCCCAAGGTCTCTGACCATTTTAATATCAATATAATACTTCTTGTTCATGAAGAGAGATTGTACACCAATTTCAATGTAAAACTATATCCTTATGATGTTTCCTGTTACTTAAGTGAGCCTTAAAATGCAACACAACGGTTAGCAAGGAACTGAAATCAGGAACCTGGTGTTCTATTCCCCATTCTGCTGCCAACTCACTGTGTGACTTTGGGTAACCCAACCAACCTCTGGCTTATTCAAAATTGTACTTGAGTTGTAGCAAACAGAAGTAGGTAGGTATTACAATAGATAAAATCCATGTATAGTATCCATCACACAAGTGTTACGTGGCTTAATTATCTGGACCCTGTTGGAAAGTATGGCTATGTCAAGTTACAGTTTGGCAGCGAGGATCCAAATAAGACGATGTATTTTCTGTATTAAAGTGAACTTGCAAATCCCTGTGTTAAATCTCTCGAATGGCTCAGTGCGAATGAACTAATTCCTGAAGCCTGCACAGACTCAGAATGATCTCAGTACTTGTGCAAGCTTTAATAATAAAAAATAAAATAAAATAAACAAAACAAAACCCAAAAATCCTGTGACTTCTTTCTTGATAAATCTGGCCCAAGAAAGCTTACTGTCAATTGCAAACTTTCACTACAAAAGCAAATGAGCTCAACAATGGTTGTGACCCAGCCAAGTTAATATGTTGTTTGGGATGGACTGTTGCCACCAGAAGCAAAACATATAACTCAATTAAAGTACTAGGCTACAGCCTTTATCTTTACCTTTAATATTAAAGTATATATTTTTAAGCATGGTTATAACATTTGGCACTGATAACAAACATTGGACCATACCATATTGGAAAATGGGTGGGCCAGAACCAAGTTTAACCAATGTTCTTAAACTTATTTGCTTTTGTAGTGTAGAGAGAAACCTAATGATTTTAAGAATCCTGAGATTAAAGAGGCTACATAGTGCAAAGTATTAGTAGTAGTAATAATTACTTCTTATCTATTTATTCTAAATGTGAGTGCTCAGCATATCAAGTGAACTTTTTTTTAGAGAAAAGTACAGTCATAATTTAGATGATGAAACTAATGTGTTCTGATAAGAAGAATGCCCCTAGGCATTGTATTTGCCAGATCTACCAACTAAAGGAAGACCAATCTAAAGCCATTTGTACAGCTTTAGGACAAAAGTGATCCAAAGATGATGCAAAGTAATAACAGAGATGCCTGGAAATGTATTGGACAATTTTCACAAGATTTAATCAAGCTGCAAATATTTAAAAGAAAAGGTTGCTTTAGAAATATTACACTTTCCCACGCCCTGTACATACATTTCTAACTTAATGGGTAAAAGACTAGTATTCACCTCTAAGACCTTTAGTATTAATTATTATTCTAAAATACACTCCATCTCATTTTTCTCCTCCTGGAATATAATAAATAAGGTGTTCTTTATCTTTCATTGTTTATTTGGGAGTAATGATCTTTAACTACACTGGATTAATATACTGTAGGCTCAGACTCTCAGGAAAATGAGCACACATAGTAATATGTGCGCATTTGTGTTGGTGATCTGATTGCGCAAATATTATTACACAATCTTATTGCAATATGCACATGCAAAGTACCAGTTACACATCCAAATCACAGTTGCCAACTTTCATGCAGTAAATAAGCACCCCGACTTTCACAATAAGCCAAAAATCAAGCTAATCCCATTTCAAAACAAGGCCAAAACAAGCCAATCCCTAAGAACCCCAACACTCTGTGTGGCTAGATCCCCCTGGCATGCAGTCTAGGACTGTGGTGGGCCTGCTGTGCACCCCTGACTTTCTCCCACCCTTGCCCCTGCTCAGGACCAGCTCCAGGCACCAGCCGAGCAAGCTCGTGCTTGGGGCGGCAGATTCTAAGGGGCGGCATTCCGCCCAATCTTAGGGTGTCACGGCTGCCCTATTTTTTTTTTTTTTGCTTTGCCTCTGGGTCCGGCCACCCTGTGCCCTGTTTTTTTTTTTTTTTGCTTGGGGCAGCAAAAAAGTCAGAGCCAGCCCTGCCCCTGCTTGCCCTTTATCCCTGCTTGCCACCCCTCCTGCCGGGAGCCAATCAAAAAACAAACAAACAAACAAACAAACAAAAGGCAACAAGCCAAACAAGCTACAAGCAAAAAACTAGCCAACAAGCAACTCACAGACCAATTAAGCCAAAAACAAGCCCAATTTCTGTGTTTTTTTCGCGGGTTTGGCATGTCTGATCCAAATGCTTATTTGAACATACATTTATAGTGAGCACATATGCGAGTTATGAACACAACCTTCAACAGAAGTTGAGGCTTGTTCTTTCCCCCCAGTGCTTCATGTAGACTCTTGGTACCTTGCAGGATCAGGTCATACACACACAAACACATATGCACTTTAATGAAAATGTGGCCTGTAATATGCAAGTACCTGTATAATTATGCAAGCACTTGCATGTTACATAATACAGAACCATGTACCACATACATGTGTTTTAGCATTACTGTACACAGGATCATCTATTAAGTTTGAAAGTGCAAGATATAATACCACCAAATCAGGCAGAGCCAGTTCTACCCTCAGATACAGGTGCAAATCTTTCACATTTTGTTTGCTTTAATAAAGAGGAATTTTTTAATGATTTCCCCTTTTTACCATGCATTTCTCCAGATAAATATATATTGATCCTCTTATGTTAATACTAATGTGGTTTCCTGGCTCTTTTCTGTGCCCAAAGCTTTTGTTTTGCTTCCCGGTGCTTGCACTTTTCCCCTCACACTATAGCTATGCTGTTTCCTTGTGTGACCATGATGACTGGCACTGTTAATAGTCACTCCTCTGTGCTGCATTTATTGGACAGGTTGTAGCAGCCTGAAGGAATTTAACAATATAGTGCTACAGATTATTTTGCTCTGGCCTTTAACCATCTCATTGCTATGTAACAGGTCAGATATGTGGCGGAAAACTTATTTCCCATGCCGCTCCATGGATCTGATGGAGCCTTGTAAAAGTGCAATTCTACTCTAAAAAGTGGCTGTAACAATGGCATAGTGGAACAGTTCACATTTATTCTTTGTTAGTGATTCCATATCAAATATGTTTTGTTTACAAGTAAAAAAAGGATATATTTTTTCTAACTGCAAAATCAGCCTGGGCTCTCAGCCAAGTCAGGATTTTTCCTTTTTGAGGATCAGCACTAGTAAACAAATGTTCTGCAAGCCAAAGTATGCCTTCAGTGCCATCTGTGTAATCCCACTGCCTTCAAGTGGTGTGCACAAGTAATTAGAATTGAGTGAACTATTCTACTGATGATGCACAAGGAGGAATAGAATTCAGCTCACTCTCTATTAGCTGCGTTGGCTCTACAGGAGGGAAAACAGCAGGGGAAATGTACTTCTGCCATTAAAATGACACAAGGAACAGATCTGTTGTGTAAGAGGGTAGTTTTAAATTGTTGGACACAAACTAATTTTATTTTAACAATTACTAAAAATGTTTAGTTTAGAGAAACAAGAAATGGTAGGCTAGCTCTACTCTATTTTCTCATCCTGCCAACCCCGAGGTCTGGCTCCAGCTATTTGGTTATAGAGTTTCTTTTACACATCTTAGAACAGTGGTTCTCAACCTGTCCAGATGACTGCACCCCTTTCAGGAGTCTGATTTGTCTTGTGTACCCCAAGTTTCACCTCACTTAAAAACTACTTACTTACAAAATCAGACATAAAAATACAAAAAAGTGTCACAGCACACTGTTACTGAAAAATTGCTCACTTTCTCATTTTAACCATATAACTGTAAAATAAATTGATTGGAATATTAAATATTGTACTTACCTTTCAGTGTGATACTTGAACCTGTTTTTCACTTGTGAGCCTTGTCTGAAACCCAAGCCCCAGGTGACGCGGCTGAAGCATGTAACTTAGCTTTGAGAGCCCACTGAGGTGTGGGGTCCTTGGCAATTGCCCTGCTTTCCACCCCCAAAAGCAAAGCAAAGCAAAAGCTTTGGGCATAGAAAAGAGCCAGGAAACCACATTAGTATTAACAAGAGGATCAATATATATTTATGCTGGTCCTGTACTTATGACCCCCCTAAACCTGTCTCGTAAGCCCCCTGAGGGTCGCAACCCCCTGGTTGAAAAGCATTGATGTAGATGAGTTGATGTACCCCCTGGAAGACCTCTGCGTACCCCCAGGGGTACGCATACCCCTGGTTGAGAACCACTGCCTTAAGGGACATCATGACTGTGATTATTTTGTGTGGCTATTTTATTATTAAAAAAAGGAAAGATGGTACAGTTCTGGAGTCCTAGGCTGTAGAGCTGAGGGGGAACTGGCTGGAGCCTCTCTATTGTTAGTTCGTGAATGACTTAGGAGAATCATTCTTGTAACTGCAGTTAGGTGTGTCCCTGCCTGTGTAGATTTTTGTGGGAGTGCAGGACTGGGTGCGGTCTGCAGCTTGTCACAGCCTCACAGCATGAGAGGGGTATTTTAGAGGGCTCAGTGGTACCCCAGTTCCAGGTTGCACCCCAGGAAAGTCTATCACAATTACACCTTTGAGAGTGGATCATTTCTGGGTGCTCTTTTCTCTGGTAAATTAAGACCAGAGTATATTGTTTTTCAAAATTACTGTAAATTAAGTTTTAGCATCTTACCAGATACTTAAAATTGTTTATACATGGGAAAAATAACTTTTTAAGGACAAGTGAAGCCTGTATAGTTATTAATAATAACCTAAACAATTTATAGTTGGGAAAAGTACGTAATCTTAACTAAATTCTATGAAATCGAAAAAAGATATTTAAATAAGTTACTTAGAACAAGCCATTTAAAGAGTTGTCTTAAATCAAGTCAATTATGACTATTAAGAATCTTCAGACCACTATTTCTCTGCTTACCAATGTTTAGCCCGTCTTTCCTCTAGAAATACTTGGCCTAACCAAGGATGATTAACAGGAAAAACTATAAGTAATTTAAGTTACAACAGCATTTTCATATCCCAGTAAAATTATTACAAGGGTTTAAATCTTGGCAGTGTCTTAATTGGCTCTCTCTCACGAATCCAGGTTGAAGCTTTGAGAAGGTTTTCCTTTAATCTTCTTGAATCTTCTCTGTTTGTGGCAGCTTGCTTGTAGAGGTGGGTGGGATAAGTTGTGGAGTGTTTGCTATGTTTTCTTTGTAAGCAAGGTAGTAGAAGGATGTGGGTGTCTCACTTCAAATCTTTTATACCCTCTTCCTTCGTATTTTCATGAAATTATAGGAACACACCACTTTCAAGTTTGTTTAGATTCAAGGTGGTTATTGTTTCATGCTTTCATGGGTTGTCCTTAAGAGCCACTTCATCTTGTAAATATGTAGTTTATTAATGAATATGCAACATTTAATTGTTCTTGATCTTAGTTAGGAAAGCATCATATAATTTTCAAGGCCATTTTAACTCATTCTTTTTATTCAGTGCATTCTCTGAGATATTCTTTAGAGTTTGACAGGAAATAAAATTCTATTTTCAAACAATCCACACATTCCTGTTATTTATATAAGTTATCAGTTCTCAAAACAGTCTTTTAAAATTAAATAACTCTTCAAAAGTATTTAGCTTAAGTTGTTGCTTCCATATGACCATTTTGGGAAAAACGATTTTCCTCCACTTCTTGAGTGGATTGAGAATTGTTTGAGAACTGCCAGAAATTAATTTCAATTAATATAAATATTCTATACTTAAATGGCTTCTGACACTAGTTTAGCAAGGCCATTAGATTCCATGTTGATACATAAAGTGTTTTACTGTTGACAGAGCAATGACATTAGGAACATTGCAGTTAGCTAATAAACTTGCAAGTATGCATTTCACAAAGGAATTTGTCATTTCAACATTTAAAAAATAAACAAAGAAGTTTAAAACATCTTCAGTTACACATTTTTCTTTAAAGTTTTTAAGAGCACAACCTTTGGCATTGTTTGGCAAAACATTGGCAGCTGAAATTCAATGTTGATAAATGCAAAGTAATGCACGTTGGAAAACATAATCCCAACTATACATATAAAATGAGGGGTCTAAATTAGCTGTTATCCCTCAAGAAAGAGATCTTGGAGTGTACTATGAATAGTTCTCTGAAAACATCCACTCAATGTGCAGCGGCAGTCAAAAAAGCTAACAGAATGTGGGAATAATTAAGAAAGTGATAGATAATAAGAAAGAAAATATCTTATTGCGTCTATATAAATCTATGGTACGCCCACATCTTGAATAGTGCATGCAGATGTGGTCGCGCCATCTCAAAAAATATATATTGGAATTGGAAAAGGTTAGAAAAGGGCAACAAAAATGATTAGGGGTATGGAACGGCTGCCATATGAGGAGAGATTAACAAGACTGGGACTTTTCATCTTGGAAAAGAGACGACTAAGGGGGAATATGATAGAGGTGTATAAAATCTGGAGAAAATAAAAATTATTTACTCCCTCTCATAACACAAGAACTAGGGGTCACCAAATTAAATTAAAACAAACAAAAGGAAGTATTTCTTCACACAACTCAGTCAACCTGTGGAACTCTGTGATAAATAAAGGGGGGGATAACTCCCTTTGATGGACACCCAGCCAGCCAGTTAGATGTAAAATCCCTCTTGGTAGCTGTTCTTTACTTGCTTTACCAGTAAAGGGTTAAAAAGTCCCCCAGATAAAGAAAAAAAGAGGGCACCTGACCAAAAGGGTCAATGGGAAGGCTAGAACTTTTTAAAATGGGAAAAGAAACTTTCCCTTTGTCTGTTGATCTCTGGGCTGCAGAGATGGAGCAGCAATGCTGTGTAAGGCTTGAACCAGGTATGAAAATTCTCTTCCATACCTAGAATAAATTATTTGGATAGGGAATATTTAGGTTTATTTTTTAATTTTGGCTTGTAGATCTCCTCTGTGCTAACCCCAGATGCTTTTGTTTGCTTGTAACCTTTAAGCTGAACCCCCAAGAAAGCAATTTTGGGTGCTTAATTTTTGTAATTGTTTTTTTTTTAAGATCTAGCAAAAAGCCTAAATTCCAGATGTATTTTTTTCCCCTTTTGTTTTTAATAAAATTTACCTTTTTTAAGAACAGGATTGGATTTTTGGTGTCCTAAGAGGTTTGTGCATGTTGTTTGATTAGCTGATAGCCATAGCTAATTTTCTTTGTTTTCTTTCTCAGCTCTTCCCCAGAAGGGGTGTGTGTGTGAAAGTGCTTGAGGGTACCCCACAGAGAGGAATTCCCAAGTGCTCCTTCCTGGGTTCAAAGGGGGTTTTTGCATTTGGGTGGTGGCAGAGTTTACCAAGCCAAGGTCAGAGAGAAGCTGTAACCTTGGGAGTTAAATACAAGCCTGGAGTGGCAAGTATTAATTTTTTTTAATCCTTGCCGGCCCCCACTTCCTGCACTCGGAGTGACAGAGTGGGGATTCAGCCTTGACAAATTCTTCGCCAGAGGATGTTGCGAAGGCCAAGACTATGACAGGGTTTAAAAAAGAACTAGATAAATTCATGGAGGATAGGTCCATCAATGGCTATTAGCCAGGATGGGCAGGGATGGTGTCCCTAGCCTCTGTTTGCCAAAACCTGGTAATGGGCGACAGGGGACACATCACTTGGTGATTACCTGTTCCCTCTGAAGCACCTGGCACTGGCCACTGTCGGAAGACAGGATACTGGGTTAGACGACCTTTGGTCTGACCCAGTATGGCCGTTATGTTCTAATAAAGTTTTCTTGCAAGAGGGTGGGGTCGGTAGAGCCCACTTTATAACCTAGATTTCTGGCTCTGAATTGTAAAAAGGAATGTAGTATGTTATCAGTTTCTTCCTATAAGTGGTTTGTCTGCTTGTCCTTGTAAGGTAAAAGAAGAAACTGTCTGGATTTTTTCCTTTAAATTAGCTTTAACATTTTGAAATATAACTAGCAAAACATATGTATTGTTTTATTTCCAAGCATCCTGGCTATAACATATGTGTAGCTATATCTTAATACTCAGTAAAGGTGCAAACAAGCTTGTGACAACTCATGAAAATTAAGGTATAAAAATTGTATTAGTATTTTTGTATCAATATTGATGTATCTCACCTACATGGTGCAGTTTCCACAATCAGTCTGATAATAAAACCACAATTTAAAGTACAGCAAAGGGATTCAAGAAGAGGAAGTAGGGACTTGATGTGTGTGGGGAATCTCTCCTATATTTGCCTACTCTCCTCCTTTTTATTTTGAAAGTCCCATTTGGGGGCTTTCTGAGCAGCCCTGAAATCTTCATTAGCCAAAGAAATGCAAGTGAACAACACTGCATAGTTAGGGAACCAGCAGGGATCCCATTTAGAAACAGGTAACACCCAATATGAAAAGTCAGGGGCGTGCAATTGCATAACTGGCACATATTTTTGCACACAAGCTAGGCAGGTGCAATTTTATACATCCAGCTTTTAAAATCAGGCCTGTCATGCCTCCGCTGCTCGGAGATGCAGTGGGACCACACGGGCACCACTATTTAACAAGGAAGGAGACAAAGTGATTGTTTGCAGTATCCAATCCTTCAGGATAAGAACTTGGTAAGTACTCTCCCTTCCCTGTCCACATCCAAGCCCACCGCATTTATAGTACTCACAGAGTTATAGTATAGTTGCTCACAGAGGACTGAAACATAATTCACTGGTGCCACTTACAGAATCTGCAGCGTACAGCCTGCTGGTGCCTCAGTAGAAATGATAGTACCAAAGCGGAACATTTAATAATTCACCCTTTTAATTATGAAATGATCACTTGCCAATAGGATACCAAGAGACAGGCAGGAATGGCTAATACAAGATCACACCACAGGTAGCAATTTATTCTTTGCTTTGAACTCACTGAGATGGGAAATGAGGTACTGGTGATTCATCTAGTTATAATCATCACTTATAACTTCCACATTAGGATTTTACTGTAGTTTACTTACAAATGTCATTGTCTATTCCAGTGAGCATTGGGACTGTACAGTGAGAAGAGAATATTTCCTGTTTTTGGAGGAGCGGGGGGTGTCTCAATTCTGTCTTGCTATATCTTTTTCTCAGTCCTTATGTGAAACCTTTCTACTAATGGAAAAATATTCAATTAGGAGACCCATACAGAGCAGAGGGGAAACCCAGCAGGCAAGGAGTCAAAATCCCTGCAATCAGTGCTGATAAAGGACCATTATTTTGACAAACAGGATTAAAAAAAATAAAAGCCATAAAAGGCTGCAGCAGGAGGCCTGAAACGGGTGCTGAGCTTTCACTTTCCTTATAGTGCACTTGTTTGCCATGGTAAGTCATGCATGATTGTTGGAGGCAAGAGTCTCTGATTTGTCATTGCCTCTTGCTGCCTTTTATCTTATTAGGAGTTACTGTAGTTTGAAATGTATTAAGCTGGGAAATGCGCTGTATGTGAAATTCTTTCAAGAGTTGGAGCATTGTGGGGCTGCAGCATTTTGATTCATTTCATGGTCTTCAACGTTGGAAGAATGGCTCTGATTATAGTGACAAATGCCCTTTTTCATTTGGGAAATAATGTCTGTTCACTCTATAGAAAAGAACCTAAGTCAGACATAGAAGTAATGGGCTCAGTTCAGCAGACAACAGGTTCTCTGTTTCTCAGCTAGCAGCGAGCAGCGAGCAGCAAACAGGGCGGCTAACAGGGGAGTTTAAGTGGGAGTGAGTCTCATTGGAGGAGAAGGTATCTGTACTTGCGTCTGTCTTTGTGGTGCTTGTATGTGTAGAGGCCTGTAGGGGCAGTGTGCTGAGCCCCGAGCCCTGATTAGGGGGCGGAGCCTGGCTGATTAGGGGACCTATAAAAGAGGCCTCCCAGCCAGGCAGCGAGCAGCTAGCAGCGAGCAGCGGTCGGCAAACAGGGCGGCTAACAGGGGAGTTTAAGTGGGAGTGAGTCTCATTGGAGGAGAAGGTATCTGTACTTGCGTCTGTCTTTGTGGTGCTTGTATGTGTAGAGGCCTGTAGGGGCAGTGTGCTGAGCCCCGAGCCCTGATTAGGGGGCGGAGCCTGGCTGATTAGGGGACCTATAAAAGAGGCCTCCCAGCCAGGCAGCGAGCAGCTAGCAGCGAGCAGCGGTCGGCAAACAGGGCGGCTAACAGGGGAGTTTAAGTGGGAGTGAGTCTCATTGGAGGAGAAGGTATCTGTACTTGCGTCTGTCTTTGTGGTGCTTGTATGTGTAGAGGCCTGTAGGGGCAGTGTGCTGAGCCCCGAGCCCTGATTAGGGGGCGGAGCCTGGCTGATTAGGGGACCTATAAAAGAGGCCTCCCAGCCAGGCAGCGAGCAGCTAGCAGCGAGCAGCGGTCGGCAAACAGGGCGGCTAACAGGGGAGTTTAAGTGGGAGTGAGTCTCATTGGAGGAGAAGGTATCTGTACTTGCGTCTGTCTTTGTGGTGCTTGTATGTGTAGAGGCCTGTAGGGGCAGTGTGCCGAGCCCCGAGCCCTGATTAGGGGGCGGAGCCTGGCTGATTAGGGGACCTATAAAAGAGGCCTCCCAGCCAGGCAGCGAGCAGCGGTCGGCAAACAGGGCGGCTAACAGGGGAGTTTAAGTGGGAGTGAGTCTCATTGGAGGAGAAGGTATCTGTACTTGCGTCTGTCTTTGTGGTGCTTGTATGTGTAGAGGCCTGTAGGGGCAGTGTGCTGAGCCCCGAGCCCTGATTAGGGGGCGGAGCCTGGCTGATTAGGGGACCTATAAAAGAGGCCTCCCAGCCAGGCAGCGAGCAGCTAGCAGCGAGCAGCGGTCGGCAAACAGGGGAGTTTAAGTGGGAGTTGGAAGGGGAGGCAGGAGGGCGCGGTGGTCGGTGTGCTTTGTTCCCTCAGGGGCTGCAGGCAGAGACCATAGCAGCCATGAGCCAAGCAGCAGGGGACACAATGCAGATGAAAGCATGTAGCAGCTGTGGTATGTATATAGTCCTAGCAGGTGCAACGGATCAGAGGTATGTTTGTATGAAATGCCGCCTACTTGCTCTGTTAGAGGAAAAGGTTCGGGGGTTGGAGATGCAGGTAGAGACTCTGGTAGAGTTTAGAAGGGGGTTTGAACAGCTAATGGAGCAAAGGCAAGGGGTAATTGAAGGGGAATGCTCGGGGGTGCAGGTGGAAGCAGGGGCTATGGTCTGTGAGGGGGGAACGTCAGGAGGACAACAAGAGCAGTGGAAGCATGTGACCGTGAGAAACAGGCCAAGGAAAAGGAGGGCTAGTGAGGGGGAAATAGAACTCAGGAACAGGTTTGGGTGTTTGGCTAACGAGGAGGGGACGCAGCAGCTGGTAACTGATGGTGGGAGGCAGAGGAAGAAAAGAAGGGCAGCTAGTCCAATAGACAGGGGGGAGGAGTTGATGGAGACAGCATCAATACTCGGCCCCGGGAGGATACAGGGTGGCAACAGGGGGACTATAAGGGTAAATGGAGACAGACAGGACTTACGGCCGCAGGGAACAGGGGATAGACTGGTAGATTGCGCTGCCCCTAGGCAAAGGCAGGTGTATGTGATTGGGGACTCCTTACTGAGGAGGTTAGACAGGCCTGTGACCAGGGCGGACCCAGAAAACAGAAGGGTGTGCTGTCTGCCGGGCGCTAAGATACGGGATGTGGACCTGCGGTTGAAAAGGATCCTAAAGGGAGCAGGTAAGAACCCCTTGATCGTCCTTCACGTAGGAACGAATGACACGGCTAGGTTCTCGCTAGAGAGAATCAAGGGAGATTATGCGAGGCTGGGGAGGACGCTTAAGGAAGTTGAGGCTCAGATTATCTTCAGTGGGATTCTGCCTGTTCCTAGAGAAGGACAGCAAAGGGCAGACAGAATTGTGAGGATAAATAGCTGGCTGAGGGAGTGGTGCTATAAGGAGGGCTTTGGGATGTATGGCCACTGGGAGGCTTTCGGGGACAGACAGCTGTTCTCGCGGGATGGACTTCACCTGAGTAGGGAAGGAAATAGACTTCTGGGAGGGAGGCTGGCTCATCTCATCAAAAGGGCTTTAAACTAGGAACTTGGGGGAGACGGTTGGGAGATGTCCAGTTGATCTCCACGCCAGATTCCAACACTGAAAATGAGGGCAAAGAGATAAGCGCAAATATAGATAGGGGTAGGGAATTGGACACTAGAAGGAGGGGGCGGATGGACACTAGGGGGTCCGTACCAAAATGCATAACTAAGGAGAGAAAGGACAGACAGCATACGGTAAGATGTTTATACACCAATGCGAGAAGCCTAGGTAACAAAATGGAGGAACTGGAGCTCCTGGTCCAAGAAATGAAACCTGATATCGTAGGAATAACCGAAACATGGTGGAACGGTAGTCATGACTGGAGTACAGGTATCGAAGGGTATGTGCTGTTTAGGAATGACCGGAAAAAAGGTAAAGGTGGGGGTGTGGCACTGTATGTGAATAATGAACTAAAATGTAAAGAAATAATAAGTGATGGAATGGATAAGACAGAGTCTGTCTGGGCAATGATTACACTGGGTAAAAGAACTACTAGAGCCTCCCCTGAGATACTGCTTGGGGTGTGCTATAGACCGCCGGGATCTAGCCTGGATGCGGACAGAGAACTATTTAATGTTTTTAAGGAAGTAAAAACTAATAAGAGCTGTGTGATCATGGGGGACTTTAACTTCCCAGACATAGATTGGGGAACAAATGCTAGTAACAATAATAGGGCTCAGATGTTCCTAGACGTGCTAGCAGATGAATTCCTTCAGCAAGTAGTAGCTGAACCGACGAGGGGGGATGCCATTTTAGATTTGGTGCTGGTGAGTAGTGAGGACCTAGTTGAGGAAATGATAGTAGGGGACAACCTTGGCTCGAGTGACCATGAGCTAATTCGGTTTAAACTAAATGGAAGGATTAACAGAAATAAAACTGTGACTATGGTCTACGATTTCAAAAAGGCCAACTTTAATAAATTAAGGCAACTACTTAGGGAAATAGATTGGGCTAACATACTTAGAGAGCTAAAGGCAGATGAGGCCTGGGATTATTTCAAGCTGAAGTTGCACGAGCTGTCCAAGGCCTGTATCCCGAGAAAGGGGAAACGGTTAGTGGGCAGGAGAATTAGACCTAGCTGGATGAGCGGGCGTCTCAAAGGGGCGATTAAGAAAAAACAGAAAGCGTACAAAGAATGGAAGAGGGGGCTGATCGGTAAGGAAACCTACCTTATTGAGGTCAGAGCATGTAGGGATGCGGTGAGAAAGGCCAAAAGCCGTGTAGAGTTGGACCTCGCGAGGGGAATTAAATCCAATAGTAAGAGGTTTTATAGCCATATAAATAGGAAGAAAACAAAGAAAGAGGAAGTGGGACCGCTGAAGCATGTAAATGGAGTGGAGATTAAGGATAATCTAGGCATGGCACAATATCTAAATGAATATTTTGCATCGGTATTTAATAAGGCTAATGAAGGGCTTAGGAATAGAGGGAGCGGGATAGAGGGGAATAAAGGAGGGGCGATTGACATTACAGTATCAGAGGTGGAAGCCAAACTTGACCAGCTAAATGGGACTAAATCGGGCGGACCGGATGATCTCCATCCTAGAATATTGAAGGAGCTGGCGCGAGAAATTGCAAGCCCCTTGGCGATAATTTTTAATAAATCTGTAAACTCGGGGGTGGTACCGATGGACTGGAAAATAGCTAATGTGGTTCCTATTTTTAAGAAGGGGAAAAAAAGTGACCCGGGTAACTACAGACCTGTTAGTTTAACTTCTGTAGTATGCAAGGTCTTGGAAAAATTTTTGAAGGAAAAAGTAGTTAAGGACCTTGAGGTGAATGGCAATTGGGACAAAATACAACATGGGTTTACGAAAGGCAGATCGTGCCAAACCAACTTGATCTCCTTCTTTGAGAAAGTAACAGACCTTCTAGATAAAGGAAATGCGGTGGATCTAATTTACCTTGATTTTAGTAAAGCGTTTGATACTGTCCCACACGAGGAATTATTGGTTAAATTGGAAAAGATGGGGATCGATATTAAATTCCAGAGGTGGATAGAAAACTGGTTAAAGGGGAGACTGCAGCGGGTAGTACTGAAAGGTGAACTGTCGGGTTGGACGGAGGTCACCAGTGGGGTTCCTCAAGGTTCGGTTTTGGGTCCGATTTTATTCAATCTATTCGTTACTGACCTCGGAACCGAATGTAGGAGTGGGCTGATAAAGTTTGCGGATGACACAAAGTTGGGAGGTATTGCCAATTCGGAGAAGGATAGGGATATTCTGCAGGGAGACTTGGATGACCTTGTAAATTGGAGTAAAAATAATAGGATGAGATTTAATAGTGAGAAGTGTAAGGTGATGCATTTAGGGATGACTAATAAGAATTTTAGTTATAAGTTAGGGACGCATAGGTTGGAAGTGACGGAGGAGGAGAAGGACCTCGGAGTCCTGGTTGATCGTAGGATGACTATGAGTCGGCAATGCGACGTGGCTGTGAAAAAAGCTAATGCGATTTTGGGATGCGTTAGGCGAGGTATTTCTAGTAGGGACAGGGAGGTGCTGCTTCCGTTATACAAGGCGCTGGTGAGACCTCATTTGGAGTACTGTGTGCAGTTCTGGTCTCCTATGTTTAAAAAGGATGAACTGAAACTGGAACGGGTACAGAGAAGGGCCACTAGGATGATCCGAGGAATGGAAAACCTTTCCTATGAAAGGAGACTCGAGGAGCTCGGTTTGTTTAGCCTAACCAAAAGAAGGCTGAGGGGGGATATGATTGCTCTCTTTAAATATATCAAAGGGATTAATACCAAGGAGGGAGAGGAATTATTTCAGCTGAGTAGTAATGTGGACACGAGAACGAATGGATATAAACTGGCCGTGGGGAAGTTTAGGCTTGAAATTAGAAGAAGGTTTCTAACCGTCAGAGGGGTGAAATTTTGGAACAGCCTTCCGAGGGAAACGGTGGGGGCGAAAGACCTTTCTGGCTTCAAGATTAGGCTTGATAAGTTTATGGAGGGAATGGTTTGAAGGGATTATGTGATTTTAGTCAATTAGTCATTAACGTGCCATCGCGGGTAAAATGAGGGTCCGGCTGTAGAATCTTGCCTGTATGCTCGGGGTACTGCTGATGCCATATTTGGGGTCGGGAAGGAATTTTCCTCCAGGGTAGATTGGCAGAGGCCCTGGAGGTTTTTCGCCTTCCTCCGCAGCATAGGGCAGGAGTCGCAGGCTGGAAGATTCTGTTGTGGGTGGGTCAGCTTTTGTGGCCTGCATCATGCGGGAGGTCAGACTAGATGACCATATTGGTCCCTTCTGACCTTAAAGTCTATGAGTCTATGAGTCTATGAGTCTATAAGCCTCACCGCCCTCACTCAGCAGAGAGTTTTAGAAGCTGCAGAATGATTTTTTACCATTTTGTTCTGTTCCACAACCACGTTTCTTGTGGAGGCAGCATGCTCAGCAGATACAGCACTAGAGAGAATCAGAGAGACCTTGGTTCCATTCTTGGCTAAGCCACTGACCTGCTGTGTGACACTGGCTGAGTGAATTCACCTCTGTATCTAACTTCCTCATTCATAAAGTGGGATTGAGATACTTACCTTCCTCTGTAAAGTCCAGTGAGCTCCACCATGAGAAATACTGTATCAGGTCAAAGACTATTATTAGCAAGTTGAAATCCATGTCTCCCTACATTATTGCTGACCATGTTACAGGAACCCCACAGAACTTGAGAAATATCTGACACAGTCTTTGGGCTTCTCCCAATCTCTAGAATTTGACTGGCAGAAAGTCAACTAATTTTTCTAATCAACTTTAACACAATTTAGAGTTACACCTTTACATTTTAAGCCTAATTTTTAAATGTAACACATCATTAGTATTATACTTATAGTAGGTGCTCACACACAACAATGATGAGTGCAGTATAGGAACCTATACAGAATAAAATACTACTATACAATAGTTACAGAGTAATTATGGAACAATCACAGGAACAAATCATGCAGATGTAGTTTATTAAATAAATTAAAAAATTGAAGACAGCAAGATATATTGTGTAAACAGAGTTTGCTGTTAGCAGCAACTGGATAATTACTCTAATTATACTATGACAACTATACACAGCCATAGAGTTCTAGAAATGTAGGGCAGGAAGGGACCTCAAAGGATCATATAGTCCAGCCCCTTCATTAAGGCAGGACCAATACCACCCAGACTACCCAGGAGAGCTGCTTGTCTAACCTGTTCTCAAAAGCCTCTAGTGACAGGGATTCCACAACCTCCCTTGGAAGCCTGATCTAGTGCTTAACTATCTTATAGTTAGGTTTTCCTAATAGCTAACCTAAATCTCCCTTGCTGCAGGTTAAGCCCATTACTTCTTGTACCTTCAGTGAACATGGAGAACAACTGATCACTATCCTCTTTATAACAGCCCTTAACATAGTTGAAGACTTATTAGGTTCCTCCTCAGTCTTCTTTTCTCAAGACTAACCATGCCCAGTGTTTTTTATACCATTTATCATTTTTGTTGCTCTCCTCTGGACTCTCTCCAAATTGTCCACATCTTTCCTGAAGTGTGGTGCCCAGAACTGGACACAGTACTCCAGCTGACACCTCACTAGTGCTGAGGGACAATTACCTCCTGTGTCTTACATATAAAACTATTAACATACTGTTAATACACCCCAGAATGATATTAGCCTTTTTAGCAACTATATCACGCTGTGGACTTGTATTCAGTTTGTGATCCACTAAGACCCCAGATCTTTTTCTGCAGTACTACTGTCTAGATAGTTATTCCCCATGTTGTAGTTGTGCATTTGATTTTCCTTTCTTAAGGATAGTTCTTTTTTATTGAATTACATCTTGTTGATTTCAGACCAGTTCTCCAATTTGTCAAGGTCATTTTGAATTCAAATCCGTTCCCCAAAGGGCTAGCAGCCACTCCCAGCTTGGCATCATTTTCAAATTTTATAAGCACACTCTCCAATCCATTATCCAAATCATTAATGAAGATACATCCCAGACCCAGGACAAACCCCGGCGTGACCCCACCAGATGTCTCCCCTCAGTCCTACAGTGAACCATTGATAACTACTCTTTGAGCATTGTTTTTCAATCAGTTTTGCACCCACCTTATAGTAATTTAATCTAGACCACATTTCCTTAGGGCACGTCTACACTACCCACCGGATCGGTGGGTAGTGATCGACCTATCGGGGATCGATTTATCGCATCTAGTGATAAAATCGATCGCTGTGCCGTCGACTCCGGAACTCCCACCACGGCGAGAGGTGGAAGCGGAGTCGACGGGGGAGCGGCTGCGGTCGACTCGCCGCCGTCCTCACAGCCAGGTAAATCAACCTAAGATACGCCGACTGAAGTTGCATATCTTAGGTCGATCCCTCCCTCCCCCCGCTAGTGTAGACCTAGCCTTAGTTTGTTTATGAGACTGTCACATGGGATGGTGCCAAAAACCATTATGTTCTCCAGGGGAAAAAAAATGAAGTACATATCTCAGCTAAACATCAATGTGGAACATAAATAAGTATAAGTAGCAGCATAGTGTGGTATAAAAATAAGTAGCAACTCAACACTATTGCATCTGTATTTTACTTTGCCCCTGTGCCCTCAACATGACATTTTTTGACATGAAGCAATGGTACAGTTGTCAGAAATTAAATACCTAGACTACCCGCGAACATGTTCAAATCCTGGCCTGGTTAATTCAAACCTTCATCCACTAGGCAGTTTGTCATCGTCATTATTTATATTGCATTAGGGCCTGGAGGACCAAACTGAGATTGGAGCTGCATTGTGCTAGGCACTGATAAACACTTATAAGAGACAGTCTTTGCCTTGAAGACCTTACACACTAAACAGACAAGGAAGAAATGAGATAGGGAAGATCCATTTATCGGATGGGGATCTTAGACACAGATCAGATAACTTGCCCAAGGTTCACACTGTCTGGAACAGAGCTAGAGTCCCAGGTTAGAGCCTTACCAACAAGACCATCCTTTCTCTCACAAGATTCTCATCACAGCAAGCAAGCAAACAAAACAAAACATCAGCTCAGCAAGGACATTAAAAACCCATGGCATTTTTCCTAACAGTAAAAGTTTGTCTTTGGCCACAGTGTTCCTTTTCCCCACCACTGTGCAATGTGTAATCTATTTTAGCATGATTCTTTGAGCCAGCGTAGCAGATTGGTTCTCAGGGTATGCATCTGAGCTCTAATGTGCTAGCTACAACAGGCTGATATTGTTTAAAGAACTCAAAATTGTTTTGTATCACATGGCTATAGCCAATCAATAGTAAACGGAACCTATTGAACAGAACATATGCCTACATTTTCTGACGTAACAAGTGATTTGGGGTGCCTCACTATCTAGACACCCAATTTGACACACATTAAAAGGTCCTTGATTTTCAGACGGTGCTGAGCACCTGTCCTCTGAAGAGTCAGGCCCCTTTAAGATGTCTCCAAAAATTATAAGTCATTTTTCAAAATTTAGACTGTAACCTTTTCTTTCACACAGCTGTTTCTGATAGTTGAATTACTCTGAGAAGAAAGATGAAAAAGAAGAAAAGGAATAGTTCCCATTCCCCCATACATCTGCCCTCCCATATTTAGGTCCTGCTATTCTGTGCCCCTCCACACATTCCCTTTTGTTGTTTCCTCATTCAGTCCATCCCATCTTTAATTTTTATAGTATTTGTTTTATTACTATGTATTTCACAGCCAACAATGGGAAGGCACGTATCACTCCTAACAAAGGAGAGAGCAATAAGAGAGCACAAACTGAGTTTGAAAGGTATATAAATGGGAGCCCATCTAGGATTTTCTGGGATTTAACACAGTTCAAATACACTGTACATTGCAGGTCAGTCTTCTTGGGTTCCTTGAGAAACCGGCAGAAAGTCTCTCTAGCATTTGTTGTTTGCAGTGTTGTTGTAACTGTGTTGGTCCCAGGATATTAGAGAGACAACATGGGTGAGCTAATATCTTTTACTGGACCAACTTCTGTTGGTGAAAGATCCAGCTTACACAGAGCTCTTCTTGAGGCTCAAAAGCTTGTCTCTTTCACCAAAAGAAGTTGGTCCAATAAAAGATACTACCTCACCCACCTAGTCTCTCTAACATTTGTCCGTTCCACTGTCCCATCTCCAGTCTTTTTTTTTTTTAAGGACAAAAAAATAGATGCTTACATCTAATTTCATATCAGTTAAATGTATGTGCAGAACCACAGTGCACCTTGGGGTGAATTTATTTTGGACACAGACTTATGAAACCACTAGCAGCATGATTTAGTTTGAACTTCTTCAGTGCATTGGATGACAGGCTTTTATTGTTGGTCCCAGATATTAGCATTCTGTCCCTCATACTGCATGTGAATAACTGGCTGATGATGGTGTTTGTATACAGCAATCCAAGAAGCCAGCAGGGATACCAGGATCTAGTGTGAGTATTTTTTTCAACATACAATGGAAGTCCTCTTGTAGTGACAATTGCTTTTTCAGTCTATGGGGAGTTTCACTGTAACAGGAGAAGGCCCACTTTAGCAAAAGATACCTCTTTACTTTGTGGTAGCCTTTTCACCCACTGAAGATGAAAAGGGAGCTCTTGACTTTGTGAGAAGGGGTGGGGGGACCTTCTTGAAGACCATGGGCAAGACCTTCAGCTACTGAATATTGATGAAGTTCCACTGATGTACATCATTCTAGGGAGTTGGTCCCATACTTTCACTCCCAGTTCCTTGGGAACATGGGCTCCTTTTCACGCCCAGGGGCGGCTCCAGGCACCAGCGCAGCAAGTGCGTGCCTGGGGCGGCAAGCCATGGGGGACGGCCTGCCAGTCCCTGTGAGGGCGGCAGTCAGGCTGCCTTTGGCGGCGTGCCTGCAGGAGGTCTGCTGGTCCCGTGGATTCGACGACAATTTGGCGGCGGGGACGCTGAAGGCGTGGCACCGGCGGACCTCCTGCAGGCATGCTGCTGAAAGCCGCCTGACTGCTGTGCTTGGGGGTGGCAAAACACATAGAGCCGCCCCTGTTCACGCCCTAATCAAGATAGCTACAAGCAAGACCAAGAACCAGGAAATTCCCCCTTTCCCTTCCCCACATGGAACATTAACTAATTATCTTCTCCTCCCTGTAGCCCAGTGGGCTAGCTTGCCTTTATTATATTTACTGCTTTGCATTATATTCTGCTTTGCATTATATTCAGCAGTAATGCAAGAAACCTACAGGCCTGTGTCCTGCAAGACATTAGCTTCAGCAAGTTAGCATAAGGCTTGAGGCCTATGAACTTTGAATTGATAAACTCTGCATAGATAAATGGCCCAACGGAAAACCCCAAGTATTTGGGGAGCTGAAAATAGAGTTTAAGGGGAAGTTCTGACCACGGGTATATGAGTCAACTGTGGAGATTATGGAAGAGGGAGACACACATCAGGGCCCTAATTGTACCCTGTGTGATCACTACTTCCCACTACCCAACACAGAAGTAATGAGGTTAAGTGGTGTCTGCATAAAGAAATTAAAACTACTGATTATTCCTCAAGAAAGGTTTTTAATGACTTACGGCTATAAATGCAACACAGACAGAATAGGAAAAGAAAAATTAAAGACCAGAATTGAATAAGGATTAATATAAATGACAAATTATACTGAAGACAAGCACAAGTACAAGTAATATTCTGCATTAATTACTGACGACTGTAATACCCTATCATTAGCATTGCAAGTTAGACCGATGACAACCACAATATATGCAAGGTTATTATTACTCATTAACTATTAACCTTACAAGTACTATTCCTGCCCTTAATAAACACAAGTACAGAGATACTATAAATTGATTAACAACTTACTACTATTTCTAAACAACTTAACACTAGTATTAAACTTTTACTACTATTTTTAATACTGCAGCATGAATATAACTGAGATCAAATTATCCCGACACTACCATTCTTAATACTATAGTGTCAATACAACTTGAGATCAAATCAGCTTGAGCAACCCAGACTTTTTTATTCCGTTACTTTATACTGCAACCAGACTTTTTTTACTTCAAAACCTTACCCTGCCGAGAACACGTTACCCTTTAGTCGACCGCTCTTTGCACTGGCCAGGTACAGATAGTCGGTGTAGTTCAGGTTTCCTCGGTTCAGGGGGTGTGGGTCTGACCGATCAAAGAGAATGACTTCTTAGACCAAGACACACACACACAAACCCACCTGAGGGTCTACACATTTAATCTCATCTGCCCACCATGTTTTGAAGTGGGTCAACCAATCAGGTTAGGCCAAATGTTTACTGTGGTGGTTGTGGCTACTTTGAAATTATGATCTATGCACAGGTGCACAGCTCATATTCTCTGAATACAGCCAATTGTTCTAATTGTGGTTAATGTATTATACACAAAACATTTGAAACAGCCTAAAGAAGGGCTTGGTTGCTTTACACCTTGACCACAAGTCCGTATCTAATTTTGCAAAGCTTGCTTTTTGAAGCTGACCACAAGTCTACAATATTTCCTAGTTTGAACTTGCTACACTCCTCTGGTTGCTATGCTTGATCTTTGAGGCTTCCGGAAGTTTTAGGCCTAACATTGAATAAGCTTGACAATACTCTTGTTCAAATTATTCACATCAACCACAGAAGTGTCCTTGCAATGAACTGACATACATAACAGGTACACGAGATACACCAAGGCTAGTCTGTTTGCTTATATATATTTTCTTATAAGTTTCTTATTTTCTTATGGGTTTGATTATTTATTTTTATTATAATATGTTTATAGGTCTATATTAAAGTATATTTTGGCTGTAACACAAGGAACCTGCGGCCACATCCTCTATATTGAGCTAAGTCAAAGTTTGCATACATATGTTTGGAACCTTTCACCTAGATAGATGGTGATAGCTAAAGCATAAGGTCCATATATGGCTGCGACCTTTAACATGGAGGATGCGTTAAAGCAGGTTGGCATAGGGGCTTTCCTAAGTTCATACCTTTTAAACTTAACAGATACACCACACCTTAGAACTGGTAAAGAACCGAAATAACCTGTTAGGGCAGAAATAACAAATGTGATACCTAACCACAAAAGGGCCATGGTAATGAATGGACGTATATGATAATAAGTTGAGATCATTGATATACTAACCTATAGGGAAAAGACACTCCAACATTAGTAAGGTGAGGAAATACAAATAAGAAAAAGGGGGAAAATCCCCTACTGAAGATGCATCAAACATAGTGGCGTCAGCATAACATATTATATACTCCTAGGGGCAGTAGGAGAGAGAGTTGTAGTCCTTGGGAGGTGCCAGAATAATGGCCACTGGTGCTGATGGGGAAGGTGATGTGGAAGATGATGGCTAATGTTTCAGGTTGTTTTACAGGAGATGGTGTGAGTATATGGATGAGCAGATGTACATTCTGTAGTTTCTCCATCTTACTAAGTCGGGGTGTTTGTGACTGTGCTAAATGTATTATTAAACTATATTTGTAAATATAAATGAGTTCCTACAGTGAGAGTGTTGCAACTGTGCACATCAGGGTTCCCAACTATATAATAATTTGAATAACACTGGGTCTGATCTTGGGGCAAGAACCTGGCAACCCTCAAAGTGATAACTGGGGATTCTTAAGTAATCAATATAATTAATACATAATCTAAAGATCAGGCAACATCCCCATTGTCAGAGCGAAGGTGGATTGGAGGGATGATAAACCCCTAGAATGCAGTACTTACCACCTTACCTTGTACAGTGGATGGAAATTTCTGTGGGCCCAACTTTGTAGTTTTCATCTCAAGCAAAAATCTATTTGACTTCAGTAAGGACTGCAAGATCAAACATAACTTTGGCTGTCCAAATAACTGTGGTGCTAGAAAAATGCACACTTTCATCTTTGATTGGAAAAAGATCACACCGCATCCTGTCAACCCCCATGATGGCGATCCATGCATGATGGCCTCTAGAATTGATTTTTGCAAATACTTGCTGTGAAAAGTTCAAAAGTTCAAACTGGTCATTGTCAATGATATTGGAAAAGCTAATGACATTTTACACACCCATCAAAAATACTATCAGCACAGGGAAGTGGGTGAGTAAATTTTGCAGGGTTGCACTACAGAGCAGGGAATTAAATTTGGAGTTCTGAGCTCAGTTTCCCTTGTTCTTGGACCATCAGAAGCTGAAAGTGTTGTGGTTGCAGCCTACTCAGTCCCTGAAAAGGGAGTGAGAACACCTCATTTTGAGAGACAGTGGAGGTATGCAAGAGGGAACCTTGGATGAAGTCTACATAATTAGACAAAATAAACAGGCTCTTTTCTTTCTTCCTCCCTCAGTCAGCAGAAAACAAATAAGAACATCAGGATCCCTGTGCATCCCTAGTTGACAGTATCCCTTTACATTAAAAGCTCTTTAATAGGGTTTCACTGTCGTACTTTTCCTTAGGATGTTCCTGTATAAGTCACAGTTGGCAGCAAGTCATGCATGCACAGCAATTACATAATCAAGGCCAGGAGCCAGAATGGCATGACATTCAGTATTTTTGACACATTCCCACGTTATCAATACTATTCGTGGAAGGTTTCTATAGCTCTTAGGGATTTTCCTTGGCAAGGTAAGCAACCCAATCTTTTTGTTGTTTCTGATCTCACTGTTTACTTTTTTCCACCGAGTATGGTTTGGAAAACAGACATTCATTTTAAATAATTCAACTGCTTCCGCTGCTGTGTGGTTTGCCTTAAACTCTGTTTCAATGCTCATAGCTATGCCTAGGGCAAGAGAAAACTTCTAATTAGCTGGACAGGTTTTCTCTTTAATTATGGAAGATCTTTGGCTAGAATTACATTTTCAAGCAATGAGAAAAGAGTTGGTAAAGAAAGATTTAAAAGAGCAACCATAATGTATTCCTTCTTCTAATGTGATCCAACCCTTATGATACTGCTGAGCCAGTTGATTTAGGTTTAAAGCAGAAGGGGAAAAAATAGATAACGTGGCAAAATTGGAGTGGGTTAGCAACACAGCTACTGTCGACACTGATTTTTTTAATCGAACTGAATGTTATCCTGGCTACTATTCTGGATTTGCATAACGTTCTTGCACATTTAGCAAAAAATCCTTTAAAAAAAAAGTAATAAAGACATTGTCTGAATCGGGATGACGACTAACATGTTGTATGTGTCAACTATGCTTTCTGCTTCTTTCTGCTAGGGTGCTTGCTTTTCCCAGGAAGATTCCCTGTTGCCTTTGGCACTCCATCTGTCTAACCTGCTCCAGGATATTTCCCCCTGCCTTTTTTTTTTTTTTTTTTTTTTGGCTTTCCACTGTCTCTCTTCAATCTAACCCTTCTTAGTTTGTTCTTGTCATTTCTGTTCCATCTGTCTTTGAATTACCCTGCCTACTATGACTTCCTTCACATTTTAGTCTCTTCCCGATTCTCCGTTCCCTTTGCCCAAAGTCAGCCCTTGAAGATATTTCACAGTACAGCACTTCAGTGCTCTAAGGTTTTGTTGGTTTCTTTCTGAACACAGAAGCATAAAAAGTGCATGTAAACACTGACTAGTAAGTAGGGAGCGATATCTAATATCCTATCTAAAGTAACTGTGGATGTTTTCCTTATCCTTATCCATTGGGCCTGGATAGTATCTTGTAGCAATGAGTACCACAATTTAATGTATGTGTTTCAAAAGTATATTATTTTATCAATTTAAATGTGCTGGCCTTTTAATTTCATTGATTATAATTTTTGTAAACAGGTTACTCACTTTTCATTGAATTGGGGCTTTAATGACTAGTCAAGCCAAATGCTTACATACTTTCCTGAATCAGGGCCTAAAGGAGAAATTGTGCATTATACTAAAGAAAGTAAATCTATTAACAAGAGAAAGGAATTATGATGCTAAACCACATGAAGAATACAAGAGTTACACTGCTACAAAACACCAGTCAAACAAAAATATATTACTAATAAAAATAAGAAAAACATGGATGAATTTTGGCAGATTCTACCAATTTGAGAGATATTCCCCATTTGCATGAGGCCTGATCCAAAACTCTTGGAAGCTAAGGGAGACTTTCAGTGACTTCACTTGGCTTTGGACTACATCAATAATAGGGAAATATGCCTGGACCAAGTAGAAACTGGCAAAACAGAAAATATTTTTCAAGTTCCTTCCCCCCTTGTGTGTATTTCTCTGAGAAACAATGTCAGAACTGCTAATACCGAACTACTCTTCAGTAGGGTGGTCACCTGTCCAGGTCTTCCCAGGCTCATCCCTTTTTTGAGGTAGCTGTCCCAGGAAATCTCTAAGGGTGCTCAGTACACACTACCAGCTTGCCAGTTGTAGGGGTCAGGGTCCTCTCAGGCATCCTGTTTCTTTGTACCTCAGAGGTGGCAACCCTAAAAGGTATATTGGAATTAAAATATCTTCTTCTACATGAGTGTGAGGGCTGAGAAAAATATTAAAATGCAGACCTTGAAGAAAAGAGAACGTAGCATGTGAAGAGCGTAAGGGCCAAATCCTGAGACGTGGGTGAGCATTTTTATCTCCTTTTGAACTCAGTGGAAGTTGCAGATGCTCAGCACCTCTCAGAACTTGACCTGGCAGGGCCAATTAACTCCTAAACAAAGTAATTGGCATTGAACAAATACAACAAGGGGAAAATATGATGCTCCAAGTGTGTATTTAAGGTTATAAATATGGTATATTATTTCTCAAATGATATACATGTATGTAACTGAAGACTGCATTGTAATGCATAGGCACAAAGGGGCAGAGTCAAAGTTGCAGTGCAACCTTAGCTTTGATATTTCTTTGACTTTCAAATGTGTAACCATGCAACCTAAACATTCTCGTATAGTGTAGTATTTTGTACAGAATTGTTATGAGAACCTAATAGAAAAATGAGAGCAGAAGCTTGCTGTGTTCAATCCAGCTACTGAGAGTAACTCACTACATTTATCCAGTAATGTCCCAGAAGACTTTCATGTGAAGTTGCTGCCTTGCTTTATATTTTGAATACGGCTCTATTAATTAGATCTGCTGCCCAGTGTAGGAGTTCACCGCCTGCTGTGTGTTAAAAATTTGCTTCCATCCTAATTTTGTCTGTTATTTCTTTAATTTTAATCCTGGTCCCCAAATCCTGGTGTCATTAGTTCAAAGAGATTATCTATACCTCTCCCCTGTGACTGTCCTCTTCTGCATATGTCAAGATTTCCATTACATCTTGCTCATTTCCTTCCTAATGTCAATCTTCTTGACCTGGCATTGGCGTCACTATACAAATTCCATCCCTGTAATTCTTTGCTTCAATGGAATTACATCAGGGATGAATTTTAGCCAAACTGTTGTCAACCTTTACTGCTGCCTTTGCCACACTGTATAATACACACTGATCAAGCACATTTTCTGAATGAGCAAGTCTAAGAATTTGTGTACTGTCCAAGTAAGTGGGACAACAGCTCTTAAGATGCCCTTCTTAGAGCCTTCAATTTATGAGTGGCAAGTTCCAGCAACTATTGATTTTAAAAAACCATAATAAAGCTGTGTCTGAATTCTGATCTTGTGTGTATGCACACTCACGCACCCACACTGACCTAATATGCAGCAAACTGCATCTATCCATATTTGCTAAGTACTCTGCATAGGATCATGCATTCTTCCCCTAGTACAAAAACTGAATATGCAAATCCCCAGCTCAACCACCTCACCCCTTCTTTTGATTTAAAGAATAGATTTAGTGCTCAGACTTTAAGGAAAGGGTTTGCTCTCCATTATTAATAAGTAAAAATATCACAGTAAATAATTTAAATTGAACCAAAAAGAAGCAGAGTGGATATTTGCTGTATAACCATAAAGCAGCTGAACAAGCCACTTAATGGGGGCTGGGGGAGAGTTAAGCTAGAAGGTTTGGTTTTATAGCCATAATATGAGGTCATGTGACTGCAGGCTTTGCAGTTGACTTTTCTCTCAAATGGGTCCTTCTCAAATGGATACAAATGCATCCACCCCCCCTCTCCCCCGCAAAATGTATTAACACTGAGGCTGGAAACCAGTTATGCAGTTTACAAAATCAACAATTGAAACAAGCAGTGTGAAAACACACTGCTTGTTTCAATTGTTGATTTTGTAAACTGCATAACTGGTTTCCAGCCTCAGTGTTAATACATTTTGAATGTTATGACTTTTTTTATAAAAGGTTTTGGGAAATCATGAATTGTGCAGAAGATTTTTGGAAAAAAGCTTTAAATATTGCTCTTTTTGGCATATCTATTTACATATTTTCATTGTCTAATAATTATAAATTTAAAAGGGCCTCAAATATGTTTAACTACGGATGTCTAAGTCTTCATATTGCAAAGTATGCAAGGAGGAAACAACACACATTTCAAATAGGATGACTGCCCTTGGGAAAAGAATGAGATAAACCACATGTGACAGATATTAGTCACGTCACTTGATGCATTACTGGAAGGCACTCAGATGCTACAGTGATTTGAGCACTGTGAGAACCTATATAGGATAGCGTAGAATAGAAATATGGGGCTGAATCTTGCAGTCCATTCACTGACTATATGTGAAAGGGCTGTGGAAGGAGTTCAGGACTGGGCCTGTGGTTGCCAGAGTAAGTAAACCACTGCAGCACATCACATATACTGTTGGAGTAAACAAATACTTAGCTGGGAGAAACGTTGAACGATTCTGATAAGCCCCCACAGCAGATTGAACAAAGTAGATGCATCAGCAGCAGTCAGGATCTGGCCCTCTGCTTACTAATCTTCTAAATGTAAAGTAAATCATCAGGCTTATATTTTCATAAACTTGAGTCCTCTGCAACAGACTAAATGGGATTTGAACCTGAATTCACTTGCAGATTGTGACAGGGAGGCCTGCCCCTTTAAGAACCACAAGCCTGGCCAACCCCTTACAATTAGCTCTGCCTGCCACACCTGGGATAAGATGAGAGTTTAATTAGAATCAGCTGAGTATGGAAGAGCTGATTCCCTATAAAGGGCAGCAGGAAGCGGGGGGGGGGGCGGATACTTAGGGAGTCCAGAGGCTGCTGGGTAGTGTCCGGCAGAGATTGGGAAGAGAGAGACTACAAGCAGTAAAGGCTGGGAGTGATCTGATAAAAGGGAAATAAACAAATGGACTTTATTTTAAGGCTCTGAGATTTATTTTACATGAATAAACCCAGCCCCAAGAAGGAGTGTTGTGAATGGACAAAAAAGGTGTGTGGAGTTTCTTCAAGAAGCAGTGAGGCAGGCTGCCGGTAGAGCAAACAGGTCCCGGGAATGGGGGGGTGGTAGGGTTGCCAACCCTCCAGGATTGGCCTGGAGTCTCCAGGAATTAAAGATTAATCTTTAATTAAAGATTATGTCATGTGATGAAATCTCCAGGAATACAGCCAACCAAAATTGGCAACCCTAGGGGTGTGGGTGTATCTGTGCGCGCGCTCGGGAGGCAGCCAACCCAGCAATTCACACAATGCACAACACTTTCCACTGTTCCACTAAATCACTCCGTAAAGGTGTCACCCCAAGCTAAGTGTGCAAAGTCCCAGATTTGCATATGCAAATAGACATATATGCATAGGCAGTGTATCCCTCACAGTGATATCACCCATTTGGCACTGGGGGAGTGAAAAATCAGAATAAAAGTGTAGAGTCTAATCTGATTAAACCTTGGTTGTCTATCCTGCAGATCCACTTTTGGTTTCTTGTCTCCTGACTCGGGGCTGGTCTTCTCATGACATCTCCAGTGCTTTCTGGTTCCAGACAGGCCAGAAACACCATTACCACAGTCTCTCTTTAAAGTGTTGACCAAACCAGGTCAAACACGCAGGTGTGCAATTTAAAAAAAGTATACTGAACTTTAGTTATAGTCTAGGTTTGGGTTAAAGCTGGGGTTGATTCTTATTTCATCTAAATCCTTTTGCCCATTCCTATTTAAAACACAAAATCCTCCTGAAAAAGGAAACAGGGATTAGAGACTCACCTCAATTATGTCTGAAGACTCAACTTGCTGTAGCTAGCTCATTAGCATTAATAGGAACCATGCGGTAAGAATCCTGTGTGTCAGTTTAAGGTACCTACTTACAACGGACAAAAAATAAAATTACACACAGGACCATTCATCTGTTATGAATCTTACACAATCATTTCATATGTAAAGAGCTCAATGCTCTTTAGAAGCCCTTCTGACAGACTTTTCAATATAACTCTATAATCTGATTATTTTGCTGGAAGGTAACATACCAAAGTCTATAGAAAGGCATGATTAAAACATTGCAGTGAACCTGCTTTACTCAGTTTGCTTCCTTTGCAGGTGATTGTTACATAATGCATGCTCTAGATATCCTTGGGATATTTCATTAACAGCAACATCTGTTATTCAAGCATTACAAAAAATAAAATCCTTGTTTTTCTGAAGATGAAATCCCCTGAACATTTCTGCTGAGAGGGAAAAAAAAAAAAAGATACTTTTACAACTGAATTTAAAGCAGCCGTGTGATGGATTAATGTATGTCTGTATATTTCTATATCATACATCCTCCATTTTGTTTTTTGTACCATTTTTATTTTAAAGCTGTTCTGTTGCCTCCATGCTGTGCTGGAACACCCAAGAGGAGATATTCTTATTACTAGTACAGAGATAACAATGCTAAACCATTATAGTCTTCTATTCAAATGGAAGCCCCCTTGGAAAAAGAAGATGGCCAGTCCAAGAAAACCAATCCACCCAGGTGGACCGGTAACTGAGAAACCAATCTCCTATTTTGAACACTCTCACCAGCCATTTTAGAGACGTGAAGAAGAGACTGAAGGCAGAAGCCAAAAGCAAGGCTGTTTCGGAGAAGAGCGAGGATCATGACCACCACACAGGACTCTAACATAAGCCCAAAGAATGCTCCAGAGTGGTAAGGAAAGCAAGGCAGGGAAGAGCATATAGCAGTTTTATTTTGTCTAGATCTGTATGTCTCCTGTGCTGTCTAAGATAAAGAGTAATTGTTTTAGAATTCCTTTTGCAAAATCTGTGTTAAATGCTTAGACTATCACTTGTCTCTGGAGAGATAAACTGCAAACCAGAGTGCCGACAAAGTAGGAACTCTGGGAAAGTGTGTGCTTTAGATATTGGTGTGTCATGTGGTGAGGGGTGAGGGGGTGGTGGTCAGCACTGGCCCTATGGGACTACTAGGAAAGCTGGACTGCAAAGTCCTACTTTGTTGAAGGGCTAACTATGCCCAGGAAGTGTGCCAGAGAGGCCACAGAAAGATGATGCTGGAGCCTACTCAGACCAAGGGAAGCTTAGAAGCACATGAGCCCAGCGTATGGGACCTAAACATGGCAGCCTGGTGAGTATCCAGCAGGAGGAGTTTGATCAGTGTTGTGACATGGTGGCTGAATGGTCTGAATAAAATTCTGACAACTAGGGTATGGGTCTGAGTCTATATTATTACAGAATTCTACCATAAAACATTTTTCAATATTAAAAAAATCCCCATTTAATGTCTCTTTTAATGACTCCATCTCTTTAGACTTCTGCAAAGAAGCCTTATTTATTTCACCCCTGGCCTATTTCCACCTTATAACTATCTTCCTTTCTCATCTAATGGATAAAGAAAAAAGGACAGGGTGCCAGGAGACCTGTCTTCTAATACAGCCTCTGGAACAGGCTGGCTGTGTACACCTGAGCAAGTCATTTCACCCCTCTGTGCCTGTCTCCTCTCATCTATAAAATGAAGATGATACATACCCATCTTCATAAAACACTGAGATATATCACTGAAAAACAAAGTGTAAGTGCTAAGAGTAATCTCGAAATGGATCCAAACCAAGGTTCAGATGTAGATTTGGATTTAGAGCTAAATTTCCACAAGGTTTAGGACAAGAATGTTGGATCTAGTGTTCTGATTCAAGCCTTTGTCTAAGAATATTATAATAATGCATCCAATTCTCATATCCACGATTCAAGATGGATGTTAATAAATTAGAGAGGGTTTGGAGAACACCCACAAGAATGATTAAAGTATTGGAAAACATGTCTTATAGTGGTAGACTCCAGGAGCGCAATCTGTTTAGTTTAATGAAGAGAAGGTTAAGGGGTGACTTGATCACAGTCCATAAATACCTACATGGAGAAAAAATGGGTAATGGGCTTTTCAGTCCAGCAGGGAAAAAAAAGGTAGAACATGATCCAATAGCTGGAAGTTGAAGCTAGACAGATTCAGGATAGAAATAAGTTTGCATCATGGAATGGGCCATCCAAACACTCAGAGAACCTGCTTCAATGCAGGAAAAAAGAACCTCATTGACTGCACACCCCTAGTTGTCACCTACCACCCCACACTGGAACTTATATAGGTATCACTAAACAATTACAACCCATGTTCATGGGGACCACATCCTGAAAGAAATCTTTCCTGAACCCTCCCTGCTGGCCTGCAAACTCCCCACAGACCAGGACACGACTCCTCAAAGGAACACCAGACCCTGCCATAACAGATGCAAACCCTATCGACATATCTCTACTATTACAATGATCAACACCCCACCACCCAAATCACCTTCCAAGATCCATGGGTCCTACATATGCTTATCACAACATGTGGTATACCGTATCCAGTGCATCAAATGCCCCAATAACAATTAAGTGTGGGTGAAACCAGACAAGCACTACACTCTTGAATGAACTCTGACAGAAAAATGATAAAAGACAAATACCTCTATCACAGGAGGGCAAACACTTTTCACGAAGCAATCTCTCCATATCTGACCTCAGTCCTTGTCCGGAAAGGAAACCTGAACAATACCTTCACAAGACAAGTCTAGGAACTTAAATTCATAACTCCGTGGAGATGATAAACCACAGACTTAACAGAAATATTGGTTTTATCGCTTATTATGACAATTTGTAATGCACATTGTGAACTACTTTTTCCTATGACTGCAAAGGTGTTAATTGTCACTTCATTTTAAATAGTCTCCTACAACATGCATGAATCTTTCATGCTTAATAGTCTGTCTCACCTTGTATTTAGCTTGAAAACTCTGGTTACCTTCCCCAGACCTCATGAACAGCTCTGAAGCTCAAAAGCTAGTCCCTTCCACCAACAGAAGTTGGTCCACCTGTTCTCTCTCACACCAACTTTATTGAATTTAGTCTTACCAGACCACTGCAAAGCAGTTAAATATCATTACCCTTATTTTTACCGATGAGGAAACTGAGGAATGGAGAAGTGCTAAACATTTCCCCAGGGTTATAATCTGTGACAGCATCAGAATTGGAACACAAGATGGAATACAGTTTAGATTGTAAACTCTTCTGGGTAGGGATTGTGGGCCTAATTTGCAAAAGTGCCCGAGTGACGTACACACGTCACACTCAGGGACTCTAAACAGCACCATTACCACTCATGGTCTGGCTCCTGGTCCTTAAGCATAAGACCATACTGACTTTGCTCACATATATTGTGGTTACAGCTAATCCCCTCTCCTACCTCTTCTTTTCTTTGCCTTTCACTCATATACTCCCATACTCTTCACTCAGTTCTTCAATGCTCCTTTATCTTGCTCCTCTTCAACATGGTTTTCTTTCCCTTTCTTCTCTCTGCTTTTCTTGCTTCTTTCCCTATTTCATATCACCCCCCTAAGCCTCTTACCTTCAAATTCCCCACTTTGATGTGTACATTCTCTCCCACTTGCTCCTCTCCCAGTGCAGAGGTGTGGATTTTTACCTCCCCCACCCCAATTTAAACTTTCTTTGAAATTTCAGCTTGAAATTTAGTTTTGGGTGAACTTACTGACCAGTCCTCATTTTAACTGAACTGGCCACCCATACCTAAAGGCCACACATGATTTGCTTAATTTTTTAAAGCTACTATGTAAGATTTTTTTCCTAAAGCATAGAACAGTGGCTAAAGCTAGTTGATACAATAAAGACTTTGCCTTGCTGTAGTGGACTGTAGGTGTTCAAAGGCTAACAATCAGTAAATACACAAAAGGCCAGTGAATGTGATATCTGGAAAGTTACGTGACTAGATTAAAAAACTGAAAGCAGGGTATGGTTGTGTGTGTGTGTATATATCTATATAATATGTGCATGCACCCCTCCTCCATTTAAATATAAATTGGCAAAATATTTTATGACTAGGAACACAGGAACTGCCACACTGGATCAGACTCAAGGTCCATCTAGTCACATTTCCTGCCTTCAGCACTGGCCTGCACTAGAAGTTTCAGAGGAAGATATAATAATTCTGCAGAAGGGAATTGTCAGATAATCTGCCCCACCACATTAGGTCTCACCCCCATCTCTATTAGTTAGAGACTGGCTTAAGGCCTGAAGCCTAACATTTAAACCCTTCCAAAATTGTTGTTATAACAACTCTGGTTATCATAGAGTCCGAATTTCAGGCTAGAAGGGACAACTAGATCCTCTAGTCTGACCTCCTGTATATCACAGGCCGCCAACACCTCTCCCAGCCCCTGCACACTAAACCCAACAACTGAAATGAGACCAAAGTATTACAGCCCACAGGAGAGTAAGCGATTATGTGTGACATGCAGAGAATAGGAGGGATCGAGGGGCACCAATGATTGAGCACCCTGCAATGGCAGGGAAATGATTAAATGAGATACACCCAGATAATACTGGCAGGTGGCCTGCACCCACATACTGCAGAAGAAGGTGAAAAACCTGCAAGATCACTGCCAATCTGACCTGGGAACAAATTCCTTCCTGACCCCACATATGGCAATCAGTTAGACCCTGAGCATGTGAGCAAGAACCAGCCAGCCATGCACAGGAAAGAGAGAATGCTCAGTGCCACTTGAGGGCCCTGGCCCACCCTCCCCAACCAATTTCTCATCTCCAGCCATGGCCACCCCTGATGTTTCAGAGGGAGGAAATTAAAAAATACCTCCCAGAATACATTTTGGGGGTGGGGGGATTTCCTTCCTGACCCATGTTTGTGGCCAGCTGAAACTCTGAAGCATGAGCTTTAGGAATAAGAGATTCTTCATATCTATATGAATATCCAGTCCCTTTATATATCTTGCTAAATTCTTGGCCACAGCAACTTCCTGTGGCAATGAGTTCCACAGTCTAATTATGTATTGTGTGGGAAAATATTTCTTTATATCACTTTTGAATCTGTAACTTATAATTTCATTGACAGTCCCATGACACTAAAGTAATCATGACCTGGAAGTGGGAGAGAGAGAGAGAGGAGGGAAATATGTGTTGAAGAATCTTGAAATATTTAAAATATTCAGAATGTTTAGCGGTGTACCTTACTGCATATAACAAAGAGAAAGATGGAAATGTAGACCCCAAAATGTGGTTGGTCTGTGTGAAAACAATGGGGACAGCTGCTCTCAGAGCAGCACACCATACTCAAGGGGTTTACTGTACTATTATGCATACTGAATAGCAACCACCACAGTGTGAGTGACATGCAGGGTCCAGTCATCACTACAAAGAGAACATGTTAAAGAGATTTGGGAGAAAATTCCTTCCCTATCAGTTAGATCCTGAGCCAGTCAAGCACCTGAAAGAGGATACTTGGTGCCAGCTCAGAGCCCTGGTCCACCCTCCCCTTTGCCATACTGTCTCAGAGCCTATTCAGACACATGCCCTGTCAGCTACTTCTCTTGTATTTCCAGCCCTGGCACATGAACTCCTTCATTTTAATATATGGAGATATGCCTATCCCACAGAACTGGAAGGGACCCCGAAAGGTCATTGAGTCCAGCCCCCTGCTTTCACTAGCAGGACCAAGTACTGATTTTGCCCCAGATCCCTAAGTGGCCCCCTCAAGGATTGAACTCACAACCCTGGGTTTAGCAGGCCAATGCTCAAACAACTGAGCTATCCTTCCCCCTGTCATACTATTAACCATTTATCTGCAGACTTTAGGGCAGACTGGCAACATTTTCAACGTGTGGAAAATATACACTGATAATGGAAACAATCGTCATGGTAAAGAACAAGTGAATAGTTTTTGTGCCTGGGCTGGTAAATTTTCATGTTAATTTTGCAAAGTTGCTTTAAAGATTATTTCTTTAGAGTCAGGGGAATAGGAAAGTAACACACAGAGACTGAGGGATGGGAATGGGACTAAAAGAAGGCATTCTTTCTTTAAGCAACAGAGATTGGATGTACTTTATTAATACATCAAAACAAGCAAATCTGACTGCCAGTCTGAAGCATGCAGTTTAGAGTGTGCTTTACTAAAATTACTCATGCTTGCTCTGAGAAAGGTAAGTACAATGGAGACAGATAGAGGTGCCTGAAATATGAATCCAAACACAGTAGGACATGTAATCTTCACTACTTTGTGAGATTCATGATATCAGTTTTGTTTTGCTTTTTCATTATGTGAAATTATAGATTAAATACACAATATTTTGTAGTGAAAAAGCTGACATGGCCATAAATGCACAAATTAGTGAAGCTTCCATGAAGCATAGCAGTTAAAATGGCTCAGGGGTCTGTGGAATATATTGTGCTACTACTAAGACTTTCATTGTATTTCTGTAGCAAGAGAAGTCATGTTGATGGTTTTTTTTAAGCAGTCAGGAACAAAGATACTTAGTCACATCTCTGAAGCAGAAGAGCAATCCAGCATAGGGCATAGTGCTGAAGAGACAATGAATTAAATCCCCTTTGTGAAAAAAAGTGAATCCCTTTTGTGAGGGATAAGTACTGACACATCATCTGACACATTACCGCCTGTGATGGGGTTCCTAAGGTTAACCTGGACTGTGGGATCGCTGAGCCCTCTGTCCCACCAAACCCTCACACTGTGTGCTAATGTCAAGCTGCAAACCTCTGGCAGGCACTGGAATTACACAAACATCCACAGGCAGGGATACACCCAACTGAGTTTACATGAATGACCTCAGTCACTCATGAGCCAACAAGAGAGAGGCTCCAGCCAATCCCCCCAGATCCCAGCCTTGCATCTCAGAACTGTACCATCTTGCACTGGTCAGAAGCCTGGCCAGTGTAAATTCATTACTACTTTGCTACTCTGACAACAGGGTAGTGTACATGCAACAGCCCTTGTTAACCTGACCTGAGATTTCCCAAGCACTTCAACCAAAACACACTGTTTTAGGTAAAATATAAAACAGATTGATTAACTACAGAAAGATAGATTTTAAGTGATTATAAGTGGTAGGCATCAAGGTCAGCATTAGTTACTTAAAGAAAATAAAAAGTAAACACACTTTCTAAATCCTAAACTTTTAGTCTAAGCAATAGTTGAACTGAACAGCTTTTCTCACCCTGGCAGATGGTAAGCAGGTTACAGTTCCTCAATATACAGACTGGACTCCCTGTCCAGCCTGGGACCACCCTTCCCTATTTCAAAGTTTTTGTCCTCCAGACATTCTTCCAGGTGTTAAGTTGGGGGAGGAGAAAGGGGACGTGACATCATCATTTGGCCTCTTTTATATTTTCTTCCAGCTTGCTGGAAAGATCTGTGCTTTGATGTGGGGATCAGGCAGCTCCCATTGGTCAGGCAGTCTCCATTGCCTAGGTGCTCTCTATGAGAAGTCTCAGGGATGGCTGTTGGGAGAGTGGATTCCCTTTTATGGGCCATCAGCACCTCTCTGGCTGGTCCTTCATTGCAATTGAAAGGTTGGCTGTGGGAATATCCCAACCTCAACATATTTCAGTGACACATATAGCAATGCTTCATAACTTGACATACGATAGCACATACAATCCAACAGATTATTATTGTTCAACAAATCAAGACTTACAAAACAATACCTCACAAGGCATTCTTTGTACAAAACGTATCATAATCATATCACAGTGGTAAATATGGGGGTCCCAAGGTGCTACTTTGAGGTACAGAGTGTTACAATGCCCACTTCTCCCTTTCAGGCTTACATTTTGACCAGGGCTTGAAGGGGTTTTCTTGAAACAATGTTAGACCTTCTCTTCTCATGAGATTCCATAATATCCTTGTCTCTTAATTGAAGTCTCACAGTACTGTAAAAAATACATAAATCTAACAGTCATCAGTGCAGTGCATCTACTTCACAATATAATTCAGCTGCATTTTTATATAATGATGCTAATGATCTAAAAAAAGGACTGGAACTTTTCCTCCCCAATGGTCTTCTCTAATCTAAGCAATACTTGTAAAGCTGTCTCTGACTTAATTTATTACAAGAGCTAGGCTAAAACCGTAGATGTGCCCCCAAACCAGCAATTATAATTATAGAAAGAAAATGAGAAAAAAAACGTGTTTCAATAATCCTCTCTAATAGTCACTTAGACCAGCTTGTGTTCAAAAGCAGAGAGTCATGCAGCATAGTGTTTGAAAGGGAAGTGAGATCATGAAAGAATTTGATCGGATTAAAGTAAGACTTGGTTGCTCATGTAGCACTTCCAGTCAAAAGCTCACCAAGCAATTTCTGAACATTAGTTGTCATAAGAACATAAAAAAGGCCGTACCGGGTCAGACCAAGGGTCCATCTAGCCCAGTATCCTGTCTACCGACAGTGGCCAATGCCAGGTGCCCCAGAGGGAGTGAACCTAACAGGCAATGATCAAGTGATCTCTCTCCTGCCATCCATCTCCACCCTCTGACAGACAGAGGCTAGGGACACCATTCCTTACCCGTCCTGGCTAATAGCCATTAATGGACTTAACCACCATGAATTTACCCAGTTCTCTTTTAAAGTCTGTTATAGTCCTAGCCTTCACAACCTGCTCAGGTAAGGAGTTCCACAAGTTGACTGTGCACTGCGTGAAGAAGAACTTCCTTTTATTTGTTTTAAACCTGCTGCCTATTAATTTCATTTGATGACCCCTAGTTCTTGTATTATGGGAATAAGTAAATAACTTTTCCTTATCCACTTTCTCCACATCACTCATGATTTTATATACCTCTATCATACCCCCCCTTAGTCTCCTCTTTTCCAAGCTGAAGAGTCCTAGCCTCTTTAATCTCTCCTCACATGGGACCCGTTCCAAACCCTTAATCATTTTAGTTGCCCTTTTCTGAACCTTTTCTAGTGCCAGTATATCTTTTTTGAGATGAGGAGACCACATCTGTACGCAGTATTCGAGATGAGGGCGTACCATCGATTTATATAAGGGCAATAATATATTCTCAGTCTTATTCTCTATCCCCTTTTTAATGATTCCTAACATCCTGTTTGCTTTTTTGACCACCTCTGCACACTGCGTGGACATTTTCAGAGAACTATCCACGATGACTCCAAGATCTTTTTCCTGACTTGTTGTAGCTAAATTAGCCCCCATCATATTGTATGTATAGTTGGGGTTATTTTTTCCAATGTGCATTACTTTACATTTATCCACATTAAATTTCATTTGCCATTTTGTTGCCCAATCACTTAGTTTTGTGAGATCTTTTTGAAGTTCTTCACAGTCTGCTTTGGTCTTAACTATCTTTAGCAATTTAGTATCATCTGCAAACTTTGCCACTTCACTGTTTACCCCTTTCTCCAGATCATTTATGAATAAGTTGAATAGGATCAGTCCGAGGACTGACCCTTGGGGAACACCACTAGTTACCCCTCTCCATTCTGAGAATTTACCATTAATTCCTAGCCTTTGTTCCCTATCTTTTAACCAGTTGTCAATCCATGAAAGGACCTTCCCTTTTATCCCATGGCGGCTTAATTTACATAAGAGCCTTTGGTGAGGGACCTTGTCAAAGGCTTTCTGGAAATCTAAGTACACTATGTCCACTGGATCCCCCTTGTCCACATGTTTGTTGACCCCTTCAAAGAATTCTAATAGATTAGTAAGACACGATTTCCCTTTACAGAAACCATGTTGACTATTGCTCAACAGTTTATGTTTTTCTATGTGTCGGACAATTTTATTCTTAACTATTGTTTCGACTAATTTGCCTGGTACAGACGTTAGACTTACCGGTCTGTAATTGCCGGGATCACCTCTAGAGCCTTTTTTAAATATTGGCGTTTCATTAGCTAACTTCCAGTCATTGGGTACAGACACTGATTTAAAGGACAGGTTACAAACCTTAGTTAACAGTTCCGCAACTTCACATTTGAGTTCTTTCAGAACTCTTGGGTGAATGCCATCTGGTCCCGGTGACTTGTTAATGTTAAGTTTATCAATTAATTCCAAAACCTCCTCTCGTGACACTTCAATCTGTGACAGTTCCTCAGATTTGTCACCTACAAAAGCCAGCTCAGGTTTGGGAATCTCCCTAACATCCTCAGCCGTGAAGACTGAAGCAAAGAATCCATTTAGTTTCTCCGCAATGACTTTATCGTCTTTAAGTGCTCCTTTTGTATCTCGATCATCAAGGGGCCCCACTGGTTGTTTAGCAGGCTTCCTGCTTCTGATGTACTTAAAAAACATTTTGTTATTACCTTTGGAGTTTTTGGCTAGCCGTTCTTCAAACTCCTCTTTGGCTTTTCTTATTACATTCTTGCACTTAATTTGGCAGTGTTTATGCTCCTTTCTATTTGCCTCACTAGGATTTGACTTCCACTTTTTAAAGGAAGTCTTTTTATCTCTCACTGCTTCTTTTGCATGGTTGTTAAGCCATGGTGGCTCTTTTTTAGTTCTTTTACTGTGTTTCTTAATTTGGGGTATACATTGAAGTTGGGCCTCTATTATGGTGTCTTTAAAAAGCACCCACGCAGCTTGCAGGGATTTCACTTTAGTCACTGTACTTTTTAACTTCTGTTTAACTAACCCCCTCATTTTTGCATAGTTCCCCGTTTTGAAATTAAATGCCACAGAGTTGGGCTGTTGAGATGTTCTTCCCACCACAGGGATGTTGAATGCTATTGTATTATGGTCACTATTTCCAAGCAGTCCTGCTATAGTTACCTCTTGGACCTGCTCCTGCGCTCCACTAAGGACTAAATCTAGAGTTGCCTCTCCCCTTGTGGGTTCCCGTACCAGCTGCTGCATGAAGCAGTCATTTAAAGTATCGAGAAATTTTATCTCTGCATTTCGTCCTGAAGTGAAATGTTCCCAGTCAATATGGGGATAATTGAAATCCCCCACTATTATTGAGTTCTTAATTTTGATAGCCTCTCTAATTTCCCTTAGCATTTCATCATCACTATCACCGTCCTGGTCAGGTGGTCGATAATAGATCCCTAATGTTATATTCTTATTAGAGCATGAAATTTCTATCCATAGAGATTCTATGGAACATGCGGATTTGCTTAAGATTTTTACTTCATTTGATTGTACTTTTTCTTTCACATATAGTGCCACTCCCCCCCCCGCACGACCTGTTCTGTCCTTCCGATATATTTTGTACCCCAGAATGATTGTGTCCCATTGATTGCTCTCAGTCCACCAGGTTTCTGTGATGCCTATTATATCAATATCCTCCTTTATCACAAGGCACTCTAGTTCACCCATCTTATTATTTAGACTTCTAGCATTTGTGTACAAGCACTTTAAAAACTTGTCACTGTTTATTTGTCTGCCCTTTTCTGACGTGTCAGATTCTTTTTTATGTGAATGTTCATCATCTGATCTGGCCCCTACTTTATCCTCTTCCATCCTCTGCTCCTGACTATAACCTGGAGATTCTCTATCATTAGACTCTCCTCTAAGAGAAGTCTCTGTCCGATCCACATGCTCCTCTGCAGCAGTCGGCTTTCCCCCATCTCCTAGTTTAAAAACTGCTCTACAACCTTTTGAATGTTTAGTGCCAGCAGTCTGGTTCCACTTTGGTTTAGGTGGAGCCCATCCTTCCTGTATAGGCTTCCCCCATTCCAGAAGTTTCCCCAGTTCCTAATGAACGTAAACCCCTCCTCTCTACACCATCGTCTCATCCACGCATTGAGACTCTGAAGCTCTGCCTGCCTACCTGGCCCTGTGCGTGGAACTGGGAGCGTTTCTGAGAATGCCACCATAGAGGTCCTGGATTTCAGTCTCTTCCCTAGCAGCCTAAATTTGGCCTCCAGGACATCTCTCCTACCCTTCCCTATGCCATTGGTACCTACATGTACCACGACCACCGGCTCCTCCCCAGCACTACACATAAGTCTGTCTAGGTGCCTCGAGAGATCCGCAACCTTTGCACCAGGCAGGCAAGTCACCATACGGTTCTCCCGGTCATCACAAACCCAGCTATCTACGTTTCTAATGATCGAATCTCCCAATACTAATACCTGCCTTTTCCTAGCAACTGGAGTTCCCTCCCCCGGAGAGGTAACCTCAGTGCGAGAGGCAACCCCAGCACCGTCTGGAAGGAGGGTCCCAACTGTGGGAAGGTTTCCCTCTGCTCCCGTTGACTGCTCTGCTTCCCTGGGCCTTTCATCCTCCTCAACAGCGCAGAGGCTTGAGAGGTAGGTAAGCATTCTATCCATTTTAAAGCTGGGTAAAGCAGGGTTTCTCAAACAGGGGTCGCCGCTTGTGTAGGGAAAGCCCCTGGCAGGCCGGGCCGGTTTGTTTATCTGCCCCGTCCGCAGGTCCGGCCGATCGCGGCTCCCACTGGCCGCGGATCACTGCTCCGGGCCAATGGGAGCTGCTGGAAATGGCGCTGGCTGAAGGACTTACTGGCCGCCGCTTCCAGCAGCTGAGGTTAAGTCACATGCTTAAGTCCCACAAATCTCAATTTTACTCAATTATACACTTAAGTGCTTTGCTGAACTGGTATAGACTTAAGCAGAAGCTTAAGTTAAGCACATTCTTAAGTGCTTTGCTAAATCAGGCCTTCAATTATTTAGGTTATGTCTTAATTGAAATAAAAGATGCATTTTTACTTCAAGATAGCTAACAGTGTAAAATCCTAGTGAAGACAAGGCTCGGGTAGTTTTTAGCTTGATCTAGCTGGTCAAGGTAAATCCCAGGTGAGATAATAGGTTGACCTTGAACAGCTACATCAAGGTAAAAACCACTTGTCTCCTTTAGGATTTTACATTGAGTTAACTATCTCAATGTGAAAAGAAACACACCTTTTTTTGCAGCAAAGATAAATCTTTAGTCTAAATCACCAGGCCCTAATTCAGGAAATCACTAACATGTGCTTAAACACATCTAGGACAGCATTTAACCACATGATTAAAAGCTTGGATTTCTGCGGTGGCTCTGCCACCGACTCTCTCAGAAAAATGAAAAAGTGAAAGAGTAAAATTAATTTCTATCTGCCTGGGTATTTACATGGGGTCCATTACTAGTATCTGAGAATCAGTGAATGTATCCTCTCAAATGCCATTCTGAGGTGGGAAAATACTATTATCCCCACTTCGCAGATGGGGAAATAAAGCACAAAGATTAAATGACTTGCCCTGGGTGACACAGGAAGTCTTTGGCAAAGCCAGGAGTTGAACTCAGATCTCCCGAGTTCCAGTCCTGTGCTTTACTACTAAACCATCCTTCTCTTTTTATGTCTTTCCAATTATATACACCATTCACAGCTGCTACACTACTAGACCAGCTGCTCACAATGAAAATTCCACGCAGGGCAGTAGCTCTAGTGCCTTAGGGTATGACTACACTGCAATTAAACACCCTCAGCTGGCCCATGTTAGCTGACTTGGGGGCATGGGCTGTAAAATTGCGGTGTAAATGTTAGACTTAGGCTGGAGCCTGGACTCTGAGACCCTGTGAGTGGGGAGGGTCCCAGAGCCCAAGCTCCAGATCAGATGTCCACACTGAAATTTTACAGCCCCACAGCTAGAGTTGCCAACTTTCTAATGGCACAAAACCGAACACGCCTGCCCTGCCTCTTCCATGAGGCCCCGCCCCCACTCACTCCATCCCCACTCCCTCCATCCCTCACTCTCCCTCACCCTCTCTCACTTCTACCAGGGGGGTTGCAGCGGGGGGGGGGGGTGAGGGCTCCGGCTGGGGGTGCAGGCTCTGGAGTGGGGCCAGGGATGCAGGAGGGGGCTCCAAGCTGTGGCCGAGCGGTTTGGCATGTGGGAGGGGGCTCCGGGTTGGGGCAGTGGGTTGGAGTGCGCGAAACTGCGACCAATGGGAGCTGCGGGAGCAGCACCTGCGGGCACGAGGCAGCACGCGGAGCCTCCCTGGCCACCCATGTGCCTAGGGGCTGCAGGGACCTGGTGAACGCTTCCGGGAGCTGCACAGAGCTAGGGCAGGCAGGGCGCCTGCCTTAGCCCTGGGCCCCCACTGTGCCACCGACCAGACTTTTAATGGTGCTTGGCAACCCTACCCACAGCCCAAGCCCCACAAGCCCGAGGTCAGCGGCCCCGGGCCAGCCACAGCTCTTTAATTGCAGTGTACACATACCATCAGATACAGTGCACATTCTATTCAGAGCCTCTACAGCAAGCCTTACATTCATCTGATGAAGTGGGTATTCACCCACGAAAGCTTATGCTCCAATACGTCTGTTAGTCTTAAAGGTGCCACAGGACTCTTTGTCGCTACAGCATGGGAGGTCACTTTCAAGAGCAAAATTATTAAATATGTTTACCTACTTATATGGCCCCCATTACCACAGTATCTGAGCACCTCACAATCTTTTACATATTTATCCTCACAACACCCCTGTGAGGTAGGAAAGTACTATTGTCCCCATTTTACTGATGGGGAGCTGGAGAACAGAGGAACTACGGCCCAGCTCCTCAAGGTATTTAGGCTCCTAGTGTCCATTGAAATCATTTAAGGATCATCTGGGCCTAGAAACTTCTCACAAAGTCATACAGGAACCATTTGGTAGAAGCAGGGAATTGAACCTGGGTCTCACAAGGCCCCCTCCCCCTCTGGACGTTACCAGAGCAGACTCCAAAGCTTATCAACTGGATCATTACTGAACACAGCCTCTGTGACAGCATTACTGTCAGACACCAGACAGCACACAGGGACACTTTTGTAAGAGACCCTAATTACAAAGCACATGTACAGCTAAGGTAATTCTTTATACACTTAGTAGTTTAATAAAAGGAATGAGATATGGACTTTGTCCGAGGCGTACCACAGGCTAATGAAGTCCTTCTATTCTACTTCAACCAGACTTTATAAATCACACGTCGTTAGTGTTTGCTCTTCATCAGACTTTGACAATAGAAAATTATATCAAATTTCTCTCTCTCTCAAAAAAAAATCTTTTTGGTAGCATGTGTCTGCTAGGAGCTTACTAAAGATTGCTGTCATTTATTAAACATGCACTTCTCTTGCTACTAATCAGAGAATTCACAATTGGTTACCTCAATATATTTACAACAGAAAGGGATAATTCATATGTTAATTTTGTTACTAACTATGCTGTTGGTTTTATTTTTAAACTTCCTTGAGACTTCCCTATTTTGTAGGTTATTATAATATACTTGCAGTTAAAACCCTTTAAAAACAAACAAACTAAACCCATCAAACAGAATTTGGACAACAAAATAGATTCTGCCAAATCAAGACACAAGTGAGCAATTAAAATAGCAGTCAGCCTGAAAAACTCTATTAGTTTAAAAGAGTAAATATAAAGGAATATTATCAGGGGCAAAGAAGGGATTATACTAAATGCAGTTTATTAATTCCACTCCTTTTGTAAAACATGCAAACAGCTCACTCAAAAATAACCTGCAGTCAAACTATAAACATTACTGCAAAATTTGCCAAATAACTCATCTAGGGCAGATGTATTTTAGGCCCTCATCTTAAACTTGTACAGAGTCAACTGTATATGGGCACAGGAATACACATAAGAGGATCCCAATGCAGGATTAGGGCTGTAGAAACACATGCTTAGATTCTACCTAAACCAAGAGTAAACTACATACTTCCTAAAAAGGGAAACCATCTACCCACTCTCAGAAGAAGAATGGTCCGTGGCATACTCTGTGCTCTCCACATATAAAAAGATTTCTTTTCCCTCATTGGATTTTGAACTTTTTCCTATACACAATCATTTACCAAAAATTCTTTAAGAAAAGACTCCCTCATTCACAAAACATCCAAGCAGCTATGATGAGATAAAATTAATTGTAAATATTGGGGGGCAGAATCCAATAGAAAACAAGAAACAAGCCAAAGTACTTACTAGTTGGAGAGAAAAGGAGTTGCAACCTGAACCACTAACAGTTGGAGTCCAAAATGGCTCTCTGTGGACTGTAGGTAGCAGGTTATCCCAGGTTTAAAGGGCCAGTTTTCCTATGAAGGTATCCCAGGAAAGGGCACTTGGGCGGGGGCGGGGGAAGAAGGCGAGAGAACTGAAAGTTTAGCTATAATCAGTCACAGGGAAGATAGGTCCAGTTGATGCTGCTTACAGGCTCTAAAATTACCAGATTACAGAGCCCTTGCTGTAAAATACCTCTAGATTATCAATAACAAAAGTGTACTGTTTTCACTTTCTATTTGTTTTTGTTTAGTTGTGCTTATTTGTTCTTTGTCGTTTTTCTAAAATAAATAAAATAATCTGGATTTTATTAAGAATCCAGTTGCCTCCTTTGTACGATGTACACCATGACAACCTCAAAAGACCATTTTAGGAATTTTCAATTAATTTAAAATAACTTTACACACATAATTACACATTTCCAGGATCAGGCCCTTAGCTATTTGGTTAAGCCTTTAGGTTCTGATCCTGCAAATATTTAAACTTGTGCTTAACATTGAGTACTCAAATAGTTCAATTGAATTTAATCAGATTACTCACATACTTAAAGTTAAGCATGTGCTTAAAACTTTGTAGGATAAAGATCTTACACATAATAGAAAATTCTAAGTTACACAGCAAAAATACAGGCAGATATTTTTAAAACCTGAGAATAGCATTCATGGGTCATTAAAAAAATCTTTTTGCTGTCTACTGCAGTGTTAGCAAAGAAATATGCTGTCGTTTACTGCAGTGTTACCAAAAGGAATATGCATTACATATGTGTAATATGGCCACTGTAAGACCAAGACAATATTTGCTACATACTAAAGTAAGTAAGTGTTGCATATGAACAAGAAATCTATGTTAATAAACTAGAAAGCTCTGAGACAGTGGGTCAAGTTCTGTGCTCATTTTCATTCGTACAACACCACTGACAATGTCAACAAGTTATAAACCACAAACTGTGCCAGCGTGAACCAGACCCTTATTTAAGTTAGAGATGAGCAGATCTCAACAGGCTACTAGTAAGTCCTGCCATATAATATACTGAAAAAGTTAAGGTCATGACATTCACTTTTAGAGGAGTAGGTTTTTCCCCCCATGCTGGCTGATTTTTGCCAAGTTGATATCTAATTATAGCAAGTTACACAAATGGCCTAATAAAACTTAACAGTATTTCACAACACAATCTTAAAAATTGATAAAGGAGCTTCTTTTCAAATCTGACTAATGGTGCTGTATCAATAGGCAACATAAATAGTCTCTGACCTGAATGTAAGCAAACTACAATTGGATAGGTATAAAAATATATACAAACCAAGCAGCCCTTTCTTCACTAGCATTATCCATCCCAATTATTTTCAGATACAACAGATCTTTATTATAAATGTTCATGTGTTTTGTTTTTTAAACTGCTAACCTTGTAACTGCAAACTGTTTATATTTTAAGGAGAAACCAATACTGGATGAAGGTTCTATTGAATATTTTGCATGCATATTAATGAGTCAGTTCTAAGGATTTTCTGTTGTTAGAAACATCATAATGTGTTGAGATAGTCTGAAGCTCTGGCAAGCTACAAGGTCTGCCCCTTTGTAAGAACTCCCCAGGCGATGGAATTACTGCATGCTTCACATTTCTAGCCAACACAATTAATTTAATTTCTTCTTTCTAAATTTATTGTCTTACAGTTTAAACGCTGATGGTTTTTCATGCGGAGGTGCTGAACATATTGACTGTACGAAGGCCAAGGAAACCATTGCATTAATGTTTTCATATCTTGCGGTGTGTCTGGCTCATCATTTGAGTGGCACACAAATGAATACAAATGTACTAAATACTTCAGATGCTAAACTCAATCAGACGGCACAATGACTTTTATGGCGTTGTTGAAAATCCTTTCTGATGCTACGAATGCCAATAAGGACATACTGTACAGATGCCAAGTGCTCAGACACCAGTGACCCGTCCGCTATACATGCCGACCAAACTAAATAGATATTTTAAAACGGGGTACTAAAAAGCTTATAAAAGTACATGAAAATTAACTTCTATCTTTAGATATAGGTTTACAGGCTTGATCCAATCCTAACTGAAGTCAATGGAAAGACTCCCAATGACTTTAAGAGGAGTTGAATTGGGGACCTATATTTCCACTAGGGTTAGACTCCGATACCCTTCTCCATGTTGAATACTATGGTACTCCATGAGTAGTTTCAATGAAGTCAGTAGGACCACTCATGTGGTTCAATGCTCTATGCCTGATGAGTAAGGGTTTCATAATCTCTCTCCCTTGTTTATACTGGGGTCTGTGTATATTTGCCAACTTTTAAAGAAGTTTGGCAAGGGACAATTTTCCAAATAAAACGGATTCTAGGGACAGTTCTAGGTCCCCACTCTTGGTGAGTTGTAGAACTTAAGCACTAGTACTGTTTAGAACTTTACAAACATTAATTACTAAATTTGTCAATAAACCTCTGTGGGGTAGGTAAGTATTATTAGCTCCATTCAGTGAGAACTGAGGCACAGAGGGTATGTCTACACTGCAATAAAAACTCCACCGCAGCGAATGTCAGAGCAAGGATCAATTGACTGAGGCTTGCGGGGTTCAGACTGCCGGGCTAAAATTAGCAATGCAGATGTTTAGGCCTGCAGGTTTCAGAGCCTGGGCCCAAATGGCTACATTACAATTTTTAGCCCTGCAGCCTAAGCCCCAAGAGCCTGAGTCAGCTGACCCAGGCCTGCCACAACTGTGCTGCAGTGTAGACATACCCAGGCAGGTTAAGGCCAATATTTTCAAGCTCAGATGTATGAAGTGAGTAACCTTAATCCATATTTAGCTTCTTAAATAAAACTGGCCTGATTTTCAGAAGTGTCAAGCAGCTGTAGTTCCCACTGTAATCAATGGGAGTTGTGAATGCTCAGCACCTCTGGGCTTAGATGCTTAACTTTAGGCAGCCAGGTTTAAAAGTTTTGGCCTATGTGACTTGACAAAGGCCCCACAGGGAGTCTATTTCTGAGATGAGATTAGTACCTTGATTTGTCCCTTGTTTACACACTAGGCCATGCTACCTCTCACACTAATGAGCTGCCCTCCTATAGCCAGTGGTCACGTTGACTGCTCAGTAAGGGGCTTGAGGCAGTGCTACTACTAACAGCAGTAGCCTCAGCAGCGCTGAAATCTACAGCTTTGAACTGATCTGGGGTCTTCCCCAAAATTAAGGTTTATGGTTGTTCTGAATCCCAAAGCACAGCCCTGGATGGCTTGTAAGGGGAAGTATGAAGAACCCGTAAACTTTAGAAAGAATCCCTGAGATGCTTTCAGTGATCAGTTTACACGGATTTACATTTCCAAGGCTATCATTTTAAGGCAAGATGGAGTCTTCCAACATAACTCAATGATTATCAAGTTGACCGGGCGGGGGGAAGGGGAAGGGGAAGGGGAAGGGGAAAGGGACATGGACCAGCATTCATGTCGCACTCCCCATCAGTACTTGGCCAGGGCTGGGGAAGCTAATGGTCAAACCAGTGGACAAAATTTGGTGATTAATCCTGGTCACATGCCACCTGAGGCATGGTGGTCTTAGCCTATGCGCAACAAGTTAACAAGGATGAGTTCTAAATAGATTTGACAATGTTAGTACTGCATGTTGCAAGGCCTACAAGATCTGTTGGAAGTAGCTGGCTGTTGATCATGTGAAGAGACATAGCATACTCTAAGAGCAGTTGAATTTGTTGGTTAGTCAGCACAACATGCAACATTTTACAGGTCAGATCTTTCTAATAAGCCTGATGATCAGTCTACAGTAGATGGATCCCATCTACTGTATTGTATTGGCAATTTGTTTAAGCTCAGAACCTGCAACTTTATCATCGCTAGCTACCTCGCATTCTCCAGGACTCCTTGACTGCCAGGCTACGAGACACAAGGTCCCTCAATGCCCTCTCTAAATGCCTATCTCAAGTGGAGCCTTCACCACCCTGTAGGCAGACTACAAGGCCCAGCTCCCAAAAATGGAGCAACAGCAGCAGCTGAGTATCTGCAATTTCCATTTACTTCAGCTGGAGTTGAGGGGGCTCAGCACCTCTGAAAATCTGGCTCAAGGTGGGCACCCCAAAACGGAGACATCCAAAACCAGAGGCCTCAAATTTTGAAAATTCTAGAGCTAACATTGTTGGAGTGTGGCACGGCCTGGTGCCAGAGTAGAGGCTTGATTGCAGCAATAAGACCTTTGAATGTAGGATTAAAGGGTTTTGTCAGGGCAGTCAGTGATCTTTGTAGAATAAAGCGTATCTCGCACCCTTACTTCACTAGAGATATCTCAGCTGTTTGGATTGCCTATTTCCTTCCTTTTCTTTTTTTAATATAGACTTCAAAGCCCTTCCCCTTCTCCCAATATACCACTTTCTGTTTAAGAGGATTCCTTCTGAATTATTTAACAATCAATGTCACTTTCCACAGGCAGGTCTCCCAAATAGTTATTCCTGGAAACTAACCAGCGCTATAATTAGTGTACAAGGAATGCCTCAGGGCACAGTCTCATTGCTCTGTACAGCAATTCAGACGTGTCTTCTATTCATTTTAATGGGAATTGTGCATGTACTATAACCCCCAGGTCAGGAGGAGAATGTAAGACTAAATGGAGGTGGTGTGGGGATGTACTTGGCCCAGGCAATCAAACTTTTGATTTATATAATAATAAAACCAAAGAGATAAGGGTTTCTGAAACTTCCTCTAGAGTTGTTGAAGGGGATAGATGCCCCCATTGCAAAGTTCAGCAGGAACCCATTGTGTACCTGCTGAACGTTGCAATGGAGGACTCAGTTCTCTTGAACGACTCTAAAGGAAGTTTCAGAAACCCTTTTCTGTTTGGTTTCTTTACTGTTATTATTAATTGTTCCTAAAGTTAACTGCCATGTGAAAATGCCCACATTTTCCCATCTCGTAGAACGTACAATGCAAGAACATCTTTTTAAACTGTCTTTCTATGGAGAAAAATTGGGGAGAAGTGGCAGGGTATTTGCAAAATATAAATATTTTTCAGAAAAACAGACAGCTTGATAATGGTAACATAGGAATAGACATAGTAGATCAGAGCAGTGGTTCATGTAGTCCAGTATCTAGTTTCTGACAGTGACTATTACCCAGTTCCTCAGAAGAAGGTTCAGAAACCCTGCATAGGCAGTTATGGGATAAACAGCCCTCAAGAAAATTTTCTTCCTAACTCCCATCAATCTGTAGTTGGCTCCCAGAAGTATGAGGGTTTATATCCCTTCCAAACATTTTTTTTTAGAAATCCTTATTAACATAACTCAGGATGTTCTTGTTATCAATAAAAATGTCTAATCCTTTTTTAAAATCCCATTGTACACCTGGTTTGTGCCAATGAGTTCCACAAGCTAACAGTACTTTATGTAAAAAAAAATAAATCATTTTATTAATTTAAAAATTACTCCCTTTCAATTTCATTGATGGTCACCTAGTTCTTTCACTATGACACAGCATGTATAGGAGTGCCTGATTATCTTCTCTATGCAATTCATTATTTTGTATACTTTTATCACATTTCCCCTAATTCATTTCCTCTCTACCATAAACAGTAACAACCTTTTCAATCTCTCGCCACATGAAGGTTTATCCATACACCTAAAAATTCTCATCACTTATCTCTGACTCCCTTTATTTCTGGTACATCTACTTTGAGAAGGGGTGAATAGAACTGAACACAGTATTTCAGGTGAGTGTTCCATTGATTTAAATAGCGGCATAATTGTAACAGAAATGACAATATCCAGGACAAACTTTAATGAATTAAGACAAACCTTACCGAATTAAGTTTAAGTATTTGGCAAGTCCGTTGTATCGAAAACACAAGTGTTTGTATACTATTGTGGGGTTATATAGAACTTGTAAAAGGAAGGCAGGATTAATGCAATCTCTGGGAGATACTAGGGACTTCAAAGAATTTTTGGGGATGATAAGTGTGAACTGGATTTCTGAGGAAATACTGGGGAGTGAGGGGAATGCAAATAACCTACCTGGAAGCCATCCTTTTGAAGTTGCATTTTAAACAGACATTTTCTGGCTGATGACCTATTCAAACTTTTTTCAAAGAGTCAAACTGGATAAATGAGTGACTCTTAATCACGGTTGATCTTGTTTAGGGCATAGGGTGTAATAATCCTGAAACCATGGGAAAACCCTTGTGCTGGGATGGGGTCGGTTTTGAAGGACTGTTCCTGTTAGATCCCAAGTTGCAGTTGGGTTGATCTCTAATAAGCTTATTAGCATATATTTAGGTTCTTTCATTGTTTTTAATGTTTTCTCTGCATTGCTTTTACCATAAGAATAAAAAAGGCTTACTTAGAAAGAACTGTGTGGTAACTTAAAACGGGGACAATTACACTGTGTACCATCTCTGAGGAGAAGAGTGAGGCAGGCCTCACTTAGATTCATAGACTTTAAGGCCAGAAGGGACCATCACAATCACTTAGTCTGACCTCCTGCACATCGCAGGCCATAGAACCTCACCCATCCACTGATGTAATAAACCCATGACCTCTGGCTGAGTTACTGAAGTCCTCTAATCTTGCTTTAAAGATTTCAAGTTACAGAGAATCTGCCATTTATACTAGTTCAAAACAGCAAGTGATCATTGCCCCATGCTGAAGAGGAAGCCCCTCTAGGATCTAGATCATACGTAGTCTTGCCATGAGTGCAGGGGACTGGACTAGATGACCTCTTGAGGTTCCTTCCAGTCCTATGATGCTATGATCTCTGCCAATCTGACCTTGGGGAAAATTCCTTTTGATTCCAAATATGGTGATCAGTTAGACCCTGAACATGTGGGTGAGACCCACTAGCCAGGCACATGGGAGTGAGTTACTACAAAGAATCCTGAGTCCTCTCCAGCTATTGGAGATATTTGCTAATAGGAATCATGGATGGGCCATATGACATTGTAGGCAACCTTATCATACCATCCCCTTTCTAAACTTATCAAGCTCAGTCTTGAACCAAGTTAGGTTTTTTGCCCCCATTATTCCCCTTGGAAAGCTGTTCCAGAACTTCACCCCTCTGATGGTTAGAAACTTTCATCTAATTTCAAGCCTAAATTTGTTGATGGCCAGTTTATATCCTTTTTTTCCCCCTTGTGGCAGCACTGACCCTTAATTTAAATAAATTTTCTCCCGTGCTGTTGTTGATCCCTCTGATATATTTATAGAGAGCAATCGTATCTTTGTTTTGTTAGACTAAAGAATCCATGCTCCGTAAGTCTCCTGTCATAAGGCAGGTTCTCCATTCCTCCGATAATCCTAGTAGCCCTTCTCTGCACCTGTTCTAGCTTGAATTCATCTTTCTTAAACATAGGAGACCAGAATTACACACTGTATTCCAGATGGGGTCTCACCCAAGCCTTGTACAATGATAACACTTCGCTATCTCTACTGGAAATATCTTGCCTAATGCACCCTAGGCTTGGGGAGACTCTTTTGCTGAGAATATCAGTGAAGGCATGGAACTGTTCAGCCTGGAAATACTCCCATCAGAAGGGAGAGAGAGAGATGTGGATCTGTACCTTAAAAAGGTAAGGGCTGGGGAGCTGGAAGCCTAGAATGGGTGCCCTTACTGGAGCATAGAAGAGGAATACAGGTGCAGTTGCACTGAACTGTGACATAGTATTATCCATGTTATTTTTTACAAGCCATTTCTTATACATCCTGCCAGTTTGCTTTTTGACCACTGCTTCACACTGTGCAATGCTCTTCATTGAGCTGCCCACAACAACAACATTTAGTTCTTATTTAGAACTTTTCATCCTTACAACTCAAAGCGCTTTTTATAAAGGGAAGGTATTGTAAATAACACAGTATCTCCATTTTAGAGATGGGAAACTAAGGCAAAGAGAGGTGAACATTTGCTGAAGATAATAGGAGGTAAGTGGCAGAGCTAGGAACAGAACCCACCTCCTCTAACTCAATCTATCCAACGGACTACATTTTAGTGCAACTGTGCTGAACATTCTAGTCAACCAAAACACAACGAAACTAGTCACAATGCAAATGCACTGACCTCCTTTAAAGCCCTATGACTGACAGTAATAGGAAAAAAAACAGCAAATAAAGACTGCCATAATTAAAGGGATAAAAGTCCTTAATATGTTCTAAGGCTACCTCTATGCTACACACAACTTGTGTAGCATACATGTAGCTACATGCCGCATTGAAAAGCGCATCCATGTTCACACTGCGGTGCATGGCTACATGTGTCCAGGAAAGGCTCTTTCAGTCTTTCCCAGCAGTGGGGTAAGGCTCCAGCAGCAGAGAGGCAGCAGGACACTAGTCTACTAAAAATAGTGTAGATAGGGAGGCACAGCATGGGCAAACAAAGAGTCACGTAGATACCCACCCAATTCAGAACTGTCTTTACTCACTTAAGCCTTGCTTCACTGTCTATTCTGCTATTTATGCCCATGCTACACAGGTATCTCCATTACATGCCATCGAAAGAAGCATGCAGTGTAGTTGCACCCTAACAATGTGCATTCTCCTATGGTGACTTCTTAATTCATTTTCTCAATTGACTTCTGCACTTTTGTAGAAATGTGGAGAGAGGACTGGATGCAAATGCCTCTGGAAGACTGCTCATTCTTCAGTCATTACAGTGACAGTGTTTTCCCAGGATAAACAAACTTCCTTATGATGACCATTTATGGATACCCTGCTAACATTTTAGTATGATTTTCATTACTGAACTTAAGTTTAATAAAAAAAGTTGGATTTATAATTACAACACAGCTCACTTGATTAGACAGTCTTCATTACTTGTCTAATCAAGAATCTAGAAAAATGCAGAAACTCTGTTAACTAAGAGGCCAATGCTGTAGTACCTTTACAGGCAAAAAGCCCATGAATTTAAATTGGACTCTGAGTCCAGCACTGCCTGATCTTTATTGTACATTTAAGAAGTGAGGACAGTAGAAATACATTTTACAAACACATTTACAGAGCTTTGATTGCCAGATGAATCTCTTATTGCATGACTGAAAAGATTTTAGTTATACATCTAGAGCCCTTGTACTCCCCTTGACTCTCACAAAAGCGTCAATGGAAGTTTCACACACAGACTGAGGGCAGCATGACCCTATAACTGGTAAATCTTTGTGATGAAGTGATGCAGGACACTATTACTGTACAACATTTTGCTTTGAGCAGTCTCACAGTTTCCCCATTGGTACACGCATTGCCTTGCAAATGTAATAGAGACCTCTTCCTTTTTCACTAAAAGCATACCCAAGGCAGCCTGCATTAAAGATTCATCACTTCTGGAACTAGATCAGGCTGAAGGAGAATATGCATACTAATGACAAAAAGAAGTTAGGCACAATCAGAACGTTTGTCTTATTTGCTGGAGATCTGGTACAATCCTGGAGTTTCACAGTTTAACCTGCCCTGCCAAAGCTTTCCTGCGCCTATGACCTGCTCAGGCCCACTGACAGCAATTCTGAGCCCCAGGGCAGAACGATTACAGCTGTTATTATTTATGTATTTGTATTACAGTAGCACCTATGGGTCCCAACTGAGATCAGGGCCCTATTGTGCAGGGTGCTTTACACACTCATGGAGACAGTTCCCTGCCCTACAAAGACTACAATCTAAACCGACAAGACAAAAAAAGGATAGGAAATTGAGGCCCAGAGAGATTAGGTGATTTACCCACGGTGGCATTCTGTGCCCCCTCCCCCGAACCAGAACCAGCCCACAAGCAGCCAGAGAATTCCCCTGCCATGGGCACTGCATTGTGCCATCATAGGCAGCCCTACACTTCCCCCACTGCACACTCCAGCTGTGGCAGGTAGGAAGTCTAGGGCAGAGAATTGAACACAGAGCTCCTACTGCTGTACCCCTCAGGACCATCCTTCATCTCTGTGAAAAAACTCTTCCCAGAAATAAGTATGAACTTCTAAGACATGACAATAAATACACTGAAAGGCAGTCAGGCTGCTTGACCCATTCCTAAAGCTTACAGCTAAAACAACCCCAACACTCTACATTGGTGGCACACAATTCTGCACACAATCATTTGCATATGCAACAACCTGAAAAGGAGGCCAAACTGAGGTTCCTTTAAAAACATGGCCTTTTAGGCCTAAATTTAGGGAACACTTAATATAACATTGCCTAAAGGTTAGAGCAGCACACAGGGTTCTCTCTCTCTCCCTGTGCCACCTATTCATTGGGTTTCCTTAGCAAGTCATTTAATCTCCCTAAACCAGATTCATTGTGACATTGTGTTCCAACTAATCCCCATCCCTCTGCCAATTTCCCACCCAGAACATGAAGGAAAATCCCAACTAAAAGTCTGTCTGAAACAGAGTACTAATATATGGGAGAGGGAGGGTCCCAACATTAACCAGTGACCTAAATAATGATTAAATTTACCTACTATGGCCTCATGGGCTTTATAAACCCACAGCTGTGGATGTATGAAAATTCTCACAATAATCCCCCAAGGCTTGTATGTCCCTCTTTGACATGTTACTTATGCACCAGTTGAAGCTCTTTTTGGAGCGTTACATTCTTATTCATAGATTTCAAGGCCAGAAGGGACCATTGTGATCATCTAGTGAGTCCAACCTCCTGCATAACACAGGCCACAGAACTTCCCCAAAATAATTCCCACAGCAGATCTTTTAGATCTTGATTTAAAAATGATCAGTGATGGAGCAAACACTGAGATTATCTAGTCTGACCTCCTGTATAATACAGGCCATAGAACTTCCCCAACATAATTCTTAGAGCATTTCTTTTGGAAAACATCCAATCTTCATTTAAAAATTAACAACAGTAAAAAAAAAAATTGGAAGGGATATTAAACCTCACGATTCAGGGTTTATGGCATCTGTAACTATTACAGACCAGGGTGTGTGAGTGTCCATCTGTCTCTCCATCTCTCCTAATATATCTATTAATGCAGGGTTTCTTCACATTCTACTGTGAAACAGCTGTTGTTGGACATTGTTGGAGACAGGACACTGGACTGGATAGGCCTCGAGTCTGCTCGACTATGGCACTTCCTACATTCCAGATGTTTTGCAGTGATCATACCACAGCTTAATTTCACTCTCTGAAAAACCAAATTTGACAGGTTCCTTCCAATGAGTTCTATGGAACTTAATTTCAGTACTAGAAAATATACTGTAGAAAGTGATCCCTCACTAGCAGAGAGCTGGAGTGGACAATCTATTTGGCTTTTTTCAGCTCTAATTTCAATTATTCTCTATCTAATTACATTAAAAATAACCTAAGTTAAAATGATGTTAAGATTGCAAAGTCAAGAACTCAAAAATAATTGGCCCTCTTGTATTTATGCATTACGGCGGAATCTTTCCCAATATCACATGGGAATTCTGCCAAATTTGAAATTCCTGCTCCAAAGCATAGAATCACTCATGTTCTTTAAAGAAACGGTTGGAGAAAAATATTAACAGCAGCAACATCATGTATTTTTCCCTAACCTCATTCTTGGAAGTAGCCTCAATTAAATTCCCCCCCCCCCAAAAAAAAATTAAGCCTGAAGCAGAGAGCAATCATGGAAAATTTCAGCCTGAGTATTTAAAGTTATAAGCAACTGAAAAAGGAGTTTATAATGAAAAGCATTAGGCATACTACCAGTTTCACCTAGGTTAAGAATTGATTAATTTATCCAGAGGGCATGGTACTGTTCCCAACAATTTTTGGAAACTGCTGTTACAAACCCATATCCAATCTTTTGGAATGTTTGACCTGCATAGCGTGTAATCTAGAGAATACTAATGCCAATGTAACTCCCTCAATGAGCAGAATTTGAATGAGTAATTGTTTTTTAGTTTCTATCATAAACAAAACAAGACACAAACAAACAAAAAGTGATTCATGCTGTACATGAGGGATTTACAGAAGGATAAGTAGCAGGAGTTGAAACATTTGTACTAATCAGAACATTTGCAATTTTCTGGGTATGACTTCCAAGACTGTAATACACTTGGCTGAATCCTACAGGATTTTCCACTTGAAATGTCCTAGCAATCCACTGGAGGTGCAAAAGTACACTAAGGGCTTACTGCAGGAGAACGGGACTATGATTTGGGGTATGGCTGAAGGGGCCTAAAATAGTTACACTTCCACCCCTCATGCAATATGCCACATAACAGTGAAGAGCATATTACTTACCACATCCTAAAGCTCAAATAACCCCACTGAAGTCAGTGAAGTAATTTCAGATTGACACGGCTATCACAGATGGTAAAGTTTGGTTTACTGAGCCTCACACTGCACAGTGATATCAAAATATTCATTGTCTGTGAGTGAGTATCAGAAGCAATTGAAAGTGCCTGTGACAGCTTAAATTGTTAATAAGGCCACTTTCCTGCTACTGCTCACTACCTGGATTTGCTGCTGTCACATATAGCAAAACACCATGTTTAAAATACTTCCAAGACCCCGTCATTCTGCCCCAAAACCTTCATTCTGGTGATGATCTTGAATAGTCCATTCTTACTACTTGCATTGCAGGCACCTGTATTTCCACATGCTAATGTTGTGCTTCTGCATCTCCTTATCCAACCAGGGTTAGAATGGAAACAAACAAACAAACAAAAACATGTTTACAATTTTTGCAAGGTACTTTTAAAGGAATAATTTTACATGGAGTAAATACACAATTCAAAAATAGTAAAAACAAGCCTATTTTCTCTATATTTGAAAAAAATGAAGAAGGTTCAGAGAAGAGGCAAAAGAATGATTAAAGGATTAGAAATCCTGTTTTATAGCAATAAACTCAAAGAGCTCAACCTATTTAGTTTAACAAAGATAAAGGTAAGGGGTGACTTGCTTACAGTCTGTAAGTACCTACACGGGGAACAAATATTTGATAATAGGCTGTTTAATCTAGTAGAGAAAAGTATAACAAAATCTAATAGCCAGAAGTTGAAGCTAGACAAATTCAGACTGGAAATAAGGTGACAATTTTTAACAGGGAGGGAAATTAACCACTGGAACAATTTTCCAGTGGTCACAGCGGAGTCTCCACCACTGAGAACTTTTAAATCAAGATAGATTTCCCGCCTAAAAGATATGCTTTAAGAATTATTTGGGGGAAGTTCTGTGTCCTTTGTTCTACAGGAGGTCAGAGTAGATGATAACAAAGGTCCTTTCTAGTCTTGGAATCTATGAAAACTGATCATCATCACAGGAATGACTTCATAATTAAGATTATGCAGCATTCTTGCCTTATTTGTGTTCAAATGGATAAACCATTGCTTTTGGGACTCTGTGCTTGCTAGGCAAAGAATACCAAACCTCGCATCAAGCAGCTTGCCTTCCTTCAAAACTAGGAAAGCTTATGTCTTGTTGACAGTTCCAAGATATATCATAATCTACATTGTTAAAGCATTTCTATTTGTATTAGGAATGAATTACAGGGTTAGCATCAATTAAAGTCTGGCAAAACTGAAGACAAATTTCTTAGAACATAAGAACATAAGAACGGCCGTACCGGGTCAGACCAAAGGTCCATCTAGCCCAGTATCCTGTCTACCAACAGTGGCCAATGCCAGGTGCCCCAGAGGGAGTGGACCAACAGGCAATGATCAAGTGATCTCTCTCCTGCCATCCATCTGCATCCTCTGACAAACAGAGGCTAGGGACACCATTCCTTACCCATCCTGGCTAATAGCCACTAATGGACTTAACCACCATGAATTTATCCAGTTCTCTTCCAAACGCTGTCATAGTCCTAGCCTTCACAACCTCCTCAGGCAAGGAGTTCCACAAGTTGACTGTGCGCTGCGTGAAGAAGAACTTCCTTGTATTTGTTTTAAACCTGCTGCCTATTAATTTCATTTGGTGACCCCTAGTTCTTGTATCATGGGAATAAGTAAATAACCCTTCCTTATCCACTTTCTCCACATCACTCATGATTTCATATACCTCTATCATATCCCCCCTTAGTCTCCTCTTTTCCAAGCTGAAGAGTCCTAGCCTCTTCAATCTCTCCTCACATGGGACCCGTTCCAAACCCCCAATCATTTTAGTTGCCCCTCTCTGAACCCTCTCTAGTGCCAGTATATCTTTTTTTAGATGAGGAGACCACATCTGTACGCAGCACTCGAGATGTGGGTGTACCATCGATTTACACAAGGGCAATAATATATTCTCAGTCTTATTCTCTATCCCCTTTTTAATGATCCCTAACATCCTGTTTGCTTTTTTGACCGCCTCTGCACACTGCGCGGACATCTTCAGAGAACTATCCACGATGACTCCAAGATCTTTTTCCTGACTTCTTGTAGCTAAATTAGCCCCCATCATATTGTATGTATAGTTGGAGTTATTTTTTCCAATGTGCATTACTTTACATTTATCCACATTAAATTTCATTTGCCATTTTGTTGCCCAATCACTTAGTTTCTTTTAAACAGCCAAAAAATAAGTGTTATTAACGGGAGACATTTGGTTTGGTTTTAACATTAGAAATAAACGGACTAATGTATTTTAGAAGAAAAACAAGTTACTGTGCACACATCAGATATTTTTTCTCTAGTATTGCCAGCAGCAGGGCAAGATGGTTCAATGAACTGATTTTTTAAAATTAAAATATTTTGCTGAGTAAAGATAACATTTCTGTGACCAGATAAGTGACATACTGCCTTATTTTCCAATTCTATATAGTCTCAATTAGCATTTTGAGAATTTTGGGGAAGCCTACATAGCTTTAACGCCTGTCTGTGTCTCTCTCTTTTTATCGTGTGTGTGCCTGGATCTAGTAGCAACAGTTATATTAAGGTGGCCCAACATTGTCCATTATAAACCTGTTTTCAGTTGCTTATAAACTTTTCTAAAGTGTAACCTCTTGAACTGAAATTTTCAGTCTTGGTCTCAACTTCAACGTGACCACTCTAAGTTTGATCAGTCACATTCAAGAATAAAGTTATTGGGGGCAGAGGGAAGGGGAGGGAAGAAATGCAGCGTAGTTAATCTTAGAAACGTTCACAGTTTTTTTTTTTTTAAGTAGCTCTATCACGTCAGGGGAGTTGGTGTAAAAAAGCCAAAATTTGAGAAAAGGGAAAGTCTGGAGGTCAGTGAGGTGCCCTTCAGGTCCCCATGAAAGTCAGTTCAGATTTGGCCCAATTATAAACCAAAGAATAACATGTATGCACAAATGGCAAAAGAGGCTGAACTATAATTCAAACTTCCTGACAGATCCTGGTCCATGACTAGAGCTCCTAGAGGCAATGGTAACACAAATTATAATATTTGAATTCCTGCCAGGCTGTACTACACATGATCCCATGCTGTGCAGTTTCCTTCACTGCTTCAAATTGAACACAGGAGAGTTCAAAATGCATACGAGTACATACGCAAAATGGATCCCCCTCTTCCTACTGCTGATTTCTGCACCGAAATACCCTTTGCACCGGGAACATTGGGCTGGGAACCAGGACTCCCTGCATTCTAGCCCCCCCTCTTCAAAACTGACTGACTGTAATAATTCTCTGCACTTCACAACCCTTACTACTGAGCAAAGCCTCATAGCCTTACCATAGAAGCCAGGCAAGTGCTATTCCCCACCATTATGCCAATGGGGTAAGGTCACCTTTGGCAGAGCTGGAAACGCATCCTAAGTCTCATATATGGCAAACCCAAGTCCATCCACTAAGCCAAACTCTTAGAGACAATATACCAAATCTACACATTTGACTTTGCTGTCTGTAAAACTGAGCTACTGCTGACTGCTCATGTCCACAAAGCACTTTAAGACCCCCAGATGAATGAACAAACACTATGCAAGTACACTCATGACTAACAAACAGTCCCAACTCAGTTTCCTGTTCTCATTGTTATACCAGATTCCCCTCCAAGAGCCAGGAACAAACCCCAGGAATCCAGATACTCAGTGTTCTACTGCTCTTCAATTGTCCAGAATTTCCAGCCCAAGAATGGTGCAGGGAGAGCCCCCTTCTAGGGATACCATGACTCATGCAGCTTCAGGCACGTGAGCTCCAGGAAGAAAAGATGCAGGGAGGGGCTCCCCAGAACAGCCACCAGGAGCAGAGACAAGCAGCTGCTGCAGGGACCTTTGGATGCTAATGATATCTTCAGTGTCCAAGTGCTTTTTTCCAGTTTTTACGCTGGACATCCTTGACTCCATTGACTGGCTGTTCACTCTAACTCCCTCCCTTGCAGTCCCACTCCACCTGCCCCCTTACCAACCTTCTTTCCCTATCTTCCTCACCCCTCACATTTCTATGTCTCCTGCCCCTTCCTTTGTCTCTCTGTTTAAGTAATTCTTTCCCAACAAAATCCCATCCAAAAATTCAAAAAGAACCCCCCCCCCCAAAAAAAAATCACAACACTAATATGGCATTTGAAGACCACTATATTGTTCACTGTGCTTGTATATTATATCCCTTTCCAACATCTTTGTTGGCCTCATGTATTTAGATAGTATGCACTTCAGGGAAGCGTATCTCTTACTTTTTGTTTGTATAGTTCATGGTGCCTCCATTCCAGTTGGGATCCCTCAGCACAACCATAACAGAAGTAATAAAAAATAAAATACACAATTTGTCTTTTAACTTTAAAACAAACAAAACAGCTTCAAAATTCCATACAAAATATTTGCATTAAGCGTATAGTAAAAGTATAGTACATGCTCATGGAATTAAATCCTCCGCAGGTGTAAGTTATGTAGCTCTACTGCAGTCAATGGAGCTACACAGATTCACATGAGTCAGGTATTAGACCCTCTGTGTCTCATCTTTCTTAATAGTTTGGTGTCAGTCACAACTTTCAGATTTTAAGTCTAACTCCTTTGACTAATTTAAAGTGAGTTCCCTCTTACCTGTTCTGATTCACTCACAGAAGCTGTGTTTAAATGTATTATTTTAGCTGACATTTAAGAAACAGACGTCTGATATTTTCTTAGAATATGCAACAATTTTTTCCTAGCTGACACCCTTTGTGAAGAAGTTTGTATGTGTAAATGTCAAGCCCAGTGAAAGTCTTTCATTATTATGGTAACATTCCTTGTGACAATACTTATACAATTTTTTGTTTGTATAACAAAAGATTATTTACACAGCTTACTTCATGGCACCTTTTGAGTTTATTTACTTTTGCTTCTAGTAGAAAGAGCGTAAGAATATTGTAGGATTCTGTTCAATGGATATTGGATTCCAAAATAATGCTTAGTAGAGTTTCCTGTCCATCTGGTGCTCTGTCGCCTAAAGAATATAAGTATATTTGTTGGAAAGAAGAAAGAAGATATCAGAATATAGGCATTAAGTTAACCTGAATCTGTGTCGATATTGCAAGGCCTACAGGTAGCTAGTTAGTTATAGACAGATGTATGGATGAATCATTCTCTGTAGCTTTTATGAGACTAAGGTAAAAAAACCACACCATGCATTGTTCAGGTCAACTTAATTAAGAGGATTGTACTTGGCTAGTAATTGATACTTCCCCAAGGAAAACCTGTAGTGATGGTGATTTTATTGAGAAGTAGTCAAACCAGTAAGCAGCAGCATGTTAAATGAGAGACTAACTTGGACCTGTGATGATTAGCCTGAGTTACAATTTGTGCAAATGAGCAATGAGATATGCACATAGGATGCAACTATTGCAACCGAAAGACCATTGTCCATCCTGAGGTGGTGACACACTCACTTTCTTGACTGCAGACTGATCCTGGTCTTATTTATGTCAGTGAGAAAGCTCAAAGGAGGGGAGCATAACTGGCCCCTTATTGTGCTGGAAACAACAGTTAGCTTTTCTGCAATAGCTCCCTGGCTCACACCAACTCTTCTATATGCAATAATAATTGAAAAATGGAACCATAAAACCTACCCTTTTTGCTGGCAGGAAAGAGATTGTCCTTCCTACACTTGAGAGAGAGTCTGATTCTATGGCACCAATATAGGAACTCAGATAGATAGCAATGGTTTGGACCTTATTCTGCTTTCACTGAAGTTATTCCAGAGTTACACTGTCACTATTGTCAATCAGAGCAGAACTTGGCCTTTTATTTTTAATGCAGGTTTTTTAAAACTAAATAGTTTATTGAGCAAGAGCCAGAAGCCTGCATTACACACACAAACCATGCTCCAAAATGAATGGGAGTTTTCGGTGTGCAAAGAATGGAGGTTTGTACCCAAGTCGTCATCCTCCTTCCAGAAAGGCACAGAACAACTTATCAGGATTTGAGAGCAGCACAATTAGAATAACTCATCTTGTAAGTAAAATGGATGAGTGCTTCAAGCAACCAATTTGCTAGACAGCAGCTCTGACAAACTGCCAACACTCTTCCAGATGCCTGCCCTAGACGTAATGCAAGTCGTAAGAACGGACTACTCAAAATCATCACGAGAATTAAGGTTTGTGGGCAGAATGAAGGATATTGGAAGCATTTTAAAAAAATAGGTTTTTGCTATATGTGACAACAACAAATCCCAGAATTTGTGAGGAGTAGTAGTAGGAAAGTTGCCTTAACAGCTTGAGCTGGTATGAGGGTCACAGACACTCATTTTTTTCTGACTCCACTAGACTAAAGAGCCCATTATCAAATATTTGTTCCTCATGTAGATACTTACAGATTAATCAAGTTACCTCTTCACCTTCTCTTTGTTAAATTAGATTGAGCTCCTTGAGTCATGCTCGTGGCTCTTCTCTGAACCCTCTCCAATTTTTCAACATCCTTCTGGAATTGTGGACACCAAAACCGGACACAAGATTCTAGCAGCGGTTGCATCAGTACCAAATAAAGAGGTAAAATAACCCATCTACTCCTATTCGAGATCCCTCTCTTTATGCATCCAAGGATTGCATTGACCCTTTTGGCTGCAGCATCACGCTGGGAGCTCATGTTCAGATGACTATCCACCACAACACCCAAATCTTTCTCAGAGTCACATGATGAGGATTCTATCCTGGGAAGCAGTAAGTATGACCTACATTGTTTGTTCCTAGATGCATACATTTACATTTAGCTGCATTACAATTCATTTTGCTTGCGCCCAGCTTACCAAGTGATCCAGATTGCTCTGTATTAGTGACCTGTCTTTGCTATTTACCACTCCCCCAATTTTTGCATCATTTGCAATTTCAAAGTTAATTGCATCGGTCTAGGCAGCAAACAGCAAATAGAGAGAAAATAGGCTTGTGTTTTCACTATTTTGAATTGTGCATTTATTCTATGTAAAATTGTTCATTTAAAAGTACCTTGTAAAGAAAAACATGCTTACATTTTTGTTTCTATGCTAACCCTGATTGGATAAGGAGATGCAGCAGCACAACATTAGCATGTGGAAATACAGATGCCTGCAAAGCAAGTTGTAAGAATGGACTATTCAAAATCATCACCAGAATTAAGGTTCTGGAGCAGAATGAAGGGATCTTGGAAGCATTTTAAACATGTTTTTTGCTATATGTGACAGCAGCAAACCCAATTAGTGAGCAGTAGTAGGAAAGTGGCCTTATGAACAACTTGAACTGATGTAAATATCACAGACACTTTCAATTGTTTCTGATACTCACTCACAGACTATGAATATTTTGATACCATCAATGTACAGTTAGAGGCTCACTGAACCAGAGTTTGACATGGTATCACAGAGGGTAATCTGAAATAACTTCACTGACTAGATTTATGGTGGTATAAGTGAAAACAGAACCTTGCCGACTGTATTCATAAAGATGCATAAGTATCCAGAAAAGTACTTGTGGTCCTGAATGACAGATTGAAGAAAGAAACTCCTCTTATCCATAGATGTAACTGAAAACACTCGACGCACTTGAAGAATCAATAGAAAAAAACAATCTGGATCTTTGCATTTGCATCATGTGGAACTGTGTATGAAGGATATTGGCGAAACCTGCCCCACAGCCAAGCTGGGCAGAGGGGGTGAGCTACAGCTCCATAATTCGCTACCTGTAATCTGTTTCCTCCCCTTACTGGTAGCAGACATCTTGGTGGGAAGATTACAGTAGGGATAAATTGCTCTGGTTTAATAAAAGTATGTGTACTGTAGGTCACTCTGAATATTTGGGACCCACACCTTTTCCAACTAACCTTTGGATTCCACAAAGAGAGACCAAAATTCAGGTCATTTGGGAAAGGTGTAATTCAGGTTGCACATCCTGCTTCATGGGAATGCTTTGAGCCTTAATTAATTATTATAAAATGGTCAGGGACCTTCAGATGAAAAGTGCTATATAGTTTTACAATAGCAGTATCATTTTTATGTAATACTAACTATGTTTTTCCACCCCCTCATGAAGCTTCTAGCACTGCCAACTTGAAATTTTAGACAGTGCAGATGTTTTTCACTCCCTTTTCATCTCCTCCAACCTAAAGCTGACTTAAAAAAACCTCATTTTTCCCCCCATTAAGGGCACATGAAGGATTTGATTACTGCTCACTCACATGTAGTAGCTTCCCTTTAATCTGAGCTGTCTACTTACAGTAGAAGTGAATACCCCAAAGTATGCTGCCAAGTGCACAGCTCATGTAATGCATGATAACAGAGCAGTCTTAGCAGATGAAAACATGGAGACATATGCCACCACCAGAGCCCTGTAAATTGAGACAGATTTTAGTGTATCAGTTGAAAAAGAGTGAAGAAGCACATCCTTTGGAGAAATAAATGAACTAGTATCTCTGGTTTTATAGGCAGAGTTTATATTTATTTCCAAAGATGGTTACTGATTTTGTGTGTGCGTTCTTTGTCTTGCCTTATTACTTGTTCTTAAAGAGATGGAGATATGTAAAGTTTCTAGGTTCTCCTTTTTGAAACATTCTTAAAAGTCAAGATTGACCGTTAAAATGATCAGTTTAATTACAGGCATCCAGGGTGACTAAATTGATTTAAAAAATCTGATTTTTAAAATGTACATTAAATAGCTTTTAAAAAAATCTATTTAAAATTAAACTTGAAAATCAACAACCTATGTTAAAGCCTAACTCAATTTTGATCTATTAAATATAAAAATAACATTAAATGGTATGTTTGCTACCAAGTTTTAAAGAAAGTCAAGCTACTGAACTGGCAGAAGTCACTGGCTAAGCACCTGGAATTAGAATTTTTTGATGTGCTAAATGAGCTTTTAGACAGCCGTAGCCTCTTCTACAGGTGCAGAGAGAATATTTTCTTCATTTCAGTTTATTCAGCTAGTTCAGTTCAATAACTGGTTCGTTCAAAGTTAAGGAACCATGTGAGTGTTGAAAAAGCAGGAAAGTTTATTTTACTCTTCCAATCGATGCATAAAACTAGTGTTAGAAGTTGAGATCTGCTGGTTCTAAACTCTTGAAGGACATGGGGCCAGAAACAATCAGTTCAATTCAGTAACTACAGATACATCCTTTACATTTAAAACTGAGTTATTAAGTAAAACATATTTTGATAAATGTTTTGTCCCCTTATTTAACCAGCCCAGTTAAGGTGGTTTTATTTAATTAAAAAATAAATAAATATGGTTTATGTGCATTTTTATTTGCATTTGAATTTCTGTCCAATTAGAACTTGACACAAATCACAAGTAAAACATCTTATAAATAAGAAATGCATCATTCAACATTTTCTATCATAAAAATTGTAAAAAATTAAGAACATGAATGAATGTAAGTTCAGCTATATAATTTCTTAAATAAGTATGTATAGGTACAGTGTATCCTGTTGGTTAGCAATAAGCACTAAATTTAGTGTCAAGGGTACATTTAGTTGCAAACATATTTTAGTCATCACCAATCAGTGAGAATCAACCTTTCTTTAGGAAAATAACAAAATAGTAAAAAAAATGCTAAAACATGAATGTTTTCTGCTTGCTAGTTTAAATCATGATTAAAATTGGTGATTTAAATGTCAATTTAAATCAATCCACTCTGAAAGCATCTTATGATTTTTTTGTATTCATTCACTATTCAAAATGGATTCCCTGAATACATTCTGAAAATATACTTGTTCTGTAGTTCATTCATAATAAAGATCCTTGTGAATATTTCATAGCTGAAATTGGATATTCTTGTTGGTTGAACTGTAATGGACATATGAATAATGTGGCACTTCTGTTTATGGATTGGATGTATAATTCTTAGAACAGTGGTGGCCAAGCTTTTCAGCCTAAGGGCCAAGAGAGGAAATTATATTTTGAGGTAGTTTCTCTTCCACTAGGGCAGGGATTCTCAAACTGGGGGTCGGGACCCCTCAGGGGGTCACGAGCTGTCAACCTCCACCCCAAACCCCGCTTTGCTTCCAGCATTTATAATGTTGTTAAATATATATATAAATAAATGTATTGGGGGGGGGGGCGGAGGGTGTCACACTCAGAAGCTTGCTATGTGAAACGGGTCACCAGTACAAAAGTTTGAGAACCACTGCACTATGACTAACCAACCTCACTCAGCTAACAGATTTTTAAAGAAGTTACAGTATTGTGTCTACACTAGGTACAAAGTCATGTTTTAAGTTGTGTTAATTCACACGTGTTAGCTAATATTTTCCAAACATGAGCTATTTGCTGAAACACAAGGTTATACAGGCCAGATCCTCAAAAGGTATTTAGGCTCCCAACTTGCATTGGATTTCAACGGACATTAGAAGTGTAAATACCTTTGAGGATCTGAGCCTAAATCCTTACAGTCAGAGCACAAAGAAGGAAGCAAAGTTCTCTTAATTATAGAATATCAGGGTTGGAAGGGACCTCAGGAAGTCATCTAGTCCAAATCCCCTGCTCAAAGCAGGACCAATCCCCAGACAGATTTTTGCCCCAGTTCCCTAAATGGCCCCCTCAAGGATTGAACTCACAACCCTGGGTTTAGCAGGCCAATGCTTAACTTTTGCAGCATTATTTTGCAGCTTCATTCTCAGGAGCACCTGAAAAAACAGGAAGAGACCAAAGCATGCTACCCTTGATCTAACCCAAACACAAATTTCCATAAGGTTGAATAATGTTCTTTTTAACTTAATTTGGGAAAGACAAAGGTCATCTTAACCTCACAAGGCTTACATGTATTTTGTTAAGTACTGCAGTACATGAGAGGCCAGTTGTGGAAGTGGATTGGAGATAACAATATTTCATTGATAAATTACCCCAAAGATACCCCTGAGGTGTGGAAGAAAGACATTTAAATCAATGTGCCTTTTAATTCTTTTTATTTCCTCAAATGACTGACCACTGAAAACAAAATGGCTTTTAAACAGTGAAACATCTCCATAAAAAAAATCCTCCCAGCTTAATATTGCTTTTGGACTGTTAAGTCTTGAAGTATCCAAGTTGTCAAAGTGACTGCGTGAAATGTAACATTTAAAAACCTTGTAAGTAATTATGAAACAAATGCTGCCCCATAAATTTGCAGTACATTTATTTTAATACATTATTTTTATATAGCATCTTTCAATCCAAATGGTCCCAAAGCATTTTACAAACTCGATTCACTTCACTCCTCACTGAGATGCAGCTATCTCCAAGACACACTGCAACTCATTTGTGTACACGTTTCCTGTTTAACCTTGTAAATAACTTATTTCTTCTCTTGGTTAATAAATCTTTAGTTAGTTTATTACAGGATTTATTACAGGCATTGTCTTTGGTTTGAGATCTGAGTGCAATTGACCTGGGGAAGTGACTGGTCCTGTGGGACTGGGAGTAACCTGAAGGTTGTTGTGAGTTTTGGTGTACAGGGACCATCTACTACATAGTCCAGCTTGCCTGGGTGGCAGGATAGACTGCAGTGCCCAAAGAGACTATCTAACTGACTCACTATGGAGTCACATAGTGCTTTTGGAGTTCACACTTGTTACGGAGTTGGTGAAATCTAATTATAGAACATACAACCAGTTTGAGGTTTCTGCCCTGCTTTTTGACAATCTGTCCTGAGTCACTCCAGACAGTGTTACAACTAGTCTTGTATTTTTCCTATCAGCTAGAACACCATATTAATCAGATGGTCAAACTAAATTTTGTTTTGATTTATGTTAAATGAGTGGTGTCACAGCTCAGGGTGGAAGACCGTGCACATGGCTTGTTACATTGAGTAAGATACTATGGATGACAGATGGACAAGTGTCCCGCTGAAGCCTCAGGATCCTTCTCATGTTTGGTCTTGCTTCTGCTGCATTTCCCACATCATCTTTATTTGTTTCAATAAAGGCTCCTGCTTCACTGGTTTGTAAGCTGGTGCTTGCAGATTGATGTCTCACATCAGACAAACCTGGCCTTTGGCCCCTCAGAATTCAGTAAGCACACTACCTCTCAGTCTCAGAACAATTTCCTCTTAGATGAGGTTAAGATCTTAGATGAGGCGTCATACAGGATGTGCAACAACTTTGAACTTCCTGCTCTTCCAGTGAAGCCTAGGCTTTAGGCTGGGATTTTCAAAAAATCATGAGGGAGTTGGGTGTTTGCCTCGCTTTTGAAAATTCCAGCCTTATCACACAACTCTACTTTCCTCCCCTCCCCCCGATTGCATGGACTTTTAACAAATACAATGATTTTATTTTATTGCATATCAACTGGTCTCCGTTTTGCAGTTGAACTGAAAGGCTAAGCGTCTAACAATTCTATTCAGTCACTTTCACAGTCTAAAAGTGGATCAATCCATGAATTTTTTTTCCTGGTGTATCTGCTCTTACTTCACTTTTTTCTGGTACTTGCTAATTTCCTCTCAGTCATATTCTTTTTAGAAGATATTTATGGTTACTTTGTGAGTTGTTTCCATTGTGATTATAGAACACAAACAAGCTAATGTTTTCTTAAATCACTGTAGTTTGTTCTGGCCATTAGCTATCTTGCCAAATTCTGTGTCTTTGATTTTCAACTGTGGCAAAGCTATAATTTGTTCCAGCTATAATTTTTTTTTTTAAATCGGTTTTGGCTAGTTCAACCTCTGTGCCAAGATCACAGCCCTATTTATCACCCTTGGTTATAACTTGGCAAGAGAGTATCTGTTATATAGAAGTTCTTCCAGAGACTTATTATATTGCAATGGTATTGCTCTGTAGTGAATTGTGCTAAATATGGATCTTCTTTTATCTCAGTTGCTTCCTGGAGCAAGTTCTTTAGGTTGTGTAGGAAGAGTCTCTCAAACTAGCACATTCTTTCAAAACAGTGCAAATCGTTTAATTGTGACCACTTAAGGACCAACAACTTACAGTACTATGAATAATGGATACTAATTACTCAAAGCCAACATTTGACAAAGGTATTTGGTACTTACAAATAACTTTTTAACAAATGTATTAATTAAGTCTGTCCACAGAAAATCTGTGAGACAGGACTAAATTTGAAGAGGAATGTGTTTTATATGTGCAAATTATATAACATACTACTATTCACAAGGATAAATGGAACAACAAATGGGATTTCCAGCCTCTCTTATGTAGGGAACACTCAATACCCCTTTGAAAGCATTCCTCTTGAAAAGACCTATTGTCTCTATATCAAAGATGTATCATTTTGCTATGGCATGTCATTGAATCCTAATTTTTCTTTTGGAACAGCTTAACTAAAAAGAATAACTAGCTATAAAAGTTATCTTTTGTTAGAGACTTTCTTTTATTGGTTCAACATTACTGATACTACTCCTAGCTTTCTGATTTTTAGTTTTATTCCAACTGCTCTTGTTTTACTGACTTTCCCCTCTTTTTTTCTCCTGCTTTCGATCATGCTTAGCATTTATGTTCTCTACAGGAGTTTGGCTTTGCTGAGGACTGATCACTGTAATCAGTGGGAAGCCAAGCCCTACAGGCTACTGCTCTCAATGGGCTTCATAGTTCTCAGATCAATGGATCTGCATGTTGCATGTTCTCTGACAGGACTGGTTCAGAAGGATTGTTTTATTCTTTAAAATTGAAATTAGTGCATGTAAAAATATATTAGACAGCAAAGAAAGGAACAGAAGTTCATTCTCCATGGTGCCCACGTAAACCTTGCTCTCTGTTAAAATTTTTGTCAAGCATGTGAATTATGGCATTGATATCTATCCATTAGGAATTGGCCTGAGACCACCAATATATTTTAAAAAGGACAAGCAAGCAAACATACTTTAGATGTTACCCTACTCTGAAATGACATCTGAGTTAAGATTTGAAGCGATGACCTACAGAAGACAGATTCTATACAGTAATAATGTTCTTCAGAGCCAACCAGATGTCTAGTGACACTATTCTGTGCTGCTAGCTAATGCTCTAATTCAGTGTCACCATGATCAGATTTAAACATCAAAGAACTGGTCAGGACTCAAATGATTTAAAGTACAAAAAAAAAAATCTTTCAAACATTTTAACTAAATGTGTGTTCCATGTGGGAAAGGAAATATGCAAGTGGAATTGAATTGCTATTCAGTGACCTGGTACTGAACACTACTTAAGCTAATGCTTAACAAAATACAATCCATGTTTATGGTTGATCTCACACATGAAACAAATTATGGAAAAACATTAAGGCAACAACATTATAATAGGGAGATTACAAATGCATTGTACTGTATCCAGCAAAACCAAGAAATGCTAATTTCTACAGGACTTTCAATATTGTTTCTATTAGAAAGCTTCCGGCGTGGCTGCCGCTCTTTGTTATTTTTAATTTTTTGTCTCTCCTTTGTGCTGTTGGAAGGTGCTAGACCGACAGCCCTAGAAGATGAAGCCTTGTATTTAGTCTCAGAATATGTACTGCCTGGGTACTGACATTATGAGACTCTCTCATGCAATCCTGCCAATGTGCCTCAATTCCCAGCTGAATGGGGGAGGGATGTTACAGTAAGGGGACAAGGGATGACACAACAGTAGTATTGAGGGCATGATTCTGATCTCACTAAATTTTTTGTAGGTGTCGCTCTATTGACTTTAATGGAGTTACTCCCAATTTACACGAGTATAAATTGGAGAAGAATCAGACTCTGTCTCCATGCTCCTTTGTCTCTAGGTCTCTATCCTGAAAATGTCAAACAGTATACTAACTGGGGGTGGAAGGGATTTCTGTTCTTTGGAAACTGGACAGAGTCAAAAACTCATATACCACCAAAGAGCTTTGTCATTACAACCTGTCTGAATTCAGATTGGCAACCTGGAGGTGAAAGTTCTATAATCTCTCATTTCTCTAAACCGTGAGAGTAAGGAGATACTATTTTGCCACTACAAAAGTCTACCCCAATTCTTACAATAGCTTGTGATAAACCTTCTGTACTTTGGGATGCATGAGCTCCTAGACAGGATAAGTGAAGAATTAAGAAGATTATTCATTTTTCTCAACAAAAATACTCATAACAATAACCTATCAGGAAGACAGAACCACTTCGCAAACAAGCTTGTATTAAGTGGACTTGCTCTAGAAAGCTATACTTTGTTCTTTAACTATACTACATAATTCTGCATTGACACCCATGTAAAATCTGCAGTAGTTCTTGTGACACCAGTGGTGTTGCTCTGGTTTTACACAGCTGTGACTAAGAGCAGAATTTAGCCCAGTATGTTGATAATGTACTCAACTGGGAGTGGAATTGAAGACAAAGTCCTTGCAGGGGTGCCTGGAGATATCCTTCCCCATGATTTTTTTCTGCAAAATCCTGCAATCTAATCTGTATCAAAAGCAAAAAAATAGTCTTCAGAGGTATTTTAATGAGCCCTAGGGATGTGTCATTTCTGGTAAGGATGGTTAAGTCATCTCTAGAGTGGGGGTTATTATATTTGGCCTAGCAGAGAAAGAGATACAGACACAGAGGAGCTCGTTTAAGTACACCTAGCTGCTGTGGAAGTGATGTTTATTGATCTGGCTGCAAAACTAAAACCAACACAAAATTGAGGCTTTTTACTGGGGAGAGGGGAAGAATGTTCAAATATTTAAAGGGGCGGGACATCACAGGGGTGGATTCCATCAGAAGTTGGCAAGTCACCCAAATCCCACCTATAAGGTGGTGGTAGGATTTTAACAAGGTGATCACATGAACCTCTGAACTCCCTCTCCAGCACGGCTCTGAAACCACCGCAACAGCTACTGTGTGTCACATATAGCCTCTGAGAAGACACTTTCATTGAGAATGTTATAATTATAATTCTGCATATCATTTTCATTGGCTGTTTCTATACAGGTAGTTTGTGTTTGCTTTATTTGGTTTTTCCTGTGATGGGAGTGGATGATCTAATGAGTTTCCCCTCCCCCATTTCTAACTATGATTCCATGAATAACAAATATACAGAAAAAGCTTAACACATCAAAAGATGTCCATACATAAAACCAGAATATGATTCCATATTACAGCAATAATGTATAAAATTTAGCAATATTGTTTCAGAAATAATTGTCATGAGTGCATTTCAGTAGGGCAGCTTAAAAATGCAAGAGGAGTTTGCAATTTAAACGGATGCTAACATATATTTAGATTTAGTGCTCTGCTTTCCACCACAGTGATGTGGGCTAATGGTCTAAGCACAGTGAGCCCTGAACTCCTGATTCCTGATGCAGACATGGATTCCCTATGTGACCTTATTGCATAACCTGTATGCCTGATCTCCCCCAGTTGTAAGAAAAGGGCATAACAAAAGCATTTAATCACAGATGCTTTAATGAGATATATAGTTACCTTTCGTAAAATGCAGTAATTATCAACGCTGTGCTGGCTGATGCTCAGAAAAGTGCATTTTCTAGCAGAGTTATAACATAATCCAGCATCTAAGTGTGTTCCTGATTCTATTTTGAAACCTTTCTTCTTCCATGCTTCTCATGTAACTGTAAAGCACGGGGAGTTAAGGAAGGATGAACTGCTCCTGAAAGAAGAAGAATCCACAAGAAGCTCTGAACAAAACCCAGCCATGAACCATTTTTGAAGTCTGAAGAGGTTTGGCTAATTCTCTCCCTTTCTTTTCCTCCCAATTCTGCATTTCTGGGTGCATGATGGGAAAAGCCACAAAAGTGTTGAAAAATCTCCCCTGATAGGAGATTTTTCCACCTGGTTGTGTAGAGCCAAGATGTTCAGATACTGGTAATCACCTAAACATTTAGGTGCCATCTGAACTGCACCTACATTCTGAACCACTTGAAGTTTGCAATCATGAACCAAACAAGCAAAGGTTTGCCAGCTTTCAGTGAGGTGTGAGTGACTGCCTGCTTCAGTGTATGCCATGCACAGTTTTTACACCAGGTGACCTTAATTTTCTACTCCTCTGTACTTGTGATTCTTGGCTTGTTAATGTGGTTGCAACCTTCCATTCAAGTTAGATTAAATATAAAATCAAACAAAACTATTTGTAGAGAAATATGAAACCATGTGAAATTAATTGGATTTGAGTTTTAATTACAGATTCACAGTATGTTCATCAAAATAACAGCCTATGTGTAGGAACCTAAGCCCTGACCCGTAGACTTTGGTGCCTAAGTCCCAGTTTTGGCTCCACTGAAATTGACAAAACTCCCACCAAAATTCATTTGGCATCTAAATTTTTGCAGTGAAAGTTCCCTGTGTGCCGATGATTCAGCCTCTAGGCACATGCCCTGCTGCCTCCCTCTAGGCATTTGGATGTTTATGCCCCCAGAGCAAGTCACAAAACCAGGGAAGATGGGCATTTGACTGCCTAAGTTGTGTGTTGAGCCAGAACCAGTAGGTGTGCTCAAGAGACTGCCTACCTGATCAGGTCCCTTGCAAAACTGGGGAGCAGGAAGGGAAAGATGGTGGGGATGTGAGCAGCCCTCACCTTATAAGTCTTAGCCCAGTGGTTTGGAGCACATGCCTAGGATATAGAAAACCCAGGTTCAATTCTCTCTCCCCCACCGAAGACAGAGGGGAAAAAGGGCCCCTCCACCGCTCAGGAGAATGCTCTAATGTCTAACCACTGAGTTAGTGGATATTGTTATGTGGGACTCCCTCAATTTCTCCTGTTGAAGCTGTTCCATGGTGGATAAATAATGGAAGTGATTGGAGTAAGGGGACTGGACCAGACCCAGAGTCTTTAATGTGCGTATCCTAACCACTAGGTTATGGAGTCAGTCACTCTCCTACCCAAGGACTGTTTAAATATTTATCCAAAGTGCAACCTGCAGAAGAGAAGCTTCACAGGTTAAGTTAGCAAATGGATGACAAAGACCAATAGAACTATGCCATTTCCTTCCTGAAGTTTTGTATTATGTTGACAAATTCTTCCTGCACATAGTACAGAGGTGATGATCTTACAATCTATGCACTATTCTGAATCTGGAAAACATGGATTTACTGAAGTTACTTTGAAGTCTGAGAGAAATATTTTGCAGGTCTGCAGGCAGAAGTCCTGGTGCTTTGAGCGAGAACACCTGGCCCTAATTCAGCGAGGTACTTAAGCACAGTATTCAGGTTCTGCTTTCCTTTGTTCAACTGTCAATATAAATAAATTTAGAATAACTAAAACCACCATTTAAAACAGATGAACCAGTGATTCATGTGGTATTCTAGAGGATACATAAGAAAACATTATGGGATGCAATCAATCAATGCTTGTATTACTGAAGATATCAAATGGTTATTTTCTTCTTTATTTCCAGGGAACAAACGAGAATGTTCTTGATTAGTAGTCTGGCATTTTTTTCTAAATCACTGCATCAGTTTTTGGCAGCACTTCTGATTTATGTTTCACTGTTTATCTAATTTTCTTTTATGATGCCATTCAAAGTAGAAACATTAGATATTTATGATTTGCCCTCCATTAAACCTTCAGGAATAAGCAAACAAACTGTACCTTATTCCTATTGTTTCAGCCAACAATTTGGAAATACAGAATTGCAACTTTAAATTTATCTATTGCTATTTCCTTTAAAAAAAAAAAAAAAAAAAAAGGAACTATTAGTGCAGTTTTGGCATTAGGAGCAAGTTGATTTTCCTCACTGGTCAGCAGGGTTGAATGATAAGAGAACTGCTCCTGCTCCACTGTAATCAATGGGAATTTTGGCATCAATTTAAATAGGAGCAAGTCTGGTCCCTAATTATTCATGAATTTCCTAGGAGTGAGAGAGACCAGGCACAACCCTTGAAGCTATGGACCAATGTAGATCACAAATTATTTAGTAAACCACACAAAGTTGTTTTGAATAAGGGAAAAATTGTGTTGCATGGCTGGCTGAGGAGTTATTGAATATTTCAGAACCATATTAGAGGGGACAATTTCACTTGTGTCTTTCCCCTCCTTCCTTCACTGCTCAAAAAAACAAAACAAAAACAAACAAACAAACAACCCACAGACTTCCAAGCTGTCATCACAATCAGCCAAGTGTTTGGGAAACACTAATCTTCTCCTCTTCTTGTAAATGTAATGAATGTTTAATGGCAACAGCATATTGAGTTGAGAACATACTTTTCAAAAGATGACCATTTCCCCAGAAGAAGCAGGTGCTGGAGGAACCAGCAAGGGTGTGATTCAATATATGGTGCTCTTCCCACAGTCAGTGTTGAATGCCTACTGCTCACATGACAGTAGGTTGGCTCTGTTTTAGACAAGACATAGAACTGAAATGCTGACCACTTGTAGTCACATTTGACGAGTGGTGGCGGGAGAAAGAAAGGAAGCAGAAGAAAGATGATGTGGCTTAACTAAAACTATGCTATACCTTCAGGCATCACACCTTCCCAGGGCAGGAATTAGGTTAATAAGGCATAATAAGCCTGACTGAAAGTCCCCTAAATAAAAGGGAGTGTTTCCACTGACTTTAATAGGCTTCAGATTAGACCATTAGAACACCTGCCTGGGCATCAAGCATTGCCAAACCTCAAGCGTTCACAACTCATTAGTCAGGTCCCCCACAAAACCATGAGTCTGATTTTTGAGCCTCTACAGTTCACATTTTCAGGCTTTTCTCTGCAACCAGGACGGCTAGAAACACTAAATATTGTTAAGACTCATGATAACTCACCAAGAGTTGACAACACTATTTAGAAAAATCTCTAATGCAAATTACTCAAAGGGGTTGACACAGTTTAGTAATTGTACAGATTAGTAATGTTTCAGACTGACCTGCTTCAAATAGGTTTAAAGTTATTACTAACAGATGAGGTTACTTTCCAGTTCTCACAGTTAAACTGTCTCATTGTGGGAGTACTCCATATTTTAAGCTTACTTTAAAAACAAATAAATTCCCAGAATCAGATTCCTGACAACAGTTACATATGACTTACTCCAGAAAGTCAATAAAGATAAGTGTGAAATGTATCAATATTTGTTAAAAGCAATTTACTACCTTGTGCACCACTGGATAAAAGGCTTATTAGTAACCACTGGAGCCACAAAAACAGAAAAAGAACAGCTAGATCATATACACTGGACAAGGGAACATTCTCATGGAAGAAATTGCTTGAGCAAATAAGAATTATTGACTCAGACTTAAATGCTATCCAACTTTACTGGATAGGAAGTTGTCATGAATATAAAGGGAAGGGTGACCACCTTTCTGTATACAGTGCTATGGGGTCCCTCCTGGCCAGAGGCATAAAATCCTCTTACCTGTAAAAAGAGTGAAGAAGCTCAAGTAACCTGGCTGGCACCTGACCAAAAGGACCAATAAGGGGACAAGATACTTTCAAATCGGGGGCGGGGGGGAGAGAGGGAAGGCCTTGTCTGTCTATTCTGTGTGCTTGTGGGAGTCAGATAAAGGAAGCAAGCAATCCAACTCCTATAGAGTTAGTAAGTATTCAGCAAGGAAATGCGTTAGTTTACTTTTATTTTGGCTTGTGTTTTCCTTTGTGTAAGAGTGATGTTTATGCCTGGTTTTGTAACTTTAAGGTTTTACCTAGAGGGGAGATCCTCTGTGTTCTTGAGTCTTTTGGTATTCTGTAAAGTACTTACCATCCTGATTTTACAGAGGTAATTCTTTTACCTTTTCTTTAATTAAAATTCTTCTTTTAAGAACCTGATTGATTTTTCATTGTTTTAAGATCCAAGGGTTTGGGTCTGTGTTCACCTGTACCAATTGGTGAGGATATTATTCTCAAGCCTCCCCAGGAAAGGGGGTGTAGAGGCTTGGGGGATTATTCTCAAGCCTGCCCAGGAAAAGGGGTTTGGGGGGATATTTGGGGAAGGTAGGGCTCCAAGTGGCCCTCCCTAAATGTTTGTTTAAATCACTTGGTGGTGGCAGCATTACTTAATCCAAGGTATAAGAGAGAAATTGTGCCTTGGGGAGTTTTTAACCTAAACTGGTAGAAATAAGCTTAGGGGGTCTTCATGCGGGTTCCCACATCTGTACCCTAAAGTTCAGAGTGGGGAGGGAACCCTGACAGAAGTTGAGATAGAACTTTAAAGGATTTTTTTTAATTTGAGTGGGTAACTGCAGTCTGACTTTTTCATGTAGTCTTAGACCCAAGCAGATACTGGATAGCTCAAGGGATTTGTAGAGGTGCTTATGCAAGGTTAACTTGGGGCAGTAACATCAGGCTTCAAAATAAGGGAAAAGTGTGTAAATGAATACAGTGCCTTTGTCCCTTTAAAACAAGAACTTGTGGCACCTTAGAGACTAACAAATTTATTAGAGCATAAGCTTTCATGGGCTACACACATACAGAGAGCATGAACAGGTGGGAGTTGTCTTACCAACTCTGAGAGGCCAATTAAGTAAGTGAAAAAAAACTTTTGAAGTGATAATGAAAATAGCCCAGTACAGACAGTTTGATAAGAAGTGTGAGAATACTTACAAGGGGAGATAGATTCAATGTTTGTAATGGCTCAGCCATTCCCAGTCCTTATTCAATCCTAAATTGATTGTATCTAGTTTGCATATCAATTCCAGCTCAGCAGTCTCTCATTGGAGTCTGTTTTTGAAGTTTTTCTGTTGTAAGATAGCCACCCACAGGTCTGTCATTGAATGACCAGACAGGTTAAAGTGTTCTCCCACTGGTTTATGAGTATTATGATTCCTGATGTCAGATTTGCTTATGCTCTAATAAATTTGTTAGTCTCTAAGGTGCCACAAGTACGCCTGTTCTTTTTGCAGATACAGACTAACATGGCTGCTACTCTGAAATTTGTCCCTTTAAGGATCTTGCCTGTTTCACAGGGAATATGCTGCACTGACCCAAGGCCTTTTCCTGAACAGACTCTTAAATCAGTCACAAAATACAAAACAAGGAATTAAGCTGTCCCATCTGCAGGCCTTGTCTGACAGATTTCAGGAAGCAGGCTAATTCTCAGGCTCTCCAAGCTTTGGCTCTGACAGGCTCCTCTCTCTGTTCTCCCTGGGAGTAAAGGTTCATTTTTCTTTTCTTTAGTATCCCCTTACTGTTCCAATACTCTTCCCCCTGGGGAAGAGTGAAAGGTTTTTTGCCTTAACCATCAAGTAAGGCTGGTTCTATGGGGCGGGGATGGTACGTGGCTTTCTCCATAGATAATTAACCTTTTGTTTTCCTGCTCCAATGTGGGGTATGCACACCCCACCACAGTGCTATACAAACTCCCCACAATTCTGAGTTCAAATTCAACTCAGATCAGTGCTGGTAAAAGTAATTGTCCTCAGATTGCTGTTCAAATATCAAAGAAAGTGGTTCCCAGTAGGCAGGAATCATACCATTACAACTAATGGACTATGCAGAGAGGCCAAAGACTGAATAGGAAAATAGTTAACTATAGTCTTATCCCATTGGAGGGCCCTCCAGAACAGGAAAGATGCACATGCAATGCAAAGCAAAGAGAAACTTGTGCTGGCCCAATGTGTGCTTCATGTGTTCTATGGATAAACAGAATATTTCTACCAGCAGGGCTGTCAAAACTACACTCAAACAACAAACCAACCCAACATTCACTACATATGCATCTTCTGGGTTAGAAATGCACGTGGACATTTGAAGAACATGTAGTAAAGAATCAGAGGTCTGACCAATACCTTCCCTCTTTCCTTATCATTGACATAATTGGGACAGGTCAGGATGATATGAAACTTGGTGGACCTCCAGTGGAGATGACTGAAAATTTCATGTTACTGCAATACAAAAAAAAAAAAAGAAAATCAGCATGGATTTGCAACAAGTTATTGAGAAGTTAGCATCTCTCATAGCTTTATTATGAGTGTAGAGATGGAGCTATTTCCCCCCAGCCCCAGTTTCCCCAAGCCAGGTACAACCTAATTTTACTAGGTTATCAGGAGATCAGGAGACTTTTTTTTTGATTTTTCATGAAATCAAATATGCCAAATGGACATGGATCAAAGAAACCTTTCAGCTAACAAGAACTGAGCAGAACTAACCAGAGAGAAAAGATGCCTTCAGAAAGAAATAATAGGTTAAAAAAAAATGAACGTCTGCACTTAACAGAGTTCAGAAGTATCAGTATTAAATAGCAAGGAAAAGAACTCAGTTTCAAGTTCCAAGATACTAAAGGAATAACATAAATCCTCTTCATTGTGACTAAATCTTAAATAGGTGATCATGATATTCACTGAAGGCTTAACATCAAGTGAAAACAACAAAGAATGAAAAAAATACCAACTTTGACAGATATATAGCTCACACTTGATAATTCTGATCTTTGAAAACGTTAATTTCACTATTCCAAAGAAAAGAACATCAATCTTAACTAGTTTACCAAATAAAAAGTGTTATTTGTTCTCAGATGAGAGGTAGATATTGATTGAATACATAAAAATTATCCATTGGAAAGCCTACTGTGGTCTGTGGAGGAAAGGGGATTTTAACCACCTGTACTTTTGTACCAGATTTTTAAAGGCATTTTGGTATCCAGTGGGATTTTTAAAGAGCATCCTGGTGCGTAACCTCCACTCAAATCAATGGGTTTGAGGCACCTAGCTGATTATAAAAAAATCCTATTAGATGCCTAAATACTTTTAAAATTTTGGCCCTGTTATATAAGGCTTGATTTGTATGGGGTCTACTTGTGTGTCCAATTTTGCATGCAGAGACACATACATTTGTTAAAAATTGTCAGCTGTGAGCACAAGTGATAGGGTTATTATATACTGTGATTCTCCTGCCACAGAATTTGCAATGGAGTTGATTCCTTGCAAGCTATACTCTAGCTAAGTATATCTATGTTTCATTTGGAAAAAAGCTGTTTCTTGCCTTCACTGTTATGTAGATGACACTAAATTCAGATTTTAAGGTTAACAGATAGCGTTTTCATTCTGAGTCCTCAGACAGCCTAAACGATTGTGTTGAAAAGTGCCAACGTTCATCTCTGTGAGTTGACTCTGAAAACATATTGATGACCATTTAAACGTCACCATTGTTAACGATTTCACTCCTGATCATTTTAGCAGAAAGAACAGGATAATCTGGAGCTTCTACCAGATTCTCAAACTACTTTCCATACCCTCCAATGTTCCAAGAGGCTCAGCTGTTTCCTACGCTTCAGCTTCTCACCAAAACATCTTCTACCATGCAGTAATGTGTTGTCAATACAAAAATCTGGAACATACTGGTACTGAAAACAAAGTGTTGGGACAGCATACAAATATACAGAATTTAATATAAAAACAACCAACTTGGAGAACACTATAGTGATCATACTACACCTCTACCCTGATATAATGCTGTCCTTGGGAGCCAAAAAAAACTTACTGCATTATAGGTGAAACCGCATTATATTGAATTTGCTTTGATCTGCCAAAGCGCGCAGCCCTGCCCCCCGGAGCGCTGCTTTACCGCGTTCTATCCGAATTCGTGTTATATCGGGGTAGAGATGTACTCACTTTTACTACTCACTTGCTCTTTCTTTTTTAATCTAAATGAAGCTGCCACACCAGAGTCCCAGGGATCATGTCACAGAATTAGGCTCCAGCTTGCTGCAGAGTAAGACGGCCCTTTGTAATAGATTTCCATTTCTTGTACGTACAGAGGGCAGAGTTTGCTTGGGTCACAATTAATTTAGACAAAGGAGCTAGAAATATGGGAAGCAATATATTCACTGAAGAGCTTTTCAGCCTCCTCTTTACTGAGCACCTCACTCCTGTTGAAGGGCCATGCCTAGCTTCATCCTTTAACACCGAATTAGAATATCTTTTGGACTAATGGGGCCATTAATTCCTTTTACACTCCAGGAGGTGATTTAAATAAGTTAACCATCATGATGTTCCATTCATTAAGTGCACTATAATTGGCTCCCTTATCTGGGATATTTCTGGATTTGTACAAGGTTAAACCACCCTTTTAGGATTATGTCAGGGAAGACAAGTATACCAACCATAAAAGACTGGTTTGCATAGGTAGATACAAAACAGTATGATATCTTGCTTATAAATTCAATTCTGCCTATCTAAGTTTTTAGCAGATTCTCATGGCCACGGAATCTGCACTGCACCTAGCCACCTCATGTTGAGTTCTGCTCAGACTAAAATACCCCATAGGTTGTGGTGTGGGTTCTTCTCCCCAAAGAGGGGGCAGAGAATATGAAGACAGCAAGAAGTCATGAAGACACTGATCTATCTTGAAAGATGAGAACATAAAAAAAGTGACAAGCAGCAGGCTCTCTCTCCCCGAGTCAAGAGTCCTCTTCCTCTATCCTCCTTCCCCCACCTCCCCGTGTAGATACTTGAAGAGGAAGACAGACAAATTAAAAAATGAAGGGAAGAGAGACTGCTGTTTTGGGGGTTTGTCAAAAGGGAACAGATGAGCCATAACCCTGTGATAATGCAGATGCCCAACTCATTAGCAAAAGCTCCAAAAGGAAAGGTAAGTCATTCACTCAGTTAAATATTATAAAACCAGAGATCACTGGACACCAGTATAAATTGTGCGACTGCAGACAGCAAACTACCTTCCCTTCTACCCCCACCGGTATGTTCATAAATGCACACATCTCCTACTCTTCCCTGCAGGCTCATCATATTTTCAAAATAAACTAGGGTTCTGTGCAAGGGGGAAGGTCACAAGGAAGCATTTCGGTGAAGTGCAAGGGAGGTAAGTGGGGAAACAACAGGGGCATTCTCTTCTTTCTCTCACCCCTGCTCCCTTTGAAAATGAAAATTGGGAAAACTACAGTAACAGGCAGGGTGGGAGAAAACAGTATTTACCCTCCTGTGATCCTTTTAGCATTCCCAACTTCTACCCCACCAATCCATCTCGGACCCTGTCATCTCCTGGTCTCCCCCTCATTCCTGCCCACACAGCCTTTACCAATTCACCAATCAACTCCATTTGGACCTGCACTCAGATCTGCCTTCCCATCCCTCTCCTGGCTCAGAGCCTCCCCAAGAGCCTCCAACCTAACCTGCACCACCCATCCACACCCATTTATGCAGACACAGAACCTCTCCTCTCCATACCCGATTTCTCCGCTGCTTAGAAGCATCCTCCTCAGCTCTAAGACACTCTCTCCACCCTCCCTCACCTGACATACAAAACCCTCTCGCTCAGAATTTGTCCCCCTCCTACATGCGCACCATCAATAGCTCCCCTCCCCCACCTTCCCCAGCTCAGAAACACCCCTTACTTGTTGCTTTACATGGAGAATCAGGAAAAAAGGTAAGAGGGATACAATTTCCTCCCTCTGAGGGAAGGATCTGAATGAATCCCACAGAAGCCTACATTTTCTGCTCTGTGCCTCCTCTGTGTGCTGCCTACAGGGCTAGATACTTGTAGGGATTCCTGTTTTCTGCCTTTCTGGGGCAATTCTGGACTATAATCACTCTGAAGCCTGCATTCCCTTTGTAGTAAAGTGGCTACTAAGAAGTTAACTGAGTCACTCAGAGTATTATGGGATGGAGCCTTGATTCACCTTTGCACCTTACTTCCTATCTTGTGGGGTTGTACCAGGTTTTTAAATACATAGTTCCAACAATAAAGCAGCATATTCTTTAAGGCTTTAATAATTGTAAGTAAAAGTGTGTTATTCTATCCCCTGGGGGGTGGGGTGGGGGCCCTGTACAGAACCCTTCCATTGTGCCTCCCTCCCTCTGCTGCCTGCAATCTATGTGCTGCAGGACCAGCGATCTCCAGTGGCAGCCAGGTGTACTGCACACTACACGGTGTCTGGCAGGCAGGTGTCATATGTCTGGGGTGGTTTAGCCCAAGTTGCTTCTAGTGACCTGCTACCCCTGCAGACAATGATAAAAAAGGGTGAAACAGCATGAAGACATGACAGAGGCTGAGATGCCTGCTATTGCCAAGTAAGGCCACTTGTTGGCTTGGTGCCTTGAGAGTGATTGCAAAAGGAACAATTCAACAGCTGAGCTGTCGTGCTGCTAAATTTTAGATGTATTTAAGAGACTTGAGGAAGGAAGGCTCCATCAATCAGAAACATGGCCCACTTTTGTGAAGTTGGGATTGACATAGACCAACTGAGTATGGGGCCAAACACAAAAAGGGCTGACACACCCTGACTGGGAAGCAGCAGCAGCTAGAAGGTGATGAATTGTGGAAAAGGGTGGCCCATATAATTTACATGACCAGAAACTACAGCGGTCTTGGTTGCAGCTACATAGCCAACATTTTCAGTTTAGAGTACAGGAGTTAAACAGAACAGCACTGGGGGGTGGCTGAGCTGGTGTCCAACTGGTATCACAAAGTTACAGCAAAATAATTCAATTCAGTCCAACAGGAGGAAGAGACTTTTCTTTTTCCAAAGCCCCAGGGCTGATCACCTAGGCATCCTCATAAATAGTAGTTTACTGGGATGCAGCATTGTCCAGTCGATACCATATTGTACTAACAATCAGGAAACCTGAGTTTTATTTCCAGCTCTGCTAGTGACCTGTTTTGAGACTTTGAATCTCTTTGCGTCTCAGTTTCCCCATCTATAAAATAGGATTAAATATTTACCTATCTTTGTAAGGCACCTTGAGATTTTTTGGATGAAAAGTGCTAAGTAGTATTATTGCTAAAGTCTCTATAGACACTATTACTGTAGGCACTACAGTCTGTGGCTACCCTTTGCCACATGAGAGGGAAACTGACCTGTATCATCATGTGACTGGGGATGAGAAATGTAGTTTAGCCACTTATCACTCCCATGTGTCACACCCTTATTACAGAAGCCTGCTAGCTGCCAGAATTATTCTTCAGCAACTCCACAACACACAGGACACCACCTTCAGGAAAAACCCTGGCACTACATGACACCCCAACATCAATTTATCATCAAGACTACCCCTAACCAGAACTATCTGTACACTCCAAGGGACTGAACTTCTACCCCACCACAGAACCAAATACCATACTGACATGTGGAGAATTAGAAGACTTTTCACCAACTCTGCCTCAAAAAAATTCTTTCCCAACAATGACACCAACACCCACAATTACCACATCCCCATTAACAGTCATAAGAAACAAGAGCCATCTGACTGGATACCCCACTGTTGACAAAAAACCGCACACTTGATCATTACATTGATAGTTTTTTTCCCCCTGAAGCAGAATGAAGTCCTTAATCACCACATCTACCACAATCTCTCCACTGCTGAGAGGATATCTATACAGTACCTGAAATCTAACCACCAAACAAGCAGACAAAGGTGGTGCCATCATGGTTGAGAACTATGATGATTACATCAATGAGGACAATGACAAAACTGACATCACTTACCATAAAGAACTCAAAGACTACTCAACCCCACAATTCACTGAGGGATTTATGAATATTATCATATCCTTTCCCAAACAGTTCCAAGAGAAATGGTACAACCTCATCCCCCAAGAACCCACCCCAGGGACCTTCTACATACTTCCTAAGATACATAAACAAGGGAACCCAGGCAGACCCAACATATTTGGCCATGGCACTATTACTGAAGGACTATCAGGACTCATAGAAACCATCCTCAAACCACTCATCACACAAAGGACGAGCTTCTAACTTCCTCATGAAACTCTGGAAGATTAACAACATCCCTCAGAAGACCATCCTTGCAGCCATGGATGTCACCTCCCTATATACCAACATCCCTCACAATGATGGCATATAGAGGTCTGCCTCAAATATCCACAAGACAATGGACAACTCCCTGACATCCATCCCAAACACATCCCTAAACTCATCTGTTTCAACCTCACTGTAAGCGTGCGGACTCACCCCTGTGGCGCCTCCTGCTGGTTGTCTGTGGGAATTAGCTTGTCCCAGCTCCGGAGCGCCCTCTGCAGGCTGGTGATCCGCCTTACCTCACTCTGGCCCCCGTGTCCCTCCCAGGACCTGGTGCCCCTTCACTGGGGTTGTGCCCCCCTTGCAAAACCCCGTCAGTCTCAGGGTCTCCCCCTCACAGGGGAACCCCCACCCACTATCCCCACTTCTTCTCAGTCTTAGGCTACTGCCTGTCCCCCTCTAGCCCCCACTCACTGGGGTGGACTGCAGTGTACGCCACTCATCATAGGCAAAGGGGGTTTTGGACCTGCTGCCTCTGCCTACCCACGGGCTGTCCCCTGCAACCCCATTACCTAATAGACCTGTCAGCAGGCCTGCAGCCTGGAGCTTTCCAGGCTGGAGCTCCCAGCTCCTCTGGCCCTTCCCCAGCCCTGCTTCAAATCTAGGTTCCTGCTAATCCTGCAGCAGCCAGGCCCTTCTCCCTCTACAGACAGAGGGAGACTGTTTGCTCCTGGCTTCCCTGGCCTTTATAGGGCCAGCTGGGTCTGTTTGGGGGCGTGGCCACAGCTGAGGCTGTTTCTCCCAATCAGCCCAGCTTTTCCCCCTGCCACAGCCCTCTCGGAGGGCTGTTTTAAGCCCTTCCGGGCAGGAGCGGGTGACCACCCCGCTACACTCGTCCATAACAATTTTATATTCAAACACATTGTAGTGGGTTAGCGGTGGTCCCTCCCCCACTAGCTCAGTGGGAGGCCTCTCCGCCTCACTACATACACACTTTGTCCAAACGTGAACAGCCATAGATACTAGAATGGCTCCCCAGCATGGCAACCTCCTCATGGGCCACCAGCAATTCTGGGCCCCAGAGTAGAACAGTCAATGGGCCCCCTAGAAAGGGACGGCTGAGGTTTACGACACTACTTTTTATCCTATTGATAACACATTAGAACACATAAGTTGTGGCGTTGCTTGAAGTAGTTAACTCTTTTTTCCCCAGTTACAGCACCAGTATTAAACAAATTGTGAGCCTAAATATAAGATGTAGAATTTGTTATTTTGAATTATATTTTTAAATTAAATAAATTCATTATGGAATGAAATTGGAGAGAGTCCAGTGGAGGGCAACAAAAATGATTAGTGGGCTGGGGCACACGACTTATGAGTTGAGGCTGAGGGAACTGGGCTTATTTAGAAAAGAAGAATGGGGGAGGGATTTGATAGCAGCCTTCAACGACCTGGTATGAAATTAATTCTTTATAGGATATGAAGGATAGCATACAGTACATATGCTATGGAAGAGGAAGTTAAAATAAAACATACAACACAAATATTTGTTGCTAGGAAAAATATTGGACTTTATCTGATCTTGAGAGGAAAAATCATTTGTATGCATGTGCTGAATGTGGGGCTTTGTATCTTTGGACAGAGACCAATCTTATTGATAGTGATATACTGAACTGCCTGAAAACATCATAGCCAAAGATGCCTTCCTGAATATTGCTAGATATTTTTTTAAGATACAAATATGCGAAGTGACAATGATATTCACTGAATTGTGTGTGTGCGCGCAGTGCTGTGCCAGCTAGTGCCCAGCGAGCTGCTGCCAGCTGCGCTGCTGGGCGGTGCTCTTCCGGCACGGCCAGGTCTTCCACATGCCCACCCGGCTGCTGCCGATACCACTCCACGTGCACCTAGGAGCCCTGCAGCCCGCCTGGGTGAATTAAAAGTTCCCGGGGCTCCCAGCTGCCGCCGCTGCTAGAGCAGCAGTGGCGGCCGGGAGCCCCTGGGCCCTTTTAAATTGCCCAGGCTTCTGGGCAATTGCCCCCTTTGGGTCCCCCCATCAGCGGGCCTGTGAGCCACCTTGAGGAAGAATTTCTGGACATATGCACCACAAGAATCAATGATATACTAAGATACATGAATGTGTTTTCATCCTCTGGACAGATGACCTAAACACCCTCCAATTTCCAACATAGCCTTAACAACTACCACTGATCCATCAAATACTCTCTAGAACCTCACGCACCAGCATCAGCTTCCTGGACACCACGATCAGCTTGAACAATGGAATCCTGCAGACCACTACATACAAGAAACCCACAGATTGTCACACCTACTTTCACAGATCCAATAACCACCGCAAACATACTAAAACATCTTATCTATAGCCAGGCACACAGATGCCACAGAATATGTTCCAAAGAGAAAGCCCAGGATACATCTTAACACACTCAGAACTGCCTTCACCAAACAAGGACACTCCAGAGAAATAGATTGCATTATGGAATGGGCCATTCAAATACCCCAAGAGAACCTGCTTCAATACCTCCACCAACTGGATACCCCTAGTTGTCACCTACTACCCCACGTCAGAACACCTATGGGCTATCATTAAACAATTACAAACCATACTTGACGGAGACCCCATCCTGAAATAAATCTTTTCAGAACCCCCTCTTCTGGCCTTTAAACAGCCCCCCAACCTTGCGAAGCTCATCATTAGAAGCAAGCTCCCTACAGACCAGGACCCCACTAACTCAAAGTGGCATCAGACCCTGCCATAAGTGATGTAAAACCTGCAGATGTATCTCCACTGTTATGATGATTAGATCTCCAACAACACAACCCTCAAGATCCATAGGTCCTACACACGCCTATCACAACATGTTGTGTACCTCATCCAGTGCACTGAATGCCCCAATAACCAATACGTGGGTGAAACAAGACAATCATTGCATTCTTGAATGAACTCACAAAAGACAAGACAAAAAACACCATATCACCCATGGGCAAACACTTTTCTGGAAGCAATCACTCCATATCTGACCTCTAGTCCTCAAAGGAAACCTGTACAACACCTTCAAAAAAGATGAGCCTGGGAGCTTAAATTCATAACTTTGCTAGACACCAAAAATCATGGTCTTTTTATAAAGACACTGGCTTGTTGATTTATTACAATCTGTAACCCACTAACCCCTGGTTTTTGTCATATGACTGCGGAGGTGTTAAGTGGCCACTTCACCTCAAATGGTCTCTCACAATGTGTTAGCTACTTATGCTGAACAATCTATTCCACCTTGTATTTAGCTATGATGCTCTGTGTACCTTTCCCAGACCTGAAGAAAGGGCTCTGTATAAGCTCAAAAGCTTGTCTCTCTCATCAACAAAAGTTGTCCTGTAAAAGATATTGCCTCACCCATCTTCTCTCTCCAATGTCCTGGGACTCACACCACTACACCATCGCTGCAAACAACTCAGGTAATGAGACAGTTAATCCCATGATTGGCCTTTAATGGAAATACTGACTCCTTCACATCTTACCAGACAATTTCATAATATAACCTTGTTTTTCTCCTATTTTGTCTTGGTTGCCAAAGTGCCCAGACTATGTCATGTTAAATGGAGTCAAATTTACTACATGACAACCATGGTACTAGTGCCATTTTAATGAGTGGACAGGATGTAAATAATGAACTTTTAAAATGTTTACTATGGTCACAACTATTATTCTTCAATGGAGATCTCAATAGTGACTAATAACATGCTGCGGCCAGCACTTGATCTGGTAGTTTGTGGGAAGAGATTTATGTTATAAAAATTGACATCATGCATCAACTTTTCCCCTATCTTTATTAATAAATCAATAAGAAGTCTGAGGTGTGAACTTCCTGTACTGCAGATTAACCACAATTCAAGCATTGGGTGTTTTTTGATATCTCATAGCCAATGGCTGTAAAAATTCACCTTTGTTATCACTCCAGCTTTTTTCCATTTTCTATAGATAGATGTAGTGGTACAAGGGTAAGGAGGGCACAGGATAGTTATAATTTTCTTTTGCCTTTTTGGAATACCTGCCACTCTAGTTTGGAAATAAGGCACTTTTTTTTAATTAGTTTTCCCACGAAATTGGAGAATGATGCATATGTTTTTGAAGACAAAAATGAAACTGGTGCTAAGAATGTGTAGTTCTGACAGACTTAACAAATGTGAACTGCCCTAAAAGTTGGATATCACAAGTTGGCAAGCAGGTTGGTGAAGTCTGAAACAGGTTCTCTCCTAAGAGCCCCAGCTTGTACTACACTTTCAAAATTTACTTGGACATATCACCAAGAAACTACATCAAAAGACTTATTCAGAAAACATGAGATACCCAAATGAAATCTCATTAAAAACATTTGACATGAAATATGCAACACCCCCCCGCAAAAAAAACCAAAAACAAAAACAGAACAGAAACAAAAAACCACCACCAAAAAACCCCCCGAACACCCAACCCTGTACAACTTGAATTTATTCAAGTTATGGGCCATGAAATTGTAAAAATATCAGCTCCTTTAATCAAACATATATACTGTAGGTCAAAACATTTTCAGATCATGTGTTAAGATTAACTATCATAAATGCAGAACTGTCAGTCATTTTGGCAACAGTTTCTAAAGGTAAATGTTAACTTTTTTTTTTAACATGAGCTTCAAAGATTGATGGGACTGAATGCACTGGAGAGAAGAGTTAGTTAACGTTTTAGAATGGTTCACACATTCTAAAAGGAGAACTAAACAAAAACTGTGGTTATTTTGAGAAAACATTGGACAATACATTATGGGAAATTTTGTGCTTGGGAAAAGTGCCACTCTATTTGACTCCCTTATCAGACTAGACCCTACAAGGGCCTGCATCAGCACTCCATTGGTCATACCCATAGAGGGGAGGGCAAAAAGACTGAGGTGCTTGACTGCCTGCCTGCCTTGGGGGCTCAATATGAAGTAGTAATCTTTAATAATCTGGAGGCAAATGAGAAATAAATAAATAAGCAAGCAAGGTTATTTCAAACTACATGAGCAAGCTGATATAGAAACATTTTAGTTTACTTCAGAACTTGGTTCACACAATTCCTAGCACTTGATTGTATGAGAACAGACTCAGTCGGTGAAGCCCACCTCAGACTTGATTCAGTTACTCTCCCACATAGCCTATATTGTCAGGGTTCTTATAGAACTCAGGCGGAGTGTAAGGTTATCATCTGGCTGTGAGAGTGGTCATAGTACTTCCCTCTGAGTAAGGGTATCAGAATCTGGCTCTATGAGAACAGAACTCCACCACAAAATGCCATTCTTAACTTTAAAACCTCCTTCTTGCTCCAAACTAGTGTTCAACACTCAGCACAGCACTGCAAAGCGACTAAACTTTGTATAGCTTAGAGAACCTTTCAGGTTTATACAGGTGGACTCTGACTTGGTCAGTTTCCCATTAAAACTGATGTAGAGGCAGGCTGTTTGCTTCTTGTAAGATGTGAAGAGCTACTGTGATTTGTAGGCTTCTCATGCAGTAAACATAAAACACATATAACAGTTTGGTTGGATTTCAAATGAGATGTCTCATTAAATACAACAGTTTTACGCTCATTAAGTAGAGTGCCAAACAAGGAAGAAAATGCTTGTTTTATTGTAACAGCTCTGTAATAAAAAGGTAGGAAATGCCATACTGGAGCAGACCCATATTCCACTGTAGTGGGGCGGCTGCCCCACTCCATGAGAAAAAGGGCTGGAACAGGCCAGAGAGGCTGCACAGACCAGCAGCCAATCAGGCCAGGCTGAGCCCTATATAAAGGCTGCAGCAGAGAAGAGAGGGCAGTCTGTTCTTGACTAGCAAGGGAGGAGGACTGGCTTCTGAGGTAAGCTGGTAGCACCTTGGACAGAGCAGTGCTGGGCAGGCTCAGGGGAGCAGAAGGAAAGCTCCAGGCTGATACTTGTCAGGGTGAGGGCCCTGAAAGAAAGGGCTCAGAAGGTGCAAGGGCCAAAGGGAAGTGGCCCACGGAGTGCGAGCAGGAGGGGGGAGAAAAGGAGGGCAGGACATGGCTGGTGGCAGAGGGTCTCTGGGCTGGGACCAAGAGTAGTGGGTGGGCCTGGGTTTTCCCTCCTCCCCCCTTACATTGTACCTGCCCATGGAGAAACGTGGCCCGATACAGACTGTGGCTTGCCCCTGAGGCAAGGGGATAGACTTTGGGGCTGCAGTTGGCCACGAGGGCAGGTGCAGACTGAGGACTGCGGATACCCACAGAAGGGGAGAGAACCGAGTGGGGCACAAGTGGAGGGCTGTGTCCAGAAGAGGATGCCGCAAGCCAGGAAGCAATGTGGGTCCCAGACAGCACAGCCGAGCTGACAACGGGCAAGACACCACCCGCAGAGGGTGTTCCACAGCTGAATGAGCTAATTCCCAGAGCAAGGCAGCAGGAGGCGCAGCGGTGGTGAGTCTGCAACCCATTACATCCACCTATTCCAGTATTCTACGTCTGACCCTGGCCAATGCCAGATGCAGGGCCATCCCTAGCTATTTTGGTGCCCTACGCAGCCCCCCCCATTGGGGGGGCTGTGTGGGGCCCCAGGGCTCCATGCGGGAGATCGGGGGAGATCGGGGGGGCTGGTCCCAGGACTCTGTGGGGGATGGAGGGGGGAGCGGGACTGGCCACTTCCTGCGGGAAGTGGAGTGACCCGGCCCCAGCCTGCCCTGCTCCCCTGGCTCCCAGGCTGGGGGGAGGGGAGAACCGCCCCCCAACACTTGCCGCGGCTGGGGAGCCAGGGGAGCGGAGCAGGCTGGGGTTGGGTCGCTCTACTTACCGGTGAGTGCAGGCCTGATGGAGGACGCTTATGGAGTCCTCAGGGGAGTGGGGGTGGGAAGAGGTAGGGCTGGGGCGGAGAAGGGACAGGGGCCCGGGGGAATTGCTGCGTACTTTGCGTATGGGTAAGGATGGCCCTGGCCAGATGCTTCAGAAGAAGGTGTAAGTAACCTCACATTAGGCCAGGGGTCTCAAACACGCGGCCCGCGGGGTGATTTTCTGCGGCCCGTGAGCCCCTCGCAGCCCCCCTGCCCTCCCCCAGTGTTTACCAGAGCGGTGGCTGGACGTGCACCGGGAACAGGGCAGGCTCCCTGCCTGCTCTACCCCTACGCCGCTCCGGGAAGAGGCTGTCACGTGGGGAAGGGGGGGCGGAGGGGCTGTGTGTGGCTGTTACTTTAGGTCGCACCCCGAGCAGCTCCCATTGGCCGAGAACGGGGAACCGTGGCCAATGGGAGCTGCTGGCAGCGGTGCCTCAAGCAACAGAAACGCACAGCCCCTCCGCGTTTCAGCCTCTTGCGGGGGCAGGGCAGACAGGCAGGCAGGGAGCCTGCCCTGCCCCCGGAATGCGCTGGGCCAGATCCTGCCCCCTGAACTCCTCCTGCAGCCGAACCCCCTGCCCTGAGCGCCCTGCCGCACCCTGCACCCCGACCCCCTGCCATACCCTGCACCCCTCCTGCACCCTGACCCCCTGCCTCACCCTGCACCCCTCCTGCATCCCAACCCACTGCCCTGACCCCTTGCTGTACCCCTCACCCCTCCTGCACACCACACCCCAACTCCCTATCCTGAGCCCCCACCACACCCCACACCCCTCCTGCATCCCCTGGGGGCAGGGAGGGGGCAGAGTTGGGGTGGAGATTTTGGGGAAGGGGTTGGAATGAGGGCAGGTAAGGGGTGGAAAGAGGTGGGGTGGGGCCTCATGAAAGGGGTGGAGTGGGGGCGGGAGGGGGGAGGTGTCAGTAATGCGGCCCTCAGGCCAATGTACTAGTCCTCATGTGGCCCTCATGGTCATTTGAGTTTGAGACCCCTGCATTAGGCAGATGTGGGGTAATCCCACTCCCCCCCCCCCACGGCTTCTTCATCATTGTACAAGTCTAGTTTAAGCCTTGAAGCAACCACGGACAGTCAAATTAAAGCAGATATAAAAATCCGTGGACATTTCCCATTCTTCCTGTCATGGACCACATTCCTTCCATTAACAGAGGAGACCAACATAATCCATAATATGTTGTTTTGCCTATGTTAAAAATTCTTCCAGTCATCTTGTTGAGCTCTGGTGTCTCCATGCTTTGGAGCAAGGACTTAATATTTGGTAGTGGGGGTGGATTTCCATTCTGGTGTCCCTTCCTTTCCCCCCTGTGACTGGAGGGGTGATAACAGACCATTTCACCAGCTGGAATGGCTCCTTGAACTATATGTTAACTACTTATGCTAAACAACCTGTTCCACCTTTTATTTAGCTGCAACTCTGAGTACATTTCCCAGATCCGAAGAGCGGCTCGGTTTAAGCTTGTCTCTCTCACCAACAGAAGTTAGTCCAATAAATCTATCTATCTATCTCCTCACTCACCTTGTCTCTCTAAAATGTGTTAGTTTCTCAGCTCAGTTCTCCAAAGAGTGTTTCTGGACTGGGCTGTGGAGGCTAAGCAAGACTTTCTCTGCAATTGTTTCTCCAGGCAATTGTGCTGCCGAGCACAGGAACTGAAATCAGGTACACTCTCTCCCCCACCCCCACATTTTCAATGCTCCCCATTCTGGGCCCAAGGAGCCACCCAACTCTAATGTAGAGGGAATAAGGATCTGGTGAGGCTGGGAAAGGAGCATGGGAGTACAAGCCTGTGTGCACGTGGGGTGCGGGTCAGGGACAGATAGGATGAGGAGCCCAGGTGGTGGTGGGAACTGGCTGGGCAAGGGGCTGGGGGAAGAGGGCAGAGAAGCAAACCAGATCAGATGAGAAGCCCAGGGCTGAAGGTGGAGACTGGGACTGCAGCATGGGATTATGTAATTAAAGACTAGCATAATGCACACAAACACAATGGGGGCTAAACTAAGGTTCAACAGGCAACCTTGATTCTAGCATTTTCTAATTTTGAGTGCTTGATTTTGCAACTTTAATAAATTAATTTACTGCAGTCTGTGTGCACTCTAGGCTATAGGCTACCCTAACATCATTTCAGAGATAGAGGCAGGGCCGGCTCCAGGGTTTTGGCCGCCCCAAGCAGCCCCAAAAAAAAAAGCCGTGATCTGCGGCGGCAATTCGGCGGGAGGTCCTTCGCTCCGAGCGGGAGTGAGGGACCGTCCGCCGAATTGCCGCCGAATACCTGGACGTGCCGCCCCTCTCCGAAGTGGCCGCCCCAAGCACCTGCTTGGTAAGCTGGTGCCTGGAGCCGGCCCTGGATAGAGGTTTAAAAAAAAAAAAAAAAGGGATGATTCTGAGTTCTTTCAGTTAACTGAACTCCTGTGCAGCCCTGGAATTGTTACAACTCCTAGAGTTGCCCAGAGTAGCAGCAAGCTGCTGAACTTCAAAGTAACAGCTACAACAGGGGTAGGCAACCTTTCAGAAGTGGTGTGCCAAGTCTTCATTTATTCACTTTAATTTAAGGTTTCGTGTGCCGGTAATACATGTTAATGTTTTTTAGAAGGTCTCTCTCTCTAAGTCTGGGGGGGGGTGGAGGTCAGGGCAGAAGGCTGGGGTGTTCGGCTCGTAGGGATGCTCCCAGCCCACTGCCCTGAGCGGCTCATGGCAGGGGGCTGGGAGGGATATGCCCTGTTCCATCCCCTTCCCCAAGGCCTGTCCCTACCTCTCTCTGCCTGCTCTACAGAGCAGGGAGCACGCTGCGCTCGGCTCTGCTCTGCTCCCCCTCCCCCTCGCAAGGGCCATCGCCGAGAGGGATGGGGAGGAGGAGGGGCCGGAATGCACCATGCTGGGGGAAGAAGCGGGGGAGGGGGAAGCTTTGCTGCCGCAGGACCAAGCTTCTGCCCCCGCAGGGGAGAGCGGTGGGCGGGGGGGCTGTGTGGGGCGGGGGGCCGGGACCCCCCCCACCGCTCTCCCCTGCGGGGGCAGGAGGCAGAAGCTTGGTCCTGCGGCAGCCAAGCTTCCTTCCTCCCCCGCTTCTTCCCCCAGCATGGCGCATTCCGGCTCCTCCGCCCCCTCCTCCTCCTCCTCTCACCGGGCAGGCAGCGTGCCACTCAAAATCGGCTCGCGTGCCGTGTTTGGCACGTGTGCCGTAGGTTGCCGACCCCTGAGCTACAACAAGATGGCAGCAGATCAATGAGGCTACCCCAATAAAAAGGGGTTACAAGTGGACATCCAAGACCACAATTTTAAAAAAGAACCTTCCTTTTGCACGTGTGTATAAAAGTGAGTCAGTTTAAAAATGGGGCCCACATTTTTAATCCACCCTGATTTCCATATTTAAAAATCAATGATTTAAAAAAAAGATTTTTTTTATAAAATGCTTTTTGAGGGGAAAAAAACAAGATAGTTTTAATTACGATACATTATAGCTCACAGGTCTCATCATAGGGATTATAAATTCTAATTCTACAGTATGAGGCAATATATTCATGTAATGTTTAAGAAAAGTTTTGTAAATGAGTTCCAATAGTTGATTAGGGACCCAATTTTATGGGGTTCCAGGGGCTTCTGTACAGATTATTTAGGTTAATCTTTCTATCTACCCACTGGGACTCAGTGCTCAGACTAGAAGATACCAGCAGAGATTCTTAGTTTTGCAGTTCTCAAAGTGTGGATTTGTGTCTCCAGAGATAATATGCTTGTTAACAGCAAAAATATTTTTAAAATAAATAAATATATAGAGGTGAGAAATAAGAGACCTCAACCCTATTGTCCTTCTGCAAATTTGTGTACAGAGTCAATCCCTTACCTCTCTAAAAGTGCAAAGTTTCAAAAAGTTCAATGAATAGAAGATTGTTGGGGGCGGAATAGATCTGGACAAGGAGAAGTCTGGAGATAAATATGAGAAAGGAGGGACAAGCAGTAAAAACAAAAGTGAAACTGTTTGAGCAGCATATTCCAGAAGTCTTGAAGTCTGAGTGTAGCCTTCATTGATTTGAGATTTACCATACAATTCTCTCGCTAGAAGGGAAAACCTATAATGGCAGCAGCCCGTAAAAGAGACCCAGTTTGGGAATATTTTAATGAAGTTCCTCTACCTGTGGGTAAGAGGGGCATGCGTGCAAAATGCAAACAGTGCAACAAAGAAATGCAAGGCCTGATTGCCTGAATGAAACAACATCATGAGAAGTGTTCCTTCTCAGGAGGAAGCTGCGTTGAAGATAATGAAAGGAACATGTCTGAACATGCAGGATCTTCACGTTGGTAAACTTTTTTATTTCATACTTCTTTCTTAAGGACTGCCTGTCTTCCTTCTGTACTATTCTTGAATTCTCATGTTTGAGCCAAAAATATAGTTGTTACTCTATCATTTTAGATGCAGTTGTGATAAAAAAATAAACAGCTAAAATAGGCATATCTTCCTTTTACAATTTCACCTTTAAAATAGTACTGTCAGTGAATGCAATGAGTAATACTAAGTGAGCAGTATGGTAATAATAATTAAATAACTGCATTGACTTATTTTGTTTAGGAGAATCCATCCTCAACATACAGGATTCTGAAGACTAGCCACTTTCAAGATCACCATCATTTTCGATAGTTATCTGCCAATGATAGTGTTTCAGTCACATCATGTATGTCGCTAGCCACAGCATAGCACCTGTAGCAAAAAGAAAAAAAAAATCTCCATCATCCAGAAACAACCATAGAAACATTTGTGTTAAGAACCAGCAGATTACAAAAAGAAGTAATTGATGAAAAAATTGCCCGGTTTGTTTATGCAACAAACTCTTCTTTCCATAGGATTGAGAACCCACACTTCATTAACATGGTTCAGTCATTAAGACCAGGATACAGTCCGCACAACAGAGCAGATGTCGCAGGCAAATTGCTGGATAAAGTGTATGAAAGAGAAATTGAGCAGTGTGCAAAAAGTCTAGAGGGTAAAATTGTTAACCTGAGTCTTGATGAGTGGAGCAATGTCTACAATGATCCTGTTGTATGTGTTTGTGTGACAACAGAAGAAGGGAATGTCTTCCTTACAGAAACAACTGAGACATCAGGAAATGCACACACAGCAGAATACTTACAAGAAGTAGCAGTAAAAGCTATAACAAACTGAAAAAAAATTCAAATGTCTAGTACACAGCATGGTCACAGACAATGCTGCAACTATATCCAAGATGAGAAGAAATTATTTAGAAGAGAGTCCCAAGCTAACAACATACGGTTGCAGTGCTCATTTGACATCAGTGTTCCAGAAATAAAGGCTAATATTGTTGAAATTGCAAAATACTTCTGTAACAACCACTTTGCAGCAGCTGATCTGAAAAAAGTGGGAGGAACCAAGCTAACTCTCCCGCAAGACGTGCAATGGAACTGAGTAGTGGACTGTTTTGAGCACTATATCAAGACCTGGCCTAATCTGATGACAGTTTGTAAACAAAATCTTGGGGAAAAAAATAGATGGCACTGTCACAGCCAAAGTTCTCAACATTGGGCTTAAGAGAAATGTTGAACACATGCTGAGTGCCCTGAAGCCTATTTCTGTAGCCTTGAACAAAATGCAGGGAAATAGCTGTTTTACTGCTGATGCTGTTGAAATTTGGAAGGAACTGAGTGAGATCTTAAAAAGAGAAATATTCAATGACAGAGTTAAATTACAAGCATTAAAAAAACAAATGGGACAAGCACCATCTCCAGCTCATTTTCTTGCAAATATTCTCAATACTCAGTACCAGGGTCAAACCTTAACTGCTGAAGAAGAGGAGTTGGCTATGACATGGACATCCAGCAATCATCCCTCCATAATGCCAATTATAATAAACTTCAGAGCTAAGGGAGAACCATTCAAGAAATATTTTTTTGCTGATGTTTTAAAGAAAGTCACACCAGTGAACTGGTAGAAGTCACTTAAGCACTTGGATTCAGAGACTGTTGAAGTGATAATTTCACTTTTAATAGCAGTAGCTTCTTCTGCTGGTGTAGAAAGAATATTTTCTTCCTTTGGACTAATTCATTCCAAATTGAGAAATCGTTTGGGACCTGAAAAAGCAGGAAAGCTTGTTTTTCTTTTCCAGATTAGGAACAAACAGGAAAATGAAGGTGAAGATGACGGAGTTAGCTGCAGAAGCCAATATTTTAAGTTTCTCATGTTGACTTGGCTGACATAGTTGATTTGATTTTTTTTTTAAATATTTCATTTAACTATTTTAGTTAAACAATTAACAAGGAAACTTGAATGTTTAACTAAATTCAAACATTCATATGCTTTCTTTGTTAAAATATTATGTTTGCTGTTGAAGAAAAAAATCCAGAACACATAACGTTGTTGTTTTAGTTAAATTGTTTTATTTAAATGTCTGTCTGGTGATGTTCTCCTCCTAATATAGCACGGCAAGAAAATCCTCCAAATATTAATGATTAACCTGTTGAATCAGAGATAGTTCACCTCCCAATGACTTCATAAATATCGGCTTCAGTTACCTTTGATAAATGAAATAACCAAACAATTATTCATTTTCTGATATAGCTGTAAAACTAATCTGAAAAGTTTAAAAAAAAATCACTTAATGTATAGTGTGTACCTTCTAAAAATGAAACCTACATCTATCTCTGAATTGTGAAGAATATGTATTAAGATTATGACAACCAACAAGAATGCACTTTTATGTAGAAATCCATGATTAAATTGAGTCTTCCTGACTAGTGATCCACCCTGATGGAAATTATATCTATTTTATAGAGTTTTGCAGTAGGGATTCTGGCTTCTATTCAACCCTAGCACAATATTACTGTCATACTGTGTGCCACTCATGTCACTGTCTACCACATAAGATACAGGAGCAGGTTCAAGGTGTATCTGAAATCTGACAGCTCTTCAAGATCTAGTTTCTTTATGACAATATTTAAATAGGTGACCCATTAGTCACTTGTGCTGAAAAACAAGGCAATTCTGTCTAAGTACACACAGTACTGTGAACTTGCGATGAAAGCTTTTTTCCAAATGTTATGGATTCTCTGTTGTGGCTTCTGCTTGAAATGTTTTGCAGAAATGTAGATGCAGATAGAAACATGCTCTGACTTCAGCAACTGTACATACTAGATTGGATAAACAAGCTTGCTGCTGTTCTTTACTCTCTGCTTCCTCATATGCTTTTAACTTCAGAAAACAGATTTTTGCAGTACACTGTATGAAATATGTTGAGAAAAATATTACTCATTTAAAATCAAAATAAGGTGGAGGAGTGTATATATTATAAAGATTAATAGTTATACTTATCCTTTTGTGATTCTTACTTTAAAAGGATGCTTATCGTTAAGAATAATCTTCATACAAGGAAGGACACTGTAGTAAAGGATCCAATCTATATTACTTTGCTTTGTCACCATTCAGGACAACTGTACCTGTATTCCCTTTCTGTGGTCCACCAAGGGCACCCACGCTAGGCTTCCAGCTCTCAGACATTGCCTGTCTTGGGCAGAGACCCATGTCTCTCTCTCCCTCCCAAATGGTTTTTCTGGGTGGCTCAGTTCACCAGCCTACACGGTGATATTCCCCCATAAGACAGGTTTCCTAAACTGACCAGCATCTGTGAGTTGGTTGCTTTTTGAGTGCTATGAGCAGCTCTAATTGCCAGCAGTTGGAAGTTACCACAGAGCCATTTCTAAGCAAGTACATTTATTCTCAAGGTAAAATCATTACAGAGAAAACATACTAAAACAAGAACTTACATGCCTGCTAAAAGCTTACCCGATGTCACCTATCAGTCTTATAGGTCACTGGTAGGCCAAAGTGTTTCCAAATCTTCTAAAGGATTGGGGCCCCTCTTGGACAGAAGGTTCTGTCCATTTGCTGTCAGTATAAACTCAGGTTATTTATCCAGAAGTCCCTTCTTTGTCTGTTGATCTCTGGAGAATCCAGGTTTAACTAGTATATGCGAGCCTCTCCAAGTGGTGGTAGCTCGCTGGAGGTCTTACAACCTGAGTGAATTTGCCTAACCACCTCCCACTGTTCTTAATTCCTGGAGGGCTATAGTCTCCATCCCTTGCCATAGAATTGCACACAATGCCTGGTCCACAAGGATACATGAACTTAATACAGTAAGATCTCCCAAAGATATTGTAAGAACTGTCATATACCTCAGGGCAGTATGCTAAAGGCTTCCACTTTAACCATCATGATACAACAGGTCTCTGCAAATTTTAAGCCATCCTATTTCATAAAATACATGTGCCACATCAACACTATCTCCTGCCAACCAGCGTTTACAGACAGAATTGAATCCAATTCTGAATCCAGAATTCTACCAGGATCCCATAGGACATCTCAGTCTTACTTGGCACCTATAGAAGTCTCAATTTTTTTGTTCATCAGAAATGTCAAAGTGCTTTACAAAGAAAAGTACAGTGATCATTAACCTCCATTTACAGATGTGGAAATGGAACAAAAAAGAGTTGAGTGATAGAATCAAGTAACACATCAAGTCAGGACTGCTTCCAAAATTTGTTGGTGTTGGTACAATAACTGTGGAAACTATATCCTAAACCATGAAGGAAAGTGCAGTTGAAGGAACTCCAACTATTAAAGACTCAGGGGCTCAGACACTCGGGTTCGCCAAAGAGTGACAATGCTAGGCCTAGGCCATAGAGATAAAAGTCTAGTAAATTTAATAATGCTTCTGGCCTTTTCCCAAGACTCAATTTCTAGACAGTCTAAAAGTAAAGCACAACAACTGAAGGCAACACTCATAGGATGACTCTGAATTTTACCTCCTCTAACATAATTCTGTCATTTCACTTTACAGAATGTAGTGGACGTCAACACCCCAACAGTCAATGGCACCTTCATCACCTCATTGGTTGGGAAGAATCCCACTTCCATCAGTTCACCAGATCTACAAAGAAATCATCAATCCCAGTGCCTGATACAAGAGAGCTCAAGGTCACTCCTGCTGAAGCAACTCAGGAGGTTTCTTCTTATTCCTGCTAAGGAAGTAAAATAAATTTAATTAAGTCAACTAACCATGGAGAAATCATCCTGCTGATCACTAACTAGAAATTATTCCATGAAAATTTCTGTTGTGAATCCACATAATTATGAAATGAAAATTTGCTTTCCCAAAATACTTTGCAATTTCCTTTTAAAATGTTGCTGTTATGTCTTGCTATTGAACACATTTGCTGGAACATCTATGGGAAGTGAACACCAGATAGGGGGTGTGCTTACAATACATGTCATGTCAAAATTCTTTAAAAAAAAGAGTTCTATAGAATATTTATGGAGAATAGCATGCAGCATTCACCCAGATCTTGGCAACACAGCAGTAATCTTCTCCCCTTGTTGCTCCCACGATGAGGAATTTTGTGGGCAAGGTTTTTGGATGTTGTATCTAGCCGGAGCTAATTCACCTTTTGAAACACACACACACAGTACAGTGTTTTAAGCTGAAATGATATTGCTCAAATCTATTCCTCAACATGCTTTTGCTAAATTAATAGAAAGCTAAAACAAACATCCTCAGCTCTTTGTGAATTCTTTTTATTTACAGCTTGGCCTCCACAGAGGAAATAACCCCTGCCAGCTCTGAAGCAACCATTCCAAGTATCAAGCCCGAGAAGGAAATGTTGGCACAGGTATAGGGTGACCAAATAGCAAGTGTGAAAAATTGGAATGGGGTGGGAGGTAATAGGTGCCTATGTAAGCAAAAGCTCCAAAAATCAGTACTGTCCCTATAAAATCGGGACATCTTGTCACCCTACACAGATAGCACTCATCCCTTCATCTTTTAACTACCCCCAATGGAAGAGATTGAATATTTGGCAAATATATCTAAAGAGAGTACATGGGGCATGCAGGATAAGCTGACAAATTGCATACCTCATTATCCTGGGACAGAAACAGGTTTATCTTTCCAAAGAGATTCACAGATAGAATTAAAATTTGGTTAGGAAACTATTAGAATTGTCTAGAAGTCTGTATTCACTTTTAAAATATACTGTTAATTTTCCTCTTTTTCTTAATCAGATCCTGGGCATTTTCTTTGCCCCATATAGCAGAAGCTTATAAAACATGTTTAATAAAAAGTTTTCATTCTTTAATATGTAATTTGCATTCTTACCTTTACTTTATCTAAACAAGTGACAGCAGCTGCACAGAAAAAGGTTCTGCTATTCAACCCATGATGCAATTATTATAGTTCCTCAAGGAACCAGCTCATATAAACCAGTTCCTGTTCTAACAAGGCAAATACCTAAATTTATTCTGACTGCCCCTTTTCACATTTTAGTCACCCAGTGAGGGGCAGTGATGATGTATGTGTCTTAAACTGCTCTCAGATCAGTACCTGGTGTTTCTTTGCCCGATAATGGAAATTCATTACACTGCAATAAAAATTCAGTGCCAGGACAGCTTGTTCTTGCTGTAATTTGCTGGTTGCAATCTTGGTCCTTCCTCCGAGAGTGGCAGGGAAGTGATTTCTAAGAATAGACGGCAGGAGCAAGCATACATAGCAAAGGAAAAGGCTTTGAATTTGCAAAGTGGAGAAAGTACTATGATTGCATCAGCCCCATTGAGAGGTTGGATGCAGAGTGGAAATGAATCAGCCTGATGTGGGATCAGTCAGTGACAAACTGCCAAATCCAAAAAGTAAAGAACACCCATGAGATTTGTTGCCCTATATGAAATACTCAGACCTCGTTCCTTTTGCACATTGCCCTGTACACCTTGTATGGCACAATAGCACCATTACAAACAGCTTCATGTCCTGAGGGATCTGAAAATTTACAGGAAAATGTCTCAGGATAGAGAAGGTTAATACTTTACCAATGTCCAAATGCTCCCCAACCCTCCTGTCTTCCCTAGCAAATCCACCTTAGAGCTCTCTCTAACAGGAGGTCATACTGGGCACAAGTGTTGCTCCTTATTTTACTAAGTGGCTATGTTTGAAGTAATTTTGATGATGTTAAATGACATCCTAGAGCAAATTGTTTCTGATATCAAGAGAGTTATTGTGTACAAACTTTTAGTTCTTAAAATTAATTTCTAGGGTTTAGCAGGGCGAACAATCCAGTGATTATTTGTTTTCTATATCAAGGCCACACTTTAATCCTTCTCCCTGCTGTCCCTGAGAGGTATGACATACTCTTTAACAACAGGAGAAAAGAGGATGGTCCAAAGAGACTGTCCAAATGTTTAACAAACTATTAGCCAACAAATAGGAGCTCCATCTTCTCCTCTGTTTTGTCTGCCGCCCAGCCAGTTCCCCTGCCAAACCACTAGCTATGAAGGTCCTATCAATGGCTGCATTCATCACTGACCATCAAGGCATCTACCAACTTCCCCATGAACTGCCCAACTGCAGTAGTCCTATCTCCACAAGGAGTGTCACCTGCCACCTAAATGTCTAGTAATAAATGAACCCTCCGCACCATTGGTCAACAAGGTGCCCAACAGGGGCTCCAAGATATCACTACTAATGCTTGTGCCAATACCCACAATAAGCTTCTGCCATAGACCACCAAGAGGCCCTCCAGCGCTCTGGCTGCACCTAAAGTCACCAGAGATATGTCTACACTGAATTGTAAGCTCAGTTTTGTGGGACCTGGGCTTGTGGACTTAGTTTCCAAGCCCATGCTTGAGTGTCCGCACTGCATTGTAAACCTGGACTTACAACTAGGGGACCTTGGTCTCAAAGCCATCCTAACATGTCCATATTGCACTATGCAGACCTTCTGACTTGGGGCTGCAGCTTGAGCTGCGTCCACACTGCAAAACAACAGGGCTTGGACCAGAGTCTCAGTGGGACTCTGGCTCTGCTCCTACCCCCCACCCCAGCAGGGTCCAGGACCTGGGTAATGAGTGCTTGCTGAACCAAGTCAGACTGATTTGTATGCAGAGATAAGGCATAGATTCAAGGTGAAACCTGAGTTAGAACCCAGGCTTAGTGTGCAGGCATACCCTATGGGGCCTATCAGTGACTTGACCAAACTACTCCCTACCAAGGGACCCACCATCAAACAAACACCATTGTTCTCATCCATCCGAGTGCTCACTCCCCACCCACACTGGAGTCAAGACTGGGCCCATTGGTGTTTAAGGATGCACAGTCAAAAAGGAACTAATTTTCCATTTTTTGTTTTCTTTTAACCAGAGATCTTAAATAAGTACCGACATCATCAACAACAAAATCAAATTTTCAGTCATCACTTCTTTTGCAAGCTCAGTTTTGCACGTGCAAAATATCAAAGTGCTCCTAATTTTTCAGGCACAGCCAGCTACAAACAAAAGTCAGTGAGAAATTCAGAGGCCAGTTAGATGAATTTAAAATTTATATATATTGCCAGTCACTTTGTCTATGAATACAACAGAGGCACTCACTGATTTAAGTTGCTATTCTAAGGCTCACTGGCAAGATTAATCAAGCATAACATCAAAAAGTAAAGGGGATATCAATACAGCCAAAATGGCAAAGGCCAATCACTGACCTAGAAACATTACAAGGATCAGGGGTGAAATCCTTGGCCCCAATGAAGTCAATGGCAAAACTCCCATAGACTTCAATGGATCCAAGGATTTCACCCCTGGAATTTATTCTCTCACAATGTTGAGCAGAATAAGTTTGTTCAAGGCATCAGAACAGATCTCTTAAAACACCACAACATGCCAACTGTAATTTCTGGAATGGTAAATGCACACCCAAGTTTTCACATGGATTAAAATTAATAGGAGCAATTAAAAAAAAAAAAAAAAAAAAAGGGTGGACCAGCATGCCCATTCACCTTAACTGGAGCTGAACACAAACAGAATAGAATTTCTTTCTTGTCAGATACACCAAAGAGGAAGTGAGTCTGATATATGGAGATATACCTATCTCATAGAACTGGAAGGGACCCTAAAAGGTCATCAAGTCCAGCCCCCTGCCTTCACTAGCAGGACCAAGTACTGATTTTGCCCCAGATCCCTAAGTGGCCCTCTCAAGGATTGAACTCACAACCCTGGGTTTAGCAGGCCAATGCTCATAAAAGAAAATGCATTAATATCTGTAAACTGGCCATTCACGTTATAAAAAGTTTAACAGTCTGCCCACAAACACTGAATAATTTTCACCTTTCAAAATATGTCTCTCTCTCTCATTAATGAAGAGTGGCAGCCCTATTATTCAAATACTAATGGTGTAAATGTGCAGTTACAAAGATCCTAGCACTTAAGTCTCATATTAAATGAAATGGAATGTGCATGTAAGGAGCAATCCCAACAATTACAGATTCTTTTGCAACACATACATCTTATATACAAGCACAGACAGGCTCAAAGCAAGGCTTACAGTTCCATGCTCTATATTGGGTGCCAATGTATTTTACATTTGTTGTATATAAAATGTTTTATTGGGTCAAATATACTAATAAGGGTATAAGCAAGTAATTATGATTTTTTACATTTTCCTAGAGAAAGGAACCTGCACTATTTCTGCAAAACCGTTGGTTTATGCATTTCCAGGGGCAAGACTCAGATTGGTAAATCTATAAGAGAAAATCTGAGAGGAGATTGCATGGACCAATTAGCTGGGGGGGGGGTACGAAACCTTTTTAGTGAGAGTGAGGCAAGAAATCAGAAAGAGCTCTGCCCATAATTATTTTCCCTCTGGCACCTTTATTTGGTGTCTCCAACAAAAAAGGCGATCACAAGACACTTTATAATCAATTCCCTCAGTAAACTAAAGTGAACATGAAGATTTAAGCAGGAAAAGTGACTCATCATCTCAGCAGGACCAAGAAAATAATTCAGGATAACTGTGGCGGCACAAAGGAGAAAGTGATCCACTGTGCAGTCATGGGAAGGTGATTGAGAAGCATCAAAGACTCAAAGAGGACATTGAATGGGCAGGAATCTGGGTGAACCTGAAGACCGATTCAATTGAACATGTCTAAAAGCCAGGAGGGCAGTTTACAAATGGGATGCAGACAACTAGGAAGCCAGGCATGGTGATGGAGGGAGGGGCTCAATATAACCAAGAATATTCTCTTTACAAAGAGTTGTGAGCATCAATTCTTTCATCCACCACAATGGCTCTCCAAATTCCTCAAATCCACTAAATCCATTCTTATATTATCAAGTGACTCTGTAATGGGTGGGGACAGATCAACCTTGACTGATCTTATTCAGATCCGTTCCTCAATACTGGTTTGTTGAAATGAACAGAAAGGGAAAAATAATTTCATCTGAGTCTGGCCTGTTCTCTTGCAGCACGTCCTTGCTAGTCACCAAAGCCTGATCATCTCAATAACATCCATCTTGGAGCCAAAGAGAAGAGAAGTTATATATAGATTTGACAATCAGTTTGACTAGCATCACTCTGAAAACATGGTACAGCTATTGTGGGTCTCAAACTCACTGAAGTTATTTTTATTACACAATGAACTTTTAGAGGGGCAATTTTGTTGTGTTAACATATTTTTAATCATTCTATGGCTGCAGCGTTCAGAATGAAAAATTGCAAGTTTTTTTTGTAAATCAGTTTATTTTTCATTGATTTTTTTGTAATGAATACATACTTTGGAAAATGCCCATCCCCCTAAGCGATTTTTTTTTGGAAGAGCTGCATAGTGCAGAATTCAAACATGTTTGGGTGGGGGGGGGGAACCTCTATGTCATATCAACCTAGTGTTCAAATGTATAAGGCCCCAAAAGTAAAAGATTAAAAATAATCTTTTACAGTAAAGAAAAAGGAACATTAAAATCCTGTATCAGGTATTAGAATAAACTATGTGGTTACTCAGGTCATGCATTAATGACAGATCATAAACTGACAGATGAGCCTGACACTGGAAATCCTTAATCACTGGGCCATATGTCAGCCATATAGGGGACACAGTGGATTGCAAAGAACTTCCCCCTTACTCCTCCTTGTGTCAGATGTAAGGGACAACACACACCACCCTCCCTGTGCCCCTAGGGATGTAAACCACTCCAGTGAGGTTTACAACTGGATATCAGCCCTCCACCCACAAACATAGAACACACGGCATACTCCACCTGTTCCTATGTCAGTGCTGAATATTTGCAAATATTGCTTAAATTGTAATTAGAGATTTTGCATTATACAGTGAGGGAGACGAATGTGTCACATGTAAGGATTTTCTCTTATGAATTTTTCTTACAGCAGTTTAGTCAATTGCAGTGTGAGAATTTTTTTTATCCCTGTAGGACTTTTTAATTCTGGATGAAATAGCCACCACATTCCCCCAAAAGGCAGATTTTATTGGGTAGCATTGCACCTAGGAGAAGCTTCAACCAGAATGCCCTAAACAGTAGGTAAAAAGGTAAACACGCATAAACAGCTAGACTAAGGGTTTATCTTCTGTATTCGCACCTGCATTGGAGCATATGTGTTAGCCTGGCCCCGGTGTGAGCAGCCACACTGCAAAGCTGGTTGTCTCCTCCTTACTGCTGCACTCATCTGTGCATGTCTGTGACAGGGTGCTGGGCAAAGGGTTGCAAATTCATCCTCTGTCATACCCACTCCTCGTTACGGGAACCAATTAGAGTGAGCTGGCGATGGTGAAACAGTGGTGGGAACAAGCCTGAGAACAAAATGCACCAGTGGTTACTAAACCCAGGGTCTCTAAGTGACTTTGTGAACCTAGCAGAGGCAGAAGTCAAGGGGGCCCTGCCACACACTGCTACAGCGTCACTAGGGCTTCTGGGGTCATACCCCATGCTCTTCGTACTGCTCTATGATTATTTCCCACTGAATTATGAGAATACTTGTCTGGCTTTCAGGATACGTGGGGGAAGGCTTTGGAGGACTATTGGCAGTCAAGCGGTTTAACCCACTTACTTTGCAGTAAGGATGAAGGTTATCAGCTCAAGTGTTAGCAGCATCTAGGCTTTAGCCTACACTTTAGGATGTTTCAGCTAGCCTGGCTGTAAAGCACCACCACACTTGGATGACAGGGTTTTATGTTTGGAAAGAAATGGGTTAAGGGGCAATACCTAAAGTAAGAGCCCAAGCTAACTCTGCAGTGAAGACAAGCCCTAAAGTGTCCCTTCTGAGATAGAGACAAAAAAATAAAATAAAAAAAAAGCATTTATCTTCCCGGCACCAGGAACCAAACTCCTGTGGGGAGAACTTCTTGATTTCCCCCCCCAGAGGATGCACTAATGGATCACCCTACCTGAAGAGTGATGAAAATCTAGGGCTCTCCTTGAAGTAGGAGTCCACTTTGGCACACTACCATTTGGCAGCCAAGTGCCTTGTTTGGCAAGCTGAGCTCTAGATTTGTTCCATTCTCTGTGTTGAGTTAAAGTCACTAAACTAAGATCCTGGTAAAAGAATGTGTTTCTTTTGAAATTTTAAGTTCTGAGAGTTGCTACTGGCCCACAAATAATTTATTCTACAACTTGAAATCAGAGCAGTGTAACCATTATGTGCCATGGTAGCTCATTGTCCTGAGAGTTGGATGTTAGTCTATGGTGAGGCTACTCTTCGTTAAAAAGCTTTAGGACATCACTCAACAGCTTCTTTAAAAAAAATGCATTTTCCCCGCTTTGCTTTGCAACAATTCTAGTGCTTGACCTTCCTCTGTGTTTTTCTAAAGCTTTTATTTACTCAAGCAGAAAATCGTTTCTTCCGAGGCCTCTGTTCTCTGCATCACACAATTATTGTGTATGCTCTACTTTGTTTTTAAAAGCTTCCAGGATCATATTCTAGAGGATGAAGACCAGGCCTGTCATTCCTGCCTTTGTTACCTCTTAGCTTGGACTACAGCAATGTGATATATCTGGGCATATAACCTTTAGCACTCTGGAAACTCCAACTAGTATAATATACCAGGTGTAACTGCTACAGTTATAAAGGTACCACACAGCACTTCCTATGCAAGCCAACTTTATTCTTAAGGTAATAAGCACTACAGAGAAAACATTAACAATAATAAAACCTACATGCATGCTAATAAGCTTACCAGACATCACCCTAACATGCATTCTAGCAGGAATAGTCCTTCAAACCCCACCCAAAGGGATTCATTACAAGTTACAAGTTCTTTACACCTTCAGCTCAGAACAAGCACTCAGTTTTATGAGGCATCAGTAGGCCCAGTCCTTCCTTCCCTTCCCAGTGGATAAGTGCCCTCCATGGAGCAGAGGTCCTGTCCATTTGCTGGAAGATGAAGATGGCCATGAGCCAGTTTAAAGCCAGGATACTTATTCAAAAATCCTTTCTTTGTCTGTTGGTCACTGGAGAATCCAGTGTGAACTAGTATTTGTGGACTTCACTAGGGTGTGGCTCCACCAGGGTGGAGAAACTACATTAGCATTCCCCTCCCTTATAGAAGAAGTTACATACAATGCCACACCACCACATACAAAATTACATGTTTAAAACAATGTATCCCAAAGGTATTTCAGTAAAGTTTATCTTAATTTATCAAACAATAAGGTTTGTTCAGCATATTATCAGTCAGTCAGTCACACTAAGGATCATCACAAGCTTCACCACTTTCCACTCCAAATGCCAGTCATGTTTCTTTGGCCTTGCCATCTCTAACACACACAGCAACAGGTATATTTATTTAATAAATAAATCCTAACAAAACAGGACACCCCACTGCACATATGTCTCCCTTTGCGGAAACGATGAGAGAACAAACAACATGTGACAGGTCTGCAGCCATGTTGCTTAATACACTATTGAAAGATGCACAGACATTACTGCCAGAAGTGTGATGGAGAGACTATCTAGAATAGAATCAATAATATAGAGCTTTTAGATCCTGAGCCTCAGACAGGATTTTCTGTTTTTGACTCACTTTATCTTAATTTCTTTCAAGGAAGCAATAGGTTCAGGGACAGCCTCCCCAGTCAAAGTGAGAGGCAGAGAAGCAGCTACATTGGAAGCAGAAGACTGAGTTTGTGTCACTAAGTGTCTCCTTGGAATCCCTGATTGGGTGGGGGAAGGGAGGAGGAAATCCCTTGAAAGACACTGAGAATGATCCCATTTATCTAGGAAAAGGAGACTATTTTTGAAAGCTACTGCTAACCATAGTATCTTCTATAGCGTTTGGAAGTGGAGACAGGCTAGTGCTGAGGTAAAGTGTGTCCACTCCTTACACGGTGAAAGATTTCATTTGTACATATACAATTTTTATTTTCAATGCTAACAGCCAACTGCAGGCCAGCAGCACTTCAGGTGCAGTGTTACTAGTCTGCCCTTGACTGAAATACAGTCAGTGCCCCACAGAGAGCAGCTCACATAATTATGCCTTGTTCAGACAACTTGAGCAAAACGCCAGGCAGAGTGATGGGTGCCTGGATTCATTCAAACTTTCCCTTTTCATATTTTAATCACTTATCTTGCATGTCTCTTTGCTACTTGAGGCGGGGGTCTCTGGAAAAATTAAGTCTTGAAAGAGTACACAAAAAGGGGAAGTATGTCCTTTATTTTACAATGTGGCTGTAATGAAACGGAAATGAAGCCTGGTAAATAATGAAACGATTCCCTGCTGCACTTGGGCATGTCTACACATACAGCGCTGCAGCAGCACAGCTGCACCGATGTAGCTGTGCTGCCACAGAGCATCTGGTGAAGACGCTCTGTTCTGATGGAGAGAGGTCTCCTATCAGCATAATAAAACCACCTCCGCGAATGGCAGTCGCTACATCGGCGGGAGAAGCTCTCTCGCTGACATAAGCGCTGATGTGGACAGTGCTATGTTGGCGTAACTTATGTCGCTCAGAAGGGTGGTTTATTCACTTCACTAAGCGACAGATTATGCTGACATTAGTTGTAGTGTAGACAGCCTTATGTTTAATATCATAAGGGTTATTCTTTGAAGGACACAATAACTTACAAAGAACAAACTAGTGGTGTTTTAGGGGGCAAGCAGCATTGGTGCTAGTGGGAGGATTGTCATTGGCTGCAAATGGAGGTGGCGGTGGCCTATTACCCATAGCCTGTCTTTAAGAATCCCTCTCCCATGTTCCTGAGTAGTTGGGTCAATGATAAACCTAATAGATTAGGAAGGCAAGTACCTGAGTATATTCTGATTTTGCAGTTTAAAATGAGAGAAAGAGAAAGGCTGTAGATTGGTTCAGCTTGTGCACCAAGCTCTGATAGTCACATTAGGGGAAAAAAAACAAAACTCCCCTAGTGTTAAATAGTGATTGTTAGGCAGGATGAAATCTCAGCACAAAATACTCCTAGAGGCATTTTTGGATGAAAGTGGAATCAGGCAGTATTTTGCCTAAATTTGGACATTCCAGTGTTGAAAAGTCATGTTTTGTAATATTTCAGAGACAGGATTTCTATCTGCATTGATATTGTTTAGATCCAATCATGCTAATTTGTTTGAACAGTCAGAGGTAGTTTTGTTCTTTTGCAGTTGACTGGCAGCTCACCAGTAATCCACCACCCCAGCATGGCCCACCTTAGCCCTCACAGACAAGAGTGAGGAGAGACAAGTTGTGTCTATTTAATTATTGCTCAGCCTCACTGACATTACTCAAATGCCAAATTGTAAAATGACAACAGCTTTGGGGGTGCTTATAAACAGGAGAAGAGTTATTCTGGGAAGTCAGAACATAAATGTTATTGATCCCAAGGTCCTCATAACATGTCAATGTTAAAGCACAGAACAGGGAACCAAATTTGCAATATAATTTATATCTTATCTTTTCCCAGCAGATGCCTCCCCACCTCCAGAATTTCAATATCTCCAGCCCCTTTTACAAGACATTATCTAAGCATTCTCCTATGCTAACAATAACCAAGTGACCTTCAGCTTTTCCGGGAGAGGAAAAAACCTCATGGGATTCTTAAGGAGAAGTGTAAATGCCAATCACACAGGCAACTGACAAGCAGTGAGGAAAAAGTTGTGTTACATCCTGGAAACTAGTAGCCCACAAGCTGGGTGCAATAGAAGAGCATCTGGACACTCTATACCTGCAGGCTGCCCTGAAAGTTTCTGTGGGTATTAAGCTCTTAATCACAGTACCTTCTGGAGTTTATAGTCAGAGAAACTCATTAAAATGATCACCAACATCCAGGGATACTCCTGCCAGAGAGGGGCAGATGGGGAAGTCATGGGTCACCTAGGGTTATGAATATAATGAAATATACCGACTACCCAGACCCCCTTCCTGAAGCAATAAACATTGAACTCAGAGACTCATTTGCACAGCAAGAGTGATTAAACCAATGTAAAAAACTTTTCTAAATTACAAAAATCTGATTTCATTGCTTTCCCTACAAACCACACCGCATACTAATAGTTCATTTGGACAGTTAAGGGCTGAGTCTCACAGTTTGTGAAATCAAGTGTTTCTTCTTTCTAGACATGGCCTTCCCTAAGCTTTATATTTTAAACTTTCCACCACATCTGTTATTATGTACACTGCCTGGGGAAGGAGTAACCCCTTCTGGGGTAACAGAGTGTGCAAACAAACAGTGGGCCATAGAGGCTCAGCTTGAGGATGCAGGACTGACTCCTGCTTCAGTATTCCTTTTACTCCAGGGTTTTTGCATCAGTTTTTGCAGTGGACAGTAGGGAAACACAGGCTCACCTCGACTAGGGTTGGCAATTTTGGTTGGATGTATTCCTGGCGGTTTCATCACAACATAATTATTAATTAAATATTATTTTTAGAGACTCCAGGACAATTAATGGAGATATCCTATCTCCTAGAACTGGAAGGGACCTTGAAACGTCATCGAGTCCAGCCCCCTGCCTTCACTAGCAGGACCAAGTACTGTTTTTGCCCCAGGTCCCTAAGTGGCCCCCTCAAGGATTGAACTCACAACCCTGGGTCCTGGAGGGCTGGCAACCCAACCCTCTTCTTTAGGTTCCAGTCCAGGGATCCTGTAAAAAGGTGTCAAGATCCATCTACTCAGACCACTTTCTGCCTCTGTGGGCCACTTCCTACCTTGGCCTGTCCACAGGCCTTTCCCACCAGCTCTTCCTGGGCTCACTGCATACCATGGTATCTGCTTATTGCTAGGGGCACCTACTCCTGACCACTCCAGGAAATAGATCCTTCCAGGGGGCTGCACTTTTCTCTGGCAATCTCTCCATCCGTCTCTTCTGTTTTCTTGTAGCCCCTTTTGCTCCAGGAGCTACAGCTTCCTCTTTGTGAGACTTAGCCCTCCAACCAGGTCACTATGGGTCCTCCCTTTCCAGGGTAGCAAAGTCTTTCAAGACAAACTGTCCCAGGCAGTCTACTTTCCACCTTCTGGTCTGTACCATTTCCCTAGTGGCTGGTAGGGGAAAAACAGGCCTTCCCTGTACTTTGGGTTCCAGCTCAAGGGCCCTCCCTTCAGCAGCTAAATTCCATGCTATTCAATGCCTTTCTGGCTCTCTCTCCCCTCTCTGGGTTTGCCAGCCCACACTCCCATCACCCAGGGAGTACCTGCAGACTACTTCCCTGCAGCCCCTGGCTTCTGGGATTTACACAGGCACCACCCATTCCTGTCCAGCTGAGCCTTGTCTAATTAATCCTCACTCCCTGGCTCTTCCTCCAGGTGCAGCCTGGAAAGTTAATTGGCCCAAGCCCAGGCTAGTCACCTTAACCCCTTCAGGCTTTGTGTGGGGTGACACCCCCCATCACACTGTTCCTCCACCCATCCTTCACAGGATTCCCCTTGGAGTTCTCTGACAAATCTCAAATAAAGTACAAACTTAAGTTAAACCACTTCCCACCTTCTTAGGCTTGAACTTTAATCCTTCAAAAGTCTTTCTGATACTGTGTTTCTCAGCTGAACACCAGCACCCCAGGACTGCGTCCCTGGGGTCTTGCCTCTATATTGTGAGCCCCCAGAGATGCTTACTACCCTCTTGTGACTTTTCCCAATTCTCTTGACTTCTATAAGACCATTTTCAGAAAGGAGGGGTCTCTCTCGCTCTCTAACTGGGTTTTCTCAGTCCTTTTCAGGAAACTTGACTCCTTTCCAGGTAGGCCTGCTAATTGACCTACTTAATAGCCCTCCAGAGGTCAGCAGGTGTTTTAATTGAGCTCTCAGGCTCCTGTTAACTTTCTCAATACCATATATTACACCCCCCATATATTAAAAATGTTATGTTTCACACATGACTGTGCAGGCCAATGTGGGAAAGAAATTACTAAGCAACAGTTACAGTATACAGCAAGCGTATACATACATCTGGTGGGCAAAATTGAGAGCAGAAAACAGTTAAATAAAAAGATTTCCTGATCTACCGGGAAGAGAAAGTACATAATAAAGTGAAACAACTATATTTACCTTGCTTTCTTGATATTATTCAGGAATTATCCATCACATTACAAAATGGGAGCCAGAACAAACAGTCAAAAGATGGGCCTTGCTGATTTTGATTTGTAGACTGCAACAATAAGTGTTTCCCGCACAATTTACATCTACACAATCATATCTGGGACGCTTTTTTTCCCTAATAGTCAGCTAAAGAGTATCTTGGTGCAATCAGATGAGAGCTAAAGCCAATCAGTTCTTTAACATGAAAGCCTGCTAAAGGAAGACCATAAGTACTACTAAAAGGTACAGGTGGAGTCTGAATTCAGTAATACAAAACAAAACAAAAAACCCACACATCCTGATTAAGCAATCAGAATGTATCTACTTTTGGACATTCCCACCAGATGGCAAAGAAAGTACCTTCTTCCCGAACATAGGAATTACTTTGGAAATATGGTTATGACAGGAGCTTCAGTGGTGGTTCTCTTTGATGGCAATGCATATTTAAGGAGATAAAGCTCTTCATATGGGTCAGAACAAGAGTTAGTTCTGCACCTTCACCACGAAGCAGAAATAATCCTAAATCCCCCTTGGGGACTGAAGACTTTTAAGGTCTTGGGAGAAAGCTGGATTTCAGTCTATCACTTCAGGTTATGCAAAATCAGTTATTGGTGTCAAGAGGCAATTCTGTCTAATTTAATCTCTTAGATTAACATAATAAATCCAATTTCTATTTTCTCTTACATGCTCAAATAGGTGTTTTGAAAAATCTGTAATTAGGTACTAAAGGCAAATCCTGTAGAGCTGTGTGAATAACTGATTTTTGGTTTGTTGGCTAAACTGAAGAGAGTTTGTTTTGGGTTGAAAAGTTTTGTTCAACTCAAACCAAAATGTTACACTCTGAACTTTTAACCTTATTTTTAAAAATAAAATTGAAGTAAAATTCAAAATGAAAAATCATGATGAGTAGAAAAATAGAAATGTTTGATTTCAAAAAATATCTGAAAAACATCAAGATGTTGCTTTTTTTGACAAATTTTTTTTAGCGAATTCAATGTGAATTCGCAAAATGTTTTGGTTGACCTGAATCTACATTTTTGTGGAAAAAATTGTCTGAAAATTTTTTGTCCAGCTCTGAATCTGTGTTTGCAGAGGCACAAGCAAATACTATTGGTGCTAAGAATTCTAGTATTGCTAGCAGAAATGATTGAATTACAATACCCAGACAAAATAAATTAGCCTGTAAAAAACCCAGCACACCTGCCTAATTTTTTTATTGTTAACATTGGAAAGAAATGTCTGATTTGATAAATGAATAATCAGAAGTTTCACTCAGTTTAATAAAATCACACACCACACTGTAGTTACTGTAAAGAAGCTCACTCTACAATACGATAACACCCTGTTAAATAGAGAGTTCTGATATTACTGTACAATGTTTTTCTGAACTAACGCTCACTGTTGTAATGATTACCATTTTGTCTCTGATATTTACATGAGAAAAGATCTGTAAACCTGTTAAAGCTTCCTAAATAAATAGATTTTTTTAAAAAAATAAGTGTCTGAATTATTTGTTGTGATAGTAATCCTAATGTTTCTGGTACATTTATTCAAATAAGGAGTTTTTACCTGTATTCAATCAGCTCTATAGATGGTCAAATAATATACTATCAATAATCTAGGATGGGAAACATGTATCAATTATGATGGTAAAAATTTACCTGTCCAAAATATAGTTGCTAATATATTTTGTCATAATTCAACTAACTCTAAACACTAGTAGTAGTGCGGACCGGCGACTGAAGAAAAAGGAGTGGCATATACTTGAAGAGGGCTGATATTCCTTCCATGAGAGGGCAGTGTTGATACTTGCACTATAGCTAATGTAATGTACTGAACTGAAGTCTCTAAAGTCCACCCCCGGCACCCATCATGCCAATGAAAAGTCAGTGCTGAATCACGTACCCTAGACAAATAGAACCACTACTTTTCTCTTGTCATATTTGACCTTCAGGATTCCAACCTATATTATCTGAGATGTCTTTGCAACATGTCATCTTTACCTTAAGTCATAACCTTTATAACAGGAACCACGTTTGTATTTGGAGGAGTAACTTGAAAGCTCCCTGAACATTGCGATACTCATTTCAAGTGAATACCAGATGCCAAGAAAGCACGGAAAGTAGTTTTGAGATGTCAATAAATGCTAAAAATGGGGAGAAATTAATGGTATACTTTACACATGTGAAAGTTTGGGTCAGTGAATGACATTTAAAGGAGGGTTTCCAGAACACTTAGCTGAATTCTGGATAGGACTGTGTAGTATCCATGAATCCAATATATTTGTCTTTGACAGGAATTTAACTGGGATTACAACTCTCAATCCATCCCTCCTACAAGCAGCAAAAACTGCAAAGACAATTATGATTATATCCTAGGCCAGTGATTCTCAACCAGGGTAACACGTACCCCTAGGAATATGCAGAGGTCGTCCGGGGGTACATCAATTCCTCTAGATATTTACCTAGTTTTACAACAGGCTACATGAAAAGCACTAGCAAAGTCAGTACAAACTAAAATTTCATACAGAAAAGGACTTGTTTATACTGCTCTATATACTATACACTGAAATGTAAGTACAATATTTATATTCCAATTGATTCATTTAATATGTACTTATTAAATATAATTAGACATAACCATAAATTATTTTAATTATATGGTAAAATGAGAAAGTAAGCAATTTTTCAGTAATAGTGTGCTGTGACACTTGTATTTTTATGTCTGATTTTGTAAGCAAGTGGTTTTTAAGTGAGGTGAAACTTGGGGGTAGAGAAGACAAATCAGATTCCTGAAAGGGGTACAGTAGTCTGGAAAGGTTGAGAGTCACTGTCCTAGGCTATGCAAAACAAATATCCCACAATCACATTCCTTGGAATTTATAAACAAAAAAGATCCCTTGCCAGGGATCTTTATTTCAGCTCGCCCCTCATTATAAAGGGTAAAGGCTGGAAGGTGTTTTCATTGTCCATTCAAACTCTTCACAGGTGCCCCATCTCTAAATCTTTTCAAAACAAAGGCTTAAAAATAATCACACAATAATTTGATGTAGTTGCCCTTCAAGAGACATCAATACATCCTGGTTCTCTCTTCACCTGTGAAGGGTACACTCCTTTATTTCCCAAAATGCCTTCCCCCAGGCTATAATGACTAACATGGATGGCCTTCTGGATTACCTTTCCAAGTCTGTCCCATTTTCCTGGTTCTGAGAGAGAGGCAGATTGGATGGAATGGCCAGAATCCATCTTGATCCCTTGCCACAGAAACGTAGGGTGAAAGGAGGTGCTCCCAGGGCCGGCTCTAGGATTTTTGCCGCCCAAAGCAAAAACAATTTTGGCCGCCCCCCCCCCCCGTTTTTTAATTACCCCACCCCCGGCCCCGCCTCAACTCCGCCCCTTCCCCAAATCCCCAGCCCTGCCTCCTCCCCCCAGGCTCTCAAGCCTAGGAGGGAGGGGGAGAAGCGGCGCCCACGCCGCGGCCACTCGGAGTCTCCCCCTCCCTCCCAGGTTTGAGAGCCTGGGAGGGAGGGGGAGCAGCGGCGCGCGAAACGGCCGCTCGGGATCTCCCCCTCCCTCCCAGGCAGCAGCAGCGGAGGTGAGCTAGGGTGGCCGGGGCACATTTTTAGGGGTGGCATTCTGGCACCGGCCATGCTGCCCCTAAAAATGTGCCGCCCCAAGCACCAGCTTGTTTTGCTGGTGCCTAGAGCCGGCCCTGGGTGCTCCATTTGCCCAGCTCTTAAGTCTCCAGCCTCAAAAGCTAAAACTGGGTCCAGAAACCTAGGCTTCTTTGTAAACTGAAGACTGCCTCCTTCTGACCACCTTCTCTTTCCCAAAAGTATATATATATTCCGCGCCTCCCCCCGGCAGCTCCCCTCCCCAGAGTAGTGCTGGCCCACCATGGCTCCCCTCAAAAAAAGCCTTAGCGGGCCAGTAAACCCGGTTAGAGTCCAGCTTCAGGTTGGTTTTGTATGAGGGTGCATGGTGGGGAAAGATGGAGCACCCCCTGTACAGATTTGCCCACCCCCTCCTTTGCAAATCTGTGCAGAGGCCAGGCAGAATCCCAGTGGGGAATGCCAGGGCTGTACTCCTCCCTAAAGTATTTTGGATAAATAAGCCAGAATGATAAAGATGCCCACTGTGACATAGCCCCTCCTCACCCTCTAATTCTGCATCCCTTCCAAGGGGGGGGGGGCTGAGATTTATAGTCCTGCTCCAAAAATGGATTTCCACTACATAGCTGATAATATCACATTCACATAGTTGTCTAAATGAACTGGCTAGGTTGTTGGAGTACTTCTCCTGCAAGTAGATTGCCAGTGTTTAAAGGTATTGACCTGCTCTTTATAAGAATTTCTGACTACTTTACTAATGTTACACTATTTTTCAGGCAATCAGTATGTGAGAACCATAAAACTACTCCAGCAAGATTGATTGTATTCATAGTTGAAAATCCCTTTTCATTTGCCCTCATTACTTTGCACGTATATAAAAAGAATCTCAAAGGTCTCGACAGCCAATAAGGAATTAAGTCTCACAGGATTATTGTGAAGTAGATATTATTCATTCCCTCCCTCCTCCCCCCTCCCCCGATTTTACAGATGGGAAAAGAGAAATATAGACAGGTTTACCCAATCTCAACCATGACACAGTCAAGGCAGTGGCAGAGCTAAAAACAATACTACTACTTTGTATGTATATGGCACCCCCATCCAGTGATCTCAAAGCTGTTTACAAAGGTGTGTAAACATTACCTACACTTTACAGATAAGGAAACTGAGGCACAGAGCAGTTATGTGACAATAAGGTAATAGATAAAGATCTCCTGACACCCCAGACATCTGCTTTAGCTATTAGGTAATGCTACCCCAAGTTTGTCCTTTCCTTTCTCCTTTTTCATGTTGTGACTTTTATTATAGCCAATGTATTACTATACTAGGTTGAATGTTTGTTTAGTATAAGGAGACTTGCTTTATATATGTATATAGTTGTGCTCAATTTAAACATGTTTTTCAAATTCAAAGCCAGAAGACACAGTAGTTTTACATTTGGGTTCTGATAGGGCAAAGGAAGCCACATGCTAGAGTCTGAAGACTTCTATTCATCCACAGAGTGGGGAAAGAACTGATAGAGACTAAAAAACTCCTCTATGGAAGTTGTTCCCCTACTATGCCTACCTACAAGACTCTACATGAGTGCCACTTATAATTAGGGCTGGCCAGGAAAGAATTGAAGCTCTGCAAAATATTTTGAGGTACTGGAAAGATTTTTGTTCGAAACTGGGATGAAAAGCCAAAACCTCAACTTTTTAACTGAATTGAAATTTGCCAATATTTCATTTCAGAAGCACCAAAATGTTTCCATGTTTACAAAATGAAAAATGTTCCTCGGAAGCCCCAGCTCTGCAGCAGTCTGTCTGGCAAGCTACCTAAAAGCCCCTGCTCTCAGGATTTCCAGACTTCTAGGTCCTGAGCAGCCTATTTGGTAGGTAGATGAGGAGCCAGGAGTCTGGAAGCCATGAGAGCCTGTTCTCCAGAACATTTTGATTTAGACACATCAGCATTTTCTAATATAAAAACGTTCTATTGGAAAACTTCTGACCAGCTGTAGACTACTCATGCTTATTTTGTGATTAGAAACTGTGATAAGACCAACTACTCATTTCACATAGGCTTAACTGAATAATTGTCATATGGTAACACTTACAGTCACTACTGATTACGTCTGATTCAAGCTGGTGTCCTTGATTTGAAACATTCCAATCCCTAGCCCATTTACCCATTCCCTCTGCTAGCTAGGGGATTAGAAGGAAACTAGAGCAGAAGGATGGTTTTGTTGTTCAAGCACAGGTCTTCACTTTAAGAGATGTGGGTTCTGCTCCTGACTTTGCAACAGAATTCCGGTGTGACCATGGACAACTGACTTAATATATCGATGCTTCATTTTTAGAATAGTAACTATAGAACGTCTATATCTCCCACTGCTAAATTCAACAATGTTTGAAAAGGACCATGAAATTCATAGATTGAAGTTGCTTTAGAAACACATGGTATTATAGTATTAATTATTATTAATATTCAGTCTCCCTGGTCATTTTGTAGGTCTTTGTCAGTTATTGTATTTTCAGATAAGAGGATTTCTCTTTGCTGGTATCTTCTGTGTCACATTTTGTAATTCTAAATGGATGGAAAAGCTGAATTCTAAGAAAATAAATTCTTCTCAATCGCTATTTGTTGTTTAGGCTTAAAAATAAATATTTCAAGGTTATTTCTCTGACCAGTTATTTTTTTGGTAACCTGAACCTCAAACTACTATTTGACTTAACAAGTAAGGCCCGTTTCTACTAGTTAGGCTTTTGTGCTAGTTTTTCTGTATTGACAATAACCGGCCATCATTGAGGGTTACCAGCCTACCTGACTGTGGAGGTTATTTTTAATCCAAAAGTAATGAATATGCTAAAAATATATATATTGACTTTTTGGCATAAAGTAGCTTTTATTGATAGCTAAAACTATCCTCTTCAGATGACATCTTATGTCTATGTAGGGCAAGAGTATCAATTTATCACTATGTGAATTGCTCAGACAATTGCTCCATAACCAAAGCTGTTTTCTTAACAAAGCCCTAGCTGTCTCATCAGATTAGGTATACACCAGAAGGCATATGCAGATCTTGATAAGCCATCTATAATGCAGAAGTAGCTGCTTTTCCACATTGAACCCAACCAAGCAAGACTTTTTATATATAAGATGCCCATTCTCATACTATCAAGCTTTTCTTTCACTTGTGTGCATACATACAAGGTGCTCAAGATGTGATCTGAGAAAAAGTGCAATGATAATGACAGGTTTCAGAGTAGCAGCCGTGTTAGTCTGTATACGCAAAAAGAACAGGAGTACTTGTGGCACCTTAGAGACTAACAATGCTCAAATAAATACATTTGTTAGTCTCCACGGTGCCACAAGTTCTCCTGTTCTTTTTGCAATGATAATGATGCTGACAACATACAAGTTACTAAAAGATGCATGTGACATTATAATTCCCCTAAATTCCAAGAGTACAGAGCAGTGCTACTGTGTATTTGCTGCTCTCTGCATTTGCACAGTACCTACCATCCCACACTGGAGCCCATATGAGATATCATTAAACAATTACAAGTTACAACCTATACTTGATGGTGACCACATCCTGAAAGAAATCTTTCCTGAACTCCGTCTTCTGGCCTTCAAACAACCCTCCCCCCACAACCTCACCAAGTTAATCAGCATCAGAAGCAAGCTCCCCACACACTAGGACCCTGCCATAACAGATGCAAAACCTGCAGACACATCTCCACTGCTGCAATGATCAATGCTCCCCACAACATACCTTTCAAGATTCATAGGTCCTATGCATGCTTATCACAACATGAAGTATACCACATCAAGTGCACTAAATGCTCCAGGAACAACTATGTGGGCAAAACCAGACAATCACTACACTCTTGAATGAACTCACACAGAAAAACGATAAAAAGCAAAAACACCACATCGCCTGTGAGCGAACACTTTTTGCAGAACAATCAATCTATATCTGACCTCTCAATCCTTGTCCTCAAAGGAAACCTGCACAACACCCTCAAAAGATGAGCTTGGGAGCATAAATTCATAACTTTTACTGGACACTAAATACCATGGTCTTAATAAAGACACTGGATGTATGGCTTATTATTATTATCAGCAGACTCAGGCTCTCAGGGCTCAGGCTGTAGGGCTATAAAATTATAATGTAGACATTTGGGCTTGAGCTGGAGCTTGGGTTCTAAGACCCTTCCACTTTGTGCAATGTTATAGCCCCACAGCCTGAGGCCCGCAAACCCGAGTCAGCTGTCCTGGGCAAGCTGCTGGTCTTTTACTGCTGTGTAGACATACTTTCAGAGATCTGGATCCAGCTTTAAAACCTGGGCCTGTCCTAACCATACCAGAACAGCTAGAAAGTATAATCCCTGTTTTCACTTACTTGACATAATTTGAGGGTGGGGAAGGAGGAAAAGGGTCCATATATTTATTGGGTGCCCATTGTGTAGCAATCTACATGGGACTTGAGGGAAGGGCACAGGTTGCAGGAGGGAAGTGTTGCAATGTCATGTGCACACAGACTGACTGACTTGTGCATCCTCCATATTACTGTTCCAGTACAATAGCTATTATTTACTTTGCACACTTTTTTTGCATTACTAGGGTGGATGGGAATCTTCATACATCTACTATTCTCACATAATGGAGTTACTATATCAGGGTGCTGCTTAATCTACACTGTAGTTGATACTGCTTACGTATTTCCACGGCAACCCCTTGTTTACCAACTGCTCATAATTTTTGAGGTTGATATTTTTCAGGTGTGGTTTATATATGGAAAGTTTGAGCAGAAAGACAGTTATTCCTTTTTTAAGTGAAGGAATGTGGAAAACATACTTTTCCCATTAAATAAATATATAAATGTGGCCTGTATTTGTACAGCTCCAGAATAATAGGTGTCAACTCTTTTTTTTTTTTTTGAGATAGAAAGTTTTCCATCAGAAAATGCTGGTTAGTCAAAATCAAGATGTTTCAGAAGAATGTGTTGATTTAGATGAAATTTGATGGAAAAAAGTTTCAAAATGATTCAAAATCAAAATGGAATATTTCATTCTGACTTTTGTTCCATCTTGACTTTTGTAATATTAATTTAACATAATAATGTATATGATATTCCAAAATGTTTTGAGATCACCAAAGTGTTTTGTTTCAATTAGGTCATTTTGATGTTTAAAAAACCTACATAGTTTGGAGTTTCCATTTTGTGAAATATTTCAAGATTTTGACTTTTTGTCCTGATTCAGCACAAGTTTTGAAATGTCAGATTTTCCTGCATGACAGAAATTCCATTTTCTAATTTGCTGTTTCTAGAGAGAAAAGGGCTGGTCATAGAAAATTTAAATTCAAGTACAAAATTAATACACACTGAGCTTAAGGATCTTTGCTTATCTCAGTAATATTGAGGTTGAGGTTTGGCTGAATTGTTTAAGGTCACCCTTGCACATGTGCATTTCACTTTGTGTCATATTTTAGTTCTTAAGATAATTTTTTGCCTAATCTTTTAGCACTTACAAATGTATTACAACACGCTAAATATGTGCCTCACATTGTAAAATATGTATGCTATTTCACATTTCAGAATGGAATCATGTGATTAAAGACTATCATAATACATATGCACAACAAGGCAAAGTTAAGGTTAAGCAGGCAACCTTAACTTTGGCATTTCCTCACTTTTAAGTACTTAACTGTATATCCTTAATGTTTTCTTAACAGTTTTTTAGCATGGCCTTGTATCTTCAATCAAAATAAATCCCTATGTGTCTTAAGTTGATATTTCAATTCCATATATCAGAACATAAACAATGAGTTTTTAATTTCCAGAGTTGCATCAGAGTATATTGTACCTATAAGCATCATCTGGCATTTATCTAAACTCATTGAAGTTGGAGGTTGTACTCATTAGTTGCTAATAACATTTATGTTTTGCTTCTGGATTACAGAAAATGGAATAAAGGACTTTAAATATATGAACATTATTATTTTTAAGCATCTCACCTCACTGACCAATATGGTATTCGTTTCAATGGAAATTCCTTGGCAGCAGCTTTCAGCAAAGTAGTAAGAATTCTTGTATCACTTCAACTACTGTTTAAATAATAACATTTTACAGAGACTGTCACATTAAAGTCTTTAAATTAAAGCTAATTTCCTAACCTACGACACTAACACCACTTTAGGTTAAAACTCAAGTAATTGAGAAAACCGGGTTATTTTCCTCCATTTATGAGGGTCTCTTTAAATTTTGGCATTTCTCATTTAGCTAATGAAAATGGAGAAGTCAGTTTCACCAATTTTACTTTTTATAGTAATTTCCAAGCTAGTTGTACTTTTCAGTTCTTATAAAATGCTGCAATTTGAATTGCAAACACTGCAAGGAAGTGTTTAGATTCAAATAAGTGTTTAATTATGGAAACATTTCATTCAGTTACTGGCAGGGCCGGTGCTACCATTAAGGCAAACTAGGCGGTTGCCTAGGGCGCCAAGATTTGGGGGCGCCAAAAAGCAGTGCCCCCAATTTTTTTTACAGCGTTCCTACGCCCCCTCCCTGAGCGCGCGGTCGCCGCTCCACTTCTCCCACCTCCCAGGTTTGCAGCGCCAATCAGCTGTTTGGCGCCACAAGCCTGGGAGGGGAAGAGAATTAGAGCGGGGGCGGCATGCTCGGGGAGGAGGCGGAGCAGAGGTGAGCTGGGGTGGGGAGCTGCCGCATGGCTCCCGGGGGGGGGGGGGACGGGGAGCTCCCAAAGGGGGGGGGGGGGGCGCAAGGTGGAAGTTTCGCCTAGGGCGCGAAACTTCCTTGCACCGGCCCTGGTTACTGGGTTATGTGAAATTCTTTCCCCGTGCTCCAAACTTACATTTTGGTCTTAAGCTATGTCTTTTTGAAAAACAGGTTCTAAACTATATAGTAGTAGAGTATTTAAATAAGTAGCGGAGAGGACAGCTTTCCTTACTCATAATTTTTTCCTGCTATCTATATTTTTTTCATAAGCATAATGATTTGAGGGAGAATATATTAGCAGTTGCAATTTTCACCAGACATTTAGAAGCTACAGTCTGGCCTTACAATTCTTCATGTCCTGCTTATTACGTAAGTTTGTAGCATACTCTATCCACTACTTCTTGTTTATCCATTGGAAATTTAAAACAATTAATGTGAAGAATATGCCTACCCTTACCAGAAAAAATCCAATATTTTTCATTACAAGACTTAGGGGCTTTACTGCGAATCTAAGGCTTCTTCAATAGTGTCAGAACAAAATCTTTTCATCTCATATATAGCAATATTAAAGACATTTTTATGAGACTCTGAGCTCTCCACCAGGGTTTATTCCTGCATCTAAAAGTCACACAGTGGCCTTTGACTATGTTTACATTTCTCCTGTTCTACCCCTTCTTTGTGAGCAAGGGAATGGACTAACATGTAATGGAAGCTGAAAGGTCATAAATTGACTGAGTCGCAAAATACAGCCACGTTGTTTCAGTCAGTTTTTCCTGAACAAAGGAGAGGTGGGGAAGACCAAGACAAAGAAAAGGGAAAAAACAGCTTCCTAGTTGCACACATTCTTCTTGACAGAAAGTTGCTAAACATATCCATCTTCAAAACATTCTTACACATGGGTGCCGTGTCCACTCAGTACTCTGATTTACAGAGTCATAAATGCATGCGATACCCTCACTCTTCAGCCCCTAGGTATAGGACTGTTCTCTTCTTCCCAGAAACCATAAATTAGAAAAACAATGGGGTTTTTGTTATGTGCAAATGGAGGGGGAACACTGGAGTATAATAGACATTATAATAAGAAAGAGTCATTGTTGTAGGATTTTCTTCAGAGGTCTGTATTTCTTTGGGAACAATAAATATTTAGCTGTTTTTTTTGTTCTTTTTCTTCTTAGAAATTGTGCATGCACACACATGGGCAGAGCTCATTTTGTAAGGATACTGTGAAGGACTGAATCAGTTGAGGTTGCTCAGTACCTTGAGGATCAGATACAAAATCCTTATTGGCAATGTGATGAGGCCAAAATTTGCAAAATGCAGTACCTGAGTTTAGACATCTAAACCCCAGTGTAGGCACCTAAGTAAATGTCCTGATTTTAAGAAGTGCTGAATAGCTGCAGCTCCCACTGAAAGTCAGTAGAATGGAGAACAATCCGTTCCCCTAGTGCAGAGGAATGTTCAGGTGACGTATCATTGGCATACTCCCCTACCTTCCCCCACCTCAAGTGTAATGGCCATTCTGGGATAGGCTGGATGCATGTCAGAAATGGAAGAGGGCAGGCCCATATTGTGATGGAGGGCAGAACTGCAATAACTTCCTAAAACCAAAGAAAAAAAAGTTTCTAACTTCTACTTCCAGAAGCTGCTGTTAATCCATCTCCCTATTTTCCTGCATGGTTCTGACTCCAGACACAACTTAATTAACCCACTGATACAGACAGTTAACAGAGTACTCTGTAATGACCTTAAAGAGTCTTGTAGCTCAAGACAACAGTGGACACACAGGGCCAAATTGACTTTTGGCCCGAGTGAGCACAATTCACTCACTGAAGTTGTACTCATTTACTCCTGCAGATTCACAGATTCCACTTCAGCCCACATGCATACACTTGGAGAATGAATTAACTAGCCTTTTAGGGTATGTCTACACTGCAATTAAAAACCCACGGCTGGCCTGTGTCAGCTGATTCAGGCTAAGGGGCTGCTTAATTGCAAAGCTGACATTTGGGCTTGGGCTGGAGCCCAAACTCCGAGACCCTCCCCTGGAACTCCTACCCTGGATCCCGAACATCTACACCGCCATTCAACAGCCTCTAGAGCCCAAGCCCCAATCCACTGACAGTGGCCAGCTGCAGGTTTTTAATTGCAGTGTAGACATACCTTTAATTACTGGCAAAAAAACAAAGTACTACGGAAAGCATCTAACATTAATTTCTGCCAGGCATTTTATATAGTCTATGGTCCAAATCCTGATCCTATTACAATGAATGGCAAATCTTCCACTGACATAACAAAGATCAAATCCTGCTCCCATGAAACTACTCTACACATTAAAAAGGCAAAACATGCTGGAAGCAAGATGGCTGCTGTGGCAGTCTCTTTCTGTAAATGTGGGCAGGTATTTGTAAATGTGTCCTTTGCCTTGTTCGAGGGTAGAGTGTCCTGCTACCTATCCCACCCCCCCACCTCAAAGACACCAGTTTTAAGTCTGGAAGCCATTCATGCTTAAAAAAAGATTAATTATTTTTAGATACATGTTTGTTTTAGCAGAGCCCATGCATAACCTCTTTTAAAGTACACAGTGCCTGAAGATGTTGGCGCGATAAGATACTTTCTTACATGAGACTGACTGACTTATTTATTGCGAATACCTTCAGGGCTACTCAGACCTTTCTCAGTTGTTGCCCACTAGTTTTTGTAGTTGATGCATATGTAAAGGGTACTTATCCTTTCCATTTCCTCCATGTTCGTATATATTGTAGTTAGGAGTCTAAAAGTGACCTGACAAGATACAGGTCTAGTTCCTCCAACCTTTCTATATAACTCTGGGCCATGTACCTCCCTCAGTCTATATTTGGGACTCTCACATGTGTCTCCCCCCCAGTCTTCTTTTCGCAAGACTAAACATGCCTAGTTGTTTAACCTTTCCTCATAAGTCTGGTTTTCAAAACCTTTTCTCAGTTTTTTGCTCTCCTCTGGACTCTCTCCAATTTATCCATAGATTTCCTGAAGTGTGGTGCCCAAAATTGGACACAGTACTCCAGCTGGGGCCTCACTAGTGCTGAGCAGAATGGGACAATTACCTCCTGTCTCTTACACATGACACTCCTGTTAACATATCCCAGAATGATATTAGCCTTTTTAGCAACTCCAGCACACTGCTGCCTCATATTCAATTTGTGATCCACTAAAACCACCAGACACATTTCAGCAATACTACCACCTAGCCAGGTATTCCCCATTTTGTAGTTGTACATTTGATTTTTCCTTCCTAAGTGTAGTACTTTGTACTTGTATTTATTGAATTTCATCTTGTTGATTTCAGACCAATTCTCTAATTTGTCAAGGTTGTTTTGAATTCTAATCCTGTCTTCCAAAGTGCTTACAACCCCTCCCAGTTTGGGGTCATCTGCAACTTTTATAATCATATTCTCCACTCCATTATCCAAGTCATTAATGAAAATATTAAGCAGTACTGGACCCAGGACTGATGCCTGTTCAACCTCCCAATGTCTTCTCCAAATTGCATAGAGAACGATTGATAACTACTCTTAGAGTGTAGTCTTTCAACCAGTTGTGCACCCACCTTCTGGTAGTTTCATCTGGATCACATTTCCCTAGTTTGGTTACGTGAACATAAGCACTCCTGTGTTCATACCCTATTGTAATAATCTTTGTATGAAATATGCCTTGTAAGGTATCATTTGAAAACTAATAACTTGCTTGTCAATAACATCATGGTAAAATGTAAGTAGCAACATTATATGTTAAGTTATGAATTCCCCATGTAGGATGTCACTAGCATATGCTCAAGACCAGATGCCCTTGCCTAGGTAAAGTTGTTAAACAAGTCTCTTCCAGACAAAGGAATGTAGTTTCCCCACCAGGGAGTTACATTCTCATGGTCTTTCAAAGTGTATTTACATATTGCATAAACAGACCCATCAAGTTAACAAGGGGTGGAGGTAAACCTCAGACTATCACAATATGAGAGGAGATTGACTATCACATGTCGCTAATGTTCATTCAATAGCACCAGAGGCAGTATCGGGTTTACAATGGCTCCGGTGGTGCCGTGGCACCAGACCCACACTTGAAAGGGGCACAAAGGGTTCATCCAGCCTGGGCCACAGCCCAGCAATGTGAAGAGTCAGCAACTTCCCAGTGCCAGCTGAAACACTCGGCAGCCTGTGGAGCACAGTGCGAGGGTGAAAAAGAGACTGGGCATTGCAGGGTGTGCTGGAAGTTGTACTTTGCATGCCACTGTGTTCCACTGGGGCCCTGGGACCTGTGCTGCCAGCTGCACTACTAGTCCCAGAATGTCCCATGCCATGCTATCAGCCACCCCAGCTGAAGTGGTCGGAGCGGACCAAAAAGAAACCCCAAGCAAGGAAATGGTCTGGTGCAGGGAGAGGGTTCCCAGTGCTAATCTCACTGCGCTCCCTTCCCCCTTGGAGCTTCTGGCTCCCCCCCACCCGAGTCTCCCCCACTCTCCTGGGGGTGGGGAGCTGGGGGCAGCCCCCCAGTGAACATGATGCCCAGGGCTCCTGGGCACTGTCTCAACCCTGCACTTCAGGGTGGGGGTTGGTTGTCTGTGGTCCCTGGGAGCAGGGGGGAGGTGATAGTGGGGCTGCCCAGTGCTGGCTGCTGTGCCCCCTGCCAGTGGAAATGCCCAGAAACTGCCCCCCTGCACTCTGGGGAGAGGAGGGGCACAGTCCAGTTGTTGGGGAAAGGGACAGTTGTGGGGAAAGTTGGGGTGCGATGGGGGAGCTGGTGGTGACTCCGTGTGGGGGGTGTAGGAGAAGCAGGGTGTTAAGGTGGGGGCTGGTGTGATAGGGGGTAGAGGGACGTAGGGAGGGGAGAGTCTGTGTTGAAAGTGGGGGTTGGCTCAGTGTGTGTGTGGGGGGTAGTAGAAGAGAGGGAGGTGACAGCCCTGGGGTGAAAGTGTGTGTGTGGGAGGGCAGTAGCAGGAAGATTGAGGAGAGCCTTTGTTAGGGGGTTAGTTGTGTGGGATGGGGACAGTAGGAGGGACCGGGGGATGAGCCCAGGTGTGAAGATTGGGGTAGGAGCTTGAGGCTGGATTAGGGAAGCCTTTGTGGTAAAGAGTGTGTTTTCTCTCAGTGGCCCTTTCTCCAGGCAAAAGATGGGCACCAGCAATTTTCCTCCCCCCACTCCGCCCCAGAGTTTTGTAAACATTATTGTACCAAAGTAGAAAATGCAGCTTTCAAAAAATTTATTTGCAAAACATAACTTTGGGTGGAGGAGGTGGTGGTGGTGGTGAGATACAGGTGCGACACCACTGACTGCTACATCCAGGTTTAAATGTGGCTCATAAGTGTGCTAATTACACACTTGTGTTCAGGGCCCCAAACAGTGTTTAAAGAAGAAGAAGAAGAAAAAAAAAAACCTAACAACCCCCTCCCACACAAACCAAATTCAATGGTATTCTGGGTACATTGATTTTAGCCCAGTTTGTTCTCTATGGCCTGAGTGGAGGTCTCAGTGTGGCTTCAAATATAGTATTTTGGTTTTGGATAAACGTTTTCATCCCCATCCTGGCACTAAGGTACTAAGGTCGGTTTCCTTTGAGGATGAGGACTGATACATTAGATATGGAGTGATCATTTTGTGAAAAAAGTGTTCACTCACAGGTGAGAGCTTATTCGAGGGCGCAAAGATTGTCTTGTTTCACCCACATGGTTGTTATTGGGGCATTTAGTGTAATTTCAGGCAAGTATGGACAGGAGAGAATAGGGCCTGGGGAAAATAAAACTGGGAAAACTCAGCATTCCAGCAGAAGTGAATGGCCAAGAAATACTGGCCCTTATAGACTTTGGGAGCCAAGAGTGGGAATTACAGGGAAGGTAGCAGGAGAAGAAATCCCCATTAAATGCATCCATGGAGATGTTCTATGGTACCCCAGCAGGACAGTAACATTGGTTGCTACTGGGAACCAGGGCTGGATGAAGGTAGGCATTTCCCCAGATCTCCACTACCCAATGATATTGGGCTCAGATGACACTTCCCTGACTTCTTGTAGAGCTTTCCTTAACTTGTGAGCCTGAGGAGGATGCACTGGAAGAAGTTTTGAGGATTCTTTTCCCCTGTAAGGATCCTGAGGTACTTACCTCCCAGCCCAGAAGGAAAAAGTCCCAAAGAGGGAAATGGATAGAAAGGAAAGAGCAGAGAAAGGTGAGCGATGAGATTCCCTCTGTAGGCATAACAGATGACAGAGTCCCTAGTTGATCTGAGCAAAGCAGACAATGCCAAGGAAGGGACTTCCATGAGTGCAGGTGAGACACCCTCTCTGCAACTGGACCTGGAGAGGTTAACAGGGTTCTCTGATTTCTGTACGGAGCACAGAAACGATGAGACCTTCAGATAGGTAGCAGTAATAGACAACAAGGAAGTTGATCTCTTGAAGGCATGGAAGCACTCTCATTATGCCTTGCAGAGGGACTTATTGTATTGTGTAGACCAAGACCAAGGATACAGGAGATACAGACGCAATTACTAGTGACGTGTTTATGTTGTTGCGAACTCCTATATCTGGCACATGCAACCCCATGTGCGGGATGCCTTGGGAAGGATAAGACACAATCTAGGATCCTGGCCTAATACTTTTGGCCAAGGTCCTCAAAGAAGTTGAGAATTTCTGTGCATCATGTCCTGACTGCCAATTAGTGGCCAGCAAGGGAGTCCTAATGGCTCCACTAATATGCCTTCCCTTGGTGGAGAACCACTTTGAACCAGTAGGAGTTGATTTTATAGGCCCCCTAGAGAAGAGCACCTCCAGACATAGCATATACTTATCATCATAGACTATGCCACCTGCTTCCTGTAAGTCATAAAACTCTGGTCCATGAAGGCCAAGACTATTGCTAATAAGCTGTTGAAGGTCTTTGCGTGGGCAGGGATCCCCAAGGAGATCTTGACAGACCAGGAATGAATTTCATGTCCCGGCTGATGAGAGAGAGTTCTGTGGGATACTGAAAACCAAAGTGCTACTCACATCCATGTACCAGGCAGACAGATGATCTAGTCAAAAGAGTTAACCAGACGCTAAAGAAAATGCTCATGAAATTCATCAACCAGGACCCTTACCATGGGACCAACTATTCCCAGTCCTGCTCTTCGCCATTAAGGAAGTTCTGCAAGCCTCAATAGGAGTCTTTTCAATCAAATGGTTACATGGGTGACAGACAGGAGGCATACTAGACCTGATGTGGGAGACATGGGAAAGCCAGTCTCCAAGAGCCAAAACTATGTACAATCTCTCTTAAAGTTATGCAAGACTGGATGCTATGACAAAAATCTCAAAAAGTGCAGGCATAACAGCAACTTTATAATAAAGGAACACAACTATGCACCTTCCAGCTGGGCTACAGAGTGCTGCTGCTTTTTCCAAGCTCAGAATCAAAGCTGCTGGCCAGGTGGCAAGGGCCCTATGAGGTGGTGAAGAAGGTGGGAAACCAACTATTTAATCAGACTGCCAGGAAAAGAGAGAAAAAAAAGGAACAAATCTTCCATGTAAATTTGCAATAGCCCTGGAAAGCCAGGGAAGACTTATTTGTCATGCTGCACCCTGAGGAACCAGACCTGGGGCCCCAAATCAATGACTGCCTGTAAAAAAGCTCAGTGCCCCTTGGAGAGAACCTAAACCTGGAGCAAAAGGAGCAGGCAATCCAACTGGTGGCTACATTTACAATGGTCTCAGACCCCACTGTGAAGACATCCATTGCCCACCATTACATTAATACCGAGCCCGGTAAAGTAATTCTGGAAGGGCTCTGACCAATCCCCAACAAATTGAGAAGAGCTGTTGAGAAAGAGCTCAAGGCCATGTAAGAACCTGGAATAACAGAAGATTCCCAAAGTGACTGGAGGAGTCCTATTGTGCTGGCCCAAAGCTGGATGGCTCACTGCATTTTTGTATAGACTCCAGAAAAGTGAACGCAGTTTCAAAATTTGATGCGTACCTCAAGTCGCAAGTGGAGGAACTCTTAGACAAGTTGGGAGAAATCCAGTACCTCACAACTCTGGATTTGATGAAGAGGTACTGGCAGATCCCCATTAACACCTGACTCTCAGGAAAAGATGACTTTTCCCATGCCTCTCAGTCTATTTCATTTTAAAATGATGCGCTCCAGGTTGCATGGAGCAGCAGCTATTTTTCAACATCTGTTGGACTGACTACTCCAACCACAAATATGCGACAGCATACTTGGACAATGTAGTCATTTATAACAAGGATTGGAAGTCCCATATGGACAAAGTAGCTGCCATCTTCCAATCACGAAGGGAAGCCAGGTTAACAGCCAACAGTGCCTCCAAGGAACTGATAGTGAGACAAGGAAGACTGTAAGCCCTTGAGCTCAGGACTGATTAATTTGTTTTATGATAAATTGATGGACTGGGTTAATTTGAGTTGAACAGAGCAGAGCCAGATTGGCAAAAGCGGGCTACTCTAGACAGGTCCCTTCATGAAGATAGAAGAAACAATGTAGGGCCTGATCCTAAGCCCACTGAAGTCAATGACTTTGAAGGGATCATGTCTAGCATAACAGTTCAAATCACCGCCATTTGTAATGAGACAAAGGTCAGTTCACTCTCAGATTGGACAGCGGGAATTGGCAAATCAAGCTTGACAGATTAGTCATGAAATTGTTTCTAGACTCTTTAAATTGTTCATCCCACTCTAATTATACTCAGTCTGTAAATGAGCAGAGTGCCTACGCTATGTTCACACGGACCATGAGCTAGTTGTTGTTTGCTTTTTGTTATTTTTGTTTGATTTAGAATTTTTAGAATAAAGAAATAGAAGACACCCAACTATTCTGTGGAAGTCAGGATACTGAAGGTGCTCTCAGTTTCTAGAGTGTAGACTTTGGTGATGAGCAGGAAAGTGTAGTAGCATCAAAGGAATCTGGAGAGAAAGTAGGTTTTTACCTGATTCTGACTAGACATTGTGGCAATCTCCAAGCACATACCAGTTTTGCAACATTGTAGTTGCAGAGCAAATGAACGACAAGTTGTTTATCTGACATTGTTCTGCAGATGGCTCCCCTACCACAAGTGTTTTTTGTTTTGTTTTAACTCCCATTGAAGGACAAGGTAGGGGCACCAAGGTAGGTTAGCAAATAGTAATTGCTAGATGGCATTTCACAGAGGTCAGTCTAGGAAGCCTGCTGCTAGGTGCCAAGGGTTTATTCAAATTTGATGATACAAACTCAAAAATATGCTGTCATTAATTTCTGAAAATTCTCATTTGGGAGAGGAAACTAAAGAATTCAGATACTAAGGGAGAAAAAGCTGCTTTTGTAATATTTCTAAGCTACCAGATGCTAGAAATTCTGTTCTTGCAAAATTTCCAGCCCTATTTCTTAACAAAAGATTTTGGAAATGATTTTTATGTGCATCAGGACTTCGGGGACTTATTCAAAATGAAAAAAACCTACCAATCTTTGCCAACATTTTACCTCTCACTATCAGTCAAGCACCCTCTCACTCTCCAGAAGGGGTGGAAGTCATGGGGAGGATTAAGTGGTTCCTAGCAGCATTGACTATTGTACAGATTTCTGTTTGGTAATCTGCTGCTCTTTGAGGGGAGTGTACTTTGTAATCTTTCCCCCCACCCCAATCCACAAAGAAGGGACCTCCATAGAAGGTGGCAACACCACTTCCTCATCAGGACATTCCTCTTTCCTTTGCTCCTCTATGCATTGCACAGAGGCTTTTGGCCAAGAGTGAGAGCAGTGATTTCAGGTGAAGCAATTGTTTGATGCACAACAGGAGGCACCTTTAAGAAGCCTTTAAGAGACACCTTTGCAGAGAATAAATGGCAGATTCTCTGTAACCTGAAGTCTTTAAATCATGATTTGACGACTTCAGTAACTCAGCCAGAGGTTAGGGGTCTAGTACAAAAGTGGGTGGGTGAAGTTCTGTGGCTTGCAATCTGCAGAAGGTCAGACTAGATTATCATGATGGTCCCTTCTGGCCTTAAAGTCTAGGAGTCTAAATGCTCAGTGCTTTCTGAAAATTGGGTCCCCTTTAAAGGTATTTGGGCACCTAAAAATTAAGTTACCCAAAGACAGTTATACTTGGCCCTATGTCCTTCCTCAGGGCAAATTCCCATTGATATAAATAGAAAATGTACTCATTGTTTGGATATAAATGGCAGTTTTGCCTGAGAAAGGACATAGGAGGACTCTGATGGCTTCCCAGGATAACTCCTGGGGAAAACAGATGTATCAAAATTTCTGATCTCCAGTTTCAGTAAGAAGGCAACCCATTTCACCAAGTTTTAAAATCCAGTTGGCTGACATTTTAAAACACAAAATCATTACAGATTGTTATTTAAAGTGAATATGGGTGGGGGTAGGGATTTAAAAGCGCACAGTCTTCGCCTAATTCTGCTCCCACTGAAGAACACTGTAGACTTAACCTGTGTTCAGAAGTTGAACTCAACCTTGTGTGGTGTTTGAGTTTTGGTAACTTTTTGTTAGCCATCACCTATAGCCCCCAACTAAAACCTCTCCAGCTCATCATCCAGGATCTACAACCTATCCTGAAGGATGATCCCTCACTCTCACAGACCTTGGGAGACAGGCCAGTCCTTGCCTACAGACAGCCCCCCAACCTGAAGCAAATACTGACCAGCAACTACACACCACACAACAAAAACACCAACCCAGGAACCAAACCCTGCTACTAACCTCAGTGCCAACTCTGTCCACATATCTATTCAAGGGACACAATCATAGCACCTAACCACATCAGCCACACCATCCAGGGCTCATCCACCAATGTGATATATGCCATCATGTGCCAGCAATGCCCCTCTGCCATGTACATTGGCCAAACTGGACAGTCTCTATGCAAAAGAATAAATGGACACACATCTGACATCAGGAATCATAGAATATCAGGGCTGGAAGGGACCTCAGGAGGTCATCTAGTCCAACCCCCTGCTCAAAGCAGGACCAATCCCCAAGTAAATCATCTCAGCCTGGGCTTCGTCAAGCCTGACCTTAAAAACCTCTAAGGAAGGAGATTCCACCACCTCCCTAGGTAACCCATTCCAGTGCTTCACCACCCTCCTAGTGAATTTCCCCCTCCCCCCATATCCAACCTAAACCTCCCCCACTGCAACTTGAGACCATTACTCCTTGTTCTGTCATCTGGTATCACTGAGAACAGTCTAGATCCATCCTCTTTGGAACCCCCTTTCAGGTAGTTGAAAGCAGCTATCAAATCCCCCCCTATTCTTCTCTTCTGCAGACTAAACAATTCCAGTTCCCTCAGCCTCTCCTCATCAGTCATGTGCTTCAGCCCCCTAATCATTTTTGGTGCTCTCCACTGAACTCTTTCCAATTTTCCACATCCTTCTTGTAGTGTGGGGCCCAACACTGGACACAGTACTCCAGATGAGGCCTCACCAATGCCGAATAGAAGGGAATGATCATGTCCCTCGATCTGCTGGCAATGCTTCTACTTATACAGCTCAAAATGCCATTAGCCTTCTTGGCAACAAGGGCACACTATTGACTCATATCCAGCTTCTCATTCACTGTAACCCCTAGGTCCTTTTCTGCAGAACTGCTGCCTAACCACTCGGTCCCTAGCCTGTAGCAGTGCATGGGATTCTTCCGTCCTAAGTGCAGGACTCTGCACTTGTCCTTGTTGAACCTTATCAGATTTCTTTTGGCCCAATCCTCTAATTTGTCCATGTCCCTCTGTATCCTATCCCTACCCTCCAGCGTATCTACCACTCCTCCCAGTTTAGTGTCATCATAACATTCAAAAACCAGTAGGAGAACACTTCAATCTCTCTGGTCACTCAATAACAGACCTAAAAGTGGCAATTCTTCAACAAAAAACTTCAAAAAACAGATTCCAACGTGAAGCTGCAGAACTGGAATTAAATTGCAATCTGGATACCATCAGATTAGGTCTGAATAAAGGCTGGGAGTGGTTGGGTCATCACAAAACCTAAACTTAATTTCCCCAATACTAATTTCTCCCTACTGTTACTCACACCTTCTTGTCAACTGTCTGTAATAGCCACTCTCTTACCACTTCAAAAGTTATTTTTTCTCCCTTGGTATCCTGCTGTTAATTGATTTATCTCATTAGACTGACCTCACACTTGGTAAAGCAACCCCCATCCTGTCATGTATTTATATCTGCTCCTGTATTTTTCACTTCAAGCATCTGATGAAGTGGGTTCTAGCCCATGAAAGCTTATGCCCAAATAAATTTGTTAGTCTCTAAGGTGCCACAAGAACTCCTTGTTGTTTTTGCTGATACAGACTAACACAGCTACCACTCTGAAATCATTAATTTTCACTTTCACAAACCTTTACACTTCCAGACTCCAGATAGGAATAAGTGGTCTCAATTTTGTAAGAACACACTGGGCCAGCACCTCTCAGGAGAGGCTCAGAATATTACAATATCTAGCTCCAGAAATAGAAATACCCAAATAGTGCAATAAAGACTGTTCTTGCTGTAATTCTGGCTCAACTCAGAAGAAGATAGTACTGGAAATCATTCATGAAGACCTGTTCTGTGAGACTTCCACTTCTATAATTATAGAAGTGAGAAACTTGGATAAGCATATCTGAATATTTTGAGGAGCTTATTCAAACTGAACCAATTCTTTTGTTGTTTGCCCATCATTAAAATGCAACATTAAAAACTCTTTTACCCATACAAACTTAGCTCAAATAAACAAGATAATGCTGCGCTTTGCAGGTGGTGTTGAAAGGCCTTTCATATCATAAAAAACAAAGCATCAATAGGATTAGGCAATTTAAAAACAGGAGTAGAAAGTCTTTTGGTGTTCCCCAAGTACAAACATAACAGCTTCAGTAATATGAAAGCATTTGGTTAAAAAAAGAATTAAAGATTAATATCAAAAGTACCTTATCACCCGGGGAGGTGGGAATGGAAATTTTTGAATGCAAACAGAACGACCCTTCCTGGACTCATTTTTTGCACTGCATGTGCCAGGAGGATTCAGGATGTGTGAAAAAACAGACTGAAGTCATTTGATGTGACAGGTGCATGAGCTTCTGCAGATCAGAGAAGTGTCTGAAGGGATCTTTCCAGATTAAAGTACTTGGAAAGAAACAGATTAAAAGCAAGTGGGGGGCTTTCATTATACACAGTACAAAAAATGCAATGACTTTTTTGACCACCTACCACACAGAGGAGTAACGCATGAAATTATGTAGGTTAGGCAGTTTGTTATTAAAGTGTGTATTAATTTAATATATATTGCAGTTAAGCAACCATACAAACAATCTATTAGGTGGTGCTAGTTAATCTCAAGAGTTGTGTTTTTAAATAGTTTGGGTGAAACCTTCGCATCAGAGCATCAGGGTTGGTGTGAAATAAGCAGCACTGCTTCTTGACTCCAGAGAGGGATTTACATTAGCTATACACAACATGAGTGACTGGAGCATATGAATTTATAAAAAGGAGGTGTGGCATGGGCTTATTAAGGCATTTTTAATACAATGAATCCCTTCTGAATTCTACTGTCCTAATATTAGCTGAACAGAAGGTTAGTTCAGGCATAAGAGATATTCCACTCTCAGCTGGAGTAACTGATGTGCAATGACCTCTGTACATGAAGAGCCCTAAAGGAGATGGGCATATGTACAGAATATCAATGCACACATCTGAAAATGTAAAGGTCATAAAACAAACAATACAGACAACCACATTGATGTTCTGCCATCCGGGGAGGTTATGTTCCCAATATCACCACCAGAGCTGAGGAATATGGTCCAAAATGGAAAAAAAAATCATTCTGATATGTCTAATGCTAAACCACAAGAAGATATACAGTAAACTCATAGGAGTTCATAGAAAGTTCAAAATACTTGTCATTGGCTGCTCTGAATTAGTAGAAGCTAGATATGTGGGATGCCCTATATCTAAGTCCCTAACCAATTGCTCCAGTTAATTGTTGGTGCCGTAGACAGCCATCTCCTAACAGACTTGATCAGAAGTGTCCCCAGTTATTCTCCCTGCCAGTTTCAGGGAGTACAGATATTCCCCCTCTCTGGTTAATCCCTGGAGTGCTCAATCGCATCTCAGGACTGCAGTCATCACCTGTCACTGGGTAGGGACCCTTGAACCACTCCCTTCTGACGAGGGGTTTTAAGGCTGCACACTGTCTTACACTGTGATATCCCCAGCAAGCCAGTGTCCATAATAGACCAGTGCCTGGACTGTGCTTTGTCTCAGAGGACAATTTTACCAGCAGTTACAGGTTACCACACAGCTCTTTCTAAGCAGAGTATATTTATTCTTAGGATAAAAGCACCGCAGAGAAAATAAAAAACAATAGAAGTTCCTCCCTAGTTACTAAATATAGCAGAAACCACTCATCCTCCACATAGGGTGTCTGGTAAGCCAGTGTCCTTTCCAATCCCTCAGCAAGTGTTGGGATCCCTTTAGGACCGAAGATCCTGTCCATTTGCTGAATCTAGAAGATGACGAGCCTGAATCTATTTAAACTCAGCCTTTGTATATCCTGAGCTCTGTCTTTGTCTCAAGGTCTCTGGAAAACCCACTTTGAACCAGTATATGCAAACCACAGGGATCGTATCAATCTGAAGTTGTTTTTAGTTTTAACGACCTGCCTCAATCACCCCTCCTCCTCCCGTCTCACACACACACACACACACACACACACACACACACACACACACACACACACACAGAGTCTCTTTTTAGTGCCTGTAAGAGCTGTGGTAACTCTCCCCCACTGAGCAGGGCATAATTATAAATAATAATAATTAATACAATGGTCCCTGAAGATACTGCAGGAGTTTGAAATACTTGTCACACACCCTAGAAGAGGACATAGGAAAACTCTGCAACTAGCTGAAGCTATTTCACTCTGTCCCTTCACACAAGTCTGATCACACCTTTCTCACACAAAGAAGAATGTGTGAGGAGACACTGCAGAACAAGAGGGATATGCAATAAAGAAAAGACCTTCTTCATGGGAAATTTTCCATTTTTTCCATCTCTCTCACTGACCTGCTTTGGGAAGTAATTTATGGTTGCTTAGGTATTTTATTATAGCCATGTGTGGAAGGCTCTCTTAACGTTACTGTTTCTAGAGTTTTACAGCCCTACTTATTCCTTTTCCAGATAGCAATGGTTCTCTGGTTTTTAGAATTGTCTTATTCCAAGTCTAAGTTAAAAGGGGAACTGTTCTTTTAAAGCACTTTGAGCTACAGCTTGGAGCTAAAGGTAGTGCTGCTAATAATGTCCTGGCACTCACCCTACTGGGCGGCAGCAGTGCAGGTTTAACCTCTTTAGAAGTGAAAGTTTAGGCTTCCCTTCTTGAGAGAGTAGGGGAACATTGCTGCTTTGTATGTTTGCTTTCCAACATTTACTGTTATAGAAGATCTAGCGTTAGAGAGCTGTTGCTGAGTAAGACTGTGAAGCCTCCCATTAGCAAGAGTAGGATGGCAAACCTTGGAGAGCATTTAGACCATCCCATAAACCTCTCTTCCCCCTTTCCCCAATCTGCCTCTCCCAAAAGCCCCAAAAGCGCCCCCAGGGTCACTTGTATTTGGGTGTCCTATGCGGGAATAGGCCCAATGGCCTGCAACTCATCTTTCCCTTAAAGATTTTGCAACCAGCCAACTAGCCTGGTCCCCCCAAAAACAACTGCTGTCTTTTAGGATCTGGCATAAAGGCACTTAGCCTTTCTCAACCTTCATGCTGTGTTTTGGGGGTGCCTGCTTCTGATTCGCTTTCCTTCCTTTTTCAAAGTTTCAAATCCCTGCCTTTATTTCCCCCTAGTTAATGGGATTCCCCATCTCTACCTAGCTGTCACGGGGCAACGAGCAATTAAGTGGGTATACACTCCATCACATATCATTAAGAATTTTGATACATACATACATACAACAGAAGCTTGTAACCATATATGGAGCACAGGTAGGGTGATGGCTTAGCATTCCTGCAATCTCTGTCTCTCATCAGGTTCAGACAGAGTACCAGGATCTAACAAATGTCCTTTATATTCTCCCCCCGCCCCCCCCAAGGACTGAGTCAGACCAAATGACTTTCTCATTTGTTTAGTAAATCTATTTTACATCTCTATTACACATGCCTTCTTTCTTGCTAACTGCAAATGTCATGCCACACGCATCAGAGGCTAACTAGGAGCAAACAGTCAAACTCAAGTTCTCTCTTAGATACCATGGTGATGTGCACACTAAAATAACCTAGACAGAGTTGGGGCAAGGATGAGCCACCCGTCAGGAATAAGAAAATATAACAGCTGCTGAAAATACTTACCAGCTAGACGAGATCAGGGACGCAACCAGCAGCAGCAGCAGACTCACATGCCATCTTAGGGATGCAGCTGCCTGTCTGTTGGATTTAAAAGGACCTGCCATCTCAAGAGCATTCTCTTAAATGATCCTATGAAAGTGAACCCATTCTTAAGAGTTCAGTAATGATTAAGGCCCCAATCCTGCAAACCCATGCACTTTCTTGCCTTCAAAAGAATACAAGTATAGACTAGAAATAGATTTAATTCATAAAAAGAGCCTGTTTCAGTAGGTTCAAAGAAATGTAAATTGAAAGACAAGAAGGTTTTAAATCAATGAAGTTTCACAAACAGATTCATCAGTAAAGTTGAGACTAAAACTCTATCTTAAAATGCTAAAGGCAAACTTTAGAGAATCCATTTATGAATGGATGTTTCCATTCAGTCCACATCACCCTTTGGTTCACTCTGCAGGCAGGCTGACTAAGCAACCCGAATAATCCCAAACATCTCTCTCTGCCGGCTGGACACAAGAGAGCCTTGCCTTGCTCCACCCTCTCCACAAGGCTCCTGCTTACAGGCTCTAAAGGAACAGTAGGCTGAGTTTTCCTACTCCTTCCCGACACTAACTAGTCTCCAGGACCATCTTATCAGCCAATATCCATTTTAATTATCCCTTCTGTCCTACATGTGCTTTCCACAGACGTTTGGAGCAGGGTAACTGGCCTCCCAGACTGCCCTCTTAGGCCTTAAAGGGCCAGTACCTTGCTAAAATAGCCTTTTACACCTACTTTGCATCAGTGTAGATAACTACATTAGCGGTTCCCAAACTTTTTGCTGGCACAACCACATTTTAAATTAATTATTTTTTCCCTGGACCCCAGAGAGAATAGAGCATGCCATTTTGAAGAGCTAAATGGCATCCTCTGCACAGTATGAGCTTGAATGTACAGCATGTGAGAGGTCACTCCGCATGGAGAACGCTATTTTGTTGCACAAAATGGCATCATTCGCACAGCGTGATCTCATATGCCTAGGGTGTGCAAGGTCATGCTGTGTGGAAGATGCCATTTTGTAGAGTAAAATGGCATCCTCCATGCATCATGATCTCGCATGCACCATACATGTGAGGTTATGCTGTGCAGATCAAAATTGTGTCCTCTGCACTCTAGGGATCACTGCAACCCCATCTGCTGACACTTGGGGTCACAACTCAGAGTTTGTGAACTGTTGAACTACACAAAAGTGCCAAAACAATGGAGAAGTAGGTCCAAAGGTGGAAAAACTTAGACAAAGTTGGACTTATGATGGGATATATAAATATTTTTCGGAGGAAGCTTTTTTAAAAATAGTGTTACTAGGTTAAGTTATATATAATCACATGTAATACAGCCAAAGGCTCCCAAATTCCTAAACAGGGCATCTCTGTGTTTTGTGAGGAGTGGGAAGTCTTGGGGCAATGTATGTTCTTTTACAAACCACCTTATTTAAATTCTCAGGAGTCTCTAAAATAAAGTGCTTCTCAAGGGCCTGCTTTTCAAAACTAATTTTGGAAAACGTACAGTTTTGAGAAACAGTTGCTTCCAGCTAGATGCTTGTTGTCTTGAATATCTCAGATCTGCAGAGTTAAAATACAGCAATTCAGCTGGCTGGATTATGTCTTGTAATCATTCTACTGGCGTTACTTGAATTCATGTTTGTAGAATGCACAGTAGGGTTAGTTCTTTTGTGAGGTTGATGTCTTTGATTACATGCTTTCAAGAAACCATGGGCAAGTTACTGTTGGTCACATGAAGTTTCTCCTCCTGCAATCAAATGTGATGCCTACAGAAGCATCAATAATATTCAGGTAGTGAGTGATGCTATGACCATTAATTATCAGGCTGGTGCCTATTCCTATTCTTGCATTATTTCCTTGCATTCTCCCCATCTGTTTGTTATAGCTAACTGGTCTTAAACTTTGTACGTCTCTGTGGGCAGGGGCCATCAGTTTATAGGATTATAAAGTGCCTAATATAATGAGACCCTGGCTGCTAGGCACAATCAAATCAGTTACATCATCATCAGGGCTAGCATTAGATACTGTAGTTGCTGTGATCTCAGTAGCCCCCCTAATGCAAGGGGTTAAAATGTGGTTCTACACTGACTAGTTACTATCTACAATGGCACCATTCACTCAACAAATCTGCTCCCCTTGTGGACAGTCATATCTACCATTTTTGGTTTTTTTTAAGAACAGGTTTTAATTAGGGCTGTCAAATGACTAAAAATTAATTGTGATTAATTGCATGATTAATAGTGCTGTTAAACAATAAAATACTATAACTATTTTTGGAGATTTTCTACATTTTAAAATATATTGATTTCAGCTACAACACGCAAGATATTTACGTGCCAGATCTGCTAAAGATTCATACGTCCCTTCATGCTTCAACCATTCCAGAGGACATGCATCCATGCCGATGACAGGTTCTGCTCAATAACGATCCAAAGCAGTGGGGACTGATGCATGTTTATTTTCATCATTTAAATGCCACCAGTAGAAGGTTGATTTTCTTTTTTTGGTGGTTCGGGTTCTGTAGTTTCCGCATCGGAGTGTTGCTCTTTTAAGACTTCGGAAAGCATGCGCCACATCTCATCCCTCTCAGATTTTGGAAGGCACTTCAGATTCTTAAACCTTGGGTCGAGTGCTGTAGCTATCTTTAGAAATCTCACATTTGTACCTTCTTTGCGTTTTGTCAAATCTGCAGTGAAAGTGTTCTTAAAATGAACATGTGCTAGGCCATCATCCTAAACTGCTATAACATGAAATATATGGCACAATGCAGGTAAAACAGAGCAGGAGACATACAATCCTTCCCCAAGGAGTTCAGTCACAAATATAATTAATGCATTTTTTTTTAAATGAGCATCATCAGCATGGAAGCATGTCCTCTGGAATGGTGGCCGAAGCATGAAGAGGAATATGAATATTTAGCATATCTGGCACGTAAATACTTTGCAATACCAGCTACAAAAGTGTCATGTTAATGCCTGTTCTCACTTTCAGGTGACATTGTAAATAAGAAGAGGGCAGCATTATCAACTTGTTTTTCTTAGCGATTGGCTGAACAAGAAGTAGGACTGAGTGGAGTCGTAGGCTCTAAAGTTTTATATTGCTTTGTGTTTGAGTGCAGTTATGTAAAAAAAAAATCTACATTTGTAAATTGCACTTTCATGATAAAGAGATTGCACTATAGTGTTTGTATAAGGTGAATTGAAAAATACTATTTCTTTTGTTTTTACAGTGTAAATATTTGTAATAAAAATATAAAGCGAGCACTATACACTTGGTATTCTGTGTTGTTAATGAAATGATATTTGAAAATGTAGAAAAATATCCAAAAATATTCAATAAATGTCACTTAGTATTCTATTGCTTAATAATGCAATTAAAACTGATTTTTAAAAAATCATGATTACTTTTTTTTTGAGTTAATCGTTTGAGTTAACTGTGATTGACAGCCCTAGTTTTAATGCTTTGCTTTTTTGAAACTTGCGTTAGCAGTGCAGAACCAAGAGTGAATTGGGTTCTGTTCATTGTGCACCATCAGATTTGTTTACCAAGAACCTGCGTGCTCAATCAAGTCTTAAACATTCAACCATATTGAAGGAAATGGGATTGCACAAATGATAATATGCTGTACTATAGCATTTTAAATCCTTATATTTCAAAATGCTCTACAAAGAAAGGCAAGTATCACTAAAGGCATAGTTTGGCCAGTAGGATCTTTATTCAGGTGATGTGAAAGAAATAGAAGAGGCAGCTGGACTTTTGTAGCCCCCGTTGAATCTGTGGAAATCTTTAATAATAAAAAAATAAAAGAGAAGGTTACTCACATTGCAGTAACTGAGGTTCTTCGAGATGTGTCCCCCTGTGGGTGCTCCACTCCAGGTGACGGTGCATCTTGGCGCCATTGATCAGAGATCTTCGGTAGCAGTGCCTGGTCGGGACGCATATGCTCAGCTGCTGTCTCGCGGCATCGTTAGAGTCCGCTCGAGCGCACGCGTCCCGCACCCCCCTCAGTTCCTTCTCAACTGTAGAGATATCAGAATAGTACTCCAAAGTAGAGGGGAGAAGGGTGGGTAGTGGAGCACCCACAGGGACACACATCTCGAAGAATCTCAGTTACTACAAGGTGAGTAACATTCTCTTCTTCTTCGAGTGCTGTCCCTGGGGGTGCTCCACTCCAGATGAATGTGAAGCAGTACCCACTATGGTTGGTAGGATTTTGGAGTTGCGGCAGTGACAACTGTAGACAGTACTGTGTGGCCTACTATGGTGTCTGCCATGGTATCCTGTGTGATAGCATAATGTTTGGCAAATATGTGGTCAGATATCCATGTGGCCGCGTTGCAGATGTCAGTAATAGGTACGTTATGGAGGAAGGCAACAGATGTTGACATCACCCGGGTAGAATGAGTTCTGATGCCCTCGGGTGGTTGGGCATTCTGAGTTAGGTAACAGGATCTGATGCAGTCAGAGATATACTTGGAAAGTCGCTGCTTAGAAATGGCCACCCCCTTCAATTTCTCATAGCAGAGACAAATATCCAAAGGGATTTACGAAATGGTTTAGTCCTGTCTAGATAAAAGGTGATTGCCCATCTGACATTGAGGGTATGTAGCCCCGCTTCTTGTGGAGTCTTTTGAGATTTGGGATAGAATGCAGGTAAGTATATTGGCTGATTTAGGTGGAAGGTAGACACCATCTTAGGGAGAAATTTAGGGTAGGGACACAAGGTAACCTTATCTTTAGAGAAGGCTGTGTAGGGAGGGTCGGCCATAAGGGCGCTTATTTCCCCTACTCTTCTCGCTGACGTTATGGCGACTAAGAAAGCTACCTTCATAGACATGTGGAGAAGGGATGAGGTAGCTAGGGGTTCGAAGGGAGGTTTCATAAGACAACTTAGAACTAGGTTGAGATTCCAGGCGGCTGCCGGTGGATGAATCTCAGGGTAGAGATTTTGCAGGCCCGTGAGAAAGCATTTTATTGTGGGGTGGGCAAAGAGTGAATATCCATCCAGTAAGTCAAGGAAGGTGGTGAGGGCTGCGAGGTGTACTCTGATGGAGTTGAGCAAGAGCCCATCCTGTTTTAGTTTCAGAAGGATGTTTTAGTCTAGGATGTTAGGGAGGGACATGGCATGGGGCATCAAGCATTTATGGGAGCACCAGATGGAGAAGCATTTCCACTTTTGCAGTTAAGTCTTACAAGTGGAGTCTCTTCTACTGTGCAGGAGGATATACTGGACCTTCTCAGAACAGGCTAGTTCATGGGTTTGGAACCATGAAGGAACCATGCTGTCAGATGGAGTTTCTGGAGTTGTGGATGAAGAAGTCATCCCTTGTCCTGAGACAGCAGATCTGGTCTGTTGGGGAGAGACCTTGGAGGACGGATGGACATGCGGAGCAGGTAAGGGTACCGTGTCTGTCTGGGCCAAGCTGGGGCAATAAATATGACTGAGGCCTTGTCGTCTCTGATCTTGCGGAGAACCCTGTGTATCAGAGGGATCAGTGGAAAGTATACATGAGGGAGTTGTTCCACAGGATGAGGAAGGCATCTCCTAGGGATGCAGTCCCAAGTCCCGTTCTGGAGCAAAATAGGTGACATTTGCGATTCTGGGTTGTGGCAAAGAGGTCTATCGACGGAATGCGCCAGAGGAAGAAGAGCTGTCGTAGTATCGTGGGATGTAATTCCCATTCGTCTTCCTCGGAGAAGTGTCTGCTGAGTGTGTCGGTGTAGTGGTGTGACATCCAGGTAGGTATGAAGCGGTAATTTCTATGTGGTGTTGTATGCACCAATTCCATAACCGGATGGCCTCCATGCATAGGGAGTGCGATCATGCTCCCACATCTGTTGATGTAAAACATACATGCTATATTGTCTGTTAGGACCCAGATGGACTTGATCTCTATAAGGGAGAGGAAGTGAAGGCAAGTGTGTCTGACTGCTCTGAGCTCTAGGAGATTTATGTGCAGACGCATCTGACAGGGACCAGCGGCCCTGTGCCATGTGTCCCCCCGCCCTGTGCCATGTGTCCCCCCAGGTGCACACCCCAACCAATCAGGGAAGCGTCCGTGGTGAGCAGGAGTGTTGGGGAGCGTTGCTGGAAGGGAACACCCATGCATAGGTTGTCTGGTTTTGTCCACCATTGTAGGGAGGCTAATACGTTCGCTGGAGGAGTTAACATCATGCAGAAGCTGTGTCTTCTGGGTTTGTAGTTGGAGTTGAGCCAACCCTGAAGACATCTCATGTGCAACCTGGCATACTTGACCACGAAGGTGGTGGCTGCCATGTGGCCAAGAAGCTGTTGGCAAATTCTTGCTTGTATCCTGGGGTGAATGGAGTGTGCGCATATGAGATGTGTAATAGCTAGGAATCTGTTGTGTGGGAGTGAGGCTCTGGTTCGAATTGAGTCCTGGTGAGCTCTGATGAATTCGATCCATTGTGTGGGTGTCAGGGTGGATTTTTGAAAGTTTATTTGTAGACCTAAACTGTGGAAGAGGGAGATGGCGAAACAGGTAGCTTGTAATGCCTCGTTGTACGAGCCGCCTTTGATGCTGTGGAGAGTCCGAATGGGAGTACCCTGAATTGGAAATGGTTGAGTCTGAGTGTGAATCGCAGGAAGTATCTGTGTGCTGGGTAAACAGATATGTGAAAATAGGTGTCCTGTAGGTCAAGGGCTGTGAACCAGTCCCCTTGTTCCAGCGCGGGTATTATTGTGCCCAATGTGACCATCTTGAATTTATGAACACATACGAATTTGTTCAGTCGGCGGAGGTCTAATATATGTCTCCATCCCCCGTCCTCCTTTTGGGTCAGAAAGTAATGGGAGTAGAACCCTTTCCCTCGATGTTATGTCGGCACAGTTTCCACTGCACCTAGCTGTAGAAGACAAGCCACTTCTAGGCAAAGTAGGTGCTCGTGAGAGGGGTCCCTGAAGAGGGACGGGTAAGGGTGGGCACGTAGGATAGAAAAGGGATGGAGTAACCTGACTGAACTATTCCCAGGACCCAACGGTCCTGTATGACCTGCTGCCAGGCATAATGGAAAATCTGGAGGTGGTGGCTAAATAGGCGGTGCAGTCTAGGGGTGGTCGCGCAGACCCTCAACCAACACTTCAAAATTGCTTTTTGTTTCCTGATGGGTGGGAGGTAGCTGGTTGCAACAGGTCTGTGCCTAGGAGGTCTAGTGTGATTCCTGGCTATATTGTATGGTCTGGGCTGGGGCCGGTGATATTGGTGTGTGCGTGGCCTCTGAGAGGTTGATACCGTTTGTCTCTTGGGGAGGGACAGATGTCACGGAGTTGGGGGAGACAAGGCCCTGCACCCCCAGCTTCCTGCGATTCACCATGACTCTCAGCCAGCCAGCAACACAGAAGGTTTATTTAGACAACAGGAACACAGTCCAACACAGGTCTTGCAGGTACAGACAACAGGACCCCCTAAGTCAGGTCCATCTTGGGGGGCCAGGGGAGGCCAGGTCTGTCTGGCCTCCCCTCCATTTTCCCAGCCAGCTCCAAACTCCAAACTCTCCAACCCCTCCTCTCCCTTTGTCTCTTTCCTGGGCCAGGAGGTCACCTGATCTCTCTGTTCTTCAACACCTTTAGTTGGCACCTGTGCAGAGGAGGGGCCCAGGCCATTAGATGCCAGGAGACCGGGTGTCGGCCATTCTTTGTGCAGACAGGATCACACTGGCCCCCTAGGGCACTGCAACAATCACACATCCCTAGACAATCGAGAAATGCATAGGGAAAACTGAGGCACCCACACAGTACTCAGGGAAAACATTAAGAACATTCCAACTTTGTCACATCTCTATCCCACTTCATCACAACAGCGTGCGCAGGGTTGCTCTAGAGTCTTTCATAGTGTGAAGGACTTTGGTTTTTTTGGAAAAAAACATATCTTTATCAAAAGGTAGGTCCTCCACTTTAGTCTGCAGGTCTTTGGGGATACCAGATGCAGACAGCCAGGAAGATCGGTGCATAACCACTGCAGTTGCGGTAGTGCGGGCTGCTGCATCTGCCATGTCCATAGATGCTTGTAGGGCTGTCCTGGACACCAATTGGCCCTTGACCAGGACTGACTTAAAGTCTGCTCTCCTGTCCTCCGGGATATGGGAGGTAAAATCAAAGAGCTTGTTGTAATTGTCGAAGTCGTAGCTTGCAAGTGGGGCGGAATAGTTTGTGATTCTGAATTGCAAAGTGGAGGAGGTATAAACCTTGCAGCCCAAGAGGTCAAGATGTTTGAGGTCCTTGTCCTGCGGGGTGGGCCAGTATTGTGACTGTTTCGTCCTGTGTTGCCACATCCATAACAAGAGAATTCCATTGTGGATGAGAAAATAAGAAGTCTATGTCCTTAGCAGGAACATAATATTTACATTCAGCCTTTTTGCAAGTTAGTGGGATAGAAGTTGGGGTCTGCCAAAGGGTGTCAGCTGGTTCCAGGAGTGCTTCATTTATCTTTGAGGGCACAGAGGGTTGGAGGATTTTGAGGAGTCTGTGTTGTGACTCCTGGACTTCCTCTAAAGGGATGCCCTGGCTGAGTGCCACCCTTTTGAAAAAGTTCCTGAAATTGTTTAAAGTTGTCCACGCTTTGTGGAGGCAGAGGCATGAGGGCTCCGTCTGGAGCTGATGGAGAGTTAGGAGTCAGTGAATCAGGGTATGGTTCATAGTCCACCTCTTTGGGGGTGGAGGGGGGTGAAAAAGAGGTTTCAGGTGCTCTAGATGTAGATGGAGCTGGAGATAGAGGCGCAGAATAAGTTTGTGGCCTGGTGGAAGAGCCACAAGGATTAGTGGCAGCAGGAGCTGGCCAAGGGTACCACTGAGGCCAAGGCATAGAATAAGAGCATTGAGGTCCCGCCCACGGGGGGGGATGAAGTAGAGAAACTGAGGCTGGTGCTTGTGAGCTGTGTCCTGAGGTATAAATGGTTCTGGAGGAGGAGAAAAGGCAGGTGGGGAGAACCCTGCCTCCTGCTGCATATCGGGCTCGCTGTCAGTGAAGATGGTCAGGAGGGGAGAGTGGCTGGTCAAACAGTGAGTGCTGTGTGTCAAGGAGCGGAGAGTCAGGCTCAGGGGCCACTGAGATGTTGTCCTGATTTAAGAATTGTTGCTGCTCTCTGGGCTGTGATCCAGCTGAGCAGGGTATGTGATCAAAAGCATGTACTGACTTTTGCTCTGCTTTCGTGGGTGCCGTGGGCTGTTTGTTGCTGCTGGAGCAATAGGCAGGCTCGGTGCCGACATTCTTGTCTGCACCGGGGTAGAACGTGCTGTCAGCACCAGGTCTATTTTCGGTGCCGAGGGGACCAGTGCCGAGGAGACCTTCCTGCTACGGGAAGTTGGGTCCCTGCCTCTGCACTCCACGGGAGCCATGGGGGAAGGTGCTGGGACGGTCTGAGTCGGAGGCGCCTGCCTTCGGCGCTGTCAGCACTGTGGGTACGGATCTTGCAGGAGACCCTTTATCCTTTTGAAAGTCTCTGCACGGAGACGGTTGGGCTTCCTGTCTCTTTGCTTGAGAGGGTGAAGCCACGATCCCAATTGCTTCTGACCTGGCCAGGGAGCATGGGGGAGAGGGTTGCTATTGCTCATCTCCATAGGCAGCTGTAGGGATTTTTCCATCAGGAGTATTTTCAGCCGCAGGTCTCTGTCATAACAAGCCCTGGTTTTCAGGCTATTACAATGGACACACTTGGCAGGGATGTGTATCTCACTGAGGCACTTCATGCAGCGTGAGTGTCCCTCGGACCGTGGAATAGGCTCCTGACGGGAGTCACATTTCTTGAATCCTGAAGACCCTGGCATTATTGTATGATGAACGCCTGGGTAGAGTGTCTCAAAGGGAGACAAACTTGAGGGGGGAAAGATTTATTTATTTTTAAAACTAGAAAACTATTCTAAAGGAAATAACTGGGATATTTCTAACTATTTCTATGTCTTTGTTCTTATTTCCTTCAGTGACCAGGGAAGAGGATCAGCACTGCCCTGAGTCCTGTCTTCAGCCGAAAACAGTTGAGCAGGAACTGGGGGGGGGGGGGAGGGGTGCGGGACACGCGCTCTCAGGCAGACTAATGATGCTGTCAGACAGCATCTTAGCGCATGCGTCCCGACCAGGCACTGCTACTGAAGCTCTCTGATCAACGGCGCTGGGACACACCGTCATCTGCAGTTGAGCACCCACAGGGACAGCACTCGAAGAAGTAGTACGTCTTACTTGTGCCTTTATTACATTTGATGTGTAAATTGTTGGGGAATAAACAAACAAGGAACCCAGCCATGTTTTTCTTTAATTAAAAAAAAATAAAAAAGATCCACTTTTCAGTGTTGCACTTCATTTTGAAGTGTATGTAGCTCCCGCTGAATAAAATAACACCGATTTCAACTAGGTCTCATTCTCCAAGGAATTCGGGTTTAGACAGTGTATTTCACAAACTTTGTGAAAGGTGCAATAGTCTGTGGGCTGATGCTTGCACAAGAGGTGATGGTATGGGGCAGTGCTGCATATATTACTGTCAGGTACAGGGATGAAATTTTAATAAGTTACTATATAATTTATGCAGAGAAGGCTCTACAAAGGGAGCTTGTGGAAACAATAGTGATGGGTTGATCCTTTTAGGGGAAAGCCAACACCATCCCTCTAACCACAACCCAATACACTGGAAGGTACCTACTACTATTTAATATATACTAATACTTCATCTGTTCAGTGCCAAAGATCTAGCAGTTTGGCCTACTTTCAAAAATCAATATTCAGAAGACCAGCTGCATTCTTTATTCAGGCAGAACTGCTGTTGAAATGCTGTAAGGTTTTGCATACATATGCTCTTGTAGATCTAAGACAACAGTCTTACAATAATACGTGCTACAGAATACCTACATTATCACAGGAGTAGCAATAGCGACCCCGCAAGAGAGTAGCATTTCCATCCAGCAAGAGTTTCCCATTCTAGAAGAAACCAAGGCAATGAAAATAAGCACAGATTTCTCCGTGTACAAACAACATCTCAGCCTAGAGCTGGTTGATTATTATTTGTGAAGAGTTCAATTACACTTTTTTTTGGTTTAACTTGTCTAGTAGATTTGCAAACAGTATTTTTTTTTTTCATTTGACGACCAGCCTTAACTTTAACTCTCATACGGATAAAAATACCAACTTAATCAATGGGGGGTGGTGTCGGAGAATAACAGAGTTCTCACTTTTTGTTTGGGTACAGCAAATCAGATACTTTATTTTCTCTATCAATTGCATAGAGGGAGAGAGCTAAGCAGGTCTCTCAACAGGTAAACAATTACAGCAAGCATTTATACCTTTTTATATGCTTCAACCTTAGGGGTTTTGATTGGATGTAATGACAATGCATGATGAGCATGGACATGAAAGGTATTACTATTATTACGTCCTTTACAACAACAACATAATAATAATATTATTATTATTATTATTATTATGTTGTTGTTGTATTATTATTATTATTATTATGTTGTTGTTGTAAAGGACGTAATAATAGTAATACCTTTCATGTCCATGCTCATCATGCATTGTCATTACATCCAATCAAAACCCCTAAGGTTGAAGCATCTGATATAGAATCTGAATTCCGAGATTTAATGCAAATAGAGATTTGAAAATGTTTGTTGTACTAGTAGTACAAAAGGGGGGGTTGTGGAAGCAGAGAAAGAACTGACAGGAAGGGGATTGCAATGCATGACAGTTCGTTAGCAAGAGTTAGGGTAACTGTAACCCTAATAACGCGAGATTTGTAGAAGCGAGGAATGTGTGAGGCGAGTGGGAAAGAACTGTGTGAGAAGTTGTTGCGACCTTGTGTAGATAATATGGAATGTAGACTAAGAGTCTACATTAGTGAGCAAAACAAGATATCAGAATAACCTGTGTATAAACAAAATGCAGCTGTTGCTCATTATTGTCTGTAACAAAAGGTATAACTTGCTTCCTCTCTTGCGAGGGCAGTTCTTTTACACCCTGAGGTCTCCTGGGGCGTCTTTTCAGTGATTCCAGTCCAGGCCGGCTGCCTGTGGCTTCTTCAGCGTCCCCAAACCACGCCAGCTCCAGGGTCGCAAAGGCAGACTATTGGATCTCACTGGACAGTTAAGCTTTGCAAATGTAATCTCAGCACTGTAACTTGTATTGCCTTTGGTTTGACTGTGTCTATATTTTTTTCACAGCCAGCTGGGGCCGAAAGCAGTTTTTCTTTGTACTTAGCCTGGTCTGCATTGATTCTTGACCTTGAACGCAGATTAACTCTCTCTTTATCTCTGGACCAAGCTGAATTTCAAATTAACCCGTTCCTTTCCTCAATAGACAAATTGCTCCCATTGTATGTCAGAGGCTTTTTGGTGATTAAAAGCTCCTCTGAGATGTATGATCTTATCTAGATTGAAGGTACCTTCTAGTGGGCATTGTTTAGATGAATTTTCACGCGTATAATTATTCCAATTCTCTAAATACCTGCAGGTTTTAGTACCATAATGTACGTACATGAAATAAGCTGGGGTACCCTTAGGGGGTGAGAGGGAATCCTTAGACTGTCCCCCACCCATTTTCCAATCACACACACAGGAAGGATGCCCTGTCCGCTCTAGCGGCACATAAACTAAGGATCTCTCCCTACAGGGTACTCACACAGGAGAGGCTAACGAGGATGGCCACGACCCTCCTACACCTCCCTTCAGCAAAGAGCGTTGGCTAGTCTCAGAGAGACGGCGCCGCTTACTCTGTTGCATCCAGTGAGATGATCAGACTGTCAGTGGCTCACACGGAGAGGAAAAGGGGAGGGAAGATGGGTTCACACACTCCTAGACCCAGGTAGCCTCCTCGCCGGACGATGCCAGGCCGAGTTAGCGTACCGTGGGTCGGATCTCCTAAAATATCCTCTAGTTACCGGGCTTGCGTTAGAGTAGTTCTGGTCACGAGCCAAAAGACTTTGCAGAGTACTCTGGGCATCTTCCGGTAACACTCAATTCACACTGGTGTACACACACACACACACACACACACACACACCAAGGCCTTATTCCAGGTACTATTCCCAAGTACCTCCAGGTACTATTCCCAAGTACCTCGATGCATCACTCGAGGCGGTAAAAACCCCTCCTGAGGCGGTAACAACCCCTCAACACCGGTGCATACCTATGCACCTCGCATATGCATACAGGGGACGGCAAACAATTCCCCTAAGCTGCTCAGCATCTGACCTTGCTGCACAGTCAATAAGTTCGGATGGCGTGAGCCCAACAGGGACAGAAGGCCCCACAGACAGTCCTCCTCCGACACCCCAATAGAGATTTCAAAAGGTCTCCTACCTCTATTGTGGCGCCATGGGGTTCAAAGGGGAACGATCCGTAGCAGCTGCCGGTGCCTCTGCGGGCGTTGCCATCCCGGACGAGCCCCCAAATTGTCGGAGAATAACAGAGTTCTCACTTTTTGTTTGGGTACAGCAAATCAGATACTTTATTTTCTCTCTCTATCAATTGCATAGAGGGAGAGATATCCTATCCTATCTCCTAGAACTGGAAGGGACCTTGAAAGGTCATCAAGTCCAGCCCCCTGCCTTCACTAGCAGGACCAAGTACTGATTTTTGCCCTAGACCGCTAAGTGGCCCCCTCAAGGATTGAACTCACAACCCTGGGTTTAGCAGGCCAATGCGCTAAGCAGGTCTCTCAACAGGTAAACAATTACAGCAAGCATTTATACCTTTTGTTACAGACAATGAGCAACAGCTGCATTTTGTTTATACATAGGTTATTCTGATATCTTGTTTTGCTCACTAATGTAGACTCTTAGTCTACATTCCATATTATCTACACAAGGTCGCAACAACTTCTCACACAGTTCTTTCCCACTCGCCTCACACATTCCTCGCTTCTACAAATCTCGCGTTATTAGGGTTACAGTTAGCCTAACTCTTGCTAACGAACTGTCATGCATTGCAATCCCCTTCCTGTCAGTTCTTTCTCTGCTTCCACAGTGGGGTGGGGGAACATATTCCTCCAGTTCAGGAAAGACCATCACTCTAACTGGTATAGACACACACTAGGACCAGCTCACTTAGAAAGTGTCCTATTTCAAATGTGGAGACTCTAAACACCTCATTTCTGTATGTGAAAGACAATGCCTGTTAAGGACTCCCCCATGCTTCTGTAGTCCCCATTTTCTTGCCAGCACTCCCGTCTGTCCTTTATTTCACTGAAGTGCAGGTCTTCCAGCCCACTCACCCCCTCCACTTCCATATTATGTGCATACATACTAAAAGAAGGTTCTCAGTATCACAAATATAATTTAATGCAACTCAAGTTATTCAGACTAGAAAGAAGGTGCAAATTTTTAACAGTGAGCCTAATCAGCCATTGGAGCAGCATACCTAGAGATGTGGTGGATTCTCCATCACTGGAGGTCAAGAGCAGGTATCTTTCTAAAAGGTATGCTGTAGCTTAGAAAACAGTTATGTGCTTGATGCAGAAATTGTTGAGTGAGGTTATGTGGTGTATGGTGTGAAGGAGATCAAACTGAATGATTATAATGGTTGATCCCTTTTAAAACCTATGATTATGCTGAAACTGTTACTTGGATAAAAGCTTAAATAAGTTGACTGCACTCCTCAGTTGTACTACCTGCTGATTAAAATGTGCTGTTATACATATGTATGCCTGTCATGGTAAGTTATACATTGTATTCATGAATATATTTTTTTATTTCTTGTGAAGTAGCTGCTTTCTTATCGAGCATCCTTTACCCAGCTGCCAAATAGCAACTGCCCTAGTATTCAACACTGAAGCTTGGTAACTGTTAATCTGATCGATAACAGCAGGGCTTCACGGTGAAAGATTATGATTTTACCATAAAACTTGGACGATAAGTGAAAGGGTAGATTTTACAAGGTCCTACAGGAAAATGCTATCCCAGTCTCCACTATGCATCTCTGTGCAATATATACACACAGATCAAGCCATGAAAAAATGGTCTGCTCCTTACCACCTCCGCACAGAACCTGTACTTTTTTAGTGGCCAATTCATGACAGCACTAGTAGAGCTGCAGCATGATTAGGGCAGGGGTAAATACATTAATGTTTTCATAACAACATTTGTACATGCATTTAAGGGCAAGTGTTATGTTGGTCTCAAGAAAGCATCTACGCTTGTGTCCATGTGCAATCATATTCACAAACACTCTTATATGCAAAAGTAGTAGCTTAAGAACTGTGTTAGAGGATTTTTAAACATAGCCAAATTTAGAGTTTTTGCCAGTATGGCATTAGCTGTTTCCTGAAATTTTTAGCATGATTTGAAAATTGTTAGTTATATAAGCTCTTTGCACGGATTAAGAACACTGTAGACCTGTTTACTAACTAGATTAAAAAAAAAAATGGTTGCAGCCGGAATAGTTTTCAAAATAGATCTTAGTTATGCTATATGCATATCAACCATATTTTCATGAAGAATATGGGGTGTAACATCACAGTGCCCACTGAGTTTTTTGTTTATTCATCATTTTGCTGTCCTTAAAAACACAAGAGATGGTCTTTCATTTCTTGATGCAACCACCACCACCACCATCTGGCACACATACTTTTCTCTGCATTTAAGTTGAAATGACTGGGTGTTATCCAAATCAGTTACCATAAAAGAGTTGTAACTCCCCCGAATAGAAAGTTGTTCCGAGATGATGTATAAATTGAACAACTTGTGAGGGTGCTCCTGTCATCAGGTTTGGCCAGTGCCTTAGTTTCCCTCCAGACTTCCGTGTCTGTTTTCCCTCCATGAGATTGGGGTTGTTTGTCTCTCTGGCCAGACTAAAATGAATAGTTGTCTTTCTAGTCATCATTAATGACTGCTTCTTGGAGCAGCTGGTCCTGGAACCTACAAGGGGAGAGGCAATTCCTGATTTAGTCCTAAATGGAGCACAGGATCTGGTCCAAAAGGTGAATATAGCTGAACTGCTCAGTAATAGTAATAATGTAATTACATTTTACTTCCGGGGGGAGGGGGTGTATGGGGGGGAAAGAAGAGAGATATGCAAAGAAACCCACCACAGTAACATTTAACTTCAAAAAGGAAACACACAAAAATGAGGAAACTAGTTAATTGGAAATTAAAAGGAACAGTCACAAGAGTAAAATGCCTGCAAGCTCCATGGAAACCATTTAAAAATACCATAATAGAGGCTCAAATTAAGTTTATACCCCGAATGGAAAAAACTCAGTAAGAGAATTAAAACAATGGCACCATGGCTAAACAGAGAAAAGGAGGTGGTTAGAAGCAAAAAGGCATTCTTTAACAATTGGCAGTTAAATCAAACTGAGAAAAACAGAATGGAGCATAACTCTGGCAAGTTTAATATAAATGTGTAAGTAGGCAGGCCAAAAAAGAATTTGAAGAGCAACTTTCAAAATAAAAAAAAATTGCAGTTACTTTTGGGTAAGTACATCAGATGCAGGAAGCCTGCTAAATAGCCAGTGGAGGATCAAGGCACTAAAGGAGCACTCAAAGAAGATGAGGCCTTTGCAGAGAAGCTAAATGAAATCTTTGCATTGGTTTTCACTGCACAGGATGAGAGATTTCCCCCACACCTGAGCTATTCTTATTCAGTGACACATCTGAGGATATGACCCAGATTAAGTTGTCAATGGAGGTGGTTTTGGAACAAATTGATAATTAAACAGTAAGTCACCAGGACCCAAGAGTTCTGAAGGAACTGCCATAAAATTGTAGAACTACTAACTATGGTATGCAACCTATCACTTAAGTCAGCCTCTGGAAAATAACTAATGTAATGCCAATTATTAAAAAAGCTCAAGAGGCAATCCTGGAAATTACAGGCTGCTAAATCTAATTTAAGTAAAAGGGAAATTGGGTTGAAACTAGGGCTGTCAATTAATCGCAGTTAACTCACAAGATTAACTCAAAAAAATTAATCAATTCAAAAAAAATTTCAGTTTTAATTGCACTGTTAAACAATAGAATCCCAATTTAAACTTAATTATGGATGTTTTTCTACATTTTCAAATCTATTGATTTCAATTACAACACAACAAAGTGTACAGTGCCTACTTTATATTATTTTTATTACAAATATTTCTACTGTAAATAGTATTTTTCAATTCACCTCATACAAGTACCGTAGTGCAGTCTCTATTGTGAAAGTGCAATTTACAAATATAGAGTGTTTTTGTTACATAACTGCACTCAAAAAACAAAGCAATGTAAAACTTTGGAGCCTACAACTCCATTAAGCCCTTAAGGGTTTCTGCAGCCCAATCCAAAAGAAGGAAACAAAGAAATTAAAAGGAGTTACATACTCTAGCCAGTTCTGCTACAAATAGACAAACTGCCTGTAAGCTTTGCAGAGTAGCCCCTGCTCCTAGCTCTACAGTAGTGATTCTCAAACTTTTGTACTGGTGACCCCTTTCACATAGTAAGCTTATGAGTGCGACCTGCCTTATAAATTAAAAACACAAACACTATTATAAATGCTGGAGGCAAAGCAGGGTGTGGGGTGGAGGCTGATAGCTCACGACCCTCCATGTAATAGCCTTGCAACCCCCTGCTAAATGAGAATCCCCGCTCCACAGCTTCTCTATCTTGCTGCTTACTTTGAGCCCTTTCACTAGGGTTCTCAGAGTAGCTTCCTTCCCCTGCTCTGAAAACCAGGCTTTTTTGTAACTGTTTAGTCAGTCAACTGGTCCACTTCCATGCAGAGAAAGACAGGGTTTTCTACACTCCATGGGACTCTCTCACTACTCATTATATCCAAATTTAGGACACCACACCGGAAGGCAACATCTCAGGTCTGGGAACTCTTTATACCTGACCAACTTCTCGCCCTGTCTCATGATTTCTGGGGCTTTCTTAGGTAAGATACACCTAGGAATGCTACCTCTAGATTCTGATCTCACATTTACATTGGTGTAAATGCAGAGCAGCTCAATTAGCTTCTGTTGAGCACAGTTCAGAATCTGACCTCAAGGTTTGAATTCAGCAGCAAGAAAAGGAGAGATCACTGGTGACCTCTGGGAGAAACTGCAGGAAACAAGGATTATTAGGAAGGAGGGGTATCAAAACTGATCTTCAAATTTAAGAAAGTTTGTGTTTGATCTTGTAGGATATTTGAGCTGAGGATCAATTTGATTCTTATTCATTCTGAACTGGTTTACTCCTCTCAAAATAAAGACTTGAAAATACTTTTCATTTCTATGGTGCTTTCTATCAGAGGGTCTCCATGCACCTAAGCTTTAACAATAGCCACAAACACAATGTTGCTATAATACCTTTCCTTCTAAAGGACCCAAAACATTTTGTTAAAAGGCAGGACCCAATTGTGCTCTCATATGCAATGTGCTCTGTGTGTGTCTGAGAGCAGAATTTGGCCTCTAGCATAGAAGGGTATATGATGCACATCACTTCACCCATCAGTGAACTTTAGCTCCCTGGTGCAGAAAGCTGTAGCTATTTAACTGTACATAGTAATGCTACTGAACATTTTAGGCCAGGAAGTGAATAAGAATGCCTCATCCAATTGAAACTGTATAGAAAATTTAGTGAGGCAGAATACAATTATCCAAGCTGGCTTTAGCCAGGATAAAGTGAGAAGTACTGCTTTCTGCAGCACCAAGTTTTCTTCAGATACCTCTCATCCAAGAGCAGTTCAGGCACAAACCTACATAAAATCTGCCAGCTTTACAGCCCCAGGTAGTAAAGGAGATAGTAATGAAACAGCTTTAAAAATAAATTATTGTTCTATTTATTCCGCAATGAATTTGTTTTTGATTGACTATCTAGTAACTGTTATTGTTGGCTTCGTGCACACAGCACTGAAAAATATGCAGAGTAATAAATGCTTTGCCATATGCCTTTGTTTATGTCAAGGTAAATTGCGACTGTGCTTATTATATAGCAATCTTATTGATCGCAGCACGGTAGGCCCTCATTTACAAGAATCTGGAACACTAAATACTTTTGTTCCCTTTCAGAGGATTTCTTATAAGATTGAATTTTAGGTGCCCAAAATTTAGGTGCTAATTGGGGCACCTAAATATATACTTAAATACCTTCTTTAGGAATTGAAGTATGATTTAGGCATGCTAAATCCCTGTGTGTACCAAAAATCAACACTTGTGTGCCCAACGTTCATCAAGATAGATTAAAGATGACTAGTTTAGGCACTGAAGTTTGAAACTTGGGTATATAGAAACTGTTTTTGTAGTTGGAATACTCAAATAGAATTTTTACTGTGGCTAACGTATGTCCCAGAAGACAGAACTTCAATGCAACATTCATAAATTTTGTCAGGAACTGTAGTAGCTCTTTAATCTGGTGAGGAAGATTCATATTTTTATAATATAAATGCTTTCCAAGGCTTCTGAAGTCTACAGAAGCCAATAGGGCTGATTTTGCTCAATTAATTTTATCTATAAAGTTAAAAAGTAAGTTCCCAAGTTATATTTATCTCTTTGGTATGCCTATATGCATCTTAAAACTGTTTTAAACCACTATATTGTTAGAGCTTATTAGAGAGAAAAAAACCACACACCAGATTTTTACAGGAACATTTAGATAATAGCAAAAAAGTAGGTAAAGCCACTGTTATTTCAGTTTATCTCTAAGAAGAAACGAAGTGCCTCATAACAGGACAAATTTAGCATTCTTTTAGTGCGTACTGTAAATGATCCATTTTCAGTTACATACAACAGCATCTTGGGCTATAAACAAGAGAGCTTTTTTTATTATTATTTCTCCCAAAGTTGCTTTTTTGAGGCCTTCTTAGTGGGTCTCATTTTCCTCAGGAAACCTTAAACCCCCAGTTTTAAGTTTGGAAGAAAATGAGCAAAACTCACAACTCTTAAATAAGACCAAGAAGAAATCTACCATTTTCTTAAAGGACCAAATCTTACTCACCTAAAAAAATAGGAGTTTTATACAATTTTTAAGATTGTTTGCATTTTTATCCCATGCCCATCATAGTATCCAAACACCTAACATGAGCAATAATTTGGCCCTAATTGTTGAAACTTGCTGAATCATTCATTCTATCTTGTTGCTTCGCCAGCTTTATTTATACTACACAACTTAAGAGTACCCTAAGAGCTGGATACCCTTGACAAACTCTTAAAGACACATTCGCACAATTAGATTCTGGCCTTTACCCACAGATAACATGACTCCAACAAGAACATAAACATAACTAATAAAACCCAACAATAAATCTATCACAGGAGTCTCTCACCCCACTCTCAACCGCCAATCAATTTCCAATGCTAGGATATCTTTTTTTAAATGATCTCTGTATCCTAGTGATATGAAAGAAATAAAGCACAATCATTCTATCAACCTGAAAATACCAACAGTTTCTGCCATAAATAACCAGGGATGGGATTTCCAACTTGCATGGAGGTGTTAAAATGCCCATTTTCATTGAAAGTTAATGAGAACTGAGAGCCTAACTCTTAGGGCTTGTCTACATGGGACATCCAGGAAAATTAATCTGAATTAACTAAAGGTGTGAATTTGAAGTGGATTGGTTAAACCACATTAAACCTCTCTGTGAACACCTCATTCAGAATTAAAGTAGCCTTAGTTTGGTTTATTTTAATTCACTTCCAAAGTGAATTAAGGTAATCTGATTAAGTTCACCTGAATTCCATCCACACAGGGTTTGTGATGGTTTAGTCACCCCTTTTGTTATTTTTGATTAATTTTCCTGGTTGCTGCCCTGGAGACAAACTTTATACATTTTGAAAATCCTGCCCATAAGCACTTCTAAACAAAATAAGAAATATTTGTTTGGACCTTGTAGTAGGAAATTGATGCACAGCTCTTTCTCAGATGTTGCAGGAGGTAGGTATCTCCTTTACATTGTGGAAACAATGCCAGGACCTGCCAGCGTTGTGTTTTTGTATTTGTAGAAACAGCCTCACAGTACTTCTCATGAGAATAGGTCAGATTAGTTTTGGCAGCCCTATTCTAACAATGCTTCTCAGGGATTAATGACATGGGGAACACAGAAGATGCATCTAAACATGTAAGAAAAAGAAATACAAGGTTGCCTATGGTTGCAGAGTTGCTGACCGCTAATTATGGGGTGTAAAGAGTGGAAAAAGGATTTCCAAGAATATTGATCAGACACACTTGTTAGATGCTACATTACTACTGCTATACCTAAAAATGGACACCAGTGACCCAGTTTTCCCTTCTTATATGTACTCTTCACTATGCTGAGGAATTCTCCCTCTCAGTCCAGGCTTGCATTTCCCTCCCCTACTCCATTTTTCTGATATCTCCTCATGAGTGTTCCACCTCTACCTTAAACCAAACATGGCACAAATGAACTTATGTTTCCTCCTTAAACAGTCTCCCCTTACCTGCACCATACATCACTGTTGAACAACCCATAATCCTCGCCACAACTCAAATTCAGACTTGGTCATCTTTGACTCCTCCCTTTCCTTTTCTCCTCACCCATATACATCTGCCAAATCTTGTCACTTTAAAAAAAATGTTTCTAATCCCCCTACATCTCCAGCCCCACTGACAAGACACTGGTTTATGCCACTGATTCTCTTTTGCCTGGATGACCATGACCTCTTTTTGCCTCACTTTTCCACTCTTCAGTCTAACATTCTGCAGCCTACATAATTTTCCTCTATCTTTCTGATAACGTTATTTACTCTTTCTATCTTTACACTGCCTCGATGTCTTTTTCCAGATAAAGTTCAAACTGCTTCAGACCTTTAAGCCTTTGTAAAACTGCCCGTACCTTCATCTCATCTCCTTCCACTCCCTACTTAATCATGCACTCGGACAACTCCTCATACTTTCTTGCTCCTTTTGTCTCTTCCCCCTACTTTTACTTAAGCTTTGTTTCACACTGCCCCTTATTCCTAGAAGATTATCCTCTTCCCATGTACCAAGCCCACAACTTCTTCTGTCAAATCCTTCCTCCAACATCTACTTCTGTGTCCTTTTGTTTTCCTACCTATGCTGTTCTATCTACTCTATTGCTACTTAAAATATCAGAATATATATGATTAGCTTCCCATGTTCAGAATCCTTTGATGTCAGTGGAAAGGCTCTCGTTGATTTAACAAGATTTGGATCAGGCCTTTATGCCTCCTAGCATAGAATCCCTACTCTTTCCTGTTGTCATGTTCTATGTTTGTATAACTCAGGTTTGAAATCTCTGTACATCACCATGCAAACTTATATCACTATGTTATGGAGTCACTTGTTCACTATTTCATATAAGGCTTCATTGAGGTTTTCCATTTGAATTAGATACACCACCTCTTAGTTTTGTACAGAAGATGCAGTGTATCTTTCCCAAATTTACAGCATTAAATCTGCAAGTAAAGACTGAAATTTCCTGAAGCTAATCAGATAAAACAGTTGAAATTATTTTTAGCAGTCTCACTTCTGGAAGGCAAGAATCCACAAAGGGCAGAGGTTGGGTTGTGGTCTGTAGTGCACCCAGCTAAGGGTGGAGGAGTAAAGGGAATGTATTGTTAAGCAACTTTTTCCATTCCCTTGGATATTGTCTGGTATTTATGCAGGTACCAACCTTAACTTTGACATCACAGTTCTTTATGTGTGAATAAATGTTGATAATATTCAGATTTCAGTGGCTGTTGCAAGGGTAGAATTGAGCCTTGTGGGTTAATTGTTTTCCCCCCAACCTATCAATATCTAGTCAGCATTGTCCTGTATATAAGACATTGGACTAGAAATCTGATAAACTGGTTTCTGTTCCCACCTATGACACTGACCTGCTCAATGACTTGGACAGGTCACTGCACCTCTGTTTCCCTTCTCACTCTGTATCCCCAGTTGGTTTAGATTGTAAACTTTTCAGGGCAGACATTGTCTCTTATGTGTTTGCACAGTGCCTAGCACAGTAGAGTCCTGGTCTCTAAGTGATACTGTAATGCAAATAATGATAATCTCAGTCACTGACATGGCTGTATTGAAAATTTGAGGTTCCCTGGTTTTCCTCAGAGTGCGTTAATCTCAAAAACGGTTAGAATCTGGGAGATTTCACCAATAATTCAAAGAACATTGATTTCAGGCAGGAGGTTTCACTCTAAGAAACAAGCTTCACTGTATGAAACGCTCCAATATATGTAGTAGTAATTTTTGAAATGCTTGACTAGAAATACCCTTCCAAAAGCTGCTAAGGATTACAGGGGTGGATTTCTCAAGGCACAGAGATGAACATGTCTGATACCGGGATTATACTGCAACCCTTTTAAAGAGTAGAGAATAGGCACTTACTGAGCACTAAGCGCTTTGTCTGGCTCAATTTACAGGGAGCTGAGGTAGATCTATTTCTATATTTTGCTCTCTAGGGGCCTGATCCTGTGAGATGCCAAGCGCTCTCAATTCCCAGTGAAGTCAATGGGAGTTGAAGTCCTTCAGGACATGCTTAGCACCTCAGAAAAGGCAGCAGCTGCTTTTATTAAAAGTTATAAAATATATAGCAGAGGAAAAAAAGAGAGATCAATGGCTGTGGGTGATTCAGACAAGGGCTAACAGTGTTGTCTTCATTATCTCCTTTACCTTTTGCCAAAATATTGGCACTGTCTCTATTAAATACACAAGCAAGAAGGAATCTAAACCTGTTGTACTTCATTACTTTTTTGTGAACTTTATCAGTATGAAGGAATAAAAAGCTGGAGAAATACTGTAGGTGCTGTTGTTACAGTCGGGAACTCAGCATTGGTCTAACTCTGTTCCCTACTTAGGCCAGTTCCAAGCACTCTGGTCTTGTTGTGAGCGTTCCAATAATGGTGGAATTCTCAAAAGCACTTCACAACATTGGATTGGCCTGAGCCCTGGCTTTAAGGCCATCATCATTCTGATTCCTGGATGGAACCAAAGCCCACCTGTCCTGTCAGATAACTGGTTATGCTAGGCCGCTCATCAGATGGATACGTGTCCATTTTATATTTGTGAGTGCCAACAAGTAGTGATGTTTAACTGGATGGGATGAATTGTGGTTAAAAAAAAACCTGGAAAAGAACAGTTATTCTAAAGATATGCTGACTTTCCTGTTATATGAGACCATGTCAGTCTCTGGAGGACTGATTCTGCTCCCACTGAAATCAATGGGAGTTTTTTCCATTACATTCACTGGGAGCAGAATTGGGATGGGATTACTTACTTTAACAACACTGGAGGATCAAGGCACTGAACAGGAACATCCAAATTAAACTAGTTGTGAGCGGTTAAATAGCTACTCTGCTTCAAACCAGATGTGGCTGCATTCCAGTGGGTGAACAGATTACCATCTATCCCTTACCTCCCTCGCACAAGTCTTGAGGCCTGTTAATGTTGGTAGTATGCTTTGAGATGCCAGGATGAAATGTGTTATCGAAGTAAATATGGCATAGTTCAAAGTTTCAATAACTAGTCATTTTGGATAACTCATTTTTCAGCTGCATAACCTCAGCAGGCACCTTAAAGAGGCCTGGTTTTCACTGTGCAATTACTTAGCACTTTCTAAAAAAAAAAAAAATCAGACCCCTTGTAAAGCATGTGAAGTTGGACACTAAAATGGAGGCATAAAAAAAATCAATTGCTTTTGAAAATGTATGACTATTATGTACTAGTAAACACCAGAGGATTTATGTTATATCAGGTGGTTTACATTTGTTGGGCCTAATCCCAGAATCCTTATGCAGGTTAAACCCCAAAGATAAGTGGGAGTTTTGCCTGAGTGAAGACTGCAGGATCAGGTGGAATTTTATCTTGCTGTGTTTCTTTTTCTACAAGAACACTGGAACCAGTCACTTGATTATTTTTCATGGAAGCAGAGGAAACATTTTGAATAATAAACTGACAAAGTAAAATTTAAATAGAAGGGAGAGAGGGATTATGGTACCTCTTTTTGAAGGCAGTAAAAGCAAGCCATTGGAAATAAGAATCACACTTTCCAAATTTAGAGGATATTGGCTGACTAAAACCCATATAGGTCTCATGTAGGCTATGGGGTGGGCAAACTTACTGACCCTCTGGGGACAATCTTCAGAAGTTCAAGAGCTGGGGTGCACCTGCCAGGGCTCCATCCACATGGGAGGCACCTCTGGGGCTCAGGGCTCCAACAGGAGCAGGGCTGAAGCTCTGAGCCCCTGGAGGCGCCTCCCACAGGGCTGAAGCCCTGACACCCCCCCCCCCCTTCCCGCTGGGCAGAAGCCCCTACCCCACCACTCTGCTGCAAGGCAGAGGTCCCAAGCACCCCCACCAGTCTGGTAGGTGGAGAATGGGTGGTGATGGGAGACTCCACAAGCTCCACTTTAACAGTAAGAGCCACAGTTTGGCCACTCTTGGGCTATGTCTACACTGCTGCTCATACTTGGCTACTTACCCATCTATATGCTTCTGCATGTACCCCATACTCATATGGGCACAGGTACAAGGTGTAGGCACACATTCACCACAACACTAATGCTTTTTGGTACACTTGGTGGTGGTATCCCAGGGTTCTGTGCATCACACGAGACACTAGGAACTGCCTTTCAGTGTGCTGTTGGTACTACCCACTGCCTTCACACATTTGTCAATGGTAGTTCCTGCTCACCCCTTATCTCCTGCCCAACTTGGTGGAAGACATGGAGCAAGTGACCAACGATACATTTCTGCTGCTGCTCCTTCTTGTGGGATGAATGTGCATGCAGTGCAGTATGCAACTGGTGAGAATCTCAGGTAAATGGACTCAGACCTTTCCCACAAGTCAAAGACAGGTGGCTAGGACAGTGGCTGATCCACTGTTGTTCCATGACACAGGAGACTGCTGGTGTTGTGACTGCATCTGTGGTTGGACTGCTGCTTCTGGACCTGGAGAACTGGGCTGGCACGGTAGGACTACATCTTGGAAACTTGGGATAACCACCAGTAGCTATAGAGCTTCAAAATGAGGCAGATGATGTTCCTGGATCACTGAGATGGTGGCCCCAAACCCACAATAGCAGAACGCTCCATTCTGTAGACCCATTTAGTACAGAAACAGGTGGCTATTGCCATTCACCCTAATTGAGGGACCTTGGTCACAGCATCACACCCTACAGCTGCTGTAAAAAAAACAAACAAACACTCCCACTTACTTGAGTTTCAATGCGGTTTAAGTCCCCTCCCACCCATGGGCATTCATCACTCATTTAGGTAACTACTCATTACAGGTAATCAGGGCAGGGCACCTCCTCCGCTATAACACTACTTAGGTTGTGGTTTTGCTGCAAAGAGTGCAATTTTACAGGTCAGGCACTTTTTTTGGTTGTGTCAGTGTTCACAATTGTTAGCCTGACCCCAGTTTAGGGGGGAATGCTGAAAACTTGTAGGACCTTCAGAACAGTTGATGAAGGAGTTGGGAAGGGCTTTTACAACCGGTTTTGGCAAATATTCCCTACACACCATCATAAGAGCACTTACTGTCTTAACTATGGGTAAAGCCATAATTCAAAGGGGCCATGGTTTTCAGGAGGGAGCCACACTAGCACTGTTAACTAGGTAGTAGCAAAATTACTTTGCTTTGTTTTTCCTGTTCTCAAACCCGTAGGTAACTAAGTGGAAAAGAAAAAGAAATAACCCTTTTCTTTTTATTTCCCTGTACAGTGCACTTTCCACATCTCTAGCTTACTATGTTATATTCACATATACCTGGCCACAGGAGGTGGAAATTTGGAAGGGAGAGAGAGGACTTCTTCATTTTCTGCCCCAGGGAGTTATGCAACACCAGGCATTGATTGGTGGAGCCCAAAGTCAAAGAAATGGGGACAAAATAAATTTACTTTTCCATTACAGCCTGAATGAAGCATCCATACATAAAGAAATGAAAATCACATTTAGAATTAGTAAGTGTAGTGTAACAACTTATTTCTAACAGCAACTGTGAAAAAAGCAGAACAGATTAGACTCCCCAAAGAACTTTAATGCCTATGACCCTGTGTCCTTGTTTCTCCCTCCCAGAGGGAATGGAGGGCCCTTCCCCCAGACAATGGGGGGAAATGGCTGCAACAAGTGGCCTGGGGGGGACAATAGGGGCATCTCCTGTGGGGCTTGGGGGGCCAGACATGCTGGCTGTCAGGCACACTCAGGCTCATTGTTTCCTCCCCGTATGGTCACAGGGCTCCCCTGGGAGAGGTTTCAGGTGCCAGTTCAAGTTATGCTTAGAATCCTGCAGCTTCAACTGGAAATGGGGGCCAGGGTTGGAGCCTCAACCTCATAGCACCCTGGGCTACACATACAGGAGGAGGACCCAGTTCCCCATTACTAGCAGGGGCTATTGCAGCAGGTGGGACTCTATTCCTTACCACCACGACTTGTACCAGGGACTGCTACAGGGCATGCTCCCAGGCCCTTTAGGTAAGCTCTTGTTCTCTGTACAATGTGACCTGCTCCAGGAACTGGGTCATTATTGAGTCTTGCCTCTGGAAGAAAAAAAGCATTCCTCCTGCTCAATAGCTCTGTCACAGGGTCTTCTTACAACAAGCAGTGCCTCCTGCTGGTCATCCTGGGGATTAGCTCTGCCAGCTTGTGCCCTTCCTCCAGTGTTTTCTCCCATCTTGTCTTGCTCTGCTGCTCCACTCACTCCGGAGTCTGCAGCTTCCTCTCTGTGGCTTGGCCTTCCACAGGTCACTAAAGTCCTCCCCTTCCAGAGAATTCAGTCTTTCCAGACCTGCTATCTAGCTGGCGCCTCCAATGCCCTGCACCACTGCCCAGTGGTTGGTAGGGGAAGCCAGGCCCACCCTCTACAGCGGGTTCTACCCAGGGACCTTTTAACAAGCAGCCACAGTCCCTGTACAGTCCTACTGCTTGCTGCTGTTTCCCTGGGCTTCTCCCCTTTCTGGGTTTACCAACCACCAAGGCCCGCCACTCAGGGAGTGACTATAGCCTCTTCCCTAAAGTATACCACAGCAACCCCCACTTGTAGCTAGCTACCTGGCTTTATACCGGCACTGCCTGTTCCTGCACAGGTGAGCATGTCCTTAATTAGCTGCCTCCAGCCTAAATCTCCCCTGCTTGCAGCCTAATTAGCTGATTGGGCCCACCTGGCCTAATTCATCTCTTGCACAGCTAGTATAGGGCATTCACCCCATCATAAACCCCTTCCTCCCTTTCTCTCAAAGGGAAATTGCTCTTGGCACCTTCTGTCAATGCCAAACAACAGTCCTCAGTGTCTTTCTTGGTCTGTCCTTATGTCTCTGGGCTGCTGGCACCTGGGTGGAATTGGTTCATCCTCCTCAGCCAGAGGTCCTGGCAAGTCAGTCACAAAAGCAGCATTATATTGTTTTTCTTTCCTTGGAAAGTGGGTAAGAAATCCTCCCACATAACGTAACTGTGCTGTGGAAGGCCGCAGTAGAGCTACTTGTCAGCATGTCAGGAATCTAAGTGTTTCGTTTACCTTATTTCCCAGACAAATTTTGCAGTCCCTGAGAAGGAAACACCTGCTGAAAATGGTAGGGAGCATGAATTAATGGTTTTAAAAAAATGTCTATAGTGTGTGAAGCTGGGGGGGCTTTTATAGACATTATTTTAGGGCTAATCTTAATAGTTCCCAATCTCTTCTGTTAAAGCTGGCCATCAACTGGAGAACATAGCTGTTCTGAAAGTAACAGACTGGAAAAGAGTCATGGCTTTCCAGTCCTGTTATGGGGATCCAGCAATCTATGCTACAGCAGTTTGTGCCACTTGATACCCCTCTACATATTGCTGAATGGAGGGGTTTGGTGAGCTATGAAGGTGGACCAAGCTGGATTTGTGATGCCAGTGAACCTGAATGAGCTGGAGTTTCTGCTGCAGTAGAAGTTTGCAGACATAGGTTTACAGGATAGGGAGGCAATCCAAATGGAAATAGATTATAGTCTAAGCTAGCAGACAGACTGCATTTGAACCACTGCAAATGCCTACCTGTCCCTGCAGCATCCATAATTCCAGCCCCTTCATTCAGTGAAGAGCAGAGAAAAAAGGGGGAGGGGGGCGGAAGGGAAGTCACACAGCAAATATACTTTGTTCCATGAACTACTCAGTCAAGACCCCACAGCAAAGGGACACCACACTATGTTTGTACAGCTGCTAGAGCAGATTCCCCACCTTTACCCCCTTCTCTCAGCTTGTGTGGCATTGGCTCAGAGCGTGGAGACCTTGGAAGCTAGGGACCAGGAATGCTTGAAGACATATTATGACAGACGGCTGCTGCATTCCTCAAAGAAGCAACGGTTCCCCTTCCTACATGTAATCGGCCATGATGCTAACTCCACCCCCTTCTGCACAACTCCCCATTTATGGGGGGGGGGGGATGTTACTGTAGTGAAAGTCTGTGATCTTTAAAGCAGAAGAACACAACTGAAACTCTGGAGAACCATTAATCTTGTACAAGTGTCCCATCCCCCAGCCATACCTTTCTATTCCCTCCCTGGCTGACAGCCTGTTGGCAGACACTCACAGAGCCCGGGGCACTCTGATAGTTCTGCCAAAAGCTTTTTAGTGATTCATGGTAATTCAACAAAATTTGTGTCTTTATTATGGACCATTTTGGTGGTGGGGGGAGGAGGTGGGTGGCCTTCCAGTCCTGCACACAGCCCCGGAGAAAGAGGGGATGTTGGCAGGGACAGTAGAAGTTTAACTTATTAGCCTCAGGTTCTGGTTCCTGTGGAGTCTGAGTCCTCCTCTGGTTCATCAGGAGGGGTTTGCTGGGCCAACTCCTGTGAGCAGAGGTGCAAAATAACTCACTCTGCTTCCTCTATGTCCACCTCCTCTGTGGTCCCCGCTGCTGCCTTGCCTTTGCCCACCTCTTCATGCTGTTAGGTGATGAGGCCAGTGGGGTTGAGGAGGGGGTTGTTAGTTACCTCAGGCTTGGTACTTAGGTTAAAGAGCACCCAGTCCAGCTCCTTGAAGAAGGGGCACATTGCAGGACCTCTCCTAGAGCACCTGCTTGAGTCTTTTGCCTTCCAATACTGGAGCCTGAACTGCTTTACTGGTTCCCTGCACTGGGCTGGAGTCTGGTGAATGACTGCCTGTGCCAGCCTCTTCAAGCTTGCCTGGTAAAGATGGATGTTCCTGGTGCTGTGGGAGAAGTCATGGAGCACACTGAACTCCAGTCACACACAGGTGAGTGCCTGGGTGTGCTTGGCTGACCAGGTCACAGCTTTCAGATCAGGTTCCATGTTCATATGTACTGGTAAAAAGAGTACAGTGGAAAATAGTTTTTAAGTGCTCAGCACAACTCATTACTACCAGTGAGCATGGGGGACACCAGAACCTTTATAGATTTGGGTAAGGGTCAGCGCTCTGGGGGAACAAGGCTGGAGGACTATTGGACTCAGGACATGGTACACATCCTTTAGCTCCATCCACAGTACAAAATGGCACAGGTACAGGACTGTGTCACAGCCTGAGGCATGCTAGCATATTCTTTCTCTGCACACCTCGAAACCTGCGCTTCTGGGGTTTAGATGTGGATGGTAGTGTAGGTTCTGGCAAACCACGGGCATGGACCCATGTCCAGTTGAGAGTGTAGAAGTAGCCATAGTGATAACAAGCATTAATAACAGCATCTTTATTCTGAAGTAATGTGAAGCTGTTAATACATTGTGCTGTAACTTTACCATGACCAGGGATGATTAATTCCAATGGAAAAACTGAGACAGATTCTAAGGTCTTCTGACAAAATGTAAAACTGATACAAAGCTATGCCTGTAGATTTGAATGAAGGTGATTTTATTAAAGCCTTTAAGACCTACTGTGTAAGCTATTACTACAATAAATTTTCTAAGAGCTGCATGGAAATTAGGCACAAGCAATTCCTTTCTGCTTTAATGGTAATCATGTGACTAAATCCTGTGCAACTCTGAAAAATGTATGCAGGCCTGTTATGCAGAACAGAGTAGCCTCTACATAGAGGTGCTTTTGAGAAGTGAGGAACTTTGCATAATACTGAATAAATACATTTCTAATAGCCTACAACAGAATTGGAAACATTTATTCCTACTCACAGATAGACATAAATCCTACTCTGTGTATCTGAAAAAGTCACATTGGGCTCTTTTCTGAGATCCGATCTGTACAGACATAGCACTAAAATGTGGAACGCACACACAAATCTGGAGGAGCTAGCAGCTGCAGCAGCCATCCCTCAGGAATGTAGCTGTCCTCCAAAAGATGCAGAACCTCTTGCAACTTAATCCTTGAATGTATCAGTAAACAATGTATCTGGCAGAGAGTTTACTCCCAAATATTTGTTGTGTTAGTTATAAAGGGTTTTACTGTACTATACTTAATAGCAACAAGTGTTTCACGGGTCTTTAAATTTAATTTTAAATTAAAAGGTTTTGTTTGGATTAAGACATCCCCTGCACTACAGGGTTTGAAAAGTAGTAAGTGAACCAGAGTGGGGAAAAAAGTGAAACTGGGTATGCTACTTTTATTGTCCATACTAAGGCTGGTCATTTTTCTTAAAACACAAGATAGTTTAAGAATGTGCTAAAATTCATTCTGAACAAAATTCAAAGTTTTTACTTAGTCATGAGAAACTCCCTCTCCTTTTTTTTTAACCCAATAGTAAAATGTAATTTAATTATTGCCACTGGAAAAAGTTGGAAGAAAAAAAAAAGTTACAAAGTGAGAAAAAGGAGGGGAAAAAAACAACAACACCTTCTTACTTTTTTCACCCCCACTAGAAATGATTTCCTCTGGGTTTCTCACTTTTTTACTCCTCTATTTTTTTCTTTTCCCCTCTTCAGTGAGCAAAAAGAGGTCAGGAAAAGCCCAAACTGCAAAATGAAATGTTTCAAAATTAAATGATTTTTTTCGAAATGAAAGAAAATTTTTTATTTCTTAAAACACTTGAAACATTTTTCTTGAAAAAAATGAATGTGAAAATCTGATATGCCAACAAAAACTGCTTTCTTTGAAATATTTTTTCAGCCTCCCCTCTTAAAGTCCAGGCACCTTCACATACTCTCTGAAGTCAACATTTTCAAACCTGGCTGCCTAAAGTTAGGCTCCTACACCCTAATTTATGTGCCCGGGGGGCTGATCACCTGCATCTTTTAAATATGGATTTATTGTTTCAAAAGTAAAATGCAGTCATATTTATGAGTGCTAAGTCTTTGGCTGTTGTTTGGTTTTCTTATAACCACAAACTGCTTTGATGCACAAGAAAGATACTTGATTAATGAATACTACACACAGTTAATGCTCCTCTTGACTTGAAAATACTGAAAAAGATACTGGTTTCACTAAAAATGGCTTTTGCCTTATACACCAATTACTAGTAGAGAAGGTAGAAGTTTCTCATTTGAAATATTTTTTTCCCAGTGAAAAATGACAAATCAAGATGGAAATTTCTGCAGAAGATGTCCATTTTCTACTATGCTTTTGTTGAACATTTAAAAACAGATTTAAAAAAAAGGCAGTTGAAAGTTTTTAGCCATTCAGGTAAAGTTTCACTGTTAAACCAACACTTTTTGGGGAGGTGGGAGCAGCACTTGGTTTCTAGGGTTTCAGTTTTCAAAAACAAAACAAAAAAAACCTTGAATTCTATAGACATGTTGACAGACAAAAGTGAATGCATTTTTGTATGTCAAAAAAAAAAAAAGGGGGGGGGGGAGAGGGACAATCTGACCTATTCTAGGCATTAGCAGAGATGGGCCCAAGTAATGAATTTCAGAATCAAAACTGGATGCAAATCCAAGCTTCTTCAAACTTCAGGGATGTTGAGAATCAATGATACAATTAAGACTATTATGTAGATACGCTAGAGTTGATCCAGAAATTCTCCAAAATTTAAGTGGATTCTAATGTGCTGTTCCTGATCAGGCCCATTTCTAAATACATTATACTATCTAAGACTAGCATAGGTGGAGTCTTCTTCCCTATACTTGCTGGGACTAAGCTATACACATATGATTTCTAAAATGCATACCAATACCCAGGGATAATCATGTCTTATTTCTTGAGGGACATCAGATCCATAAATCAATGAATGGTTTCACACTTATCTCTACGTTTAGTCTGCTCATTCCTGATAACATACTAGAATGTGTAATCCACACAGTTCAATTGTTTCTAACCTGTTAATATATAGATTTCTAAATCCTTCAGAAACTCACATATGAGGAAACAGAATTGAATGGATACCAGTGTGAGGTGGATTGCAGTATTTTCAGACATGTGGCATGCCTCAATGAAATGACTGGCATGTCACACAAGATTTGAAAGAGGCATGATGACACCACAGTTGATAAACCAGATAGTGTAACGAAAGGAAAAACACAGAGTCATGCCACACAATGGTGCAACCTCCACTACAAAATACTGTATTGACACCTAGGTGCATTAGCAAGCTCAGGTGCATAGCTTTGCTGGGGTGTAAGCAATTTGAGATTGCAGGGAATCAGATCAGCTGTGTGAACTAGAGAGAAATAGTTCTAATGTTTTGCTAAATACTGAAAAATATTCATTTACCTTAAGTGTATTTACAAGTTCAATAAGCATTTTAAAATATTTAAGTAGAGCTATAGTAACTATATCGCTAGTTTGCTAATGCCCTCTACTGGATGGAATCAGAAGCTACCCACTGTAGGTCATAGGCCTTTTAACTTGGAGATTGTCTTCCAGCTCAGTATAGATGAGGCATGCATTCTAACTGTTCACCCTGCTGTTGCTATGAAGATCTGAATGGCCCTGGTATAACTCAAAGGGCAATTATGATAACCATGGATTTAGAATATGATTAAATTAAAACTAAAATTATTGGGGAGAGAAAACAAGGGAAAGAGAAAAGAAAAAGTGGAAGATAAAAACTTACCAATTCTTCTGTTCGGTCAACACATTGGGCCAGACAGGTAGCTGGTGTAAATCAGTGTGGCTCCATTGGCTATTTCAGTTAAGGATTTGACACAATTTCTACTCTTAGAAATATTTAGGAGTACTTTGCACTGGGGAACTGTCAGGAACTAGTCTTTGTGAGAAAACAGCCATTAATGCAGCTTTTGCATTATGTATGCGTATGGGTTTTTTTTATGCTGGTTTGAAACTAACTTCATCTTAATGAAGTTTGCTGTGTGAGAACTTTTTTAAAATGTTGCTCTTTGTTAGACAAAGAACCCTTTTCCTTCATATCTTAGGAGGAGTCACACAAAGGGAAGAAGCCCCCTCTGGCAGACCCTAGGAGATCTGATAAGGGATCTTGGTTGTCTGGACAGAGTTTCTTGCTGACCACAGTCCATGGGGATGGGTCCTGCAGGTCACAGGAAGTCCTCAGAATGAAGTCAAAGGGGAAGGAATGTTTCTTCTTACAAGTCAATAGACTTAGTCTATTGAAAATGTATGTTTGTAGATTTGCACTGTACTTCTGGGGACAATGAAGAAATGTGACATTTCAAAGCTGGTGTAGAAATATTCTAGGCAAAGCAATGTCCTTAACTTCCAGAAAGCCGTAATACATAGATGTGTCTTATGAAAGATTTGTTAGAATACTTGGTTTAAAACCAAAGAAATGCATTTCATTCCTTAGAAAACAAAGGGAAAGAAACACTAAATGGGTGCCTAGTACCTTTAAGGCACAGACTTACATAGGAGGCAGTGCAGAGCTGTACTGTCCCAGGGGTAACTGAAGGAAGGATTCAGAGTGGAAGGATTGTGCCTTGGGGAAGTACAGTGCATAACAGTATGCAGGGCAGATACACAGCACACACCATCATAGACAACCACTGGCAGAAATGGGGGTGGGGCGAAAAATAGAACATTTCTTCCACAACTCTCCAGCAGAGGGAACAATGATGTCTTTCTTTCTCCCCTCCCCCTCCCACAGTGTCCGTGGTGAACAGGTGGTGATGGAGGGAAGGGGAGGCCAGTTCCAGCCCCCAAAATGAAGCTGTGTGCAATAGCTGCAGCAGGCTCAGCCCTCCCTTCTCCCGTGGGGCACTTAGCAACTGATAAGCTGAAAAGGAGAGGAAGCCAGCAGTGGGTGCTGGAGGGAAAAGTCCTGTTTCCCTCCTGCTAGCAGCACTCACAGAGGGAGGAAGAGCCCTCACCTTGCGGACCTGGAGCACATGGGAGAAAGCAGAGGGAGCTGGTTGGCATCTCTCCCAACAAGCAGGAAAGTACAGCTGGGAGAGATAGACAGACAACCGCTGTTGGGGAGAAAGGACCCAAGGGTGATACAAGGGTATTTAAATCATAGGAAGAGTGGCTGCAGTGTATCAGGCTCTAGTTTGGACTAGGGACACAGCACAGCAGGGGACACAAAGCAATAATGGATATAAAGTTGTACAGCGCTGGGGTATAAAGGGGCACAGAAATGAACAGTGGGGGGACAGTACTATTTATTTATTTGCATTACCACTGCAGCTAGAAGCCCCTGTCATGGACCAGAACCCCACCGTGGTAGGTGCTGGAGGGGATACCAGGGGACACAGCATTAAATACACAGGCATGGTTAATCACACACACACACTTTTAGGATACAAATGTAGGATGTGGTGCTCTTGGGGGAGGCATTCAGAAGTAGGGAAACAGAACTCATGCATAGAGTCAAATTCTTGTCCTCACAAGTTTCATTCCCTCCCAACTTTTTTTGGTAGGTGTAACATCCTTTAGGATGGTGTAGCTGGCTCTAGCAGCTATGACTGGCCTGCTCCTTGTGGAAGATGGCCATCACTGTCTTCTCCCAAAAATTTTGGATCACTGTGCTCCCACCTTGTGACTCGGGGGTTGCATTCCCTGCACGTTTTAGAGCACACAGATTAAAGTTACATCTTGCTTAAGGGAGAAGAAAAGCATACTGTACCGATCCCCCAACCTCTTGCATATTCAGTCTAGATGAAGTCACAATCTGGCCCTAAATCAAAGATGTCAACACTAATAAATGTAATTAAAGATACAGTAGAAAGTGTCACTAAACTGAGCAGAAAACAGTTTTCCCATCACATGAGAGTCAAGATTTTAACCCCCCCCCATCCCAAATTGGGATGAAAAGTTGAAATCCCAGACGCCTTCATGAACTGAAAACACAGAAAAAAATCAGATCAAAATGTTTTGTTTTGGTAATTTCAAAACATACAATTTAAAAATTAAAATAAAGGCTGAAAACAATTTTAAATGTCAAAAACCAGATTTTTTTTGTTTTGAAAGTGTCAAAATAGGATATTTCAAACAATCTCAGAGAGTTGTTCCAAAAAGGGGAAGTTTGTCAAAGCTGACCCTTCGCCACAACGTTTCATTTTTGATAAATTGGCATTTTCTAATGCAAAGCCTTCTGTCAAAAGTTTCCTCGACCAGCTCTAGGAACTAGTGTAATAACTACTTTGCTCTTATTTCGTTACCTGATGGCCTCAGGGTGCTTTCTAAATATTAAGTCATTAAGCTTTATAACCCCAAAGGGAAGTACAGGAGGTGAGTATTATTATTCCCATTTTACATGCAATTAAACTAAGGCAATTGGCTTGAGGCTAAAAGACTTTAGACCACTAAGTGGCTGAACTGGAAATGGAAACACATGTTCCTGACTCCCACTTCCTTATTCCACCCACGGATAGATATTGTTTCTCACTGGCAGTGATGATAAAAATAAGGAATTACTTATGCTTGACCAATTCTCATAACAGTTTTATGAGTGTCTTGAGACTGTGCTCATTTGTACGAGGTGAATGTCTGTTTTCATTTTCTTTTCACAGTATGTCTGTGCTTGGAAATTTCCATCCAGTTTCCTATTGAAAATATACAGGGTATTGTTCCCATTGACCGTTTCTTTATATTAACGTGGAAAGTTTCCCCACCGTGTTCACATTGCTATATATTCCTTCACTTTTGTGACACCTATGAGAAGGGGGGGAAGAGAGTATATTGTGCTCTATTCAGCTTCTTATACAGCACCCAAGACTGATGTCTGAACTCTTCATAGGGCTAAACAACCATCAAGGTGAGTTATGTCAACAAAGTTTCCTCTCTGGTCGTGCCCCATCAAACTTTGTTACATGGGATTTGTGTGTTCTTGAGATGCTAATAGATTCTGAGTTGCTATGAAGAAAGTAAAAATCAGAGAAATACAATTTTCAGTGAAACCTGAAAGTGGGTGAATTGTGTGTCACTTGCATTCAATGGGAGTTAATTCCCAAGTTTTGGGCCCAGAACCAAGACTGCTTGTTGTGCATTCACCAGCAGCACCTTTGAGGTAGAGAGTTCCAATGTCCCATGGAGTACTGCTGTCTAGAGGGCTTGAAAGTTACATAGGATGCAGCACTCTGATTTTAGTGTATTGAAAGGTTCACAAATATTTGGCATATTACAACAGCTCTTATAGGATTTCTCTGACAGGATGGATAAATTGCCTGCAACCAAAAGAAAATCTTAACATATATATAAATACTGGTTTCAAAATATGGGCAGAATTCCCTTATTTGTGACCTTTTTTGTGTAACTGATTCCCTATCACTTCACTATAGTTGAACTCTTTACAGGGTATTCAGCTCATACAGAGCTAAAGGGAAATCTCTGCTAGCCTACCAGTCCCATACAGGAAGCTGGTCTGGTGCTAGATAATTGCGTTAGCACAGTCTGCTTATTCGAATGTTCAGGAAAGATTCTGCCACTTACAATGCCTGAAGAGCTGTCTCTTCCTCTATAATTTCAACTGTTAGTGCTGCTGTGCAGACGAGGTTGATAGAGCATGGTATGGATTTTTACTTGACAGAAAGAGGAAAATCAATTTCCATCCACATAAGATGGAACTAATAGAGCAGGAGGTCACTAAATACTACCAGCTGCTCTATGGCATTGTAGTCTTAAGACGCAGCCCTATGTGACAGACAAGAGTATGGAACAGGTTCTTGTACTGCAACAGGATGCAGAAAACATTGAGAAGAACACTGGGAAACTGATGAATAAGTAGACTAGGAAGTGAGGTCCAGGTTTTCAAAGAATCTTTGGCCAGATTCTCTGCACATGTAAATTGATACTGCTCCATTGAAGGGCCATGCCAGTTTTCACTTGTAGAGGAGTTGGCCCCTCATGCAGACAGTAGAGCTTGTAGGTGTGTGCTCTTCTCTGCATGCAGGAGGGATGATTGTAATGGTGCCCAAAGATTTGTGTGTAAACGTAGCTAGTTTGAACATTAGAGCAGAAGAGTCTAGTGCCCAGGTCTGGGCACAAATATATTTTGTTTGTGTGCAAAACACTGAGTTTGAGTTTGAGAATTGGCTTCTGTTAGCCATCCTGGTACAGTAAGCTGCTGGATAGCTGGAGGTCCAAGTGGCACGTGACTTTTTGTAGGAAGAAATACTAAAATAGGGCCCAGGCAGCTTGCACTGCAGTATGAGTGGAAGTAAGTGGTATGGGAGAGACCTTTGACCCATTATATACTGTAGAAATGGAGAGACGTTGCAAGTCTTGGGCTGTGGTAGCCCATTCTTGTTACAATGTATTTTCCAATGGATAACGGGGACTAGGTGTTACTGGGTAGGGGAATGGTGAGCCAGGAGGAGCCCTTGTACGTGTCTGGATTAAACCAGATGGCCCTTTAAGGTTTCCAGAGAGTATGCTATGCCAGAATAAAGTCATAATTTTGCATTTGTGGGCAAACCAAGCTACTTTGCCCATTAAAGGTGGCTGTCTTGTGTGGTTGCCAAGTGTCTAAGCTAGGGTTACCAAATTTCTAACTGCACAAAAGCTAATACCCTTGCCCCGCCCCTTCCCCTCCTGTTCCCCAAGGGCCTGCTCTTTCTCTGAGGCCCCGCCCCCACTCACTCCAGCCCCCCTCCATCTGTTGCTCGCTCTCCCCTACCCTCATTCACTTTCACTGGGCTGGGGTGCAGGGTTGGGGTGCGGGAGGGGTTGAGGGATCCAGTTGTGGGTATAGTCTCCAGGGTGGGGCCAGAAATGAGGGGTTCAGGCTCCAGGCTAGGGCAGGGGGTTGGGGTGCAGGAGGGGGTGTTGGCGCCAGGAGGGAGTTTTGGTGTGGAAGGGGTTTCCAACCTGGGGAAGAGGATTGGGGGGTGGGGTCTGGGAGGGAGTTAGGGTGTGTGTGGGGGGGGTTCTGACCTGGAGCAGGGAGCTTGGGGTGCGGGCTCTGGCTGGGTGGCACTTACCTCAGGCAGCTCCCAGTCAGTGACACAGAGGGGCTAAGGCAGGCTCCCTGCCTGCCCTGGGTCTACGCTGCTCCCGGAAGTGGCCGGCATGTCCGGCCCCTAAGCAGAGGCACAGCCAGGTGGCTCTGCGTGGTGCATGCTGCCCACATCTGCAGGTGCTGTTCCCGCAGCTCCCATTGGCCGTGGTTCCTGGCCAATGGGAGCTGGTGCTTGAGGCGGGGGTAGCACACGGAGCATCCCTGGCTGCCCCTGTGCCTAGGGGCTGCAGGAACATGCCAGCCACTTCCGGGAACTGCGTGGAGTCAGGGCAGGCAGGGAGCCTGCCTTTGCCCTGCTGAGCTATCAACCGGACTTCTAATGGCCCGGTCAGCCATGCTGACCGAAGCTGCCAGGGTTCTTTTTCAACTGGGCATCCTGGTCAAAAACGGGATGCCTGGCAACTCTAGTTTAAGCCCTTACTTGCTGGCAGGCTGCATTTGCTATTTGAAGTTTGAGGACTGTGTACAGATTTTAGGCATTTGCATTCACTAGTGTAGCCATCTGATCATCCAATGTTCACAGCTTGCATGCTAATGAGGCTGGCTACCGAGGAATGCATGGCCATGTCCACAAGTGCCATATTAACATATGCTAATAGGTCAGTAACATGCGTAGTGCCCTGGTGCATATCCCAAAACACCTTCTGTAAAGATGACCGGATGAAACAGTACAGTGATATTGTCATTGCACTGCTAGGATAGCTCCACTGCTGCTGATGAAGAGAGGCCGGGAGAAGAGCATACCCAAATGAAAGGAGTCTGAAGCTTCTTATAGAGGAAGTGGTGGTGCCTGAATCAAGGCTCCTGGGAGATGAATAGTGGTTGGAAGATAGTTATGTGGAGAGGTGATACCTGGCAGGATCAGTGCTGTCAGAGAATACAGGAGGACATTGAAGGAAATAAGAGTCCCTCCACTTCTTATTGTGCAAAGGTCAGCTGGCATTGTATAAGGGCAGATAAAGGAGGGCCAGCTAGCCAAAAGAGCACAGGAGTTCTCTGGACAAGAATCCTGGGAGACACTGACCACACAGCAATGCATATGTGGGAAGGGTGTTCTGGATACTATATGGAGGAGTAGCCAGAGACAACACAACTATAACATGTACCTCAGCTTCTCTTTTGAGCCGTAGTGTCTGGTTCAGTGGAGGGCTTTTAGTAGATCACTTCCATGAGTGACTTCTCACTTGATCCATCTCTAATTTATATATATCTATGCTGGCTTGGGCATGACTCATGCAAGTCTGAATAAATGTAGATTGCAGCACCTGCCCCTGCGGTCACACAAACAACCCGTCCATTTGTGCATACTTATGCTTTGGCATGCACACTCTGCATAAATCCAGCCACTCCTTTTGAAGCAGCCATCCAAAGCCATCTCTTAGAGCAGTGGTTTTCAAACTTTTTTTCTGGTGACCCAGTTGAAGAAAATTATTAATGCCCACGACCCAACAGAGCTGGGGATGAGGGGTTTGTGGTGTGGGAGGGGCTCAGGGCTGGAGCAGAGGGTTGGGATGCAGGGGTGAGGGCTGCAGAGTGTGGCTGGGAATGAGTGGTTCAGGATGTGGGAGAGGGCTCTGGACTGGGGCAGGGGTGCAGGAGGGGGTCAGGGCTCTCCTCTGGGGCTGGGACTGAGGGATTTAGGGTGCAGGAAGGGGCTCTGGGTTTGAGGGGGGGGGCTCAGGGCTGGGGCGGGGGATTGGGGCATGGGCTTACCCCAGGGAGCTCTCAGTCAGCGGCACAATGGGGGTGTTAAGGCAGACTTCCTGCTTGTCCTGGCACCGTGAACTGTGCTGCGCCCCGGAAGCAGCCAGCAGCAGGTCTGGCTCCTAGGCGGAGGCACACAAACAGCTCCATGTGGCTCTCGCCCGCAGGCACCCCCCCCCCAGCTCCCATTGGCTGGTTCCTGGCCAATGGGAGTGCAGAGACAGTGCGTGGAGCCCTGTGGCCCCCCCACCTAGGAGCCAGACCTGCTGCTGGCCACTTCCGGGGCATAGCGCGGTGTCAGAACAGGTAGGAACTAGCCTGCCTTAGCCGGGTAGCGCTGCCGATGGGACTTTTAACGGTCCAGTCGGCGGTGCTGATCAGAGCCGCTGAGACCCAGTGCCTTCCATTTTGCGACCCAGTACTAGGTCGTGACCCGCAGTTTGAAAACCACTGTCCTAGAGCAAGTGTTCAAATGGATTTCACTTACATGGCTATTTGTGTGCCTGCACACTTTTAAAGAGTAGCTCTGATTTTGATTTCCAAAATGGATGCCAAGAAGTGCAACATATTGTACAGCAATGTAGGTACTGTAGCGGGGTGGACACCCGCTCCTGCCCTGAAGGGCTTGAAACAGCCCAGAACAGGGCTGTGGCTGGGGTAAGAAGCCTGGGCTGATTGGGGAAAGTGGGCTCAGCTATGGCCATGTCCCAGTCAGGCCCAGCTGGCCCCTATAAGAGGCTGTGAGCAGGAGCGGCGCCAGGGTTTTTGCTGCCCTAGGCAGTAGCGCTCCTCCTCTGAGCATTCAGGGGGCCTGGGGTCTTCGGCGGCGGGGGTCCTTCCGTTCCACGTCTTCGGGGCACTTTGGCGCCGGGTCCTGGAGCGAGCGAAGGACCCGCTGCCGAATTTCCGCCGAAGATCCGGAGCGGAAGGACCCCCCGCCGCCGAATTTCCACCGAGGGCGGCAAAATGCTGCCCCCCAAATCCTGCCGCCCTAGGCAACCGCCTAGGGTCGCCTAGTGGAAGCGCCGGCCCTGGCTGTGAGCCAGAAGCCCAGACAGTCTCTCTCTGCGTTCAGTGAGAGAGGGGCCTGGCTGCTGGGAAGCTCAGGGTACCTAGAATAAGGCAGGGCTGGGGAAAGGCCAGAGGGGCTGGGGAGCTCCAGGCTGGCAACTCCCCAGGCTGCAGGGCCTTGTCCAAGGCCCCATAGAGATACTGGGAGGCAGAGGAAGGCAGCAGGTCCGAACCCCCTTGCCTATGATGAGTGGCTTTTATACTGCAGTCTGCCCCAGGGAGCAGGGGGCTTGGTGATGACTGGCAGTAACCCAGACTGAGGCAAGGTGGGGATAGTGGATGGGGGTTCCCTGGGGAGGGGACACCCTGAGACTGAGGGGTGTACAGCCAGGGGGCCGCACCCCAGATAATGGGGCACCAGGTCCCGGAGGGACACGGGGGCCAAGTGGCAGCGGGACACCAGCCTGCAGAGGGTGCTCCAGAGGGCTGGAAATGAGCTAATTCCTGGAGATGACCAGCAGGAGGTGCCGCACGGGTGAGTCCTGCACGCTTACTGTTCAAAAGGAAGCAAATTCCTCAGGGACAGATTCTGACACCCTTGCTCAAACTGAGTAGTACTTTACTCTGAAAAAAGCCCCCTTGGCTTCAGAAGGGCTACTCATGGAAAAAAGTAACATTGCATGTAAAAGGTTTCAGAACCTGGCTTTACATAAATTCTTGGTGCATGAAATAAAACTGTGGAGATATCACTCCAACCCATGTTGAATTTTGGGCAGGTTATGTTTCCACTAAAAACATTTTGCCCAGATCTAGTGCTCGCAGCATTAGATTGCTGAAATGTAAACAAATGCAGATGTCCAACTAATATACTGAAACAGGTTTTTCAAGGAAAAAGGTCCCCAATTTCACTTTTCTAGAAAGTGAGGTCATAAAAGTAACACAAAAAGCTAACAAAAACTTCTTTGGTTTAAATGCATTTGTTCCAGTATTTAGACAAGTTGAAAGAGACATATATATCTACTAAACAGCTATTCTGCCTTGAATTATCCCCTCTTGGGTCAAATTTTCAGAGCTGCAATATACAGGCAATGAAGCAAAGAATGGATTCAAATTGTTTTTAAATTAATCAGATTCACAGTTAAAAAGCACCCTCTGTTAGGTTAAATGTCAGTTTCTCATCCTCAGATTCATGTAATTTAACTTACTGTAATTGACCTTTTTGATTATAACTCCCAGTTAAAACTAGGAGAAAATGACAATGTAAAAATGGAAAATGCATTTTAGTATTGACAGTGTGGTAATTAAACATAAAAGATGGGATTTGAAGGAGTTAATTAATCTTTTCACTACCTCCACAGTAGGCCATTAGATTTTTGGGTTCATATTACTCTTAATGGACATGAACTCACTACAGTAAGGGACTGAGCCAAGATAGGGAAATGTGTTTAGAAACTGTATTAAGGGCTGGATCCAGAGCCCATTGACATCTTGGAAAGTCTACAATTGGTTTCAGTGGGCTTTGGATCTGGCTGTTAATACACATAAGAAAAGTAGTTAAAGTAAAAATTAACTGGAATAAAACTGGTAAAAAACATCCAAATAGCTATAAGTTTCCCTTTCTCTTTCCAATCACAAAACGTCTCTTGTTCATAATAAATGCTTTTCTTTGAGGATAAAGAATTAGGGATTGTTGGTGTAGGGTGCCTTTGAACAGCTGTACAAAGTGGGGGAGATTGTGTCCCTCCTGTGTTCTCATTAAAGAGAACAAGGGCCATTGCAATCTGGTCTACTAACTATTTAGCATAATACAACTAGCACCTGGAAGCAGACAGATTTTTATCCCAGTGTATGGAAAAATATTGGCCTTACTTCCACATGTGAACTAGGGCATGTTGGAAAATATGCTCTATGCTCACTGGCAGTCAAGAAGCTGGTGAATGTGCTTTGTGCCCAGAATTAACCATGTCCCTTAAAGCTGAGCAGATGAGCAGTGCCAGTGAGTCTATCCACATGCTCTGCTTCAGGGATTGGCAACATTTCAAAGAAGATCCTTTTTTTGTTTTTGTCTTTGACCAAAATATTTTGAGAACCGCATCACATGCAAAGCTACTTGTAGAGTTAGAATTTATCAACTAATAATAATAAAATATATTATAGTTATTACTACTCACTAATACTTTAAATGTGACTTTTGCTGTTTGAATTTGAATATAAACAGGAGGGAACTCCAGGCTGGGGCAGGGGGTTGGGGTGCGGGAGGGGGTGCAAGGTGCAGGCTCTGGCTGGGAAGCACATACCACAGGTGGCTCCCAGCCAGCGGCGCAGCTAGGGCTCTGGCCCCATGCTGCTCCTGGAAGTGGTTAGCTGCTGGTATGTCTCTGTGCACCCCTGGTGGAGGTGGGGGGTGTGGCTCTGTGCACAGCCCCCACCCCCAGCACTGTCCTCACAGCTTCTATTGGCCGGGAACTGGCCAATGGGAGCTGCGGAGGTGGGCAGCGCATGGAGACCCTTAATAATTAATAATTTCTTAATTAATGGAAATATCCTATCTCCTAGAGCTGGAAGGGACCCTGAAAGATCATCGAGTCCAGCCCCCTGCCTTCACTAGCAGGACCAAGTACTGATTTTGCCCCAGATCCCTAAGTGAGCCCCTCAAGGATTGAACTCACCACCCTGGGTTTAGCAGGCCAATGCTCAAACCACGGAGTTATCCCTCCCCCCATTGCCCCCTAGCCCTCAAGGGGCACACAGACATGCCAGCAGCCAGCCACTTCCAGGAGCGGCATGGGGCCAGAGCCCTGTTGCACTGCCGGCCATGAGCCGCCTGTGGTCCGCGCTTCCCGGCCAGAGCCTGCACCTCGCACCCCCCCAAAAACAGCTGCCCGCAAGGGGGCAACCAAAGAGCCGCATGCGGCTCCAGAGCTGCAGGTTACCGACCCCTGCTCTGGTGGATAAGACCCAGAGTGCTCAATGCTGTGCAGGATCATGCTAGCATGGCTTGATCCTGCTCCCATTTAGAGTCAGTAAAATTGACTTATAGGGGCAGGATGAGATGCTTAATATGCAAACAATCAGTGGGATCACTAGACAATTGAGGTGCTAGAGGAGCACTCAAGGAAGACAAGACCACTTTAGAGAAGCTAAGCTGAATGATTTGCTTTGATCTTCACTGTGGAAGATGTGAAGGAGATGCCCATACCTGAGCTATTCTTTTAAAGTGACAAATCTGAGGAACTGCCCCAGATTGAGGTTTTGGAACAAACTGATACATGAAACAGTAATAAGTCACCAGGACCAGATAGTATGCACTCAAGAGTTCTGAAGAAACTCAGATATAAGACATAGGTCAATCTGTGATGGATCCTGTGTTTCTTACTCAGGCAAAACTCCCACTGACTTCACTGGGAAGTAAGCATAAAGTAGAACTAAATAAGTTTAGGGTTGAGCCATGTCATTATCTCAACTTTCCACATTGAAACATGCCATTGTAATGTTTTAATTGGCATCATGTGTCAATCTTCTATGCATATCAGCCGCTGAACAGGTCTTCCTGGAGCGTTCATCATTTGTTCCTGACTTTTCATAGACTTAATGAAATCCTCTGAACCAAATAATGACATTAGCACTACAAATAAAGCGAATGATTTCATTACACTTCACAGATTTTATTTTGGCTTTCATTCTTATTACAATCAAAGGACTACATACATGTAGGAAACAAAGCCAGCTTTATCTGCAAGATGCTAATGATTTACAAAAGTAAAATGAATCTGTGCTTTAGAAGGTGTGGACTGAAAAGTGAAACAGGTCTTTTGGGGAGAAAAAAATTAAAAACGATTTTGAAAAATAAATCTATTAATAAAAATCTAAAAATATTAGATCACTAAAATCTAACCTAACAGTTTGCAAAGAGCAAAATCATATAGGGTCTGATCTAAAGCCCACTGAAATCAATAGTACACATTTTATTGTGGGTTTGGGCTCAGGCTTATGGTGTCCAGTCGTTCTCCACAAGAACTATACATAGATGGAACCCTCTGAGCAGATCTCCCTCTCCTATATGGAAGTGAGCTCACCCACCTCCACAGCTTTCCCTCCCTTGCCCCAGATCCAATTGTGGGGATAGGGGCTCTCCCAGGTCTGGGGATCCATTGGGAGGGGAGGAAGTGGGCAATGGGCGAACTAGGGAACCGAATTTGCATCATTCCTCCCTCAGACATGGCATCAGCCACCAATAATCATGAAGAAATCCAGTCTTAGGCTGCATCATCATTATATGGCCTCTCTCCTTAATGGCAGGTGGGTGGCAGCTACTGGCTGCAGAACCCCTGTGGTGCTAGTCTCTCTCAAGGGATAAACATTTGAGAAACACCAGGAAGTAAAAAAAAAAAAAAAAGTCAAGAGGGCAGATTGTTAGGAGAGACATGAAGAGCTGGCTACAGTTACAGAATAGCTTGGTGTCAGTATGTTGAATAAAAACTGTTTAATTCTGTCAACTTTGTGCCCTCTCTTTACTGCAGCCCAGCAGAAGCCACATCGATCATGACTGCAGTGGTTTAGCAGGAGAGTAAAGAGTGTGATTAAAATGGAAAGCCAAAAGCAGCAGATATAACACACAGAGAAGACTGGATCAATGTACTATACTCAGACCACTGGAGAAGATGGATTTCTAGATAAAAAGCCTGGCAGAAGCATGCAAAGACTAAGCAATAAATGAGTCTGTGTATAGAACTAATTGTAGGGCCAGGGGAAACAAAATAAAAACAAAGCTTTTCCCATTATCTGACTGGGGGAGGAAAAGATGAGAAGTGAATGAGACACTATTTCCATGGATAGTCCACAAACACTACAATAACTGAGAGGTATGTGATGAGCCCTGTGAACCTAAAGAGAATGAGTCAGTACAAAGTTCTCCTCTTATTTAATTGAACATGCACATAGAATAGCAGGGTTAGAAGGGACCTCAGGAGGTCATCTAGTCCAACCCCCTGCACAAAGCAGGACCAATCCCCAGACAGATTTTTGCCCCAGATCCTTAAATGGCCCCCTTAAGGATTGAGCTCACAACCCTGGGTTTAGCAGACCAATAGCTCAAACCACTGAGCTATCCCTCCCCCTATGAAACCAAGATGTAGGAGAAAGGATAGATGAATGTATCAGAGCTGAGCGCTCTATTGTTCATACACAACTCTGTGACATAAAACAAGAATAAAAGATCAGTCACAATTGTTTATGGCACAACTGATTCAGGTTTAATATCTATTACAAGGTAGGCCAACTCTGGAGAAGTATCTCCAAGTAACAAGCGCAATGTAGAAAGAGATCAGAGGAATTGAAAGCCCTAGTGCAGTGCAGAAACATGGGGGTAAGCCAAGTGAACTTCAGAGGAAGACACAAAATGGACAGAGTATGGTTCACTGTACTGCAGCATGAGATGAAAGAAAGGTGCCAATTGTATGGCTAACTTCCCAGCATCACCCCAGGAAGAAAAATGAAAAAAAAAAATTCAGTACTGAGATGGGTGACTGAGATAGGAAGTAATCCTGGCTGTGACCCTAGTAAGCGCAAAGTCCCACAACCCTGCTAACTAAATCAACAAGTTCACTTCCAGTTGCACTGAGAAACAGCTACCAGATAATACCAGCAACAACATTAAGCAGTAACACCAGACTGGAAAAATGTGAGCAAGGAGCAGGGTGTCATAAACAGATAAGGGTTAATGCCTCTTTTACCTGTAAAGGGTTAAGAAGTTCACCTAGCCTAGCTGACACTTGACCAGAGGAACCAATGGGGGGATAAGATGGTTCAAAAGGAAGGAGGGACGTTTCCTTTGTTTAGAGTTTAGTTTCAGTTTTGACCAGAGTGGGAAAGCTCCAGAAATCAGCCTCTTATCACGTAGTGAGTATTAGTAAAGGGAATAAATAGGTTTATGTTTATTTTCTTTGTAACTTGTCTTGGGCATTAGGGAATAATCAAATTGGGTATTTTTTGTGTAACTAAGTTTTTGCCCAGGGGAACATCCTCTGTGTTTTGAATCTGTTGTCTATGAGATCAGCTGGTATGCTATCTCCCAGAGGGTTTTCTTTTACCTTTCTTTTCTTTAATTAAAAGTCTTATTTTTAAGAACCTGATTGATTTTTCCTTGTGTTAAGATCCAAGGGGATTGGATCTGGACTCACCAGGAATTGGTGGGGGAAAGGAGGGGGGATGGTTACATTCTCCTTGTGTTAAGCTCCAAGGGTTTGGATCGGTGTTCACCAGGAAATTGGTGAAGAAGTCTCTCAAGGCTACCCAGGGAAAGGAGTTAGAACTTGGGAGTGGTGGCAGCAAAACCAGATCTAAACTGGTAATTCAGTTTAGGGGTTCACATGCACTCTAAAGTCCAGAGTGGGGGTGAAACCTATGACACAGGGTCAGGAGGTAAATGCATGCTTTACAGAGAAACCCACAAAACAAGAAATTAGATCACCTGTAGTTTGCAGTTGTTGGCATAGAGGCATTCTACCTAGTGCGGAATAGCAAGGCATTACAGGCAATGGAGTTCATCATGGTCCAGTACTTCTCTATCACACACAGAGGTGTTTGGACATTAATTAATGTTTGTAAAGTGCGCTGAGGTGGCTGGATGAAAAGTATTATGAAAGTAAACGTAATGGCTTGTAGGCTAGTTGGGAACCTAGAGACCATTTCCTCACTTAATACAATGGAGTACTCTTTGTTAGAGAAACAAGTTTTCCAGGCAGCAAAACAAAATATTTAAAGAAAAATAGTGAATATCTCTTTTCAGTGGCCATATATTACAAGTCAAATTATTTATTACCAAGAATAAACTTATTGAAAATGCCATTAAAAGTGACAAATGAATGGAAGATCTGTAATGTTTAGTTGGTGGTCTCAGGATAGAGTCAAGGGATAACATTTTAATGAAAGTTATTTCACTGAATGAAATTGTATGGATGTCCTCCTGCAACTCTTGTTTTGAGTAGTCCCATCAAGAGAACAATTTATGTAAATACTACTCAACCTAAGTACTAAGTGCTGTAGAAATCTGGCCCTACAGATCGAGACAATGAGAACAAGGTTCAGACTGCAATGGCCTTCTCAAATGATAACATGGGAATTGGATTTGTTTGCATAACTTATGATGTATCATGGTGGAAGAGTGTGTATGCTGGTAATTATGCATGGTCAATTTTATACAAAATATGGACCAAAATATATGATATTTAGGATGTAGGGAAATGCTAATTGGTCACAAGCATGAAAATCAACAGAATTGAAGTCACTGTTCAATTTCAGCAATCGTCTATATGTACTACAGACCCAACACATCTCTGTTAAGATATGCAAACTCAGCCAAGTCCCATGACATCACCTGGGTAAGGTGAGCAGGATTTGGTGTTCTACAAGTAACGACCTAGAGAAAAAAAGATACAGTGAGGCCCGAATATTCCCTCAGCCAGTAGGAATGGTGCACGTACAAATGACAGGATAGTTGGATACAGGGAGAAGGGCAAATTTACTAACATAGTAAGAGAAGATTTCAAAAATCAAAATCAAGAGTATGGTTTAGAAGTAATGATATGACCAAGGTAAACTTCATTGGAAGTCTGATTTGAGGGTGAAGATGAGAGTTATGCCAGGGGATCCTCCTCCTTGTAATTTAGTGTGGCATCAGTATGTAGATTTTAAACACCCTCCCCCTATCCAACCCCTCCCCCCCCCACACACATCCCTCTGCTTCTAATCCCTTCTTAACATTTCCATGCTTTATACCTCAGTCCCATCACTGCTTCTGCCTTGTATCCTATCCCCTATAGGTTTCAGTCTGTCTTTAGCCACCCTGCATATTGAAAATGTTTCCTGAAGTGCATAATAAAATTTTACATGCAGTCAATTTCTGGCACTACTTTTGTATTTTATATAGAAGCCTGAAGAAAGTAACACCCATTTTCACATAATTGATCAATTATGAATGATTGTCAGAAAAATACATAGTAAAAATCTTACTAGACAATTTTTAGAATGTAAATAAATGCAACATGTACCTTTGTGACGGGACACAGGAGGAGAGAAGGGAACAAAGGAATATAAAAGCTTCTAATCTTTTGTTAGTCTATTGAATGGCAAACTGTTTCTTCCTTATTTCAGATTCATGTGTGTATATATAGCTTATTATTAATACATATATGTAATCAACCCATGCATTAAAACAAAAACATACCGTCATTATCACTATACCTTTTCAAGGAATTCTTCCAAGAAGGATTCCTCCTACAATAGGACCAAAAAAATATTTTAGGTTTTTCCAGAAGAAGAATGAACTTTGTGATTTTATAGTATCTTTTCACTGACTTTTCTTTTACTGAATCCCAGCAAAAAAATATAGGCTAACATAATTTAAGGGGCAGTAAGAGAATTATGCCAGACTTTAAAGATGTCCTGATGGCCTGTCAGCTGGTATTGGTTTTCTGTCTCTTGGGTGCAGTGGAGTGTGTAATGCATTCTGATGGGCAGATAGATGTGAGAGTTTGATGTATTGACACAGCACTAATAACTCCATCACACTCAAAGATTAATGGTATATAGGGCTTTGTGCATGCAGTCCTCATCCATCATTACCTGGTTAACTGGAAAAAAAGAAGTACAGTAGAACCTCAGAGTTACAAACACCTCGGGAATGGAGGTTGTTTGTAACGCTGAAATATTCAGAACTCTGAACAAAATGTTATGGTTGCTCTTTCAAATTTAGAACTAAACATTGACTTAAAACAGCTATGAAACTTTACTATGCAGAAAAAAATGCTGCTTTTAACCATCTTAATTTAAATGAAACAAGCACAGAAACAGTTTCCTTACCTTGTCAAATCTTTTTTTCCCAGACTTTCCCTTCATTTTTTTAGTAACTTATGTTTAACACAGTACTGTACTGTATTTACTTTGTTTTTGTCTCTGCTGCTGCCTGATTACATACTTCCGGTTCCAAATGAGATGTGGGGTTGACCAGTCAAATCCTAACTCTGATGTTCCACTGTACAACTTCCTTTATAAAAGCACCCAGCTTTATTAATCTAATTGTTGGTGTAATAATAGTCACCATAGGTGAAGAGGATCCCATTCACAAGTATCCTACATTTTAATGTTGTACCTTAATATTATTCCCCAATTCAGCACCTGAAGGAATGTATACTGTGTCCTGTTTAAGCATTCATTTTTGCACTGCAGAACTGTACTTTCCAAAATATCTGAAAACAGCTATTTTTAAAATACACAGAACAGCAGGTAATATCTGTGGTAGGGTGGGGACTTGGAGTGAGTCAACCAGTTGATGCTTTTAAATGCAGAGGGAGTTAGCTGGTCTCCAGGGCCGGCTCCAGCTTTTTTGCCGCCCCAAGCAGCGAAAAAAAAAAAGAAAAGAAAAAGAAAAACCCGATTGAGCTGCCGCCGAAGTGCCGCCGAAGAGGAAGCCAGGGAGTGAAGGACCCGCTGCCAAGTTGCCTCCAAAGACTCAAGTGGGCCGATTGAGCTGCCACCAAAGTGCCGCCGCCGCTGACCCGGATATGCCGCCGCAGCAACAGATGGACTGCCGCCCCTTTCTATTGGCTGCCCCAGGCACCTGCTTCCTTCGCTGGTGCCTGGAGCCGGCCCTGCTGGTCTCAAATGACCCTACCACAGAATTCCATTAAGCCAAACAGTTATGCTCCATGCCCCAGTGCTAATGGAAAGTGTTAGCTCATAGGGGAAGTTCATCCCATTGCAGATTACCCACACAAGGTGAGCTTCTTTCACCCCTCACTAAAACCTTAATACAAGGCTGAAAAAGGGAGTGAACTTCACTCTTGGAGGTGGGGGAGAAAGGGAGACTCTAGCTCTTAATCTAATGGAGTAATGAATGACAAATTCCAGCAGGCAAACAGTGGAGTCTGCAGTGACTAAGGATCGTTAATAGCTACAGTGCTGAGTAGATTAGCAACCACTGTGGATACTGGGAATATATTAGGCCCTTTAGCAGCACAAATCATAAGAATTTATAGATTCATGGGACAAAATCCTGGTCCACTGCAGCCAGTGGCAGAACTCCAATTGAATTATACAGGGCCAAGATTTTACTCATAGATTTTAAGGCCAGGAGGGACCACTATGATCATATAGTCTGATGCAAAGTCCATAGAAATTTCACCCAGTAATTTCTGCATCCAACACATATTTTATAGAAAGACATCCAACTGCAATTTAAAGCCTCAAAGAGATGGAGAATCCACTACATCCCTTGACAATCTGTTCCAATGCTTAATAACCCTCATTGTTTAAAAGTCAGCACCTTTATTTCAATTCAAGTCTGTCTAGCTTCAACTTCCAGTTTGTCTGCCAAATTAGAGAGCTCTCTAGTACCAGAGAGGGCTCTATTACTCTGTATAGCTAACTATGATCAAGTCACCTCTTAACCCTTTCTTTGCTAGAGTAGTAGGGTAAATACATTGAGCTTCTTAAATCCTTGCATCAAATCATTCTTTCAGGGCTATTTTAAGCTCCCCATAGGCATCCAGCTTGAGGTAAGTCTATTGGGCATTACCATTATTTATTTATTTATAAAGTGCTGTCATTTGATTATCAGTTGGGGGAATACTTGGAAGGACAGTGACATTACTGTGATGTTACACCCTGTATTCTTCATAGAAATATGGTTATGATATGAATATGGCATAACTAAGACATACTTTATGCAAGATGGCTCATGTAAGGTATCATTGGAAAGATTATAAGTTACTGTATATTATTATCTAATTTGTATACATGTATCATTTCTGTATCTAAAGTTAAGAATATGGACTATGTAACAAATACAACTGGGTGTGTATTTGGGAGACACCCACCAGACAACAGGCCATTAGCCTTGATGTGCCACTAGGAAGAAGCAACAAGACTGTGAAGATACTAATCTCTCTCCTTCCTGAGAGTTGTCCTGGAATGTAGCTGTGACACTACTAGGTCAGGTGGTCCTGTCACCTGACACTAAACACTATCTTGGACTTCTAGTAATTTCCCGCTAACAGGAGGGGGAGGTCAACTTTGGGAAACAAAAGATTCCCATCTTATGTATTTCATAGTTAAGGCTGGGGATGAAGGCAAATAGGATTCTCCTCCATTGCCTACCCAAGAAGAAAGACTGCTGAAAGAACCTGAAGGGACAAAGGATCTGATCTGAGGGGAAAGGCAGTGGTGAGTCCAGACTGAGACAGGGGTCCAGTCTGTAGCAAGAAATAACTGGAACTCTAAGTTACAGAAATGCTGAAACTTGCCTAAAATAACATTTAAGGTGAGAAATTACTTCTTGAAACCAGTCTCTTTAAGATCTTAAACTTAGTATGTGTGTTTTGTTTTATTTGCTCAGTAATCTAATTTGTTCTGTTTGCTATCCCGTATAATCACTTAAAATTTGCCTTTCATAGTCGTTAAATTTGTTTTGTTTATTTTAAACCCAGTTTGTGTAATTTCTAACTGGTGGGGGGCAAGCAGTTGTGGATATCTCTCTTCACATTGAGGGAGAGGGTGAATTTTTATGAGCTTGCGCTGTGCAGAACTTTCTATACAGCACAAGACAATATACCTTTGGATCTGCACTCCAAGGGAGGTGGGCACTTGAGTGCTGGGGCAAGTCCCTTAAGCTGAGTCTTCCCAGAGCTGATCTCAGTGTCGGTGTCTTTCTGCAGCTGGGTGTGGCCCTGCCTATGTGTGTGCTAGAGACAGCTTAAGAGCCTGGCTCAGCAAGACAGGGTAAAGGGGGACCAAGCTGGTGGAACAGGTGGGCTCAGTGGTATCCCAGTACATCAGGTGGCACCTTAAAGGGGGACAACCCGTCACAATTACCATTAAGGACTTTTCATTTTTGTTGCTTCCTGTGTATGGAATCCAGATTACATTGTTTCCATGTGACTACAGATAGAATTTACCAACCTAGATTAGTCTACTTCCTTTTCAGAAGGAAATGCCTCCTATTTACTCCCATCCAGGTCAATGAGAGTACAGCATAGTGAATACGACATTAGCACTACAAGGGTGGCAACTTTTTAATCAGTACATTCCTTCCCCAGCAGCATGCAAATTGTAGGTTTTTTTAAAAGCAACTTGTGATATTGTAAGAGCAGACATCCTTGTAGTTAAGGATTACACTTTTTAAAAATAAAATCCTCTTCTAAGAATTACTTTGAATCCTGCCTCTTAATGAATGATCAGCAGAACCTATACATTTTTATTTGGAGTCAGGATTCTGTGCCTGGTTCTCCCCCCACTGAAGTCAATGGGAACTTGATCTTAGTCATTGATTTCAACAAGAGGAGAATTGGGATTCTCTATTGTAAATAAGTTCTCTGTGCATGTATGTGTATGTATAACTATGCTTGCTCAGGGAGGGGGCAGGGTATGTGTGTCATCTTTTGGGTTCTTTTTTTCAAGTGCAAATTAATAGCCTCTGTCCCACATCACTGCCCTGAGTTCAAAGCCCATTCTCCGGGCACATGAACCCAGAGAGAGTATTCAGGCTCTGTACACCTGGATTCAAGGTCTGAGTTGATCATACAGACCATAAGTTGGGGTCTTACTCCTCTTTATACCACTGTGGAGGAGTACTGTCCAAGTCACTCTCTAGCCACCTGATATTTTATTAAGCTGCAGCTTTAACTAGAAAAAACAGGAATGGAAAATACTGGTGCAGGATTGTGTGTCTGGGGCTGCCTTCACCTACTGGCAGCTATCCACAGTTGAGCAGATGTTATGATGAGTTCACCTCAGGTTTTTCCTTTGTTGAACCAGTCAACATTTAGCCCTGTACCTGCTAGTTCCTCACTAGGACTCAGAGGCGTAGCGAGCGCCCTCCGTACCCTCCGACCGGAGGGGGCCCCGCAAGGAAGGGGGCCCCTAAAAGTGGCAAAATAAATACCGCATTCCAGTTTCTGCATTGTAAGGGGCCCCACCCGGACATATGTTCGGAGGGGGCCACCGTTCGGAGGGGGCCACGTTCTTTGTTGTTACGGCCCTGCTAGGACTTCAGTGCTCCAGCCAGATTGTTAATAGTCTCTCCCCTCTAGAGGCTCAGGAAGTTAGTAACCCTAATGAAGAGTCAAGAGTCTCCAGCCTCTTGGGGTTCAGTCCCCTTTGTACCACAGGCTCACCCACTCCTCTGGATTCCAGTCCAGGGACACCATATGAAGCAGTAGAACTGGTTTCTCTTAAACCCTTATTGCTTTCCTGGACTACTTCCTACCGTACCTACTGACTTTCTGTAGTCCTCTTCTAGAGATCCAGCTACCTGGGCAGTCTCTCATCAGTCTGTTTTTGAAGGACATAACTCATAAGAGCTCCTCATCCTCTCTGGCAGTCACTGTTCCTGTCTGACCTGCAACCTTTTTATCTTCCAGCTGTTCAAGGCTGCCAATTAGCTCCATCTGAGGAGGCAGCTAGTCTCCTTGTTAACCCTTTAACGGCAGGAACAGCATGGGGTCTATACACCCCATGACAATATGCAAAACTGCCATAGTAACAGTGCTGGTTGAACCTTAGCTTTTGCAATTCGTGGCTTGTAGCTATGCATCTTTTATGCTGCAACAATGCAGATTTTTGCATTTAATTTTCTAGTTGCTTTTGCTTTCTAAAGATAAAAAGGAGGAACAAATTGCCTGTCTTTAATCATTCAAGCATTTAAATGGTTCCAATTAGGATTTGAAATTAGATACCGGTCCAGATCTTGGGCTGTTGAAAACTGGCACAGCTCCACTGAAATCAGGTATTGCATAAGTATAGGGCAAAACAGAACACTCTATCATCTGCATGTTTATAGCTGCATGTATTCCTGCTTCATTTGTTTCAATAGTCTGTGTTTTTATTCAAATAATTTAATTCCTTCCTGATTAATGCCCCCTAGATTGCATGTTAGCCAGGACTTGACCAGGCAACTGGCATGCAAAGTATTCTCATTTGGGCACTGGCAGATTTCAGGATGAAATAAGTCACTAAACGTTCTATGGATTTACATTTTGGCCCTGATCCTGAAAAGATTCATCAATTTGGAGTCCATGGTTTTAAAATTTAAAGGTTATATATGGATGATCAAAGAACTATACTGAACAATGTGGTGGGCAAGAATGTTTTTTGGGGACAATATGTGTCAAGTGATTTTCCTGCGGAATATCTGGGGGAGGTCAATGCAAATTCCCTCCTACCCACCCAGTTGTGCAAAACCCCAGCCTTTTGAAGCTATGCCTTGAGGAAGGGACCATTGCCTACATATTATCAGTTCCCAGAGTCTCATGATCAAAGATCCAAGATGTATAAAGGAAAGACTGAACTATTCATAGGGATATTTGTTCTTAGTTAAGGCTGTTATGAACTTGTAACTACAGAAAAAAACCCTTGATGGAGTTTGAAGAACTGCCTCCTAACAGAGCCTTTGTTGGAGTTGGCAGAAGGTGATCTCTGTTAAGCTTATTAGCATGCACGTAGATTCTTTTATTGTTTTTAATGTTTTTTCTCTGCAATGCTTTCACCTTAGGAATAAATGTGCTTGCTTATATAGGGCTGTGTGGTAATTTATACCTGCTGGCATTTGCAGTAGTTCATAGACTTAGAAGAGAAAACAAAGCTCAGACGCTGGCCTGTTTAGGCAGTACGGCTTGCTGGGAATATCACAGTGTAAGCAGGGAACTGTGTAGCCTGGAAAACCCCGAGTCAAGATGGGTCTCTACCCAAGAGAGGTTATGGCTGAGGAGCCTAGAGTGGGTGACCTTGAGTGATCATGGAGGGGAGCTACAGATGTGGCTGCTCTGAATTGTGACATTTATAACTTTACTCACGTGGGACACCAGGTTGAACTCAATGGGACTACACAGATGAGTAAAGTTACACACCTGCAGAAAGCTTTGCAGAATCAGGGTGAAAGATTTGTAAAAAAACCACAATGATGCATTTCTCAGGCTGGAAATCCCTGAACCTATGGAGTGAATAATCCTCTCAGTTTTGACTTTGGATTGTAATATCCTGTGACTGTATTATTTATTACTGACCTTAATTCTACAAGAGATTGCCCTGGAGCATGTTTGTTTCTGTGGCAGAGGTAGTTTTACCTGGACTAGTGACAAGCCTAATGGTGTTTTAGTGCTTTTCATTATGGAGGTCTATAAAGCTTTGAGAATCCTAAAGATGTTAATAGAAATGAGGGCATAGCCTGTCAACGTTTGCTGATGCCTCGTTTTCAAACATGAAGACTTGACTCAGCACTTCTCATGAATGCACCACCGCAAGGATTTGGGGGCTATTTGTAGTGTTATGCTTACAAGCATGAGTGCTCAAACTGGGCTTGATCCAGCAAGACACTGAGCAGTCTTAGCCTCACTCAGCAAAGCATTTAAGGGTGTGCTTCACTGAGATTCCAACCTATGCTTAAAGTCAAGCCTGCCCGTAAGTGTTTTGCTGGATCTGGCACAGAGTGCTTATTCAGCACCCTGTAGGAGCGAGAGCAGAAACAAGAAGTATAAACATGAAATTTCATTTTGGGCTACAATGACAAAGCCCTTTAGGTGTGATCCTGCTTCTATTGAAATCAATGGCAAACCCCCCATCAACGTCAGGGGTGCAGGATCAGTCTCTTAGTGAGAGGAAGCACATAGCTGCAGCACTGCCCTAGAAGGTTCTCAGGGAAGATATAATGTGACTGCTGAAATAACAATTACCTCTGCTCCCCCTTGCTCCAAGAGACTAGTAGTCATTTCCTGTGAAACTGACAATATACAGACTGCAGATAAATACACAAAGAAAATAAACGGAAACAGAGAGAAATATTTTTTTCTCTTATTCCTTTCAGGGATATTTCACTTAGATACTGCTTGCAATAGGGTGGAAAAAATTCAGATAAAAAAAAAAGACTCTTTCCTTTCCAGTCGTGCTTTGATAGGAGCAAGAATGATGTTTCTTATGTTACTTACACTGTTGTAAAAGTGATGCAACTATTGACTTCACTGGACACCTGATTTCCAGTGGTGTGAAGGAGATCATAATTAGATCCAAAAGGTGGGGAAAATGAAAATAGTCTCAGATAATTAAGTGGTTTATTGGTGTCAACTTTATAACAGTAGAGTGTTCTCTGACTGAAATAAAATAGCAGCTGATGAAGGGAGAAGAACTAAGTAAGTTTTGGATTTCTTGTCATGAGAAAATATTGCACACATAAATATTAATTGTATTTTCATATTTGTGCTGTTACTTTATTGTCCAAAGTTTTAGACTTTCAATTCAACTTCCCAGGAATTGAAGGAATAGATAAAATTTCCCTCAGTGGGTTGCAAACCTCACCATCCTTTCTCAAAACAGAGAGACATAACCTGGCTAACCCCATTGTCGTAACGCTGGTATTCTTCCTGCTGTAACTCGCCTCAGCAAACAGACACATTCAGGTATGCCAATGGACTCTAAGCTATAATAAAGTGCAGTTCTACACACATACAAACATACCCTTCTACAGTGGAAAAAGTAGGTTGAAATACAAAGGACAGCTCCTATCCACACCAGCCAAGGAAGGTGTGGGGTTGGTTACCCAAACATAGAAGGGGGATGGGAGCTCCACTCTCCTCTCCCATTTACTTTATCCCTCACACCTCTATGTGTTTTGCCCATATTCACTTCACTTTCACCAACCTTGTTGACTACTTATAGTTTACTTCTGTTTTGCTGTGGTGTGCAAACATCACCACCACTGCAGTTGCAGCATGCAGTACACAGCCACCGTCTATCCATCAATACACCCAAAAGCAATTGTCCATTATACACATCTGATGAATGTTGATTTGCATATTGCAGGTGATATACAGTATATACAGTATAGTCTGGCAAGTCATTGACTGTTTACTAAAGTGCTCTTCACTTTAAACCCCACCCCCCATTATACATAGCTACATTTGATTGTAAATGTAACCCACATTCTGGTACTTCAACACTCAAAGGTAAGTTGGTAGCGTTCGGTGCTTCACAGTTTAAATGACACTTGGGATTTATCAGATAGCAAAGATTCCTTGGGAAATAAGTGGAAAAGTATTCAACTGTTTGCAAATGTTCCTAATGCTGGGCTGTTATACTCATGGTTTATGTGGGATCAAATCCTGCTCCATTTATTTCAGTAGAGTTGGCCATCTGAAATCAATGAACTAAATTAATCCCAGGTAGAGCTCCATACTTCTCAATGGAGTCACATAAGTGATATATTTGACTCGTTGGGATTATGTGGGTCAGTAAAGCAAGCAGTATTGTTACTTAAATGGGAATATTCACACCATGCAGATGGAAATGACTGTTTCCCAGCCCTCAAATACCCATACAGTCTAAGTATCATATAACTTAGGCGATCAATGCACCGGGGTCAATTTATCAGATCTAGTGAAGACCCACTAAGTCAAAGACAGAGGGCTCTCCGGTCAACCCCGATACTCCGTCGGGAATGAGAAGAGTAAGGTAAGTGGACGGGAGAGTGTCTTCCTTTGACCCAGCATGGTGTAGACACCACAGTAAGTCGACTTAAGCTACATCGACTCTGGCTACGGTATTCATGTAGCTGGAGTTGTGTAACTTAGGTCGACTTACTGTGGTAGTGTAGACATAGCCTCAGGGGAGTATGCTCTGGCTCCTGCAGAACCTGAGTTCTATTCCAGTCCTTTGTGAGGATCAAAATCAGATCATTGAATTCTACTTTTGATGGCAACCAGATCGGGAGACACCTGATCAGCAGCTCTCTGCACATCTCTGGTGCAGCTGAAACTTGGGTGCTATGTTCAGTTCTGGATTCCATGAAAGACATTAGCAAATTTTAGGATTTTCAGAAAAGAGAAACAAAAGTGACCAGGATTGGAGAGACTGATTTATAAGGAAAGATTAAAAAGAGCAAAATAAGTACAGGTTACCTAAGATGGCAATTAAAAGTATATGGGGACATAAAATAGTTTGCAGACATTTTTAAGGAGCAAACAACTAATTATTTTCCATACAGCATATTACCTACTGCTCTAACAAGGAGTAACAGGATGAAATTAAGAAAGAGAAAATTTAGGATGACTATTAGGAAAACAATTGTTAGTGGGTTGTAGTTGTATTATGCCGTGGAATAATATCTCAAGCAAATCAGTGAAAGCCCTACCACCTGGGATATTTAAAGCTGAACTAGACAAAATAACAGAGAAACACATTTAGGCAACAATTCTGCACCAGCTGGGGGGGTATAGGGATAACTAAATCTAGTTGAAACTACAGAAGCTCCCCAGGTTACGTAAGATCCGATTTACGCAAATTCGCACTTACGGAAAAAGTTCCATAAGCCAGAAATAGGATTTTCGAGTTGTGGAAATTTTTGCATAATGTATGGGTATATGTTTCCAACTTATGTAAAATTCGCATTACGCAAGGCTTTCTGGAACGGAACGATACCTTGTGATCCCGGCTACAAAAGACCCATGCAAACTCTCAGGTGACATTGTAAATAAGAAGTGGGCAGCATTATCTCCTGTAAATGTAAACAAACTTGTTGGCTTAGCGATTGGCTAAACAAGAAGTAGGACTGAGTGGTCTTGTAGGCTCTAAAGTTGTACATTGTTTTGTTTTTGAGTGCAGTTATGTAACAAAAAAATCTATATTTGTAAGTTGCACTTTCACCATAAAGAGATTGCACTACAGTACTTGTATGAGGTGAATTGAAAAAGACTATTTCTTTTGTTTGCCATTTTTACAGTGCAAATATTTGTAATAAAAAAAAATACTATAAAGTGAGTACTCTCTACTTTGTATACTGTATTCTAATTGAAATTAATATATTTGAAAATGTAGAAAAAAATTTATTTAATAAATAAACAAATATTTAATAAATTTCAATTGGTATTCTATTGTTTAACAGTGCGATTAAAGCTGCGATTAATCGTGATTAATTTTTTTAATCACGATTAAGTTTTTTGAATTAATCGCATGAGTTAACTGCGATTAATCGACAGCCCTATATATATATATAGGTGGCAAGAAAACAGAAATACACATTTTCCAACCAGCTTTAATTAATTTGATTTCCAATTAGCCTTTGAATTGTAGCCAGGCTTCTAACATAGAGAAAATCTGTGTATTCTATTAAAAAACAGCTCTTTTCTTTCAGCAGATTACTAAAGCAAGTTTATTTATTTAAAAATAAAAAGTCTCTTGCTCTGACTGGAAAAAGTGAATTAAAAGTGTTAGTAAAGTAGACAGACCATATGGCCACTGTCAACCATGCTATTTAGGCTTCTCTCATGTCTACAGTATAACTCAGTGGTGCAATTTCTCACTCATGACAAATCGCTGTTCATTCACAGTCCACATCTACCCCATCTGCTCCATCTCACTGGCTAGCACAGACACTGAATATGCTGTATGGCTGGATAAGCTAGCATGGATCTCTGTGTGTGTGAAGAGCAGAGTATTTATTAATGAAATGGTCAATGTGGGGCTTGTAGTGTGTGAGATGTGCTCAGACTTGCTTTCGCATGCTGTCTGAGCTTGATTGTGGAGGTGTTTTGACCCATGAGAGAAGTATGAAAACACATAAGTTTGCAGTTACTGCAGCCAACAATTGTTAATGACATTCAAGGTGGTGAGTGGTCTGTAACTGCAGCAGATGAGAAACCAGCGATTTACCCCTGGAGCACGGCATTAGACAGGCTGCAGACACCGTAGTCCTTCAATATGAAACAAAATGTAAAACCATAACTTGCAATTAGGGGTGTAACCAGTATGGATTGTATTCGGTGGAAGGACAAGTAGTGGAGAGAGTTTTTATTTTCTTGAATTTCAGTAAATGTATAACACTCCTATCAGAGACTGTTCTAGCTGAAAATTCTACTAAATAACTTCAGTTCTTTTTATCCAAGGATCTTGAACCACTTTCTAAACACTAATCAAGCTTCACAACTTCTCTGTGAGGTACATGAGTGCCATTATACCCAGTAAGAAAGGAAGATAGAAAATAACAGTGTGGTGGTGGTGGGGCCACCAGCCTTTTGGCAGATGGCAACAGTCTTGCTTTCCTTTTTAAACGAGATTTTCTATGAACATTGCAATAATTACCTGGGACCTGGTTACACCTATTGAAGTCAATTGCAAAGTCTGATGGCTAGATCCTGCCCTGAAGCCACCTTTAACCACCGGTGGATCCAGTCTCTAGATGATGCCCGATGGGGATTTGTGACAAAGAATTGCCATAGCAGCTGTTCCTTTCTTCTTTGTAGTCCTTGGTGTATGGGGGTGTGGCTAGGGAGAAAGCGGTGGGCATGTTCATCCTTATGTCCCAAAGTCCATGGCCCCTTGGGCTGTTGGCAGTTGGCATAGATTAAATCAGCCTCAAGGGTGCTCTAAGGTACACCTGGGAGAAGCTCAGCACTAGGATGATCACATGATCAACACAAGGGTTGCTTAAAACCACCTTTGCTACCCTTTAGCTCCTGGGCCACAGCTGAGGCTCGGCAAGCAGAACTGGGTGCTTCACTACCATATTCACAAACAATGGTGTATATGGAAATTGTCTAATAGGATAGCTATCTACCAAAAGCAGATAGATTTATAGATTAGGTTGTTATCACTCAAATTGTTAGGATTTTGAATATTAACAAAATTAATAATCAAGAAATCCATTTACAGTTTTTAAAAGTCAAGGATTTAAAATGTACAGTGCAACCTCATTTACACAACATGTTCTGGGGACATTAGCAACATTGAGATAAACAGAGCCTTGAATGACCAGGGAAGCAGCAGGATGCTTACTATTTATTTGTAGAGATATAAGTTTACATGATATTATAGAGAGATGCAGCATGGTCTAGTGCATTTTGTGCTGGGCTGGGAACTAGGAACAGCTGAGTTCTAGTTCCTGCTTGAACTCTGATGTTCTCTGTGACCTTGGGCAAGCCACTCAGTTTCTGTACCTCAATTTGCCCCATGTGTAAAATGAGGGGAATAACTGAACTATCTTACATAAGGGCTGGGAGGTTTAATTTTACTATCTTATGATGCACCCCGCAGAAAGGGTAATGATTATTTATGTCCAACATGTCCCTGCATCCAAAGGGTTTACAGTCTAATTTAGACAAATATGAGACATCAGGGAACAAGTCCAATATGATGTTTTTGTAGCAGGCATTGGGGAACTGATTACCCTACCTGTAGGGAAGCTTTTCAAGGATTAAAGTGTGTTTTAAGGAAAGATTTGAAGGAGGAAAAGGGTGTTGTTTGCCTCAAGAGAAATAGAAGGCAATTTGAAGTGTGTAGAGAATGATATGAAAGAAGGGAGAGAGATAGGAATAAGGATAGATTTTTACAGGGACTTCTCCCAAGGAATAAACACACCGATAAGTTTTTTCTGCCAATATGATCATGGCTCAAATGTTACAAGGTTACACTTTTCATCTGTGAACACAAAATCCCAGTCTAGATTTATGAGCAAGTGGACCCTGCCTACATCCCTGCCCTGTGCCAGAGCATATAAAGGAAGGAAACAATCTCACTTCAGGTCACTGGAGTCTTACTGCTCATTTGGGTCAGAGTCTGCAATAATTTAAATCGGTCAACAGACCTGCAGTGGAATGGCACACACATCCCAAACTGAAACCTCAATATGACAAAAGGCTGTCCAGGGGCCGGAGCTGGAAGAAGCAAGGACATTTTTAAAGGAAAAGTTTGCCTGGTTTGGCTGGTTGAACAGAACCATTTCATTTTCAGAAACATGATACTCTCTCACAGATTTTTAACACTTCAGCATCAGATCTTTGCAGCTTGGCCTCAATCTATTTGCAGGTTAAATTGAATCTTTTTTCACTGTCTAAATTAATACTAAATCTATCTCCCTCCAGTGCACTCGCCAGGCACCTGGTAAGGGGCAGATATGACTAAATCCTATTGATGATCACAGTGCAAGATGTTACGATTATTGATCATGCAATATAGCAGAGGTTTAAGAAAGGAAAAAGGCTGGTTTGCACTGGACTCTGTGACAGCAAGAGAGGTAATGACTTTTAGAGGCAGGAGCACCAGTGGAGTCTCATCTGCTGTTACCTGTTTAATAAGGCGACTCAGTCTGAACAGCACAGTTGGGGAAGATGGATTTGCTGTTTTGCTAAGAAATTTTGAACTGTCACCCTCAGGCACTGCATAAACTTACACAAATGGTTTCCAGACACTACCCTTCGAGGATGACATTTATCATACTAATAGACCTTAACCCAGCTTTAACCCAGCCAGGAACACAGCCTTTCTGGAGAAGAAGAAGAAAAAAAAACAGCTTTCCTACAACAGGATTTAACTGTAGTGCATATTGAATATATTAATACAAACATATTTATGTTCATGAGAAATATTTGAGTATGTATGTGTCCATGTTTCTCTCTCCCTCTCTCTCTGCTTCTGTTAAGCTGAGACTCCTTAAATGAAAGACCACAGGTAACAAACATTACTTATGGATAAATGCCTCTCTTTTATGGTGTCTGAAGTCGAACTGACGCATCCAAAATCAGAGTTTAAGCCATGTTTCAAACAGAAGCAAAAATCAGATTCTTTTCAAAGTTTAAACCACGTATATCTCTGTGTGTGTTTGTGTGTGTATTGTGTATATATATATATATATAAAGAGAGAGAGAGAGAGAGGATACATCAGCTGGATTTAACACAAAACTGAATATTGAAAATCTAGCTTATTTGCCTTGAATAGGTACAGAAGAAAATATGCTCATGTGAAGCATATACAGGTAGTAATGCTGATTTTTCTTCCTCTAGAATGTATATAATGGAGACTAGGGAAAGAAAACGTAGGCTGTCTGTGCTGAATGTTTCATTTTCCTTAACGTGAACTTGAGAAGAGGGCTGTATGAGTCTTTCCAACTTTCCTGCATTTTTCCAGGCCATTAAGTACCAGCTACAGTGGAGAGTCAGTGATCATGATGATTCAGAACAGGTGACAGACCGCAGTGATACTGCTGAATGGTTTTTACAGTGCCTTCAGGTAAAGCCTTTGTGCCTTAAAATAATGGCAGTTGAATTAAGTGGCATCTGAATGTGTTGTATCCCCCTCTCTTGCACTTGCTCTCATTGCCTGCATTGCTAAATCCTGTGGTTGAAGTGGGGCATGGATCATGTAGTGCTCTTGGGCACAAACTGTTGTCTTTATTGACGTCTTAAAATTTCCACCTTCAGTGATATAAAATACAAAACTTGTAACAGAAATGCACTCCCAGCATCAGCTATGAGAACTCAGAGATCTAGAAAGCCTCCTTTCCTACATTTCTCTTGAACTCTATCTAACCTGTTGATATTCTAAAGCACCTATCACTGCAGTGTCTAGATAGTGCACTGTGGGCCATGTGGAAGGATCTACAACAGCGATTAGCACCACACTGGCATCCAAATGAAGTACAGGGAATACAGTTGAGGTTTAAGACCCAGGTCTGATTTACCTACACTCCTTGGACCACAGATTTTAATCTGAGCAGCATATACCCAGCTATTCATACTTCAGGGTACATACACAAAGTACTAGATAGCTCACTGTCAGGCCTTTTGGGGGTGGGGGAGACCTTATAAATCAAGACTTTTCATGGACATTAATATCCTGATTCTCATGTCTCTTGCACCAGTTTTATAGTGTTGTGACCTCACGGACTGCAGTGGAATGAATCCTGTTTTACACAGTAAGAACAGAATCAGGCCTCAAGAATGCAGTAGCACTTCTGATAGAAGTGTGTGAGATGGCACATCTGATCTCATTTATGCTGGTGTCAGTCCAGAGTAACTAATGTCTGCAGTGCAATTATCCTATGTTTAAACCAGCATACTTAGAATCACACCGTTCAGCAAACAGAAACATTTCCTTTTAGATGGTACAGAAAAGGAACAGTAGGTTTCTTCAAAAAAAAAAAAAAAAAACAAGTGCCTGCAGCAGCTACGGCATTACATTTTTTTCACATAGACTTCTTTATTTTGCCAACCGTCAATCTTTTTTTCAACCTGTCCGTTTTCATCCTTTTTGTCTCTCATTAGGACTATGTGGATGCAGCATATGGTTCTTTAAATAGTCTACATTCTTCTTGTATAAATTGCAGTAGAGGTCAGTGAAAGCAGGAAATTATTTCAAGGCAGATACAGTTCCTTAGAGGTAAATATAATCTCAGGGATTATTTATTGATTTGTTATTTGGTGTGAACGCTTTGCCTTGATAGGTGATCTTGTATTTATTAAAGATGTGTAGAAAAAACATAAAGACACACTGGACCATCCAGTACATGTCTGTGGTGAAACTCACAGCAAAAAGGGACAAAGGCTCAGGAATCTCTACATGGCTCACATCACATAGTTCTAGGGTCAACAGACGTCCCGATAAAATCGGGACCGTCCCGATATTTCGGTGTCTGTCCCGCGTCCCGACCGATCTTTGGCTGGGACGCAATTTGTCCCGATTTCCACTGACAGCACGGGGTTTTATTATTATTATTTTTTTTGCTTAGCCGGCAGGACTCGGCTTTTTTTTTTCCCCCCTCTCAGCCGGCAGGACTCGGCTTTTTCTTTTTGCTCTACCGGCGGGCACCCCCCTCCCCCATGTGTCCCGATATTTTCTTCCCCTCATCTGGTCACCCTACATAGTTCTCAACACATACATGCTCTTTTGAGGAGGTTGCCCAGGAGAGAGGGACAGAGGGTAACATTTTCAAAAGTGACTTTGTTGCTTAGGAGTCTAAGGATCTGTTTACATGGTACCTTAGTCCGCACCAGCAGGGGTGTAAAGTCTAATGCACACTAGTGTGTGACACACTAACTGGCCCATGTGGAACCTGCTGGTGCACGTTAGAAGTTCCCTGGTGTGTGCTAATGCAGTACTATTTGAAACGGGACTACATTAATGAGGACAAGGAAACTTTTAGGCACTGTATAGACAAACCCTAAGTTTCATTAAAAGCCAATGGAACATAGAGTTTTAAGTGCACAAATCACATTTGAAAATGGAATTTAAGAGCCTAAGACACTTGTCTTTGAAAATTTTCCCAATAGCTTCAGAATCTTACAAAGCTGAGGGATCCACGAAGAAAGGAAATACTAACCCAGAGGTGCTGATGTCCCTCTGCTGTACTTCTCTTCCTATCCCTCATAGTATGACTTCTCTGTCTGATGCTAGTGTCGGGGCAATGTGACCTTCCTCTGAAGGGGGGGATGGCAGCATGGAGGGGAAGATAAAGGTATGAGAAATGTTAACTCTGCATCCATTACATTTTTACCACTACAAATAAATTTAACCCATCATAGTGAGTCCACAGATGGAACAAAGCAATGACACAACAGCTGTTCATCTTTGTAATCTATGGCATTACTGCTGCATCTATTCCCAGGGTGGGCTTCTGCTTTCCAAGCAATATGTGTGAGGCAAACAGGCAGATGTACCGATTTAAGTCAGTAGTGTCCTAGTTACACCTCAAATTCCCTTTACTTAGCATTTGTTCCCTTTCAGCTAGAGTGCAACAGTGTCATATACAGAAGAATGTGACACTTTCTTCAGTGTGGGTGCAAGTTTCCCTCTGCCTGAAATGGGAAGCATGCCAGAAATTGGCACCAGCACTGCAGGACCATTGCACTTTGCAGATGAGTGCACTGTATGCGATTAAATGCAGATATAAAAAGTCATGGTCAGGGCCCCCAGACCAAGCTCTGAAGCTGCTGATTTGCATTGGCATGTTATCACACTTCCCTTGGAAGAGATAATTAATTAATTATGGGAAAGAATAACTGCTGATGCTGGAATCAAGGTTTCCAGCTTTCTCATCAAATGCTTAGCCACGGAAGCAGCTGTCCTCTCTCAGGCCAATAAAGCAGGGCTACTAAGATGAAGAATGACTATACTGCAGGTGATTTTCTTATATTCTTCATCTTATCCCTGTTGAGCTACCTGTCCCAACTGGGTCCCCAACATTTCTGGTTCCAGTTAGATTTGACTGACAGATTTCCAGTCTGCTCCAATTCTCCCTTGCAACTTAGCTGACATTTGCTGTGGCCTGTCTCGCCAACTTTAACTAGATTTCCAGGAAAATTGGAGCAGAATAGGTTGATGTTTGTGTGTTAATGTTTTGTGTCAGGGGAGTGGAGGGAAGGCCCTAGGTGTCTTGACAGACCTGATGAAAGTGTCTATTAGAGTTAAGCCAGATTCTCACAAAGTGAAGGGCAAGCACATCCACTTGTTAGTGCTTGACTAAAACAATAAATAAATAATATATAAACATAGGTTAAGGATCAGGAAGCAATTTTAAAGCTTTTAGATTCTATGAAATAGGAAGAAAGGAACATCAGAATGGAAGGCAAATAGGAAGATTGATTAGGTCTGCTCTTTTTTGATGTTAGCCAGTATTATGTATGAACCAGAATGCTTTGTACTTCTACTAAGCAGTATTACTATGAACTGTATTCCCAGGATGCTTTGTACTCATGCTAAGTTTTGTTGTGGAGATCTACTGATAGTTAAACTGTTCCAACCTCTGTTCTTTCTCTGTGCAAAGTATGTCAGAAGTAAGATGTATGTACTGTTAAGGAATGCTATGTTTGAATTGTGTGCAGGTACAGTTAGTGCTACTTGTACTCTACAGTCTACTAACATTTGGAATATTATTGTGTATAGTTGATACAGACCTCTTTGTACCCTGAAAAATAGATATGAAACTAGATGAGAAAGGGGGAATAAAGTGTATTAATTTTCTATCTGTCATAAACAAGTGAGGCATAAATATGAGCAGAATTGGGTTCGTTACTTTGAAACAAATTGCAACTGCTGCAAGCCTGTTCTCCAGATTTAGTATTGTATGAATGTCTCTGTTTGTGCTGATTTTTTATGTTTAATAAACTGACTGAGCCGAGTTATCTGATGTCTTGTTAATTGATAATCTAAACGGAACCACTAATATTTAGTCATTTATACCGCATTCTACATACCCCAAAAATACACTCAAAAGCATTTGATACCATCCAACATCTTTAGAGGATATTGGCAGACCTGGGGATTCCAAAACATCTAATCAAACTCATCAGAAGTATCTATCACCAACAAGAGACCACAGTGTAAACAACAGTAGGCAATGGTGAGTGGTTTTCTACTGGGCAGGGTGCGAGACAAGGGTGTATTTGGCCCCAAGCTTCATTAACACATGCAGAATTTATTATATGACAAGCCTTGGAAGATTTTGACAACGTGGAAAGAGCTGGGATTTCCATCATTGGACAGTTCTTAACCAACCTCAGATATGCTGATGACACAAAACTCTTTGCTACAACAACCAATGCACAGCAACAAATGTTGGAATCTGTAAAAAAACAGTTAGTGAGGAATATGGACTGTTCCTGAATGTGAAAAATAAAATGCATGTACATTGACACAACTAACAACAACAGCATGCAGTGAACATCTCGATTAACAGACAAGTTGTAGAGGCAGGAGATTAATTTAATTATCTGGATAATATATGTCCAACCGAGGAGGCTGTTCCAAAGAAATTCGAAGAAGACTAGAGATGGTTCATCCAGCAAAGGCCTCCATTAAGAAAGTGTGGCAAAACCGTGGCATCTTGAAATGTATGAAGGTGCAACTGGTGAAAAGCCTAATTTCTTCCATAGCAATTTATGGATGTCAATTGTAGGAAGTTAATGCTGCTGATTGAAGGAAAATTGAAGCTTTTGAAATGTAGTATTGGCAAAGATTCTTGCATATTTCCTGGATAGAAAAAAAGATGAATGCCTATGCTAGAAATATTACCTGAGAAAAACAGTCCCTGATTTCAGAAATCAACAGATGTAAACATATGTACTTTGGTCACATTGGGTGTAAAGATAGACATAACCTTGAGAAAGTTATTATGGAAGCAGTGTTGGAGGGTTATCATAGTAGGGGACGACCAGAGAGGAGATGGAAAGATGGTGTGTGGCAGATCACTGGGAAGTCAGCTCCTGAATGCTTCAGGTTAGCGATGGATTGTAAAGGCTTCAGAAAATTCTGCTCTGATGTCATTGATATTCAGACCCAAATAAATGAATGTACTTACATACATATACACTCCTAATACTTGCCTCTCCTTTTTGAAGTAAAGAATAATAACACATAACTATGCCAGATTGTTATTAGATCCATAACTATACTTTTTGTAAAGCATTCTACCAATTTGCTTGCAGTGTCTAGATCATTGTTAACTTACATTCATGCACGTTTGTTCTTGCATTTAACTAGCTCAACTACCTACCTAGCATCCCTCATTTCTATTCCTTTTGGAGTATATTAGGCCACATTTAAACTCTCTCTCAGAATTTCTCCAAAGAACTCGTTTCTATTTTAAGGCATTTTTTGGCTAGTAAAATACTTGGTTTGGAGATCTCTAGAAAAAACTCAGCAGCTATCAGAAGTGGTATTGGCTATTCTGTAAATAGCACTTTTTATTTCAAGTCAGTGCTGAACCATTTTCCCAACATGGTACTAAGTGGGCACCAGGCTGTTGGAGGAATTGTCTTTTGGAAGAGGTATAACATGAAGATTCTTCTAGTTCTGTGTGTCTGAGACGTGTTCCAGATACTACTTCTAGAAGTGATAACTGTGGTAATCTAATTTTATAAAAAAATAAAATATCCAACAGTTTATATCTAATACTTCTATTTTAGTAACCCAGAGCTATAATAGTTTTTTAAACTACTATTTAGTATTATAATGAAAGTTTTAGTTTAATCCACCCCTATTTCTTGCTTACTCTTCTGTATTTTATGACTACTGAGGGTATAATTCACAAGATTAACTCAAATTATCTGCTACAAGAAATATTTTAGCTCCTGCTTTAAAGCAAACTAATGCAGTGAGAAACGAAAGCCATTAATTTAATGTCTATGCTATATTGAAGATAAAGCTGTATACTGAGTTTGGGGAAATTTTGTAAAGATCAGCAGTAGTGGTGTGATTAAACTCCATTGTTTTTTCCATAGCCTCATTTTTTTGTAGCCCTGTATATTAAATGGTATAGACTACTAGCTTGGACTATATTTCTGTCTAGTCAAGCAAGAAGTCATTCTGAATTACATTTTCCTGGTCTTTCCTACATACAGAGAACAAATTATTGCTTCTTAACACTGATTCTTGTGTCATTTCATTAACAATTTTCCTTCATCCCAAGCTACTCCCACTCCTACGTACTCGCCATATCAAATACAGGTCGTATAGTTTAGTAGTTAGATAAGAAGCTGGAATTCATAAGGTCTATTCTCTGTTTTGCCACAGACTCAAGATGTGACCTCTGGCAAATATATTAATCTCCCTTGGTCTACTCATCTGTAAAATGGAAAGACAACAAATGATTTCAGTGGCCTTTGGATTTGGCTGCCTGGGTGAGAGTCTGCCCACAGATATGTACCACAAATTTCTGCATGTCAGGTATGATGGGCTGTCATGCCTGAGTTTGTATCAAGCCAGATTTGTGTAAGGTAACTGGCAAAACATACTTTGTGTATGGGGGTGCAGGATGGGGCTCTGGGTACTAGGAAGGTAGAGAAGTTTGTTTTCCCCCCTGGTCTTTTTAAAAGGTTACTGTGATCTGTGAATAAAAATAGAGCGCCTTCTTCCTTTATAGAGATTTTGCTTGGAAAGCTCAATTTATTTAGAAATCAAGATAGATTGATACTGTTCCCAGAGAATGCAGATAGGCAGATTTTAAACTATAAACCAGGAGCTCTTAGCTGCTGAATTTTTTGTAGTTTCACTGCATCTATCCTGTGCTAATTTTAGGTCTGCATCCTTCGTATCCTGTTTTGTTTTTCCTTCCATTCAGCACTGATTTCCTATTACGCTGTGCCCTTTCAGTACATATTTTGCTCTTATGACGCATCTGTTCTCATTTTGCTCCTGTGAGTGCCTAAACGATAGCTAAATTTGGCTGTAAGGATGAGTGCTGAACAGGTGCAAAATAAGACCTAAAGTATGAAACAGGAGGAAGAAATCAGAAAATCATTTTTGCTCAGTCAGGATTTGCTTAATATATGTAAAGTCGTCACCCAGGCACTACAAGTTTCTCATTTATACACTTTGAAAAGTGAAGTCTTTTGACTTAACACACTGTAAGGAAATTTGGAAGTGGGAGAAGTTTGTTCTTTGTGTCTGATTGTCAGAGTTTTGTTAGCATAGTCTGGGGAATTTAAAGCCTGGATCAGGGAAAGACTTTTTTTTTTAAATCCAAGGGGCAATGTAGAAAATATAAATGTATATATGTTTTCAGAGAATAATTAGGTTTATATTACCCTATTAGAAACAGCTTTGTATATTATTTTTGAGCAATACATATACTTATGGTACATGTGAAGTTAACAACATGGTACAATATATTATACTGATTCTGATCTCACTGACATCGGTTTCTCATCTCCATAGTGCCACATCTCTCTGATGCTTCTCTGACAGCATAAAGCACCTGTAGCCAGTTCCTGCAGAATACCTCCAACATATGGCATTATCCCTGGCTCTGTTCTGGTCCTGGTTTCTATCACCAGCAGTTTCTATCCCCAATCTATTCTGTACAGTTGTAATGGCCCCTAAAAGCAGACAGAGCTTGAAGGACTAATGCAGAAATTCTTGAATGAGGTTCTTAGGCCTGTGTTATGCAGGTGGACAAACTAGATCAGTGGCTCTCAACATTTCCAGACTACTATACATCTTTCAGGAGTCTGATATGTCTTGCGTATCCCCAAGTTTCATCTCACTTAAAAACTACTTGCTTACAAAATCAGACATAAAAATACAAAAGTGGTGTAGCCCACTATTACTGAACAATTGCTTACTTTCTCATTTTTACCATCTAATCATAAAATAAATTGGAATATAAATATTGTACTTAAATTTCAGTGTATAGTATATAGACCAGTATAAACAAGTCCTTTTCTGTCTGAAATGTTAGTTTGCTGTAAAACTAGGCAAATATCTAGAGGAGTTGATGTACTCCCTGGAAGAACTCTGCGTACCCCCGGGGGGTACACGTACCCCTGATTGAGAACAGCTGGACAAGATGATCATAATAGTCCCTTCTGACCTTAAAATCTATGACTTTGTGAATCTAGACCAGTTCTGTGGCTGCTATATCTTTGCCAAAGCCCCTGGCCCAGGCCAGAATTGGTGAGGAACAAAGGTGACTTAAAATTCACTTTGTCTCCTTTTTTTCCTTTTCCTGAACTCACTGCTAGACACTAGTATCAGAGAATCGGTCCCATTGACTTAGTGGAATTATGCCTGTTTCACACCAATATAAGCAAGATCCATCTCAGGCCCATTATATTTTTACACTTCACTTGCCAGAGTTTAGGCTCCTTTCTATTTTCCTCTCTAGGATTTAACTTCCACTTTTTGGGAAATTTTTTGGACTCTGGGCTGGGGCCGAGGGGTTCGGAGTGCAGGAGAGGGTGTGGGCTCCAGCTGGGGGTGTGGGCTCTAGGGTGGGGCTGGAGATGACAGGTTTGGGGTGCAGGAGGCGGCTCAGTGCTGGAGCACAGAGTTGAGGTGAGGGAGGGGGTGTGGGTCCCAGCGGCACTAACTGTAGTTCCCAGAAAGCGGCCACCAGGTCCCTGCGGCCCGTAGACCCAGGGATGCTCCACATACTGCCTGCAGGCACCGCCCCTGCAGCTCCCATTGGTTGTGATTCTCGGCCAATGGGAGCTATGGAGCTGGCACTCGGTGTGGGGGTAAGGTGCAGAGCCTCCCTGGCCACCAATGCACCTAGGGGCTGCAAGGACCTGGAGGCTGCTTCCAGGAGCTGTGTAGAACCAGGACAGGCAGGGAGCCTGCCTTAGCCCCTGGTCCCCACTGTGCTGCCAACTGGACTTTTAATGGCTCGGTCCGTGGTGCCGACTGGAACTGCCAGGGTCCCTTTTTGACAGGGCAGAAGTTCTGGTCAAAACCCAGATGCCTTGCAATCTTAGGGAGAGCCAGCAAAGGGCCTATGCTATGTATAGCCCCTTGCCCAAGGTGGCCTTTTCAGCAGCTATACACCAGGCACACCACTCCCTCCAAAAAGGGTATTCTGATGGACACTTACTTTTTTTAATCAGTAAGTTTTAAATTCGGGAAGTGCTTCTTACTGAGAGAATCCTAAATTTTTAGGACACAATATGGTAGTGGCTAAAGGGAGCTAAAGATGGAAGAGTCCACTTAGTGTGGCCCATATTCTCAATCTGAATTTCCACATATTTGATCCACTGCAATGCTCGTGTGGGAGGGAAATGTTCACTAATGATCAGAATGGATACTTGAGACTAGACCGGGCTTGGTCTTCAAGTGTTTATGTGGAGAGGCGAGGCCATAATGAGACTTTGTGCTTGCACCCTGCCTCCATGCATGGTCCAAGCATAATCCTGGCAGCCTACAAGAGGGAGGTAGGGGTGAGTGTGAGGGTGAGGGTGAGACATGAACACAATGCTGAGCAATTTTTTTATTTTTTTTTAAATTTCTGAACAAACTAAATTTTTCAATGTTTCTTGCGGAAGCGAAAAATCGAAAAGTATTTGAGTGGATTCTAAATGACATTTTAAAAAAATGAAACACTTTTGAACTGACATTTTTCAAATGAGCCATTTCAACAATTCTGAAATTTTTGTTTTGGCTGAGACTATTAACTGAATTCAACCCAAATGTGTGAATAATTTTGGTACCCCCAAAATGCATTTTTTGGGAATTTACTATTTGCAGAAAAAAATTTCAGCCTGCTCCATATGAAAATTCAATAAAGTTTTAATTTTAAAAGTAAGGCAGTTTAAACTGTTTTGGCAGTAATTACTAACACTGGCAATGGAATCAGTGATTGCAAAACACTGTCTGGATCTGCTTTACTGTACTTGCTGAATGGGGAAGAACTTCAAACTCTGATTTCACAAAGTTTAGTATGATTAAAAAGAAACTTGTGTTATTTTTCACATTCCCTGGTGTCTAGGACTATAGATAAATTGGGCAGTTGATAGTGGAAGCCATTATATTTTAATTTCATTTTCCTTGCACAGACAAAATAGCTATTTTTCCTTACAAGGGCACAGAAATGAAGACAGGCCACTCTTAGGCTAGGTCTACACTACGGGGGGTGGGGGTGGGGTCGACCTAAGGTACGCAACTTTAGCTACGCGAATAGCGTAGCTGAAGTTGCGTATTTTAGGTCGACTTACCTGGCTGTGAGGACGGCGGCGAGTCGACCGCTGCTGCTCCCCCGTCGACTCTGCTTCCGCCTCTCGCTGCGGTGGAGTTCTGGAGTCGACGGCAGAGCGATCGAGGATCGATTTTATCGCGTCTACACTAGACGCAATAAATCGATCCCCAATAGATCGATCGCTACCCGCCGATCCGGCGGGTAGTGAAGACATGCCCTTAGTAGAAGCTGCTGAATACCCAAAGCAAGATCATAAAAGGCAATTCAGCAAAAATAAGTTCTTAGCTTCATTCTCCTCCTGCTTCCTTTCTAGGTTCTTCAACTACAGTGCTTCCTTTCCTGTCATCCACCAGTACATCCTACCTTTGATCACAGAGATTCCATATTGCTCAGACTCCAGTTTGTTCTATGCTAGTAATTCATGTTTGTGAGCAACAGTGGAGCAAGGAGTTTTCCTGTTGGGAAAAAAAAATGAAGTCAGATACTATTCAGTCTAGATAGGTAGAAAATAAGAAACAAACTGTAGAAAACCAATGACAACAGTTTGGTTGCAAAGGACTTTGAAAGATGCATACTCGCACAAACATTCATTAGGCTTCACAATACTCTGATGGACAGTAGCTTAAACGTATTACGCCTGCTTTACAGGTTTGCAAACTGATGCACAGAGAAATGAAGTACAACATTTTCAAACTTAACTAAAATTAGGCACTTATATCTGTATTTAGTAACTTTAACAACAGACCTGATTTTCAGAGATGTTGAGTATTCATAACTCTGAAGTCAGTGGGTGCTCAACACCTTTTTCTCACATCCAGGAAGCTGGAATTCAATCCATTCTCTAAGAGCTATGGGGGGAGGGATAGCTCAGTGGTTTGAGCATTGGCCTGCTAAACCCAGGGTTGTGAGTTCAATCCTTGAGGGGGGCCATTTAGGGATCTGGGGCAAAAATCTATCTGGGGATTGGTCCTGCTTTGAGTAGGGGGTTGGACTAGATGACCTCCTGAGGTCCCTGACATTCTATGATTCTTTCCTCTGTCTGCTTGACTGAGCCATATCTTTCTAGTTCATGGTCAGCTTCTCTTATAGGAAGAAGAGTATGCTCTTTGGGAGGCTGTCTTTTCATTGCAGAGAAACAGCCATATATTGACTTAAGGTGGCCATTTTGAATATTGTACATCCGTTATTTCCACCTTCCTCTCCCCCAGCTGGAAAGAATGTTTAGCATCTCTTGTGCTTCCTTTTTTCCTCATTCCTGATCACCACAATGAGTAAAGAATTTATATCTATATTTATAGAACTTGGGTCTCATCCAAAACACACACACTTTCAGGCTAAAAATCATATACATGCACATGATTTTTAGTGTGAAAGTGTAGGTCTCGTTCCAAAATGTACATTTTTGCACCTATTATACAAATAGATCGGGAGAGAATCCCTTGACTTTGTTCTAGTAAAAAGTTTATTTCAAGAAGGGAGCTTATTAGACAAAACTTGCCTGCTGTAAAACCTCTCTGCATGCACCTGCTGTTGGCATTGATCCCTCTGTAAGGTTATCATTGTTGAAATGCTACAAGTTAGGGGGAGCTGTAAAATCCTTGAGATGGTATTTAGTGTTTGTGCATGCTACTGAAGGGATACAAAACTAAAGGACAATAAATAAAAATAGGAATATCAATGATAGACGTTTGTATTCTCTCTATATCACCCCAAGATAGGTGAAGTAGCTGGTCAAATACAAACCAGGAGACTGAGCTAGGCAGACCTACCCAATAATCTGATTAGGTCTGGCAATCACTTTCTCATGAAGTTCTATGGTCTGTACTTCTATATTGGAGGTCAGTCTAGGTAATAATTGTCCCTTTTAGGCTTAAAATCTACTGGCTAATTTTCTGCTGACATAACTCCATTGATTTCAATTGAGCTACACCAGTAGATAATCCAACCCTATGAATATAATTGATAGTGAAGAATGACTGCAGCGTTATGACAGATGCTTCCTTTTTACCTGTGGGTTTTTATGTAGTCAATACTGACAACTTTTTAAAGCAGAGAGAATGAAGCTTTTTCTTTATAGTCAATGGAATTAAACTTTTATTTGTTTTAGTCAATACTATTAGTTTTTTTGCCATCTGTACAACAGTATGCATCAATGGACTGCTTTCACTCTTTGCACACCACTTTCTCAGCTGTTCTCCAAGATGTTTTCAAGTAATTTGTGTGAATAATCTCACATTTCTGAAGCAGCAGAAACATGGGGGGATAAATGAAGAGCAGTGCAATGACTGAGTAGAACATAGATTGAGAAACATTCTGAGTAAATATCAGGACAGTAAAGTGCCCATATCCGAATGGACTGAAAGATGGCCATTTAAAAGATGCTTGGAAGAGTTTGAAGAAAGGATTAAGTTGTAAGAGAACCAAAAAAGTGTCACCATGGCTAAACAAAGTAAAAGAAGCAGTGAGAGGCAAAAAGCATCCTTTAAAAAAGTGGAAGTTAAATCCTAGGGAGGAAAATAGAAAGGAGCATAAACTCTGACAAGTGAAGTGTAAAAATATAATTGGGAAGGCCAAAAAAGAATCTGAAGAACAGCTAGCTAAAGACTCAAAAAGTAATAGCAAAAATTCTTTAAGTACATCAGAAGCAGGAAGCCTGCTAAACAACCAATGCAGCCACTGGATGATTGAGGTATTAAAGGAGCACTCCAGGACGATAAGGCCATTGCGGAGAAACTAAATGAGTTCTTTGCATCGGTCTTCACGGCTTAGGATGTGAGGGAGGTTCCCTAAACTGAGCCATTCTTTTTAGGTGACAAATCTGAGGAACTGTCCCAGACGGAGGTCATTAGAGGAGGTTTTAGAACAAATTGATAAACTAAACAGTAATAAGTCACCAAGACCAGATGGTATTCACCCAAGAGTTCGGAAGGAACTCAAATGTGAAATTGCAGAACTAACTATAGTTTGTAACCTATCATTTAAATCAGCTTCTGTACCAAATGACTGGAGGATAATGTGATGCCAATTTTTAAAAAGGGCTCCAGAGGTGATCCTGGCAATTACAGGCCAGTCAGCCTGACTTCAGTACTGGGCAAATTGGTTAAAACTATAGTAGAGAACAGAATTGTCAGACACATAGATGAACATAATTTGTTGGGGGAAAGTCAACATGGTTTTTGTAAAGGGAAATCATGCCTCACCAATCTACTTGAATTATTTGAAGGGGGGGTCAACAAGCATGGGGACAAGGGGGATCCAGTGGATATAGTGTACTTAGATTTTCAGAAAGCCTTTGACAAGGTCCCTCACCAAAGGCTCATAAGCAAAGTAAGCTGTCATGGGATAAGAGGGAAGATCCTCTCATGGATCAGTAACTGGTTAAAAGATTGGAAACAAAGGATAGGAATAAACGGTCAGTTTTCAAAATGGAGGGAGGTAAATAGTGGTGTCCCATGGGGTCTGTCCTGGGATTAGCATATTCATAAATGATCTGGAAAAAGGGGTAAACAGTGAGGTTGCAAAATTTACAGATGATACAAAACTAGTCAAGATAGTTAAGCCCAAAGCAGACTGTGAAGAGTTACAAAAGGGATCTCACAAAACTGGGTAATTGGGCAACAAAATGGCAGATGAAATTCAATGTTGATAAATGCAAAGTAATGCATATTGGAAAACATAATCCCAACTATACATATAAAATGATGGCATCTCAATTAGCGCTTACCACTCAAGAAAGATCTTGGAGTCATTGTGGATAGTTCTCTGAAAACATCTGCTCAATGTGCAGGGGGCAGTCAAAAAAGCTAACAGAACGTTGGGAATAATTAAGAAAGGGATAGATAATAAGACAGAAAATACCATATTGCCTCTATATAAATCCATGGTACGCCCACATCTTGAATACTGTGCGCAGATGTGGTTGCCCCATCACAAAAAAGATATTGGAATTGGAAAAGGTTCAGAAAAGAGCAACAGAAATGATTAAGGGTGTGGAACACCTTCCATATGAGGAGAGATTAATAAGATTGGGACTTTTCAGCTTGGAAAAGAGATGACTAAGAGGGGATAGAATAGAGGCCTATAAAATCATGGTGGGTGTGGAAAAAGTAAATAAGTGTTATTTATTTCTTCTCATAACACAAGAACTAAGGGTCACCAAATGGCATTAATAGGCAGTAGGTTTAAAAAACAAACAAAAGTAGTATTTCTTCACACTACACAGACAACCTGTGGAACTCTTTGCCAGAGGATGTTGTGAAGGCCAAGACTATAACAGGGTTCAAAAATCAACTAGATAAATTCATGGAGGATAGGTCCATCAAGGGCTATTAGCCAGGATGTGCAGGTATGGTGTCCCTTGCCTCTGTATGCCAGAAGCTGGAAATGTGTGACAGGGGATGGATCACTTGATGATTACCTTTTATGCTCATTCCCTCTGAGGTACCTGACATTGGTCACTGTCGGAAGACAGGACACTGGGCTAGATGGACCTTTGGTCTGACGCAGTATGGGCGTTATGTTCCTGTGTAACCCACACTTTGTGTGGTTTTGTGTTTCCCAGTAGTAGCTAGTAGAGATTTGTGTATCTGGTACCAGCTGCAAGGTAAGAGACCAACTCTGTTACTTCAGGAAACAGAAGTTTGTTGCTTTTAGATCCAGACATCTCATGTTCAGCCCCCACTACTGATAGCCCATGAATGGTCATTTCTGTATGGAGTGCTCAAGGTCAAAATTAACATTTCTGGGGGTGAGGACAGAAAGGTTGTACACCTTCTATATGTGTTTGAGAGATGCATGTGCTGTAAAAATATTGCTCAGAACTGCTTAACAGAATCTGTTATGACAATGCCTTTAATTCAGAATGCAAGAATCAATCAGTTGCCTTAGTTTAAAAAAAAAATCCTGAGGAACTAGAGAGAATGGGCAATAAGTAGGATGTACCTTTCTGTTTTAGGCTGCAGCTTCCAGTCCATTTTAGCTTTCTTCTGTTACATGTATTTAGTATAAATTGATGGCTCCTAATGGACAAAGGTTCAAATCACAAAATCCATCAGCACATTTGATGGACCAAGTAGAGAGGTCTACAGGACTAAATGGAGATGGTGATTTTCCCTAGTCACACATTAAGTGAAATGCTCTGCCATGCTTGCACACAGAGGTGCATCTGCTATTTCCAGTCTGATAACACAACCCAGTAACAAATTTTGTAAAGGAACCACTCAGTACAACAGTGTGTGGGGGGGCAGGAGAACATGCACTAACCAAAAGGAAAAGGAGGGAGGAATGGAGCATGTCTCCAGCCCAGCTCAGACAATCCTTCACTTGCTTCCCCAACATCAAACTCAATGCTTTTTTCCTACCTCCATGGTCCAACCTGGGATTAGGGCTTCCCAGAACTCTTGGCTGTACTCTTCCCTTAGTCATTGTGCAGGAAACACCAGCCACATGTTGGTTTTCCTAAATAGCTGCTTACACAGAGCCTCAAGCAGCTTTTTTTGTTCTCCTTTTCATCACATGACTCCAGAAAGTCAAATTTTAAAGGGAAAGAGACTTTGAGCAGGGCTTAAAGGGATAGTACAACTTGTGACAGTCATCTAGGACTTCATTAGACATTAGAAGGCTGAAGCTATTCAATTATCCTCAGTTTACCATCTGTTTGTATCACTTCACTGAAATACAAAAGCAAAATAGCAAGGATAAATGCATAATTCAATCTGATTTTTTACCATAAATATGCATTGGTACCACATTTTTCATTGGTTTTAAATGCAGAGGTTAGCTGGTTGTTAGTAACTTCCACAATACAACTGCATGTGTTAGGCATATTCATTCTGTTCTACAATTACTTGAAGAAAAAAAACCCAATAGAAGTACTACATTGTTAATAACTTTCCTACACTTTAAATATAATGTTATACATAAAAAACGTTGTTAAAAGACAATAAGGTTGCAAAGTGAAGCACTCACAAAATCCGAAATTACAAAATTCAGGTTGCTTGTCTATATAGAGGATTTGTTTAAGAGAAAAATTGAGACTTCAGAAAATGGGTTTTTCGGCATGGCGATCATTCAGAACTGGGTGCCTAGAATATTATTTACACTCCTAAATTTATATTTAGGCACCTGTGACAAGGTTGAGACTCAACCTGGCACCTCCTGCTGGTTGTCTCTGGGAATTAGCTCAGTCCAGTGGAGCGCCCCCTCCTGGTGGCATCCCGTCCGTCGTCTCACCCTTGGTTGGCGTGTGGACCCACGTTGCTCCCAACTCGCGGCATCCTCTTCCAGATCACTGCCCTCCAGCACTGCCCCTTAGTCCATCCACACCCCCTTCCAGGGAGGGGGGTTGATCAGCCGTTTCTCTACACCCCAGCCATCATGTCCAACCACACACCCCCAAAGTCTAATCCCTCTTGTCAGGGATCTGGTGTAGTCTATAATGGCTGCTCCCTACGGCCGATGGCTGGTGTACTGCAAGGGGAGAAGGGGGGGACCCAGGCCCGCCCTCTACTCTGGATCCCGGCCTCTGGCTGCAGCCTCGCTGTCCTTCTCTCCCCTCCGTCTGTCCACGTCCCTGAGCCGCTTCCCCTTCGGCCCTTCGCACAGGCTAGGCCCTTCCCCTCAGGGCCTGCAGTCTGGCAGACACTGGGCTGGAGTTCCTTCTGCTCCCCCAGGCCTGCCCAGCACTGCCCTGTCCCAGGAGCTAGTCTCCCTGTCTGGAGACAGACCTTCCCCCCCATGAAGGTCTGGGACAGATTGACTGCTCCCTTCCTGAGCAGCCTTTTTATAGGGCTGAGCCAGGCCCTGATTGGCTGTCTCCAATCTGGGCCCCGATGGGCTCCCACTAAGCCCTTCTCTGATTGGCTGCCCATCTGCGCAGGCCCACTGGGCTGCTGCAGCCTAAATTCTCCAGGAGTGGGGCAACTGCCCCACTACAGCACCTAAATATGAAGTTGAGTTTTCAGAGGTGCTGGATGCCAGGATTTATTTAGGTGATTAAATATGGATTTAGGAGCCTACGATTAGACACACAAGTTTGAAAGTCTTGGCCAAATAAGTATAAGCTGAATTATGTTAACTTATGTCATCAGCATCCATGATTAGAAGCATCAAGCAAACTTGAATAGCTTAATTCTGAACTCTCTTAAGCATGGTGGGGTTGAAAGTGCACATCATTCTTAATCATTCTAGAGTTTGCTTTCCACTTAGGAGATGTTGTCACAAAAGTGAATTGAGAGAATCATATCTGGTCAAAAAAATAGGGTGAAGGGTAGAACAAAGCAGTGAGAGTGAAAGAATTTCAGAGAGACTGGGGAAAAACAAGAGCAGAGAAGGGTAGAGGAAAATTCCACTGCAAAAATACATTATATGCGGTTTAATTTTGTAGTTGTGGGTGGGGTGTTTCTGTCATTAATATAGATCATAAGCTTCCAGTTAGGGTCTGAGCCAATGCTAAAACTGACTTCAATGGGTTTTGGATTAGGCTCTTAGTGAAAAAATATTTTTATTCTTAAATTGAATCTCCATTTGAAAAACAAGTTTAAATTACAGGAAACAGGGATGGAGGCGGGGGGGGGGGGGGGAGAGTTTAACTCTGAAAACTTTGAGAGCTCAAAAAACTAGTTTAAGAGATTCACAAACCCCCGGAGACTCCAGCATTTACTTCATCTCCTTTAGACTCTCCTCTTTAAAAAAGGAGAAAAGCAACTTATCCAGAATACAAATTAATTCAATGATTGCTCAGACTGCAGTATGTATCACAAGATGTTTTACACCTAAGACAGATAAGGAGTTTATTTCCCTAAAAGTGTGTAGAGGATTGGTAAAATGCAAGAGAATCCTGGATTGTTGTATTTTGGAACTAATAGATTTCAGAAGAAATCTATTATAATTTATTTTCTGAACCCTGCTTTCCCTGCCCCCCACCCCCCCGCACACGCACACACACACTCGTGTTCATTGTGTGTTCACTTTCCATAAACAATTAAACTATACTGGTATGTATGTCCATAGCAAATTTCAAAGTTGCATGCATGAATGTTATTGGCAAGAGTTTAAAATTCATTGGTATGAGAATTTGTAATGAAAGTGCTAAAAACAATTGCAGAGAGACTGGGGCGGGGGGGGGCGCAAGAGTAGGGGAGGGTAGAGCAAAAACAATGCCATGTAACTTTTCTGACCAATTGCAAGTACCAACACAGTTCAAAGAGCAAAACCTAAATGCTCTGAGAATAGAAGAGTACAACTGGTCAAGAAATAGGTGTTTTTCTGCAGAAAGTTTAGCTTTCTGGAAGAAATTCCAGTAGTGAAAAATTGACCAAAAATTGAAAAAAATGTCAGCCAAACAGAAAAAAGCAATTTAGAAATGCTGCCACTTTGTCCCATGCGAGTTGTAGTTTCTCAATAGGTGAAGCTTCCTGGTCAGATCTACAACTTCCATAATGCATCTGGGTCTCATTTTAGAGAATGGAGTTAGTTCAGAATGTGAGTCCCTTGCTATGGTGCATTATGGGGCATGGTGTGTGCAGTCTGGCTGGGGAGACTGGTCCCAAATAGGAAGATAGGGACAGGAAGAAACTGAACTACAATTCCTACGAGACATTCTGACAGCATTTCCAAATTGAATTTTTTGGGGGATTAATTCCTTTGACAAAAATTGAAATATCTATATCTATCTCCCCCAGGGCGTCTTGGATATAATCTTAAACTCAGTCCTCAACGCACAGTTGTAATTGTCTAATAAGGGAATGTGCTACTGAAATAGCCACTTCTCTTGTCCCTTTCCTCCACTGCATCCCACTCACTGTTTGTTGTCCAGGATCTGCTGAGTCCAAAGTTCAGGTATGTCCAGCTCCAGCCCCTAGGCAAAGTGCTGCTTGGTTTGCTCCAAGGGTTATATCCCCTACTCCAGTGTAATGGCTGTTGGTGTACTCTTCAGTCACGAAGGACAACAACGATGGTATTAAGTCTTGTGAGTACAACTGTGGCTCAGTAGGCCGACGGGTGAGTGGCAGTCCTTTCCACGTTGAGTGCATATGTAGCTCAAAAAATCGAGGAAGGGATTACAGTCTGTGCCTGCTGAATCTGCCACTGTTTATGACTCAGCATCTGTGCCTTAAGATCCATATGGCGATTAGTCTCAAACTGAGTAACCCCATCATTGACTGCTGCTTGTCAGTGTGATCTATCTGTTGCTGACAACTCCCGGCTGTCAACATTAATGCTGCACTGCTTCAAGTTATGCTTCAGTGTGTCCATGATGCATTTCTTCTGGCCACTTTGTATGAATAACCCACTTTCAGTTTGCTGTACAGCAACTGTTTTGGCATTTTGGTGTCACCGTCCTCAGTACATGACCAACCCAGCGTAAGTATGATGTGATGAACGTGACTTCAATCCCCATCAAGTGGCTGTATTCCAAAACCTAGCTATTGGTAACTTTATCCTGCCATTTGATGTGGAACATGGCACGCAGATATCATAACTATCTAGAAGTGTGAGGTAATGCCTACAGCTGGTCTAGGTCTCACACCTGTACAACCAGTTGGACAGCACAAATGCTTTATAGCTTTTTAGCTTGGTTTGAAGTTTCATATCATGATGGTGCCAGACTCTGCCTGATAGCCTGCCAAACGATGAACTGGCTTTGTTGATGTGACTTGTCAGCTCCTTGTCTATAGTAGCATCCTTTGACAATGTGCTGCCAAGATAGCAGAAGTCTGTAATAGCCTTCAGCTGTGTGTAGCTGATGGTGACTGGATTTCATGAAGGGTTTCTCTGGTGCAGGTTGATAAACGACTTGTCTTTTTCAGACAGATTGTCATCCCATACCCTTTTGCAGACTCTGCAAAACTGTCCGTAATCAATTAGATCTCTTCTTGAGTATGTGCCTCTAGAGCACAGTCATTGGCATACAGAGGCTCATGAACAATTGCCTCAAAGACTTTTGTGGAAGATCACTGTCTTTTCAGTTTGAAGAATTTTCTGGAGGATAAGAAAGGTATCCTGATACAGGTAACCAAGTCTCTTGTAGCATCATCGAACATTTCTGCATTGGAGAGTGAAAAGGATTGGACCAATTATGCAGCCCTGCCTAATACTATTAGTGATAGGAAACAGGTTAGACAAAACACCATCTACACAGACTCATCCAAGCATTCCATTATGAAATAGTCTCAAAACATTGGTGAATTTCTCGACAACCCAATTTATGTAATAGTTGCCAAAATCCAGGTCTACTGATTGTGTTAAGCACTTTAGCCGGGTTGATGAAGGGGTCAGACATGTGGACAAGGTCCCTCACCAAAGGCTCTTAAAGTAAGCAGTCATGGAATAAGAGGAAAGGTCCTCACATGGACCAGTAAAGACTGGAAACAAAAGGTAGGAATAAATGGTTATAATATTTAGTCCTGCCATGAGTGCAGGGGACTGGACTAGATGACCTCTTGAGGTCCCTTCCAGTCCTATGATTCTTTAATTCTATGATTTCTATGGTCAGTTTTTCCAATGGAGAAAGGCAAATAGTGGGGTTATCTGGAAAAAGGGGTAAACAGTGAGGTGACAAAATTTACAGATGATACAAAGTTACTGAAGATAGTCAAGTCCAAAGCTAACTGCAAAGAGTTACCAAGGGATCTCATGAAACTGGGTGATTGGGCAACAAAATGGCAGATGAAATTCAATGTTGATAAATGCAAAGTAATGCACATTGGAAAACAATCCCAACTACACATACAAAATGATGAGGCCTAAATTAGCTGTTACCATTCAAGAAAGATCTTGGAGTCATTGTGGATAGTCCTCTGAAAACATCCACTCAATGTGCAGCAGTAGTTAAAAAGCTAACAGAATGTTAGGAATTATTAAGAAAGGGATAGATAATAAGGCACAAAATATAATACCACTATGTAAATCCATGGTACTCCCACACCTTGAATACTGTGTGAAGTTCTGTTCATCCTATCTCAAAAAAGATATAGGAGACCTGGAAAAATGCAGGTAAGGGCAACAAAAATCATTAGGGGCATTGAACAGCTTCCGTATGAGGAGAGGTAAAAAGGCTGGGACTGTTCAGCTTGGAAAAGAGATAAGGGGGAATATGATAGAAGTCTATAAAATCATGAAACGTGTGGAGAAAGTGAATAAGGAAGTGTTATTTAGCCCTTCAGATAACACAAGAACAAGGGGTCCCCCACTTAAATTAATAGGCAGCAGGTTTAGCGCAAACAAAAGGAAGTACTTTCTCACACAATGCACAGTCAACCTGTGGAATTCGTTGCCAGGGGATGTTGTGAAGGCCAAAAGTACAACTGGGTTAAAAAAAAGAATTAGATATGTTCCTGGAGGATAGGTCCATCAATGGCTATTAGCCAAGATGGTTAGGGATGCAACTCCATGCTCAAAGCCTCTGATTGCCAGAAGCTGGGACTGGATGGCAGGGTAGATCACTCAATAATTGCCTTGTATTGTTCATTCCCTCTGAAGCACCTGGACCAGCTACCGTTAGAAGACAGGATACTGGGCTAGACCCAGTATGGCATTTCTTATGATTAAGACAGTGTAGAGGTCCTGTGCTGCATCTAATGAGCTACAAATATCATGACTGATATTCCTCATGTTGTCCTGAATCTGCACTGTGACTCTGATAGCATGCGATGAACCATGTTGCAAAGCAGATGATCGAAGAGTACTCTGGCCAGAACTCTTCCAGTGGTGGAGAGTAATGAGATACAAGGACAGTTGCCACAGGTGGACTTTTCATCTGTCCTCTTGTTTATGGTGACAATGGGAGTATCTTTGAAGTCGTGTGGAACATCTTCAGTACTCCATATATTGAGAAAGAGTGCCTACAGTCACCTCAGCAAGGTCTCGCCTCCATACTTTAATATTTGGTTACAGCTTTCATTGATTGCTGGGTAAGGGGAAACTCATGGGATTTCTTCAGCTTTACTGAAGTTGCACAGGGCAGCAGCACAAGCCACCTCATCACACTTTGCCAGGTCAAAGCCATCTACAAAGCTTCCCCTGCACTGTCTCTTCACAAAGTCTTCACAGAGAAATCAGCGGCACATAGAACCTTAAATACAATTGTTACCACCGTGGATGCCCTTTCCCCCAGAAAATAGGACCCCTTTCCCTCTCTTTTTAGCTTTGTCCAGGCTCCACTAGCCAACAATGCTGAACTGCAGCGTTGGTTAGGTTGGCCCCTCATCCCAGGCACATTGGGTGCAGTGCTCTTGCCCTGTCATTATTCAATGGGGATAATTATGTTTCATTACCCCTCAAACTTAAAACTTAACTGAATTTGGACAAAAATGCCCCAAACTATCAAATCGCAAATGAGGCCTGGCCAGTTCAGTCATTTCTATTTGCTTTCCAATAGATGACAGCAGAGAACTCCTTAGATTATGGTGCTTCTGTTCATCTGGAGTTCTCCAGGTTGCTCTTCCCATGTTTGCCAATAGGTGCAAACAGCAAGCTCTGTATTCTTCAAGCTACAGGTTTTACATTTATACTGGGCTTAATAGTGCTTTAGAGGAAGGTGCAAGATACTCTACTGGGGTCTGTTACAGAGTTCTGTTTGCCATTCGTTATTTAGTAAATCTTGCACTATCCTCTGAAACATCTGGTTGTGGCTACTGTCAGGGACAGGATACTGAACTAGACCCATCACTGGTCCAATGCACTACGGCTATTGATATGTTCCTATGGTCAGTTATAATCCCACTGTCTGCAGATGTTCAGAGCTCCATAAAACATTAATCTTTTTCATAAGAAGAGAGACTGGAAAGACTGTAGCAGTTTACTTTAGAGATGAGATATAAAGAAGCCTTTATGCTGATGTGACTAAGGATTTTATTTTCTTTGCTTTTTATTTTATGGTCTTTTGACTTGCTTCCTCATGTCGTTAAACCTCCCTTTTCCCCTTCCAAACTTTAGTGTGACAGTGTTAGTTTTTGGCATAATTCCCACACTCTCCACCAAATTTGTGGAACTCAATTATATTGTGATCTGTAATATTAACCACAATGGATGCTATGTGACAAACATTAAGAATCATAGTAAGGCTCATTGTCTAACACTGAAGAAGAAACTTGTATGACACAAAGGAGATCCTCTTTAAATCTAGACTCTCTCTCTGCTTCAATTATTCTCTTAAAATCTACTGCAGCACTGCCCTTGTTGCTTTCTAGCATAGATTTAAAGAAACAGTACATGTATCCTTACAGATCCTGCTGTAATTAATAAAGTGATTTGGGGTTCTAATAAAAAAGGGAACAAAAGAATGCAATCCAAATTCCATGAAAATATTCAAATGAAAATGCACAATCCCACTATTAATTTTACTAGGAAAGACTATATGTACTTAGTATTTAAATATTTCATTGTTCATTTTACATTCATCCTGCTTCAGTGCAGATGTTCATTCTGCTCATAAAAAAAAAAAAATCAGATCTAATTAATATAAAAGCCTTCAGGGGAAAATATTTCAGTCTGTGACACAGTAACTAGAGTATTGCTTGCAAACTCAGTAAACAAGATCCTGTACATTAACTTTCCATTGTAGATAAGTTATGTTTTTTTCATGAGTGCAGTAATATACCTGCATCCATCCATGCTGCTGTACATTAGGGGGAAGAAAAGAAAAGAAAAGTCTCAATGGAAATGGGCATTCATTATTCATAGCATGATTGCAGGGTCATTCTAATTTCAATAGCACCTTCAGTGATTGACCCTTTGGGTATAAAATTTCAGGCTATACATTTTGTATTAAAAATAGGGCTGTAACAGTGTGCCCTCACCTCTCACAAACACCCCTTTGGCCAAGTGCATGTGCCTGCACTCTCTTTCTCACTGTGCTCTAGGATATAGTGGTGTTCCAGGGCTCCCTCCCTGGAGACAATGTCTTTGGCCTGTTGGGGTCTTTCTGGCCACAGCTCTCCAGCTGGGCCATGACAGGTCAGTTCCCCCTTTGGGGTGCCTCAGTGTCCAGGCCACTTCCCCCAGTGGCTAATGGAGAGGACCCAGGCCCACCTACTCCCCCAGGTCCCAGATCAGGAACCCTGTAGATAGCAGCCATCTGCTGCATCCCTTTATCTATGTTGCAATGCTGCTCTAACACCCTGGGCCACTTTCCCATGGCCCTGTGCTATTTTCACCCTTACCTCAGGTCCTTGTCCTAAGGCAGTCCTAGCAACCACCTCAGAGCTCCTTCTCACTCTCCTCAGCTTCTTGCAGAGCTGCCGTATCTGATGTGCTGCAGCTCCTTCAGCCACCCACCAGCCACATTCCTCCAGCATGGAACTGAACTCCCTCGGGCCCTGCCGTTCTTATACTAGGCTGCTGGGCCCTGATTGGCTATGTCCCACACCGCCAATCTAGGCAGCTTGGAGGACCCCCTCCACTGCCCTTTTCTGTGGCAGGGCCATGAGGCCTCCAGCAGGGGGCCTCAGCAGGTCTAGTATACCCAGTCACAGCTGGCCTCTGATTTTGCACTTGCAGTCTATAGATGCAAACAAATGGAAGTGCAATTTATGTAATGTGGATGTTTAACTACCTGATTGTGCCCACAATCCAGGGCATTAGACATCTAATATCTTACAACCAGATTTATCCAAGAGCATACCCTTACCTCCTCTCCAAAGATCCACGCGCTAAATGATGAAAATTGTGCCTATAAATACTTGCAGGAGTTATTCCCAATTCTTTACACCTGCAAAACTGAATCCAAATTAAGGCTGGACTGTTAATCAATCCCATAGTATTCAAAACCAGTTAATCTCAGGTTGTTGGTGCCTGTCAGCTTTACAGAAAATAAACTTTTGTCCTGGTTTAGGTAAATCCCATCATCCTGGATACTTGAATAAGGATGTCATCAGCCTGCAGAGCTAGTGCAATTGCAGGCAGGCTGAGTACATGTGAAGGTCTAACTTGGTATGAGTGGGCCCAGTAATCAAGAACAAGGGAAAAGAAATTGTAAAAATGACTGTATTAGTGGGCCCTAGTAATCAAGGACAAGGAAGAGATAAGCTATGTAAAAACAGGTGCAAGAAATAATAGTGTCAGCAGCAATGGCTAAGAATGTGTGGAAGGAGGATAAACAAATGAACAGAGAGGAAACTAACAAAATACACTGAGTACATGACATGAGAACAAAGCATGATATGTATAGGGATTGATTCTGAAAATAACTTGACCAATCATAAAGAGTTTGATATAATATAGAATGGAAGATGCATGGTCATTATAGGGTTAAACTTGTATAGATAGTGTGGCAAACCCAGGACAAACAGCTACAAAGGGGGTAGTAATCAGTCCCAGGGGGTTAAAAAGGCCTCTCCCAAGCCACTGAAGAAAGAGAACCATGGGGAAATAAGGTTCAGCTGGGCAAGGGGTTACTAGGGAACTAATTAGGTTCAGCTGGCTCCAACTGCTTGGGACCTTTTTAAACCCTCCCCAGCGTGGAAGGGGGGGGGGGGGAAGAGAGAGAGAGAGAGTGAGAGAACCAGGGAAGCTGCCAGTAAGTTAGGAGCAGCAAGGCTCTGAACCCTTCCTGCAAGGAAGGCTGCACTCTGTCCCCAGAAGGGAAGATAGACAAGCACAAGGGGCTGACTGAGAAAAGGAATAGCCAAACCCTGTGCTACCTGCAAGGATTTGCCTTGCCCAAGCCTGTGTCTCCAAGGCTAAAAAGGACTGAGCCTGCTGAGGAGAAGAAGGTACTTTGCCACAATAGTAATTAATACTTGTATTCTTTAAATTTGTGGTATACCCTGTACCTACCCCCTATACATGAGTCTGATCAGCTCTGTGTAGTCTTAGTGTATTCCAATAAAGAAACCTGAGTGACGAGACTGGAGTCGGGCTGAGTTCTTGGGAATGGAGAAGTTAAGGTCTTGAGAGAAATTCCAACCTTTTTGGTGTTGCAACCTGGGATCTGCTGATCTGGAGCAGGTAATTTATCCCTTAGTGTGAGGGTCATAACCTACCATTAAAGGAAATGGCATTGGAAGTGTTTAAGTGTGGGAAGTGTGCACTGTATGGAGGATTGGATTAAAGCGAAAGTCCCTATGGACTCCCCAGGAATTGGTAGGGGGAAACTGGGATTGGATAGAAAAAGAACTCCAATAAACCATGCTGGACAAAAAAATGTACAAAGGAGAAACAGAACACTTGGTTAATCCTTGGGACTGGATCCCTATGTAAACAAACAAAGATTATCTATTGAAGTGGATGAACTGAAAAAGGAAAAGTCACAACTGCAGGAGCAGAGGGAAATTTAGAAGGTACTCTCTGTCCAATCTAATGAGGTATTCTTAAAACAAAATGAAAGGTGTGAAGAAATCAGGGAAGGACAGGACAAGCTTTTAGACCAGCTGGTAGATGGAGATGTCAGCAGCACACAGGAGGAAGAATCCAGGAGGGCTTTTCCTGGCCCATAATGTGTCTGCAGGATATAAGTGTGGATTAGAGCCAGTCTCTATAGTGCCTCTTGCTTATGGGGATACTAAAACAGGCTATACCTGGAGTGAATTAAAGAGAATGTCCCAGGCATCAGAATCTGTACCAGAGACTGTTTATGGTTAAAATTGAGGCCAATGGATATGGGAGACAAACAATGACTACTGAGAATCACCCCTTATAGATACTAGTGATGGAATCCTTTGTTAAGGAATGGGGACCGCCACCCAGGGCTAATTGGAACAAGTTAATCCAATGGCTGTTAAAAGGAATAAATATGTGAGATTTAGGTCAGGTAAGTACAGATGATTGGGAAAAGGTATTATAGTGAAACCTGGGGAGTATGTGGCCATGGGTAATTGGACACAATCAAACTAATTCAGTGTTAGAAGCCAAACTTTCAAAGTTGCTTTAGAACATGAGATCAGCCACAGCAGAAGTATTTGGCCAGAAACCTCTAGCCGGTGTGACAAGATAGCTGATGTAGTACAGTGGGTCCTGCACTTTTCTTGGCGGGGGGGCAAAGATGCCACCCCTTGCCCCTGCTCTTGGGGCACCGAGGGCCCCACTAGTGGCCAGGAAGGTGGTAAAGTAGGGAAGCAGGGGAGGGGTCTGGGTTTGCTTGTCACTCTGAGTCCCAGCCCCTCTCACTCCCTGCAGGTTCTTACCTTCTTCCCCCTTGGGTGGGGTACCTTCAGTCCTTAAACACTGGGGGAGAGAGTCTCCCTTCCCTGCTGGGACAGTGTCTCCCTTACTCCGGTTTTCTGATCTTCCAAGTCTCACAGCACACCTCCAAGCTCCAGTCCTCTCTCTCCTTCTCCCTTGACTGCCTGAAGCAGGGGGGATTTATTAGGTTGCTAACAGGGCCTTAATTGACTACAGGTGCTCCAATTAACCTGTAGCGACCTTACCTAGTCTACAGGGAACCACGCCTTAATTAGCCCAGGGCTTATATACTTCCCTTCGACCACTCTCCCACTGCTCCCCGGCCCTCCTGTATCACACCAGGGAAGAACCAAGTGAGGCAGTTAAGTGGATTTTGCAATGATAGAATATGTGAGAAAGGAATGTTATGAACAGGTTGGGTAAAGGAGATCCAGCACAAACAGTTTCTTTTGCATGTGCTTGCCCAAGAATGTAAGCAGTATATTTTACAGTTTATCTCTAACCCTGATGACTTGGAGGATATATTGGCTAGAGAGGAACTCTGGTGGGAACTAAATTAAAAAATATGTCCGTATCAGAGGCCAAAGTTTTCAAAGTGGAATCCAGCTTTAGAGGCATGGGATTCTGGACTAGAGTTAGGGGATTTCAGGGTAAGGGAGGATCTAGAAGGTCTGGGGAAGATCAGGAGACCAGAACACTGAGCTGGATACCATTTGGACAGATTAAGGAAGAAAGGGAGGAATTAGAAGAAGTAGTAAAAAAACTGAAAAGGCTCAGTTGGAGACTCAGTCTGGTGGAGAAAACCATCTGGTGGCCACCCAATGGGGCTGTCAAACCTCTGCACCCAGTTGTTCTTTGTAGTGCCCCTGGGTCGAGATAGCTGGTGATGACACACTATAAAAACAATTATAGCGTGGGTGGAACAGAATATGTATCAGATGGTGGGACAGCAATAACAGTGACAGGGTGCTTACAGAAAGAAGACAAACAGGGCAGAATTCACACAGTTAATGGAAGACCACTTGTAGTACAAATGAAAGAATGGTAGGCCATACTGATAGGGAACTGGGAAAACTAGTGCCATATGGTTGTGCAGTTGAGAAATGAGATTTTGGCCATCTCAGTGTGGTAGAAATGCAACTGGTGGGGGATTTAGCACACATGGCTCTCTGGAGTGCAGAGCAAGGGGACGTTATTCCTAAGGCATCAGCAGTTAAGTCCACAAAGGAAAAGCAGGCAGTTTGTATTCAGTATACTGCATACACACCAAAATGGGTCCCAGAGTTAGTAAAGGCATATGACTCAGTATAGGCAAAATGAAAATTAGATTGTGGGCCATTGCAGACTCAAATCCTATTAGAAGGGGAGGAACTCCCTCTACCCCCCTCCCCCCAAGACAATAAGAAGCCCCAAAAGAATCCATGGGCCCTGTCATAGGTTTTACCCCCACTCTGAACTTTAGAGTACAGATATGGGGACCTGCATGTGAACCCCTAAGATCAATTACCAACTTAGATCTGGTCTTGCTGCCACCACTCCCAAGTTCTAATTCCTTTCTTTGGGTAGCCTTGAGAGACTTCTTCACCAATTTCCTGGTGAACACCAATCCAACCCTTGGATCTTAACACAAGGAGAATTTAACCATCCCCCCTCTTTTCCCCCACCAATTCCTGGTGAGTCCAGATCCAATCCCCTTGGATCTTAACACAAGGAAAAATCAATCAGGTTATTAAAAATAAGACTTTTAATTAAAGAAAAGAAAGGTAAAAGAAAACCCTCTGGGAGAGAGCATACCAGCTGATCTCACAGACAACAGATTCAAAACACAGAGGATGTTCCCCTGGCAAAAACTTAGTTACACAAAAGAATACCCAATTTGATTAACCCTCTAATGCCAAGACAAGTTACAAAAAGAAAATAAACAAAACCTATTTATTCCTTTTCTAATACTCACTACTCTGATAAGAGGCTGATTCCTTGATCTTTTCCACTCCGGCCAAAACTGAAACTAAACTCTAAACAAAGGAAACTTCCCTTTGAATTTGAAACATTTTGTCCCCCCATTGGTTCCTCTGGTCAGATGTCAGCTAGGCTAGGTGAACTTCTTAACCCTTTACAGGTAAAAGAGGTATTAACCCTTAACTATCTGTTTATGACAGGCCCAATCCAAGAAGTGATAGATCCATTGTTAGAGCAAAGAGTCATAAAGTCTATGGCTTTGGTGTGTAATTTTCTGGTATGGCCCGTTAAAAAGCCAGGAAATAGGTGGATATTCACTATTGACTACAAAAAAAGTAAATGACAGGACAAAGTTGATGGCACCCCTAGTGGCAGCTTATCCAGAAATGATTTCAAAAATTTCTCCTAAAATGAAGCTGTTTTCTGTCCTGGGGTTTTGTTAGTAAGGGGTTTTGGTCCCTACCATTAGTCCCAGAATGGTTGTATAGAACTGCATTTATGTGGGGAGAGTGCAATATGCTTGGACCATATTGCACCAGGAGTATGAAGATTCTCTGGCTATTTTCCAGGCCCATGTGAAACAGAGTCTTAAAGACTTCTCTAAACCTGAAAGACTTAGCCAAGCTGTGGATGATGTTTTAGTACATTGCAGTCATTTTGGGGAATAACTGAATTTTGTAGGGAATTCTCCCTTATGTGGAGGTACCAAGCTCTTTGTATGAGTTAGTCAGAGCTCCTCATTGGGACTGGTGGGAGGAACACACTGAAGCAGTAGTTAAATTGAAACAGCTCTTGGGAAGTGTTCCAGTCTTAGCAAATCCAGATGAAAGTAAGCCATTTTTATGGATCCAGTAGTAACTCCAAGTAAAATAGGGATGATGCTCACATGGAAGTATGGTAATCAGGATTGTCCGGTGGCTTTTGCCTCCTGACTGTTGCAGAGTGTGGAATTTAAATATAACTAATGTGAACAAATAGTGCTGACAGCCTATTGGGCTATTATCAAACACAAATATTTGGTGGGAGGACAGAAAGTGTTCATTGTTAGCCACCATGTCCCCTTTTAAGGAGCTTCTGGAGGCAAAAGTATAAACAGGGCAATGAGAAGATTCAGAAATGGACTTTGGTACTGCAGGGAGAAAATGTGGAGGCGATATAGCCTAGAGAGCCAAAGGAATGGATTGCAGGAATCTGCATTGAAGGAATGCCACATGAATGTGAGGCAAGTCCAGTTAGTACCCGGCATGCTGTATTTAAGGAACTGCAGGCTAATACAGTGCAGGAACCAGAGGATATATGGTCTACTAATGGGTGCAGTCATTATGTCCAGGGTCAAAGGAAAGGAGTCTAGCAGCAGTCAAAATGAAAAATGGGCAGATTATACAGACTTTATAGTATAAATGTGGCAGTAAATCAACTCAGAATGCTGAATTGGTAGCAGTCATCAGTGTATGCTTGGAAGAGAAGGGGCTGCGGGAGAGACTTATCAGTGTCCTGGATTTGGATTAGGTTTTCAGCGGTGCCATACTTATGCTGTCATGGTGGTTGCAAAACAAATATCAAGCAACAGATGGGGGAGACAATGTGGCAAATGTTAGATGCAGCAAAGCAATTCTAGCAGGTGGATATGGTAAAGATCAGCGCACACAGGAAAAAAGGTCCCTTGGTGAAAGGAAACCAGGCTGCTGACCTTGCAGCAAAAGATGCAGCAATTACTGCCTTGGGAAGCAATACCAGTAACAATGATAACTTGGGGCAGCAGCAGTTCTTACAGGCAAATGCTGCACAGTTACAGGAGATACAGAAACAAGATGCTGAATTGGGGCCATTGTGGAAACAAGCTCAAAGCTTAAGGTAAAAGGGCAAGACATGGTAGAGAACAGAGACTACTTTGTTCCAAATCAGAGCAGGCTTTAGTGTGCGTAGTACCCTGAGACAAGCATAAAAGATATGCTGCAGTGGGTACATTGGTCCATAATGGGATGAAATCCTAAGTTAAAGGAAGCAGAAGAGAGACTCAGTTGAATGGGCTGGTGCCAGAATGGAAAGAGGATGTACTGGAATACTTACACTCTTGCATCACCTGTGACAGTCATGATCCAGCTAATAGAAAGCACAGAGGAGCATTGATGAGACAGACTCCCAGGGGACCCTGGGAGATAATTCAAATTGATTATATAGAGGAGTTGCCTTTGACACCACAAGGACACAAGTAAGTGTTGGTAAAAGTGGACTTCTTCCCACAATGGGATGGAAGCATTCCCTACCAAAAGTACAACTGCATTAACAACAGCAAAACAGTTAATCTATAACCTGTTCAGTCTCTGGCACAAAAGTAGTTGATTCAGACAATGGAAGTGGCTTTGTGGGGTCTTTTGTTAAAGTGTGTAATCTGCTGGAAAACAATCAAAAGTTCCACCTTACTCAGCATCCAGAAGCAGATGGGCAAGTGGAAACAATGAACTATTAAGGCTGAACTTAAAAAAGGGGTAAACATTACTAGTAGTAATTGGGATAAGATACTGCCCTAAGTATTGATGTAGATATAGGCAAGAGAGTGCAGATCCAAGGGATTCTCTCCATATGAAGCTTAATGGGGAGGCCAATGAGGATGTGGGAAGATATGATTAACCAACTACCCAAACATTTGCCAGCTGTAGCCCTGAAACCTGTGCGCAGGAGGTATTAAAGTGGATTTTACAGGTACAAAGAACTGTGGTGGCAACAGAGGAAGCCGAACAACAAAAAACTAAAGTGTGGTTTGATGTGAACGGAGATCTGACTGAACATCTGGTGGTATCAAATATAATCATGAAGGACCTGTCACCATCTAATCTGTCCTCAAAGGCAAAGTGGCACATTCCCTACCTCATAATATACAGACAGGGAGGGACTCTCTGTATACCTATTGTACCAGGGAGACAAATGAAAGAGTTGGCTCCCTGCAAGCCAGTTAATAGCCTACAAATGTAAATAACAGGAACTAAGAGATACTTTCTTCCCTATTTTGTTTTACAGATGTGCCACAATGAAATGGTAGTGGTTTCTAGTGTTGTGGTTTCTTTTGTGGATTGGCACAAGAATGGATCACTGGAGGAGTTTCAAAGCCGAGACAGCGTTGAGGACATTGAATTACACTAGAACAATTCATTCCCAGTGCAGTGTGCAAGATGATGACTGCACCCGTACCATCGCTATTCCTCACCACCCCTCCATGACTGTAGGGACATGTTGTTTGTTGGAATAAGTCCTTGTGTAATACACATGATGTTATGCTTAATTAGACCCTCCACAATGTTACACATAACCACACTTGGGACATAGTAATTAAGACTAGTGTTACTGAAGGATGGGAGGGAGTGTATGATGCATTTAATACTGTTGTAAACTACATGGGGAGATATTAATGTCACACTAAACAAGATAATAGGTTTAAGATTCAGGGACACTTTGTATGAGTGAAAGGAATTCAAAGGGTTCCTTCAACAACTCCTAGGGCCTGTACAATTTCTCTGTCCTCCATGGAATATCTCCACATGGGACCATGGCCTGAAAATGGTATTTTTATACACCCCACTCATGAGACCTCAGTGGAGGATGTAGGATGGATTCACTTCCCACTGGTGTTAAATTTTTCACAGTATGGATCGCTTGGAGCATCCCCTACACCCCTTGCGAGAAGTGGCTTCAGATGAAGATTAAATAGCAAATTCGATGGTTGGAGGACCAAGTAGGAAATTTAAATCAAAGACAAATGAATCCTAGACAGAAGAGGTATATATTAACAATCAAGTTGGGTGGAGCAGGTGTTGATATATTTAACACCGTGCACCCCACGTTCACCACTTTTATAAGGTTATAATATTTTTTGTACAAAGTGTGCCTTGTGAGGTATCATTTGAAATCCCATAATCTGCTGAATATTATTATCCTGTTAAAATGTGTGTAGCAACACTGTATGTTAAGTTATACGTTTCTACTTGTGGAGTGCATAGCCATCCTCCCCGTCAGTGGAGGAGTGTTCTGCCACTGGGTCAGCGGGGTCCAGTCGAAACAAGCTGACCTGGATTCAGGCAAGAACACACCCGGACAATCCTCTGTATCCCTCAGTTACTTCCTACAGTCCCCTTGTGGTGTATCTGGGGTCATCCTCTGTCTCCCTGGGGTACATGGCTAATGGCCAGCAGCTCCTCAGCATCCCTGGTTGCAGGCAGCTTCTTGGCACTGTAGAAGTCTCCGTCGGGCTCGAGCCCCAGCAGTGGGCGAGAGGTGTCCATCTCCTCTGGCAGCTCCAGCCTAACTTTGATGCAGGGCCTGTCTTTTATTCTTCCTGTCCCGCCCCTCTGTTTCCGGCGTGTGGTCAGGGGTGTCCTGGCTCCGCCCACCAGGGGGTAGGCAGGGGTTCCTCCCCATCAGTCTCAGAGGAAGGCCATGCCTCCTCACTACACTACTGTATGATTGTTACTGAAATATTTTGTAATTCTGGATAGCATCCACAAACCAGTTTCCCAGAGACAAACATACACTGCCACACCAGCAAGGTGTTAAAAAACTAATAATTGCTTAAGTGGCTATTCTCCAGCAGGGGAGAAGGTATAAACAAGAAATGTACATTTCATCTCAGAGATGGTTCAAACCTCATGTACGCAAGCGACTGTCTGTATCCCGGCAGGGAGTAATCCTCAAAAATGGGAGAGGGGTATAAGTATGAAAAACAGTGGCCCCCACCTCTCCTGTCCTCCTCCCATCTCTCTGCTCACGGCATCAATGAATACCTGAAGGACTCTGAAATGGGGGAGTTGTCCCAGGCTGGAAGGAGGCCAGCCTGTGAAATTTAATGCATCTTAAGTTGAGACAGACCTTTTTGTGTTTAAGTCTTATTAGCTCATTAAGGTTTAGGAATTAGCTTGCGATTTCATCTTTTTATTTCATTTGTAACCAATTCTGACTTTTATGCCTTATCACTTGTAATCACTAATTACAATCACTTGTAATCTTTCTGTAGTTAATAAATGTGTTTTACTGTTTTATCTAGACCAGTGTGTGGCTGGATTGAAGTGTTTGGGAACTTCTACCTAGAATAACAAGGTTGGCGCATAAACACTTTTCTTTGTTGAAATGACGGACTTACTATGAGTTTGTATCATCCAGGAGGGTACTATGCAATACAAGACACACATTTCTGGGGTCAAGACTGGACTAAGAACATGCAGGTGTAAGTAATTTATGAGTGGGTAGCTAGTATCACTTAATACTTAGAGCAAGTTACATGCTGGTGGTTATGTGTGAGTAGAACCTGGAGAGGTGGTTGTTCACTAGCAAAGCAGAGTAAGAGGCATCTAGGCTGGAGACTTAAGGGGGCACAGCAGTTCAACAGTCCAGATTGTACCCTGGGGAATGTCACAGTATGACATTGTGGAATTCTGCAGACATTGAATCTTAGAATTAACTCTTTAATTGATGGTTTTGGAAAAGAAATAAGGAAAAGGGGAGGGAATAGTAGGTTACTGCTCCACCAAGCAGCATTAACTATTGAAAATATGCACACAGTAACACAGAATTTAGAATGGATTAACATGTTTGACAAGAATGTTGCTGACTCAGTTAACAACATTTCCACAGCAATTGCAGTATATATGGTAATAAATTACGTACAAATTTGATTCAGGGAATACAAGAAATAAAGTGTGGCAAATGGTCAAGATTATTAAACAGCACACTGATCTGGATTACACTGGTGGGAAGGGAATTCAAAATATTGGGAAACAGTTTGGAGTTTGCAAAGCTGGAAGGTTCAGGAGGTTTTAAAATTAATTGATAAACTTAACATTAATAAGTCACTGGGGCTCTAGAGGTGATCCCGGCAATTACAGACTGGTAAGTCTAACGTCGGTACCGGGCAAATTAGTCAAAACAATAGTAAAGAATAAAATTGTCAGACACATAGAAAAACATAAATTGTTGGGCAAAAGTCAACATGGTTTCTGTAAAGGGAAATCGTGTCTTACTAATCTATTAGAGTTCTTTGAAGGGGTCAACAAACATGTGGACAAGGGGGATCCAGTGGCCATAGTGTACTTAGATTTCCAGAAAGCCTTTGACAAGGTCCCTCACCAAAGGCTCTTATGTAAATTAAGTTGTCATGGGATAAAAGGGAAGGTCCTTTCATGGATTGAGAACTGGTTAAAAGACAGGGAACACAGGGTAGGAATTAATGGTAAATTCTCAGAATGGAGGGGGTAACTAGTGGTGTTCCCCAAGGGTCAGTCCTAGGACCAATCCTATTCAACTTATTCATAAATGATCTGGAGAAAGGGGTAAAAAGTGAGGTGGCAAAGTTTGCAGATGATACTAAACTGCTCAAGATAGTTAAGACCAAAGCAGACTGTGAAGAACTTTAAAAAGATCTCACAAAACTAAGTGATTGGGCAACAAAATGGCAAATGAAATTTAATGTGGATAAATGTAAAGTAATGCACATTAGAAAAAATAACCCCAACTATACATACAATATGATGGGGGCTAATTTAGCTACAACAAATCAGGAAAAAGATCTTGGAGTCATCGTGGATAGTTCTCTGAAGATGTCCACGCAGTGTGCAGAGGCGGTCAAAAAAGCAAACAGGATGTTAGGAATCATTAAAAAAGGGGATAGAGAATAAGACGGAGAATATATTATTGCCTTATATAAATCGATGGTACGCCCACATCTTGAATACTGCATACAGATGTGGTCTCCTCATCTCAAAAAAGATATACTGGCACTAGAAAAGGTTCAGGGAAGGGCAACTAAAATGATTAGGGGTTTGGAAAGGGTCCCATATGAGGAGAGATTAAAGAGGCTAGGACTTTTCAGCTTGGAAAAGAGGAGACTAAGGGGGGATATGATAGCGGTATACAAAATTATGAGTGATGTGGAGAAAGTAGATAAGGAAAAGTTATTTACTTATCCCCATAATACAAGAACTAGGGGTCACCAAATGAAATTAATAGGCAGCAGGTTTAAAACAAATAAAAGGAAGTTTTTCTTCACACAGTGCACAGTCAACTCCTTGCCTGAGGAGTCACAGTCACAGGAACTCCTTGCCTGAGGAGGATGTGAAGGCTAGGACTATAACAGCGTTTAAAAGAGAACTGGATAAATTCATGGAGGTTAAGTCCATTAATGGCTATTAGCCACGATGGGTAAGGAATGGTGTCCCTAGACTCTGTTTGTCAGAGGGTAGAGATGGATGGCAGGAGAGAGATCACTTGATCATTACCTGTTAGGTTCACTCCCTCTGGGGCACCTGGCATTGGCCACTGTCGGTAGACAGGATACTGGGCTAGATGGACCTTTGTTCTGACCCAGTACGGCCGTTCTTATGTTCTTGGGCACCAGACGGAACTGACAATTTGACTTTACCAATTATAGTTGTCATTACCAGAAGGACAGGGAGACCTAAAGAGTTGGTATATGTGAATTGTATGGGTATCACTGAGAATGTAACATATAAACACTATCCTACTGTCAAGATGGCAACAAAAGATGGTATGGCGATAAATACTGCTTGCTGTACAAAAGTTCAGTGTTGATGGTTCTGTGAAAAATCAGCATATGTGAATGCATCTATTTAGGAGAGAGGTTGGGCTCAACTAGTCACCAAGGAGAGAGAGGAGGAGGTGGTATGGCTTGGGTACATGGTGTGTGTCCTGGGATACCACAACTTTTCAGCTGGAAAAATGAGCAGCTTGGGGAGCCAGGATAGATTCTCTAAACGTCACCTCTCTGACTCAGATTGGGATCCATGCTCTATAGTCAAATGTGCAGATTAAAGGGAACCTAACTGAAGATGTGACAGATGACACAGAGTGGAGATCACTGGTAACTAATCTCTTTATACCCATAGCCTCCTTCTCCATTAATACAACCAGTTAAATAGAAAGAAAGAAAGATAGAGCAGCTAGCACCCATTTCCCTACAGATAGCCAAACAGGATCAAACTCTGAATAATGTTATCCATACAGTAAGAACACGTTGGTGGGCTACATCAGAGGAAATAAGTTTGCACCCCCAGGACATGCTTTACGTTTGGTACTAATGGTGATCCAAATAATCACAATCATTGTAGTTTAGGAATGTGTTGCTGGATAATACAATTGAAAAAGCAAGCAAGAAGAGAAAAAATCATAGAATTGTAGGACTGAAAGATACCTTGAGAGGTCATCTAGTCCAGTCCCCTGCACTCATGGACTAAGTATTATCTAGACCATCCCTGACAGGTGTTTGTCTAACCTACTTCTAAAAATCTCCAATGATGGAAATTGTACAACCTCCCTAGGTAATTTATTCCAGTGCTTAATCACCCGGACAGTTAGGAAGTTTTTCATAATGTCCAACATAAACTGCCCTTGCTGTAATTTAAACCCATTTCTTCTTGTCATAGTCTCCTCCTTGTAACAACCTTTTATGTATTTGAAAAATTGTTATCATATCCCCTCTCAGTCTTCTCTTCTGCAGATTAAACTAACCCATTTTTTTCAATCTTCCCTCATAGGTCATGTTTTTTTAGACCTTTATTCATTTTTGTTGCTCTTCTCTGGACTTACTCCAATTTATCCACACCTTTCCTGAAATGTTGCGCCCAGAACTGGACACAATACTCCAACTGAGGCTTAATCAGTATGGAGTACAGCGGAAGAATTACTTCTCGTGTCCTGCTCACAACACTCCGGCTAATACATCCAAAAATGATGTTTGATTTTTTTGCAACTGTGTTATACTGTTGACTGATATTTAGCTTGTGATCCACTATGACCCCCTAGATCCCTTCCTAGGCAGTCATTACCAATTTCATATGTGTGCATCTCATTGTTCCTTCCTAAGTCAAGTACTTTGCATTTGTCCTTATTAAATGTTATCCTATTTACTTCAGACCATTTCTCCAATTTGTCCATATCATTGTGAATTTTAATCCTATCCCCCAAAGCACTTGTAACCCCTCCCAGCTTGGTATCATACACAAACTTTATAAGTGTACTCTCTATGCCATTATCTAAATCATTGATGAAGGCATTGAACAGAACTGGACCCAGAACTGATCACTTTGGGACCCCACTTCAAATGTCCTTCCAGATTAACTGTGAACCACTGATAACTACTCTCCGGGAATGGTTTTCCAACCAATTATGCATCCACCTTACAGTAGTTCTATCTAGGTTGTATTTCCCTAGCTTGTTTATGAGAAGGTCATGTGAGACAGTATCACAAGCCTTACTAAACTCAAGATATACCACAACTACCACTTCCCCCCGTCCACAAGGCTTGTTACCCTGTCAAAGAAAGCTATTAGATTGGTTTGACATGATTTGTTCTTGACAAATCCATGCTGACTGTTACTTATCATCTTATTATCTTTTAGGTGTTTGCAAATTGATTGCTTAATTATTTGCTCCATTATCTTTCTGGGTACTGAAGGTAAGCTGACTGGTATGTAATTCCCTGGTTGTCCTTTCCCCCCTTCTTTTAGATGGGCACTATATTTGCCCTTTTGCAGTCCTCTGGAATCTCTCCTGTCTTCCACGACTTTTCAAAGATGATGGCTAATGGCTCAGATACATCCTCAGTCAGCTCCTTGTGTATTCTAGAATGTATTTAATCAGGCTCTGGTGATTGGAAAACATCTAAGTTGTCTACATAATTTTAACTTGTTCTTTCCCAATTCTAGCCCCTGATCCTACCTCATTTTCACTGTTTTTCACTATGTTAGACATCCAATCACTAACCTTAACTTCACCAATAACCTTTTTGGTGAAAACTGAAACAAAAAAGTCATGTAACACTTCTGCCTTTGATACATGATACAAATGAAACAAATATTGTTATAAGAGAAAAAGAAAGGAGTTGAATGTAGGTCTAACTGAGTGATGAGTCCAGAGTCAAGCTGAGTTCTTGGGAACCAAGAGGTTAAGGTCTAGGGAAAAAATCACAGTAACTCTCAGAGACCACCCTGAGGGACTGTCTCAGTAATCCAATATTACTCTGTCCTTCACAAAGCTTTCCAGTGAACAAGTTGAACCAGCACTTCTCAATATTTAGAGTCAGAGCCACATGGAGTATGAGACTCTGGGCACTATATAAATTGAAAACGTACACATGGCTATTGAACTGGATCGACATCTATGCTTCTGCTCATTTCCCCTGCACTGCAAGTGAACCCTCAGGTAACCAGAGGCAGCAAGTGAGGCAAAATAAAAGATTAGGAGTAGAAGTGATACATAATGACTAATTGTGGCAGAGAGAAAGAGCATGTAATTGAGGCATAGGAGTGAGAACTAGGATTGGAAGAAGTAAGGGGGAAAAGATGGAATGAAGAGGAAAGAGAGAGCAACAAGAAGCAGAGGAGAAGATAAGGAAAATGGAAAAGAAATGCTCAGTGTTATACAGAAAAACACAGTTCCTGACCCAAGGAACTTAGGGTGGGATGTTTAAAAGTGTCTAAGTGATGAAGGAGAGTAGATCCCATTGAAAGCCAATGGGACTTGTAATCCTATGTCACTCAGACACTTTTGAAAATCCCAACTGGCTAGTCTAAGCACTTGGCCCTGCCAGGTGTTGTGTGCCTTCAGTTCCCTCTGACTTCAAATAAAGTTGTGGGTGGTTAGTACCCGACAATCTCAGAATGCAAATAAGTATCTCAGATCATAGTACACACTTGTACAGAAGGACTTAAAATGGAGGGGTGAGAATGCGACCCTATGGGAGAGCCACTTTATTACAGTATTATTATTACTACTCTTATTTTTATAACACCCAAAGGTATGACAAGTGCCTTACAAACAAGCAAGAAGAAAAATTCATTTCCCGCAGAACTCACAGTTTAACCCAGACCACAAACAGACAAAGGGGAAAGCCACCTTTGTACTTCCTGAGGTCATATTTGAACACAAAGTTGAACAGTTTTAATTAAAATAGGTTTTTTAATAGATCTGGTTAAACTGGTTCAAAGCCACTGAATGGACTCATCATAGGCACAGGTTTTAGCTGGAGCTCCGCAGCTAGATCCACGCCTGGGTCCCAGCTGCTGGCCCCACCCTGCACCCAGGGTCCTGGCTGGCTGCTGCCCCTCCCACAGCTGCCGGTCCCGGGGCTTTGCTCCTGGCTCCACCACTGACCCCAGCTCGCGGGGGGTGGGGTGGGGTGGGGTGGGGTGCGGTCAATAGGGGTAAGGGGGTTGGCTTTCAGCACCCCCACTATTCAAAGTGTTCCCACGCCACTAGGACTCATTTAAATTAATTTAAACCTGGCTTCTATTGACCTAGCTTAAATTGCTTGCCAAATTAAGCTAAATTGATACAAATCATTTTAAAAAACTGATTTAAGAATGTCTGCAGAAAATGCCTGCACGGTATTAACCAACTCGATTTTAAATTACACAGTTAGTAAAATTAGGGAAAGTTTGTGTGTAGAAAAAGAGTAAGATTTTCAAAAGCACCTAAATGATTTAGGGCTCAGATCCTCAACTGTATTGAGGCACCTAAGGGATTTAAGGCCCTTAAATACCTTTGAGGATCTGGGTCTAGGAGTCTATATCCCATTTTCAAAAGTGAATTTGGCACTTAGGTGTCTAAATCTTATGAAAGTTTATGGGACTTACACTCCCAAGTCACGTAGGTGCTTTTGATATTGTTACCCAAGACCTCTATTTATCCTTAATTTCTATTTAACCTGTGCCTACTTTCTCTTTAGTTGTTGTCGTTGTTGCTTTAACTTCTTGCTGTTTTTACTTTCACTTAATGATATCAATGACTGATCAAGGGAACAACTCAAAATTTCTGTAGAAAATGCATTACAGAAAACTTCTGAAGATGTTAACTGGGATAAAATCCAGTATATTCTATTTGCTCTCAGAGAGTAATTGAAGCAGAAGATGAGACTTCTGTATTTGAAGACAGTTATGTGGTGAAATCCAAATCTCTAGTGGACAATTCAACTCAACTGAGAAATTAAAAAGAAAAACAGTAGAGCAGAAAAGCTTGTCAGAGAGAAACAATACTGCAGGTTTCTCTAGAGGGATACAAAAGGACAACATTAAAAAACAAAACCAAAATGTTGAGAGACTTGTTGGATTTATCTCCTTATACTGGAAATGAAAATGTTTACTAGCTCCTAGGCTTTGATTCTTACAGGCAAAAAGAAGGCAAAACCTTTATAATTAACATAAAAATAAAAATGGAGATTTATCAATAAGAGACATATTTTATATAAAGCAAGAGGCAAAAAAAGAGCCCTTTTGGGGAAAGAAGAAAGCTAAAATTATTATTTTTTTTTCTAGTATTTTAGTAAAGGAACTGGTGCACAAGGAGAAAATCTCCAAGAGGTGAAAGAACTAGCTAAAGAATTGAAACCTGATTTTCTGTTTGATCATTCCAGTTCCTATTGAAATAAAAGTAAATGATCAGCTCTCAAGCTGATCTGATCTCAATATTGCTGATAAAATAATTAACATTTTTTCAAGCTATATTTCTAAAGGAAAACCATATAGAAAACCAACGTAATAGCTTTCATTGATAGGGTAACAAGCCTTGCAGATTGAGGGGAAGTGGTGGATGTGGTATATCTTCACTTTAGTAAGGCTTTTTTATACTGTTTCACATGATCAAACTAGTGAACTACAGCCTAGATGGAGCTACTATAAAGCACATAACTGTTGGAAAACCATTCCCAGAGAGTAGTTGTCAGTGGTTCACAGTCAACCTGGAAGAGCATAGTGAGTGAGGTCCTGCAGGCATCAGTCCTGGGTCTGGTTCTGTTCAATATCTTCATAAATGATTTAGATAATGGCATAGAGAGTACTCATAAAGTTTGCAGATGATACCCAGCTGGGAGGGGTTGCAAGTGCTGTGGAGGATAGGATTAAAATTCTAAATGATCGGGAAAAACTGGAGAAATGGTCTGAAGTGAATAGGATGAAATTCAATAAGGACAAAGACAAAGTACTCTACTTAGGAAGGAACAATCAATTGCACACATACAAAATGGGAAATGACTGCCTATGAAGAAGTACTGCAGAAAGGGGTCTGTGGTCATAGTGGATCACAAGCTAAATATGAGTCAACTCAACAGTAATGCTGTTGCAAAAAAAAGTGAACATCATTCTGGGATGTATTAGTAGGAGTGTAGTAAGCAAGACATGAGAAGTAATTCTTCTATTGTACTCTACACTGATAAGTCCTCAGCTGGAGTATTGTGTCCAATTTTGGGCTCCACATTTCAGGAAAGATGTGGACAAATAGGAGAAAGTCCAGAGAAGAGCAATAAAATGTATTAATGATCTAGAAAACATGACCTATAAGGAAAGATTGAAAAAATTGGGTTTCTTTAGTCTGGAGAAGAGTAGACTGAGGGGGATATGCTAACATTTTTCAAGTATATAAAAGATTGTTACAAGGAAGCAATTGTTCTTGTTAATCTCTGAGGATAGGACAAGAAGCAATGGGATTATATTGCAGGAAGGGGGGGTTAGGCTGGACATTAGGAAAAACTTCTGAACTGTCAGGGTGGTTAAGCACAAGAGCAAATTGGCTAGGGAGGTTGTGGAATCTCTGTCATTGGAGGTTTTGAAGAACAGGTTAGACAAACACCTGTCAGGGATGGTCCCTTCCAGTCCTACACTTCTATGATTCTATGAAAACTTTGTGGGCTTGCTATTTTCTTTTAAATTAATACAGCGTTTTTGAAAAGTGGCAAATAGACATACACATTGATGCAGACTCTATTTAGCACAGAACCAGCTATAGCAATGCATACATCCCCACACTGACATGAGACTATTTCTAGAGGTAAAAAGGCAGGGCAATTTCCACTCCCATTTAGTTGTTGCCCTTTTAAGAAATTAGATACTACAATGATAAGCACAGTATGAAAACACGGATGGATGGATGAGCCAGCTAAAGGCCTGATCCTTTGATGAACATAAGACCAGATCCTTAAAGTTATTTAGATGCCTAACTTCCATGGGTCTGAGTGCCTTCAACTGCGATTTTACTCAATGCCTTGCAGGAGATGCTCACTAGCAGGAACCTGACCCAAAGTTTCTGACTGAAGTGGAGCAATGTGATATAAAGACCAGTCCAATAGGCAATCAATGGGAATTGCTAGTGCTCAGCACTTTTGAACATCAGACTACAATTTAGGTGCCCATTTTAAAATATCTTATTTCCAGACAGTTTGGATTAAATTCCAAAAATTTGAACAAAACATATACACATTGCCTTAAGTTTCACAGGGTACGTCTACACAGCAATAAAAACCTGGTGGCATCAAGTCTCAGAGCTTGGGTCAACTGATTTGGGCTTGCAGGGTGTTACACTGTCTGGAGTGGCTCACGACCATGAGTGCCAAGCTCAGGATAGACTATCAAAAAGCAGGGCGGACACCCTAAACTGACTGTATGTTCTGTAATTAGATTTCACCAACTCAGTAACAAGCATGAACTCTTAAAGCACTGTAACATGGAGATACAGACAGTCCCCTTGGGCATTCCAGTCTATCTCACCAGCCAGGCAAGCTGGACTATGTAGTAGAGGGTCACTTTTCACCAAAAATCACAATATTCAGGTTAGTCCCAGTCCCAAAAGACCAGTCACTTACCCCAGGTCAATTGTACTCAGATCTCAAACCAAAGACAACGCCTAGCTAGTCTTCTAATGAACTAAATAAAGATTTATTAACTAAGAAAAGAATATTCCTAAAAACGATGGTTGAAGGTATTTAACTGACAGTATCAGTAAGAATTAATGCAAATATATAAATGAGTTATACTATTCATAGAAAGATGCCCAAGTCAACTCTCCATATACTATTTAGGAATGGACCCAAACCAAACTCATGGATTCAAACATCCATGGACATTGGGGAAAATGTACAACTGTACCCAAACTCCACTGCTGAAATCTATCTCAGTAATGTAACAATATAAATCTTCTTATCAGCAAACCCGTAAATTTTGGGGAAGTTTGGTTCTGGATTCAAATACAAGTTTTGTGGATCTGGATCTTCTAGCTCTTTTAGATATTGTAAGCCTTAAATTAGTGACAAAGAAGCATTCCAAGCTCCATACCCATTTTAACTGTCAATACACCAACTGTAAAATCAATTAATTCTAGCAGAATTTTAGTCTCTGTGTTCTAAATAATGCAAAATGCCAGGTGTATGTTGTGCAATATTCTTCATCAACTGCAAGATTGATTTTTGCCTTTGAGTATCATTCTTCCATAAACTACTCTTCTCAGAAATAGCTTCAAGTCAGTAGATACGCAAAATAAACCATTATAGAAGATTTATGCAAATACAAAAAACCTAAGAAAACATGAATTCCTAAGGTGGATGCACTGATACCATTCACATTTAACAACACATGAACAGCAGAATAAAATTTCTTTCCCAATTTCTACTTGATACTTTATAATGAAATTAAACTAAAAAGACTAGGGATGGGTGAATCACTCTGTATCAAATAAGACCCAGTCTTAACCTTCAACCCAAACCCTAACTGAATCAGAATGGAACCTTTCTGAGGTTCGAAAGTGCATAACTTTTTAAATAATTTTGCACTCTGGTGAATTTGCAGTATCTGACTGAGACCAGAATTAAAGGTGCCCTATTACTGTGAGGAACTCTGCTATTGGGAAGTTTCCAGCCCAATTTTGTCAGCCCATGACATTTCAGTGCTGTAGTTCAAAAGTCTAGTTTGGATGGATATCTAAGACCAAACTCTAATCTCATTTACATCATCACAACTCTAATGAAATCACTGTGGTTCCATCAGTGTGATGGAGAAGAGAATTTGACCCTTTAACATTTGGTCTAGCTAAGTGTCCTGCACTGGCAGGGATATGAACAAGATCTGTTAGGTCTTTGCTATCTCAAATTTCTTTAATCTCTCTAAAACCTTCATGTTCTTTGATCAGGCATAATAAGTTATATATTGTAGACAAATTTCAAGAAGAATTTGTATGAAGTGAGTTCAATACTGCAATACTGGTAGTTACATAGTAGGAAGATGCCTATGTTACTCAGCTGCAACTTAACCATACTAACCAGATCTGAGGTATACCAGTAGCCTTTTCACTTCACACTTCAGGGTATATGCATTAGCTGTACTAGAATAACAACACTATAGGAAAGCTAAGTTAGACCACAAGTTTATTAAAATAGAGCAGATATCAAAACATAACCATGATGGATAATGAAATGAATATGCAAAGAAAAGCTGCAATATTATACTTGTCAGTTTTGTGCACACTAAAGGCAATTGTGCATGAAAGCTGGGTAGTTAGAAAGCTAGATAGTTAGAATTCGTGATTCAGGTGTTTGCATGGATTTAAGTTCTGAGGCTAAATTGAAACATCTTTGAAAATTTAGTCCATAATCTTAAATATAGCATTTAGGAGTTAATTTGAGTCATCTGTTCCCAGAACTGAATTTTCTAAACTCTTGAGAAGGAAAATTAAATGTCTAGCTTCATTTGCATTTCCTTACTCCGAGAGTTTGCATAATTGGATTATTTCTTTTTTTTAAAAAAGACAATAATATTTTATTTAAACAATAGGAAGTATAAAGACTTATCAGGAAATGTCTACTTTAGAAAATCTACAGTCGCAAATTGGAAAAGAATACTTAAAATTCTAATTTTACACAGGAGGATCTGTCAGGGAGTTTGAGATGCATGGAGACTGTGAAATGTGATACACTTCATAAGCTGCTTATACTTTGGGCTGGTTACTTTAAAACATAGACATCCAAGCTGTGAGGCTGTTCTCCCCAGGAACCTTTTGATCCCTTCCAGGAGTGTTTTGAGCAAGTCTGAGTATAGTGAGGCAGAGTGGCCTCCTTCCAGTACAGAGGGGGCTAACTTCCCCTGGTAGGCACTGCCAACCCTGCCCTGCTCCCTCGCAAGAAGTATGGGGGCAGGGCAGGAAGTATAAGAATAGGGACTTGCAGCTTAGTTGTGACTGGACCAAGGAAGGAGGAAGATGTTTCTTCCAAGGAGCTGAGCCCTCAGCAGAGCCCTCAACTGGCAGCAGGGAGAAAAGGCAACCCACTTCCTCAGGGAAGACCCTGGGGAGAAACTGGAATAAGGGCGCTGGACCGTGAGATGGAGAGCCAAGTCCCAGCAGTGATGGAGCAGTATCCACTCCATGGGTGCTCCAGCCCCGCAGCATCCACAGAAAAAAATTAGCACCCTCCCCCAGCGCCTCCTATCTGACATCGGCCCTGCCGATCAACTCCTCCCCATTCCTTCCAGCGCCTCCTGCCTGCCATGATCAGCTGTTCCGCGGCATGCAGGAGGCTCTGGGGAGCAGCAGGGATGGGGCGCACTTGGGGGAGAGGGTGGAATTGGGTGGAAAGAGGCGGGGTGGGGATGGGAGTTGGGTGGGGGAAGAGCGGGGGCAGGAAGAGGTGAGTCAGCTGACCAGGTCTAACTGCAGCCGTGTCATGCATCTTATATTGCAGTGTAGACACACCCTATAAGGCTTGTAGAGCTGGAAAGTAATTGAAATAATCTGACTGCCCCTCTAGCCAATGTCTGCCAGAGAAAGCCAATCAAGTTTTAGATTAGGCATAAGAAGCGCTGGACTCTATCCCTGGTCCTATCACAAACTCATTGTGTGACCCCAGGCAAGTTATTTAATTTCTCTTTGCCTCAGTTTCTTCATTTCTAAAATGGAAACAACAATACTAATGTATCCCTAATGTTTTAGGAGGCCAAATTATTTTTTTTTCTTAAAGTACATTGAGATCCTGAAAAGGCAAGTGCTAAGTGAATGCAAGGTGTTATTAGGGGGTAAGGGAGTTAGTTAAGGCCTGTACAATGATTTGAACACATGAAGGAGCCTATAAAAGCTTATTTATTAATTTTATGATTAATACTAATATTATTTATTTATTATTAATTATTATTATTAGAACATATTTTGTACAGAAAACTCCCATCCTGGCAGATCAATGTAGAAAATAACTTGGTGTGGAAGGATTCATAGAATCTAAGGATTCATAGAAAGGATCATTAGGGGTATGTCTACACTACGAAATTAGGTCGAATTAATAGAAGCCGGTTTTATAGAAATCGGTTCTATACAGCCGATTGTGTGTGTCCCCACATAAAATGCTCTAAGTGCTCTAGTCGGCGGACCGCGTCCACAGTACTGAGGCTAGCGTCGACTTCCGGAGCATTGCACTATGGGTAGCTATCCCACAGTTCCCGCAGTCTCCGCCGCCCATTGGAATTCTGGGTTGAGATCCCAATGCCCAAATGATGCAAAACAGTGTCGCGGGGAGTTCTGGGTACATGTCGTCAGGCCCCTCCCCCTCCATCAGAGCAACGGCAGACAATAGATTCGCGCCTTTTTACCTGGGTTACCTGTGCACACAACATACCACGGCAAGCATGGAGCCCGCTCAGCTCAGCTCACCGTCACCATATGTCATCTGGGTGCCGGCAGACGTGGGACTGCATTGCTACACAGCAGCAGCAGCTAACTGCCTTTTGGCGGTAGACGGTGCAGCATGACTGGTAGCCTTCATCAGCGATCTGGGTGCTGGCAGCCGTGGGGCTGGGAGCCGTAGGGCTGCATTGCACCAGCCCTTGCCTTTTGCCTTTTGGCAGTAGATGGTTTATTACGACTGGTAACCATCCTCGTCGTACAGCAGTGGCTGTCGATCATGGGCACCTGGGCAGACATGTTCAGTCCAGCAGTGGCTGGAACTCCGTATGTCCCCCAGTCCCCCATCCCCCCAGTCATATTCTGCTGCCTTCACAATGATGATGATGGCTATCAGTCGTAGTATGCCATTTTCTGCCAAGCGCCCTGTTGGATCATTGCACATTAGCAGAGTCTTCCCTGAGCAGCAGATCGTGCAATAGGCCTGAAGGCTACTGCCAAGCGCCCAGTATTTGCTGCCAAGCACCCAGAAGATGCCGAGGGCTATCAGTCATGCTGCACCGTCGTCTTAAGATGTAAAAAATAGATTTGTTCTATATTCATTTGCTTCCCCCCTCCCTCCGTCAAATCAACGGCCTGCTAAACCCAGGCTTTTGAGTTCAATCTTTGGGAGGGGCATTCTGTGTGACAGTTGTTTGTGTTTCTCCCTGATGCACAGCCACCTTTGTTGATTTTAATTCCCTGTACCTGTACGCCATGTTGTCACTCGCCCCTCCCTCCCTCCCTCCCTCCCCTGGTCCGTCAGATACTAGTTTCGCGCCTTTTTTCAGACCAGACGCCATAGCTAGCACTGGGATCATGGAGCCCGCTCAGATCACCGCGGCAATTATGAGCACTATGAACACCACGCGCATTGTCCTGGAGTATATGCAGAGCCAGGACATGCCAAAGCAAAACCAGGACCAGCCGAGGAGGCGATTGCAGCGCGGCGATGAGAGTGATGAGGAAATTGACATGGACATAGACCTCTCACAAGGCACAGGCCCCAGCAATGTGGAAATCATGGTGTTACTGGGGCAGGTTCATGCCGTGGAACGCCGATTCTGGGCCCGGGAAACAAGCACAGACTGGTGGGACCGCATCGTGCTGCAGGTGTGGGACGATTCCCAGTGGCTGCTAAACTTTCGCATGCGTAAGGGCACTTTCATGGAACTTTGTGACTTGCTTTCCCCTGCCCTGAAGCGCCAGAATACCAGGATGAGAGCAGCCCTCACAGTTGAGAAGCGAGTGGCGATAGCCCTGTGGAAGCTTGCAATGCCAGACAGCTACCGGTCAGTCGGGAATCAATTTGGAGTGGGCAAATCTACTGTGGGGGCTGCTGTGATCCAAGTTGCCAGGGCAATGAAAGACCTGGTGATATCAAGGGTAGTGACTCTGGGAAACGTGCAGGCCACAGTGGATGGCTTTGCTGCAATGGGATTCCCAAACTGTGGTGGGGCCATAGATGGAACCCATATCCCTATCTTGGCACCGGAGCACCAATCCACCGAGTACATAAACCACAAGGGGTACTTTTCAATGGTGCTGCAAGCCCTGGTGGATCACAAGGGACATTTCACCAACATCAACGTGGGCTGGCCGGGAAGGGTACATGATGCTCGCATCTTCAGGCACTCTGCTCTGTTTCAAAAGCTGGAGGAAGGGACTTTCTTCCCGGACCAGAAAATAACCGTTGGGGATGTTGAAATGCCTACCGTGATCCTTGGGGACCCAGCCTACCCCTTAATGCCATGGCTCATGAAGCCGTACACAGGCAGCCTGGACAGTAGTCAGGACCTGTTCAACTACAGGCTGAGCAAGTGCCGAATGGTGGTGGAATGTGCATTTGGGCGTTTAAAAGCGCGCTGGCGCAGCTTACTGACTCGCTCAGACCTTAGCGAAAAGAATATCCCCATTGTTATTGCTGCTTGCTGTGCGCTCCACAATATCTGTGAGAGTAAGGGGGAGACATTTATGGCGGGGTGGGAGGTTGAGGCAAATCGCCTGGCCGCTGATTACGTGCAGCCAGACACCAGGGCGGTTAGAGGAGCACAGCATGGCGCAGTGCGCATCAGAGAAGCTTTGAAAACGAGTTTTGTGACTGGCCAGGCTACGGTGTGAAACTTCTGTTTGTTTCTCCTTGATGAACCCTCCCCCCTCCCCCCCACCCGGTTAACTCTACTTCCCTGTAAACCAACCACCCCACCCTCCCCTACCCTCCCCCCTTCGAGCACCACTTGCAGAGGCAATAAAGTCATTGTTACTTCACATTCATGCATTCTTTATTAATTCATCACACAACTAGGGGGATAATTGCAAAGGTAGCCCGGGATGTGTGCGGGAGGAGGGAAGGAAAAGGACACACTGCAGTTTAAAACTTTAACTCTTATTGAAGGCCAGCCTTCTGATGCTAGGGCAATCATCTGGGGTGGAGTGACTGGGTGGCCAGAGGCCCCCCCACCGTGTTCTTGGGCGTCTGGGTGAGGAGGCTATGGAACTTGGGGAGGAGGGCTGTTGGTTACACAGGGGCTGTAGCGCGGTCTCTGCTCCTGCTGCCTTTCCTGCAGCTCAACCATACGCTGGAGCATATCAGTTTGATGCTCCAGCAGCCGGAGCATCGACTCTTGCCTTCTGTCTGCAAGCTGACGCCACCTATCATCTTCAGCCCGCAACTTGCTCTGTTCATCCCGCGATTCAGCACGCCACCTCTCCTCTCGTTCACATTGGGCTTTTCTATAATCAGTCATTGACTGCCTCCACGCATTCTGCTGTGCTCTGTCAGCATGGGAGGACATCTGTAGTTCTGTAAACATGTCATCACGTGTCCTTCGCTTTCTCTTTCTAATCTTCACTAGCCTCTGTGAAGGAGAAACATTTGCAGCTGGTGGAGGAGAAGGGAGAGCTGGTTAAAAAAGACACATTTTAGAGAACAATGGGTACACTCTTTCACGTTAAATTTTGCTGTTCACATTACACAGCACATGTGCTTTCGTTACAAGGTCGCATTTTTCCTCTTATATTGAGGGCCTGCCGGTTTGGTGTGAGAGATCACTCACGCAGTGCCAGGCCACAGATTTCAGCTTGCAGGCAGCCATGGTAAGACACAGTCTTTTGGCTTTTTTAACCTTCTTAACATGTGGGAATGGTTTAAAACAGTAGTGCTCTCATTTCCCATACCAAGCACCCGTTGGGTTGGCCATTTAAAATGGGTTTGCAATGTAAAAGGAGGGGCTGCGGTTTCAGGGTTAACATGCAGCACAAACCCAACTAATTCCCCTCCCCCACACCCAATTCTCTGGGATGATCACTTCACCCCTCCCCCCACCGCGTGGCTAACAGCGGGGAATATTTCTGTTCAGCAGAGCAGGAACGGGCACCTCTGAATGTCCCCTTAATAAAATTGCCCCATTTCAACCAGGTGAACGTGAATGATATCACTCTCCTGAGAATAACAAAGAGCGATCAGGAATGGATGTTGTCTGCATGCCAGCAAACACCAGGACCATACGCTGCCATGCTTTGTTATGCAATGATTCCAGACTACGTGCCACTGGCCTGGCGTGGTAAAGTGTCCTACCATGGCGGACGGGATAAGGCAGCCCTCCCCAGAAACCTTTTGCAAAGGCTTTGGGAGTACATGAAGGAGAGCTTTCTGGAGATGTCCCTGGAGGATTTCCGCTCCATCCCCATACACGTTAACAGACTTTTCCAGTAGCTGTACTGGCCGCGATTGCCAGGGCAAATTAATCATTAATCATTAAACACGCTTGCTTTTAAACCATGTGTAATATTTACAAAGGTACACTCACCAGAGGTCCCCTGTGTGCCCTTAGGGTCTTCGGTGAGTTCGGGGGTTACTGGTTCCAGGTCCAGGGTGACAAACATATCCTGGCTGTTGGGGAAACCGGTTTCTCCGCTTCCTTGTGGCTGTGAGCGATCTACATTTCCTCCATCCTCCTCTTCCGAACCCTCTTCCCTGTGTGTTTCTCCAGTGAGGGAGTCATAGCACACGGTTGGGGTAGTGGTGGCTGCACCCCCTAGAATGGCATGCAGCTCCGCGTAGAAGCGGCATGTTTGCGGCTCAGCCCCGGACCTTCCATTTGCTTCTCTGGCTTTGTGGTAGGCTTGCCTTAGCTCCTTAATTTTCACGCGGCACTGCTGTGCGTCCCTGTTATGGCCTCTTTCCTTCATGGCCTTGGAGACCTTTTCTAATATTTTGCCATTTCGTTTACTGCTTCGGAGTTCGGCCAGCACTGATTCATCTCCCCATATGGCGAGCAGATCCCGTACCTCCCGTTCTGTCCATGCTGGAGCTCTTTTGCGATCCTGGGACTCCATCACGGTTACCTGTGCTGATGAGCTCTGCGTGGTCACCTGTGCTCTCCACGCTGAGCAAACAGGAAATGAAATTCAAACGTTCGCGGGGCTTTTCCTGTCTACCTGGCCAGTGCATCTGAGTTGAGAGTGCTGTCCAGAGCGGTCACAATGAAGCACTGTGGGATAGCTCCCAGAGGCCAATAACGTCGAATTCCGTCCACACTACCCCAATTCCGACCCCCTAAGGCCGATTTTATCGCTAATCCCCTCGTCGGAGGTGGAGTAAAGAAACCGGTTTAAAGGGCCCTTTAAGTCGAAAGAAAGGGCTTCGTCGTGTGAACGTGTCCAGGCTTAATTCGATTTAACGCGGCTAAAGTCGACCTAAACTCGTAGTGTAGACCAGGCCTAGGTCACTTACTCTGACCTTCTGTCTACCATAGGCAATTAAATTTCACCCAGTTACCCCTGGACGGACCCCAATAACTTGTGTTTCGCCAAATCATGTCTTCCACAAGAGCATCCAGTCTTGATTTCTCTTTAAATCGCTTGATTTGCAGACATCAAGAAATGGCAAAACCACCACATCCCTTGGTAGTTTGTTCCAATGGTTCATCACCCTCACTATTAAAAATATGTGCCTAATTTCTGATTTGAATTTGCCTGGATTCAGCATCCAGCCACTGGTTCTTGTTATAGCTTTCTCCACTAGAGTAAGGAGATCTTTAGTACCCAGTAACTACTTGCCTCAAGGTACACAAACACCACTTTCCTTTGATAGTTTCCCATCCCTGAGGAGCACAGTCCCCCATACAACATATCACAATTACAGCTCTTCCAAGATGCTCCAACTAATCCTCCAGCCATCCAATACAGCTACACCTAGCACAGCTAGAGATAATTCCCAGTGGCTGTTGCCAGTTCCAGGAGGGCAGAGTTAAGGTTGCCAAGGGTGTGTACTTAACTCTCCATTTCCTAGTTTTCAAAAGTTTGGGTCTTGCAGAACTCAATTTTCTGGAGGGGCACGAGACACCACCGGCCAACCTTAACTCTGTGTTAGCCAAGTTTTTTGTCAGTAAATAGAGCATTAACATTAGATCATAGATCCCAGGGAATAGTTAAGGAATTAAATATGACATTATAATAATAGTGCTCCAGGAAGAAAGAACTGAAATATAACAAATCAGATGATCTTATTTAAATACCAGCATGATAATTAGCATTTTGACATTATTTTCTCAGCGATGCAGTGGCTTCCAGCCACAGAATAAGGAAAGTGCATGAAAACCTCCAGGGGAGTAACAATGTCATAACAGGAAAATGGCAGATAGATAGCTTTAATGCCTTCTTATGGAAAGATGAAATTAACAATTTATTCCAATATCTCTTAAACCCAAACAAGGAGAAAACTTATTTGTTTTTACTCTGTTAACTGATGTGACTTGTCCTTAGCCTTTGGAAATGCCACTCCATTAAATTTTAATCAATTCATACTCTAAATGGAGAAAACTTTGACTTCCCTTTGCCTTTATTATATCTTCATTGCCTTTGCATTTTTCAAGGCCTGAGTCTCATTATTGATTGCCTACTGGACAATGGTATCGTGATGCTCTGCAGAGCAGTATGGATAGCTAAAATGAATTCAGAGGAGCGGGGGAGGAAGATGAAGGAAAACAAAGTAACTTCACTGTCTATTATATTGCTCTCACTGGGAACCTGCAGAGGAGAAGAGATTTTCAGTATTTAAAAGAGAGAAACAAGTTGAGGGAGAGGGAAGGTTTGCTGAGCTTCTGTGAAAAATATTACCATGCAGGATTTTGCATTCACCTGTCCTTGGGTTTCCTGATTTAAGTTCACTTGAAACTGGTACTGTTTACAAAATGGAGCCAGTTAAGAAACAGCAAGTAATGTACAGCAGTGATGTGACTGAAGCAGTTATTATTTTAACAATTAACATCTGTTCACAGTTTCTAATAGAGTTTTCTCCTAGTCTTGGAACAGAACATAAGAATGCCCATTCTGGATCAGACCAATGGTCCATCTAGCCCAGTATCCTGTCTTCCAACAGTGGCCAATGCCAGGTGCTTCAGAGGGAATGAATAGAACAGGTAATCATCAAGTGACCCATCCCCTGTCAGCCATTCCCTGCTACTGGGAAACAGAGGCAAGGGACACTTCAGAGCATGGTTTTGCAACCAGCCCATCCTAGCTAATAGCCATTGATGGACTTATCCTCCATGAACTTATCTAGTTCTTTTTTGAATCCTGTTATAGTCATGGCCTTCACAACATCCCCTGGCACAGAGTTCCATAGGTTGACTGTGTGTTGTATGAAGGAATACTTCCTTTTGTTTGTTTTTAAACCTGCTGCCTATTAATTCCATTTGGTTTTAGTGCTATGAGGAATAAATAACACTTCCTTATTTACTTTCTCCACACCCACCATGATTCTATAGACTTCTATCATATCCCCTCTTAGTTGTCTCTTTTCCAAGCTGAAAAGTCCCAGTCTTATTAATCTCTCCTCATATGGAAGCTGTTCCATATCCCTAATCATTTCTGTTGCCCTTTTCTGTACCTTTTCTAATTCCAATATATCTTTTTTTGTGATGGAGTGACCACATCTGCATACACTATTCAAAATTTGGGAGTACCATTGAGGTAATATGATATTTTCTAATTATCTATCCCTTTCTTAATGATTCCCAACATTCTGTTAGCGTTTTTAACTGCCGCTGCACATTGAGTGGATGTTTTCAGAGAACTATCCACAATGACTCCAAGATCTCTTTCTTGAGTGGCAACAGCTAAGTTAGACCTCATCATTTTATATGTATAGTTAGGATTATATTTTCCAATGTGCATTACTTGGCATTTATCAACATTGAATTTTATCTGACATTTTGTTGCCCATTCACCCAGTTTTGTGAGATCCCTTTGTAACTCTTTGCAGTCTGCTTGGAACTTTACTATCTTGAGTAGTTTTGTATCATCTGTAAATTTTGCCACCTCACTGTTTACCCCTTTTTCCAGATCATTTATGAATATGTTGAACAGCACTGGTCCCAGTACAGACCCCTGTGGGACATCACTATTCACCTCTATCCAATGTGAAAACTGGCCATTTATTCTTACCCTTACAGCTACCGATCCATGAGTGCAGAGGCGCTGGAACGAGGGGTGTCGAAGGTGCTGCCGCACCCCCCGGCTTGAAGTGGTTTCCATTATATACAGGGTTTACAGTTTGGTTCAATGGCTCTAAGTCATTTAAGTTATCTAGAAACTATCTCTGCATCACATCCTGAGGTGACATACCCAGTCAATATGGATACAGTTGAAATCCCCCTGAATATTTCACAGCCACTATCACCATCCTGGGCAGGTGGTCGGTAGTATATCCCAATGGCTATATTCTTATTATTCAAGCATTTAATTGCTATCCAAAGAGATTCTATGGTACAGTTTGGTTCATTTAAGATTTTTACTTCATTTGACTCTGCGCTTTCTTTCACATATAGTGCAACTCCCCCACCAGCATGACCTATTCTGTCCTTTTGATATATTTTGTACATTGGTATTACTGTGTCCCATTGATTATTCTCATTCCACCAAGTTTCTTTGATACCTATTATATAAATATCCTCATTTAATATGAGGCACTCAAGCTCACCAATCTTAGTATTTAGACTTCTAGCATTTGTATATAAGCACTCAAAAAACTGTCACTTTTTAGCTGGAAAATAACAGGAAATGACTGCAGAGTCTCAGGCACTTCTTTGTGGGAATGGCAGTAAATACTGAATTTTCTCTCGTAACCACTGCACTTGGACAATACTGAAGCATTGTTTTCCCCATAAATCTAGATTTTTAATTAGGATTATGCACCTACACAAAGTGGAGTGAGAACTCCATTTACATTCCTTCGTGGGCCACTTGGATCTTGAGTCTGAGTATGAAGGAGTAAGAGGATGTTGTGGCCCACTCTTCTTCCCATGGAAGGGGCTCCAACTTACAAGTCCCCAAACACCGGCCAGCACAGCTGAGCCACAGAAAAAAGGTATAATTTGCTGCCAACATGGGCCAGTCCACTGTGGAATTGGTCAAAATATTTCCAATTGAATTTTACAATAGAAAAAGCTGTTTCATCAAAATAAAAACTTTCGGGGGGGAATGTGTTGATTTTGCTGAAAATCTGTTTTGACAAAAAATGAAAATAAACATTTTTATAAGGTCAAAAAGTGCTGTTCTGACCTTATGGGAAAGGAACATTTCAATTTTTCATTTCAAGATGACTTGGGTTTGAAATTTATTTTATGTTATATTCTAAATTATATCATAATGTTTAAAAAGTAAAAATTAGATGGAAACATTCCAATTTTATCAAAATGGAATATTTTGATAGAAAAAATATTTTCAGAGATTTGTTTTAGAAAAAAAAATCATGATTTTGAAATATTGTTATGATTTAGGATGAAACAAATTTTCAAAATCTCAACATTTTTCATGGGATAGAAATTCTGTTTTCTACCAGCTCTCCCCCTCACCCATAGTAAGGATGAAGCAAAGGGATGAGATTGTGAATCAAGAGATGTCTACAATGCAATGTAATCCCATGGTTAGTGGGACTTGAGTCAGTTGATCTGTGTTAGGGAACCCTGGGCTTGAGCATCTACAATTGTATTTAAATCCTACAGTAAGACTTTTCTAACGTGCTCAAACCAAGGCTCTGGCGTCCACACTGCAGTGTACAGATCTGAGTCAAAGTAACCTTATTCCAGTGTCCCTAGCCACCCCTGAAATGTTGCTGCTCTAGCCCTAGGACCGGGCTGCACTGTGGGGAAACTTTACTGCTCACCCTGCATATTACCAGGAAGTGGCTCACACTGCAAAATTTTGATTGGTTTCATCTCCATTGCAAACCCAGGATGTTCTCTGATAGTGTGCTTGCAGATTAATGATCAGAACAGAGGGGGTTGATGCTGACCTGGCCTGCTGCTGTTTACCAAAGATGTGGGGGAGGCATCTGTTTTCAATGGATTGTTGGGATAGAGGGAACTGAGGAAGTTGTCCCATGGAATTGTGGGATACTTTCAGATGACTCTCAGGACCTGAGTTAAGTGGGGCTGCGGCTACACTGCAAAGCAACAGGGTACAGACTCTGGGCCCCGGTTTGACTCTAGCTTGGACCCTCCAGCCCTGCAGAGTACTGGGACCCTGGGTCTAAGCCTTGGGTTAGCACAATTGCAGTGTAGACACAAGGTGGGGTCTGCCTTGAGCCTGGGCTGAAGTACAGCTTACATTGGAGCGTAGACATACCCACAGAGGGCTGTCTCTGAGGCACTGAGCTTTCTGGGGCTACTTTTGGAATGATGAAATTTATGTACCATCCCTTCCTCAGAGCTGTTCCTCAAAGCACTGCCTAGTTCAGTGATTGCAAAGGGTGACAGCATGCCACTTGAATAAGTATAAGTTTCTGTGGAAGAAGGGTATTTTCCCCCAGTTATTCTCAGAGTAACACCACTGTAATAAGATCCACTTTATTACAAAAAAGTAGTCACTTAGCAACTCGGGGCCTGATTCTAGGCTCAGGATGTGTGTGTGCATCATAGCTGATTCCCCCAGATGTGCAGCAATATGTTTCAGGTCTCTGAGGTGAGAATTGGACTTTAAAATTGTATTCCCTCATGAGGCAACTTCAATTCATTCCCATCCTACTGCCAAAACATAATATAAATCACCCACCTGGCTCCTGTTTTCTCAAAGGGCTGTGTAGTACAAAACAGAATATCAAGACTATCCTCTAACATTTAAATGAGCATTTCAGGGCTCATGATCTGCCCACTGTTGACTATTATGCAGTATTGTGGAGGTCTGAGTGGACTTTTTAGGATAGATCCTTAGCAGACATAAAGGGGTGTGCTGATTCTGCCACCCTTAGTCATATCCGGTAGTATCATACTCTGTAAACAGTTCCATTGAAATCAGTGGGACAAATCTCTAGTCCAAGTATTTTTTAGTGTGTGGAAGGGTGACAGAATCAGGACCTACATGAAAAGCAATCAAAAATGTAATAAGTAATTCAAAGAAAAACCCCTGCTGAATATTTTTCTATGCAACTGTCACTGTGGCATACACACACTGCAGTTCTCTCTCTCTCTAGCTGGCAAGAGGATTTATGTAGTGGGGTTGTTCTGAAAAGGTAAATACAGCTGATTCTGCAGTGGTTGAACTGTGGAAATTCATTGTCTTGCCTGTATTCGTATTGAAGAGTAAAATTCTGCTAATAATTACAGCACACTAAGATTCTTTAGTCTGAAATATGACAGGTTGGCTATTTTAAAAAAATCTGTTCAGGATCTTTCTAGAATCATAATACCATATTCAGTTATTCTGCGCAGTCTCTTGTTCTGTATGAGTGTGTCTGTCTGTCTATGTAGGGCTGCATGGCCATCCCTCCCTGTCAATCTCTGAGGGATGCCACGCCTCCTCGCTGTCATGCACCTGTAAAGGTGATCTCAAAAGGGGAATGAACTGCTCCTAGTGTTCAGGCCCTCAGGCCGGGCAGAGCAGTAAAGCAGTCTATGAGCCCCAGCCCTCAGTCAGGGTGGGGCAGCAAATAGCTTAGGGGGCTCAGGCAGGGGTGAGCACCAACACACTCTAGGACAGTGGTTTTCAACCTATTTATCATTGTGGGCCAAATATTGTGTGTTACCTGGGCCACAGCCCCCCGGCGTTTAGTACCTCTGTAACATGGGGGTCCTCTGTCTCCTCGGGCATCTCGGTTGGCTGGTATCTCGGTTGGCTGGCAGCCCAGGGAGATCTAGCCAGCCCTCAGCCCGGCAGGGTTCCTCTGCAGGTTCCAGCAGCAAGCGGGATGCGTCTGTCTCCCTTGGCAGCTCCAGCCCAACTGAGCTGCAGTGCCCGCCTCTTGTACTTCCACTTCCTATCCCGCCGCTCAGCTTCCAGCAGGCCTTTCCTGCTTTTGCACTCCAGGGGGCGTGTTGTGGTCCCTCCCTGTCAATCTCTGAGGGAGGACATTCCTCCTCAGTACAGTCTATATATCCAATGCATTAAGGCTAATTGTAGAGCAAGTTGATATTTCTGTAATAATTTTCACTGTGGTTCATCAGCTGAGGTCATTCATTGTAATTTTCCCTTGAAGCAACAGTAGATCATCCTAGTGCCCATATCAAAACTACACTGCACCTTGTGTATGCCCTATTTCCATATGAATATTTAACCTTTGGTATTATAGTGCCCATACACAGTAGACATGTGCACACAGTAACACAGACACAAGTATGATTATAAATATACATAGACCTGAAGTAGAGCTATGTGTAAGCTCAAAAGCGTCTCTTTCACCAGCCAAAGTGGATCCAATAAAAGATATTTCCTCACCCACCTTGACTAACATCCTGGGACCAACATGGCTACAACAATACAGGAAATGAAAAGGATATGGAACCGAACCAAATGGTGAGACACTGTTGCTTTGACACATGCTTTGTATGACCTCAGTCAATGAACTGCAATGAAAATTAGCACTATAATCATTAGAGAACTGTTACTTGCCATGCAGTTAGCAAATCTCAGCCCTAATGCTTAGCATAGATTGACAAATACAGCAAAAGTGACAAAGCAAAATAGCACTTTGGCAGTTTTTTATCTGGAATAGAGTTCATGTTTTACCTTTTCATTTCAAATTGCCAAATGAACCTGTGCTGTACTGTAGAACATTTTACCTTTACAAAAAAGGATACATTCAAGCAGTGTAATGTAAAAAAGTGCAGACGTTCAGAAGACTAGTAAAATACTTTCCTTTGCTTACCGTATGTACTCACAGTAGGTATTGCATGGGTTGGATTGATCTTATTTCCCATGCATTGTAGCTTTTACTAGGATTTACAAAATGGATCTAGGTTTTCCTGACTCACTTTGTGACCTTGCCCAAGTCACTTAACTTATTGTATCTCAGTGTACTCATCTGTTGAGAAGGGATAATGAACATCTCAAAGGATATCGTGCAGCTTTATTGAAGATTATACAGAATATTCATATTATCTAGTGAAAGAAATTTATACAAGTGCAAAGTATTATTTTACCACCATAATTTAAAATTCACCATATGCTTATTAAATGTCTTTCTGAATCACCATCTTTAATATATTAATAGACTAAGTCCAGAAGGAACTATCAGATTATCTATTCTGACCTCCTGCATAACACAGGCCATATAATTCCATCCAGTTACTCCTGCATTTCTTCCAGAAAAGCATCCAGTCTTGATCTGAAGAGAACAAGAGATGGAGAATTTATCACTTCCCTTCTTAGCTTGTTCCAATAGTTAACTGCCTTAACTGTTAAAAATTTGTGCCTAATTTCTAATTTGATTTTTGTCTGGATTTAACTGGAGCCATTGGTTGTTGTTATGCCTGTCTCCTCTAAATTTATGAGCTTTTTAGTACTGGTATTTTCCCCCTGTGAAGGTATTATATACTTTAATCAAGTCACCTCTTGATCTCCTTCTTCATAAACTAGTAGGACTGATCCCTATACAACTAACTATAAAAATTGGAATAATTGTTGGCGTGGTATGATACTGAGCTTTCATTGGTATGAGTTTGAGATGGTGAGTCAAAAGTGGCTAAGTCATAAATGAGTCAGGCAGATCATCCCAAATAAGACCTGTTGAAATGTTTATATTTCACCATTTTATCTTGTATTCTTTATATGCTACATATGCCACTAAAACTATTTCAGGGATGTTTTAGACAGATTTTTAAAAAAATTAATTGGAATTATTTCTTCTATCCCTCCACCTGTAAAATCAGGTGCCTCAGTTACTAGGGGTGAAATCCTGCCTCCATTGAAATTAACAGCAAAATTCCCCTGGACTTATAGAATCATAGACTTTAAGGTCAGAAGGGACTATTATGATCATCTAGTCTGACCTCCTGCACAATGCAGGCCACAGAATCTCATCCACCCACTCCTGTATCAAACCTGTGTCTGAGCCATTGAAGTCCTCAAATTATGGTTTAAAGACTTCAATGGGGCCAGATTTTCATCTCAGGAGTCCAAGTGTATACGTCTCAGAGGAAGAGAAAAATTAAATTAGAAAACAAACAACCCTTCTTTAAAGCAGTGATGTATTTGCATTCAGAAAAGACAAGAAATTCCATTTTATGAAGAAAAGAGGAAACATCTCCTCAATGGGTTATTATTATTTTTTTAAATGGTGTCTATTTAAAGCTGCTTAGGTATTTGGAATATTAAAATAAGTCCTTGGTCAGAGTGAATAGGGGATGACAACATAGGCATGTGGCACATTTATCACCTACCTCTCTAATTTATCACTTGGGTATATGGATCTATATCTGCAGGTATATACACATTTGTATTTTCATTTTCTGTATATCCAACCAGTATGTCATTTGGCATTGAGGTTGCAATCAATTGTAGATCTTTGAAGTTCCCTTCTCTGGTGTATACTCCTTTTTTAATGCAAGGTTATGGTTATGTTAAAAGTCACGTATTCTACTGACAACTTTTTTATAGGGACTAAGAAGAAATAGTGTCAAAAGATCTGTTTATATTTCAGGAGTTAAATAATGGAAAGTATATAAAATATTTCTTCTATCCTTCCAAAATAAGATAGGCAGCAGAGAGAGATGTTCAAGTACTAAGTAGAAGGAACAGGATTCCTGGCAGTTTTGTTCAGCAAACTTTTCATTCCATTCCAGAAACATTCCAGGACACAGCATGATCAAGGCACTAACCTCTCTATATTGTTTTCAGCCAGAGGAGTGAGAAGAATAGAGTCTAGGTCTCCATGATAAAAATCAATTTTTGACAAGTGTGTGAAATGCAGACAATGTCAGCGGATAAACACAGCATGATTATAAGATACAGAAGATAAAATTCCTTTATAAATTTTGTACTTAGGACAATCAATCTTTGTAAAAAATTGGAGGGGAGGGAGAAACTAAAGATCTATTTTATGAAATAATAGAATTAGATCCCAGGGAGCTTTTTTAATATTGCCTGCAAGATACAGTACAGTAGATCTAAGTCTGTGTGAGTGGAGAGAGAGGAGAAGGGGAGGGAGAGAGATATCATCCATATAAATACACTGTCCCCCACCACTCATAGGCACACTTCCCCATTCCCCTCCATTACAACTACCATACACCACAGACATACCTCTGCTCCCTCAACCCACCCTACACACTCCACTATCGAACCATCCTCTTCTAACATTATGAGTTTGGGATAGTTAGTGTAGTTTGGCGAGTTGGGAAGGTACAGACTGACTAGACATTTTCTTTGCACTTTTTTGCAGTGGTCTCTATTGCCCTATTACAGAAATCTGTGGTTGGTGTATTACTGTACATATGTTACTATATACAGTTACACTGTCCTTTTTAGGCATCCTTTCTTAACCCTGGAAATTTTGCCTCAGCCCCGAGAGAAATCAAGGGACTTTACTTCCTGTAAAGGCTGATGGAATACCTATCTGTGTTGGGAGGCAGCCTCCACTTGTGCTGGGGCATGATGTTAGCTTTACAGATTGTGAGTCCTCTGAGTTAACACAATAGTTCTTCACATACTGTGTTAAAAAGCTGCACATTGGAAAGATTCTACAGGGTATTCCCTGTCTTTGAAATAGGGAATTTTACTAGAAAAGTGGTACAGTTTTTCAAGCTTGTGGAACTTCTTAGGGGCACCCACTGTATTTCTGCCAAAACTATAGGTATGTCGCATTTCATGAACAGAAAATATTTCATCAGATTTTTCTGGAATAAACAATGCACTGGAGTCTTCTTAGATGCGTAGTCAATAGGGAGATGTTTGCCTACTTGCGATTTTATACATCTTACATCTAACTCCGATCTAAATGCAAAATCGAGCATTCAAGGACATTGTGGGGATTTGTGATGCTCTCTGGAGGCTTCTGGGCCCATAAAACAGCAAATGGATCACACTTCTCTATATATGTGGCTTTTTTCATCTTTGAAAAAAGTCAGACTGACAATATTCTTCATTCAATAAATCACTTAAGTCTAAATCAATGAAGGCCACTAATGCACCCCAAAACTCCTCTCCATTCTATTGAACTGCTTCATGACAGTTGTGTATGAAGAGGGAGTGGGGATGATCATGGAGCAGAACAGAAAGGTAAACAATATGTTGGAAGAACAGGCATTAGGAATATGAGGCAAACTAAAACATTGTGGCTGATAAAGTCAGGACAATTTTGAAGAGTATAAAAAAAGGGACAGAGTGACAGTGAAAGCAGAAGAGAGGACAAATAGGAGGAAATTTTTTTGTAAATGAAGGTAAAGACCGGAGAAATGAGGCTGTAGGGTTCAGGAAAGGGGAACCAAAATTAAAAGGAAAGAAATAAGAGGGCAGCTGCTAAAGATACAGGACAGGAAGATGAGAAGAGGGGATCCAAAGCAGCAATTCAGTTATCCAACTATTTTGGGGCCAAATATTCAACACTCTTTGTAATATTTCCAGTATGGACACCACAACTAAGCAGGACACTTGTTATCAGTCTGGAACTCTATGAGAATCTTTTTATCAAGAAAGGATAGAGACAGATATTGTGATGATGACATTGCTTATGGGTGACATTGACAAACATCACAGCTGCCTAAAATGTCAACATGTACAATGAACTGCCATTGTTTTCAGTTCTTAAAACTTCTTCCTTTATTTTCACCTAGTGAACTTTACAGTTCATATAAGCTTCTTTCATTTTTTTCTTCTGACTGCAACTTCTTCACACTTAACTTCTTGTTGTGCCTTACCTTTGAGACCTAGCCAGCCAAGCACAACTATTTTCAATAATTTCAATATATATTCGTTAACTATCAGATGTCTCTGTTTTTACTCTCACTCATAGCATAAAAGTGATAACATGGGCATCATGTTTATTTTCTCAGCCAGAATCCACTTATTTCATTACAATGATAAGCTACTCAGCCTCCACTCTCATCATTTATCCACTTAGGAGCTGACTGAATTGTTTTCAGATAGGGAAGCAAGAACCAGGGTTAGTGCAGTGCTGTATAAAACCACCTCGTTTTGAAAAGTCTGGCAAATGCAAGACAAGGTCAGCAGATAACAGCATTATTTTGAGATATACTGTACAAGGTAAAATATCCTTCATGACTTCTTCCCCTCAGACAATCAGCCTTCATGGAGAGTTACAAAGGAGGAGAATAGTGGTGGGGGGAGTGGGGAAAGGGAGAGGGACTTGTCTGGAATGTCAAAAATTTAGCTTCAGAATCTTTGATAAGCAGAAGTGAAGGACTTAATTTTATGCTGCTTGCAAGGTATGCTTCTTTGCTTATCAGTGTATAATGTTATTGCCTCATAAAGCAGTGTCCCTATCCTATTACTTTTTAATCGTTGGAGCACTCACTTGTTCACTTATGCTAATTGGAAGGGTTTAAACCAAGCCAGAATAAGCAGTATCTCTTGGCTGCAAAAAATGAAAGTTTATTATGTTCATTTCCATACTATTTTAGATTTTATGGTAATAATATGGTAAATCTAACAATTATATGTTAATATAACAGCTAAAGTCCACTGTCTATGAATTACTAACATGTTATGCAGAGTAATTACTGAAATGGTGGAAAATTGCCAATTTACTCTAGTTTTTCCAAACTTTTCCTGAAGGCATCGTTACTAATGGAAATAAAGGGTTGACACTGGCAAGCAAATTTCAGTGACAAAACTTCTATTATCATTTTCAGTTTGTACTAAGCATTCATATTGCTGGCTACCAGTAGAGATGGTCAAAATAATGGAAACAGACTGCAGATTCCTTTGGGGCCAGATTCTAATACTGCTGTGGAAATTAATAGGACTATTGTAGGGGTCCGGACTCACCCCTGCGGCACCTCCTGCTGGTCATCCAGGGAATTAGCTCACCAGCCTCTGGAGCGCCCGCTGCAGGCCGGTGATCCGCCTGTCCTCTGGCACCCGTGTCCCTCCCAGGACCCAGTGCCCCTATTACTGGGATGCTGCCCCCTGGCAGTACCCCACAGATCTGGGTCTCCCCTCCCTGGGGAACCCCCACCTTGCCTCAGCACTAGGCCACTGCCAGTCACCAACTAGCCCCCGCTCCCTGGGGCAGACTGCAGTATAGGCCACTCATCACTGGCAAGGGGGGTTTGGACCTGCTGCCTTGGCTGCCCTCTACAACCCCCAGTACCCCTTGCCCTTCTCCTAGGCTGCAGCCTGGGGCTTTCCAGGCTGGAGCTCCCCAGCCCTGCTCCACCCAGGTACTCTGTGTCTAGCTCCCTGCAGCCAGGCCCTTCTCTCTCTGAAGGCAGAGAGAGATTTGAGCTCTTGGCTCCCAGCCTCTTTATACCGGCCATCTGGGCTCTGATTAGGGTGTGGCCCAGCTGCAGCCACTTCCCCCAATCAGCCAGGGTTTTACCTTGCCCAGCCCCAGCCCTCTGCAGGGCCTTTTGAACCCCTCAGGGCAGGAGCGGGTGTCTACCCCGCTACAACTATCCATAGAGTGAACCATTACTTAATATGAATAGTCCTATTAATAGTGGATATCAAAATTTGGCTCCACACTATATTTATGAGTAATTATTGTTTGAACACATTGTCTATTAAGAAAAGGAACAATTTTTTCATACCATTTTTCAACCAGCTCTAATTATTCATTGTATATCAGTGGGACCTAGCCACCTCTAATGGAGATTGGGGTTCCACTGTGCTAGACACTGTATAAAAATACAAAATGAGAGACGTGGAGAGCTTACTGTCTTAGGCGAGGCCTACCCTACAAAGTTTTGCTGATGTAGCCATGTTGGCTAGTAATATGGGGAAGGGACAGGGGAGAAGAATCCACCCGGTAGCCTACATAGCTATGCTGACAAAAAAAATGTAGATGCAGTTCTACCAGCAAAAAGGTCCTTTTGACAGTATAGGTTATGTCATTCAGGGAGGTTTAGCTGTACCAGCAGAACTCCTTCTGTTGGTATAAGCTACGTCTCTAGGGGGCTTTGCAGGTATAACTATCCGGGCAAAGTTTTGGTAGTGCAGATTAGCCTTGAGGCTCTGATTCAACAAGGCACTTAAATATGTGCCTAACGTTAAACATGTGATTAGTCCCTTTGAAATCCTGTGCACAGCCCAGGAACAGAGTGGTGGTAGGGGCGTGCAACTGAGGCTTTAAATCACCTTGAGATATCCAGGAGCTTGCCTGGCTCCTGGTGTAAATAGGCACCTTCAAGTCTGTGTTAATTTACCCTTTTGCTATAATAGACTCCAATGGGCCATCCACCAGCTGAAAATAACTGGAGTGTAGCACATTCCAGCCATAGCCTCTCCCTGTGTTCAGGAAGAGGGGACAATTCCAGGAATAGACCCATTCTAGCAGTTGTATATTACATGAGGAATCCCTTATGCAGGGATGTCCCTGGAAGCCATTTCTGCCTGGTTTAAGCCCCCCCAATTAAGCTGCCAGAGGCACAAATATGCCTTATGGAGCCTTGAATCAGGCCCAGAAATTGTGGATTCTGTATTTATAGAGGAATCTCTTTGGATTGGGCCCTTAGCCTCAAACTTCTGTTACTCCTTAGCTGCTAGTTTTTCAAATCTGTAGTGCTGAAGGCAGTTTTAATTGTACTGGGTGATATTGATGTACTTGGAATTGAGTAGATATTGATTAACGAAACCTTGTTTCTGTGGGTGGAATAATTGACTTGAACATATTGAGGCTCTCTAGAAAATAAGGTAAGCCACTCATTACAGAAACTGCCCCACTGCTTTAAGGTATACACAAGTTAGTTAACCATATTTCAGTAACAGTCAGTTCATGTTTCAAAAATCAATGTTCTTTATTCTCCTTCAGCACAAGTCCTAGTTGGGAAAAGTGCAGTCAGACCTAAAAAATAGCACTGACATAATTGTTAGAAGAATATTTTGATATTGATCTGTGGAGAAGCTGTCTGTCTTTCGTCAAAGCCCCAAATGGCTGATTAACACATATATGTGCAAGATTATGTCAAGAAGAAACATCAGGAGATTCAGATAAAACAAGGTGAGCAGCAGTATGGTTCATTCCTATACAAAGTGGGTCAGGTAAATTGTGTAATTTGGTGAGACAGATCATTACAAGCTATGCCATCAGCCCAGTGGTAGTGTTATAGACTAGCAAACCCTTTCCTAGAGCTTTTAGGGAGTCACAAATATAACCCTACACACCAGAGATTATTAAATCCTGCCAGTGAAAAGTTTTTGGCATCTGACCTCTCTTTCTTCCAAATGGAGGTTGAAGAGTTTCAGAGTTAACCCCATTTAGACAAATGGGAACAATTTTTACCTCTCTTGCAGCTTTGGTTTTGCCCCTGTGTGACCATGGTGCCTGGACGGGCCATACTGAGAATGCTTATTCAGGGCAAATGGCAAATAATAGGGCAGACAAATCCCCAAACTGGTGATTTATTCTATAATTAGATTTCACCAAGCCAATAACCCAAACAGCTTCTGTAATACCTTACTGGTTCCCAGAATCCAAAATACAGTCTCCTTTAAGCAATCCAGTCTTTGGCTCCCACCCAGACAGCCAAGTCTAATATAGTGAAGGTTAATAAAAACCTTATTCACCATATATAAAGTTCTACCAATCCCAAGAGATCAGACACATACCTGCCAGGTCAATGAATATTTTAGTTTTTACCCAACTACACGCTTAGAGCCAATCCTTACTAACGAAATCTAAGATTTATTAATAAAAAGGAAAAAAGCGTTGTTATGGTTAAAAGATCAATATACATACAGATTAGAATAAAGTCCTTAGGTCAGTTTCATGGCAGAGATGGTGAAGCTGCTGATTCGTAAAAATCCTTCTGGAATCAATTTAAAAGGTTATAGTCTAATAGGCAGTCCATGTACAGAGCATGTTAAAATTCTTCCATGAGAATTGCAGTGTTAATTCAGAGTAGACCTGGAGACCTCAGTCTTGTGGTCTTAAACTTTTCCCGTCAAAGTTTAAGCAGATCTGAAATAGAAAGGATCAAAACTTTCTTTCTTGAAATTCAGCGGATAAGCCTCTTGAGAGCAAATACTTACAGATTATCTATTCTTCATCCAAGGAAGGCCATGTACATTGTTGCTTTGAAACTAATCTCTGTTTCCTAGACATACACTGGTAACTAGTTGTATTCATTAGCATAAGGCAATTAACCATTCAAACAGTTCACAGGTAATTTTACTATGTGGAGTTACAAATTTCAAAGAGAAATGAAGACAATATTAATACAACACAAGTCACAGCTAAATGATAATATTCCCTTTTGACCTCTGAATCAATAGAATACTGTAATGAATCATTAAAGATAGGAACAGAATTTTAGCATCTACAGGCTAATTAGATTGCATTATTACATTTCTAAGAAGATATAGGTAATCACAGACAAATACAATTAGTATCTACTTTTGATCCTCTAATACTGGCCTACATATCAAGGATTCTAGTCTATTTAACATGGCTTTGATAACTATCTACAAGGAATGGCCCTGTTTACCATTTCAGTACTCTGCTAATATGTCCTTAAGGGTTTCACCCAGAAGGGATAGATCCTATAGGAGTGCATGTCCATCCCCCCGCCCCTCATCAGTTTTGGAGGGAGACCACATCCCCTCACTCTCGGGTCCCTAATATGGCCAGGATTATTGGGGAATTAGCAATCTCTAAAGCCATGGCCCTCTAGGGAGGGCCAAGCAACAAGTAATCTGGGGCTCTGGCCTCAGGCAGGGCAGAGCAATACACAGTCTAAAGGCTCAGGCCCTCAGGCAGGGTGGAGCACCAAAAGGTCCGATGTCCTTGCTCTGGCAGATGGAGACAAATGCAGGCCTGTTGGCCTGAAGTGGGGAGGCTGCCACCCCGGGGTGGGCCTGGCAGCAGGGGGTAGTGAGAGCTGGGCCCTCTCTACTCCACCAGGTCTCAGCCCAGGGCCCTAACAAGTGGCAGATGGTTCTGCCACTGGGTCAGCGGGGATCCGTCCGAAACACGCTGACCTAGATTCTTTGGTCAGCGTGGACTACTGTAGTCCCTGGACTACTTCCTACAACCCCTACTCCATGGGCATCCTCCGTCTCCCTGGGGTATACAGCCAGTGGCAGTTCCAGCAGCTACCCGGCATCCTGCTCAACTGGCAGCTCTGGCGAGTCCTCAGCGCTGCAGAGGTCCTCTTCAGGCTCCCGCTCCAGCAGCGGGTGGGTGGTGTCTGTCTCCTTCACCAGCTGCAACCCAAAAGAGCTGCAGGGGCCATCTTTTAAACTTCCAGCAGGGCAGGCATGGATCTCCCGGCACCACCCACAAAGGTGGGTGGTGGCTCTTCTCCATCAGTCTCAGAGGGAGACCATGCCTCCTCACTACAAGCCTTATTCTGTTTGTTTATTAAATCCTGCTAACCCTGTTAGGCATGGGGTGGCTTTCCTCTCCCAGCTGCAACACAAGTGTTAAGAGAGCAATCAGGTGGCCAAGCAATGACTAAATGATAAGAGCCTTATTTTCTTGTCACATATATTCTTTCAGCATTCTCTTATTCAAAGCTGGTAGGTGGGTCATGAAGCTTTTACAGTTATACTATATGAAAAATAAGTTTTGCATCACCTTTAAACACACATTTTGCCTCACATTATTGTTTCACAGGCGGACAAGGTGGGATACTACAAAAAGAAGAGCCCAAAGACAGGGGTGTATGACATGTACAGACCAACAGCCTCTCTTTTATTTAATATAAGAGAGATTACGGTGCCACAATGTGAAAGACACCCCGCCTCCCACCGCAAACATATTGTGAATCCACAACACTAAACATAACCAATTATCTGGCTCTAAAGGTAATTTTAAAGAGCTGAATATTGAAAATCCCATTGGGCATCTCAGTCAGTGGCCTCATGCAGCATCTCAGAAGCTTCTCACTTCTCATTCAAGGTCTGACACTTATTATCCCACAGATAGATATGCCAAATATATCTAAGGAAAACCTCTTGCTGGCACTTGATTTATTATTTTATAGAATATATATACAAATAAAAATCAAAATTGGAAAGCTCAATCTCTTCTAGTATTAAAGAGCCTGGTCACAACTCACTGGGATGTGACACCCTTCTAAGACACAAGAAAATAAGCATCTTCACACCCTTCTGATACTATGCTGAATTAACGTAGCACATGGTATATTAAGCAGCATAATGTCTCCCTGTTTCTTCCTTTACCTGCTCTTCTCTTTACCTTCTCTGTTTGTATTTGTAGTTCAACAGTACAGGAAAATAAGATCCCCCTCTCCCCCCAATTTGATATAATCAATTCATAGGCTGAAACTTTATTGAACTCAGTATAAAACTAGCTGTGAGAAGATAGCTTTGTGGTTTACTATTCCTCTGTGGCACCATATTGGGCATCAATATAGACAGTACAACATTGGTCATAAACATGATAATTAACTTTACATACCCCAAACCAAGCTTCTCTGGTGCTTTGCATGAGGTGAAACCCCCAGACTGCTAAATCCAATTTACACTCTGGGAAATGTTCTTCCAGACCAATAGACAAACAGTTAATAGCCAGATCACCTCAGGAAATTGAGCTGCAATCAACAATCAAGATAACCCACCAAAAAAGCACCCTCTAATACAAATCAAGGGCAAGTACACTGGGCTGGAATGGTACTAGATGTCGGACCAGATTTGTATCCCTTTTCCCTTGTAGTTGGGGATGGAGGTTGGCAAGGAGAACCCCCTGTGATTTTTCAGCAGAGTTTCATGTAACCAACAAGATCTGCATGGATCAAATTCCAGGATTAGGGACTATATAAGTGGATTACATACTGTGCTTTTTCTCTGTGATCTTGAAAAATGTTGATGATACAGTCAAACCCCGCAATAAGGCGCCGCGCCATAATGTGAAATCGCATATAACGCGATCACAATTTGGCCCCCCTTTAAGACACACAGTAATACAGTACTGTATGTACTGTACCAGTGGTTCCCAACGCCATGATGGCTGCCAGGACATTGATGTGCCCCCGCCTAGTGCCAGGCAGAGGAGAGAAGCTGCGGCCCTGCGCTTGCCGGGGACAGAGAACTCCGGGGCTGCGGGCGCCGGTGTTCTCTGTCCCGGGCAGGTGCGGGGCCGCGACTCCTCTCCGGCTTGGAGAGAAGCCGTGGCCCCGCACCTGCCGGGGACAGAGAGCACCGGCGCCCGCATCCCTGGAGCTCTCTGTCCCCGGCAGGCGCGGGGCCGCGGCTCCCCTTGAAGCCGGAGAGAAGCCGTGGCCCCGCACCTGCCCGGGACAGAGAACAACAGGGCTGCCGGCGCCGGTGCTCACTGTGCCCGGAAGGCGCGGGGCTGCAGCTTCTCTCCCCTGCTGGGCACTAGGCACGAGGGGCACTAGGCAGCGCACATCAATGCACCGCCTTGGTGACCACTGACGGGCTTGAAACCCCGCTATACCGCGACCCCGCATTAGCGCGATGTAATTTTTTGGACCCCAAGCATCGCGGTATAGCAGGGTTTCACTGTATTACAAATAAAAGGAGCAGCTAGATTCCTGAAAATGTATCATACATTTAATGACTTACTCTTGCTTCTGTCTTCGACTTAATCAAATCACTCAAAACCGAGAAAGTTGTAAAATGTTTATCAGCTGGATGGGTTGGATTAATGCTGTAAAAAGTCCTCTTTTCAACACTGTGTACTTTTCCCTTTCTCCTGACTATGAACTTACTGAACCAGATTTTCAAATAGTTGAAAATTTCACTAATAGTTCCGTTTGGCAAAGGAAAAGGCCCAACGTCAATTCAGCTGAGCTCAAAGACTGTAAAGTTAAAGCCAATCTCATTTTTCCTAATGTCAAGGTCTACTATTGGACTTCCTCCCTACAAAGTATTTGCTTATTAGTACAACAATCCTGATAAATTGCTAATTGAGTAAGCTACCCTTGATTCTCTCCATATGGACTTTTCTGGACCTGGCTGACATAAACTGGAGAGGTATCCTTTATTGGGAGCAATAATATGCCAACATTTTGTGGCAAGACTTTTACTTTCCTGGTGAAAAGATCTCTTTAGGGGGTGTCTCCCCATTCACTCCTCTTACCATTGATCATTTCTTAAGAAACTAGGCCCTGATCCTATAGAGACACACACAGATGGATACTTCCAGCCTCATGGGATGTTAGTGAGGCTCTATGCTGGTGCAAGGGTCTGCCAGCTCTTTGCAGGTTCAGTGTCTTATTTTTTAAGGCTCTATTTTTGGTGTTTGTTTCCTTATCACTATGTTTTCTAACTACCAAATAGAGAGCCTCAGAAAATAAGACCCCAATCCTGCCAAAAGATTTATGTCACACCCTTGCACTTGCACCGAGTCTCATTGACTTCTCTTTGTACGATCAGCTCCTTAGAGTGCAACTGACTTACCACCAATGAAGAGACTCCTGACCAATACAAAAGTCTTATTTTTACTTGCTGTCACAAAGGGCCTGGTCCAGTGCCCACTGAAATCAATGGAAATACTTCTGTTACCTTCAGTGAGGTTTTGATCAGGCCCAAGTGAGCTACTGTTAAGTTGTCATGATAGCCCTGATCCTGTAATGAGCCCCATTGAAGTCACAGTCAGTATGGAACTCATTCCAGGACTGGGGCCCACTGGAATGATCCAATTTCTATTTCAGTCAAAGGGAGTCTTCCCATTGACTTAATTGGGCAGTGACTCAAGCCTCAGGTTTGTAGTCAAGAAGCAAATAGTTTTGCTAAAATCCCATTGTGATCTGATGTTACTTCATGATTTGCCTAAACATGCAGCCTAACCTAATTCCTGACTCAGAATTTAAAATCATCCTATTACTTTCCATTTCAGATTTCTTTTTAACCTTTTACTTGCTGGGATTTGTCATTCTGAATGTTGTTTTGATATAATGTAGTTTTATTCTCAAGTATGTTGTCATGATGCGCCTTGTATACAGGCCTATAGACATGCATATTCTATGCCCTCTTTTCCCTTTCAATATTCCTCAATTCCAGCAATTACAGCTGTTCATAGCCTTCCGAGAGAAAGAAAAGTGCAGATTCTTGCCTGTTTAGGCAGTCTGTCTTGCTGGGACTGTCACAGGGTAGGCAGGGAACTGTGCAGCCTGGAAAAACCCCAGTTAGGAGGGAGAGAGATGTGGGTCTCCATCCAAGAGAGGTGATGGCTGAGGAGCTGGAAGCCTAATGTGGGTGCCTTTGAGGGTACCATGGGATGGGACTCCCTGGTTAACCAGATATACTACTGTGTATCCCAAATAATAGAAAATGCATTTATTTTTTTAAAGGAAATCTTACCAGTCACATTCACTCAGTATTTAATTCTTAATGCCACACCATAATGAAATGTCTATTAGAAAGAAAGAAACAATTGTTAACATTTAATAAAAATGTCCAAAACATTTGAATAGATGTTTATAGAAATAAGTCCAATGGTTTTCATAACCAAAAGAGATATCACCTGGTGTCCTGGCTAAAAGATGGCTTCACATGTCGCTAGAAACAGTCTTTGAGAGTATCTGATTTAACTGTTAGATAATTATTGCTCTGAGCATCACAGTTTCAGGGGAACCTGAGCTAAACCCCCAGGTGTTCGGTACAAGTTTAGCTTGATAATGTAATGTCATTTCACTCTCCTCTCACATTTGGGGAGCCGTGGAACAGCAGAGAGACATACTCCTGGGCAGGATGCCAATTCCATTTTACCTGAAAATGCAATTTACTCTCCAATAAGTTATAGCTATTTGCTTATATCCCTCACAAAACACAGGCAAACTTCCTAAATGCAAGATTTAAAAAAATATACCAGAAAACAGAATAAAACTGTCACAGCTTGGGTCTCCCACAGCACTTCCTTGTGGTTTGGCAGGGCCCTGTACTCTCCCAGCCAGTACGTCCCTCGGCCCGCGCCGCTTCCAGCAGCTCCCATTGGCCTGGAGCAGCGAATCGCGGCCAGTGGGAGCCGCGATCAGCCGGACCTGCGGACGCAGCAGGTAAACAAACCGGCACGGCCCGCCAGGGGCTTTCCCTACACAAGCGGCGTCCCAAGTTTGTGAAACACTCAGGGCCGGCTCCAGGCACCAGGCAACCAAGCTGGTGCTTGGGGCGGCACCTGGAGGGGGGCGGCGCGGCGCTCTGGCCGCCCTCCCCCCCGCGCCCTCCCCCCGGCTGCCGGGGGGAGAGCGGCGAGCCCCAGCCGGGGCTCGCCGCCCTCTCGCCGCCCTGCCCCCGGCGCTCTGGCCGCCGGGGGGGGGGGGAGCCGAGCCCCCGCCGGGGCTCGCCGCCCTCCTCCCAGGGCTCCGGCCGCCCTCCCCTCTGGCGCCCTCCCCCCGGCCGCCGGGGGGAGAAGCCGCCCTCCCCCCCGGCGCCCTGCCCCCGGCCGCCGGGGGGAGAGCGGAGCCCCCGCCGGGGCTCGCCACCCTCGCCCCGGGGCTCCGGCCGCCCTCCCCCCCCGGCTCCGGCCGCCCCCCCCCCCCCGCAGGGGGGAGGGGGGGCGGCGGAGGCTTTTTTGCCTGGGGCGGCAAAAAAGCCAGAGCCGGCCCTGGAAACACTGATCTAGGGGATAGGCAGCACAGGTCCAGCCCTCCAGCTAAGTCTCACAGAAATCTTCCCATCCAAAGCTACTAAAGATCCACAAGAGGGGAAAAAAAGAAAACAAACAAACAAACTGACACAAGCCGACAGCAGGCCTCCCTTCCTTCAAGAGGCCTCTGGTAGGCCATAGCCTAGTTTAGCACCCAAAGGCAAGTCTCTAATAATAGTTCCAAAGTAATGGTTCAGTAGCAGGCCCTCCTTGTTTCTCAGAAATGACCCCAACAGGCAGCAGTCACCCTAGCAGCTCTTGCCTTCAGTCAGTCAGTCAGTTTCAAGGGCCAGAAGTCTGAAAATCTATCCTCTTCCAAGTTCTGCCCACATCTAAGCTGGACTTCTCCCTTTTACATCCTCCCTCCGGGCCTGATATGCCTTACAGATGTGGCAAGACCAGGCAGTTTAGCTCCAGGACTGTTCATTAACCCTTGGATGGCCCCCACGAGGTTATTACACCCCATGAAAAGAAACCACCACACATTTAGGCTGTCAGGTTTTTCTCAGTAGGTCACAAAGCACTTAAAAAAAGGTCAATATTATTATCCCCATTTTACAGATGGGGCAACTGAGGCCTATAGAGGGGAAATCACTAGTGTGAGGTCACCCATATTAGACCTGGGACTAGAACTAGGGTCTGCTGAGGCCTTCACCAGAGCTTTAACCTCTAGGAAACACTGCACTCTTAATAATTGGAGATGCTCCTAAAGAGATTGCATGGCATCTGTATGGGGCAAGTACAGTGATCAGGGGCTGTTCTCCACCTCTTCTGTTTCAAGGGGCACAGTCAAAATTCATTCAGTTGCCTGATTTAAGGATTGTCCCTGGATTAACTCAATAGTTATCATTGTTGTTTCCTCAGCAAGATACTTAAGCATATGTTTAACTTTAAGTCAATGGGAATATTTACATGTATCAGACATGTGCTTAAGAATATTACTTAAGTGTGGCTAAAATGCTATTCCTGGTTACATGGGCTTAGCTCCAATTGAAGCAAATGAAAAAAGTTCCATCTTTAGTAGATGAGAACAAAATTTGGTTTTAGGAATGTGTTGTAATCCAAATGAAAACCTGGAGATGTGCTTTTCCATTATTGCTGGTTCATATTGTGTTGATCTAAGAATTCTGTTTTCTGTTGGTTTTAAGATATAAATTCCTGTTCTCTATAATCCAGCTGTTTCTTGGTGAAATACATCTGGAGCTGAATATATTCCAAAAGGCACTCTTAGGCCTGGTCTACACGGGGAGGGGGAGGGGGGTCGATCTAAGTTATGCAACTTCAGCTACGTGAATAACGTAGCTGAAATCGACATACTTAGATCTACTCACTGCGGTGTCTTCACTGCAGTGAGTCAACTGCTGCCGCTCCCCCATCGACTCTGTCTGCGCCTCTCGCAGCGGTGGAGTACAGGAGTCAATGGGAGAGCGCTCTGGGGTCTACCCGCTGGATTGATCGCTGCCCGCCAATCCGGCAGGTAGTATAGACATACCCTTAGGAAGCAGTATCTGTCAAATGGTGTGTTGAAAGTGCAGATCTTGGAGCTCTCAGTGTACAAGGTGATCTGACAAAATCTTGCTAATGCATCTAATTTGTTGAAGAATTTGACTCTTGCCATCTCAGACAGTAGTTCACATCTTGTGGTCAAGTGAAAATGTTCTTTATTTATCTTTTTGTTCAGCTCCTTAGGGAACATACACAGCTGTAGTCCTCTTTTTTCTCTACAGTTACTAAGGACTGAACCCAATCTGTTGGTTTTTCTATTTTCCAAATGGTACCATTTGTTGCCATGTTTTGCAGCATCTTCCTAAATCTTGTGGAACTTTTCTTGTAGTATGTACCACAAGTTCTGCATCTTCTCTTAACTGTATCTTGTATATTTCCTGTGACTATACCTTCATATGATGCTATAAATACTTTCATATCTGGTTTTATGTTGTTTTTCTATCGCTCTATGTCATACATCCTCTTAATGAAACCAAACACCTCATTCGTGTGTAGGCTCAAGACTGGTTGCTTGCCTCTGTTTACCACCACAAACTTTTGTTTTATTGTTTTCCCTTTGTATTTAAGTGTCAGTGTGCAGTATCCCAACACTGAAATTGTACCTCCATTACAGTCTTTCACAGGTTCTTTTGACTCGTCCACTTCTATGTGCACTTTACATCTCTCTTTTTCAGTTTCTGTTATTAATTTATTTGTGCCCCAGTATCTATCTTGTATGTCATATATGTGCCATTTGTGCACATTTTAATTAGCTGAGCACTGGAGTATTCAGCCTTCTCCATTATTATGTTTAAGAACAGATATTTATCTTCACTTGGGGAATCCATTTTTGCACTTAATACATGCACTTTCCTGCTTTCTCTGCACATTTTAGCATAGTGACTGGACATATTACAGTTCTTACATATTTGCCGGAATGCTTGGCATTTCCTATACTCATGCTGGTAGCCACATTGCTGACATTGTTTCCTGCTTTCCATTTTTCAGTCTCCAGTCAATTTAATTTCTGTGACGTTTCCCTTGGTGGTTCAGCTATGATACTCTCAGTCATATGCTTGGTGCCTTTCCCTAGGATTTTTATTTGTGTTTCTGTTTGTTCTGCTGCTTGGAGTATACATATTGCCCTTTCTAGTGTCAGATCCATCTCCCTTAGGAACAGGTCACAGATTTTTTATTGTTATATCCCAGGATGATCTGTCTTTAATGAAAGAATTTTTTAATATTCCATATTCATAGGTCTGACTTTCAAGTTGAAGTCTGTGACAAACTCTTTTGTCTCTCCTTCATTCTGTGTTCACACCCTGAATATATAGCTTGCAAAAGTAAACATTTTTTCTAGGGACACAATGATCCTCAAACATTTTCATTATTTCTGCAAAGCTTTCCTCTTTTTCCCCACTACCATCTGTATAGTATGCATTGTATGCATCTAGTGCTTCTGTGCCTGCCAGTGTTAAGAGCAGAGCAATCTTTTGCTCATCCTCCACTTTATTTGCCCCAGTGGCTTTCATATTCAGCTCAAATTGCTGTTTGAACAGTTTCCAGGCACATTCAGCACTTCCCCTGATTCTCACAGCTTGTGGGGGAGTTACTCTCAGGTGCAGAGGCTCTGTATCAGCCATTTCAGTGTGATCTCTCACTAGGTCTGCCGGCATGCTGCGCCTTCCACTCCTGGTACCATGTAGAATCTCATTGACAAGCAGACAAGTCCAGATAGAACCTTTATTCTGAACAGGGACTACATGCAGAAATGTGGTAACAAAATATCTTGCTGCTCCATGTAGCAGGAGCCTGCAACTGCCCGGTCCTGAGCTGCTTTGTTTCTGGCCCCAACAGGGAGTGTGTCATCCGAGGAATCAGAGTCTATATGAAGAGTGTACAGGAAGTGCACCATCACTACTTAGCCTGGAGGACTTACCCTGTAGCACAGTGAGAGTAAGTGCCTTGGTAGTTGAGACCAATTATTAGGGCCCTACCAAATTCACGGTCCATTTTTGTCAATATCATGGTCATAGGATTTTTAAAATAATAAATTTCATGATTTCAGCTATTTAAATCTGAAATTTCACGGTGTTGTAATTGTAGGGGTCCTGACCCAAAAAGGAATTGTATGTGTGGGGGGAGGTCACAAGGTTATTGTATGGGGGTGGGGGTTGCGGTACTGCTACCCTTACTTCTGTGATGCTGCTGGCGGTGGTGCTGCCTTCAGAGCTGGGCAGCTGCTGTCCAGGAGCCCAGCTCTGAAGGCACAGTCACTGCCAGCAGCAGCGCAGAAGTAAGGATGCCATGGTATGGTATTGCCACACTTACTTCTGTGCTGCTGCCTGCAGAGCTGGGCCCTCAGTCAGCAGCCGCCACTCTCTGGCCACCCAGTTTTGAAGGAAGAAGCGCAGAAGTAAGGGTGGCACGGTAAGGCATTGCCACCCTTACTTCTGCACTGCTGCTGGCGGGGCGCTGCCTTCAGAGCTGGGTACCTGGGCAACAGCCACCACGCTCCAGCTGCCCAGCTCTGAAGGTAGCACAGAAGTAAGGGTGGCAATACCACAATTCTACTAAAATAACCTCACAACCCCTCTTCAACTCTCTTTTGAGTCAGGACCCCCAATTTGAGAAATGCTGGTCTCCCCCGTGAAATCTGTATAGTATAGGGTAAAAGCACACAAAGACCAGATTTGGGGGCGGGGGGGGGGGCAGATTTCACGGCCCGTGACGCATTTTTCATGGCTGTAAATCTGGTAGGGCCCTACCAATGATGTGGAGTAGATGACAGTTCTGGTTGGCCTATTGGTGGCCAGTGGTTTGATGGGGTACTGGCAGGTTCCTTAGTGGCTGTGGGTGCAGCCAGAGTGCTGGAGGGCATCTTTATACCGGTATCAACATTCCCCTGGCATCCAGCTGTTTGTAGTGGGGAACCTGGCTGCCCAAGCACCTGTTGTCTGGTGGTGTCTCTTGGTGGCCAGCAGTGCAATGCAGGGCCTGCAGGTCTCAGAGAGGCTGGGGGCTCTGCAAAGTTTGTATGTGGCTGTCAGTTCAGCAGCAGCTGGTGTATCCCTTTATAGCCAGTGGCCCAGTGGAACCACTGGCTGTTTCCTTGTAGTTGGTGATTTGGAAGGGCTGCTGGTAGGCCCTTCAATGAGTTTTTGAGATGACAGATGTTCAGGAAAGCCCCATCATGGCCCGAGGTGTGCTGGGCAATGGTAAGCAGTTTGCTGAGGCCCTGCAAGTCCTGGGTGGCAGATAATCCGGCTGCTGAAAGGTCCCTTGGCAACTGGTGTTAACGGTATTAGGGACCTGCCCCTGTTCTGTCTTAAAGGGCACAGCTAGAATCAATTCAGGTAGCTGGCCAGTATTTTAAAAATGTCATAAGCCCAACCCCTTGGGAACAGCCAGGAGCAGGAGTAAGCAATGGTCTGGATTCAAATATTAGTCATGACTATGTTATTCATCCTGTGAAAGCTTGGGAATTACTTCAAGGAAATAGGGCTTTTCTATGTATTCATTTCTAATAGCACATTAGTTTATAGTCTCCACCAATAGCATCACCAAGTAGATGGGGAAACTTGGGGTCATTGAACTGGGGGGGGGGGGAAAAGAGCAAACTTAGCCACATCCAAAGTCTTTAGTCCCATTTCCCTATAAAGTTCTCATACCTCTCAGGCAATTCCACAGTTTCCTAGGGAAGTAGGGCCCAGCCTGTGCCCAACTCTCCCCAAATTCAATACCTTTTTCCCAAGGTGATTTTCTCTCCTCCTCCCCATTTCCAGAGCTGTGTTTTCCCCTACCATTCATTTAATCTCCAGTCTTCTTGGGTGTTGTCTCTGTTCCTCTTCTCTGTCTCTGGAATGAGCTTGATCTAGTTTATATAGTCCCTCTGACTCCTCCCACTACTAGCAGCCTCTGAGAAGAGTGGTTAACTGGAGTCAATACACATGTTATTTTTTCTCCTCCCCATATCACAGTTCACAGTTCACACTCTCACAGGCTCATCTAACAGAGGAAGAGAAACATACTCGGGGACTCATGCCTCCAGTGAAAACAGCTAGAGTTTAGGATTTCTAATACTCAGGATGAACTGATCACCAACAAGCTACAGACCAAAGATTTCACACTTAAATGATTATGAACAATGAGCAAATTCAAGAACGTCGATGTTTACAACAATTCACAAACAGAAACGGGGGTGAAATTCATTGAATACATTATTTGCTACAAAGTTTTCATCCAGCCGATGTGAATTAAATATATATCACATTTAATTGCTCACAATAGGCTCACAATATGGAGGACAACAGGTATACATTAAATATTAATGTAGTTGCTCATAATAGGCAGGACAAACATTGCCCATTCCTTCTCCCCCACCCTCCAGCAACCATACATAGTTCAACAATTGTTGAAGGTAAATAAACAAAGATTCTGGTTGATTTCCAGATGAAGTGAGCTCCATGGCCAGGAACTCTCAAGTGATAAAATCCAGCCTCCAGTCCACAAACATATGAATCTTATGTGACCTCAGCTGTTATAACACCGCACAGGGAAACAGGTGATCCTTAATGTAACCAGGTCCCAAGCCATATAGGTCTTGCTGTTGTGTTAGAGTTATAGAGTATTTAGTGTTAAAAACAAGCTGTCCTTGCCTTAATAAGACAAACAAATGGTTCCAGGAGTGAATGGATCTGAGAACAACTAGGAAGAAATTTCACCACAGTTCCAGATGTCTGAACTACACGTAGACACCAGGTAAGGGTAAATGGCCTGAAACGTAACTCCTCCAGAATATGGCTGAGACACATTGGTGGGCAGAATGGGCAAGCTGAACTTGCTCTGTGCACAAATACTAGATACCAGGGCTGACAATCTGGCACTTTCATGAGCATTAAATCCCAGTTCACGAGGGGAAAAAAACAGTAAAATGAATAATAATAAAGGGCCAGATTCTCAGCTGGTATAAACTGGTGTAGCTCGATTGGCTTCTTTGGAGCAATGCTGATTCACACCAGCTGAGGATCTGGACCAAAGAAGCTTGGGGGTTGTGCATGCTACAGAGTGACTGGGACTCTCCATATGGACCGTTAGGGATAGGGGAATTAATTTTGACTAATTCGGAAGCCCTTTGAATGCACTGTGAGTTCAAATGTTTGACTCAGAGCTCCAACATTGTGTTAGCATTGTACTTAGGACAATCTGTGGAAAAAGAAGGTGAATGGGGCAGTGTGAAAAACTGTAGTGAAAAAAGTGGGAAAGTGAAACAAAAAGCATGCAGAGTAAAAAACCAATACAGGGAGGCTGGTAAAAAGGGAATGGAAAAGGGGTGAGAGGAAATTTCTACTGAAAAAAAAAAAGGAACAGTATATGAACCATATACAGGACGCCACTTGTGCCAGACTATATTAGATTTACAGGGCTTCTTTTGATCCTAATACAGTCGGACATTTTCTTTTAGGTAGAAAATCCTTTTTAGTTTTAAAAATAAATGGACTCTTCCTTGAAAATATACTATCAGTCAGATCATCAGCTGGTATAAATCAGTGTAGTTCCATTTAATTAAATCCATTCATGAAGGATCCAGCCCACTTCACTTAAATTGTAGAAATAGAGAGTTTGCAGATTCCAACTAGTTTTGCAAACCAAGAAATAATTCACGAGTTTTACAAAACCTTTAACTCCAGGAGGTTCAATATTCCTTAGACATGATTCTAACTTTAAATGAGACAGTTTTGTTGTTTATTTACTTGTGCTGTTTTGATGTCTCCCCTAAAGAAAAAGATTCTAGTCTCTAACCTCTGTCTATCTATCCCTAACCCTTTCTATCTAATCTCTTATCTTTCTGCCTCTAATCTCTAATATCTGTCCATCTCTATATCACAATCTCTCTATTGTTCTCTAAATCTGCTTTAAGCAACTCCTACCCTCAACTAAATTTGGCTTTAATGGTCATGCAGTTTTGGCAAATCTAGCAATCCTTCCATTTTTGTGACACGAAACTTGATTTTGTGGCTGATATCATAATACCCAGTATATCACAACCAAGAGAGAGAGAGATTTTCTTTTCTCTCTGATATTGTTCTCTGACTGCATCATAAAAATGAAACACGGTCCTTATTATTAAAGGTCTGATTTTCACTGGGTAAATGTATTTTAAGTGAGCCCATCTGATTTGATTACCCATTTCTGAATTTTAGCTATTATGTTACATACAGAAATCATAGAGATCTGCAGATGAAGAGTGCTGTATAAGAGCTAAGTATGATTAATTGGATGATTGAAGCATTTTAAGAGGAGAATTATGAGTGATGAACAGCAAATTGAATAGCAAATAATGCATTCTTGGTACAAAGCTGTGATGTTTTGGTTTTCGTGAACATTTTCATGTTCATCTGTCATACGAATATTTGTGACTATCTAGTAGTATAATACCATGGATAGCAGCAATCCATGAAATTTGTCCTGTATTGGTGAATGTTGTTGACTTTTTTTTTAATTCAACCAGTTTGAACTACTGTATATTTGCAGGGTTGATCTTTAGGGCGAAAGCATCTTCAGTAGTTTCAGGGTAATCCTGGAGTAGGTTTATACATTCTATAGACATAGTGCTGTATTACAGGCTTAAGGAACAAGATAACACTGAGTTCTCAAACGAATTTAAGATAACATGAATAAAAATATTTTGTTATGGACCCGGGCATGTCAAGGAAAACCCACAAGTGTGTGTGAGCGAGTATTAAAATATACTGTATTATAAATCTTTAAAGAAGAAGTGTGACTTTAAAGCTAAGATGCACAGTAAACAATATCCCCATAAACAAAGTTCATTTAAAGCCAGTTAAAGTTGCTTAAGGGCAAAACTGACCTAAAAAGTCATTAATGCAGTTAAAGGATATCTTTTAATTGTACCTTCTCATCCACACTGCTCCAAAGCACTTACGTACATTGTAAACTCTCTGGGCGCAGGGACTGTATTTTTGTTCTGTATTTGTACAGCACCTAGCACAATGGGGTCCTTGTCCATGACTGGGCTCTTAGGCCCTGTCAAGGCTGCTTCCCCACTTTGAACTTTAGGGTACAAATGTGGGGGCCTGCATGAAAACTTCTAAGCTTAACTACCAGCTTAGATCTGGTCCGCTGCCACCATCCCAAAGCTAATTCCCTTCCCTGGGTAGCCTTGAGAGACCTTCACCAATTCCCTGGTGAATACAGATCCAAACCCCTTGGATCTTAAAACAAGGAGAAATTAACCATCCCCCCTCCTTCCTCCCACCAACTCCTGGTGAATACAAATCCAATCCCCTTGGATCTAAAAACAAGGAAAAATCATCAGGTTCTTAAAAAGAAGGCTTTTAATTAAAGAAAAAGGTAAAAATCATCTCTGTAAAATCAGGATGGAAAATAACTTTACAGGGTAATCAAACTTAAAGAGCTCAGAGGACCCCCCTCTAGCCTCAGGTTCAAAGTACAGCAAACAGAGAGAAACACTCTAGTAAGAGGTACATTTACAAGTTGAGAAAACAAAGTAAAACTAACATGCCTTGCCTGGCTGTTTACTTACAAGTTTGAAATACGAGAGACTTGTTTAGAAAGATGTGGAGAACCTGGATTGATGTCTGGTCCCTCTCAGTCCCAAGAGCGAACACCCCCCAAACAAAGAGCACAAACAAAAGCCTTCCCCCCCCCAAGATTTGAAAGTATCTTGTCCCCTTATTGGTCCTTTGGGTCAGGTGTCAGCCAGGTTACCTGAGCTTCTTAACCCTTTACAGGTAAAAGGATTTTGGCGTCTCTGGCCAGGAGGGATTTTATAGTAATGTACACAGGAGAGCTGTTACCCATCCCTTTATAGTTATGACACGCCCCCCAAATCACAGATAGTGTTGGACAGCCTGTTCCACACTGGCTGTGATTTCTTCCTGGAGCTCTAGGAGAAAACAGAGTTAATAAGACACATGCACCTTTAGATATACTACTGATTATATAAAAACTAACAATGTGTTCCACATTCCAAGAACAATTTTTAACCAGTTGATTCTGGAAAACTTTCCCGGGAGAGTGCATCAGCCACTTTGTTAGAAGCCCCTGAAATGTGTTGTATTTCAAAATCAAAATCTTGGAGAGCTAAACTCCACCGAAGAAGTTTTTTGTTATTCCCCTTGGCGGTATGAAGCCACTGTAGCGCAGCATGGTCTGTTTGTAGTTGGAAACGCCGTTCCCAAACATATGGACGTAGCTTTTCCAGCGCGTACACAATGGCGTAGCATTCCTTTTCGCTGATTGACCAGTGGCTTTCCCTCTCAGACAGCTTCTTGCTGAGAAACACGACAGGATGGAATACTTGATCCGGTCCTTCCTGCATTAAAACTGCTCCCACGCCCCGCTCGGACGCATCAGTGGTTACTAGGAACGGTTTGTCAAAGTCTGGGGCCCTTAGCACAGGGTCAGACATGAGTGTCTCCTTAAGCTGGTTAAAGGCCTTTTGACACTCATCAGTCCACTGAACTGCATTTGGCTGTTTCTTTCTGGTTAGCTCTGTCAGCGGGGTGGCGATTTGGCTGTAGTGTGGTACAAATCGCCTATAATATCCGGCCAAGCCTAAGAAGGATTGGACCTGTTTCTTTGACTTTGGGACCGGCCACCTTTGGATAGCATCCACTTTGGCCTGTAGGGGATTTATAGTTCCTTGACCCACCTGGTGCCCCAGGTACGATACTCTCTTTTGGCCTATTTGACACTTTTTAGCCTTAACAGTTAGTCCTGCCTGCCGGATGCGCTCGAAGACTTTTTCCAGGTGCTCCAGGTGTTCTGTCCATGAATCAGAAAAAATGGCCACATCATCGAGGTAGGCAACTGCAGATTCTCCCAATCCCGCTAGGAGACCATCTACAAGTCTTTGGAAGGTGGCGGGTGCATTTCGCAACCCGAAAGGGAGTACATTGAATTCATACACCCCTGCCTGTGTGACGAAGGCTGACCTTTCCTTAGTGGGTTCATCTAGGGGTACTTGCCAGTACCCTTTGGTTAAGTCTAAAGTAGAGATGAATTGGGCATGTCCCAATTTCTCCAATAGCTCATCTGTGCATGGCATTGGATGGTTGTCAGGACGAGTTACAGCATTTAGCTTACGGTAGTCCACGCAAAAGCGTATTTCCCCATCTGGTTTGGGAACTAGAACCACTGGAGATGCCCATGCACTATTAGAGGGGCGGATTATACCCATCTGTAGCATGTCCTGGATCTCCCTTTGTATAGCAGTTTGGGCATGAGGTGACTCCCGGTAGGGTGGGGTTCTAATTGGGTGAGCATTACCTGTGTCAATGGAGTGGTATGCCCGTTCGGTCCATCCTGGAGTGGCTGAGAAAATTGGTGCAAAGCTTGTGCACAGCTCCTTGATCTGCTGTCGCTGCAGACGTCCAAGGATCGCGGAGAGGTTCACCTCTTCCACGCCACCATCCTTTTTTCCTTCGTAGTAGACACCTTCAGGCCACTCCGCGTCATCTGTTTCCTGGGCTGTAAACTGGCAAACGTTTAATTCTCTGGAATAAAAGGGCTTAAGAGAATTAACATGGTATACCTTAGGCTTTATGTTGGAGGTGGGGGAGGCTATGAGATAGTTAACAGCTCCTAGGCGCTCCTGGACCGTGAATGGTCCTTCCCACGACGCTTCCATTTTATGGGCCTGGAGCGCCTTTAAGACCATGACTTGGTCTCCTACTTTGAAGGACCGTTCTCTGGAATGTTTATCATACCAGGCCTTTTGCTCTTCCTGAGCATCCTTTAGGTTTTCTTTAGCAAGGGCTAAAGAGTGTCGGAGGGTGCTTTGTAGGTTGCTTACAAAGTCTAGAATGTTAGTTCCTGGAGAAGGCGTAAACCCCTCCCATTGCTGCTTCACCAACTGTAATGGCCCCTTAACCTCGCGGCCATACACAAGTTCAAATGGTGAAAACCCTAAACTGGGATGTGGTACAGCCCTGTAGGCAAAAAGCAACTGCTGCAACACTAGGTCCCAATCACTGGAGTGTTCATTTACGAATTTACATATCATGGCCCCCAAAGTTCCATTAAACCTCTCCACCAGGCCATTGGTTTGATGGTGATAAGGGGTGGCAACCAAGTGATTCATCCCATGAGCTTCCCACAGGTTTGTCATGGTCCCTGCCAGGAAATTAGTTCCCGAATCTGTAAGGATGTCGGAGGGCCACCCTACCCTGGCAAAAATGTCTGCTAATGCCTGGCACACACTTTTAGCCCTGGTGTTGCTTAAGGGTACTGCTTCCAGCCATCGGGTAGCAAAATCCATGAAAGTCAGTATGTACTGCTTTCCTCTGGGTGTCTTCTTTGGAAAAGGACCCAGAATATCCACAGCTACTCGCTGAAATGGGACCTCAATTATGGGTAGTGGCTGGAGAGGGGCTTTTACCTGGTCTTGGGGCTTTCCCACTCATTGGCACACCTCACAAGACCGGACATAATTAGCAACGTCCTTGCCCATTCCCTCCCAGTGGAAGGACTTCCCCAACTGGTCTTTGGTTCTGTTCACCCCAGAATGGCCACTGGGATGATCATGGGCTAAGCTCAAGAGCTTTACCTGATACTTAGTGGGAACTACCAACTGTCTTTGAGGATGCCAGTCTTCCTGGTCCCACCAGAAAGAGTCTCCTTGTATAAAAGTCCTTGTTCTACAACAAACCGGGATCGGTTAGAAGAGCTGAGAGGCGGTGGGGTGCTCTGTGCCGCCGCCCAAGCTTTCTGAAGGCTGTCATCTGCTTCCTGCTTGGCCTGGAACTGTTCCCTTTATGCTGGAGACATCAGTTCCTCCTTGGACTGTGGACTGGGGCTTGGTCCCTCTGGAAGCGATGCAGATGCTGGGGCTGTTTCCATTGACTGTGAACCGCTGTCTGCTGGTGCACTATGTGGTATCAAAGCCTATGGCTTTGTCTTCACTACCCGCCGATCCGGCGGGTAGCAATCGGTTTTTCGGGGATCGACTTACCGCGTCTAGTGAAGACGCGGTAAAATCGATCCCTGATCGCTCTGCCGTCGACTCCGGAAATCCACCTCGGCAGGAGGCGGCAGCGGAGTCGGCGGCAGCGCGGCAGCGGTCGACTTTCCCGCGTCCTCACCGCTAGGTAAGCCGACCTAAAATACGCAACTTCAGCTACGGTATTCACGTAGCTGAAGTTGCGTATCTTAGGTCGGACCCCCGCTGCAGTGTAGACCTAGCCTCAGGCTCTGGCTGAGCCTCTTGGGTAGGGTTATCTGCTGCTTCCGGCAGTTCAGGCTCGCTGGTGCCCTCTGGCGTTGGAGTTGTAGACGGGTTTGCAAGCACTGGACTCAGTGCTGGCAATGGTTCTGGTGCTGGTCGCGTTGCTAGTTCCGGTTCTGGGACTGGCTTTGGCTGGGTCTCTGGTAACACAGACAGGGCCCTGGTGGACGGCTCAGGAACAGGGATGGGGGTGAAAGCTTGCTTAGCCTGGCTGCGGGTGACTATTCCCACCCTCTTGGCTAGCTTCACATGGTTGGCCAAGTCTTCCCCCAGCAGCATGGGGATGGGATAATTGTCATAGACTGCAAAAGTCCACATTCCTGACCAGCCCTTGTACTGGACATGCAACTTGGCTGTAGGCAAGGTTACAGACTGTGACACGAAGGGTTGAATTGTCACTGGAGCCTCCGGGTTGATGAGTTTGGGGTCCACTAGGGATTGGTGGATAGTTGACACTTGTGCCCCAGTGTCCCTCCAAGCGATAACCTTCTTTCCGCCCACTCTCAAGGTTTCCCTTCGCTCCGAGGGTATGAGAGAGGCATCTGGGTCTGGGGATCTTTGGTGTGATTGTGGTGTAATGAACTGTAATCGGCTGGGGTTCTTGGGGCAGTGAGCCTTTATATGTCCCAGTTCATTACATTTAAAACATCGCCCTGCTAAGGTATCACCGGGGCGATGTTGGTTGGTGGAGACTGGTGTGGTGGGGTGAGAAGGCGTCTGGGGTTTCCCTTGGGATGTGGGTGGGGCCTTGGGTTGTCCCCAGTGGTAAGGTTTTGTTTCGGCTTGCCCCTTCTGATATTCGCTCCAACTGCTACTAATTTTTTTCTTTTCTGCCACCTCCACCCATTTGGCTCCAATCTCCCCCGCCTCGGTTACAGTTTTGGGCTTCCTATCCAGGATGTACCTTTCTATTTCCTCAGGAACACCCTCTAAAAACTGCTCCATTTTTACTAGGGAAACCAGATCTTCCAGAGATTTAACATTTGCTCCTGATACCCAGGCATCACAATTTTTGTCAATGTGGTAGGCATGCCGGGTAAATGACACGTCTGGTTTCCACCTTAGGGCTCTGAACCGCCGACGGGCATGCTCGGGTGTTAGCCCCATTCTGAGTCTGGCCTTGTTTTTAAAAAGTTCATAACTGTTCATGTGTTCCTTAGGCATTTCAGCCGCCACCTCTGCTAAGGGTCCACTGAGCTGCGGCCTCAGCTCTACCATGTACTGGTCTGTAGTGAGGCTGTATCCAAGGCAGGCCCTTTCAAAATTTTCTAAGAAGGCCTCAGTATCATCGCCTGCCTTGTAGGTGGGGAATTTTCTGGGATGGGAAGTGGTACCTGGAGAGGGGTTGTTAGGATTGGCTGTTGTATCCGGCCTAGCCCGTGCTAATTCCAGTTCATGCTTCATCTCTTTTTCTCTCAGCTCCATCTCTTTTTCTTTCAGCTCCATAGCTCTCTTGTGGGCCTCCTCTTTGGCTTTTTCTTCTCTTTCTCTCTGTTCCATAGCTCTCTCATCAGCTTCTTTCTCGAGTTTTTTTAATTGAAGCATTCTCTGATGTTTCCTGTCATTTTCTTCTGCTTCTAGTCTGGCCAGTTCTATTTTGTTAGCTACTTCTTTGGTAGTCATTTCCCTGTTTTCTTGTGCTGGGCCACACCCCTCTGCAGTTAACTGAAACTGGGATGCACTCAGCTCAGGCTGCTGCTGAGGTAACAGAGACTTTCTAACTAGCTATTCCCGAGGAGGTAGAAAGAAAAAAAAACAATTCAGCTTGTAAATTCCTTTTACCAGTTGTTTGCTCATTGATTGAACCCTTCTCTTAACAAAGACCCTTGTTAAAAAAAGCTTAACACCTCTGCCTTCAGGCAAGGAGAGATAAGATATGCATCTACCTTCAGCTCTGCTTTCCAAGCAGCTAGAAGGGAAAAAAAATCTTACTGGCTTTTGGGTTTAAAATGATTCCCACCGCTCTGCCACCATGTCAAGGCTGCTTCCCCACTTTGAACTTTAGGGTACAAATGTGGGGGCCTGCATGAAAACTTCTAAGCTTAACTACCAGCTTAGATCTGGTCCGCTGCCACCATCCCAAAGCTAATTCCCTTCCCTGGGTAGCCTTGAGAGACCTTCATCAATTCCCTGGTGAATACAGATCCAAACCCCTTGGATCTTAAAACAAGGAGAAATTGACCCTTCCCCCCTCCTTCCTTTCACCAACTCCTGGTGAATACAGATCCAACTCCCTTGGATCTAAAAACAAGGAAAAATCATCAGGTTCTTAAAAAGAAGGCTTTTAATTAAAGAAAAAGGTAAAAATCATCTCTGTAAAATCAAGATGGAAAATAACTTTACAGGGTAATCAAACTTAAAGAGCTCAGAGGACCCCCCTCTAGCCTCAGGTTCAAAGTACAGCAAACAGAGAGAAACACTCTAGTAAAAGGTACATTTACAAGTTGAGAAAACAAAGTAAAACTAACACGCCTTGCCTGGCTGTTTACTTACAATTTTGAAATATGAGAGACTTGTTTAAAAAGATGTGGAGAACCTGGATTGATGTCTGGTCCCTCTCAGTCCCAAGAGCGAACAACCCCCAAACAAAGAGCACAAACAAAAGCCTTCCCCCCCCCCCCCAAGACTTGAAAGTATCTTGTCCCCTTATTGGTCCTTTGGGTCAGGTGTCAGCCAGGTTACCTGAGCTTCGTAACCCTTTACAGGTAAAAGGATTTTGGAGTCTCTGGCCAGGAGGGATTTTATAGTACTGTACACAGGAGAGCTGTTACCCTTCCCTTTATAGTTATGACAGGCCCTATGATAATACAAATAATAATTGCATCACTTCAACCATGGCCATTGCACCTCCACAAGAAACTCCCTTTTGCTTCCAAACAGATGAAGAAACACAACCCACGTAACATTAATGTACCTTGCACTTATAACACAATTCCTAAACTACAGCCTCATTCTTCTCCCATGGACAGATAACAGATTACCCATTTAGGGCTTGTCTTCACAGCCCCACAATGCAGACTATAGGGGTGTGAATTTCAGCAGGCGCTAAAGTACTATGCTATAACTGTTCCATGTAAATCCTGCTTGTATGAACTAAAAGGTACCTAGTTCACATGAATGTACTCCCATTTCAAAGAGGACTACATTAATGTGAACCTTTTAGTTTGCACTAGCAGGATCTACATGGAGCAGTTACAGCAGAACACTTTACTGCGTGCTGCAATTCATACCCCTGTAGTGCACACAGCAAGGCTGTTTAGACAAGTCCTTAGCCACTGTGCACCTCAACCCAGAATATATGTTAATGCTACTAAGGTTGTAGATCAGTGCCATTGTGACAGATGTAGATCACCAGAGTGCAGCAGTGCTCCCTTCCCTTGGCCACACCAAGGAGGTGAGTAGGAGAGTCTGGAGGAAAGATGCCGAGGTTTGGGAAAGTCATGGATAATTGATGCAGGGAACTGGGGTTCATAGATGGGAGGTACAATGGACAGAGGACATTAAGAGTGACGGGGAAAGGTAGAACCTTGTGTCTATTTTAAAATTTAAATGCTTAAACATTCCTGGATGCATTTCTTATGGACTTGCTTAAGTCTGCAGGAGGGAAGCTCTGCTTTGATTGGCTTCACAAGATTCGTCAGAGCATGGCTCCCCTCTATTGGAGTTCATCCACCATTCCATTTTTAACTTTTGCTGCTTGTTCAAAAAAGTTAGGAAATGTACAGACAAAAGCTTTGTTTTAAAAAAGTTAAAGCTGAAAGAATATTTCCGTGGAGTAAAGTCAGCTGGGATGATAGTGATGTGAAGGATTCTCTAGCAGTGAGGTACTGTTCATTTCTAGACATTCTAACATTTTTTTTAGGGTTTTAAATTGTCATAAAGAAAATGTAAAATTGTATGTTCACTTTGGCTAAGCTCCATCGAAACATACATTCAACCACAATTGTTTTTTAACTAGGTTTTGAGTTGGAATACTTCATTTTCAAATTAACTTTAATTTCAAATTGAAATTCCATTGTCCTAGAAATGAGCAGATGTTAAGCCTTTTATTTAAATTTGGTGATCAGTCCAATTAAGAACATACGATAAATATTTACATGAATCAACCTGTACCATAGAATCTCTATGGAGAGAAATTCCATGCTTGAATAATAAGAGTATACCAGTAGAATTATACTACTGACCATCTGACCAGAATGGTGATGGTGACTATGAAATGCTCAGATAGATTAGAGAGGCTAGAAAAAGAGAAAACCCAGTAATAATGGGGATTTCAACTATCCCCATATTGTCTGGGTACATGTCACCTGTGACAGAATATACCCCTCTCTTCACACGCTACACACTATTGTAATAATGCTTGTATAAAGTGTGCCTTGTAAGGTATCATTTGAAAACTCATAATTTGCAGGTCAGTATTGCCCTGATAAAATATGTGTGGCAACATTGTATGTGAAACTATAAGATTCTCCTGTATGGTGTTTTTAACACATGTTCCAAACCCCACAGCCCTGCCCAAACAAAAATGTCAAACAGGTCTGTTCTAAACAAAGGAGTGTTTGCTCTGCTTAATTTGCATTTAAGCAGTATAGAGTCATCAAGCAAGAAGGGAAGACAAAGGAAGTTCAAAAAGGTGAAACAGCAGGAAATAGACTTTTTTGGCTCCTGGGTCTCAAATGGAAATGTTTTTCAAGAGGGGGACTGACGCTATAAAAAGGAGGGACAAACAGCTCAATGGCCTCCCCCTTCCCCCCCCCCCCCGTCCCTGCCCATCACATTCACTGCACCTGAAGAGGCAAAGGAAGCAGTCGTTGGACTCTGGAGGAGGGGTCCTGACCTGAGTTTGGTCAGTAATCTGCTGGAGCATAGTGTGAGAAACTTTGCTTAAATCTAATATAGCCTGTTAAATTAGACATTAGTAAACATCTTATCTTTATTTTTCTTGTAACCATTTTTTACTTTTATGCTTCATTGCTTGTGTTCACTGGAAATCTCTCTCTTTGTAGTTAATAAACTTGTTTTATCTAATCCAGTGTGTTCAAATTGAAATATCTGGGTAACTCCATTTGGGGCAACAACTTGTGTGCATGTTATTCCCTTAAGGAATAATGGAGTCAATATATTTGCAGTGTCCAGGAGAGGGCTGGGCAGTACACGATATACAGTTCTAGGGGAAAATCTGAGGCTAGGAGTGTGTTGGGGTCACCCTGTGATAAACTTTAAGGCTGGTAAGAGCCAAGGTGTGGCTGGCTGGCTGCAGCACACACAGACATATCTGGAAGTGACTTACATGCTGGAGGCTGTTTGTGAGCAGAAAAACATTGTTAAGGGCACCCCAGGTTACAAGGCAGGGGTGACACAGCTACTGGATTGTAGCCTGGTATGTCACATCACCTCAGGATGCAGAGATCAAATTTCCAGACACCATTAATGACTGCTTCTTGGAGCAGCTAGTGCTAGAACCCACAGGGGGAGAGGCAATTCTTGCTTTAGTCCTAAGTGATGCACAAGATCTGGTCCAAGAGGTGAATATAGCTGAACCTCTCAGTAATAGTAACCATAATGTAATTAAATTTAATATCCTTGAATGGGGGAAAATACCAAAGAAATTCACCACAGTAGCATTTATCTTCAAAAAGGGGAATTATACAAAAATGAGGAAGCCAGTTAAATGGAAATTAAAAGGAACAGTCATGAGAGTGAAATGCCTGCAAGCTGCAAGGAAACTATTTAAAACAATGGAGGCTCAAACTAAATAAAAAACTAACAGTAAGAGGACCAAAAATGCCACTGTGGCTAAACAGCAGAGTAAAAAAGGTGGTTAAGAGGCAAAAAGGCATCCTTTAAAAATTGGAAATAAAATTCTACTGAAGGAAATAGAAAGGTGCATAAACTCTGGCAAGTCAAGTGTAAAAATATAATTAGGCAGGCCAAAAAGAATTTGAAAAGCAACTAGCAAAACACATAAAAACTAACAGCAAAATTTATTTTCAGTATGTCAGAAGCAAGAAGCCTGCCAAACAATCAGTGGGGACATTGGATGAGTAAGGTGCTAAAGGAGCACTCAAGGCAGACAAAGCATTGCAGAGACGATAAATGAATTCTTTGCATCAGTCTTAACTGCAGAGGATGTGAGGGAGATTCCCACACTTGAGCCATTTTTTTTAGGTAACGGATCTGAGGAATTGTCCCAGATTGAGGTGTCACCAGAAAAGATTTTGAAATAAATTGATAAATTAAACAGTAATAAATGCCAAAGACCAGATGGTATTCACCCAAGAGTTCTGAATGAATTCAAATGTGAAATTGCAGAACTACTAACTGTGCTATGTAACCTAACACTTAAATCAGCCTCTGCACCAGATATCTGGAGGATAGCTAATGTAATGCTGATTTTTTTTTAAAAAAGCTCAGGAGGCAATCCTGGCAATTATAGGCAGGTAAGCCTAACTTCAGTACCTGGCAAATTGGTTGAAACCAAAGTAAAGAACAGAATTATCAGACACATAGATGAACACATTTTGTTGGGGAAAGTCTGCATAGTTTTTGTAAAGGGAAATCATGCCTCACCAATCTACTAGAATTCTTTGAGGATGTCAACAAGCATATGGACAAGGGTGATCCAGTGGACATAGTGTACTTGGACTTTCAGAAAGCCTTTGATAAGGTCCCACACCAGAGGCTCTTTAGCAAAGTAAGCAGTCATGGGATAAGATGGAAGGTCCCCTCATGTATCAGTAACTGGTTAAAAGAAAGGAAACAAAGGGTAGGAATAAATGGTCAGTTTTCATAATGGAAAGTGGTAAACAGCAGGATTCCCCCAAGGATCTGTACCTGAACAGTGCTGTTCAACATAGTCGTAAATGATCTGAAAAAGGGGGTTAAACAGAGAGGTGACAAACTTTGCAGATGATATTAAATTACCGTATATACTCATTCATAAGCCGAATATTTTTGGTAAATAAGTGACGCATCAAAGAGTGGGGGTCGGCTTATAAACAGGTCTACACCAAAATTTGATGATTTTAAACTTTATGGAATCATTGAATTGAATATTTAATACATTGTCATTTTGTTTACCTGGAGCGTCTGCAGGCATGGAGCCTCTCAGCTCCCTGTGGCTGCGGTTCGCCGTTCCCAACTAATGGGAGCTGCAGGAAGTGGCGCCACTTCCCTCAGTTCCCATTGGCTGGGAACGGTGAACCGCGGCCACAGGGAGCTGAGGGGCTCTATGCCTGCAGACGCTTCAAGTAAACAAAATGTCCCAACCCACCAGGGACTTACCCTGACGGGCCGGGAGCCAAAGTTTTCCAACCCCTGAAATATAGGGTCAGCTTATGAAAGTTTCATATAGTTTTTGCTATTTTTACCTATCCATTTTGGGGGGTCGGCTTATAAACGAACAGGCTAATGAACGAGTATATACGGTACTCAAGATATTTAAGTACAAAGGTGACTGTGAGGAGTTGAAAAGGGATCTCACAAAACTGGGTGACTGGGCAACAAAATGGCAGATAAAAATCAGTATTGATAAATGCAAAGTAATGCACATTGGAAAACATAATCCCAACTATACATACAAAATGGAGTCTAAATTAGCTGTTACCATTCAAGAAAGAGCTTGGAGTCATTGTGGATAGTTCTCTGAAAACATCTGCTCAGTGTGCTTTGGCAGTCTAAAAAAAGCCAAAATATTAGGAAACTTTAGGAAAGGATAGATAAGGCACAGAATAATATAATGCCATTATATAAATCCATTGTATGCCCACACCTTTAATACTGTATGCAGTTCTGGTCACCCCATCTCATAAAAGATATATTAGAATTGGAAAAGTTCAGAGAAGCGCAACAAAAGTGATTAGAGTAGGGAATATCTTCCATATGAGTAGAGATTAAAAATATTGGTACTGTTCAGTTTAAAAAAGAGGTGACTGAGGGGAGATATGATAGAAGTCTATAAAATCATGAATGGTGTGGAACAAGTGAATAGGGAAGTGTTAGTCACCCCTAATATAACATAAGAAACAGGGGGTCACCCAAGGAAATTAATAGGTAGCAGGTTTGAAACAAACAAAAGGAAGTATTTATTTATACTTCGCACAGCCAACCTGTGGAATGTGTTACCAGGGGATGTTGTGAAGGCCAAAAGTATAGCTGGGTTCAGTAAATAATTAGATAGGTTCATCGATGGCTATTAGCAAGATGACCAGGGACGCAACCTCATGGTCTGGGTATCTCTGAACCTCTGACTACCAGAAAGCTGGTACTGGATGACAGGGGATGGATCACTCGATAATTTCCTTGTTCTGTTCAATCAACCTGACATTGGCCACTGCCAGAAGACCATTGGTCTTACTCAGTCTGGCCATTTTTATGTAGATATGAGCATATATTTTATTTAAATTGAGTGATCAGTTATTCAGTTTTGAATTCTTGTGTTCCCATGAAACATTTAGGCTCCTCAGGGAATGGACCACTAAAGTAGTTGAATTTTTTATAGCATTATACTTCATATGCAGTCTAATTTATGATCTCTGTTTAGCAAAATTACTGATGCATGTTGTAGATGTTACTGGGACAACTTTGGATTAGAGTGAAGTCAGTGGAACTTTATTTTTTGTCCTTTGAGAGGATTTTGCTACAATTTACCATAAATTGTTCTGACAGTGAGTGGATGGCAAAGGTTTCAGGATAAAAACTGTAAGCTGCTTTGGGAAATAAGATCCTCTGGGAGCAAAGAAGCTACTGTATTAGTTTACCCTCAAAGGCTGATGCAAGTTGTTTGGTTTCAGATGACTACTGGGGAGAACATTGTCCAGTTAACAGAACATTCTAAAGAAGGGCAGGTAGTCTATTGCAACACTCTTATGTCCTCAGCTATGGAGAGGAATGGTTTTCCCAGTTTCATCCTGTCGGATCACTAAAGCATAGTGGTGACCTGTGTCAGATGAAGCAGGAAGAAAGATGGTTCTGGAGGACCAGTGGTGGAAGTCAGATGGTAATTCTCACTAGTTATAGTATAACGAATTTTGAAAACTTATGACTTGCTTTATTGAGGTGAAAAAAAGCTTTCTTTGTCTACACCACTGCATGCCATAACATCACCCTTATATTATTGATTAAGTTCAATTAAGTTAAGAAGGGAAATAAATCCTGTTTAAAAGAAGAAACTAAGGCCCCAGACCACCTGCAAATATTCACACGCAGATAACTTTCTGTCATATCCCTGTCTGAATTGTTGGCAGGGACTGAGCCTGGGATTTATTTATCTAAAAATATGAGACTCTACTGTCTGAGCTAGAGAAACAGGTGCATTAGATTGGAGACAAACCTCTATATATGGTCTAACTACTAGAGGGGGACGAAGGGGCACCTTATCAAATGGGGTTACATTTACATATGTAACTTTGTGTACTGCCCGTGAACTCAGTGAAACTACCTAATGTATGTAAAGTTATGCACATATGTAAGGTTTTGTAGAAGAAGGGCCTAATTGATCTGTGGTTGTTACTGGGACAAAGGAAACAGCTCAGAAAACAAACAAACAAATTCTGAGCCTATTTTAATAGAAAAAAAATGAATAACATGAACTGACCTGGCATTACATAATGTCTGAGAGAGTGTCAATTTGTTGTTTCTTTCTTTTTACATACAGTATAAACCAGTCTTAATTTCTATAGCATATTTAATAATAAAGGCCATTCAAAATACTTTCACTCATCCCAACCTGCACTTCGGGGTGAAAGCTGCTTTGTTTTGTTCCAGGAACTGGCAATTGTAGCCCCTCCTGATTGGCACAACCACCAATGGAAGTGAGCTTTGTGTCAGTCAGTGTGCCTTACTGCATGTAAACGGAACAAAGGCAGCTGCTTGTGGAGTGTATGCTGTGCATTTGGCTCCAGCAGGAAGGTGATAAAGAGGCAGAGAATGTAGGGTGACCAGATGTCCCGATTTTATAGGGACAGTCCCGATTTTTGTCTCTTTTTCTTGTATAGGCTCCTATTACCCTCCACTCCCGTCACAATTTTTCACACTTGCTGTCTGGGCACCCTAAGAGAATGTGATTATTGAAGCACAAGTAGGAGAGATGGGAGAGTATTTTATTAAACAATTGCATATAGCTTCTTTAAATGGCTTTTCTGGTGGACACAAAAATGAAGAGTGACTTTGTAGACTGCATTGGAAAAACAAAGATGATTCAATGAGCAATTGGATTGTAGGGAGAGGAGAATGAACACATTTTTCTGGGGAAAAAATTTGCACACAATAACCACCTTATGGAGTTCTATTCAGGGCCTAATCCTGCTTGAACTGAAGTCAATAATAAAGCTTCCTTTATCTTAAGGGGGCTCAAGATTGAGCTTCTGATGTAAGAACAATACATTTTCCTTTTGTTCTCTTTATTTTGATCTTTAAAAGAAACAAAGTATAAAAAATAGCTGCATTATTTCAGGGCCAAATTCTCTCTTAGTGCAAACTGGCTCAGCTCCATTGAAGTCTGTGGCACTGCACCAATTTACACCATCACAAAACTTGCCTCCCTGCTATCACATGAAATTTCAAATGACATGAAAGATATGTATATAGATGAAGACGTATGTCATCAAAACAAAAATGATAAACCAGAGAGTAATGCTTAAGGGATAAACGACATTCTAAAGTAAAGTTTCGAAAGATAAAATCCTATCCAAAATAATCTTGGATCTAAAGAACAGCTGAGGGACTAAACTTTCCTTTATAGATATTGAAAGCTAGTCAGATCTACATGTTATGATGTTTTAAATACAGTGTGCAAACTATTTTTGGATGACATAGCATAGTCTTAAAATAAATGAACACAACATGGAATGATGCATTTGCCCTTCTTTGCTTTTCAGCTTGGACTGAAATGTGAGTGTGTGCTAATAATTAGAGATGAGGGGCCAGATCTTCAGCTGAGTTCAGCTGGCTAAGCATCTTTGACATCAATGGAGCTACTCTTATGTATGCTAGCTAAGGAGTTGCTGTGGGATAAAGAGCAGGTGGTCAGCTCAAAATCCAGGTCTAGACAAGGATTAGGCTATGCATTCAGGGGTTCAGTGCTGCTTCAGGACAAGGATTCAGGCTCAGCCCCTTACAGCTTGGGTTCCTGTGAGGTCAGGTTCAGGTCTAGGGCTGGAATCTTGGTTTTCATAGAATACACATACATGATTCTGCTGTTAATACTTCCCTAGTAATTACCAAGAGTAAGGGCATGTCTACACTTACCTACGGAGCGATCGATCCAGTAGGGGTCGATTTATTGCATCTAGTGAAGACGCGATAAATCGACCACTGAGTGCTCTCCCATCGACTCCGGTACTCCACCAGAGCGAGAGGTGCAGACGAAGTCGACGGGGAAGCATTAGCAGTCGACTTACCGCAGTGAAGACACCGCCGTAAGTAAATTTAAGTACGTCGACTTCAGCTACGCTATTCATGTAGCTGAAGTTGCATAACTTAGATCGATCTCCCCCCCCCCCAGTGTACACCAAGTCTAAGTAACATTTAAAAAAAAAAACAAGTCTACTAAAGTCTAAGGAGGAAACCCAGTTTGAGGGGAAACTGCTGTGCTGACAACTATCAAATAAAGTGCACTGGCAATGTTTAGAAAAAAATCAGAAATTCCTCTCTATGATTATACATTGAAAGACAAAATGGTATCTCTCTCCCTACTGCCATCTAAGATACACCCTGGGGTTATATATTGTAGACAAGATTGTACTTGTATGTTTGGGGCTTCATAGCTGTACAAACTTTTGACTCATACACTTGTGGTGCACAGTTTATAATCCAGCTCCTTGATATTCCATCACTAGTGACTCATAAAAATTTAACAAGGAAAGCTTTTAATGTGATGCATTTTTAAAAAAAAGCTAAGAGCAAGCAAGCATTTCTTTGGATGACAGCAATTTTAATGGACAAGTGGATGAAGCCCACTTCAAATCAAAATTCACAGTAATTATTTCATCTGACCTCATAATCCTGTAGGAGTTTTTAAAATCACAGTATGTTCCCCTTCCCCATGTTGTTCAGAAGTTTTCTGATGGAGAGGAATCTTAGTATCTTACAGCACCCCTTTTCATCATACACTGTAGCTACATAATTGACTTTCTCCCCTGGAATGGCAGCTCTTCACAAAAGAGAAAATGCAATACGATGTAACTAAAATATACAATTCAAGAGTGCGCTTGCATTTCATCACAGCTAGTGCAAGTTCAACTATACATTGCATCTCTTATTTATGCAATAGTTTGACTTCAGTCCTGCTAGTAGTGAGGTCTATAATAAATAAATACATAAATAAATAAACAAGCAAACAAACCTCAGGCTAAAACTTCTTCTTTCACTTTTATATTTTCTATGTAGACTTGCTACCATCTTGCTGGAAACTAACAGATACAATCCTGGGATGTTGCCTAGAAAAAGTTTTCTGTCAGACACCCACGGACATCCCACTACTCATTTCTTTAATGCAGATGTTTTCTCTGCAGCTGGGCTCTTGGAAGTGTCACTCTTCATTCCCAAAGATATTGATTTTCTGCTACCCAGACCTGTTATGTGGCAGATAGCATTAAATACATCAGTGGCTAAACACCAGAAAAATGAGTTAATTTTGTTGACTGTCGTAGCAGGTACACTAGAGCTTCATTGACTTAACACTAGTGTGAGGGAACATATAGGTCTGGTTAATACAACAAGCCTTTACAGTGGTTGTTCCTGGTTAGCCACAATATTGGCTGACACAAACTGGAGGCAGTAGCTGAAAAAGATAACCAGGAAAATATGGGTAAATTAATACAAGTAAGTATATACTTTATCCCCACAGAAAAATTGTAGAGATGTCTGTGACCACCTCTGTATGACTACAGCCTCAGATAAAACCATATGAAAACATGGCAACAAGTCTAAAACCATTGTACACCATAGGCATGATTCTCTGCTCTTAATCTGGTGCAAGTCAGAAGTGACTCCACTTAAATCAAGAGGATTTACCCAAGTGTAAGTATATGCAGAGCTGGTACTCATTAGCCCTGTCACTCATGAAAAAGGTTTCTATACATTATATTTTTAAAAATTCTCTTATCAGAAATTCATAGATTCATAGTTTCCAAGGACAGAAGGACCATTATGATCATCTAATACAACACAGGCCAAAGAACTTCCTCAAAACAATTTCATTTGAAATACAGCATATCTTTCTTTCTTTTATTTTTTTTAAATCAATCTTGATTTAAAAATTTCCAGTGATAGAGAATCCACCATGACCCTTGGTCAATTATTCCAATGATTAACTACCATGACCGTTAAAAATATGTGCCTTATTTCTAGTCTGAATCTGTCTAACTTCAACTTCCAGCCATTGGGTTCTGTTATAACTTGCTCTGTTAGACTGAAGAGACCATTATCAAATAGTTGTTCCCCATGTAGGCTCTTACAGACTGTGATCAAGTCACCCCTTAACCTTCTCTTTGTTAAGCTAAATAGATTGAGCTCTTTGAATCTATAAGGCATGTTTCTAACCCTTTAATCATTCTCATGTCTCTTTGAACCCTCTCCAATTTATCAATATCCTTCTGGAATTGTGAACATGAGAACTGGACACAATGTTCCATCAATGGTTGCACCAATGCCATATAACCTCTCTACTCCTACTCAAGATTCCCCTGTTTAGGCATCCAATGATTGCATTATTCCTTTTGGCCATAGCATCATACCGTGAGCTCACGTTCAGATGATTATCCACCATAACCCCCAAATATTTTTCAGAGTCACTGCTTTCCAGGATAGAATCTCCCATCCTTAAGAATGGCCTACATTCTTTGTTCTTAGATGTATGCTGTAGGCGTGTGTGGCTGTCCCTCACCATCAATCACCATGGGAGGCTATGCCTCCTTGCTGGCACACACCTTTAAGGGTGATCTCAACATGGAGGAATTAGCTGCTTCTAGTGTTCAGGCCTTCAGGCCAGACAGAACAGTAAAAAGTCCAGGAGCCCAGGCCCTCATGCAGGGTGGAACACCAAACAGTCAGGGGCTCTGACCTGGACAGAACAGCAAAAGGGTGAGCCCAGTCCCTCAGTCAGGGCAGGACAGCAAGAAGTCAGGGGTTCTGACCTGCAGTCAGGGCAGAGCAAGGAAAGGGTCTATCATCCTGGCTCTGGCGGACAGTAGAGAGTGCAGGACTCCTGGCCTAGGGAGGGGATAGTGGAACCCAGGCCCAACCGACTCCACCGGGTCCCAGCACTGGGCCCTAACAGTGGTGGAGTGTTCCACCACTGGGGTCAGCGAGGAGTCCAGCCACAATACGCTGACCTATCTGCAGGCAGACACGCAGCCAGACTACAATCAGCTGTCCCTGGGCTAATTCCAACATCCTGGGGTTTGGTATCTCCGTACTGTGGGTGTCCTTCATCTCCCCAGGATCAGTGGTCAGCGGTAGCCCCAGCAGCTTGTTGGCGTCTCGGTCAGCCAGTGGCCCTGGGAGCTCTGGACAGTCCTCAGGCAGCAGCCCAGCAGCTCCTTGATGTCTCAGTTGGGAGGCGGCCTTGGGAGCTCTGGCCAGACCTCAGTACAGTGGGGGTCCTCTGCGGGCTCCAGCAGCAGGCAGGATGCGTCTGTCTCCCTTGGTGGCTCCCACGCAACTGAGCTTCAGGGCCCGCCTTTTTCCTTTTCCTGTCCTGCCCTTCCACTTCTGGCGGGGCGGGCTGGGCTTACCTGGGTCTGCCTAATAGGGGCGGGCAGCAGCCGTCCCTCACAGTCAATCTCCGAGGGAGGCCATGCCTCCTCGCTACACATGCATTTACATTTAGCTGTATTAAAACACATTTTGTTTGCTTATGCCCAGCTTACCAAGCAATCCAGATCACTGTGCATCAGTGACCTGTCCTCTTCATTATTTACCACTCCCCCCAAATTTGTGTCATCTGCAAACGTTATCAGGATAGTGTTATGTTTTCTTCCAGGTCATTGATAAAAATGTTAAAAAGAATAGACTAAACCTATCTGTGCAAGACCCCACTAATAGCTTGCCCTCTCAATGATGACTTCCCGTTTACAATTACATTGAAACCTATTAGTTAGTCAGTTTTTAATCTATTTAATCTACACCATATTAATAAGACTTTGGGTCAAATTCTTAGCTGGTGTAAATTAATGTAATAATACCTAGATCTTATAAGGCTCTTTTCAGCCATAGATCACACAGCACTTTCAAAAGGAGGTCATTATTATTAGCCCATTTTACAGATGGGGAAACCGAGGCACAGACAAGTGGCATGACTTGCCCAGGGTCACCCAGCAGGCCAGTGGTAGAGCTGGGAATAGTACCATGTTTCCTTAATCCCAGTAGCTCTAGTGAAGTTAATGGATATTACATCTTTTATAAAGCAAGGCCCAAAATGTTCAAAGTTTGCAAACATTCAGCTAAATCCTGGAGACCTTGCTGAGATGAAACTCGCACTAAAGTAAAAAACACTTTATTGAACAACAACATCAGAGATATTTATGATTGCCACCTGTCAGGTATTCATTTTAACAGGCAGGAATTTTATCTCCCAGACCAGGAAGTTGGCTTATGTCTCATGGGCACAGCAGGCATAATTGTTTTCTCTTTTCATATGTCTGCTTTTGTTGTTGTCGCATCAGTTTGTAGATATCATTTCTGAAAATGTTAGCCATGCCAGGCTCCAAACTTCCTTTTGCATTTGCTAGCTACACTTGCAAACACATAATAAATATATTTTAAATGGAATGAAGGAAGATTTCTAAAATTTTCCTTACATTTTAAAAATAAATGTCACATTACCTATATTTTTGCTTGCGAACAAGTTGGATTTGATATCTTTAGGTTTGCATCATCACACTGGTGTTTAAGTATCTGGCCTATTAGGGCTTGAGATTTTCAAAATTGCTCAGCACCCAGCAGCTTCCATTTGGATGCTTCTGGCTAGATTTCTAAAAATGTCTCTGACTCTCTGATCTTGGACAATACAGGCTGCTTTGCCATATCTCCTCATCCAGCCTATTAGCTCTACCTCACTGTCAAGTGTACCTTTCTTCCTGAGCCTTATGCTGATAGCATATGTCCTTGTGGGATGTCCCGCATATCTATCTCTCCTCTGTACTGAGCTTTTCAATAGCAGTTAGATGACTAACTTGCAGCTAAATTTAACTACCATTTGTGCTTTGGAAAAATTCCCCCATCATGTTTTTGCTCTTGAGGATTTAAGTGTCCTCATCAGCATCTAACTCCTCATTAAGCATCCTTGTACAATGAGCACAAAGATTAGGCTTCATCCACATAATTACATTTCTACCAGTACACGATCCTCCATATTGTATGTTCCAATTTTTTGTTCTTCCATGCTAAGGGACATCCCTTTTGTTGCATACAGGATAGATCAGAATGTAACTGCTCATATCAAGGGCTGAAGTGAATTTGCAATCAATAGTTTTATATTAGAATTTCTTATCCCAAAGTCTAGCCACTCTTGGGGCAATTAATGCTTATTGGCTACCAAAGTCTTGTCACTTTAGTACCATTTCTGCTTTCAACTTTCTTAAGACCTTTGGTTTGCTACTACAACCTGGTTTTTTGTCATCACACAGTTCATTTGCTATTCAGGAAATGTAATAAAACATAAGGAGAGTTGGACATTTTAAGCAGGAGAATCTTCCTATTGCAAAGTATACCTGAGGCATCAAAAGAGTACGCAACTCTGTGTCCTACTGGTTCCCTCTTTCCTTGTTGGCCATAGAGAAATTAGGTAGGGGTTTATCAGCCGACTAAACTGAAGATTCTTGAAAGACCCAAGGAGAAGGGAATCAGGAGTTGGACTTAGAGAAAAGTAGATCGCTTGAGTTAGTAGCTGACCAGTGGCACAGATGTGCATGCCTATGGAAAAGTGTAGCTATGTATACATATTATATAGGAAAGGTAGAACAAAAACTTAATGAGGGTTTCTCCCCAAGCCAACAAATTTGTTATGCTGATTTTGGGCACACTCGTTAAGATGACCAGATAACCAATGTCAAGAATATTTAGCAATATATATTTTAGTGATGAAAGTCTGAAGACAGACTTCTTTTTAGACTGTATTGTATCACAACTTGTCTAGTGTCTAAAAAGAAATAACGTAGAGAATGATAATCCCGATGATTATATGGTAGTTTCATTTTTAACTTATAAGGCACTTCAGTGGTATGAAGTATTGTTTCGTGACCCTGTGCAGTTTCACAGATGTCCTGGCTATATTACATTTCCACATAATTGAAATTAAACATTAATGTAGTGCATCACTTTCATTTTACATAACTCATTGGCACTCTTCTCCCACTTAGAATTTGATGTACATCTTGTCTTAGGAAAGCAAAGAAAAGTTAACATTTCCCCAAATGACCAGAGAAAGAAGAAAAAAAGAGACTACATTGCAAGTATTTTTTCTTCAGAATGTTTCGAAATCTTGGGACAATTAGGCTTGTGGATTAAAATGGCCCAAAGGCAGCTTTAACCTGTGTGATTAACACATATGTAACTCACTGACAATGTCAGCCATTAGAGGGGTTATATTTTCACATGGATGAACTGTTCTTGAACAATTTCTCCAGCAAATCAGACGCACACACACAAAAAAAGATTGTTCCTTCAGCCACAACTGTGGCGGGTTTTTGTTTGTTTGTTTTTTCCATGTTGCCAAGATAATCGTATTAGCCATTCTTGTTTTAGTTTTTTTCATTGATTGTCCTCTGCTGGACAAGCTGAAGATCTAGAAGGAACTCTTATCCTATTTGCTAATGAAGTGTACTGTCATCAGGAGCAAAGGATGTACTATATGCATGAGAAGGGGAGGTTTTGGTATCAGAAATAGCAGTATTTGGAACATCAGCATAGGAACATATCAGACAATTTTACCTATCATCATATGAATACGTATAAGCAAGCCCTAAACTTGTTGTGCTCTATAGGCCTGATCCAAAGCTCATTGAAGTCAAGGGGAATTTTTGATCATGAGCCCTGGCCAGGGAAGCACTGTTTGGAGGGTTATCCATTCTCCTTTCCCAAACAATTATTTGGACTTGCACTGGGGTTGTACTTTGAAGCAACTTATTGACTCCTCCTTCCCCAGTAGACATGATTCCTCTGCCACGCCTATTGATCAGTGAGAAGAAAAGATACGTTTTATGGCTAAGAACACAGTCATACTCAAGCTCCACTTGAGACGATTACAGCTCACACAGACTGCTCTCTGGCCATCCCTCTTCCAGAGATGAAACAGCTTTCTATAATCTTCTCAGTAGATTTCCATATACCGGGGGGGGGGGGGGGGAGGAGTTCTCAAAGACCCTTCTTTTAGGTCCCACACTTCTATGACCCCTCAATAATATTTCAATAGTTTGCAAATTAGCCTGAGTTTTCATGTGGATACTCAGAATGCAACCCTTTATCTCTACTTTATATCTGCTATTACCCTATCTCACTGAATTCCCCAGACCTAGATATCAAATACAAAAAAAATTGTGAAAGCATTTTTATTGGTTTGGGACTGTGTCTCATAAATGTGTAATATGTGAACAAACATAACAATAAAACTAGCCTTTGCTACATTCTTTTTGTTGCTGAATTACCCTTTACAGAAACTGACAGACGAGAAGTTGAGACTCAATTCTTTTTTCTTTGACACTTTAACTACACTCCCACATTCTCAAAAGAAAAAAAAATTCCACCCCTTTATGTACCCCTCAATATAGGATATGACCAAGAACAGCATCATAGACCTGGGCAGCTACAAGTGCTCCAGTGGGTACCAAAAAAGTTCCCAGAGAGAAGGCCTGATTCTTGTTTACACTTTTAGGGAAGGAATCCAGGAGTGGTCTCTGTATGTCACAAAGACGGAGTGCCTCATTTCTGTCCACACACAGGCCGATTTCCAGAAGCAGAATACCCAGCAGTGTAGAGCTTTTTAAAGTCATGGATTTTCCTTGAATTGAGCAAATAAGGATAACTTTCCTTGTTGTAAATATGCACAGACTGAGACCTTTCAGAAAGTCAGTAACAGATGTTAAATTCCTGAGAAACACATACAAGGGATCAAGAAGCACTGTAGTGCTGCTAAACCATCTTATCAGGGATGAAATTATCTTATACCAGAAAACATCAGTTAAGGGAGAGGGATACCAGAAGCGATACCATTTTGCTGCCTTGCATTTAGGATGTGGGAGAGGAGTCAAGAAAATATTTATTTCTTAGGGTGAGGGAATTATACATTTATAAATATACATCAGTTATCTTATACTGAGTCTCATAAAGGAAATGTCTACACTGAGTGCTAGGGTGTGGTTCCTATTATGTGTACACATACTCGTGCTAGATTGCTGAGAGCTAGTGCAAGTATAAATAGTTGTATAGCCGCTGGTACCATGGGCTGAGTACATAGTCATGTGGTTCAGGCAGGTTTGTACCATACCCACCATACCCACCACTACCTGTGCAACCAGTGGCTACACATCTGTCTCACTGAGTGAGCTCAAGTACGCATATGTGAGCTGGGAATCACATCGCTAGTACACTGTGTAGACATAGCCAAAGATTGCATTAGAAACATTTTTGTATTCCTTTTGAGCCAGGTCGTTCCCTGCTCACTGACATTTAGTACCTTACTCCAAATATCCACTGACTTCAATAGCACTACTCAGAGAAAAAAATGCTACTTGGCATGAACAATGGTAGCAGAATATGGTCATTGACCATTCATCTCCATTTTTCCTCTTGTAGTTACCTCCTTCCCACATTATTTTCACCTTTGCTCCTTCAATGAGCTATCTATACTGATTAAAGTTTTAAGTAACATACAGTTTGCCACCCTGCATTAGCCAGGTATAAATATTATCTTCTATAGAGGTGACTGTGAAATGTATTTCACATAACTCTAATTACTTATTTGTCATATCTGAGCACTTTAATGGATTTGTCCTCACAACACTCTATAAGAGATTATTATTTTCATGTCCATTTAACCTATGGGGAAAATAAGACATTGAGAGATTAAAGGGCCAGAGTCTGCAAGGCCCTTATGCAGGTGTAGAGTGGGGAGAGAAAACATTCATGTCCTTGGCTTGAGAAACCCACATAAGGGCCAGGGAGTAGTACACCCCTTGTGCTTGGGGGAGAGCTGGGATTGTTCCTGTACTATATCCCTGGTGGAGCCTGCATCCTAAAGAGGTGGGCCACGGTCCTGCTTCTCCCTCACCAGATCTGGCCAGCCACGCAGCAGGAAGTGAACTGCAGTTTTTGAAGAGGTCTGGTAGAGGGTGTGCAGGTACCTGGTGGCTCTCCAGAATAGGACAGTTCCACACAGCCCAAGACCATGGCAAAACTGAGCCCTGTGGCAAGGCACCTTCTCGGTCTCACCAGCCTCAGCTGCTTTTTGCCTTGGTGAGACGGGTTTGGGGTAAAACAGTCCTTCTTGGCTGCACAGGGGCAGTCCGTCCTTCTCTCAGCCAGTGTTTTGGGCTTGTTTTTCTCCCTTATGGGAGGAAATACAGCTTCCCCTCCTGCAGAGGCTTGCTCCTTTGCTGCTACTCGCCTACTGGTAGCTTGACTCCTTCCCTCTCTCTCTCTCTCCCCCCCGTCTCCCAACAGGGGAGGGTTTAAAAAGGTCTCAGGCAGCCCTTAGTTGTAATCTGCTGATCCTAACTGATCTCTGGTGACCCCTTCTCAGCTGAACCTGATTGACCTGTAGTCACCCCTCCTCAGTTGATAGGGAGGAGGGCCCTTTAACCTTCTGGGACTGTTTTCTAACCTCTCCCCCCTTTCAGCCGTCTGTCCTGAGTTTATCACATATCTCCCCACTCCCCCACCCTGCTCAACACTACGGGGTTGGGCTACTTGGGTCGGCAAACAGTGCACCCTCGACAGGCCATCAGTGTTGCCATGCTTGATTCTGGACCTATATTGTACTCTGAAGTGGAAGGGTTGAAGCGACAGGAACCAACTTGTTACTCTTCCATTTCTTTCTTTGCTTTGGTGCATCCACTTCAGAAGGGCATGATCCGTGACGAGGGTAAACCTCCATCTGAGTAGGTAGTAGCGAAGGCTTTCAACGGCCCACTTTACTGCCAGGCATTTCCTTCTCTACTACGGCATATTTTTGTTCTCTGGGCAGGAGTTTCCTACTGAGGAACAGGACTGGGTGTTCTTCTTCTCCGACCATTTGCAAAAGAACCACTCCCAACCCAACCTCAGAGGCATCGGTTTGTAAGATAAACTCCTTCTCAAAGTCTGGAGCTACCAGCACTGGGCCGGTGCAGAGGGTGGTCCACAGATCTCAAAAGCCTCCTCAGCAGCGCTGGTCCATCTTACTATGTCTGGGCCACGGGCTTTTGTTAGGTTAGTTAATGGGCATGTCCTGGTAGCAAAGTGGAGATGAACCGCCTATAGTATCCAACTAGTCCCAGGAATGCTCTGACCTGTTTCTTCCGGACTGGTCGGGGCCAATTCTGTATTGCCCCTAACTTATTCAGCTGGAGCTTCACCATGCCCCACCCCATGATATACCAGAGGCATTTGGCTTCTGCTAGCCCAATCGCGGATTTGGAGGGATTTGCAGTCAGCCCCACCTTCTTTAGGGTGTCCAGGACTGCTTCCACCTTCTCCAAGTACGTCTCTCAGTCTGGGCTATGTATAATGATGTTGTTGAGATAGGCATCCGCATACTTGCCATGTGGACGCAACAGCTTATCCATACATTGTTGGAAAGTTGCGGGAGCCCCATGTAAGCCAAAAGGGAGGACAGTGTTCTGGTTCAGTCCCTCTGGAGTTGAAAAGGCCATCTTCTCTTTGTTGGCCTTGGCCAGGGGAATTTGCCAATAACCATTTGTTAGGTCAAGGGTGGACAAAAATCGTGCTTTTCCCAATCGGTCAATTAGCTCATCTATCTGGGGTATAGGGTACACATCAAATTGGGACAATTCATTCAGTTTCCGGAAGTTGTTGCAGAACCTCATACTGCCATCGGGCTTAGGTACTAGGACAACCGTACTGGACCATTGGCTATGAGACTCTTCAATGACTCCTAACTTTAGCATTTTCCTGACTTCTGTCTTGATCTCTTCTCTTTTCGCCTCCGGGATCCAGTATGGCTTGACATTCACCTTCACTCCAGGCTCTGTGAGGATGTGATGGTGAACCTTGGTAGTCCTACCTGGCTTTTCCGAGAATACGTCCTGGTTGAATTTGATCATGTTGATCAATGCAGTTCATTGGTCAGGGGTCAATTCCAGGGATATTCCCACTTGGCCGTGCCAGTTGCTCTCGGGGGGGGGGGGGGGTGGCAACCTTAGAGTGACCACATGAGCTTCTCTGTCTTGCCAAGGTTTCAACAGGTTTATATAATAGATCTGTTCCTGCTTCCGGTGACCAGGCTGTCAGACCTTATAGTCGACCTCTCCAATGGCTTCTATTATCACGTATGGTCCCAGCCACCTGGCCAGAAGCTTACTATGCGCTGTGGGTACAAGCACCATTACCCAATCTCCCACCTGGAATTTTCGGATCATCGCTTGGCGATTGTAGTATGTCTGTTGGGCCCCTTACGCCCTCTCCATGTGTTCCTGCACTATGGCGGTGACTTGGGCTATCCTGTCTTTCAACTGCAACACATGCTCGATGATGTTCCTCCCTAGGTTCGGCTGTTCTTCCCAACCCTCTTTGGCAATGTCCAGTATGCCACAGGGGTGGCGACCATATAACAGCTCGAATGCGGAAAACCCAGTTTAAGTCTGAGGAACCTCCCTTATAGCAAACATTAGGTACAGCAGCAGGGCGTCCGAGTTCTTCCCATCCTGGCTCACCACCTTCTGTATCATGTTCTTTAATGTTCTATTAAAGCGTTCGACAAGGCCATTGGTCTGCAGATGATAGACTGATGTTCTTATGGTCCGTATGTGGAACATTGCACACAAATCCTTCATTAATTTAGACAAAAAGGGGGTTCCTTGATCTGTCAGGATCCCTTTGGGTATCCCTACTCTAGAGAAAATTTGGATTAATTCCATAGCTATAGTCTTGGACAGGGTGTTTCATAGGGGGTAAGGCCTCGGAGTATCGGGTGGCCTAATCTAGCACAACCAGTATGTGCTGATGGCCCTGGGCTGACTTCTCCAGTAGGCCTACTAGGTCCATAGCTATCTGCTCGAATGGGACTTCAATAATCGGCAGCGGTTCCAAAGGGGCCCTTAAGTGTGTTCAGGGGCCATGTAATTGACATTCAGGACAGGAGGCACAATATCCTCAGACCACCGCATAAATTCCGGGCCAAAAACACCTCTGTAGAATTTGATCGAGGGTTTTATCTACCCCTAGATGCCCTTCGAACAGATGGCTGTGGGCTAGATCCACCATGCCCCTCTGATGCTTCTCCGGTACAAAGAGCTGTTCCATGACTTGTTCTTGGATTTGGACTACTCTGTATAGCAGATTAATTAGAGCACCTGAAGCCAATCAGAGCACCTGAAGCCAGTCACCTGATAAAAAAACCTGCTTCAATAAGACAGGGGAAGGAGTTGAAGCAGAGTGGTTTGGTGTTGGAGCAGAGAGCAGTTTGAAGGAGTTGAAGCAGCGTGGGTTGGTGTTGGAGCAGAGAGCAGTTTGGAGGAATTGAAGCAGAGTGGTTTGGTGTTGGAGCAGAGAGCAGTTTGAAGGAAAGCAGTTTGGAGAAGTGCTGTGGTGGGCCAGAAGACCAAGACCCTAGGTAAAGGAAAACCCAGCTTGTGCAGAGCAGAGGTACTCCACAGAGACAAGTGGTTGGGAGGAACTTGGCCCAAGCAGAGAAAGGGCAAGAAGCCTCACAACTGAAAGGCCGGAGAGGGAAGTAGCCCAGGGGAAGGAATTGCTAGTTCAAGTGGTTTGTCGCTATCCCTAGGGCCCTTGGGCTGGGACCCGGAGTAGAGGGCGGGCCCGGGTCCCTCCCTCTCCACTCCCCTTCTCTGGGACACTAGTGGGACAGTTGATACCCCAGATCAGGGGCGAGAAATGGTGCCCTGAACCCCTCCCCCCCAAGAGGAGAAAGTGCGGGACCCATCAGAATAGTGCTGGCAATTTGCCACACTTTCTTCTGACTCCTCTCCGGCAAGTAGGTTGCCAAACCCTGGGAAGTCTCGTCCTATGAGGACTGGATATGGGAGCTTCGGGACTACCCCACCGTCACCTTAGTGGGGTTTCCCAGGGCTTCTATTTTTACCGGGATGGTCAGATAGTAGTTGACATCCCCGTGTACACAGGATATTCCTGTGTGCTTGGCCCAGGATAGTTGGTCTTACCCAACTAGTTTTCCCGAGACTGGCATGACCGCACTTTCTGAGTCCACTAATGTGGTGGTCTCTATGCCATTCATTTTAACTGGTCTAGTATACCTATGGGGGACCCTACTAGATTTATTAGGTTGCATGGTCCTCCTAGATCTCCCAGGTTGCATTGCATGGGCTCTTCTAGGTTTGGGAATTGGGCAGCTATATGCCCTATTTCCCCACATGCATAACATCTGTACCCTGCTTGGGGCAGCTCCCTAGTCTTCAGACTGTTGGGGCTTATCCCCCGAGTCTTTCTCCCCCAGGCCCCAAGTCTCTCCGCAATCTCCGGCTACTCTTATGCCTCCTTCCTCCCCTCCATAGTTCTGCCCGGGGCTACAGCAACTCAGACCCTTGGCACAGAGACTTGCCTCCTATTCCAGCGCATTCTTCACCGGTGGTCCGAGAAAGTTCTTGGGCACCTAGGTGTTTCTCTATGAGGGCAACTAGCTCGTCATAGGTGGAGGGATCATTTTGACTGACCCATCCTCGTGTGTGTGGTGGTACCCCTCTCAAAACTATGATTTCTACAATTTTCTCCAGGCCGTGGGTCTCGGGGCACAGCCACTTCCAGGCTAGGTGGATCAGGTCAAACAGCAGGGACCTCAGTGCTTTGCTGTCCCGGTATTTCCACTTGTGGAACCGCTGGGTCCTTATAGCTGTCATTAAGGGTATGTCTACACTACGGGATTATTCCAATTTTACAGAAACTGTTTTTTGGAAACAGATTGTATAAAGTCGAGTGCACGCGGCCACACTAAGCACATTAATTCGGCGGTGTGCATCCATGTACCAAGGCTAGCGTCGATTTCCGGAGCGTTGCACTGTGGGTAGCTATCCCATAGCTATCCCATAGTTCCCGCTGTCTCCCCCGCCCATTGGAATTCTGGGTTGAGATCCCAGTGCCTGATGGGGCAAAAAACATTGTCGCTGGTGGTTCTGGGTACATCTTTCCCCTCTTTCCCCCTCCCTCCGTGAAAGCAACGGCAGACAACCGTTTCACGCCTTTTTTTCTGAGTGAACTGTGCAGACGCCATACCACGGCAAGCATGGAGCCCACTCAGGTCAAGACAGCAGTCATGAACATTGTAAACACCTCACACATTATTGTGCAGTTTATGCTGAACCAGGACCTGGAAAACCAGGCGAGGAGGAGGCGGCTACGGCAGCGCAGCGACGAGAGCGATGAGGGCATGAACAAAGAATTCTCTCAAACCATGGGCCCCGGTGCTTTGGAGATCATGCTGTTAATGGGGCAGGTTCTAGCCGATTTTGGGCCCGGGAAACAAGCACAGACTGGTGGGACCGCATAGTGTTGCAGGTGTGGGATGATTCCCAGTGGTTGCAAAACATTCGCATGCGTAAGGGCACTTTCATGGAACTTTGTGACTTGCTTTCCCCAGCCCTGACATGCCAGAATACCAATATGAGAGCAGCCCTCACAGTTCACAAGCGAGTGGCGATAGCCCTGTGGAAGCTTGCAATGCCAGACAGCTACCGGTCAGTCGGGAATCAATTTGGAGTGGGCAAATCTACTGTGGGGGCTGCTGTGATCCAAGTAGCCAAAGCAATCACTGAGGTGCTGCTACCAAAGGTAGTGACTCTGGGAAATGTGCAGGTCATAGTGGATGGCTTTGCTGCAATGGAATTCCCTAACTGTGGTGGGGCGATAGACGGAACCCATATCCCTATCTTGGCACCGGAGCACCAGGGCAGCCAGTACGTAAACCGCAAGGGGTACTTTTCAATGGTGCTGCAAGCACTGGTGGATCACAAGGGACGTTTCACCAACATCAACGTGGGCTGGCCGGGAAGGGTTCATGATGCTCATGTCTTCAGGAACACTACTCTGTTTAAACGGCTGCAGCAAGGGATTTACTTCCCAGACCAGAAAATAACAGTTGGGGATGTTGAAATGCCTATAGTTATCCTTGGGGACCCAGCCTACCCCTTAATGCCATGGCTCATGAAGCCATACACAGGCAGCCTGGACAGGAGTCAGGAGCTGTTCAACTACAGGCTGAGCAAGTGCAGAATGGTGGTAGAATGTGCATTTGGACATTTAAAGGGACGCTGGTGCACATTACTGACTCGCTCAGACCTCAGCCAAACCAATATACCCATTGTTATTGCTGCTTGCTGTGTGTTCCACAATCTCTGTGAGAGTAAGGGGGAGACCTTTATGGCAGGGTGAGAGGCTGAGGCAAATCGCCTGACTGCTGATTACATGCAGCCAGACACCAGGGCGATTAGAAGAGCACACCAGGAAGTACTGCGCATCAGAGAAGCTTTGAAAACCAGTTTCATGACTGGCCAGGCTACAGTGTGAAAGTTCTGTTTGTTTCTCCTTGATGAAAACCCGCCCCCTTGATTGACTCATTCCCTGTAAGCAACCCACCCTCCCCCTTCGATCACAGCTTGCTTTCTAAGGAAATAAAGTCACTATCATTTAAAAATCATTTATTCTTTATTAATTATTATAAAAAGAGGGAGAGAAGTGACAAGGTAGCCCGGGTGGGGTTTGGGAGGAGGATAGGAGGGAAGGAAAATGCCACTAAAAAAGTTCAAAGTAATGACAGCCTTTTGCTTGGGCTGTCCACTGGGGTGGAGTGGGAGGGTGCACGGAGCCTCCCGCCTCCCCCCGCATTCTTACACGTCTGGGTGAGGAGGCTATGGAACATGGTGAGGGGGGAGGGTGGTTATACAGGGGCTGTAGCGGCACTCTGTGATCCTGCTGCCGTTCCTGAAGCTCCACCAGACGCCGGAGCATGTCAGTTTGATGATGCAGCAGCCCCAGCGTTGCATCCCGCCACCTCTCATCTCGAGCGTCTCTCCTCTCCTCACGTTCGTCCCTCATAGTCTCACGTTCACTGGCAGCTTTCCTATACTGGGATAGGGTGACCTTCCACTCATTCAGATGAGCTCTTTCATTGTGGGTTGATTCCATGATTTCCGAGAACATTTCGTCTCGCGTCCTTTTTTTTTGCCGCCTTATCTGAGATAGCCTTCGGGACAGAGGAGGGAGGCTTGAAAAATTTGCAGCTGCGGGAGGGAGGGAAAAAAGGGAGAGAAGTATTTAAAAAGATACATTTTACAGAACACTCTTTCACGGTGAACAACACTATTCACATTACATAGCACATGTGATTTCAGTACAAGGTCGCATTTTGCATCTTAATATGGAGTGTCTGTGGCTTTGGTGTTAGAGATCACAGACACAAGTCCGGGCAACAGAATTCGGCTTGCATGCGGCCATGGTAAGCCATTGTCTTTAGGCTTCTGCAGCCTTCATATATCCAGTGCCCTCCTTTCCCAAATACCAAGCAAAGCCCGTTGAGTGCTGCGGTTTTCCTGTTAACGTGCAGCAGCAGAAACCAAACTAACCCCCTCCCCCTCCAATTCTCTGGGATGATCGCTTTACCCCTCCCCCCACCACGTGGCTGGTATCAGGGAAGATCCCTGCTAGCCAAACGCGAAAAGCTCAGCACCAATGATCCCCCCCGTCCCACTGGCTTGGCTAACTGCAGGGAAGGATTTCTTTTCAGCCACAGGCAAACAGCCCACCTCTGTCCCCTTAATTAAATTCCCGTATTTCAACCAGGTTACCATGAAAGATAACACAGTGAGATAAAGAACGGATGTTGCTTGAATGCCAGTAAACACCGGGACCATACGCTGCCAGGCTTTGTCATGCAATGATACCACATTACTTGCTACTAACATCGCGTGGTCAAGTGTCCTACCCTGGAGGACGGAATAAGGCTGCCCAGAAACCTTCTGCAAAGGCTTTTGGAGTACCTCCAGGACAGCTTCATGGAGATGTCCCTGAAGGATTTCCGCTCCATCCCCAGACACGTTAACAGACTTTTCCAGTAGCTGTACTGGCTGCGAATGCATCCCAAGTCCTCAGGGCAAATTAATCATTAAAAAACGCTTGCTTTTAAACCATGTTTTATATTTACAAAGGTACACTCACCAGATGTCCCTTCCATGGCTTCACGGTCTGGGATACTGCCTTGGGAGGGTTGTGAGGGTACTTCAGTCAGGCTGAGAAAAAGATCCTGGCTGTTGGGGAGAACGGAGTACTGTGTGCTCTCCGCAAGCTCGTCCTCCTCCTCCTCATCTTCCCCGTCCGCAGAATCCTCAGGCCTGGCTGAGATTACCCCTGCCTCGGAATCCACCGTCAGGGGTGGGGTAGTGGTGGCGGCCCCCCCTAGAATTGCATGCAGCTTAGCATAGAAGCGGCATGTCTGCGGCCCTGCCCCGGACCTTCCGTTTGCTTCTTTGGTTTTCTGGTAGGCTTGTCTGAGTTCCTTAACTTTCACGCAGCACTGTAGTGAGTCCCTATTGTGGCTTCTCTCCATCATGCCCTTGGAGATTTTTTCAAATGTTTTGGCATTTTGTCTTTTGGAACGTAGTTCAGCTAGCCCGGAATCCTCTCCCCATATAGCGATCAGATCCAGTACCTCCCGTACAGTCCATGCTGGTGCTCTTTTTCGATTCTCAGACTGCATGGTTATGGTTACCTGCACTGATGAGCTCTGCATGGTCACCTGTGCTGATCAGCTCTCCACGCTGGGCAAACAGGAAATGAAATTAAAAAGTTCGCGGGGCTTTTCCTGTCTACCTGGCCAGTGCATCCGAGTTCAGATTGCTGTCCAGAGCGGTCACAATGGTACACTGTGGGATAGGTCCCGGAGGCCAACACCATCGAATTGCGGCCACACTAAACCTAATTCGAAATGGCAATACCGATTTCAGTGCTACTCCCCTTGTCGGGGAGGAGTACAGATATCGATATTAAGAGCCCTTTATATCGAAATAAAGGGCTTCGTTGTGTGGATGGATGCAGTGTTAATTAGGTTTAATGCTGCTAAATTCGAGATAAACTCGTAGTGTAGACCAGGCCTATGCCAGACCTCACCAGGATCTCCGCCTTCAGCTGGGGGTAATCTGTAGCTGCTTCTGTTGTCATGTCAAAATATGCCTTCTGGGCCTCCACACACAGAAATGGAGCAAGGATAATGGCCCACTGGTCTTGGGGCCAGCCCTCCCGCAGGGCTGTTCTCTCAAACACGAGGAGATATGCCTCTATGTTGTCATCCATCATCATCTTCTGTAAGTAGCTGCTTGCCTGGGGGGGCTGGTCCCATGGGGGCCGTGTGTCATGCAGGGTGGCTCAATCCTGGGTCACCTGGCTCATCAGTAATTGATTCGTCTCCTTCTGTATTTGCACGGATTCCTGCTGGGTAGCCATCTGAACCCTGGTAGCCTCTTGTTGGGCCATGGTGGCCTGTACCAACACCTTCACTACATCCTCCATTTTTTTGTGTTAGGGGTGATTTATCCTGCCTTCAGATGGTTCGCCGCAAAGTCTCACTGAAGGATCCCACCTCTGCCAAGACATGTGGCAAGGCACCTTCTCAGTCTCACCAGCCTCAGCTGCTTTTTGCCTTGGTGATATGGGCTTGGAGTAAAACAGTCCCTCTTGGCTGCACAGGGACAGTCCATCCTTCTCTCAGCCAGTGTTTTGGGCTTGTTTTTCTCCCTTATGGGAAGGAATGCAGCCTCCCCTCTTAGAGAGGCTTGCTCCTTTGCTGCTACTCGCCTACTGGTAGCTTGATTCCTTCCCCCCCCCCCTCTCTCTCCCTCCTGTCTCCCAGCAGGGGAGGGTTTAAAAAGGTCTCAGGCAGCCCTTAGTTGGAATAAGCTGATCCTAATTGACCTCAGGTAACTCCCTCTCAGCTGATCCTAATTGATCTCTGAAAACCCCTTCTCAGCTGAACCTGATTGACCTGTAGTCACCCCTCCTCAGTTGATATGGAAGAGGGACTTTTAATCTTCTGGGACTGTTTTCTACCTCCCTCCCCCTTTCAGCCATCTGTCCTGAGTTTATCACAGCCCTAAGTCATTTGTCCAAGATCACACAAGAAGTCTGTGGGAGATTTGTGAATAGAGCTCAGACCCCTTGAATTCCAGTCCAGTGCTTCGTCCACAAGTGCCAGAGTTGGGTACAGGGGGAAAAAAGATGGCCTTTTTACACTAAAGGATGGAAGCTCCTCAGAGGAGTGATGTCCTGTCTACCAAAAAGCACAGACAAACTTTTAATCTATTCATCTTCCAAAATCTGAAATCAGGATGAGCAGGTCCTCAAGGAATCAATTCTGAAGCACTTAGAAGAGAGGAAAGTGATCAGGAACAGTCAGCATGGATTCACCAAGGGCAAGTCATGCCTGACTAACCTAATTGCCTTCTATGAGGAGATAACTGGCTCTGTGGATGAGGGGAAAGCAGTGGATGTGTTATTCCTTGACTTTAGCAAAGCTTCTGATACGGTCTCCCACAGTATTCTTGGCAGCAAGTTAAAGAAGTATGGGCTGGATGAATGAACTATAAGGTGGATAGAAAGCTGGCTAGATTGTCGGGCTCAACGGGTAGTGATCAATGGTTCCATGTCTAGTTGGCAGCCAGTTTCAAGTGGAGTGCCCCAAGGGTCGGTCCTGGGGCCGGTTTTGTTCAATAACTTCATTAATGATCTGGAGGATGGTGTGGACTGCACTCTCAGCAAGTTTGCAGATGATACTAAACTGGGAGGAGTGGTAGATATGTTGGAGGGTAGGGATAGGATACAGAGGGACCTAAACAAATTAGAGGATTGGGCCAAAGAAACCTGATGAGGTTCAACAAGGACAAGTGCAGAGACCTGCACTTAGGACGGAAGAATCCCATTCACTGTGACAGACTAGGGACCGAATGGGTAGGAAACAGTTCTGCAGAAAAGGACCTAGGGGTTACAGTGGACGAGAAGCTGGATATGAGTCAACAGTGTGCCCTTGTTGCCAAGAAGGCTAACGACATTTTGGGCTGTATAAGTAGGGGCATTGCCAGCAGATCAAGGGACGTGATCGTTCCCCTCTATTCAACATTGGTGAGGCCTCATCTGGAGTACTGTGTCCAGTTTTGGGCCCCACACTACAAGAAGGATGTGGAAAAATTGGAAAGCGTTCAGCGGAGGGCAACAAAAATGATTAGGGGGCTGGAGCACATGATTTATGAGGAGAGGCTGAGGGAATTGGGATTGTTAGTCTGCAGAAGAGAAGAATGGGGGGGGATTTGATAGCTGCTTTCAACTACCTGAAAGGGGGTTCCAAAGAAGATGGATCTAGACTGTTCTCAGTGGTACCAGATGACAGAACAAGCAGTAATGGTCTCAAGTTGCAGTGGGGGTTTAGGTTGGATATTAGGAAAAACTTTTTCACTAGGAGGGTGGTGAAGCACTGGAATGGGTTACCTAGGGAGGTGGTGGAATCTCCTTCCTTAGAGGTTTTTAAGGTCAGGCTTGACAAAGCCCTGGCTGGGATGATTTAGTTGGGAATTGGTCCTGCTTTGAGCAGGGGGTTGTACTAGATGACCTCCTGAGGTCGCTTCCAACCCTGATATTCTATGATTCTATGAACTGTGGCTGGACAAAAGGTTATGGTTGTGGATGGCTCACAACAGAGGTGGTGTTAGGAGCTCACCTGTCTGCTCTTACTCTCCTGTCCATGCTCAAACTGGGGCCCCAGAATAATATTAAAACATATATTTGGGTATCTCTGAGACAATAAAAAGTATCAGAAGCAATTTTGGAAGGCAAATCCTCCACTCCATGCCAGCAGGAGTGAAATGACTTTGCAAGTCCAGCCAATCCCTCATAAAGCAAAGCTGGCGGGGAACACTACGGTTTGGTGCATGGAAAATCAATTTCCCTTCTGACATGAATTTTTTAAGACTGCTCATTTGCATGTGTAGCATTTCCTCCCACTTCCAAATAAACCGAGAGAACAACCTTCCTGTGTCCCTTCCAGCCTTCCTTTGCAATATAATTGACAGCAGTTGTAGCTGATCCATAACCCGAGATTATTTTATCATCTTTAAGAGACTGATCCTTCCAAATAAAGGCAGAGGGAATGCCTACCCCCTTGAGAAATCAACATCCTTTTTGTGGATTAATGAAAGGATTCCATTATTATAAACCCACAAACCTGAAATTCTATGAGGAGTCTTACTCCCAGATACTGAATACATCTTTCTGTTAACCAAAAAAGAGAGGAAAAACTGATTAGCAGCTTGGCCATCTCTCTGTGTCCATATTTTGAGACTCATGTTAGATTTTTTCTTTGTAAATTAATCACACTATCTAGTTTTGCTCTTCATGTCATCTCCCTCCCCATCTGTTCCAATCTTCTTTCATCCTGCATCCTTGCAAATGCACCTCTGCAGCCTGCTCCCCTACTTCTCTCCACTTGCATATGCTTTCCTGATGTCTGGTCCCCCTTCCCTCTGAACATGGTTGGTTCCCTTTTCCCTAGGACCATGCTGCTTGGCCACGTGGTCTTCCTCACCCCCTGCTCCCTTGGATACCATCCAAGGTTGTCTTGTTTCCTTCTCTGGAAGCTTCAGTTCTACTGTTGGCTCCAGTTACTGGGGGCAGGTTTTGTCTCCTTTCCTCCTATGTACGGAACAGTGGTCCCTAATAGAGGCATCTATGCTCCACTTTCCCTGTCTCTGGCTGTTTTTACATGCTCCAGGGCTCTTCTTTTCAGTGAAGATCCTGGAGTCTAGATACCTATAGAAACAAGGAGGAGAGCTAACACCATGTGGCCAGATAGCTTTCCAGCTTTTCTTTCCATATACTCTATAGGCCACAGTTTGGAAGGCATGATCTAGTTCAAAAAGGGTCTGGCTTTTTGGGTAGTTCATGGATTTCAAAAGCATCTTGCTACCTATTGTATCATATGAGCTACAAAAAGATGAATTAAGCTGGTGTAGCTTCGTCCCATATTGGTGAACGTGGGGCAATTGGAACTGATTGAGCACTATATCCAATCACACATCAAATAATATAGTTTATGACTGATGTATCATTCATCAACTATATTGTCTGTCCAATAGTATTGGATCAGCTGTAGAGCTAGTTGAATAATGCAAAAAATTATTTATTAAATAATGTATTCAATGAATTAAAGAGCTCTTCTTCAAATATATTATTCAGCAAATGGCATTCAACCAGAGCTAGTAGTGATAGTTTCGGAAGTATGTGATAGAAGTCCTGTCGACAATTTTTTTTAGTTGGAAACTTGTAGTTCTATTGTTGTTGTTTTTTAAAAGTTGCATGAACGTGGCTTCAGGCTGTCAAACTTTGTTCTTTTAGATATGCTTATTTTTCATCCTGTCTGAAGATCATCTTATAATATAAGAAATGCCAAGAATATTGCAATTCCACAAGGGTTATTTGTGTATAAGCAAGAAAAATACATTATTTTTCGTTTTGTTTTATTTTTGGAAGTACCTTCAACTTCAGAAAAAACAAAAACAGCTCATGTTCAACTTACTGTAATATATCAGATCATGAACTGGAAGTGCAAGTGGCTCCCTTAACACATTCTGACATTAGCATTTTTTATTTTGATGAATATGTGCTCTATATGAAGGAAGATGAGAATATCATACAATATTTGGATGAACTTGAAAACTGTAGTAGAACAAATGGGATGAAATTTAATAGTGCAAAGTCCAAGGTCATGCACTTGGGGACTAACAACAAGAATTTTTGCTATAAGCAACAGGGGACATATCAGTTGGAAGCGAGAGAGGAGGAAAAAGACCTGGATGTACTGGTTGATCACAGGATGACTATGAGCCATCAGTAAGATGTGGCCGTGAAAAAGACTTATGCAATCCTAGGATTCATCAGGCAAGGTATTTCCAGTACAGAGAGGGAAGTGTGATTACCATTATACAAGGCACTGGTGATTTCTCATCCGGAATACAGTGCGGAGTTCTGCTCTCCAATGTTTAAGAAAGATAAACTCAAACAGTGCAGAGGAGGGCTACTAGGATGATCAGAGGAATGGACAAACCTGTCTGATGAGAGGAGACTCAAAGAGCTTGGCTTGTGTAACCTAACCAAAAGAAGGCTATGGGAAGATATGATTGCTCTCTATAAATACATCAGAGGGATAAATACCAGGGAGGGAGAGGAGTTATTTAAGTTAACATCCAATGTTGGTACAAGCACAAATTATATAAACTGGGCATCAAAAAATGTAGGTTTGAAATTAGATGAAGGTTTCTAACCTTCAGAGGAGTGAAGTTCCGGAACAGCCTCCCAAGGGGAGCAGTGGGGACAAAAAACCTAATTGGTGTCAAGACTGAGCTTGATAATTTTATGGTGGGGATGGTATGATGAGACTGCCTACAGTGGCATATGGCCCATCTGTGATTGCTACTAGCAAATATTTCCAACAGCTGGAGACAGGACACTAGACTGGGAGGGATTTGAGTCACTACAATGAATTCTTTCCGAGGTGTCTGGCTTGTGGGTCTTGCTAACATACTCAGTATATAACTGACCACCATATTTGGAGTCCCCCAGTCAGATTGGCAGAGACCCTGGAGGCTTTTTACCTTCCTCTGCAGCATGGGGTACAGGTTACTTGCTTGTTTGAACTAGAGTAAATGGTGGATTCTCTGTTACATGACGTTTTTAAATCATGATTTGAGGACTTCAGTAACTGAGCTAGAGGTTATGGGTCTATTTACAGTAGGCGGGTGAGGTTCTGAGGCCTGCAATGTGTAGGAGGTCAGACTAAATGATCATGATAGTCCCTTCTGGCCTTGAAGTTTGTGAATCTATAGCATCTAGATTGTTTCTTACTCTTTTTTTTAATTTAACCCTCATCATGACTTTATTTTTTGTGGGACTGGGTTTTCCAGCCAATTTCATGAGGATTTTTTACTAATGCAGGAAAAGGGCCTCATCCCTGGAGCTGTAAATTGGCATATTAACTGAAGTTAATGGGTATACCCACTGAGGATCTGTCCAAAATCTGATAAATGACACAAGATTGATTTATTTGGTACTACAACAGAATGGCCTGACCCGATGGAAATTCTTTGATTCTATGTCCCCTCTCTCATTTCAGTATGCCCCCGTCCTCCTCAGAAACCTTTGTTCTTCTCCACTGAGCCCTTCAACACCTTCCACAGACCACCAGCATTCTGCCAGTGTTCGTTTATTAATATATTGCTTTCTTTCTTGTGCATCAATGATATGCCAAGGCTTCCAGTTTCTGTTAAAAAGCCTGGAACAATGCACCTGGGAAGCAGAATGAAGGCAGTTAGTTATACTTGAGCGACTAACAGAGACAGAAACACTGAGAGTGAGTGCTTTTGACAGTCTGTATCCCTATGCTCAACCTTTTTACAAAACTATAATGAATTTTGTAAAAAGTATGCCTTGTGAGGTATCATTCGAAAACTCATAATTTGCTGATCATTATTGTCCTAGTAAGCTATGTGTGGCAACATCATATGTAAAGTTATAAGATTCTACTGTATAATATTACTGAGACATGTTCCAAGTTTAGAAAAGGCACAAACCAGTTCCTCAAAAACAAAAGACAAACTGACTCCTCAGCCAGGTGTCAGTAAAATCAAATGTTAAGTGGCCATTCTTTGGCAGGAAAAAGGGTGTGAGTGAGAAATTTACATCTTGGCAAAAAAAAAAAAAAAAAACAGCTGGAGGTTCCCATCTCCACAGACTGGCTGTTTCCTGAGCCTCAGCTGCAGATGATTTTCAAAGAAAAAAGAGAAATATAAGAAAGGGGAACATATGCCCCAAAATACTCCTCCATTTCTCTCTGCCCATAGCATCAACACCAGCTGAAGGACAAGAAAATTAATACTGAACTGGGGGAGGGTACTGGCTGAAAGGAATCCAGCCAGTAAGACATCTGAAGCATCTGATAAAATAAACCTTTGTTTTTAAATCATTTACCTTGTTAAGTTAGATATTAATTGCGTTTTATCTTTTATTTTCTTGTAACCAAATCTGACTCTTATGTCTCATTACTAGTAATCACTAAAAACCGATCTTTCTGTAGTTAATAAACTTGTTTTACTTTATGTAAACCAGTGTGTGTTTGGATTGAGGTGTTTGGGAAACTTCATATGGGATAACAGGATTTGTGCATATCATTTTCTTTTAATGAAATAACAAACTTTATATGAGCCTGTGTTGTCCAGGAGAGAGCTGGGAAAAATAAAATGCACATTTCTGGGGGCAACTCTGGGACTGGGAATTTGATGGTGTTGTTCTGCAGTGTAATTCAAGAGTGGCTGGCCATAGCACTCATACAGTACAGCTGGGAGTAATTTACATGCTGCAGGCTGTGTATGAGCAGATCAGGAGTGGCTGCTCTCACAGCAAAGCCATGTAGAAGTCACCACAGGTTGGAGAATTGGAGAATCCAGATTGTACCCTGGATAATGTCACAGTGCTTAATACATTTTTGTTTTTTCCCCTTCTCAGTTATGGTGTTACTTTGCATTGCACCAATTTTGCCTTAGTCATACAGATCCTGGTCCACTTCAGCCCCTTTAAGCTGATGTACTGGCAAAGAATAGACAGATAGATGCCCTAACAGGGTATCTGTGGATTCTCCAGGTGCAGAGGAATCTCCAGGTGGCATAAAGCTGAATGGGGTATTCCTGAAAGGGCTGCAGGTGTGGGAAGAGTACTTTGGTTTTTGGTGATCCTTAGGTAGTACATCATTAGGTAGACAAGTGGTTCTCAACCAGGGGTATGCGTGACCCTGGGGTTCGCAGAGTTGTTCCAGGGGTACATCAACTCATCTAGATCAGTGTTTCTCAACCCAGGGGGTTGTGAGACCCAGAGAGGTTACAGGATGGGTTTAGGGGGGTTGCAAGTGCAGGGCTGGTGTTAAGGGGTGGCAAGCAGGGAAATTGCCTGTGGCTGCACACCACAGGGGGCCCCACAAAGCTAAGTTACATATTTCACCCCTGAGCGGTGGGACTCAGGCTTCAGATTCCTGAAAGGGGTATAGTAATCTGGAAAGGTTGAGAACCACTGGCCTCGATGACCATTTAGAGACACCTTTCTGTCCTTGCCCTGGGCCCTGTGAGTGTGGGTGGCAGGACCTGGGGATCTCACCATTTTCTTTGCTAGGCATTACTGCAAGATCTGCACTTCAGCATATTTTCTTCTAATTTTAGCTCTTAAATATTTGACACTGATGGAAATCTTTTAGGTTGAAAATACTGAAAGATTATACATCGGTATTAATAAGCTATGTTTCTGGGCCTGTCTTTTCACAAGTTAATGCAACACTTATCTCTACCAGATGAAATTTAAGATCATATCAAGTGTATGGGACCCTGTACCTTGAAGCGACTGGCCACTACAGAGAATATAAACTGTAAAGGTACTCAAATGTGAATGCTAATGAGTCTATATGTACACATATATGCATGAGTTAAAAACTACAATTACTATTTGATGATGTGATGCTAAATTCAAGATTTTAATAAACAGTATGGAAGATTCACATCCCTTTTAAGTGTATGTAACTCCATTTGTTTTAATGACTTTGTGACATCTTTTATCCAAGATGAATTTGGCCTTATGTGATCAGATAAAGGACACAGAATTCTTCATTGTTGAGCCCCAAAAAATAAGTGATGAATATAAACATGCAAGACTAAACTTACAATTGGGTGTTAGAAAAATTCCCATTTTGATGATGCTCAGATAATCTACAGATAGTATAAATTAGAAAAATATAGAGATTATTAGTAGTGGTTTTGACAATTAACAGTATGTAATTTATGCAATATTTTTTGTCATATCATTTTGCATATTGGGGTGAAACATTACAAATGTGCAAAGAATTTGGAGTTGAAAATCATATTTATTTTGCAGGTTTGATGTGAAAGATACAGACAATATTTTTTTTTTAAATGTAATGGCATTTGAAACCACTTCACAGTATGAAAAGCAACTTTTCTGGCTTGGCAATTATCTATGATGATCATAAAAATATATGTGATTACAATCTTTTAAGTGTAGATGCATTTGAATATGGGATTGGACATCAGTCACCAAATAAGTCATTTGTTAAAGTGATGAAGAAAGTAGACAGAGGTAGACCAGAAACCAAACTAGATTGAAACTAGCTTGTTGCTATATTAGACAACTCATGAAAAAGTAATTTGTTAATTACTGAGGGCTTGCATCTACTCCTGTTGGAAATCAATAAACTCCAGTCAACTTCATCTAGAGTACGATTGGGCCTTAATCCTGTATTTTATTACCATATATTTTACAAAAATGATAAACATGAAATACATAATGCCAGATTTTCAGATGATGAAAATCAAAATAATTTCAAGTCATTGCAGCTACATAGATTTATACCAGCTGATGATCTAGCCCAGAAATTAGTTATTCAGCATCATTTTTAGATAGCTAACCTTAGAAAATTATTGCTAATGTCAGATTTTATTATGGGTCTCCTGATATTTGGCATTTCTCTTAAAGTCCTGGCTCCGGGAGTCCTGCTATTACATAAGAAGCTCAGATTTCATTTAAAAAAAGTTCCTAGCCCTTATGGTTGCGGAGAAAAGCTTGAAAATGTGAACCTCCAAAGATTAAAAACCAGAAGGTAAATAAATACAATCCAAACATTTAGTGATTTGTAAGCCAAATTTATGATTTTTGCGGTGCTGATTCATAATTTTTGAATACTTATGGTTGGCTATACTGTAATTTTTTTCTTATCTCAGACATGTTTCGTATAGAGGGTATGGTCAAATATAATGTAATAAAAATATATGGCTTGGATTTAAAATGTCATAAATGTGAATGATATAGTGTTGAGCTGTTGGAAATAATTTTCCCTTAACATAGCTTCTCAGGATATCTGGTTAAACCCTTTTTCAGGTAATAGTATTCCCTGTTTTTTGTCCATCTGTTTGTTTCATAGATGCATGTATATGATCTAAATAGTTAAGAGCAGTTGTTTTCCCAGCACTTCTTTCAGACCCACTCCCACTGTTATGTCAATGAAATCTGCTTAGCTTCATTTTTTTTTAAGAATCTGTTTTTTATCTCTCTTTGAAAATTACAAAGCAAGTTAGTCTTTACTACAATACATGAAACATCAGCACATTTGGTGCATACTCCTTCCACTTGCTTTCCATGTGAAGGGATTTACTGAAACATCCCTCTATTTCCACTGTGTCTGAAGTATTCAGATTGTTTGAAAAGCAAAGACTGTTCCAGAATATCTGTGGAAGATTTTAAAAATAGGATCAACAATACTGAACACCAACCTTTCAAAATTCAGTACAGCTGGTCCTCTAGTGAGAGTATCTTGTTTAGGGATTTTGTGGGGATATTTTTTGGAGCTGCAATAAAAAACACACAATCATTTTTTCCATTAGCACTACCACTTTAGTAAGTGTGGGTGTGATGCTGAGCCAGACAAGGTCAAGCAACCAGCAGGCTGGGTGACCCAAAAACAACCTATAAGGACATATTAGAAAAGTATTGAAATCTTTAACAGGACCATTACTTGTAGGTAGTTAGCAAAGCCATGTTAAATAGACCATAGCTCTTGAAATGTAAACCTGTATTGTTAGAGAATTAGAAGCAGATACTAATTGTATTTGTGTGTGTTTACCTATATCTTACTAGAAGTTTAACAATGTGATCCAATTAGCTTGTAGATGCTAAACTTCTGTTCCTGTCTGTAATGTTTCATTCCTATGTTTTATTGATTCAGAGATCAAAATGGAATATTAACATTTAGATGAAACTTGTGGTGTAATAATATCATTGTCTTTATTTCTCTTTGAAGTTTGTAGTAAACTGCCTATGAACTATTTAAATGGTTAATCACCTCAATGCAACTAGTTATCGGTATATGCCTAGGAAATAGGGATTTACTTGAAGGCAACAATATGCATTACCTATTCTTCATCTAAGGAGTGCCTGCCGTGGTCATTTGCTGACAAGAGGCTAATCAGCTGAGCTTCAGCTATAAAGGAAGCTTCGGGCCTGATCTTGTTTTATCTCAGATCTGCTTAAAGTTTGTCAGGGGAAGTTCAAGTCACAAGACTGAGGTCTCCAGGTGTACCCTTGATTTTTCTTTGTAAATTCTCATGGAAAAAATTGAACAAACTCTACACATGGACTGCCTATTGTACTATAACCTTTTGAACTGATTCAGGAAGGGCTTTCACAAATCAGCATCCTCACCATCTCTACTATGAAATTGACCTAAAAACTTTATTCATAACTGTATGTATAATGATCTTTTAGCCACCTTAATGCTTTCTTTTTTTTTTAAAGTAAATCTTAGATTAGTTAATAAGAATTGGCTGTGTGTATTTGGGTAAGATCTGAAATATTTATTGACATGATGGGTAACTGTGTCCAATATCTTTGGATTGGTATAACTCTACATATGGTGAATACGCTTTTAAATAACCCTCACTATATCGACTTTGCTGTCTAGATGGGAGCCCAGACTGGACTGCTTAAAGGGAACTATATTTTAGCTTCTTGGTAACCAGTAAGGTGTTACAGAAAGTGTTTTCTTACTGGCTTGGTGAATCTAATTATAAGAATAAGCCACCAGTTCTGGCGATTGTCTGTCCTATTCTTTGTCATTTGCCCTGATTGAGCATTCTCAGTGTGGCCACTCCAGTGGCCATGGTCACAGTGGGCAAGTATATTTTGTGCCTGGAGGGGTACATTTTCATTCCTGTCTTGTGAGGTTCTTGTACATAAATTCAAAAAATTAAATGTGTGAGTGTTATTGAATATTCAGGTACCTCCAGGTCAAATGCACCCAGTGAATGTAGCTGAATGTACTGATTACACACAAATGTTATGCTGACTTTAATAGAATGGAGGTAGAATACAGCTGCAAGGCATGTGCAATGCAGAATCAACAGCAGAAGACTGAGATCCAGATGTTCAAGGATTCTATCATACATGTGCAGTGAATGTTGTAGGTGTGTTGTGTCTATTTTCAAGGATTTATGTGCACACCTAGGGAGGGGTCAAATAATGTCAGAACTGTGTGTGACCAAGGTGTGGACACACAAAGTTCTGTTGTTATCACAGCAGCATTGAGAATATGAAAAATATCTTCTGAACATCATCAGACTATACTGCATGCTCCTCTTACACTTCCTTAGGTAGCTGCAACTCCTGAAAGATATACCTGAATAAGGTCTGGGCAAATGGCCACCTGGCCATATTTGGAAGAACCGAGGAGCATATTAAAGACACAATCAACCAAATGTTGAAGTACTACTGTGCAAATGCTGCCAGGTTAGAATGTATGGGAGTTAAATGGGTTGGCTGGGCCAGTGTCACATAAACCAGGTATTTGACAAACTTCTATCTTATCCATGTAATTACCAGGTTGACACCATTGCAGACTTGTTTTACTTCTGTGAAAATAACTTGACTAAACGACCTAGCCCTCTTACCATGAAAGACTATGCAGACCCTGTCAGTCTATTCTAGGGAACGGTCTTAATTTTAAGGTATGCATTTTCAGAATTACCGGATATCTCAAGACTAACTATGAAGAGATTCTCAGGAGATACATTGTCCCATTTCCCCCATTTAATAAGACTAGCCAGTGTAAGAGAAGTCACCTGTTCTGGAAAACTGTAATGCCATTAAATGCCCATCTTGACATACTGTACGACAAATTGGCATAACTTTCTTGTCCCATGCTTGAATATATTTCATTCCCTTCTGCTTATTTTCTTTGATGTTCCCAGTAATAACTGACAGTCACTTGGGTCTCTCAGCGATCATCTGCACAAATAAAACCTGACACCACTTTCATAAAATAATGTCAATAATATATCAAATTCTCCCAACAAAGTCCCTGCACAGCTGCACCAAGTGACAGAAACAAAAAACACCTTCAAACATAATTTATAAAATCATAAATGGAATGAAATGTTCTCCTTTTTAAAAGCAGAGCCTAGCTACCTTGTAAACAAGATGATAAATCACCAGCGAGTTGGGTTAGGGGTTTTTTCAGATAGGAAGGTCATTGGAAATGTTGTTTTCATGTGGTGCCTTTCTACAAATTGTAGAGACATATAAACGGCAGGAGTAATTAGTGAAAAGTAAGACCAAAAATGATTTGTTATGCTATTAAAAATAAAGAAGACCATAGGAAGCATGAAGTATTTTACAAATACAAAGGGCTTGATTCTACTCTGTATCTGAGATCACAGTTACAACTCCCTGCTTCTGTGCTGGCCCAACCCTCACTTCAATTAGAGCAGCCCTAGGGCTCTGCACTGGCATAAGGTCCCTAATTGTTTTTATACCAGTGGAGGACTCGCATAGCAGAGTAGAGCTCTGCAAGGACCCCTCCTTTATCCAGCACAATTGCTATGCTGGAATGAAGGTGGATTAGCTAATTCAGGAGCTGACTCTGCCACCTTTATGGAGAAGTCGCCGCTGGATATTTCAGGACCAGAATCTGGTTCTTCTGCACAAAACGGCCTGATCATACCAGAGAATCCAGCTCGGTATCTCTTCTGTCTTAAACTATGTATTGATTGATTGAAATAAAACAGTAAATTTCTACAATTGCTTGCATCATTGAAGAATATCTCCACATAGGCTACTATTACCATTAACACACATTCTGTTAAGATAAATTAAATAGTGCAAGTGCCTGTACTGTAAGTTAACAGTTTGAGAGACACGAGAAAGACATACTTTTCCATGTGTAAACTGAGCCTATTTCCAGTTAAGAATAATTAGTCTAATTATTGGAACGGCAAGATCTAAAACACTCCTCAGTTCCTTGAAACCAGCTTTGCACTTTATAGTAAAATGATGCAGTAAAGACAATGGCTTATGCAACATGATATTTTAAAGATGATAAATATTTTGATCAAATGTTTAATGAATTCTGAACCATCACTTGTATATTTAAAAGCAGTACTTAGTCCATTCTGAGCAATCAGATGTCCAAATCAGATGTCATTGTGGGACCTAATGTGGGCACCATCACCCACAGTTACTACAGAGGTATATCTCAGATATCACAGCATTACTGTATACTTAGACTAGGGAATAACTGAGGCATTTATGATACCGCTGTGTGTAAATCACCTGAAGAAGAGCTCTGTGGAATTCGAAAGCATGTCTCTTGCACCAGCAAAAGTTAGTTCAGTAAAAGATATTACCTCACCTACCTTTTCTTTCTCATATCCTGGAACCAACTCGGCTACAACAACACTGCAAACAAAGGGGTAAATGGTCATTTTGAACTTAAGAACAGCCGTACTGAGTCAGACCAGTGGTCCATCTAGGCCAGTATCCTGTCTTCCGACAGTTGCCAATGCCAGGTGCTTCAGAAGGAATGAACAGAACAGGTAATCATCAAGTGATCCATCCCCTGTTGCCCATTCCCAGCTTCTGGCAAACAGAGGCTAGGGACACTTCAGAGCATGGTTTTGCATCCCTGCCCATCCTGGCTCATAGCCATTGACAGACCTATCCTTCATGAATTCATCCAGTTGTTTTTTTTTTTATTGTCAACCACTGCAGATGCCCAAGACTTCTCCAAAGAATATAGAGTTTTGAAAGTCATTCAATACCAGACATATGTGTGCATACTTGTCTTGCAAGAAATATGTAGCATAACTATAAAATAAATCCAACTCGTCTTAAGATCCATTTCTCAGGGCTTGTCTATACAAAGTTAGTGCATGGCAAGCTGGGGTGTAAATCCACTTCATACTAGCCTGCCGTTCACTAACTATCCATATGGATACCGCTGCTATGAATTAACAGTTCCTTTAGCATGCTTTGATCTACCCTGCTTTGAAATGGGTCACGATCAAAGCACACAACGGAACTTTTAGTGCCTGGCAGCAGGATCCACATGGGGAGATAGTGAGTGGCAGGCTAGTGTGAGTTACATTTACACCCCAGCTAATTATGCATAGTGACAAGCCTTCAGACTGTATATCCTTTGGGGGCAGAGATGTGTGTTTGTTGAACAGGTAGTACAATAGGGCCCTGATGCTGACTGGGATGTGTAGCTATTATTGTAATATAAATACACAGAGAATACTCCCTGCTTGTTTCCCCTATGAGCTAGACACCCTGAAGGGGGAGGAAAAGGGCAGGGCAATCCCTCCCCTTGTCGTCCTCACTAGCTAGTGAAGCTAGCCAAATGCTGATGGTATCATGTACGGTGCCTGCCTAAGGGTTAGTTCAGCAGGCATGTTCCTAGTGCCTCCTGGTTCTTCCCCACATTACTCTAGGGGAATAGTAATGTACTGCTGGCCTATATCAGCAGCCTGTTACAACAGCCCTGTGCTGAGCCAGCAGTGCTGATAGCAAATTGGGAGTGGGTGGGGTGAAGCCTTACTTGCTTTGAGGACAGGACAATAAGCAAGCATGCTCTTGGACCAAAATTTTGTAAACTGTGCAGACACATAGGAGTGGGTGGGTCCTACTCCTCTTACTTCCCTGCCCATATAGTGTAATCCAGTCACTACCTAGCCCTCAGCATTTTCCCTATACTTGGAATAAGAAAAAAGTTGCTTACTTTTTTAATATTAATCACTGCAGTGTAGCACTTTCTGAGGAAAGCAATAATAGGTCCCATATAGAATTGAGGCAAAGAGAACCAGGAACAAAAAAATGGAAGACCTGAACTGTAGGTCAAGTTAAATTACCAAAGTCCTGCTACAGATGATTCATAAAAATGAGATGAAGTTTAGAAATTGGAGGTGGGAGGGGGAATTTGGAGCAGTGTGTTAGGCAGCATCCGGTGTATAAATGTACATCAAACCAATGACATTTCTCCGATAATTTTTCCTAACTGTAGCTGGCAAGGACTAGTTGAATGTAAAGTCAATTGCAGTAAAATTGCCCATTTAGCTCTCAGAATCCTTTTGAACAGAGACTTCCTGTTCTGCCAATTATTCCTTGAGTTGTGGTGATTCTGTCGCACTGACTTTCTTGCCATTTGAACTCCCCGACTGGTTTTAAAAGGTTCTTTGATAAATTGCCTCATTGTTAGGATTATTACCTTTCATTGTAGGGCTGGAAGGAAAGGCCATGGTGCTGCTTTGATTGTTTCTTTCATTCAGTTTTGATTCTATAAATAGTAACATGTGGCCTGACTTCGCAAAGATTGAATGCTACCTGCAAGCCTTCGATCACCCACAACTCCAGCTGAGTGTTCAGCAACTCACAGGGCATGGCCCTTGCTTACTAATGAATATGATTACATGTAAATTATAATATAATATAGATAACAAATTATAAAACAAACATTTAGGAAACCCCAGACTAATTGTACCAAAACAATCCATCTTCCTACTCATAGTCTTATTGGCTAGCACTCGGCCCCAGACTTGCTTCTGTACTAGAGGTTTTGTATTCTTTATTATCCCTTCTGCAATTCTTCATGCACCTCATGTATCTAGCTTACCATTCCTGCACTGTTTTTCTTCCTTATTACAAACAACTACTGGGGTCTGTCTGAAAAGCGTGAACTAACCACCTCAGGCAGAACTTTTCAATCCATTCAATTATTGAGATCCGCTGTCTGCTCCCATACAAACCCCCTTATTCTGCACCCTTTACATAACTCTTTTTTTGTTTCAGCCTCACTCAGACAGAGTATTACTATTCATGCATTCTTCTTCAAATCTTAATATCTAGCTTTAAATATATCAAGTCTGAGAGGTCAGTGGAACACTGCCACTAATGTAAGCTAGAAAATTATCTTGATGTATTTCATTATATATTAATTCAAATGATTAACTAGTCACAGGTTTTCCCCTGATCTACATTTACTATATGGAGTTATTTAATATAATTGCTATTGGCAGCATATTCTTTCTGAACTAGATATTGCATATAACACACAAAAAAATATGTTAAAGGAACATTATTAAGATTGCAACATCAAGCACTCAAAAGTTAGGAAATACCAGAAGTAAGGTTGCCTGTACAACCTTAATTTGGCTTCTTTTACACATTTTTATATAGACGTTAATTAAATGATCAAATGCTATTTTTTCCACTCGTAAGGCCTTTCATCCCAGTATCTGTCTACCCAGCCCCAGTCTCTCCTCTGGGCTCAATGTGAAAGTTCCAATCTCCCCCCAACATCCAGTATTTCTCCCTTACCATATCTTACCCAGCCACTGCTAGTTCCCCTTTTCCAATCTGCCTCTCTCCCCGCTACCTCCCTGAGTTTCACATCCAGTCTGAGTCTCTCCCTCCCCCCTCTTCTTAGTTCCTTCCCCACACTCTTTGTTCAGCCACTCCCAGATCTTCCCTTACATACCAGTTTATTGTCAGATCTGTCTCTACCTTCCCCCGAACTGGTTGCCAGTTCCAGTCTCTCACCTCCCCATACCTCTTTGTCCAGTCTCAGTGCTCTCCCCTAACTGGGTCCTTCCTCATTGAGTCCCAGACTCTCCCACCCATGTCTCCGACTTCCAGCCTCCTGGCCCAACCAGTCCCAGCCTCCCTTCCCCTCCACCCAAGCTCCAAATTTCTTTGCCCAGGTAGTCCTAATCTCCCCCCTCCAATTCCTTGTCACATTTTCTCTTCCCCTCCCTCCAGTTCCAGTCTCATAAGACTCTTTGTCCCAATCTAATCATTTCCCTTCCTTCTGGTCCAGTTTTTGTCCTTTTTGCATTTGAATCAGAGGATGTTCTCTTTTGCACTGCCTGCATGCCAGCAGGGAGATCACTGAAAGTAGAGGAGAAACAGACTCTTTTGCTCTCAGTTCCAGTGCCCAGCCCCAACCCAGCCCTGATCAGCCATTAATGGGAAAATCCAGTTTTGCCCTGTAGCCTTGTGCTGGAGCCTGCTAAGTCACTCTGTGGGGATAGCACTTGTACAGACAGGTCAGCACTAGGAGCCGTGAGAGGTATGGGCTTGCTCAGCAAGGATGGAATCTTCAGATATTTTAGCTGCTAAGGTCTAGCAAGTCTCTACTGAACGTGTGCACATTGTGATTTTTCAGAGGCTTATAATTTTTTTAGATTTTGCTCCAAAGCATTTCAAAGAAAAGGTCTCAAGAAATTTTTAACATAGACAAAACAATGTATTTCCCCTAGCCTCTTTCCTGGAAATGGCTGGACTGTTTTGGCTGAAATGTTTCAAAACAATTCATCTGGAGGCAAAAACAAAGCAGGAAAATTTTTAGTTAAACAGCTGAAGTTTGGCAAAGTCATATTCCACTGAAAACTGGATCTTAAATGGGAAGTGTCGGGCAACCTTACTAGCAGGCAGAGCTACCAGTCCCACCTACAGTACATACATCTGCATATTACCTTCATCAGATTCCATTTTAGCTTTCCTTGTACTCCCCAGGGAAAAATAAGCTCTATTTTGCCCATCGCCAGTTTAAATTTAGACATTACCCACTAGCAAAAAGGTGACACTGAAATGGCACTTGACTTTACGGAAGGGGTCCAACCACCTGTAGAATTTGTGGCAGTTATATGAAAAGGTTTGATGCATAGTTCAGTGCATGAAACTACTATCTGTTCACCAGAATATGTATAAATACCTTTGTCAGCTGCTGTGGTTCAATTGTTGTGTACCTATAGTCAACTTTCTCTAGGTAATTTCCTTTACTAAGGGGCAGAAAAGTCTCAGGAATATCAGCCTATGGGGCTTTGATACCAAGGTTTGTAAATCTGCAGGGAACACTGCAAGGATTGACACTTTCATGAATAAAAGAGGCGTGAACAAAAGCATGTATTTTAAAGTACTTTTTATTCAGATTAGAAGTGGATTGATGTTGGATGAACTTTGCACCACAGCATATCTTTCCCTAGGCATCCAGAGAAGGAGGAGTAGGATGGGCACAGGAATTTTTTCATCAAAGGGTTGAATCTCAGAAGGTTTGGTTATGCTTTGACAATGATCATCTAAATGCTTATTAGTAGGACTACGTGAGGGCATGGCCATGCAGCTAACTGCCTTCATTCCAGCCTATGCTGTCAATTTTTCAGGAGGTGAATGGATACTCTATTTCCCCCTCCCATTGTTGCTCTTATCCTAATCTTTGAGGGTGACTGGTAGAAATGGAACAAAGCTATAGCTTAGTATTCAAACCAGATGAAAATTGCTGAGTTACAGAATATTCATCCAAACTAGAGCTGGAAACTAGAAAGCCAGAATTTCTGTTTTGCAGGAAATTTTGACATTCCAAATTGGAACAAAACCAAAATGGAAACAGAAATTTCAAAGTTTTTGATTTTGGAAAAATTTCATTTTGGAAAAGTATAATATTTTGTTTCGGAATTTCAAATTTTCATTTAGACTTTTATTTTGGTTTACATTTTTATATATTTTATTTTACATTGTTTTATGACATGTCAGTAATTATGCACTACTACTAAATATGCACAATCACTACTACCGTGTGTGCTACTGATTCATAACATGACATAGTATAATAGTTGAAATAGTCTGTTATTGAACACAGTGTCAAACTACTTCAATATAACACAAATAGGAGACATTTTGAGATAGAAAAGATATGTTTCAATCACTGCTAAGTAGCAGCTGCCATTAATGATTTTAAAATTAAAATAAATGTCATATATTTCAACTATTATATAATGTCATATTATAACATGTTAGAAGGATGAAATAATGTAAACCTAACAATAATATAAAAGTGAAAAAGCAATAAAATTGAAAATGAAATTTTCTAAAATGAAATTTTCCCTAAATGAAAAAGAATTGTTTTGAAAAATGTTTTCTTTTGGGGGAAATGTTGTCAAATTTGATATGACTTCATGAAACGAAAGTTAATTTTGCCAAAACAGCTTTTTTCAATGAATTTTTCTTCTGACCAACTATAATCCAAGGCTACATCAGCTCCATTGGTTTTGGTCCTGTCCCCAAACTGAAATGGTCGCTTCCAGTTTGAAGTCAGATGGACTATCAAGAGAATTTCTGTGGCTGGATGGTAGAAAATGTTAGAAAAATCTTTCTGGTGGTATTTTTGCAATGAACAGGAAGTGAAGGTTGTAGGAGGTGCCCTAACATGACAGAACCAATTTGTATTTGAGACACTTTCAAAAAAATTGCCAAACTGTCTAAAATCCGTTGGTTGTTTTAAATTCTTTTGGTTAAATACTATGATGTGTTGCTGTATTAGAAAGTAAGGTCAAAAGAGTGATCTCTGGTTTAAGACTCTGCGACATTTTGGGATTACCCAGACCAGGAAGTGGTTCTATCACCATCTATCCTGTAACCTTGGGGTGCCTTAACGTTTTGCTGCTATGGCTCTGATCCCTGACACTAGAAGCCTGCCCACAACCATAAAGCCTCACACTGGCTTCCACCAGCCTAGTTACTGCTTGCAGGATGACACCAACTGCCCTTCCAGTCCTGAGTCTCCATATTATATCATTGTCCTCCTGTGAGGTGATGCTGAAGATTGTGAGACAAGTTCTCTATACACACAAACCATCATTATGAGCTATGTATACAGGCTATGGTTATAAATTTAAATTTAGAACGTTACAAGCTTTTATAAAAGACCGTAATCAACATATTTTTATAGCACAGTAATATGGGCAGAGTGTATAAGAGGCTTGGGGAAGCTAAGCCTCCCTCAAATAAAAAAAGGCTGGCCATGCAGGGGGCAAATGCTGGATGTGTGTCACTTCCCTTTGGAGGCACACCAGCCCACCACCTTTGCGCCCTGGAACTGGCCCCATCACTTTTAAAAGTGGGAGGGCTATGCCTTTTTTCCTGTCTTAAGCACGAGCGATGGAGTGGAGGAGGCAGAGAGGAATGGGAAGTGGGCGTGGCCTCAAGGGAAGAGATAGAGCAGGGGAAGGAAGAGGCAGAGTGAAGGCGGGGCCTTGGGGTGAAGGGTGGAGCATAGGTGGGGCCTTGAGGAAGGGGCGGGGAGCACGGTCTCGGTGCTGGTGGCACCCCACTTTTAGGGAGCTTTCGGCTCTGCTGGGAGTAGCTTCCCCAAACGAAAAATTCATGCACCACCTATGCACAATAACATTGTATACAATCAGTTGATTCAACAGCTTTTTCTTTGGGGTACAAATCCCCTGTTCTCCCTTTAGTGTCTGGACCCTGATTGAAAATATATATCAAACCAGTTAGCTAGATACACATACATTATTTCACATCATCTTATTTTCCTCTGTGCTCTTGAGTTTACTAGGATTCCCAGGATTTGCCTCCCTTTCCAGCATTGCAATCAAAACTCTTGCTTTCTTTTTTGAATTCACAGAGTATCAGTCTTAAAATGTTTATTATTTATTGGTTGTACTAAATGAACACCAAATACTACCTAAGTTGTAAAGTACTGAAATACTAAAATTAGTACTTATTACATAATATTACCAAATATAAACTCATGCTATGATAGAGTATAATTCAGCCCCATAAACTCAATTTATATTTTCCATTTAAGTAATAATTGAAAGAAATACCCATTCTTTCTTTTAATTTGAACAAAACAAAACCCTTACTTTTGGCACCTTTCCCTCATGCACTCTCTGACAAGATTCACTAAGCAAGATGAGGGAGTCTATTAAATACTTGGAGATAATGATTTAGAAAGACAAAAATATTGTTGGGTTATTTCCAATTAATTTTCATCTACTTCTACCAGAAACAAAACAGGAATTCTCCCATTAAGCTATATTACCTCGTTTATTAATTGGGAAAGTCAATACAATTATGATGGTAACTTTGCCCCACCTTACATGTTCAGTAGGTACACTTAAACATCTCCTTTCAGTTTTGTCATTATTTAAAATGGGGGATGCCATGAGAACAAACATTCTATTGTTGCTTCTTTTCTTTGGGCTAGTGCATGAACCAGAGTCTTTGAAGATTATGACTTCCTTCAGATAATGGCTGTCTCTCTGTCTCTAAACTTTACATTTATCACCTGGCATCCCGGAGTCAGTTTATTGCATCTTGGCTTTCTAATGATATTGACACTTTGCCAAAATCTGATGCTTATCTGTTCAGTCAGTATGAATCCTCTGGTGATCCAGTTATTGCTGATCTAATTGAGTCACTTGATGCTGCTAGATGGGCACAATGGGAAGATATGATTCAGAATCTAGATGTCAATCTATACTCAAGCTGCAAATGCTGGAATTTGATTCGTCATCTCGGCACAGATCAGCAACAACCAGCACTAAACCGACCACCTGTCATGCCAAATCAAACTGCCAGCCATCTGCTGAATGTGTCAAAGGCCTCAAATTAGAAGCATGTTAGATGACAAGTCCATGACAAATGGTGTCCATTCCACTGGAGAAACACCACTCGGCAGCTCACAGAGCTGTTCACAGCCACAGAGTTAGGCAAAGTTCTGAATGATATTAGGAGCAGGTCTGCTGCTGGTTATGACAACATATTGCCAGATTTCTTGAAGCACCTTGAAACTCATGCTCATCAGAGGCTGGTGCAGTTCTTCATGTGAGTGGTTAATGAAGAGCAACTTCTGAAGACATGGAGAATGTCAAAAGTCATTGCTCTCCTGAAACTGGGGAAAGACCCATATAATTTTACGAGATATCGACAGATGTATCGACAGTTGTCTGTGCCATTCAAGGTGCTTGGGCATCTCATTCTTCAGTGTCTCTCTCCACAAGTGGAATCAATACACAACACGGAGCATGCAGGCTTTTGGAGAGGTTGGAGCACCTGTGATCAAGTGCTAGCTTTGACAACATAAAAAAAAAGTTTTCAGAAGAACCTGAAAATGGGAGCCATACTTCTGTGACACAGTGTGGCACATGGAGCTCTTAGTCAGATTGTCAAGAGCACTCTTTGCACAGGCAGTCAATTTCATTGGCCTTTTGCTCTGCAACACATGTTTCCAAGTGCACATGGGAAACAAAGTTAGCACATGGAAAAGGCAAAGCAATGATCTACCCGAAGGGTCTACGCTGTCACTGATGCTTTTCAACCTGTACACAAATGACTTTCCTACCCAGTCCCGCAAGTTCATGTACACAGACGGCATTTGTTTTTGGAGTCCCAGCATGGTCATTCCCAGAACATGAAGCCAACCTAAATGCTGACTTGAGTAAGATGGCTGTAGTCAGTGGCATATACAACAAAGTGTAACCAATCCAGTTTTGAGTGTATTCCAACATTACAACACCAGAGCAGCTGAAGAACTCAATACCTTTCTCAATGGACATCTGCCCTCTGACCAGATTTGATGGTGGTCTGAGGGCTCTGCACTTCACTGCTGAGGCTGCCACAATTGGCTTGCCAGCTCCACATCCAATAACAAGAAGACGGGATAAGGCACTAGCTTGTATACATCCTTCCTGACAGACCAGTAATATTTTCCTGAAAGAAAAATGTCTGCTCAAGAATATAGGATTAGATACACTGGGCTTGACTCTCCTCTTCCCTTCACTGGGGTAAATCCGAGGTAATTCCATTGAAGTCAGTGGACTAATACCACTATATAACTAGTGTGAAGGGAGAAACAGGCCCGCTGATAAGAGAAGGAACAAACACCTGAAAGCAGTCATGTCCAATAATCAAACATTTCTGAAGTTGCCAAGCTAGCTTCACCTCATGTTCTTATTACGCCTCTGGCATTTAGGGCAGTGACAAAGCTCCTCCACTCCTGTCTGTTTCTGGCAAGTCTTTCAATGGTTCCCCAGGTTTTTCAGCTCGGCTTCCACAGCTCTTCTCCATGTTGTTTTTGGTCGGCCTCATTTTCACTTGCCTTCAGGTGTCCATCTTATTGCTACTCTGGTGATGGAATCAGTTTCTCCCGAGGCTGTTGTTAATCTTCCTGATCCCATCCATCTGCTCTTGCTGACACTCAGGATGTGTAAACTGTAGCGTCTCATCTCTGCTGTGACCTGAGCTAGCTTCCCTGTTTCATACAATGTCCGTACGTTCCAAAAACCAAGTTTGGTTTTAGTCTTGGTGTTGAGCACTTCAGTCTTCATGCCAGTGGCTTCCTTTTGGCTTTCACCACTGGCAGTCATATGGGTCATTGACTCCTGAAGGCCATCACACACAGTAATGGTCGATTTCTCCGCCGCTGTTTCCGTAACATATTTTGTTTTTTATGGCACAGGGTTGTTAATCCTGTGCCTGCCAAGCTAGCAACACCTAGAAATTCCTGAAAATCTTAGAAAAGTAATTTTACAGAAAAGGACACTGAAAATCCAATACTATTAATGGTTCTTTTTTTTTTAACCTTTGCAAATAAACAGGGGACTGGAACTACAACTCCCACAAGGCAACAAGACATAGGAAAATACAGTTCAATGTTGAAATGACTCAAAAGGAAGCATTCTGGATTATTTCAACAAACCAAAAAATGCTGATTTCAGGAACGTCAAATGTGAAAATGAAATGTTTTGACACTTCTGTTTCAATTTTTTTTGGAATTTCCATTCCACAGAAAATGTTGAAATGCCAACTTTTGGGCTCATTTCTGGGTGAAAATAAACATTTGAAATGTTGGAAATTCTTGCAGGAGGGAAATTTGAAAATTCACTTAGCTCTGGTTCCAAGTATAGTCATCTGGGTACCATATGCAGCTTTAAAAAGCTTGACTTGTTTCAGACACTCACGGTGCAAATAGGGTGATCAGATAGCAAGGGTGAAAAGTTGGGATGGAGGCATAATAGGGTCCTATAGAAGACAAAGCCCTTAATATCGGTACACCTGGTCACCCTAGATTCAAAGGAGGTAAGTTCAGAGTTCCTACTACATCCTTGGAGTACTTTGCTCTTTGTAAGGCTGGATTAAGGCAAACTGGAGCCCCAGGCATGGATAACATGGGGCTACACATGGCTCCCCCACCACGGCTCTGCCTCCACACCATAGCCTTGATCCCAGTTGGAATAGCAGTGATGCCCACCCCTTCCAGAAAGACAGATGCAGCTGCATACAGCCCCTTTCTCCCCACCATGAGTACCAGCCAGGTTCCCCTCTCCCCAGATCCAGAGAGGCAGGTGTGACAGCAGGAGAGCCCCCAGTACCTACTAAGAAACAGAGTGTATGTGCTAGGGTGGATGGGTCAGGCCAAATTACACTCTTTTCTCCCACCACACACAGAACCTTATGCTAGGGTGATGATGCCAGGCTCCACAGAGAAGTGGGTCTTGGAGATAACACCCTAATTAGATGCATGATGCACTTCATCCCTCTCAGAACTATTGTTTCAGGCTGTATTGAGACTCAGGCATAAATCTCTGCATTGGTTGCATTCAGGTCCAGTTCCACGTTTTTATTTGCTACGCTGAGATCTAGAAGCTTACTTTAAATTGCCCTCTCTGAGATTCCTGTATAATCACATGACTTCAGGAGCGGGGACCTTAGGCAGGGACTTATAGTGCCCGCCCCTTAACCTGGACCTTCCCCTTCCTACAAACGTCCCTTCTTCCTTTTTAGACCGAACTTGAACCATCTGCTTTTCGCCAAAGTACTTATCTGACTTGGGTACTGGGAAAATTAGCTGGGTGTTGCACAAGGTTGATTCCTGTGTGACCTCAGAGCAGAAGAGGGTGAAAAGGAAGACTAGCCCAGCAGAGCTCTTTGGGATCTTTCTGAGAAAGGTCCATAGTGTAAGTCCACTCACCCCTATCTTGTCTCAAAGATGAACCAAAAAGGATCTCCTGATTGATTGGATTAAAGGTAATATCAGCTAACAATGGATTACTTTCTTTCATCCATGGCTGTATGGAGATTGTCTACTGGTGTCTTCTCTTTACCGTAGCCTGGACTGAAGTGTGGCTGGGAAAGCTGTAAGATAGTGGTGGTGAGGTGCTGCTCGGGTCAGCTTGCTACTACCTTCTAAATCTTGATTAGAAGGGGAATGTTAGATAAAAGATGGTAGCTGGCAAGAGTATTTTGCATTAAGAAATGCTTTTTATGCCCTGGACAAACTATTGCATTTTCAAGGTGGCTGGAAGGTTGCCCTCCTTGAAAGAGGCATTACTGAGATTCCACAGCAGACCCAGGTGCATCTTGCTGGCATTCACTAATCACTGGCGGAATACGTGGTGGGTGGGATTTCACATAGTATTTTCAGGATGTCCAGTTGCTCAGTTGGGTAGAACTCTGTCAGGGAAGGTTATTGTGCTTGCCACCAGCTACCTTAGGATGAAACAGGTTCTCTCAGATTTGTTTGATCTTTTCAGCTAACCAAACTCGGAGTTCTTCACAAATGAAAGTCTTGAGACCAAGACTGGGTTATGGCAGCCTCTCAAGTTGCATGTTGCCTTTTTTTCTCCTGAACGCTGTCCCTGTTCTGTAATAGAAAATTCAATTAAATATTATATATGGAGAAAAGAAGAGAGTTCCAGTATCTAGTTCCATGCTACTGTAAGCAGGCACAGCACCCTCCTATCAATCAAAATTATGTCTGCTGATGCCAGAGCTAAATATTGCCCACCAAGTGGACACAGAATTCACTTGAAGGAAATGAAAACAGCAACTGCTACTATGTCCTGACACCTCACTGGTCTAGACTTATCCTTGTCCTTTCTGTTGCAGTTAGTGAGGAAAGAACTATTAGACATCTGGATACATGGAGCCAGATTGTCATACACAGATATTATTTGCAGCCATATTTTCATTCAGGAGTCCTGCCATTAATTTTAATTGGCGCTGAACCAGGCCGTAAATCTGTAGGCACACATTGTATGGTGCAAATAATTTGTGTTCACCCTACTCTGTGTGCTTGCACAAATCCTCAGTTTTGTAAAGCTCTTTGGAATCCTTAAGGATGAAAGGTAAAGCTCCATATATAGGATATCGTTATTATATGATTTTGTTCTGGATAAGTCAAGTTCAAAAGCAGAGATTAGAGACAAGAAATACTTATTTAGTATACTAAAGTTCAAATCTTGGCCAGAGGTGCAGATTTAAAGTGATACACAGTCAACTGTGGCTGTGCTATGGGTAGTGAGAGTCACCTTCCATACCACTTTGTGTGAGTGAAGAACAGCCTTGCACTGTTGCCACTCCTAATTTAAAATAGAAAAATGAAAAGTTGCCATAAAATTCCAGTAAAATGTCAAGAGAAATAGCCCTGTCTTCCGATGCTCTCATTTTTTTGAGAGACAGCTTTAGACTCTCCAGTACTTGGAAATAACAAATGCTGATCACTGGCTTGCAGCTGAAATTGCCCTAGCAGTTAAGGTTATTCAAGTCCTAAGGGGTTAGCAACACCAGGTGAAAATTGTTAGTTTGGTAAAACAAATCCTTTGTATGATCTGTGCAAAACAACCTTAAGGGATGAAATGACACTAGAAGTGTGGGTACAAAATTTATCAAGAAATGCCCTTTTTCTCTTAATTGAATACTCCTGTGATTAGTTATACGGTAGAACCTTAGCGTTATGAACACCAGAATTACAAACTGACTGGTCAATCATATACCTCATTTGGAATTGGAAGTATGCAATCAGGCAGCAGCAGAGACTAAAAATCCCCAAAAAACAAATATAGTATAGTACTGTGTAAAATGTAAACTACAAAAAAAGAAGAAGAAGAAAAAAGGAAAGCAGCATAGTTCTTCTGCAAAGTACAGTTTCAAAGCTGTATTAAGTCAATTTTCAGTTGTAAACTTCTGAAAGAACGACCATAAAGTTTTGTTCAGAGTTATGAACATTTCAGAGTTATGGAAAACCTCCATTCCCGAGGTGTTCGTAACTCTGAGGCTCTGCTGTAATACTAAATGCCTATTTACTATTTTTTTTTAAAAGTAAAACAAATGTTGTAAACAATTTTTTTTAGAAATACCTGCCACTATTTTATCATCTCCAGTCAGGGCAGTGAATGGGGCTGTCAGTGAAGATTGTCATTCTAGTGACTATTTCCTAACACGGACCCCATTTTAAGAGGGAAAATAGTTTAACCATTGTTTAAAGGGATTGCTGGTATGGAGGAAGGAAGGGAAATGAAGGTAGGGAGGAAACATCATGGGAGGAGATGGATCCTGCAAGATCTATTGGGTTATAGTGTGTGGGCGTTTTGGAGTGAAGCGGAAGGTAAAGGGATGGCTCCACAGTCTTACGTAAATATCCAGGGTGAAATCCTGGCCTCTTTGAAGTTAATGGCAAAATTCCCACTGACTTCAGGATTTTACCTCCAAACATTTCGTTCCTTATCAAAATCAAACTTGAAGCTGTTGTCGTTATCCCAATCTGCCCTGAGCCTGGGGTGAAACACAGGGGCACCACTTCAGTAGCAGATTAGGGAGTCACAATACCTCTTCTTTGTTCCCTCGTCCCGGGGGGAAATAATATGCTACAGGCCTGTACCACTAGCACATTAACTCTCCCCTTTGCACAGGCTTAGCTCTACTGGGCCAACCACTCCCTGTGCACCAGCACAGAATGAGGGAAGAGCAACCCCGTGAGGAGCTTGGGACTCAGAATTTGCCTTGCAACCCTTCCTTATGCACTGTCATAATAAAGGCAGATCATAGTGTCTGCAAATATGATGCCGGGGTTTGTGCATTTTCTTATATTTAGATGCAGAGGTGAATACCTAGGAGAAGGAAGTAATAGGATTTTCTTTTGTATACTTTGTTGCTTTTAATATTTTATCACAATGGGCATGGGTTTTAATCTTTGAGCAACAGATTGGCTTAAAAATCACACATACATACATAATGTGTTTTGTTTGCCTGGAGTGCTGCTGCTAGGTTTTGCATGTTCTTTTATTTCAGATTATTCCTCTGTTATTTCTTCCGAGACAGGCAAAACTTACTTAAAGTTGAAAACAAGAGTGTTATTTCTTTTGGGAGTGGCAAAAGTCCAGGAACATCCTGGTGTGTAAAAAAATTCCATGGTACAAACCACACCCCTGAAAATTACACTCTATTGCCATTCACATCCACGGTCAAAAGCTATCTCCACCCTCATTGGCAGCAGCAGCAGTCTCCCCTGGTGATAGTCAGCCGCTGCCTGCTAAGAGCTGCACACTGGAAAACATTTGCAATGCATATTAGCGTGTTCCAATTATCTGAAACGGGGCATATTTTTTGTTTTATGTCCTACATACACCTCCATGATATATATCATTGAAAGCTTATTTTATGTATGTTTAGATGAGGAATGATGTAGAGCTGTCAAGTGGTGCTGTAAGTGAGGTGAAACAATGGAACCCACAATGAGAAAGTATCATTTTTTGAACAATACCAGAAACACTGCAACATGGCTATGATTACAATTTTTACTGTTTACGTTAATTTCAACACCTGAATTGGTTTTTATTAGTCGTACCTACCAAATGACAATGTATTAAAAGATTTTTTATTGGTTTTGCATGGGCACTTTTTTTCCCCTCCAGAAATGAGGAAGCTATTTAGCATATAAAAATAGTGAATATCAGCGTTTTGCAATATACTAACATGAAATGTTTTCACACTGCATATTCTTAATTGTCAAAGTATCTCACAAGTTATTGTAATAATTTTCTATATTTTCAATTGAAATTTGCTGACCTTATTGGTCTCATACTGAAGGTTGTTCACCAGTAGCTGTAGATTGCGTGCCCATAGTTTGTACTGGATAGTGGGTAGATGTAAATGTATGGGAATTCCTAATGGAATGCTTCTCCAGTAGTAAGCCGACGTGGTGCTGGTGTGGATAGTGCTTAGGTCACTGTAACTTGCATCGCTCAGGGGGGTGGCTTTTTCATACCCCCAAGCGACATAAGTCATATTGAGATAAGCAGTAGTGTAGACCTGCCCAATTTGAAGAACAGACAAAGCTGAATTAGGAGATCAGCTGGAAGTTCAAGCAGAAAGAATCCATGAGCTAAAAGCATGCAACAGTGTACATCAGAGATGCTGTGGCTGTCATACAAATGATAGCTGGAGACAAATTCCACACATTTGATGAATTGGCTGCTGAGTACTCGAGGCAGGTCCTAAAAGTATCTGACAATGCTAATTCTGTAATCAAATACTCTGACAGAAATGACAACTGTAACTCTTTGAAAACTGCAGCAAAACAGTGCCGGATAGGATGTAAGGTTGGATGCAAGAAATAGCAGGTAATTTAGAAAAAGTTTCTAAATCTGGCATCGAACAAGCAGTCACTTGTAAAATTCCTCTGTGAATATAGGGTTCAAAAAGCACCTAAGAGTGTAGAAACACACCCAACACAAACACTCCTTGCTGAAGGCTTTTCCAGTGGCAAACTAAAGCCCAAGACTTGTACAGTACTCAAGAAGAACTAGACACAAGGATGTTTCTGCAGCTTCTGCAAGCCTCTGACTACCTGATGCTGAGACTAGACAACAGGGAATGGATCACTTGATGATTGCCCTGTTCTCTTCATTCCCTTTGAAGCATCTGGAATTGGCCTCTGTCAGAAGACAGAGTACTGGGCTAGATGGATCATTGGTCTGACCCAGTATGGTCGTTCTTATGCTGTACATGCTAATATGGCTTTTGGGTCTCTTGGTGTCAAAAGAATCATGGTAATTAGGTCACCGGATACAGATGTTTTGATCCTTGCTGTCCACTACTTCCCAAAAACGTAACACGTAGACTATATGTGGATTGAAACAGGCACCATTACCACCACAATTGACAAGCATACCTTGCATGCAATTTGTGACACACTCACTCCTGACTGCTACAACTTACGTCTGCAACATGCTACCTTCTGTCTTCCCTATTTGGTATTGGGGGAAAATCTGTGTTTTGTGTTGTCAAAATAAAGAGAGCTTACCACTTCAGAGATCTTGCAAAATTGGGAGAGAGTGCTGGATAAGCTGCATTTTCTTCAGCAAGGAATTTGGTAGCAGTGATGTATGACCAGAGTGAAAAAGAAAAGGACACCCACAGAGACCTGAATTGCTTGTGCCTCATTCTAGTCATCAAAAAGGACAAGTCACTGGCCAAACTCCCACCATGTGACAACAATTTTGAAGAGCATGTTCAAAGATCATCTTAGCACATTAAGATTTGGAGGTCTTCACACCAGATATGGGAGCACCATTGCAACATGGATGGAAAAATGTGGATGATGAACTACTTCTCGTATTCTTCAAAGGCCCAAAGGCATCTGAGCTTCTACAAGACCTTATTTGTGCCAGTATCAATGTAGATTGCTTCACAATCAACTGTGTCTGTAGTCAGAACAATCTTCCCTGCAAAGAACTGTATACATGCCAAGGTAATGAAAACTGTGGTAACCCACGCACACTCACAGAGATCATAATGAACATCATGATGATAATAATGTGGACTAGAAATGGCACCAGCACTATTACATTTCAATGATGCCTGTACAAATTCATTAGTACATTTTGTTAGTGTTGTTATGCTTTGGGGTTACAAAGAAATAGGATTTTATGTCTTGAAATAATACATAATTTAATGACCCTAACAGAAACAAATGCAAATATTTCAAAGTAGTCATTTTAACATGTTGACGGTGTCATTGTTTATCCTTGTTTCTATGGCAAGAGGACCACTTGAGAGCTCCACATCAGACCTCATCTTAGTAGACATAATAAGCTTTCAAATGAAGTATGATGTGTAGGTATGTAGAGAGGGTACATTAAGTCAACCAAATCAATGGTGTCTGCTGCTCACCTAATAACAACCACAACTTTCTTGAACCTACTAACTCATAGACAACGCTACATAATCATCTGAACCAATACAAAGCACTCTTCCATATGCTCTAGCTACATGTATACAGCTTTTTTTTTTTTATGGAGCACTCTCAGAACAGTAATAGAGGTCCACTTCCCTGCTCCTCTCTTACTACCATCACATATTGCTGTGTGAGGACTTCAGTGTGGAAATTAAGTGGGGTTCTGAAGGCTGCCCCCGCCCCCAGAGCCTTGACTGGAGAAGAAGGTGGCCTTTCCATATATACCCTCTCACATTCTGGGTGTAATAAAACCAGTGAGGGTTTGTGTTATGACTTGGCCCACAACCTTGGGTGCCTCACAATGCTTTGCTGTTGTAGCTCCCAACCTGGGCCACTCACAAACCACCAAACAACATGCAAGTCACATCCTGAGTGTCTGTGTATAGGTACAGGCCCTGTCCAGCAGCTCTGACCACAGCAGCCTGTCAGCAACACACCAGCCACACTCTGGCTTCCATCAGCCTTGGTTACTACTTGCAGGGTGACCCCAACACACTCCCAGTCCTGAATTTTCCCAAAAACATGTGTTCTGCACTGTCCAGCCCTCTCCTGGACAGTTCAGATATTAAAGGTCTGTTGCCCCTCTAAATTGGCCAATATTCAACTGTTCGCTATTGTAACTGGATTACCAAACAATTTATTTTAAACACAACACTGGATTTGTTTAGATTAAAAATAAAACAAGTTTATTTAACTACAAAGAGATTTTAAGTTAGTACAAATACAAGGTATTAAAGCCAGAAATGGTTACAAGAGAAATAAAGGTAAAATGCTTTCTAATTGCTAAAATTTAATGAGCTAGATTTGATTCAAAGTAAAATCCTTACCACGTGTTCCCAGCAACAGGGCTGACCAAATTCTCAGGTCAGGATCTCCTCACAAAGTCAAAGGGTTAGTTCCTTTGTTGTCTTAGGTGAAAGGGGGAAAGAGAGATAACCTGGGGTGGTTTTGACCTCACTTTTATAGTCCAGTCACCTTTTGAAATGCATTTTCCTGAGGGTTACCCCTAGATAAAGTTCATTCAAGCTGTGAAAATGGAGACAAGGAGTCTACTGGTGAAAGAGGTTCCATGCTGTTGTTTGCTAAAATATAGATTGATCTTTCCTGCCTCCCTTCATTGACAAAGAAGGGCCACTTGACCAATCATGGCCAATCAACTTCGATAACACTTGGTTAGAGGCATCAGCTTGTCCTTTGTCTTTGAGAAAGCAGTTTACCCCTTCCCCAGTTTTGTCTGGTAAACACATTGCAGTCATAATTTCAGCTTATGTTCATAACTCTTAATATGCATAGTATATACATTACACACAAATATTGATGATCCCTATGTTATTAGTTTTTAAATGATACCTCACAAAGCATATTTTGCAAAACGTTTACCACAAGAGTCTCTAAGGTGTGAATACAGGGGTGCTTTCGGTCATCCCTCCCACTCCCTCGGAGCCCTGTAAATTCCCACCCTTAGATCAGTTCATTAGAGCAAATTCCTGTGTGAATTTCTGGCTCTCCAAGTGTTGTAAGAGTCTGAAACAACCACCACCAACAGGTGAGGGGAATATTCACCCACTGAATATCAGACCTCTTTATAGTGTCTCAAATTGGGCATCCCAAACCCGAGGCACTCAAAATCACTGATCACTTTTGAAAATGTTGGTTATATTTATTAACACACTTACCATTTGGGCAGGATATTCAAAGGCATTCCTCTATAACAAGTCTGAGAGGGGCCATGCAGGGGATGGGCAAGTCCTGTCCCTCCCCAGCCAGCCAGGACTAGCAGCAAGGAGCCCATGGCTAGGGTGCTCTCAGCAGCATGGGGAGATCAGACTCACTTCCAACTCCGGGAGCCTCCTCCGGCTGCAAGAAACTCCATGGGTACTGCCTTAAGAACTGGGCTCTGAAGGCAGCAAAAAAGTGAGGGTGGCAATCTTGCAATCCCCCTGAAACAGTTTTGTGACCCCCCTGACCAAGACCCCCTTTTGGGTTGTGACCCCCAGGGTTACAACACCATGAAATTTCAGATGTAAACAACTGAAATCATGCAACTGACCAATTTTAAAACCCCTTGGCCGTGAAATTGATCAAAATGGACCATGAACATGATAGGGCCCTTCTCATATAGTGTATTGGGACCTTGTTCATTATATATCATTCTTGGTCATCAATTTTTAAATTGGAGTGTTGTGAAGAGATAATCAGAATCCAAAATTAGGAAAAAAATAAATATAAACATAATTTGAAACCCAGTTAATGTATAAAGTCCAGAATATGTATAGCAGCAAACCTGGTAACATTGCAGAATATTCTATTGAGAAATAACTAATTTGGCTCTTTTGAACTCTTCCCCAGCACTGTATTTCAAAAGAACCATTCAGTCTCCATTAACTAAGAGTAAAAATCACTTCAATTAAATATGTTTAATACCCAGAAATGCAGCCAATTGCCTTAACCCAGACCTTAATATGAGAGCACTGGATAATACACTGTAGAGAAGAGAGCTGTATTGGGAGAGGATGGACAAGGTGACATAATGTATCTTTTCCTTCTGAATTTACTATGAGTAGCTTGGCTCATTTACATCTCCCTGGTTTGTCATTCCTCTGTTGAGAAGAACTAGAAATGCCATACTGATAACTGTGATGTTTAGAGCATTATTTGCTACTATTGAAAAGGAATCTGAGCCTCTGTAACATTTCTATAACCATGACTAATGTGCAATTTGTAATATTGAGTAACAAGGAGTCAGGATTCTCAGAGGAGACTTTGATTATGTGTATAAGCAGTCCGCTCATTTGGAGTCCTGGAAACATCCAGTTGACACTGAGTCTGCTCAATAATTTAACATAGGCATATTCATTACTCGTTATCTATCCTTACACAGTTTGGGCTTGCTGCTGATCCCACATCAGTGTAAATCAGGAAAAACTCCACTGAAGTTACGAGACTTACTCTGGTGTAAATCCAGTGTAAAAACAGGACCTTTGTCTGCAATTTGACTGGATTTAGTTTCCAAACTTCTTTGTTAGTCGATGCATTTAGATTGAACCACTAGATATGCTGCTCATGGCTAAAAGCTAACATGGAAATAATGCCCATAATATTTATAACCTACTTCTCTTCCCTGTCTGTTCTTATATATCAAAGACGAATGTAACATATGTGGGGCCAGCACCACTCTGCCGATAGAGCTCATCTGTTCTATATTTCTCTATGTCCTAATTTTTTTTTCTGTATCTATTTCCATGTATGCCAGTTTACTACAAATATGGCTGTTCTATATTACCAATGTAACACTATGTTACACAGAACTGTAGTTGACCTTTGGGATTTGTTTTCCCTGTCATATCACAGTAAATAACGCTGACAAAAGAAATTGAGTTGGAATAAATGCTATTCAGTTATACTGATGTGGTTACATAGGGCTCCTGTAATGGCAGTATATTAAAGGCAGAAGCACTTCATTGATCATATAGTGTCTGAATAAGTCAATTGAACTGTACTGATTACAATTTTAATTCAATGCACTAACAATAAAAAATATATTAAGGTTGTGACAGACATCCACAAAAGCAAGGAAATCCAGAGCTAATAACACATGGGTTCTTTTTCATGAGAGATTCAGAATAGGAGTTTAGGACCTTATCATGGTATTTGGGGAAAATATGTGCTTCTATACATAGATGTTAGAAATGACGGCATCACTGGCTGATGAGAAAAAAAAAAGATTCTTGAAATAAATTATTCAAGAAAACCCGGAAAAATTCAAGTTGTTGGAACATCAGAAAATGTATTTCCTGTATAAATTATTTGATGAAAAGTAACATTAATCAAATAATGAATTTTTTCAACAGTATTCAATCAGATTTATATATATCACCATTTTAGATAGTATGGACAGTGGATAAAAGGGAAAAGAAGAAGTCATATATGTTATTTAGAGATATTTAACATGTGAAGAGTAGATACTCCATTGGAGAGAGCCATATGTCCTGGTATGAAAGAACCTCAGAATCAACAGGTAATATACAAACATCCCAGGGGCCAAAGGGCCAAAAAAGATATAACAAAGGAGGGCAGTTAGTGTTTCCTGATGGTGCTGCTCAACTGAAAGAGTCTAGCTTTAATGCAGTGCAATTCACACTATAGTACAGAACCGGGAAACAAGAAAACCACTGGTGCCATTTTAGGGTGGAGTCCTGGCCCTACTGAGACTGATGAGAGTTTTGCCATTAACTTCAATGGGGCCAGGGTTTCACCTTTAATATTTAGAGATATACAGGGCTCATACTGAAGGGAGCTAGAAGGAATGTTGTTCTTCTGCTAAAACAATTGGTTTAATACATAAGGGAATGGAATGGAAAGCATTCCAAAATTGTTAAATATTTACTCACTGGGCAACAGAGACTACAAAAGAGATACTGATCAGACATAGTAAGAGGAATAGGTAGGGGGACACAATACACTTTGATTAAAAACAATAGGCCAGATCCTCAGCTGGTTTAAATTCTTGTAGCTCCATTGTAGTCATGAGCTACATAGAGCCTCATTGATTTATGCCAATTCGAGATCTGGCCTAGAACTGCATAAATTTCCAAATGGAAAATAAGCCAAACAAATTGACTATTGTATACTAAACTTTTGGGGGAATTATTTCCCAAAATGAAGGAGAGAATTTATAGCCTTAAGTCATTATATTTCACGCATGTTCTAAGAATATTACAACTTGAATTGGCTGAGCTAATTAACTTGAAAACAAACACAGTAATAATATTATTAACCATTTTTCAGATTGTATCAAGGTTATATAGTGCTAGAAGCAGACAGTGGATTATTCATGACTGGAACTGACTGTCTGATGTCATTGTCTATATATATGACTTTATTAAAATTAAACTTAAAAAACTATTTACATTTTTTTTGTGTTTGAGGAAGATAAAAGCATTCTTATTAAACCAAACTAGCAAGCAAACCAACACAAACAGAAAAATCCCTGCACTCAATTCAAGGAATGGGGGAAATCACGATGAGCAAAAAATTCCCTACTGTTACTAAGAAAGGGATTTTGACTTCCATCAATCCTTGATCTCTTAACCATGACTGATACAGTATCATTTTGGACAATAGGACTATACCTCTTCTGCTTGCCTTTGTGTTTCTACCAGACCTTCCAATCCTTCCTTCCTTTTATTCCTAGTAAGCTTATCCCTTCTCTCTCTCTCTCTCTCTCGCATGAGGCAGTGTAGCCAATAATTTGACCTATGAGTTCAGACAAGCCTATGAAATCTGGATCTGGAGTTGTCTCCCTTTTCAAATTTCACAGTCAAAGGTTCTCCATACATTCTTGGACTCTTCTGAAGATGAGCAAAACCCCCAAGCATGCAACTCCCCCAAGGTATTGGGTCTATGGACATGTGTGTGACATGATAAAAGAAATGAAGGGATAGGTCTGGAAACCAGCTTCAGGTGGCAGGGGAAAAGGAAATTTCTAGCATAATGGAGGAACAGGGGAAAAGTCATAGATCTCCTGGAATGAAGAGTGGGTAGTCTGTCAGTAGCAGATGTGTTGGAAGAAGTAGAGGAGGATAGGGAATTAGAAGACAGTAATAGGTGGTCAGAGCACTGTAGGAAACTGAGAGGAAGAAAGAGGACTTTGAAAGGGAAGGAAGGAGGTGGCAGAAATAAAGAAAGGTGGATGAATCCTCAACATTTAAACTTTTGAGTACTAACTGCTTATCTAACTGAAATAAACCAGTCTTTTCACTATTACCATGTACAGCAGGATGTTGTAAGGATTAATTAGGTAAGGTTTGTACAGGGTGTTTGAAAAACAAAGTGGTAATTACTTTTATTAGTTTACAAGGTTTACAGAAACAGTGAATGGCAGAGCAGATGAGATGCATCAATGGAAGAAGAACTGGCCAGGAGAGTGGAGACCAGAGAAAAATTTACTTATGAGCAGAAACAGTGAGTTTATAGGTAGGTGGAGAATCACATGTTGAAATTAATTTTGTTTGCTTATGATATTACAATGAATATGATACAATGTGAACAAAATTTTGAACACAAATTGAAAGATATTGATGAAAGCATTTAATTTGCCATAGTAAGGCTTTTAATATAGTCCCACATGACAGTCTCATAAGCAAACTAGGGAAATGTGGTCTAGATGAAATTACTAGAAGGTAGGCACACAACTGGTTGACAGACCATACTCAAAGAGTAGTTATCAGTGATTCGCTGTCAAACTGGGAGGGCATATCTTGTGGGGTCCCACAGGAGTCAGTGCTGGGTCTGGTACTATTCAATGTTTTCATGAATGACTTGGATAATGGAGTGGAGAGTGTGCTTATAAAAATCTGCATTTGCCACCCATCTCGAAGAGGTTGCAAGCACTTTGGAGGACATGATTAGAATTCAAAACGACCTTGATAAATTGGAGGATTGCACTTATTTGTATTGAATTTCATCTTGTTGATTTCAGACCAAAGTACACATGTATGAAGGAACAATATAACTACAAACTACAATACAACTATATAACAGAACTACAAAACGTGGAATAACTGGCTAATTGGTAGTACTGCTGAAAAGGATCTGGGGATTATCACAAACTGAATATGAATCAAGAATGGGACACAGTTGCAAACAAGGCTAATATCATCCTGGGATGTATTAACAGAAGAATTATATATAAGGAACAGGCAGCAATTGTCCCTGCATTGCTCAACAAAGATGAGGTCTCAGCTGGAGTATTGTGTCCAATTCTGGGTGCCACACTTTAGGAAAGATGTGGACAAATAGGAAAGAGTCCAGAGGAGAGCCACAAAAATGATAAAAGATTTAGAAAACCTGATCTATGAGAAAAGGTGAAAATGTTTAGTCTTGAGAAAAGAAGACTGAGGAGGACCTGATAGTCTTCAAATATGTTAAGGGTTGTTATAAAGAGGACTGTGATCAATTATTCTCCATGCCCCTTGAAGGTAGGACAAGAAATAATGGGCTTAATTTGTGGCAAGAGAGATTTAGATTAGATATTAGGAAAAACTTTAAAACTATAAGTGTAGTTGAATTCTTGAATAGACTTCCAAGGGAGGTTATAGGGCACTCATCACAGGAGTTTTTTAAGAACAGGTTGGACAAACAACTGTCAGGGATGGTCTGGATTTACTTGGTCCTGCCTCGGTGCAGGGGGCTGGACTTGATGACCACTCAAGGTCCCTACCAGCACTACATTTCTATGATCCAGTGATTCTAAAAAGCAGACACTCTTTGTGGGGAAAAAAATCATTTAATAAAAAACCCTACCAATTTTTCCATTGAAAAAATATTTTGATGGAAAATTTTCAACAAGTTCTAGTACTCATGTATAGAAACAGTGAGTTTGTGGGTAGGTGAATGATGGAAGTCACAAGTATAATTAATTTTGTTAATCTATCCTATGACTACAAATGTGATGCAAAATACAACTAAGAAGGTCCAGAAGAATCAACAGAAAGGATCCAGAAAGAGTCAGACTGGAAAGTATGAGAGGAGTAAGCTGCTTATGCAATTCATTGTAGCAAACAAAGTAATAAATCTGGGGACAAATAAAATAAATATACACTGAAAAATCATAGCTGTAAATCACAGAGCAGGCTAAGGATTACAGGATTCGAGTGGCAACAATCAAAATCAGCACAACGCTTAGAAGCAGTAAAACAAGACAAACATAATTCTGGAAGGTATAATGAGAGGTGCTGAATGCAAGTTGCAAGAAGTTTTTCTGATACTAAATGAGGGAGCTAATGAGGACACATTTGAAATATTAAGTTGATTTCAGGCTGGTTTATTATACTGCAAATAAAGATGACTTTATGGAGAAGTAGAAGGCTCAGCAGATGGCAACTCAAATTATTTAAGGATTCCCTTAATGTAGTTATGTTAAAATACTAGGTAAAGTAGGATTGTATTCTTTGGAAAAGAAGAGATTAAGAAATGATATGATAACCTTGAAGTGTATTCTTAATAGAACAGGAAAGATGTATTACACTCACATCTAATTTGTATGCATCTTCTTCTAAAATATAAATAGTTAAATAATATATAGGGCACAGGTTGCAAATTTAAACTTTCATATGCACCTGCTCACTGATAGTGAATTTTAAACTCACGTGCCCTGAAACTCATTTTCAGATGCTTCCTAATACGGCAGGGGCACAGGGTTTCTAAAGCCCCTTTTCTGTATTCCATGGCTCTGACAACTAAATGAATCAGACAAGCATCGGACCTCATCTTTGCAATGAGAACCAGGCATGCACAATTACCTTGCATGAATATGATGAGACAAAATTAAATTTAAATTTCTAACAGCCAATAAATTTTGCAAAAGGCCAATTTTTCTAGGAATTATTCCCGTGGCAAGGGCTGTATGAAATGAAAAGGAAAAGATATAACTTTTTCAAAAAGAAGTTCTATTGTTGCTTTTCTGCTATCCCTCTTTAAGAAATTCACTGTTCCATTGGCTCCCTGAAGCCTCCCCTGATTATAAATTGCACTCAGCCAATCAGGGAACAGAAATAATACCATGTGGCTTATGTAACTACTTACAACAAATCGATATAGCTTAAGTTTTGACTATCAACTATTCCTATTGACCTATTCACAATCCAGAGATTAAGAAAATATTTGCAAAAATATGCCAAGTATCTTCCAATAAGTACATTGCTAGAAATTATTATTCTTATGGACATTCCATGAGCAGAAAAATATGTTAAATTAATTCAGTAAATTATTCTCTGAATTTTTTTCAATGCTACAAATAACTGGAATATAGCATGCTTGAATAGGAAACCAAGCTAATCCAATATGAAAGTTGTGCAGTGTTTATTTTCTTGAATGAAGACTAGGAGGGCTTCATTTGCAGAAATTATCTTATTCTTAGTTCTTGTCTCTGGTCTTTACGCATTTCCTATGCATCATTTGGATTGGACCTCCGTTATATTTACATTTTCTTGAAGAGGAACTCTAAGTCTATGCCTTATTGATGGCGAATCCAATTGGAGTTGGACTCCAGATACCTTTCCTTTATAATCTCTTCATAGAGGTCAAATGTTTTATGCCAAAAGAGTTTGTATGAAATTCTCATGCAGAAATTTAAACCACTATGGGGTTGAACATCTCATGAAAGAAGACCAATGTCCAGAACATTGGCGCTTGGCTACTAGAACTCCCGGTGCATCTGGGGGGGTCAAGTATCTCAGAGAGTGTTGACAAGTTCTCTACCTAGGCTGCAAGCAGAGTTCAAATGGTCACAGCAAACCAGATGTTCTTCAATGAAGATGTCTCGCTGCCTCCATGTCTCCCTTATGGACACAAAAAAGTCTTTGCTCTGAGACACAGTTCAGGATCTATCAAATCTGTGTACTGCCTGTTCTGCTATATGTTCAGAAACCTGGGTCCTCTTGCAGGCAGACTTGAAGCAGCTAGAGGCATTCCATATGTGCTGTCAGCACCAAATCCTGAGCATAAAGTGGCTTGACTTTGTGTGAAATGTCATAGTGTTGTGAAGTTCTGGCCTGCTTTCAGTCACTCATTATATTGAAAAGCTGGGTTGCATGCTCTTCAGCCATGTCACCAGGAGGGACAAAAATTCCCCGGCACACTGTGCTCTCAAACTCTCCACTGCCACACAAAGGGATACACACTTTGACCCTACCTGGTGCCACCTGTGGGGCTGCCCCACATATTCATGGATTCACAGAACTGAGCCAGATCTGGGAGTTTGACTACATGATGTCTGGTATGATGCCATCAACCAGGGTCAATCTGGCTGGTGCAACGGTTCTTAGTAGACTATGCATTTTTGATGAGTTTATGAATTTAAACCACGTGGCTCACAGTAAAACAGGTTATTAAGAATAGAGCGAAAATCACATTAAAAAACTGGGCCCCTTTTGAACTTTATTTTAAAAAAATTAAACATAAAAAAATGATCCACTGGCATCCTCTGAAATCTGCTCATTCCAGCAATAAAATTTTCCAAACAAAATAATAGATTATATTGAGTGGTAGAATGTGAAGGTGGCAAAGAGAATCACTGAAAAGACTAGGAAAGTTAAAATTATCTTATGTTGCACATGCAACCTTACCTCCATCCCCTCCTCTAAACGCTTTTTCAGTTAAGTCCTTAATTATATTAGCATGTGCTATTGTGTTCCACAGTATCCTTGTGTCATTTAGGATTGCAAATATTTGCACATGTGAGTAAAGTTCCACTGAATTAAAATAGGAGCAGAGATACCATATGAGAACATAAACACATACATAGGGTGGGATTATCTTCCCACCAACACAACGGGACCTTCCATTCATGGAGCTTCTTCCTTTGCAACACCATCTATCCTACCTCTGGACTTCATGGTGATTGTTGTATGGGTCCAAGCTCAGTGCTTGGGAAGGGTATGGAGGATGGTCCAATGGCAGAGATGAGTGGAATACACCTTATCCCCTGTGTAAAGTCCTAGGAAAAGATTGGAGCCATGCTCCCAGGGACTTTTTTTTAATTTAGAATTTTAGAATTTTTTGTTTTGTTTTGTTGCTGACTCAAATAATTTGGTGAAATTGACCCAAATCTGCATTTTCCAGTGGCAAAAATTTGCCAGCAAACCAAAAAATCAGTTATTTGCGCAGCTTTACTCAACAGGAACTAGAGGACCTGTGGAAGTGCAGGGTCTTTCCATTGATGGCCCTGGCTTTCTAGGCTTCTTCAAGTATGGAGAGGTACATAGCAACCTAGACCATGGTAGTAGTGGACCCATCCCACTCCACACAGGACCAATATGGCAGGGAATGTACAAAGAAATCACTGAGAAGATTCTTGTTCAGAACCCTGTCTTGTAGGTTTTTCCATGGGAAATGGCAAATCAGCTCAGAAATGGGAAATCAGTCAGATATTTCTTATAATATTATTTATGGTAGGTTAATAACTCTGAAATAATCTTACCCTATTTCAGACAGACATAGGTTCTCTTCTGGACTCCTTGTTGTCTGCAAGCTTTCTCATCTAATCTTTTAAATTGCTATGGTTACTGAAGGTAAATGGACTGATATCTCATTGTTTGTGCCCTAGTCCTGCATATCCTTAGAACTTTTTATAACAGTAGCAGTTTCTTAGTTGTTTTCTACTCCTGGAAAGCCCTGCCAAGCTAAATACACTTGGAAAACTGTTGAAAACTTTACCAGTTTTCATCTCATTTCCATAGTTTATCTGAAAGGTGTGATTCCTGATTCTTCACAGCATTTCCCTGAAAAATCTGCTCACTGGTTAGCTATAGCCACCATTCCCTTTTTTCATATATGTCTAATCACAGCTACAGGTTCAGTGAGAGCAGAGTCGTACTCCTAGTCAATAATATTTCTGTTGACATTTTGTAGAATTATTTACTTAGGCCGGGATTTTCAAAGGAGCCTAACTTGCAGTATCTTTTTTTACATAGAATTAGTTAATTTTTTTCATTATTTCTTTTCCCTGTGTTTAATTTAAAAAGAAAATATTTTGAGACTAGGGTTGCCAGGAGTCTGGTCTTTGACCCTGGCGGCCATTAAAAGTCCGGTTGGCGGCACAGCGGGGGCCCGGGGCTAAGGCAGGCTCCCTGCCTGCCTTGGCTCTGCTCTGCTCCTGGAAGAGGCCACCAGGTCCCAGTGGCCCCTAGGTGCTGGTGTGGCCAGGGACTGGGAGGCTCCGTGTGCTGCCCCTTCCCCGAGTGCTGGCTCTCCCATTGGCTGGAAACTGCAACCAATGGGAGCTGCGGGGGGGGGGGGGGGGCAGCGCGCACTGTGCAGAGCTGCCTGGCCACCTATGTGCCTAGAGGCTGCAGGGATCTGGCAGCCACATACTTAAAGCCGCGGTAAGTGTTGCTGGGACCCTGCATCCTCTCCCGCACCCCAACCCCCTGCCCCAGCCCAGAACCCACTCCTGTATCCCAAATCCCCCACCCCAGAGCCCACACCCCCAGCCGGAGCCCATGCACCAAATGCCATGGCCCCAGCCTGGAGCCCCCTCCTGGACCCAGAACCCCTCATCCCTGGCACCACATCAGCGCCTGCACCCCAAGCCAAGAGCCCATAGCCCCTCCAGCACCCCAAGCCCTGCCCAGTGAAAGTGAGTGAGGGTGGGAAAGAGCAAGCGACGGAGGAAGGGGGGATGTAGCAAGCAGGGGGTGGAGCCTTGGAGAAGGGGTGGGGCAGGGCAGAGGTGTTCGGTTTTGTGTGATTAGAAAGTTGGCAACCCTATTTTAGACTCCCTGCCATTACTCTCTGAGAGTGAAATGTATCCCTTGGTGGAGGGCCAGAATAAGGTCCATGTATTAGTTAAACCCTCAATATAAGGCTTAAGTGGTGAATAAGCTTTTATTGGCCCTCGGTGCAGGGATGAATTTTCCTCAGAGTCTGGGAATATAGGCCTCTTTGAAGATTTGCAATGGTTTATATCAATGATCCTTATGTTACTGCTTATAGGTTTCATCCTCTCTGTAGTTTTATTAACAGTTATTTACAATGCTGCAAATAAAATCCATTTGAAAGGCACTCCATTTTAATAGATAGCAATGTAGTTCTGCAACGTTTGATTGGCTATAATGATCTTAGAAGACCTAGAAATGCTTATGAGATTTGTTTCTTGTCCCACATTCCAGGCCTGAAATGACTTCTGAATGTGAATGTGAGTGATTTTAATGCAATGCTCAATGACAGTGCAGTGGACTAATGTTAAATCTGCTGCAAAAGTTTTAGATTAATTCCGTGGTAGGGTCACATAAACAACGAGCACAGGAGACGTGCAAGGGGGTTGCACAGAGGATGGAGAGGTGTGAACACAAAGGACCAAGTCTGCTTGCCATTTTTTTTTTAATGGTGCTACCCAAATAAGGAAACCAGGATTTGGCCCTGAGTACAATTATCAAAATGAAGCTATATTTAAATTCCACATACAAAAGTCAATGTAGTTAAATTAAGGATCAAATTTGCTCTGCTTTGGAAATATCCCCCCAAAAGGTAGCTCTAATATTCATGCGTTTCTGAGGAAACATTTGATTTTCCTCCCATCCTTATGATTGAATACTGAAGATATGTGACGAAACAAAGCTTCACCTTCACCTTCTGTTGGGCCCTAGAATGGAAGTGAGAGGTCTCTATGGTTGAAACCTGCTGTCTTTTACTCTGGAAGTTGCCACAATACTTCAAATTCAGCATTATAGCTCAATTGCAGCATCACAAAGGAAGAGCGGATGGGCTGCAAGGGAGAAAAATCCTCATTAAACCTTACAAACATATCCTTGGTAATTAGCAAAATGACCGGGAAAATTATGCAAATATGTAAATAGCTTTGTGTTAAAAGGGGCCCTATTAAAACCCTCTGAAGTGGGTTAATGTATTTTATTGTATCTCTGTATTGCATTTTAATATAAGCTCATATAAAAACTTACTTAGACTTTTACACCGACTTTATAGGAGGAATATAAGATATACTCAATAACCCCTATCAAATAAAGGTAAAAATCTAATTAAGCAATAAATCCATACAAATTGTTAGACAGTTAATGACTGGCTTGCGTTTTTATAACAGCAATAGTGTATTAAAAAAGCATTAGCTTGTTGTACTGTGGCTGGAGCGGTTGTGCAGAAAAATTAGTCATTCTGGCATTTCATGACTAATTTGCCATCACTTGGAGGAACACAGATGATGATGTGCTTGGCTTAGAGAATGTGCACTAATATTGTAAAATCTGTAAAAGAAAGAGCGTAGTCTCAATATCTATAGGTATCTGTAATGAATTTATGATAGACAGATTGGTTAATTTCCAGTTTTAAAGGTGATGTTCTTCACAATAGATTCAACATTTAATGGCCAACAATGACTGAGAGCAAAAATAAAGAAATTAATAATCACTATCAAGATAGTAAGATGAGTTCAGTACCCTTGTAATTGGTCACCACATCCTCTGTCACCATAATAAAATACAGGAACAAGTTGATTTAATATCTTATATATCAAATGTGGTATTTTGCTTCCAACATTTCTATCAGTGAAGGATGAGCCTGTTCAGAATACAATAAGAACAGACCAGAACCTCAGTTAAAAACTTGAAATAAACTGAATCTAAACCATTAAGTAGACTCATGCCTTTCTCTGAGCTCCCTAACAGGCTTATTATTTTGCAGGGAGTTGAGCTCTCAGTTTCAGCTGTCTACTGGTCTGATGGTGATGAAATTTTGTAACTGTGGGCTTTTCCCTGGTGCAGGAATGGAGAAGGAGGGTGGATGCATTCTGTGATATCACTGAACAGGGAAGGACTCTTGCATATAGCTGAGATTTTAGTAGAATAGACATCTAGATACAATGCACCTGAGCACGTGATATTAGCAAATCTAACAGCCTGTTGGGAGTCAGAGAGGGCCGATGGGGCATCAGGGTCTTACAGGGCCTATTAGGCGTGTATGTGTTGGCCTGATGGCCTCTTTGGGTCAGGAAAAAAATTAGGATAGTGAAAGAAAGTGGTCTTATTGGTGGTTCAATATGAAGCAATTATCAGGGGAATGCAAGGCTGGTACTGAAGGGAGTGTGACGTTGCACCCCATAATGCTTTATAGAAATATGCGTATGAGTGTAAATATGACATAACTGAAATATGTTTTATGTTAGGTATGCCATGTTACATATCTTTGCAAAGGTTATGATCTACCGAACATATTCATCCTATTTGTATGCATGTATCATTTTTATATCTGAGGTTATGAGTGTTGGCTCTATGCTTGTATTTAAAGTGTTTGGTGTAGGAAGCACATAAGAAAGATTTGGTCAACATAGTGTGAAGGGGTTGGGTTATTCAAGTAATTGAGAGTACTTAACTAGCAATGGACTTTACAGATGCCAATCCACATCTGAGCTTTCCTGGGAACATTCAAACTAACATGTAAACAATGGTATCAACCTGCAAAAAGCTGAATCATTCATAGACATGTGACTTGCCCAGGTGGTTAGAGACCCCATCTTGTGGCTGTCATGTGGGACAAGAGTAAGACTATATAAGCCCCTGGAAATCCCTCCATTTTGTCTTCAGCTGGCTCAAGAGATAGCCTCTCCCCCCAAAGAGATGCCTGAAAGATACTGGAACAAAGGACAGTAAATATGGGGGTGTGAGTGATTGCTGGACCCAGACTAGGAAGGAGTCTGGTCTGTCAAAGAAGCTTATTGGAACATCTCTGAGGGTGAGATTTACTTGCATTTAGTTTCCTACTGTATTAGGCTTAGACTTGTGTGTTTTTGTTTTATTTTGCTTAGTAATTTACTTTGTTCTGTCTGTTATTACTTGGAACAACCACTTAAATCCTACTTTTTATATTTAATAAAAATCACTTTTTACTTATTAACCCAGAGCAAGTAATTAATTCCTGGGTGAGCAAACAGCTGTGCATATCTCTCTATCAGTGTTATAGAGGGTGAACAATGTATGAGTTTACCCAGTATAAGCTTTATACAGGGTAAAATGGATTTATTTGGGGTTTGGACCCCATTGGGAGCTGGGTATCTGGGTGCTGGAGACAGGAGCACTTCTTAAGATGTTTTCAGTTAAGCCTGCAGCTTGTGGGGGACATGGTTCAGAGTTGGATCTGTATTTGCAGCAGGCAAGTGTGTCTGGCTCAAACAAGGCAGGGTACTGAAGTCCCAAGCTGCCAGGGAAAGCGGGTTTAGAAGTAGTCTCAGCACATCAGGTGGCAGTCCCAAGGGGGTTACTGTAACCGAACCCGTCACAGGGAGAAAGGCTTGATTATGGTGGAAGGAAGAAAAGAGATGAATAGGAAGCAGCCCTGAGTCTTTTCTATTCCATTAGATTTGGGCTTTGCCATTAAATAGCAATTGTGCTAGTGCAATTTGTTCTGTGGAATCTCTATGAAGAAGCTCACACATTATTCTGGACAGCAAGGGTGCTATCTCTTGGCACATTATTGGTGGAGTTTGCTATCTAGTTGACAAATCAGAAGTAATACATTTTACTGGAATTGCTTTACATTAATCCTCTGCCTTTAAACCACTGCTTAATGAAATAAAGGACACCAGATGGTAAACTCAGAGGCAGTAAAAATGAATCTGTCACATATACTATGGGATTTCTATTTCTGCAATGTTTTTAATAGTGAGAAAGAGCCAGGTGGTGCTTTTAATTCTCCAGGATAAACACCATATACAGCTTGTTTAATTTCTAGTCTTAAATATGTATATGTGTGACTTGTTATATGCTTAATAATAATACTTGATACATGTATGGTGCCTTCCAACTGGGGATACAAAGCTGTTTACAACTTAAGGATTAATAAATTAAGTTGTAAAACTCCCCTACCAAAATTTAACATCTTTGATGTCAAAGAAAGACAATCTCTTATTATAAAGCTCTTCCAGCAGAGCTGGTGTTAGCTACCATATTAATATAATTAATACTTAAGACAATTTATTCATTGGTCTTATTAATTCAATGGGTCTAATAAACATTATGGGGCACCATTTTTGTAACTGTGGCCTGCATTTGTATGCATGCACACTGTGGGTGAAGTTCACCTCTATATGGAGAGCCCACAAAGGCCTTAAAAACAACTTAAGCTCTCAAAATACAGCTTAAGTAGGATTTAAGTGCAACATAGTCTGTGAGAGTGCAGAAGGGATGAATTTCACCCTATTTGAGCAATAGCACCTGCATACATAGCTACTAAGTTTGAAGAAGAAAAGTTTCCTCACTTGGAAAGGGTACCTAAAACCTTCCTCCCACCTAAGGGATTTTATTTTTATTTTAGTATTCCATCCTTGGACTCAAATGTTTTCTTTTTCTTTTTATTCTTCCCTTTTGCTTACAGATGGAATCCCCCTGCCACACCCATCAAATCTGTTTGAATTATTAATGTTAACGAGGATGGTGATTTTATTATGCATTAAGGTAAATTTTAATATTCCATTTTTATTATTATTATGTTGACAGGCTAGATGGCTGCTTAAAAAATAATAGTATTATTCATTTTAACCAGAAATTTCAGAATGGGACTTGGCTAAAGTGAGCACCTGTCTATCTGTCTTTCTGTCTTACTCATCTAAAGCAATAAGAGACATTTCAAAGAAGCATTATTTTAGAGCACACACTCAATGGGTGAATGGTGTGCAGGAACTCACTCTTCTTTTTTTACATATGTCCAGGAGTGAATCTGGCAAAGATTCAAATAACTCAGTGCAACTCTAATATTAATTAATTCTTATAATCCAGGGGTAGGCAACCTATGGCACGCGTGCCAAAGGCGGCACGCAAGCTGATTTTCAGTGGCACTCTCACTGCCCGGGTCCTGGCCACTGGTCCGGGGGGCTCTGCATTTTAATTTAAATTTAAATGAAGCTTCTTAAACATTTTAAAACCCCTGTTTACTTTATATACAACAATAGTTTAGTTATATATTATAGACTTATAGAAAGAGACTTTCTAAAAACATTAAAATGTATTACTGGCACACAAAACCTTAAGTTAGAGTGAATAAATGAAGACTCGGCACACCATTTCTGAAAGGTTGCCGACCTCTGTAATCACTGCCTTGTGTAGATCATGGACGCAGATGAAGCATTTCATGACTTTATCATGGTAGTAAGGATGAATTTCACAGTTTGTCAGGGATTAACAAGACTGATACTGAATCATAGGGAAATCTCTTACATTGTAAAATAAGAAAAGAACCTAAAATTGTGAGTGTGCTTTAATAATTTTAAATACATAGAAATATTTGTTTGGAGCTTTTTCTTTAAATCCATGTCATTTTCATTTACGGTGCCTGATTCTCTTCCCACTTACAAAGGTGAACGTTAGGAGTAAGGAATAATTCCATGGTAACTAATCAGTGATATCAGAGTAAACCAATGAATGGGTAAAGTAACAGTAAATGATAGCCATTCAAGGCAGCACAAACATTAAACTACTTAGACCCCACTGTGATGGGTTCAGTCACAGAGATCCCCTTGGGACTGTCACCTGATGTGCTGGAATTACCTCTGAGCCTGTTTTCCCTGCCAGCTTGGGACTCCGGAACCCTGCCTTGTTGAGTCAGACATACTAGCCTTCTGCAACACAGATCCAGGTCTCGTCCATGCCCCCGAAGCTGCAGATTTTAACCAAAATCAGCAGGTCACCTATCACCAGCACTCAGACACCCAGTTCTCAATGGGATCCAAACCCCAAATAAATCCGTTTTACTCTGTATAAAGCTTATACAGAGTAAACTCAAAAATTGTCTGCCCTCAATAACACTGATAGAGAGATATGCATAGCTGTTTGCTCCCCCAGATATTAATCACTTACTCTGGGTTCATTAATAAACAAAAGTGATTTTTATTAAGTATAAAAAGTAGGATTTAAGTTGTTTCAAGTAATAACAGACAGAACAAAGTAAGTCACCAAGCAAAATAAAGCAAAAACACGCACGTCTAAGGCCTGGTCTACACTAGGAGTTCATGTCGAATTTAGTAGCATTACATCGAATTAACTCTGCACCCGTCCACACCACGAAGCTATTTAGTTCGACATAGAGGTCTCTTAAATTCAACTTCTGTACTCCTCCCCAACGAGGGGAGTAGCGCTAAATTCGACATGGCCATGTCGAATTAGGCTAGGTGTGGATGGAAATCAACGGTAATAGCTCCGGGAGCTATCCCACAGTGCACCACTCTGTTGACGCTCTGGACAGCAGCTCGGATGCTCTGACCAGCCACACAGGAAAAGCACCGGGAAAATTTGAATTCCTTTTCCTGTCTGGGCAGTTTGAATCTCATTTCCTGTTTGGACATCGTGGCGAGCTCAGCAGCACTGGCAACGATGCAGAGCTCTCCAGCAGAGATGGCCATGCAATCTCAGAATAGAAAGAGGGCCCCAGCATGGACTGATCGGGAAGTCTTGGATCTGATCGCTGTGTGGGGCAATGAGTCCGTGCTTTCCGAGCTGCGATCGAAAAAATGGAATGCAAAGCTCTACGAGAAGATCTCAAAAGCCATGGCAGAGAGAGGATACAGCCGGGATGCAACGCAGTGCCGCGTGAAAATCAAGGAGCTGAGACAAGGCTACCAGAAGATCAAAGAGGCAAACGGACGCTCCGGATCCCAGCCTGAGACATACCGTTTCTACGAGGCACTGCATTCCATCCTAGGTGCGGCCGCCACAACTACCCCACCACTGACCGTGGACTCTGAGGATGGGATATTGTCGACGGCCGCTTCCTCGGACATGTTAGCGGACGGGGAAGATGAGGAAGGAGATGAGGAGGACGAGGCAGTCGACAGCGCTTACAACGCTGATTTCCCCGACAGCCAGGATCTCTTCATTACCCTTACAGAGATCCCCTACCAACCGTCCCCAGGCATTAACCCGGACACAGAATAAGGGGAAGGATCAGTCAGTAAGTGTTTTAAACTTGTAAACATTTATTTGTAACAGAACAGGAATATTAACAATATTAACAATGGGTTTTTCATGATTAGTTTGCCCTAGGCGCTTAACGTTTCAGTCCTTGGCAGTGCAACTACTGAAAAAAAATCTAACAATGTCCGGTTTAGCATGATTGGTTTGCCCTAGGCGCTCTACTGTTTAGTCCCTGCCAGTGCAGCTACAGTAAAATCCGGTCTATATGTCCGGGGATAGAGCAGAAATCCTCCTGGGACATCTCCATGAAGCTCTCCTGGAGGTAATTGGAAAGCCTTTGCATCAGGTTCCTGGGGAGAGCGGCCTTATTGGGTCCTCCATGGTAGGAAACGTTTCCACGCCAGGAGACAAGCAAGTACTCGGGGATCATTGCCTTGCAGAGCATGGCGGCATACAGCCCTGGTCTTTGCAGGCTTTCCCGAAGCATCCTTTCTTTCTCGGTCTCTGAAATCCTCATCAGAGTGATGTCGCTCATGGTGACCTGCTTTGAATTAGGTAGGGGAATGTTAGTATTGGGACTGCTTGCCTGTTCCTTTACAGAACTGTAACCGGCGGTTTACAGCCACGCGGTGGAGGCGGGAGAGGAGCAGCATACAGGGATCTTTCCCTGGGACAGCCGCGAGGGGGTGGGACAGGGGCAGAGTTCATGCTTGCCAGATTGCTGGCAGCAGGGACTGGCAGTGCTTTCAACGTGAAAGGAGGCCAGTGCTATTATTAAAGTTTTAAGCAGCCACAAGTCTATGGTTTACCATGTCAGCCTGCTACCCAAATTCCGCTGTCCTGCTCCGCTTGTCTGATCTGCACTGCAAGACCCCAGGCACTGAATGCGAAGGCCGAAAATTCGACCTTGTCCTGAGTGCGCATGTGATAGGTGCTGTGCATGGTCTTGTTCACAGAGAAAGACTATGTTCTTTGTTCACAAAAAAATTTATCTTTCTGAGGAATTCACTCCCTTTTTCCCATCCCACAGCTGCGACTGTCTCCCGACCTACCCTGGCATCACACTCCCAGAGGCTAGCGCAGATTAGGCGTAGGAAGAAGAGGACACGGGAGGACATGTTCTCGGAACTTATGGGCTGCTCCCGAGCCCAGGCAGCCCAGCAGACCCAGTGGAGGGAGAACTTGTCCCAAATCCACCGATCACACATTGAACAGGAGGAGAGGTGGCGGCAGGAAGACCAGCAGGCGACTCAAACGCTGCTTGGACTAATGAGGGAGCAAACGGATACGCTCTGGCGCCTTGTGGATGTTCTGCAGGACCGGAGGCAGGAGGACAGGGCCCCGCCCTCCCCTGCCACAAAGTCCCATACCCCCCTCACCCAAAGTCCCAAGAAAGAGGGGCAGCAGAGTCCGTGAAAACTCTCACTCCACCCCTGCAGACTGCTCAAGTACCAGAAGGCTCTCATTCCCCAAAATTTGATAAGTCCTTTCCTTCCCGCCTCACCCAAGCCCCCGTCCCAGTTTCATCCCCCAGTTTCATGTGTAGTTGCTAATAAAAAATACGTTTCTGTTAATTACTGTTTCCATCATGTTCTTTTAGAGGAGAGTCTGTTTGAAGGGGGGGGAAGGCAGTTGGTAATTGGACAGGACAGTCACCTTTACCAGGGTACAGACGCGGGGGCAGGTTCAGCAGCAGGGCACACACACATTGCAGTCACTAGTTACCCTGGTCAGTCTGGGAGGTGGTTTTCATGTTCTGTGTGTGTGTGGGGGGGCTATGTGACTTTGTGGCGGGGGAGGGCGGTTAGAGATCTTATGCAGCGGTCCTTATCCTGGATCACAGAGCAGCAGGGGATCTGTAACCGTCCTTCCGCTGCCACAAAGTCACATAGCCCCCACACACAGAGTCCCGAACAGGAGGTGTGGCAGGCTCCGTTGAAACAACCAGTCCACCAGTGCGGAGCCTGTCATTCCTGGAGTTTAGAAGCGTCCTTTGCATCACTACACTACACCCGCTCCCCACCACACTCTGCGTCCCAGGTTCAACCCTTTACCACAAAAACAGTAATAAAGAAAACGGTGTTCATTAACAAATTTCAAGTGATTTTATTTTTAAACATGTGTTGGAAGGGGGGGAACGGGGTGAACGGGGTATGTAACTGGAGAGGATAGTCAACATTAACTGGGTAAAGAAACGGGGCCAGGTTCAGCTTCTCTGTAAACAAACTTAATAGTCACAGGTTACCCTGCTCACTCAGGAACCCAGCTTTCAAAGCCTCCCGGATGCACAGCGCGTCCCGCTGGGCTCTTCTAATCGCCCGGCTGTCTGGCTCTCAGACTTCAGGTCCTCACCGCGCTGCCGTAGCCTCCTCGCCCGATTTCTCAGCATCTGCCTCTGGGAAAGGTGGATGATAAGCTGCGAGGTGTTGACAACGGCCATAACTGCAGCGATGGTCGCAGCGGGCTCCATGCTCGCAGTGCTGTGACGTCCGCGCTGTCACTGACCAGAAAAGTGCGCGAACTGATTTCCCGCCAGCGCTTTCAGGGAGGGAGGGCGGGAGTGACAGTTGGATGACGACAGTTACCCAAAACCACCCTCGACACATTTTTTCCCCAGAAGGCATTGGCGGCTCGACCCAGAATTCCAATGGGCAGCGGGGACTGCGGGAACTGTGGGATAGCTGCCCACAGTGCACCGCTTCCAATGTCGACGCTTGCCCCATTAGTGTGGACTCCCAAAGTCGAATTACTGTCCTTAGTGTGGATACACACGTTCGACTTTGTAATATCGATTCCACATATTCGATTTAAGTAAAATCGAACTACTCTCGTAGTGTAGACATACCCTTAGCCTAATACATTAAGAAACTGATTACAGGTAAAATTTCACCCTCAGAGATGTTCCAATAAGCTTCTTTCACAGACTAGACTCTTTCCTAGTCTGGGCCCAATCCTTTCCCCTGGTACAGTCCTTGTTAGCTCCCGCAGACATCTTAGGTGGAAACTAGGGGTTTTCTCATGACTGGCAGCCCCCTTTGTTCTGTTCCACCCCCTTTTATAGCTTTGGCACAAGGCAGGAATCTTTTGTCTCTCTGGGTCCCCCCTCCCCTCCTTCTAAATGGAAAAGCACCAGATTTAAGATGGATTCCAGTATCAGATGACATGATCACATGTCCTGTGAGATCTCATTCTTCATTACCCATGGGCTGGCCATACACAGGAAGGCTTGCAGGTAAATAAACCCATTCACAACCAATTATCCTAGTTAATGGGACCCATCAAAATTCTAAGCCACCATTAATGGCCCACACTTTGCATAATTACAGTAGGCCCTCAGAGTTATACTTCTTATTTCTAGCTTCAGATACAAGAATGATACCTGCATACAAATAGGATGAACACACGCAGTAGATTATAAGCTTTGTAATGATACCTTACAAGAGACCTTTTGCATAAAGCATATTCCAGTTACATCATATTCACACTCATAAGCATATTTCCATAAAACATATGGTGTGCAAGGTCACACCCACTATGGCTTATATAGGATTTAAGTGGTAGATAAACCTTGGGCTGGCTCTTTGCACAGTGGTGATTTTCATCCATGTCTCTGGTGCTCTGCAACCTGCTAGATGTACCTTCCAGAAACTAAATTTCAGAATTTTGCTTATGAGTGCTACGTATTTGACAAGCCACTTAACACCATCGTTTTTTTTCTGATTGATCATTGGTTGGCAAGGTTTGGTGGTTATTGTATTGCTGTCTGAAAGGTAGCTAAGGGTAAGCCCCACAGGAACCCAAAACAATGACTTTAGACAGAGCCCAGTTTTCTGGTGCTCTAATAGAATGGATTCCAAGTATTTTCTATGAAGACTACCTCCACCATCCTGGTGAAGATGCATAAACCAGTTTGGACCAGGGCCAGGGCCCCAAAGACAGACAATGGTACCTTGACATGGATAAAAGATTGCTTGTGAACTCAGAGACACATACTGACTGAAAGAATCTGCTGGAGATAATACAGTTGGAAATAGAATAGGCATTTATAGCCTGGTGGTCCAGGCAAAAGTGGGGTAAATTGCAGGATTTCATTCTGTGAGAAGTGCAGGTGTAAACCTGTTACTTCAAAGTATCCATGCAGAGACAGTGACAGATTACAGGTATAGCTCACCCCTGAACCATAACAGTCCTCTAATGTGTACAAATTAGATGTGAGTGCAAATACATTATTTTTGTGTATATGTTTTCATGGTTTTAGCCAAGTACTAATTTGTTCTTTAAGAGAATCTCTTCATTTTTGACATGTCAACTCCAACTTCTGCCTCTTAGAACTTCCTCAGCAATGATTCTGTTTGCATGACCCAGCCTGCTGGCCGAGTCATAGGCCCTTATGCTTGATTCATATGTTTATGGATTTTACAGTCAGAAGGGACTATTATGATCGCGTCTGACCTCCTGAATAACAGACCCAAGAACCTCATCCAATAATTTCTGCATCAAGCCTGTAACTTCTATCTGAGGTATAGAATATATCTACAAAAAAAAAGGATATCCAGCCCCAGGCTGATTACCCATCCTCCTGGCACAACTTTTGACCAAGGAACCCTGGAACTACAATGATCCCCTAGAAACATTCTTTATTTTCAATCAGTCAGCACTTAGTCCAGAATTTGCTGTTTCTTATTTGGTACTCAGAGTAGCAGCCGTGTTAGTCTGTATCCTCAAAAATAACAGGAGTACTTGTGGCACCTTATTTGGTACTGTAATTCCTGCAAGTAAAACGCTGCCTCTGATCCAGCAAATCGCTTACACACAGACTTCGCTTTAAACATGTGAGTAGTCCCATTAGAGACAATTGTAATGATAATGATGGTCTGAATCCTGCTCATTTTATTTGTGTGTGTAATCCTATTGATTGCAATGAGAATGTTGGCATGAGTATATCAAGAAGCATTTGATCTGGTATTAGCTCTTTTCAATTTGTCCCATGTTTGCGTATGGAAGTTGTCATTCGAGAAGGTGCTGATGTCTGTTGTTATATATTATTTGTTTTGCTGTAGAGCCCCCAGTGGGACAAACACTGTGAAAATATATAAAGAAAGACAGCCCTAGTCACAAAAAGCTCATGGGGATCTAAGGATAAAATCAGACACAATAGAGGGATACAACAAGACAGACAGCAGAGTGCAAGGTAACAGTGAGACTGTTACGATTAGCGTAATAAGCATTGATAAAAGAACACCAGCTGCCTTTCAGCAAAGAAATGAGAGGCAAGAACTCCAGGTTCTGTTCCAAACTCAACAGTGGACTTACCATCTTTGTAATTAATTTACTGTATTTATTATTAATTTATTATTACGTATAATAATATTTACATCTAGAGAAAATGTGCTGCTTCATTAATAAGTGATTGTAGAGTGTTTTTAGAAAATCAGATGAAAGATGCTACACACGAGGACTGCAAAGTATATTTTTATTTATTATTAAGTGATAAAAATCTAAGACAAAGCAAAACGGCAACTGCAACAGCATCAATTAAAGATAAGTAAAATAATGAGGGTGAAATAATCCTCTATTTTATTCTATTCCTTAGTAGAAACAACAACAACAAAATTACAAAACAGGGGAACTGTATTTCAATATTTACACTGATTGTATTGAGTAATTCATAAGTACAACATTGCTATTATCATCCTTTGCTTATTGTTGTTGACATCGTGGTGCAGTTCTTCATAATGTCGTGGAAAATCTCAAAAAGAAAACTGGAGAGCTTAAACAAATACAAACCAGATTCCAGAGAATTAGGAGAATGAACGTTTTCAGGAGCAGACCACTGGTTTTATTTGTGTAAGATACTTCATTAGAAGATTGGCTGTACTGAGAAGGAGATACAATCTTTCCAATCCAACAACTAAATCATATCTTGTCTAGAAATTGAACAGTTGTTAATGAACTCATGAGTATAGAACAAAGCAAAATACTAGCCTTGTTTAGCAATTTTGCAAATTTTAATTCTGTTCATTTACAGCTACTTTTAAAAATATATAATACAGTGAAAAAGCAGCAAATGCTGAATATTAAAAGAGGTATGAATAAGCAGCACAGCATTAAAAAGTGTTGCAATGCAATCTTATTCAAAGATCCCTCCACACAGATACTCAGCATGCTCCTGTTATTTTGAACCCTGTTGAAGAAATCAAGATTGGTTGCAGAAGTATCCCCAAAAGCCCATTCTTGTGATGTGGAATACGTTAAAAAATGCTATCAAATTTGTTTCAAAATGTTTTGTTTAGGCCATGGCATGAAAATAATAAAAACCTGCACAAGAGTATAAGGGTATGTATGCACAGCACAAAAAAACTCGGTCTCGGGCTGTGGGGCTGTTTCATTGCTATGTAGATTTCTGGGCTCCTACTGGAGCCTGGGCTCTGGGACCCTCCCAACCCGCACATTTTTCTTTGCTGTGTAAATATACCCTTAATCTGATAGCAAACTATGGTTCACTTTGCACACATTTCTTTTGACTTTCACGTACACTTCTGCGACCTGTTTTTTGTTGTTCACCATGCAGTATTTATGGATGCAGGATCCTGGCTACTGGGTAAATTAAATAGCTAATAGACCGGTACTTCTGATTTGCCACATCTAAAAAGAGGGTTCTTGTTGACGTCTGTCAATATTATTACTGCAGCTAATGCCCTCAGTCTGTTCTTAATGAATGCATTAGCAACAGCCAATGAACGGAGGCTATCATTTGGGTTTCTCTACAGAGCCCCAAATAGAAAACACAGTCAGGCATGTTCTTGAATTTAGTAGCCAGGCATTATCATCAGCATTTGGTAAAGATACAGCTAAACTGTTAGTGAGAATAGAATTTGTGATCAGTCTGCACCCATTTTTAGAAGCTAAAATGGCATGGTCTTGTCAAATAATACCTGAAAATGTGTATAATGCACCTTCTGTTAAAATTCATGGGATTTACAAGGTCAGCAGCCCATCTGCACATGAGAAGCATTTCAATTATTTTCTAGTCCGTTAAATATTGCAGATTTTTAAGGTGTCCTCTCAGTAAGCTGTTATTTCCCTCCTCCAGGAGAGATCAAGGGCAACACATCTGGAAGCTTAGATTTAATTATTGTATAAACCCTTGGAGAAAAAGCCCACTCTTTTCCTTATGAATGTGTTCTAATTAGGGACAAGATTTTCAGTAGAATTTGCAACCATATATATTCAGGAAAATATCATTTGCTTTGCTCAACAAGTAATGTTGCATTGCAAGAGGATGCATAGTCCACATCCACTGGTTAGCAGGGGCGGGGTTAAACCTCTCCCTCTCTTTCTAGAGAAAGAGAGGGAGAGGTTTAACCCCGCCCCTGCTAACCAGTGGATGTGGACTATGGTTTAACCCCGCCCCTGCTAACCAGTGGATGTGGACTATGCATCCTCTTGCAATGCAACATTACTTGTTGAGCAAAGCAAATGATATTTTCCTGAATGCAGGGTAGATGGTTGGACAGCTGTAGGGTATTAATTAATTCTCCCTGAACACTATAACAGATGTCTAGCTTAGTCTTGGAACTCAGTTTTAGCTGAAGCAAGCTACACTTTTTACTGCAGGGTTGGGTTGCACCCAGACCTCCTGGGGTTCACCAGGATACTAGTGCAAACTTCCCCAGGGCAGGTGAGAGGAGAGGCAGGGATGGCTATCGGTGAGGAAGCAAACCATAAAACTTTGGAAAGGATAGTGCAGTGGCCCCTTTGATATTGTGCCCAACCCAGACACAGGACTTTCAGGAGATCCTACTGGTGTTGTGTGTCTTTCCACAACCCTTATGATGGGGCTAGGCCTTAAAGGCACACAGAGTCCTTACTTTGGCTGAGGAAAGCCCGCTGGTTGTATTTTGTTTTAAAAATAAAAACACAACTTGTAAAGCACTGATAAAAATAACCAACAACATTAATAATGGACAAAACTCTGAAATCATTTCTCTTCCCCCCCCCCCCCCCCCAATTCCTTATCAATGTTTGATATTAGGTTTTTCTAGGGGCGGGTGATTCTTCACATTTATCATTCTGTTTTACAATCAAACACACCAAAAAGGTATAGGAACTCCACTCAGCCATGCACAATAGCTTTCTGGCTCCCAGAAGGCGTGTTCCATGCTTTGCAACATTCATTGTGATCAGTAGGAAGAGACTGACTTTTCAGCAGAACTATGGCAACTGTCTTGTATCTCCCTTAGGTCACTGATTCAAATCAGGCTCAGGGCTGTGGTAGCTGAAAGCCATTATGACCTTGCAATTCAGTTATAAATCAGAGGCATCAGTGGGTTTTCTGCCAAAGCAAGGGTCTGCATCTCAAGTGGTAGTCTGAGCAAACACTGAAAGAGTCAGGTGGGATTTAATGGGGAGGGATGGGATTTGCAAGATCAGAGTTCTATTCCTGACTGTGGCAGTGACTCACTGCCTGTTTTTGAGCACAGCACTCCTCTGTGCTTCAGTTTGCCCATCTGCAGAGTGGGGATAATAATACTTATCCACCTCTGGCAAGAACTTTGAGATCTGTGCTAAAAAGCATGATATACCTGCATATTATTTATTGTTATAAGTTATTATAAAGGAGTTGAAGCACAGTTGTGGGGCTGTAGGAAACTTGCATTGCCTATGATGTACCGGTTCTGTGATAAATAGAGGACTTCAGCTTCTATGTCTGTCATTTTAGCACCTTTCATAGCCAATAAACGTATTTTTATAAAAGATATTACCAGAAGGCAAGCATTTCTTTTTATGTTCACAAACTTGGCTCTTTCCCAGGTTTAACCATGCAATATTGGATCTATATAGAGAGCGAGATTTGGAAAAGTTGGCCTGACTCTACTTCCATTGAAGCCCATGGCAGTTTACTTCTGGCTTGGTCTATATCACAGAGTTAAGTCAACATAAGCTGCCTTACATTGACCTAATAATGTCTGTGTCTACACTACCAGTAGGGTGACCAGATAGCAAGTGTGAGAAATCGGGACAGAGAGTGGGGGGTAATAGGTGCCTATATAAGAAAAATCCCCAAATATCAGGACTGTCCCTATAAAATCGGGATATCTGGTCACCCTAACTACCAGGTCCCTTCCACCGATGTAAGTCACCTGCTCCGTCGACTTAATTACTCCACCTCTGCGAGAGGCGTAGTGCTGAATTCAACATAGTTAGGTTGATGTAGTCATGGGCTAGACACTGCGTTGCTTATTTTGACTTAACTGGCCTCCAGGAGGTGTCCTGCTCTAGTCACTGTTCTCAACTCTGCTGCCCAGCAGCCAGATATACAGGAAACAGCCCCTCTACTGTTAAAGGACTGTGAACTTTTGAATTTCCATTTCCTGTTTGTTTGGCGTGGAGAGCTCCCCTGTCCAGGTGATCATGCTGGCTCCATGTTCCAAACGCACTCCTGCCTGGAGTACAAAGAAGGTGGTGGATTTTCTGGGTTGGTGGGGAGAAGAGGTGAGACAGGCATAGCTCCAATCTAGCTGTAGAAATGTAGACATATATGAGCAGATTGCTCAGGGCTTGGGGGAGAAGAGCTACACCAGGGACATGCAGCAGTGCTGTGTCAAAATCAAAGAACTGCGTGAGGAGTACCAGATGGCAAGGGAGGTGAACAGTCACTCTGCTTCAGCACCGCAGACTTGCCACTTTTTAGAAGGCGCTGCATGCTTTTCTCAGTGGTGAACCCACCATGACCCCTCAAGAGCAGCGTGGATACCTCTGAGGAATCGGAGACCCAGGCCACCGCAGGCAACACTGAAGAGGAGAATGGGAGACAGGTGAGTGGGGGATCCATTGTCCCAGAGAGCCAGGAGCTATTTGTAACCCAGTCCAGCCCTTCGCAGCACAACAGCAATATTTTGGGGTCTTGTCATGTTCTTATATGCTATATTTTATTTTTAAAAACCAGTTGACATAGCATGGCTGTCTGCTTCCCCGAGGTCACACCAGTGAGGCAGAGGGTTCCCTGCAAAAAAGATTGTTTATGCACACAGGGATGTCCCTGGAATTGTCCAGAGAGATCCCCAGGAAACGTTCATGGAGGTACTCTGCAATCCATTGAAGGTTTCTGGGGAGGGCTGGCTTATTTCTTCCACCACGGTAGGACACTTTTCCATACCAATCCAATATTAATTTGGCTGGCATCATCGCAATACACAGCATAGCAGCATAAGGACCTGGTCTGTACCTGGACGCTTGCAGCAGCTGTTCCCTTGAGTCCTCTGTTACCCTCAAAAGACGGTGGTAGTTTTAATTTCAATTGCTCGAACCACAAACAATAGTGGCTGTAGCTCCCCTCCCCCCCAGCGTGATTTTTTTTCACCCCTTCACCCATGCTTAACAAAACATGGTCTTAGTTTGGGTGACAGAGGTCAGCGTTGACCTCAGAAACTGCAAGCCTTGGCGCTGGAGAGCAGCCGCAAAAACGGAGGGGATGGTGGAGGGGAAGGAAAACATTGTGGTGGCCACATGCCACTGCAGGCATGCCCCCCGCTGCTGCCTCAGCCAAGGCTTGCAGTTTGGAAGGGGAACGCTGGTCCTTGACCTCCAGACAATGTCCATGTTACAAAGGGGAAGTGGCATGGTTCCCTGGCCACCTCCAGTTCCGCTGCAGGTTGCCCACCCAATACTACAGATGGTCTGGTGTCCCCAGGCTATACTCACCATGGCTAGGACAGCAAACTGGTTCAATGAATACCTAGTAGAAATGAAAATGTTCTACTTTACACTTGCATGGATTCAAGGGAGTGATTTTTATTTAGCAACTCTGCACTACACCCTGGGTCTGCACTGACAAAGGGTCCTTTTTGCTTTGCATGGTCTACAGCTATAAGCATGGCCTTCAGCTCTTCTTTCACACTGGCGGAGAGGCTCTCCCAGATGACACAAAGGTGAAAGAGAACGTGTGATGACATGTTTAATGAGATAACAAATGCCTCTGGGACAGTGGACAAATGAACATTATGAGCAGGAGAACAGCCCAGGAGAATGAGCATGGCACACAGGAGGAGATGATGGAGATTCTGAAGGAACAAAAAGACATGTTGAGGTGTCTGGTTGACCTTCAGAAGAAACACCTTGAGGCTAGACTCCCCTGCAGCATGGCATTCCAACCTCTCTATGTTCCCCCTCCCAAACGTTCCAATAGGTGAGGGGGGGGGGCAATGAAATATCCCTTGCTCTCAACCCCAGGGGAGGGTGCCAAGAATAACAGCCATACATGCACTGATATATGACAGGCAAGGCCACTGAGCTTTTAAAGACAAGATGACTGTGTTTTCCCCCTCCCAGTTTTATTCCACGGTCTTTCCAAGGTTTAATTCTTTGTCAGATCTTTCAGTGTTTATATCCATGTGCAATAAAATTCCATATTTTGAAAATGAAATCTTTATTAATTCAAAGCAGGGGAGGGGGAATAGGGAAACAGAGGCACCGAGGAGAATGTGCACGAGAAAGCAACCCAGCAGTCTCAGCAACATTCAGACTATGGGTAGGCATAATACAGAAAAACAGCTCTTATTACTGTGGGTCATTACTAAAGCCTCTCTGAGACACATTGCCCCACTCTGAGCTCTTCTTATAACCCTGGTATCTGGCTACTCAAAATTAGCAGACAGCCTAGCCAGCTCCATGCCCCACCCCTGTGGAAACTTCTCTCCCTTTGGTTCACAGATATTATGACGCACACAGCAGGCAGCTATAACCGTGTGAATATTTTTTTTCACTGAGGTCTGGTGCAGTTTGCTCACTAGGTTAGTGACCCTTCAAATGGCCAAAGGCACATTCAATCACTGTTCTGCACTTACTGAGCCTATTGCTGAACTTGTTGCTATCCAGGTGTCTGGTGTACAGCTTCATGAATTATGGGAGCAAGGGGTAGGCTGGGTCTCCCGGATCACAATTGGCATTTCAATGTCACCAATGGTGATTCTGGACTCTAGAAAGAAAGTCCGTGCTTGCACCTTTCTGAACAGAGCTGTGTTCTTAAAGATGCAGGCATCATGCACTTTCCTGGACCATCCCACACTGATGTCAATAAAATGCCCCTGGTGATCCACCAGTGCTCGCAACACCATAGAAAAGTATCCCTTTCTGTTAAGGTACTCTTTGGCAAGGTGGTCTGGTGCCAAGATAGATAGCATGCATATCCCTATCTCCCCACAACAATTAGGGAACCCCATAGTGGCAAAACTATCTGGTATGTCCTGCACATTGCCCAGAGTCACAACCATTCTTAGCAAAAGGCAATTAATGGCCCTTCATACTTGGATCACAGCAACCCCCATGGTGGATTTACCAACTCCAAATTGATTCGCCACTGATCGGTAGCAGTCTGGCATTGCAAGCTTCCACACAGCAATCGCCACTCGCTTCTCCACTGTCAGAGCAGGTCTCATTTTAGTGTTGCTGCACTGCAGGGCTGGGTAGAGCTCCGCACACAGTTCCTGGAAAGTTGCCTTGTGCACACAAAAGTTCTGCAGCCACTGCTCATCATCCCATACCTGCATAACGATATGATCCCACTATTCAGTGCTTGTTTCTTGGGGCAAGAACCAGCGCTCCACTGTATTCATCTGCTGTGTAACTGCCAACAGCAACCAGGAATTGTTTCATTCCATGGCTTCCAGCAGGGCTACTTGAAGGACATTGCCATTATCTTCACGGTGGTTCCTCTTGCAGGAAATACTGCAGGATAAGGCACGTGGTGTTTGCAACACTCATCACAGTAGAGCACAGCTGAGCAGGGTCCATGCTTTTCTGCAGATGGCGTATGCCAGCTTTTTGAAAAAAAGGTGTGAAATATTATGGGTTGCAGATGAAATCAGAGGAGAGAGAAAACTGCATCAATGAACATTGAAGCCATGTTCCTAGTCACCCCTGTGAGAATGTTTTGGTCCCATGAGGCACTGAAAGTCCTCCCCCAAAGTCCCCTGGGGCAAGTTGCACTGTGGGATAACTACCCACAGTGCACTGCTCTCTGCATCGATGCAAGCACTGCTAGTGAGGTCATGCTCCACCGACACAAGGACCGTGGTGTGGATATGCACAACCGACTTCATTACTGAGGCAGCTAGATGTCAACTTAAGTCGACTTAAATTCATAGTGTAGACATGCCCTCTGATTTCAGAGTGAGCAGAGTCAGGTGAGCAGAGTCAGGCTAATACTGAGTGCTTTTGAAAATCCCACCCAAACTTCATGCATCTCTATAAAGATATTGTAGGGTCCAACAGCCCACAGAAGTATTGGTATCTCTGAAAATGAAGGTATCTGTCCTGGTTCACCACTGAATTAGTTCATTGTAACTCCACAGACTTGCACAGTGATGAATCAGGCCAATTGAACAGAGCTAGCCAAATAAGGAAAGCTATCATCTTAGTATCTATCAGTCTATTTGACAATGAGTTCACTATCTCATCAAAGTGCCAAAATTCTTTGTATACATTATTCATAATAGATAACTTGACTGGCTGTGACACTGAGAACAAGTGACATGTTACAAATACCCTGAAGTACTGCATAAGCCAAAAGAGTGGCACTTCCAGAGATGAAATCATTACAGCCTCCAAAATGTTGGTTGTCTATCATATTAATGCCATGCCCATCATTATCTTCTTTGACATTCCTCCAATTGTGTAACTAACAGGGATGGTCACCTTAGCTGCTGGCAGGTAATGGATGCTTACATTCAGCCCAACTTTATTTTTAAACACAGTTTTAATCATCCTTCCTTCTGAAGGCTGGCTGGTGTGGCCATCCAACTTTGGCAATGGACTGAATGATAAAAAGGTACTATGTTGTACAGTAAGAGCTGTTTTTTTTGTAGTAATGGACAGTATATGTGGCAGAGATTGTGAGTTGGCCTCCATCTGATACTGATCAGCAAAGATTATGGATGGCCTCCAATTTCAGCTTTACTAGATTCCAAAACCTAGCACTTCCTACTTGATCGCAATACTTACCAGCAGCATTCATTAGTAGGAATGGAAGGGTTTCACGTTAGAGCTGGGCCAAATTTTTTGGACAAAACTTTTTCCGACTAAAAATGCAGATTCAGCAACACTGAAATGTTTTGCGAATTTGTGCTGGTTTTGCCAAATTGTTTCAGTTGAAAAAACTCCTAAACAAAATTCCCCCCAAACTGAAATGTGTTGATTTTTCAGTTTGAAATTCTTTCATTTAATCATTTCATTTAAATGAAACATTTTGTTCAACCTGAAACATTTAAAAAAATTATTTGCCAAACATTTCCAAAAAATTATTAAAGCTGGTGTCCCCCCTCCCCCCCCCCCCTTTTTTTTTTTTTGAATTTTCAGTCCTCCAAAAAAAATCCACTATTCACACAGCTCTACTGGAGATAAAGGCCAGGATGAAATGTGTCAGATAAAATGAGGGCTGACTCTATCCATACAAAACTCAAACCAAACCCAAAACAAAATTATGAGGTGTGTAAAAGATTGTTTTAATAATTATTCCACACCACTATATTTCTGGGTTGGGGTGGAAGCACAAATCCAGAAACACCTCGGGAAGAGACAGTCGGAGAATCCTGGCTCTATTGAAGTCAGTGGCAAAATCCCACTGACTTCAATGGGACCAGGAATTCACCCATAGTAGTTTCAATCTGATCAACACGTACTAGAAATATCATAACTAAGTCTGCTCTATTAAGATTTCCCATTCAATTATGCAGATGCAAGAGGGTCAAAGAGTTCAGATAAACTCCCGGTAAGTATCCAAACTTTTGTTGGGTGCTTATCTACATAAAATCTAAATTTCAAGTCTTTGGAGGTTAGAATAATAGAATCACGGGGTTAGAAGGGACCACAAGGGTCATCTAGTCTAACCCCCTACCCAGATGCAGGAAATGTTGTGTCTCAATCATCCAACACAGATGGCTATCCAACTACCTTTTGAAAGTCTCCAGCGAAGGAGCTTAGGTTAGGAAACTGTAGGTTAACACATGTAGTTCTAGACTGAACATTACTACAAAATTGTAATTAAATGAATATATGGCAACTGAAAAACCAATGGCATATGATATGTGGACAGCAAACACTGGTGAAATTTGATTTTAATCAATGATCAAGCTTTGTAAAAGCTTTCCACTGCCCAGATGCCAATCAAAAAAATAAAGCTATGTGGAAAATATTTACCCCTCCTCATGTAACTGTACACATTCCCAAAATGCTTAAATTAGTCTCCATGTTTTTGGAAGATATGCTGTTACCAATGTGTGGACGCCAATAAATTAACGAGAGGAAAATGAACCAAAAATAGTTATTCAGCATGTCAGAAAATGCTTTGCAGGATATTCATGCTTGGAAGATCACAATATAGCCAGCCATCAAAAAACAATGAGCAACTGTCAACACTGAGCTTACAGAATTTAACAGCACAAATGCATAAACACAGCACTGGGAAGCTTTACCAAACTTTAAATAAGATCACCAGTAATTAGCAATCACATTTACTTTGATCCTTTTATGTCATGCTCCCACACAGATCCAAGGCCCCATCTTTTTGAAGGTGGGTTTTTTACACAGCTGCAATATGTTAAAAGTGCCTGGCATACAATATGGCCCCAATCCTATCCCAGAATGGCTGCGCAGAAGTCCCATTGCTATTTTCTCCCCATTTCTGGGCCCGATTCTGAAAGTTCTGAGCCTTCTCAACTACCACTGACTTTGAGGGTAGTTAAAGGCAGCATGCCCATCACAGGATCATACCTTCTCTTTCCTTACATAACATTCTTGAAAGCTATATTAGCTTCCTCAGTGAAGTGGATAAGCTCACATAAGAGTTAATATCCGTATCTGCCTCTGTGAATGAACATCTTTATAATTTAATGCCCTACGCTTTGCCTGCCTATAATAAATCCTTATAAGCAAAATTTGTTCCAAAGCAAACTGGGAGTTTAGCGCTATGTTGCAGTGAAAACCTGCCGAGTGTGTGTGTGTAAGAGTGTGTGTGGGTAACTAATCCTGGCCCCATTGAAGTCAATGGGAGTTTGCCATTTACCTGAATGGGACCAGGATTTCACCCAAGGAATCTTTCCTTTGATTTCAGTCAACTTTGGATCAGCCCCTATATTTGGGGAAACGTGTCCGTCTGCCAGTTTAAGGTACGTAAATTATGACCAGACACTATGGTAGTGGGTGTATAAATGTACCTAATAGTAATAATATATTATTTTCAGTAACTTTGGGCCAAAGCATTTTACTATTTCCATAATAATAAGTTTTCCATTAGCAACCGCTCCACCTCAGAATGACTGAGTTCTACATCCACTTGGGTTTATTTTCGATGTTTTCCTATTTCTAAGTTCTCTGGGCCTGAGGTCTGGCTGAAATGCCCACAGTGTAGGTCACAGGATGTGCTAACTTATAGACTCCCCTCCCTACACACAAGGTGAAATCCTGACCACTGAAATCAGTGGCAAACTTGCATTAACTTCAAGTGGGGCCAAGATTTCTCCTACAGCATCATACATAACCAGGCCTGTTGTCAGGTGTCAGTGTTACCAGGCAGCCTGCTGAGGCAGGCGCAGATGCAGGCTGGAACGCAGACTGGCTTGAGTTGAAATATGCTCATCTAGAGGTGGAGCAGGCTGAAATAGCCGCAAGGCCATTCTGTTGAAACGACTAGCAATAGGAGTGTCCCTAGTCAAATAGTGATGCAAAGCAGGCTGGAGAGACTGCTTCCCTTAGGACCCTATATACCTGTGTAACAGGGTGACCATTGCGCCCCGGTGTATCCAGCCCCTTGGCTCTGCTCCTCACAGACTCAGGGATACTCCAAGCTGGTGCAACTCCCATGCTCTTTATTTGCGTCCATTTCCCACCCCCAGTTCCCTACTATATACAGGCTATTTACAACAACTTGGCCTAACACAGGCCTGGTCAGCAACAGAGTAGCAGGCTCCTGCCTCCTGGTCTCTGTCCCCTTTTCATTCACTTCCTCCCAGCCTTGTAGCTCCTGCCTAATGAGGCTGGCAGGTGCAGTCAGTGATTAGGCAAAACTAGGCTATTTACCCAGCCCCAATCCATTTCCCCTGATTTGGGGTGGTGTGGCAGGAGCTCATTGAGGCTTCCCCAGCAGCGCCCTGCTATGGGATCACCTGGGTGGGTCCTCACTGGTGGATTGGATGAACTCTGGTTGAATAGCATGGGGCCTATCACAAGACCTGCAGGTAATTGCATTCTGAAAACTCATCAGGCTTAAGGAGGCTCAGGCTCAGGAGTACCACATCAGGGCCTTAAGGGGAAAGGCTGATCTGTCACTCACTCTATTGTTCTAGACATAGACCTTTCCATTGTAGGTAGGGTTTCAGCATTGATGGCTCTTAATCTTTAATAAGCGCTAGCATCAGTGTTAAAGAAAATTAAAATTTGGTTTTAGATTAAGATGTCAGCTGTAAGGGATCAGGAAGCAAACATTATGCTTTCCCATGCCATGTTGTTTCAGTCAGATTCACCTGGAATTGTTTCATTGGTTATTTTTTTACTACTGATTGTTTACTGTAAAATAATGAAGCCTTTTGGCTGCTTTTTCAAATGAAGAGGGGCATGTTCCTACATTCATTTTCAACCAATTTGGTCTGGGTCTCTCGAAGGAATAGGAGGTTAGCCAGTACTATAGAATCTGTTTGCAATGAAGTAATGCCTTTGTTAATGAGATTTAACCCAATTTGACTGAAGAAAATAACTTTTAAAATGCATACTTTTGTTCCCATGAATTTCAATAATGGCAAAGCACCACTGAAAACCTTTTAAGTGAAACTGAGTTAGATCTCATTAGCAAAGCAAAAATTGTATTAAAGCAAGTCTCCATAGTTTAAGAATTATATAGTCTATATTAAGAAGTGTGAGCCACTTAAACTGAAAATTTACTTTACAAAGAAATTGTTTTCACACACCCCATTTGGATCAGCTATATGGTGCATTGCAAATGCACAACCTGTTTGTTTCTAGCCACCTCATATATGCAACAAATAGTGTAGAAATGGAAGACAATTCTGCTTTTCACCAGCCTGTCAGTGTTTCTTGCCATAGCCTGTAACTTTTGATGGTAAACCTTGTACTGACTGCCATAAATCATGAAACTTTCAACATTCATTTTCTGAAGAACTGTTTAAGATCATATCTTCCATCAACCACTGCCCCATCACACGTTATTCCTGTGATTAAGTGTCCTTATGAACTAGCACATGTTACTAAAAGCTACTAGAGCATTTCAAAAGTGCATAATTTGAAGGAAAAGTATAATAAGGTAGTCGCTCAGCATAGGCTTTGACCCATTTAATCGGGAAATCTCCTCATTATGCAATTTATTGGAGTACAAAAACCAAATTTCTTTCAAGCACAAGTTGTAATGTAAGTAAAGTGATAAAGTGCTAATGAAAACAAAGCATTTCAAATCACTATATTTAATAGCATTTTATCAAGTGGTTAGGCAGACTTATGGATTTTATTACAATTTTTGCTAGTAATCATTAATCTGCTGAAAGTTTCCTAGCAATCAGGGACTCGTTTCATTATTCTAAAACTCTAACTATAATAATCCACAGTTTTCTTTTTAATACACAATTGTGCTTTCATTGAAACATACAATGAACAACATGGTCCCTTTTCATACCTTTTTTTCTTTGTCTCTGGTGACTTGCTTCCATGGCAACTCTATGTCTTTTTCTACAATGAGTTTTCAAATTTCTCAATTAAGCGCCTATTTAGGGAGTATTTCAGGGTTTATTGATAGTCTTTTCACCTGTGCAACAATATTGTGATTTGATGAAAATAAATTTGTTCTAAGCAGAAATGAGACATGGACATTAGACCACTGGATCCCAATACCTTGCAGAAATAACTTGCATTTTATACATATGAAATATTTAGCTACTCTTTTATTCCCATCAGATGCTCAACATTTTATTTAAGTTAAAATTTTCATAAGTTTCAATTTGCTGAAGGAGTCAAACTTTAAAATTTTATTATGGTGAATTATATGTAATCAGGGAAACATTTTTGATAATTTAAAAACATATTTAATGAATGACAACTGAGAGGTAGCATGGTCCAGTGCATGGAACAAGGGATGGAGCATCAAAAGACCTGGTTGGAATATGATGAGTAGAACTAGAGAAAGAGGAACAGGTTTCTGGAGGGATATAGTTGGGTGTGGGGCTCTAGGATCAGGAATGTAAGCCTGGGAGTTTGCTCCCAGTTGTGGTATGGAGATAAACAGAGTCTTTACATGTAACACTGGCCTCTCAGTATGTTTCATCAAGCTCTGTTTTTTTACAACTCTGCCTGTTTGCTACATTGCTTCACTAATGAAACCCTGGGTACTGTTCCTAGATCTGCCACAAGTTTCCGCTATAGGACATACACTGCAAAGAAAAACCTGTGGCACCGGGGGCAGGTCTATACTATTGGTTAAGATGATCTAACTTACGTTGTTCAGGGGTGTGAAAGCCCCCACCCCCAAGCGACGCAAGCTTTGCATTGTCCTCGCCGGTGCTATGTTGGCGGGAGACACTCTTCCCACGTGCTGGGTTTCAAAGCCTGGGCAGGAACAGCTACACAGCTATTTTTAGCCCTGCAACCCAAGCCCCACAAGCCCGAGTCAACTGACCTGGGCTCTGAGTCTCAGTGCCGAGGGTTTTTCTTTATAGTGTAGACATACTTTGTGTCCTTGGGCAAGCAATTTGAGCCAAAATTCAAGTTTAGGCTAGTCTAGTGGTGAGAGTGATAACAATGGCTCTACCATTTCTTTGTTACAACTGTGCTCAACACCCTGACCATGGAGAAATATAATTCCTCTCATTAATTTTTGTCATGGCTAGACTCTGAACACATTTAAATAATTGAATTCGATATGTGCAGACAGTGACTTGGAAGGAGTTCAAGGAAAGCTCACTGAGTGAGAATGGGATCCCTGAACAAGCTCAGGGCTCGTCTCCACGTCACATGCTACGGCGGCGCAGTAGCGCTTCTGTGTAGACACTCACTATAGTGACAGGAGGGGTTCTCCTCTTGGCATAGTTAATCCACCTCCCCGAGAGGCAGTAGCTAGAGGTTGAAGGAAGAATTCTTCTGTTGAGCTAGCGCTGTCTACACCGGGGGTTAGATTGGCTTAACTACATCGCTCATGGGGGAGTGTGCGGAGCAACATAGCTGGGTCGTCATAACTTTCAGGGAGAGGAACTGTACAGTGAGGGAGCTTATAAAAAGCAGTGCAGCTGAGAACCTTGACTTTGGCACCAACAGAGATTAATATCCCAAAGTATGAGATACTGAACTGTTGCAATTCTTTTTTTCAAGATCCCTGCTAGACAAACTGTACATATATAATAAATTCAGCTTTAAAAAAAGTAAAGTTTCCCTCAAAATAAATGGAATCAAAAGGCAGGAGAAATAAAGCTGTGTAAGTAACCTAAGTATATGCAGAGTAATCACTGATAGCTAGGTATTGTGTACGGGACACAGGACTAGTGCTTGGCTTCAGCAGCCAAACCTCAGCCTAAAATTATATCCTCTGTTATTTACCTGCGAGGCTGGGTTTAACTCGGCCACAAAGATGTGGGTTCTTGAGGGCTGCAATGATCACCAAGCTCAAGATTTTACAAAAAGGGAAGAGTAGGCTTATCCCTAGAATACAGCAGTGGTATTCGGACCTGTCTGAGTTAGCAGCCAAAGAAAGAATAGCTTATCACTGAAAAGAGCAAGTATATGAATTCAAAGAAATTTAGACCCCATTTCTATGTACATTAGGATAAAAAAATGTTGAGATGGCTCAAAGAATGCCAGACTTCCATTCCACTTAACCCCTTCTCATTTTCTCTCTCCGCTATCTCCGCCTTCCCTCCCCTCCCTATTCATGTAGCCCTTCTGTTTTATGACTGTTGCCCCCACCCCAACACATTGCGTCTATGCAGTATTGTCTGGCTTTGTATGGCTTGGCTTGCAGCTTTGACAAGTTGTAAAATTGCATAATTCTGTTGGTGATCCTATGAAGTGTATGGAATTTGGAAACGTAGACAAGTTGTAAGTCATTTAATTTTTTTATACTTTTCATTACCTGTTTCCTTACGAAAATCAATTAAATTTTTTTTTAAAGAAATGCCACGGCGAAGGTATGGCATTCAACTGCACTCTCCAAAAATGCACTGACTGAAATTGCAATCACAACAATACAAACTCCTGTCCCGGTACAAATGCTGAGTGTGAGAAAGAAAAGATGCAGAGACATTTAAGAGTGGTTCGTGGGATTAATAACAGACATTGAGTCTTGTGCCACTACAGAAAATAGCTGACTGAAATCCAACCCAGGACAGCAGTGAGGGACACTTATTACCTTTTGATGGAAGTTTGGTGGCCAGCATGAAGTACACAAGTGGTCTTGGTCCAGTTCCCAGTAATTAAGTATTCATATCACAAAAGTTACCACTATAATCAGCACCTTGTTAGACATCCTTGGGAGAAAGATCAAAGAATTAGTAGATGCAGATGCTGAACAAACTGTTCGTCAACTCTGGCCATAGGCTGAGGCACATTGGCAGGACATCTAGAGAAGCAGGCACTGCTGCTGCCCTTGTTGTAACTGATCTGTAAGTAAAGAGGATTTCCGTTTCCAGGCCTGTCAAATAGACATTGCCCGTTAGCACTGAAGTCACAAAATGATGCAAAAATGAAGACTAGTATAATAGAGTACTATCTGTGTAGTCTACGGCTGCAGAATTTGTTGCACAGTCCAGCCAGTAGTGTAAAACTGTGCTCCAGAATCCTTTTTTAAAAGGAGATATGTTTCTAGTCCTTGTAGTTACAAAGAAAACTTTAGGAATCTAAACCAGGTGTAAAGCAATGTAGTGCTGACTTTGAGTCTGCATACAGCCTGAAACTATAACTATCTGAACTTCTCCCATTCTTCTTACTGGATTATTAACTCTGAAATTTAAGGATGATTATTTAACAGTTAACAATTCCACTGCTGATCATTTTAGCAAAAACAAACAAACAAACAAACCAGCTGAAGTGCATATCCGCACACCCAAAATGCCTCCCATTGCTCTCAAGGTGTGAAAGCCAGTAGTTGATCCCTGTCCAGCTGCCATTAACTATAGCTTCCCCCTGAGTAAATAATAAACCTTTCAGTGGAATTTGGGTCCAGTTTGCATACGACTACTGGAAGGCTTGACTATATAAAAGGAGTGCACAGCATCAGGGCTGATATTCACAGGATGTACAGATGATCACATCTCTCTCTGTGCTAATGCAAGAAGGTTTCCTGCTTTGTCTAGTCTAATTCTAATCAACAGGCAGGACTTCCATCATTTCTCCTGGGTGATACAGATTAATGAATCTCACTGTCAGGAGGTTTTCCCTGATACTCAACCTAAATGTTCCCTTTTGAATTTAATCCCAATATTTCCAGTAATACTTGCTTCTTATTGTGCTAAATATAATTAATTTCTCTCTCTCGCTGGTCTTTACACATTCCAAATACCTACAAATTGCTGTCTCCCCCACATAGGGTCCTAAGATGTCCCATAGCTAAGCTAGCCATATTTAAATTTAATTTATCATCAATTCCGATTACTTTTTCCTTGGTTCACTTCATCATGACAATCTCCCACATCCACCCAAGCGTTCAGTCTTTTGGTTCTTACTCAGAAAACCTCCCATTCATTTCTGAAAATACATCTTGATACTGTGGATACATCCCATCCGTTAATTTAAAAGAGATTCTGGTGCACTTGGGTAGCAGTACCAACCTTGCACTCTCTTACTGTCTGGAACCCCAAGTAAGGCTTATCTGCTCATGGACAACAGGGAAGTGCAGACATGTCAGAGATCAGGCTGGCCAGATCGCACTTTTTATTACAAATACACCGAAGAGCCTTGACCAAAGAGCTTTGATAAGCCTCCCTTATGGTTTTTGAAAAACAGGAAGGTAAGGAGAAAAATATTGCAACAGCCAGGGCCAGCTCCAGGCACCAGCTTGCCAAGCAGGTGCTTGGGGCGGCCACTCTGGAGAGGGGCGGCATGTCCAGCAATTCAGCGGACGGTCCCTCACTCCCGCTCGGAGCGAAGGACCTCCCACCGAATTGCCGCCGCAGATCATGATCGCGGCTTTTTTTTTTTTTTTTTGCGCCGCTTGGGGCGGCAAAAACCCTGGAGCCAGCCCTGGCAACAGCATGTACACTTTGCAAATGAAAAAGCACACAGAAATCCCTTTATTATCTATTCTGGTGCCTCATTATAAAGAAAATTTCCAATTTGCTGCCCTTTATATTTAATCAAAATTATTACCATACTTTCTTTGGACTAAATGTTGGCATACAGCCACAGACCAGACACAGCCCAAAATTAAATTTAAAAATTTATTGGGCTACTAACTTCCAATTTAGAAGGACGTCCATGATGGACAGTGAGACCAGGGTAATGGCATATAGGGCTCTGCTGCAACTCTATTTCTCATCAACCAAGAGATGTGAAAGAGAAAACAGAGTTCATGGTCTCTACTATTATCTATTCTGGTGCCTATCTAGCCACATGCATGTGCAAATCAGGTATTTACATGCAGCCTTTAGGTAATGCATATGCAAAGTAGGTGCACAATTATTAATTATAGAACAGTAGTGTCCAGAAGCCCAAATAAAAGGGCCCATTATGAAATAAAGGCCCCATTATGCTAGAAACATCACAAACACATAGTAAGACATATAGTCTCTGCCCTGAGGAGCTAACAAGGTAAGTATACAAGATGGACACAGTTTGGGAGGGGAAATAGTAACAGAGAAGAGGTGGCTTGGGCAGAGTCACATAATAAATAAGTGACAGAGCCAGGAATTAAATCCAGATCTCCTGAGTCCCAGTCTAGTGCTCTATTTATTATACCACAAAATCACACCTAAATTATACTCAAAAAATCAGGTCCTGGGTATATTGTCTATTTTATTTCCAAATAAGAATTCATGTGCAGGTTTCTTTACTAAGGTTCTGATCCTGCAAAGGCTTTAGAAGATGTGTAACTTTATGTACTGAGAACTCCCATTGCAGTCAGTGGACTTACACACATGCATAAAGTTAAGCACGTGCATAAATCTTTGCAGGATTAGGGCCTTAGAGTGGTATGTGGGGTTGAAAGAAAGGGGTAGGAAGACAGAAAATATAGATAAGAAAAACAAGTGATTATAATACCAAAGATATTCATGGGCCTTTTCCTGCATCTGCTTTAGGAGGTTTCTATATGTTGAGTAAGTGTGAGTTGTTGGATTGTGGGTTTTTTCCCCTTCGCTTCAGCCAGGATACGCTTATTGCTGAGCATGCCTTTTTTTTTTCTTTTTCTTTTCAGCTGCAATTCCAGTTGGGCTAATTTGTTGTTTGGAAATGTTTTTGCATGACCGGGCAAGGAGCTAGGATGATTGTCCCCAGGAGCAATGCCTCTCTTCATCTCATCACATTACATAACTACTTATGTCTATAAAAGCTGTCTTCTTCTGCAGCGTGTATACCTCTCCCCCCAGGCCACGGCTCTTTCCACTGATGACAGCTTCTTACCATGTTTCCTTCTCTGTTTAGATCTGGGAATAAAGTCTTCCTTTTCCCTTCTAGCCTTGTTTTCATTTCAGATGGTAATCTGGCCTGGTTGGAAAATTTCTTTATAGAGCCTTTATTTCGTTTAGTAGTAGTATTGTGGGTGTTTCTGTGTTAACTATTATGGATTATCGTTTGGAAGAGAAGTGTATTATGGGGATACGACTAGAGCAATGAAGCTAATGAGCAATGACAGCACTGAGTCCAGCACTTACAATAATATATTAAAAATAATACTGTGTCCACCCTTCAAAACAGCTAGCAAAAATATTTTAAAAATTCAGATTTTTTAAATTTTATTTTAGAAATGATCAAGAAAAAAAGTCTGTAGGCAGGGTTAATAAAATATAACATGCAAAAATAGGAGATGCATATTCATACAGAAAACAGCATTGGCCCAAATGTGCTAGGAACTGAGCCATGAGACATTTGACAATGCCGTCTCACAAATATATAAAGACATTTAATAAATGGATTTAGTTGTTTGGTTTCAGGATATTTTTAGCTACTAAATATTTGCTAATAACTCACTACTGGAAGAGATCACATTGCCGGTGGCATAAATCAAAGTCTCATTATAAAGAATATTTCCAATATGCTGCCCTTTATATTTAATCAAAATTATTACCATACTCTCTTTGGACTAAATGTTGGCATACAGCCAGAGACCAGACACAGCCCAAAATTAAATTTAAAAATTTATTGGGCTACTAACTTCCAATTTAGAAGGACGTCCATGATGGACAGTGAGACCAGGGTAATGGCATATAGGGCTCTACTGCAACTCTATGTCTCGTCAACCAAGAGATGTGAAAGAGAAAACAGAGTTCATGGTCTCTACTACTCACTTTACTTCTAGCTTTAATGAGGTGATCATAAGAAAGGATGGCCTTTGGAGGTAAAAGTAGTTTGTATTAATGTAACATATATACCTGGCTAGACAGTGCTGATATAATCTGACCTATGTAAGTGGTAGAGGAGCGCAGTGCTCCTCTAGTCACACCCCAGGGATGGAATTGTGAGAGTTGTATGATTCCTTTCTTGCTAGTTACTACTCCCCTGGAGCAAGTAATCTGCTATTGGCCCATAACAGTAAGACATTACCACCTGCTATTTGGTGAAGGGGGGTAGATTCAAGGCTTGCCCATACTGCTTCTGCTTACTCATTGGGATAGCAAATACACTGCTTGCTTACTCCCCCTACCCCACCTCTCTCAACCTGTGCCTGGACCAAGGTAGCCGTGCAGGGGTAAACAGAAGAACACTTATCTAAATCGTATCCATGAAAGTGTTGTAGGAGCAGCAGTGATCTGTATGCTCTGTATGACTATGCTCTGTATAACCTGTAGGTTCAAAAGGTCTGTTACACCTTCCCCCCGCCACCATTTTTGTCTCCTCTCCCTCTTTGAATACCTGTGAAGTGGCTTTCCCCCTTTCCCTCCCTCCTAGAATGCTTGTGGGATGAATGGGCTGCTTGAGCAGCTGGAAGATCAGAAGAGCTCCCAGGTAGACAAGGTGTCTGGCACTCTGATTAGGCAGCGATCACACGCCCTATGCATGGACACTGCCTGAGATGGAGTGTGACCAACCAGATGCGGCCAAGTCATCTCTAGTCGCAGGCCATGAGGAGCAGGTCCTTAAAAGGGGAAGGGGCCATGTGCTCGGGAGTGCACTCACAAGATTGTACCTCCCGTGAAGACCCTTCGCCTGAACCGCCTGGCCAGTGGTCCACCGTGTTGCATTCCATCGTGCCTCGGGAAGACTTACCTTCGTTGCACCGTCCATCGCTGCACTGTGGGACACTTACCTTGAAGGATCCTGACATCTCCAGTGCTGTGCCTGTCCTGGGAGCATGAGTATGCGAGTGTGACCCCCTGCCCTTCTTTTGAGCTTAGTTATCAGTGTAATAAACATGCTACTTTCTGCCAAACTCTGGTGGGACATTAATCCTCCCTAAGCTTACTAGCTGGCTCAATTTCAGGTAACAGCAAGAGCAAAATATTGGCTGTTTATGGGAATCTTTTCTGGAATCTCCAAAGTTTGCAGAATGACCGGAGGCCTTGTGAGAATAGGTTCTTGTGAAAATATTTTGGCACTTTTGTAGTGAGATCATTTCCTTGGTCAGCAGGCCTAGTGGCTGGGCCTCTGATTCTAGTCTTCCTTTCAGTTCAATGGATCTCACACCCTCTGGATGAGGTCCCAGCTAGGTCAACTTCCTTGTCATTAACCCCTGGTCCTGTCCATTCTGGACATAGGGGAATTGGGAGGGGAAGGTTGGGAGACCCAGGACATCCCATTCCACTGGGTCCCAGTTCAGGGCCCTGAAAGTGTAGCAGTGTGGGATGACTTGGGTTCATCCCACCTCCTTTCCCTGGAGCCACTTGCAACCACACCCAATGCCTCCATTTGGGGTGTGGCTGACATTGAGTTACAGTTCTTTACTTCAAACCACCACAGTCTAGGGGCCAATGCAGGTGACCCTCTGGTGACCCTCCACATGGTTCTCCCTCCCTTGAAGGTAAAATTGAAAAGTAGGGGGAGGGAAGACTCACAGACAGAGCTCCTTGGTAGGGGTTTCATCACGTCAGAGCTGTACTCCTCCAAGAAATAGCTTCTCTCTCACCCCACTTGCCAGGGCTACTGGAGCTTTCTTTATACTGGCCTTTTCCCCAGGAGCATGCTCAGCAGTGCCTGATAGGCAGAGCTCTCCCAGCCCAGTACTTCTCCAACCCTTCTTCTGTGTCAGCCTTATGTGGGTCTTCTAAAGCATTGCACACTTCTTTGCCAGAAACTTGGAGATGTAGAGCTCTGTGAAAATAAATACCAAAAAAATGGAGGGAGGGGTCAGGGAGACAGAACATAGGGGCATAAAAATTGCCATACTGGATCACACCTGTAGTCTATTTAGTCCAATATCCTGTCTCCAACAGTGGCCAGGCTCTTCAGAGGAAAAAAAAAAAACCTGCAGCAGCAGTTATGAGATAACCAGAATCCAGGGAAAGCTTCCTCATAATCCCCAATATTCAGAGTTTGTCTTAAGACTTAAACAATATTAATCAAATATTTTCACACATGCACAAATTTTTTCTTCTAGGTCGAGTTTAAGGAGAGGAGTGAAAGCCATCTTATTTTTTCTGACTCCGTTTGTAGCACCTAAGCATTATATGTAGTGAGCATATCCTGGATTTAAATGTGCTCTGATAGTCTCATAGTAATATTGTGTGCTGTCCAAAGGCTTTTTTGGTTGAATAGAAGGAAGGCAATTAGACCCCTTACTAGACATCGCTGCCTTGTGATAATAAATTTTGGAGGCAATAGCACTGGGTTCAGGCATGATCTAATGTGATGCACATGTAGCTTTGGAGATGTGTTTGTCAAAGTTGCATAAAAGGTGGTGCATGCCCAAATCTCATTAGCTATCAGCCACATTTGCTCAGGTTTGTCACTTTATTTGCACTACTCTGAAATTCTCGTGCTTCCTTCAGGCTCAGTAAAAGCAGGCAGCGTGGTGCTGCAATGTTATCAGAGTTTGAATGGGAAGAACCGTGATAACTGCCTTAGGGAATGTGTTTGGAAATAATGGCAAGTGGTAATGAACTCACAGTAGTCAGTGATGCTCACATGTCATTACTCTGCATACTATTTATCTACAGTCAGAAAAGTTACTTGCAGGTAAACATTGTATTACTAGCTCTAGTCCAGATCATATCACATATTCATGCAGGCTTTCACTATATGTTAACAGATGATGTAAAAGCCTGTGAAAACAGTAATTCCAGTGGAATGAACCAGCTATGCCTCTTTTTATGTATTCAGTACAATAGATATGTCACAAGGTTCAACTATGTTCATTCTTCATAAACTGAAATAAGGAAAATCCACATTTTTGTTGCCTCATTTTAAAAAAAACAACAGGTTTCAGAGGGGTAGCCGTGTTAGTCTGTATCAGCAAAAACAACAAGGAGTCCTTGTGGCACCTTAGAGACTAACAAATTTATTTGGGCATAAGCTTTTGTGGGCTAAAACCCACTTCATCAGATGCATGGAGTGAAAAATACAGTAGGCAGGTATAAATATACAGCACATGAAAAGATGGGAGTTGCCTTACCAAGTAGGTGGGTCAGTGCTAACGAGGCCAATTCAATTAGGGTGGATGTGGCCCATTCCCAACAGTTGACAAGAAGGTGTGAGTATCAACAGAGGGAAAATTACTTTTTGGAGTGACCCAGCCACTCCCAGTCTTTATTCAGGACTAATTTGATGGTGTCAAGTTTGCAAATTAATTCAGGCTCTGCAGTTTCTCATTGAAGTCTGTTTTTGAAGTTTTTTTGTTGAAGAATGGTGACTTTTAAGTCTGTTATTGAGTGTCCAGGGAGATTGAAGTGCTCTCCTACTGTTTTTTGAATGTTACAATTCTTGATGTCTGATTTGTGTCCATTTATTCTTTTGCGTAGACTGTCCAGTTTGACCAATGTACACGGCAGAGAGGCATTGCTGGCATATAATGGCATATATCACATTGGTAGATGTGCAGGTGAACGAGCCCCTGATGGTGTGGCTGATGTGGTTAGGTCCTATGATGGTGTCCCTTGAATAGATATGCGGACAGAGTTGGCAACAGGTTTGTTGAAGGGATTGGTTCCTGGGTTAATGTTTCTGTTGTGTGGTGTGTAGTTGCTCATAAGTATTTGCTTCAGGTTGGGGGGCTGTCTGTAAGCGAGGACTGGCCTGTCTCCCAAGGTCTGTGACAGTGAGGGATCATCCTCCGAATAGGTTGTAGATCCTTGATGATGCACTGGAGAGGTTTTAGTTGGGGGCTGTAGGTGATGGCTAGTGGCATCCTATTACTTTCTTTGTTGGGCCTATCTTGTAGTAGGTGACTTCTGGGTACCCTTATGGCTCTGTTTCTTCATTTCCCCAGGTGGGTATTGTAGTTTTAAGAACACTTGATAGAGATCCTGTAGGTGTTTGTCTCTGAGGGATTGGAGCAAATGTGGTTGTATCTTAGGGCTTGGCTGTAGACAATGGATCATGTGGTGTGGTCTGGATGAAAGCTGGAGGCATGTAGGTAAGTATAGCGTTCAGTAGGTTTCCGGTATAGGGTGGTGTTTATGTGCCCATCACTTATTTGCACTGTAGTGTCCAGGAAGTGGATCTCTTCTGTGGACTGGTCCAGGCTGAGGTTGATGGTGGGGTGGAAATTGTTGAAATCCTCGTGGAATTCCTCAAGGGCTTCTTTTCCATGGGTCCAGATGATGAAGATGTCGTCAGTGTAGCACAAGTAGAGTAGGGGCCATAGGGGACGAGAGCTGAGGAAATGTTGTTCTAAGTCAGCCATAAAAATGTTGGCATACTGTGGGGCCATACAAGTACCCATAGCAGTGCCACTGACTTGAAGGTATAAATCATCCCCAAATCTGAAATAGTTGTGGGTGAGGACAAAGTCACAAAGCTCAGCCACCAGGTCTGCCATGACATGATCGGGGATACTGTTCCTGATGGCTTGTAGACCATATCTGTGTGGAATGTTGGTGTAGAGGGCTTCTACATCCATAGTGGCTAGGATGGTGTTTTCTGGAAGATCACCAATGGATTGTAGTTTCCTCAGGAAGTCAGTGGTGTCTCGAAGATAGCTGGGAGTGCTGGTAACATAGGGCCTGAGGAGAGAGTCCACATAGCCAGACAATCCTGCTGTCAGGGTGCCAGTGCCTGAGATGATGGGGTGTCCAGGATTCCCAGGTTTATGGATCTTGGGTAGCAGATAGAATACCCCTGGTTGGGGCTCTAGAGCAGTGGTTCCCAAACTTGTTCCGCCGCTTGTGCAGGGAAAGCCTCTGGCGGGCCAGGCCAGTTTGTGTACCTGCCGCATCCACAGGTTCAGCTGATCGCAGCTCCCAGTGGCCGCATTTCACTGCTCCAGGCCAATGGGAGCTGCTGGAAGCGGCGGCCAGTACGTCCCTCGGCCCACGCCGCTTCCAGCAGCTCCCATTGGTCTGGAGCAGTGAACCACGGCCACTCGGAGCCACGATCGGCCGAACCTGCGGACGCGGCAGGTACACAAACCGGCCTGGCCCGCCAGGGGCTTTCCCTGCACAAGCGGCAGAACAAGTTTGGGAACCACTGCTCTAGAGGCATGTCTGTGTAGATTTGTTCCTGTGCTTCTTCAGGAAAATTCTTGAGCAGATGGTGCAGTTTCTTTTGGTACCCCTCAGTGGGATCAGAGGGTAATGGCCTGTAGAATTTTGTGTCAGAGAGTTGCCTAGTAGCCTCTCGTTCATACTCTGACCTATTCATGATGACTACAGCACCTCCTTTGTCAGCCTTTTTTATTATAATGTCAGAGTTGTTTCTGAGGCTGTGGATGGCATTGTGTTCTGCACGGCTGAGGTTATGGGGCAAATGATGATTCTTTTCCATAATTTCAGCCTGTGCACGTCAGCGGAAGCACTCTATGTAGGAGTCCAGTCTGTTGTTTCAACTGTCAGGAGGAGTCCATGCAGAATCCTTCTTCTTGTAGCATTGGTAGGAAGGTTTCTGTGGGTTAGTGCGCTGTTCAGTGGTGTGGTGGAAATATTCCTTGACTTGGAAATGGTGAAAGTAGGATTCCAGGTCACTGCAGGAAAAAAAAAACAGTAATACCACATGTCTTTACTTATCCAATTGCAGGACTAAATTTTAGGTTCATCTGATTTTTATTCTTTACAAGCATGTTCAAAAGCCTATTGGAGTCAATGGAATGATTCTCTTTTTACAAACCCTAGAATTTTTTAACCTTCTCTTGTCTTGGGCTTGCTGGTGAGGTCTCATGCCTATACTCATTTAGAAGCCAGAGGGACCAAGGCCTGAGCAGAAGTTAATTAAAGGCAATATCCAACAACCAAATGAGTAATAGGGAAAAGCAATACCAAGCTGCTTTTTCATAGAATGCATCTAATGTTGTGATCTAATTCAGTGGTGGGTTTGTTGTGGATCATTGGATGGGTTGTTGCTCACTTTGGACGTTGTATCCAATGCAACAATGTATTTTTAAAGTTTTGTCTCTGTGCTAATATCAGCATCAGTTCCCAACACAGATAACCAGAGTTGAGGGCAAGTTTAGTTTTTACTTCCTGACCTGAGGTGCAATGGGTCAGGTGGCAACTTTATGAATCTTGGTGGAGGGCAACTTAAAAAGTTCAATCAACAATGGTGGGCGGGGAGGGGAGAGACAACTTTCTGTAGCTGTAAGACCTAGAGATGGGATTGAACTAAAACCCTGCATCCAAAACCTTCAACTTTGGAAGCAATTTGGATCTTAAACCAGATTTGAGTTTCATGGCAGGGCCATATCTGTACGATGTTCCAACCAAAATCCCAATCTGACCACCTCTTACATTTTGGGAAAGGTTGGATCCAAGATCTAAACATTATGTCACAAAACAGTGTTTAATAACATCACCCCCTTCCACCCAAACATATCTGTTGCCAGCTCAAGTTTTGCTTTGTACACCAGTAGTTTATTATAGCAGAGCACCAGCTCTGCTACAGTTAACATTACAACCAGATTTCTGTTTAAAGCACAACTCTTCTAAATGTTCTAAAACCGGCACAATTATTCCGATTGTGGGTGTGCCACGTGGGAATTCAGGGTTCAGATATTGATCCAAATTTGGGGTTATTTGACCAAGGGGTTCCTGGGGGAAAAAAACAGCTTTTCTAATGGTTCACATATTTTTGCAACTTTTTTTTTTGTAAACAGATTGAGATCAAACCAAGGCTGAAATCATCACTCCAGGGACTCAAAGGCTTGTGCGTTACCCAAACTGAATGCATGCCACCAACTAGCCCTGTGAGGAAAATCAGATTACAATGTTATTAGAAAAAGAGTTTGGTTCTCCAGCTTGACACATGCCTAGCAGTTCTAAGATTCATTTGCCAAATGGCCTCCTTTTACCCCTCTCATGTGAGCTGAGATCTGAGGGACCTTGTCCCTATTTGGGGGGGGGGGGGGTAGGGGTCTAAGCTCCTCTCACTACTCCCTCCCATCTGAGCCAGGATCTGGGGAAGCCCTGCCCTTTTGGGTTTGAAGCTGAGAATAGACATACTGGGAGTATGCAACAAGAACTACTAACATTGGGGTGAGAAGCTGAGAACTGTACCACATGCTCTCCAGCAGTGAAGAGTGGGGATGGGGACATGAATGGAGCAGTCCACACATCTCAGAGCTATTGTTTGTCTGTATTCACCCCCATGGAATTTTCTCATTCAGCTGAGATGAGATGAGATGAATGGGACACTTCAAACCTCTCTGAGCCTTTTATGCTTTGGGGATCATCCCGTCCTGGGAATCTGCATATAGCAAAGCAGTTACTTATTATTAATTTAATAACGCTGCTGCAGTTAAGGCTGAGAAAATTTTTCTGTTTAAAGGATGATTCTTCTAAGTGCTCTAAAATCTGCATTCATATCCGGATTATTTTAAAATGTGATGTACCTTATGGGGATGTGGGATAGGATTAGTCATCCAAATCTGGGGTCATTTGACTAAGAGGTTTCCAAGTTACAACCCTCTTAAAAAAAAAGAAAAAACAAAAATAAAATGAACCTTTTTCTTCAAATTCACAGATTCTATCAATATTGCATCAATGCAAACCTAGCATCTAAAATGCAAATGGCTTCATGGGACAGGAAGGTGAGTGAGTTGGAAATGGTGGTGGGGAGAGGTTATATGTTCCGGGAAATAGTAGGGTGTGGGAAGGAGAAAGAAATATTAGTCTCCTTTCACATGCTTAAGGTTATTGTAACCGCCATTTATTAAAACTGTCAAGTTCTTGAGACGTATACCATGTCTGAGATTTCTCTCATAGGCTCTGTTAGCAAACATTTCAAAGTATGGTCATTATCCCCATTCCATTACAACAAAATGTATGGCGAAGTGGGGGGTGGGGAGGTACTTAGGAATCACATAGGAACCATGTGACCTAGCAGAAAGCACAACAGACAGGCATTCAGATAACCTGGGCTTAATTCCTGGCTCTGCCACTAGTCTGCTGAGTGACTTTGACCTAGTTATTTCACCTCTCTGTGCCTTAATTTCCCCATCTGAATAATGATGTTTTGGTCCTTGAGATCTACTGATGGAAAAGTGCTACGTAAGGGCGAGGTGTTAGCATCAATACCTGACCACAAGAGCAACTGGACTGCACACCTATATGATAATTACAACTGCCTAAATGACCACTAACTTCTACCAACAATATTTCTCTATCTGTTCAAAATGATTGGCAAAAAACGTTGCTAACCCAGAGTTAAGGTTGCCCAGCAATAGCAGGTGCCCTTCCAGTTCAGCAAACCTTGAGTTCAGCAAACCTCAAACTTGTGAAAACCAGGAAATTCCAAGTTAAGGTACACACTCATACAACCTTAATTCTGCCCTCTTTGATGCACCCAATAAGCCCATAACACATACTTGCAACCCACACTGGAGTCAGGCATAGAGGCTCTCTCTCTCTCTCTCTCACTCTCTCACTCACACACACGCACACACACACAGGTCCACAGTCCCCTACATTGCCTCCTACCATAATCACAGCTCTTTGAAACAGCTCCAACTTATTCCTCCACCATCCAATACAGCAACACCTAACGTGAATGCAGCTGGAATGCACTCAGATAATTCCCAGTGACTATTGCTATCTCCAGGCTGGAGGTGAGGGAGGCAGGATTATGGTTGTGTGGTTATGTACCTTACCTCTCTATGTCCTGGTTTTCACAAGTTTGAGTTTTGCTGAACTTGACATTCTGGAAGGGAATGAGCCATCATCAGACAACTTAACTCTGGGTAAAAATGTTATTTTGCCATTTCATTATTTTTAGTGATGCCTGAACTGGACATGTGGGCCCTAATGTTTGACATCAGATGACTGCTCAGGGGTACCAGTTGGTTAGATACCTAAGACGGGCTTTCTCTTCTAATTCAGTCTCTAGAAATCTGATCCATGCACTAAATTGGATTCCTGTTCTAATCATTTTTCACCCTAAGTGATGCACAAATATAACAGTTTAATGTCTGCTTATTTCTTTTGCCATTTTTCTACTACATATAAACTCCTAAAATGCTTTTTGCACTAGATGTGAACTTCTGCATCATTTAACTTTCATTTTTCATTTGCACTTGCTTATTTACAGTTCTTCAGCTATGTATTAACATCCCTTTAATTTTCCCATTTATCAGAAATATGTCTTAAGCCTGGAAATGTTGTTTGTTAATAAATAATAGTACTATTATCATCTTAGTTTTAAATAAACTATTTCATCTGAAAGGATTCCCAAATGATTTCAAAAAGTATATGTACAGTATCACCTCACCCTAACTGAAATGCAGAAACTACTATGGATAGAATCCCTAGATGTTTAACAATACATAGCAAAGCTAACACAAAGTTTAGCACAGGAAGAGAGGATGAACACTGAATCTAATAGCAACTGCAAGGTGAATGTAGGTGTCAAGGCTGCTTCCCCACTCTGAACTTTAGGGTACAGATGTGGGGGCCTGCATGAAAACTTCTAAGCTTAACTACCAGCTTAGATCTGGTCCGCTGCCACCACTCCCAATGTGCTAATTCCCTTCCCTGGGTAGCCTTGAGAGACTCTTCACCAATTCCCTGGTGAATACAGATCCAAACCCCTTGGATCTTAAAACAAGGAGAAATTAACCATCCCCCCTCCTTTCTCCCACCAACTCCTGGTGGATCAAGATCCAACCCCCTTGGATCTAAAAACCAGGAAAATCAATCAGGTTCTTAAAAATAAGGCTTTTAATTAAAGAAAAAGGTAAAAATCATCTCTGTAAAATCAGGATGGAAAATAACTTTACAGGGTAATCAAACTTAAAGAGCCCAGAGGACCCCCCTCTAGCCTTAGGTTCAAAGTTACAGCAAACAGAGATTAAACACTCTAGCAAAAAGGTACATTTACAAGTTGAGAAAACAAAGATAAAAACTAACACGCCTTGCCTGGCTGTATACTTACAAGTTTGAAATATGAGAGACTTGTTCAGAAAGATTTGGAGAGCCTGGATTGATGTCTGGTCCCTCTTAGTCCCAAGAGCGAACAACCACCAAAACAAAGAGCACAAACAAAAGCCTTCCCCCCACCAAGATTTGAAAGTATCTTGTCCCCTTATTGGTCCTTTGGGTCAGGTGTCAGCCAGGTTACCTGAGCTTCTTAACCCTTTACAGGTAAAAGGATTTTGGAGTCTCTGGCCAGGAGGGATTTTATAGTATTGTACACAGGAGGGCTGTTACCCTTCCCTTTATAGTTATGACACGCCCCCCAAATCACAGATAGTGTTGGACAGCCGGTTCCACACTGGCTGTGATTTCTTCCTGGAGCTCTAGGAGAAAACAGAGTTAATAAGACACATGCACCTTTAGACATACTACTGATTATATAAAGACTAACAATATGTTCCACATTCCAAGAACAATGTTTAACCAGTTGATTCTGGGAAACTTTCCCGGGAGAGTGCATCAGACACTTTGTTAGAAGCTCCTGAAATGTGTTGTATTATAAAATCAAAAACTTGGAGAGCTAAACTCCACCAAAGAAGTTTTTTGTTATTCCCCTTGGCAGTAGGAAGCCACTGTAACGCAGCATGGTCTGTTTGTAGTTGGAAACGCCGTCCCCAAACGTATGGGTGTAGCTTTTCCAGCGCGTACACAATGGCGTAGCATTCCTTTTCGCTGATTGACCAGTGGCTACATTCTTTGTTCCTAGATGGATACATTTACATTTAGCCATATTAAAACAATATTGTTTATTTGCACCCAGTTACCAAATGATCCAGATTGATCTGAATCATTGACCCGTCTGCTTCATTTTTTATCACTCCCCCTTTTTTTGTTATCTGCAAACTTTATCAGTGATGATTTTATGTCTTCTTCCAGGTCACTGATAAAAATGTTAAATAGCAAAGGTCCAAGAACCACTCCCCCTGTGGCACCCCACTGCAAACACACTCTATCAATGACAATTCCCTATTTACAATTCCATTTTGAGACCTACCAGTTAGCCATTTTTTCATCTATTTAATGTGTACCATGTTAGTTTGATATAATTTTAGTTTTTAATCAAAATATCATTTGGTACCAAGCCAAAAGTGTTACAGAAGCCTAAGCTTATTACACCAACTCTATTATGTTTATCTACCAAACTTGCAATTTCATCAATTAAAGATATCACATTAATTTGACCGGATCTATTTTCCATAAACCCATGTTGATTTGCATTAATTACATTACCCTCTTGCAAGTCTTTATTAATCAAGTCACCTATCAACCACTCCATTATCTTGCCCAAGATCGATGTCAGGCTGACAGGCCTATAATTACCTGGTCATCCAGTTTATCCTTTTTAAAAATTGGCACAACATCAGCTTTCTTCCAATCTTGTGGAACTTACCCAGTGCTCCAAGACTCGTTGAAAATCAATATTAACAGTTCAGCAAAATCCTCAGCAGCTCTTTTAAAACTCTGGGATGAACGTTATTTGAACCTGCTGATTTAAAAATGTCTTGCTTTAATAGCTTCTGTTTAACATCCTCCAGAAATACTAGTGGAATGGAAGGAATGTTATCATCACATATGATGAGACTATATCATATGTTTTCCCCCAAATATAAAACAGAAATATTTATTGAACACTTCTGCCTTTTCTGTATTATTATTGATAATTATAACTACCATTTTCATCTAGTAATGGACCACTACTATTGTCAGGATACTTTTTGCTCCTATATATTTAAAAAACGTCTTCTTATTGTTCTTAACTTTGCTGGCCAGAGATTTATCTCTGTGTCCCTTTGTTATCCTTATAAATTTTCTGCAATCTCTAATTTCTGATTTATGTTCATTACTATGAAATTTCCTTTGTTTCCATATATATCATTGTAGATAAGTATAATATAATTTTATATATACACACCATTTTTATCACTGCCTTCACTTCCCAATAAGGTCCCATTGGGTTGCTTAACAGGAGGTGGTTTATGTTGAAAATCAGTATAGTTGGAAATCAGAATCTAGTGTTGCATATTAGATCTTCTGCTCTATCTTGACTCAAAGTCTTCCTTTGAAACTACGTGCCTCAAAATAGTGAATTCCAATGTATTAGAGCTATTTGGAACAATTGGAGAGTAGAGAGTGGCTCAAATTGGAGAGACAAGATGACCAAGGGATTGAAAAATTGGGCACGGAATATGACTGTCTTGCTCACAAAAGGTGGCTGAACCTTTGGAGCACCCAAAAGTTCAGAGGAAATCAGGGAGTAGATTTAAGGTTTTCGTATCAATACCTATAAAGATAGGGACTATTAGCTAAATTTGTATCCAGATCTTATTTCAGATTCCAGCTCCCCATTGGGGGTATTCACATCTGATGTTTAGATATAAAAGAACCTCTAGAAAAAAATGCTCCCATAATGGCACACTATTGTATGTGCTGCAGTGAATATTATGAACCTACACGTTTAGTATCTTCTTCCTTACAGCACATATTACTATATATCATTCACTTATGCTTTCAGTTAGTAAATATCCCTAGTGAGATAGTACTATACTTCTAGGGCCACATATTGTTTCAGCATGATTTTATATGTGTTATCACTTTCAAGTGCTACAAAATTCCCCTAAAGTCAATAGTCTAGACTTCGTACAGAACTCTCTGATCTGCATTAATATTTCTTGATGTGCCTTGACGTCCTGACCTGGCAATCTTTTGTCTGACAATTTTCAGCTTTTCAGTCTTTCAGTCTTAATTTTCTCTGCTGGGAGTTAGCCTGCACATCACTACTTACAGCACTTCAGACAGAGCATGCAATAATGTCGATGATACACAAAGGGGGTTTCAGCTGCTTCTCATTTGTTCTTAGATATACTGAAATGTTTTCCAGAGGCAATATTTATTGTGACTATGTAAAAATATGACTGTGTCCTCCGGGGAGTAGGAGTGGCACAAAGAACAAAATATCAATTTTGAATTATATAGCTTCTGTTATATATAGATTGCTACATTTTATTTGTATGCCACAGTTACAATCTTAAGAACAATGAGGATTTACCAACTCCTAGTCTATATTTTAAACATATTCCTCCTGTAATATCTGAACTCCCAAAAAGTCAGTAATTAGATTAGTTGGACTCCAAAGGTTTTATATATTGATGACTATATACTTACCACCTATTTTTAGATGTGCAAAGTAGCCAGCTTGAAATTAAAAACAGCCAAAACATATAGATTCATAGATGCCAAGGCCAAATGGGACCATTTTGATCACCTATTTTGATGCTCAGTAGAACGCAGGCCATAGAAGTTCTCCAAAATAATTCCTAGTACACGTCATTTAGAAAAAACATCCACTCAATTTAAAAATTCTCAGTAATGGAGAATCCACCACAACCCTTGCTAAATTATTCCAATTAATTAATTACTCTCACTGTTAAAAATTTACACCTTATTTCCCGTCTAAATCTGTCTAAATCTGTCTAGCTTTAACTTCCAGGCACTGTATCTTTTTCTCTTAGGGTACGTCCAGACTACCCGCCGTATCGGCGGGTAGCGATCGATTTATCAGGGATCGATATATAGCGTCTCATTAAGACACGATATATCGATCCCCGAACGCACTCCCCGTCGACTCCGGAACTCCACCAGAGCGAGCGGCGGTAGCAGAGTCGACGGGGGAGCCGCGGCCGTTGATCCGTGAGGACTCAAGGTAAATCTATCTAAGATACTTCGACTTCAGCTACGCTATTCGCGTAGCTGAAATTGCGAATCTTAGATCGCGCCGCCCCCCCCCCCAGTGTAGACCAGCCTTTAGATTGAAAAGCCCATTGTCAAATATCTATTCCTCATGTAGGTACTTATAGACTGTAATCAAGTCACCCCTTAACCTTCCTTTTGTTAAACTAAGTAAATTGACTTCTTTGAGTCTATCATTATAATGCATGTTTTCTAATCCTTTAATCGTTCTCATGGTTTTTCTTTGAACCCAATTTATCAACATCCTTCTTGAACTGTGGGCACCAGAACTGGACACAGTATTTCAGCAGTGGTCAAACCAGAGCCAAATATAGAGGTAAAATAACCTCTCCACTTCCACTTGAGATTCCACTGTTTATGTATCTAAGAATTGTATTTGCTTTTTTGGCCACAGCGTCACAGTGGGAGCCATTGTTCTGCTGATTATTCACAACCCCTTCATCTTTTTTCAGTCACTGCTTCCCAGGATAGAATCCTCTACCCTGTAAGTATTGGCAACATTCTTTGTTCATAGATGTACATGTTACATTTAGCAGCATTAAAATGCATAGTGTCAGTCTGCATCCAGCTTACCATGTGATCCAGACTCTGAATCAATGGCCTATCTTCTTCATTATTTACCACTCCCCCAATTTTTTGTCATCTGCAAACTTTATCAGTGATGATTTTCTATTACATAATGAACGGTCACGAACCAAACCCTGCAGGACCCCACTGAAAACACACCTGTTTGCTGTTAATTAAACATTTACAATTACAGATTGAGACCTATCAATTTTTAATCCATTTAAAGTGTGCCATATTAATTTTATATCATTATAGATTTTTAATTAAAATGTTGCGCAGTACCAAATCAAACTCCTTACTGTGCGGTCTAAGTATATTATGTCAACACTACTACCTTTATCTACCAAACTTGTAATCTCATTAAAAAAAATGTTAATTTGACCTGATCTATTTTGCATAAATCCATGTTGATTTGCATTAGTTACATTACCCTCATTGAATTCTTTATTAATCAAGTCCTTTATCAGCCACTCCATTAACTTGCCACGGATCAATGTCAGGCTGACAGGCCTATAATTACCCAGTCCACCCAATTACCCTTTTTTAAAAATTGGCACACCATTAGCTTTCTTTCAAATCTTCTGGATTTTACCCAGTGCGCCAAGACTTATTGGAAATCACTATTAATGATCCAGTTCTTTTAAAACCCTGGGATGCAAGTTTAAAGCTCTTTTAAAACTCTGGGATGCAAGTTATGTGAACGTGCTGATTTTAAAATATCTTACTTTAGTAGTTGCTGTTTAACATGCTCCAGAGATACCAGTGGAATGGAAAGTTTGTTATTGTCCTCATATGATGTGACTAAATCATTTGTTATTCCCCAAAACATAGAACAGAAATATTTGTAGAACACTTCTGCCTCTTTTGCATTATGATTGGTAATTCTACCATTTCCATCTTGTAATGGACCAATATTATTGTCAGGATACTTTTGTTCCTAATATATTTTTTAAAAAATCCTTTTTTTGTCTTTAACTCTGCTGGCCAGAGATTGCGCTTTATGTCCTTTTGCTTTCCTTATCAAATTTCTACAGTTCCTATCTTGTGATTTATATTCATTATCATCAGCTTTCCCTTTCTTCCATTTGCTATATACATATTTTTATTTTTTATAGCTGCCTTCACTTCCCCTCTAAACCAGTTCAGGATTTATTTATTTTTTAAATCCAGTATGGCCTTTCCCCTCAATTGTGGCTTTTTGAGCATTTAATAGGATGTTCTTAAATTATGCCCAAGTATCATTCACATTTTTTTCTGATGAAGTACTTCCTGTTAGCTGATTTGACTCATAATTGTCCTCAACTTTTTGAAATTGGCCTTATTAAAGTACCGAGTGTGTATCTATATATAGATATATAAAATCACTTTCTGGATTTTATTCTGCTTGCATATTATAAAGGCGATCTAGTCATGATCACTTGCATCTAAGTTACCATTAATTTTTAGTTCTATGATCAGTTCCTCTATCTGTTAAGATAAATGCTCCTTTTTCATGAGCATTTGTAAATATGCAGTATTTCCTTAAAAATAACCACATCAGCAAAATATTTAATCAAAACTGATCCCAACATTCCCCGTCTTTCCTCCCACATAATCTGGGATGTCAGCAAAAATGTTAGTGCAGAGTTCCATAATTCATTTGAGCTAGTTTCGTTGAGTTTTATCACGCGGGGCAGTCAGACAATTGCCTGACAGAGCTAACACCATGAACACAGGATGGTCAAGAAAAGTAATTTGGATATATTATTTTCAGCCCTGTACTGCAGGGAAGGAGTTATGCCCTCCAACAAATGCTGGAGAGGTGGAGTGGGTTTTGCCTTCACCCAAGGCCATCAGTCCTCACATGGGAAAACACCACAAAGATGTTTGGAGGAGAAATGGTTATTGTAAAGTGTCCATCAACTTGGCGGGGGAGAAAACATCAATTATCTCAACATTCAGTGAATATTTTCCCCTACTCTGTTAGTATCCCTCACTTTTTTTTTTTTACCATAACTGGCTATGTAAGCATAACCTGTACGACTCAAGAAAGATTATTGATACTAAAAGCAGCATCAGTGATATTGGAAGTTATAAATCATTTATTATTATGATTATCACCACAACAACTCTGTTCTGGACATCCCACTGGACTGAAAGATATCACAGAACATCCCAGAGGTAAACCAAAGAGTCATGGGGTCTTCCAAAAGGAAACGTAGAACACAGTGTGAAAAATAGCTTTCACTGTAATGTAAGGATGTAGGTGTGCCAGCAGAGAATCAAAAATCAGCCTCAATCCTTTCTATGCCTTCATAGAGAGAACAACATGCACATTTTGGAGCTTCTCAACACTAATACATAGTTTTTTCTTACCCTTTGAGTATCAAATGTTGTGTATATTTTCAAAGTATGTCATTAGCACTGGGTGAAAATTTTCAGATGAAACATTTTTTTCACCAAAAAAATGCAGATATGGATTGACTGACACATTTTGTGAATTAGTGTTAAAAAAATTCTGAAAAATTTTAAACATTTTATTTCAACATTTTTGGAACAAAAAACTTCCATTTTTGGATTTGCAATTATTTTTTGTTTTCAATTTTACTTCAATTTTATTTTAATAAAAAAACCCAACAACCCTCAAATGAAATAAAACGTTCTGTTTTGGGTTGAACAAAACAGGATTTTTTGTGTGTGTGGTTTGGCTGATGAACGAGCTCTTTGCAAAGTTCTGTATATTATTGCGGTGGCCTTTATGTTCAAATGTGACAGCTATCATTCAATATACTACTACTTCCCTACCTTACACACTTAATCACAGCTGTACATTTTTCATTTATAAGCCTCCACTGGATTTAAAATTATCTTTCCTCTTTCTCATTTATTATACTGTTTAATACAGCCTTAACTTTCAGAAGCAATCAACAGGAGACAGAGAAGGGCAAACATCAAAAGAGAATGTATGAGCCACTTCAACAGCATCAGTTAACCTTCGTGATTCCAGAACTCTCAAATGTAGGTAAAGGTATTCCTCCATGCCTACTCAGAGGTACAGTAAGGAAACACTCTGGCTCAGAACTTCCCAGTGTGCTCTGAACACGCTAGACCACAAGGGTGGCCGGGGGTCACAGGGCCGGCTTTAGGAAGTGCGGGGCCCGATTCAAACAGTTTCGACGGGGCCCCGGCAGGGATGACTAAAAAAAAAAAAACACGTAAAAAAACACGTGGGGCTTGTACTCACTGGGCGGCGCTCCTAGTCTTCGGCGGTGGGTCCTTCACTCGCTCCGGGTCTTCGGCGGCACTGAAGGACCTGCCGCTGAAATGCCGCCGAAGACCCAGAGCGCTGCCGGGTGAGTAAAAACTTTAAAAGAAGACTCTAGCCAGGGAAGGGATTCTCGGCCACTTGCCCTCCCTCTCCCCCACCCCCACCCCCCGGCGGCCCTGCCACTGGGTGTGGGGCCCTCTTAGGCGTGGGGCCCAATTCGGAGGAATTGGTGGAATTGGCCTAAAGCCGGCCCTGCCGGGGGAATCATACAAAACTGCACATAGTTGATCTTGCAAGTGAATGTCCCCCTTAAAAGGTTTAACATAAATAGTTGCACAGCTAGCTCAGAGGGAGGACTTCTCTGGTGTCCAACATGGCCAGGGAGATAGCAAAGTGCTGTCAGTAGGGTGACCAGACAGCAAATGTGAAAAATCGGGACAGGGGATGGGGGGTAATAGGAGCCTATATAAGAAAAAGACCCCAAAATTGGGACTGTCCCTATAAAATCAAGACATCAGGTCACCCTAGCTGTCAGAAAAGCACTAAGTTGGATGAGAGCTTAGTTGGGTTGGCTCAAAGAGGCAACCCAAATCAGCAAAGTTTTTACATTGGCACCATTTCAGGTGGTGATTTGTACTAACAGTAAAGGCAATGAAGGGAGATGTATGCAGGGGACGTTCCAGCTAAAGGTGCTGAAGAGGAGGATACATTGTATGGGTAACAGTTAAATATATGAACAGCAAAGGGTATAGACAGATCTCCAGCATGCAATCCATATGAGAAAAATCCAAGCAAGAAAAGTTTCTGAGAAGGCCTGTGTGCGCCTTGTCTCCTCCTCCCCTCCATTCCTCTTTTGCCTCTTGATGACTATTTGTCCATGCAGCATTTGGCTATAGTATACTGATTCTTGCTCTGCTCAGATGCGGGTTATCCCTCTACATGATTGCCTTTTGGCTTTCTGTCTAACCCATTTGCTACAGGCACACTAGAGTGCAGAGCGAGAGGGATGCTTTAACATACACTTTCTATCATGGGGGTGAGAAGAAGGTGACTTCGTTTTGCTTTTTGGAGTGACCACAGCCTCCCCACTGCTGAAGTGCACTGCTGAGTTCAGAGAGGCAGCCGACAGAGGCAGTGTGCCTGTTTTCCTGTAACTTTTTTCTTGGCACATTGTTTTGGCCCCTTGTGTGTCCACAGATGCACAAGGATAGCTGTGTGCAACATGTACCCCAAATTACCCCTGAAAGGGACTCTGATGATGCTGTGTGCACACGCTGCAATGAGCAGCTTTTTAGACTTGTGGGCCTGCTGCTGCTTGTCAAAGCAAGAGCAAAAGGGTCACAAAAGGTAAGCAGGCAGGTGTCCCTGGTTAGTAGCCCTCAAGAAAAAGACATCACATAAACCCATCCCCCAAAAGATGGAAGCATAAGGTAAGGAAGTGCTGCACATGGACCAATGTGACATGGTGCAGGGAATCAGGGATGCAGTGCTTGTCTAATACTGTTTTTTTTTTTTTTAAGAAATACAAGAATCAAATGGAGTGGGTGGGGGAGGAAGTTTCTCCAATCGCGTTTTTCCCATGCGGGCTCCCCCTGCTTCTACCTCCTCCATTTTACTCCTGTTTTACTGCCACAATTTCCAGCCTCCAGTGCTTTGGGGCACTGCAGAGCAAAAAATTGTCATTAAAAGTTACCAGTTGGTTTTGGGTTTTCCTTGACCATTGTAGAGCTGGTTGACATTTGTCAACACTTGAAAAAATGCTAATGAAGTTTTAAAACTTTGACATTTCCCAAATTTAGAAAAGAAATAAACCCTGTTTTTCAAACACCTCCATTTTTTAAAAAATATTGACTCTTTTTTAACCACCTCCATATTATTGAACAAACTGCTATGGTACCTGTGAGCTTACTTCCAAAGTTTTCTGCTTCTCATGGGCCAGATCTAGCGACTCTTACTCACAAGTGGGTAGCACTTTATACCCCAAGTAGTCTAATTGAAGCCAATCAGACCATTCATGTAGTAATGTGCTATTCAGCTTGAGTGAGGTAATCAGACTATAGCCTTGCATTAGCAACATGACAAATGGGCATAGGTTGAGAAATTTCATGTGAAGCAAAGGTAAAAAATGAGAGTTTAATTCACATTTATTAACAGGGCAAATGGAAACATTTTAGCTCAGCTCAGTGTTTATGCCATATCAAACAATTACTGCTTTTAAGAAAAAAGCTAATCAACTCAAAGAGGACAATGGCAGCTGTAGAATATTTTGCATCTCTTTTAATCATCTTGCATGATATTCATGCACTATAAGGACAAAAATTATTCAGTTATCCTACAGATTTTCGCTTCATTTTGCAACCCCCTTAACATGCTGTACACATTACATCCAATATAAAAGGATGTTTGTAATGTTATCTTGTTCTACAGATATTGGCGATGCTGTGCTATAGTTATTGGTGATGCTGTATAGAATATGGATGAACATTTATAATATTATTGATACCAATATTTCAAAATTGCAATGAATCTTACAAGATATGCTATGTATGGTATCGGTGGAAAAGTTATGATTTGCTAAATATGATAACCAATTTTATATGTATGTATCATCTTTGTATCGCGAGTTATAAATATGTGTTGTATCTTTGTATCTCAGATTTATGCTATGTTTATGGGTGACACCCCCAGACAGACTGGCACCAGCACTATCCAGCCTGCTTGATGGCTCTTCAAGGGCAATCAGTTGTACAATGAACCAATTGAGAGAAGCCTGGGGGCAATGTCTTTGAGTCAGCAGGACATGTAGGGACATGCCTATGGACAGGGGATTCCAAGTACTTTTTCATGCCCATGTACTGTGAGCTTGTTTGGGACAAAGAATGTACAAGCCACATGGCAAGGGATATAAAAAGGCAGCTGCATCACTTCCATTTTGTCTTCAATCCTGCTTCTCACCTCTGGAGTAACTTCTCTACAAACTGAAGCTTTGAATAAAGGACCAATAGACCCATCCGGGCTGTGGCTGTGACTTTAGAAGCCAGCAAACTCACCAGTGCTGCTAAGAACCTGATATATGTACTCTGAAGTCACATGTATGTAACTGATTGCTTTGACCATTTAACAACTCTCTTCTCTTTCTTTTCTTTTGTAATAAAACCTTTAGTTTTGGATACTAAAGGATTGGCTGGCAGCGTGGTATTTTGGGTAAGATCCAAACTATTATTGATCTGGTAATGCGGCTGGCCCTTTGGAGATCAGAAGAGAGAGATCAGAATAGAGTTTTAAGTAACTTCTCACTTTACTGGACCTATTCGTTGATTGGGAGCCAGAGACTGGAATGCAATAAAGGGGTCTGTGTGATTTCCTTTTTCTAGCTTCTTGATAACCAGTGTGGGGGATCAGGAGCACAGTTTTGTGACTGGTTGGTGAATCTAACTATAGTGTTAACCACCAGAATCTGCTCTCTTTTTTGCCTGACTTTGGCATTTTCATTGTGGGCTGCCCTAGGCACCTCGGGTCATACTTCCTTTAAATGAATGTAGGTTCATATAAACTGAAAAGGTTTGAGATGTTGATTTAAGAGAGACTCCTTTATAAATAGCATTGATACAAGACAGAATGATTATGTTGTTGAATATGATAGTCCCACTACTTATCTCAGTGGACACTAGAACCAGGTATGTAAGAGACCTATTCACACATTTTGCCTTTGTTAGCTAATCCAAGTGGCATTCTGCAAGTAAGTTTGTAACACTAGGCAATTTCTCTTAACATTGTAATAGGCCTGTGATTGTTTCCCAAGTAGCAGAAACATTACCAGAAGCAGACAGACATAATTTGCCCCGATACTGTCCCCATCTGTTATTTGTTCAAACATTACTGCAGCCAGGGGCTTATGGGTTGATCTGTCAGACTTAAAGATGTCATCATTGCCACAAACAATTTCTAAGGCAATATTTTTAAAAACTGTCAAACTCAATATCTTTTCCCCAATATAAAAAAATATTTTGTTTGTGATTCAGAGCATGAGAAAATGGGAAATTTATTCAGAATTAATAGCTTGATGGGGTTTCATAAAAACAAAGAAAAAAAAGCCACGTTTGTTTGGCCAGATGGCTAATACATTTTTCTCAAATTCAAGATTTAAAAATACAGACAGAATGCAATTCTTATTATATAGGATTTTTTTTTAATTGTAAGTGTATGGATAAAAATGACAGTGGTGATGTGAATACAGGATCTAATTACTTACCTCCTATTTTCACTTGTGTATGCTCACAATGTTACAATTACTACATACACTTATGATATGTTCACCCACATCATGCAGGTACAGGCACACTTGCAGACATATTTGAAATATTCTAATGCCCGCATTCATGGTCGGTGAGTTATATTCTTTTGTGGTGCCCGGGCTCCAGGAATATTCAGGGCTGGAGGCACTGCTCCACCAATATTTGGAGCTGGGTCTCTTCCCCGGCCCTGCCTGGAGCAGGCCCCAGCCCCCGCCTGCCACCCCTCCCCCCGCGCGTCTCCCCCCCTGCCCCGCCGCGTCCCTGCCTGAAAGAAAGCAGCACGCACCTCTTCCGTGCCTGCTTGTGCTGCTGGTGTAGCACATTCCTACGCAGAGTGGTATCCTACACTACAGCGGCTCCCGGCATCAACTGCTGCCTGCTGCCCCAGGGTCCTAGTGTCCCCCATCCACTAATGGCAGGGCAGGCTGCCCTTACCCTGCCCTTCCGCCCTAGTCCATAGCCTCTCCAACGCCCCAAACCCCTCATCCCCAGCCCCAGCCAGAGCCCTCATCCCCCCGCACCCTAATCCTCTGCCCCAGCCCTGAGCCCCTCCCACACTCCAAACCCCTCAATCCCAGCCCCAGACAGAGCCCTCATCCCCCCGCATCCTAATTCTCTGCCCCAGCCCTGAGCCCCCTCCTGCATCATGAACCCCTCATCCCCAGTCCCACCCCACACCTCAACCCTCTGCCCTAGCAATGAGACCCCTCCCACACCCCAAACCCCTCATCCTCAGCCCCACAGCCCTCACCCATGCACCCCCTCCTATCCCCAAACTCCCTCTCAGAGCGTGCACCCTCTCCTGCCCCCAAACTCCCTCCCAGAGCCTGCACCCCTCACCCCCTCCTACGCCCCCAGCCCAGAGCCTGCACCAAAACTCTGTCCCAGAGCCTGCACCCCTCACCCCCTCCTGCACACCCACCCTCTTCCCCAGCCCGGAGCCTGCACCCAAACTCCATCCCAGAGCCTGCACCCCAGACCCTGTCCCCCACCCAAACTCCATCCCAGAGCCTGCACCCTGCACCCCTCCTGGACCCTAATCCCCAGCCCAGGACCTGCACCTCAGACCTCCTCCCCGCACCCAAACTCCCTCCCAGAGCTTTAGGCAGGTGGAGGGGGGGGGGGAGTTGGGGGTGGCGGGTTCTGGGCACCACCAAAATTTCTACAAACCTGCCACCCATGCCTGCATATACACATAATACATAAAACTTGCACTCATCCCAAAAGAGAATATTACTGGAGATTTGTAGGCAAGAATTTTAAAACCTGTACATGAAGGGGTTGAAATTGTTTGGTTGTGCATGGAAGTGTTTGTGCTGGTGTGCATGCAATTTTGCACACCAAAAAATATAGAGTAGCGACCAGGTTGAAATTTGGGCTGTGATTTCAGAGTGCACATTTTCTATTTATAATAAGCATGATCCAGTTTCTCTTAGATGTTGAACAGATTTTTCAGTGGATGGACTTGAATGTGTCAGATATCAACAATTAGTTATTAAGTCCTGGGCCTGATTCACCATTGTATTATGTGGGTTTTAGGCCAGTGTAATTCCACTGTCAGGTTCCTGTTCCTCACAGATATGGGCCATGCCTGAAAAGCTTGGCTTGTGATTTGAACTTTGTCATAGTGCAAAGTCTTTCTAAACTGTTACTTTGCTTCCCTCTCCCCCTTAAGCCATGGGCCCAAGTTACAAAAGTTGGATCTGGAGCCAAACTCCCTCAAATTCCAAAGCAGTGTTCCAGCTTGGAATGTAAATAAATTCAATTTAATGGCAAATGGTTTTTACACACTTCCAGGGAATGTTTAATTACAACCACTTTAATCAGAGACAAGATTACTTGTGTATCCCAAATGTATCAATCATCATTCCTTATTGTAAGAAGCCTGATTGGTAAAAGCAGCATTAGCCTCAGGCTGGTTCACATTAACATCAGTAACCGAGTGCCAAAAACAATTACTTAATCATTTAGATAATTCTTCATGGTCTTGCTGTGATTATGAATCTTGATACATTGCTCCATTAAAGAGGAGATGATAGGATGATCTTGTTCCCTTCCTAGCAATTTCAATGAATGGTTTGCAACCATTGGCTAGAAGCTGCATTGTTATTATTATTGTGATTTGCTTAGAGAAAGAAAGAAGTGTGGTCACTGAAGGGTATCTGATTAAAATGGTGACTTTTTATTGGTGACCACTTTAAGTCTAAACTTTAAGGCTATGACTAAGCAGTCCCTAGCCAGGCAAAACTCCCACTGACTTCAGTAACAGCACAGTCAGATTAAAGAATGGGTTGGTGCTACAGTGTTCCAAAACCTTGTCATACTATGTCTGGATAGGCTGTTGCTAAATGATCAGGTTTACTCTGTTTTATTCAAAGTGATTAAAGGTCAGCATTGTAGTGATGAAGTGCCATGAGGAAATAGAGCGAAGAGGGTTTGTAATGAGAGGGGCTGTCAGTGTTATCATATAAAACCAGTTGCTCAATTAAAGATATTTTACATCTAGCATTTGCCACTGTAATGAGGAGGATCACTTCTGTCGGTTGGGATAAACCTCAGAGCACTGAGGAGAAATGTACTTATTCTCTGCTTTTTATCCTCTCTCGTGCCCCATAACAGCGTGCCCATTAAAATGCACCCCACTTGTTCCTTCTCACCTCCCAATCCTCAGCATTCCTCACAGCCTACTCCCCCCCCCCCCCCCCCCGACTGAACCCATTGGTCACTCTTGCTCTCAGCTGTCATACACTCTGTCTCTCCACTGCTTTCCTTGCTGACCCTTGCAGACGTGCTCCCAACAGACCAACACTTGTACCAGTTGGAAACAGTAGAGAGAGACAGGTAAAATGGGATGCACATGCCATGGATCAAGGAGATGTCCCAGCAGAAGGAAAGCAGAACACATTAGGATTCCCTCCAAGAAAAAGCCCTGGCCCAACCTTCTACTGTAGCTTGCTCCCTACATATCCTGTTTCCAAAACCTAAAGACACTCAGTTACTGAAGGGTTAAACTGCTGAATGAATTAAACAAGCAGTTGCCTAGCACAAATCCTCAAAAAAAAATTCCAGTTGTAGTCCCGTGTGACTGATGTGTCAGGGTTTGCACTGCAAAATGCACTTCCTCAGAAAAGTCAGTTGTTATTCATCCAGCTCTACTAGCAACAGTCCATGCAGTAGTTCACTGTCCTGCTACAGAGCATATAATTCAGAAGCTGGTTTTCCACTGCCTGCTCCCTGAAATATATGGTTGAAAATAGTTGTAGATAAAATTGTTCCACAGGTATATTAGATTTTACCTTTGTATTTTAATCTCTTCATTCCACCAATAAAGCAAGCTGTGGTAATGCAGCTGTGACATTTGCCACTGTTGAACCTCTCCTTGATTCAATGGAAAAACCTCACACACGAGCTTTTTGCATACCCTACTGCCCTTGTAAAACTGTTCCTCTTTCCCCACCTGTTGGTCTCTCATAAGGTCCTACTGGCTCTCCTTTAGAACCTTCTCCCTCTCTCCAAATCCTTGTTCCCTGGCACTGAGAGCAAACACAGTGTATCAAGTGACTAACCCTACCTCAGACATGCTGTTAAATGCAGACGGCAGGTCCTCGTATATCATGTCCAGATATTGTAGCCCCTCCTGGGCTACTGATGTTTACAACATTTTGGGGGGCTGAGAGGCCCCATGTACCCTGAGCACAGCAGCTCCTAAGGATGCAAGATACTATACAGGACATGATTCGGTGCCATTGTGTAAAGGACACTAGTCCCAAAGAATTTAACCGTGCCGGACATTCTAGCCGTACTCCACATACATGACTATGTTTCAACCTCCGGAAGTGTTGCCAGATGAGGCATAAACCACTGTTGCTCCTCCTGGAGCAGGTAGTGCTCCTGGGACTAATCCTGCACCATTGAAGTCAATGGGAGTTTTGCAGGATCACATTCACAATGCCCTTCCTCTACTACATCTTATCCCTGTTTATACTCAATTAAGTTTGTTCTTCATCCTCTATCCATTGCCTTTCCACCACCCAAATCCACCAAGAGATTTCCAAGATGGTCACACAAACATTTTCTATATGAGGATTTGTTTCCATGAACACTCTCAGAACATATTTCATCAGATGAATTTTTGCAAAAGGCAACATTTAAGGTTTGTGAACATAAATGAAGATACCTTGAAAAGAACAGGAGTACTTGTGGCACCTTAAAGACTAACAAATTTATTCGAGCATAAGCTTTCGTGGGCTACAGCCCACTTCTTCGGATGCATAGAATGGAACATATATTGAGGAGATATATATACACACATACAGAGAGCATGAACAGGTGGAAGTTGTCTTACCAACTCTGAGAGGCCAATTAAGTGAAAAAAAACTTTTGAAGTGATAATCAAGCTAGCCCAGTACAGACAGTTTGATAAGAAGTGTGAGAATACTTACAAGGGGAGATAGATTCAATGTTTGTAATGGCTCACCTCCTACAAGATAGGCCCAACAAAGAAAATAACAGAACACCACTAGCTGTCACCTTCAGCCCCCAACTAAAACCTCTCCAGCGCATCATCAAAGATCTACAACCTATCCTGAAAGATGATCCCACACTCTCACAGATCTTGGGAGACAGTCCTGTCCTCGCTTACAGACAACCCCCCCAACCTAAAGCAAATACTCACCAGCAACCACACATCACTGAACAAAAACACTGACCCAGGAACCTATCCTTGTAACAAAGCCCGATGCCAACTCTGTCCACATATCTATTCAAGTGACATCATCATAGGACCTAATCACATCAGCCATACCATCAGGGGCTCATTCACCTGCACATCTACCAATGTGATATATGCCATCATGTGCCAGCAATGCCCCTCTGCCATGTACATTGGCCAAACCGGACAGTCTCTACGCAAAAGAATTAATGGACACAAATCTGACATCAGGAATCATAATACTCAAAAACCAGTGGGAGAACACTTTAACCTGTCTGGTCATTCAATGACAGACCTGTGGGTGGCTATCTTACAACAGAAAAACTTCAAAAACAGACTCCAACGAGAGACTGCTGAGCTGGAATTGATATGCAAACTAGATACAATCAATTTAGGATTAAATAAGGACTGGGAATGGCTGAGCCATTACAAACATTGAATCGATCTCCCCTTGTAAGTATTCTCACACTTCTTATCAAACTGTCTGTACTGGGCTAGCTTGATTATCACTTCAAAAGTTTTTTTTCACTTACTTAATTGGCCTCTCAGAGTTTGTAAGACAACTCCCACCTGTTCATGCTCTCTGTATGTGCGTATATATATCTCCTCAATATATGTTCCATTCTATGCATCCGAAGAAGTGGGCTGTAGCCCACGAAAGCTTATGCTCGAATAAATTTGTTAGTCTCTAAGGTGCCACAAGTACTCCTGTTCTTTTTGCGGATACAGACTAACACGGCTGCTACTCTGAAACCTGAAGATACCTTGGTTCAATGTCCATGCACAAATTCATTATGAACGTGCAATGATAATTAACTATCTGTACCAATAGTGGCCATTGTAGCTGGTCAAAAACAAAGCTAGCAGCAGCAACTTGCTTGAAAGGGAATGAGATCCATTGCAGTCCTCCTTGGCTGAAAGGCCAATAGCTGGAACATGTTGGATCTCAGCTTTGGATGGGGAGGGGAATACTCCCACAAAATGTTTCACAGGCACTTCTCATCAAGCTGTCCAAAGTGATCAGGAAGAAATGGAATCATTAACAAGCAACAACAGCAGCTTTAAGCAAAGCAGAGCCCAAGGCACGTTATGCATTTCATTGTCATTTAGCATATATATAACGTGCAAACACTACCTTGTGATGCAGATCAGTGAAAGGAATAAATCATACTAAGAAAACATTTTCAGGACATCAATCGCTATTGTATTTGTAATTTGCTTTCATTAAACACATGCTAATGGGAAACTGGAGACACCTGATTACTGGAAAACATCCATACTTAACTGACAGTATCTAACAGGCATCATGCTAATACTTTATTAATTGCTAATAAGTAGCATTAACCACTCAGTTCCCTGTAGCAGTCCACATAAATTAGTTCACACATGTACTGATGGACCATATCCTTGCAATCACAGGGCTGAAGTTTTAGAAATGCACATGCAAAAGTGCATGTGCATATTTGCACAAATTCAGCTGAGGCACAAAAATGCCCAATTACATATATGCAAGTCCTGGCTTACACATGAACAGAGCCCAACAATATTTGTTGACAAGTATTAGACCTGATCAAATACTAGTTGCTGAATTCATTATTCAATAGATTTTGCCATTTTTCATTTAAAACTTTATTTCACAAATCAATTTTCTGATGACCAGTCAGCTCTAACAAGTTTTTTAATTGCTAAACAAACACCAGTGTAGTAAACAGTTTTAATTCCTCTTTCATTATCACATAGAATCATAGAATCATAGAATATCAGGGTTGGAAGGGACCTCAGGAGGTCATCTAGTCCAACCCCCTGCTCAAAGCAGGACCAATTCTCAACTAAATCATCCCAGCCAGGGCTTTGTCAAGCCTGACCTTAAAAACCTCTAAGGAAAGAGATTCCACCACCTCCCTAGGTAACCCATTCCAGTGCTTCACCACCCTCCTAGTGAAAAAGTTTTTCCTAATATCCAATCTAAACCTCCCCCACTGCAACTTGAGACCATTACTCCTTGTTCTGTCATCTGGTAACAATGAGAACAGTCTAGATCCATCCTCTTTGGAACCCCCTTTCAGGTAGTTGAAAGCAGCTATCAAATCCCCCCTCATTCTTCTCTTCTGAAGACTAAACAATCCCAGTTCCCTCAGCCTCTCCTCATAAGTCATGTGCTCCAGCCCCCTAATAATTTTTGTTGCCCTCCACTGGATTCTTTCCTATTTTTCCACATCCTTTTTGTAGAGTGGGGCCCAAAACTGGACACAGTACTCCAGATGAGGCCTCATCAATGTTGAATAGAGGAGAATGATCACGTCCCTCGATCTGCTGGCAATGCCCCAACTTATACAGCCAAGCTGGTCGCCTGCCATATTTACTATTCTTTCTACACATCGGGATGTTTTTTTCCTGAAACCGCAATAAGGATTCTTTAAAATACCAGCCAACTCTCCTGGACTCCTTTCCCCCTCACGTTATTCTCCCAGGGGATCCTGCCCATCAGTTCCCTGAGGGAGTCAAAGTCTGCTTTTCTGAAGTCCAGGGTCTGTATTGTGCTGCTCTCCTTTCTTCCTTGTGTCAGGATCCTGAACTCAACCATCTCATGGTCACTGCCTCCCAGGTTCCCATCCACTTTTGCTTCCCCTACTAATTCTTCCTGGTTTGTGAGCAGCAGGTCTAGAAGACCTCTGCCCCTAGCTGGTTCCTCCAGCACTTGCATCAGGAAATTGTCCCCTACACTTTCCAAAAACTTCCTGGATTGTCTGTGCACCGCTGTATTGCTCTCCCAGCAGATATCAGGGTGATTAAAGTCTCCCATGAGAACCAGGGCCTGTGATCTAGTAACTTCTGCTAGTTGCCAGAAGAAAGCTGCATCCACCTCATCCCCCTGGACTGGTGGTCTATAGCAGACTCCCACCATGACATCATCCTTGTTGCTCACACTTCTAAATTTAATCCAGAGACTCTCAGGTTTTTCTGCAGTTTCATACCGGAGCTCTGAGCAGTCATACTCCTCTCTTACATACAATGCAACTCCCCTCCTTTTCTGCCCTGCCTGTCCTTCCTGAACAGTTTATATCCATCCATGACAGTACTCCAGTCATGTGAGTTATCCCACCAAGTTATTCCAATCACATCATAGTTCCTTGACTGTGCCAGGACTTCCAGTTCGCCCTGCTTGTTTCCCAGGCTTCTTGCATTTGTGTATAGGCTCTTACGATAACTCGCTGATTGTCCCGCTTTCTCAGTCTGAGACAGGATTCCTCCCCTCTTGCACTCTCCTGCTCGTGCTTCCTCCCGGTATCCCATTTCCCCACTTACCTCAGGGCTTTGGTCTCCTTCCCCCGGTGAACCTAGTTTAAAGCCCTCCTCACTAGGTTAGCCAGCCTGCTTGCAAAGATTCTCTTCCCTCTCTTCATTAGGTGGAGCCCGTCTCCGCCTAGCACTCCTCCTTCTTGGAACACCATCCCATGGTCGAAGAATCCAAAGCCTTCTCTCCAACACCACTCTGTATATATTGAGAGTAAATGCCCATTTTATTTTTCTAAGAGTTACAGTGAAGAAAAGAGTATAATGGAGATGTTCAGAAAATCAGGCTCTTGTACCTTAGCTGTGTTATATCATTCTTTTAAAGATTATCTCATGGAGATAGCACTATACTGCTCTGAATCACCAAAGCACACAATGGGTGATGAGCATGTGAGCCATTAACAGGTATGAATGTTACTAATGAATCCAGACATAGGTCTGATCCTAGGGAGTAAGATACCTATGTGCACTTCTACTCCATGAGTCATTACTGGGGAGTCATGCATTGGTACTGGGTATGTGACACTTAAGTGCATGTACTATGCAGTTATTTCCCCTGTTTCACAACATACATTGGAGCACTCGCCACACATTTACATTAATGCCAATTGTTCAATGTGTTTCAGCCATCTGTGTCCATTGCAGATTTGTTGCATTAATGATCTTTAGCTAATATTTCACTGGACATTTAGAGCCTGATCCAAAGCCCATTAAGTTTCATTGACTTCAATAGAATTTATATCAGGCCCTTAGGGGACCAATCCAATGATCACTGAAGTCGATGAGAGTTTTTCCATAGACCTCAGTGGAGGCTGGATCAAGCCCTTAGTCCCTTTCTTTCAGTGTTTACAACACTGTATACTACTCAATTATCTGTTTCCTTTCAAATGATGTATCACAATATTTCTGCAGTCACCCAATTATCTCCACACTGGACCTAAAACATAATATCAATTTCAGTGTGAACCAGCCCAGCTTCTATTCCAGTAAGTATGCATGGAGGGCCCAATTTTGCTTGCATTGAAGGTAATGGCAAAACATTGAGATAACCCTTAAGAGCAGGATTTGTCCTAAACCTTTAATTGTTTTCTATAAGCAGAAGTTTCCAAGCTCACTGAAGACAAGACCCACCAACCTCAGCGATTATTTGTGATAAGCATAACCAAGCATAACTAGCAGTGAAACACTTGGACACCATTTCCATCATGACAGGAAATAAGCCTGGGGATAGATTTCCCCCTTTAAGTGTGAATGCTATTGATCTTTTCTCCAATTTTCTTACACATCATAAATGCGTTCCAACATTAAAATGAAGGCAAAGCTATCCAACTTTTTTTTTTAAACTCTTCATATGCATTTAGGCTTTAATTTGTGTGAAATGACATCATTTCAATGGATAACCTGTCTCAAATGCTCCATATGTAACATACTTACTCAGTACATCTTGGCTCCAGCTGGCCAAGAAAGGCAACAGTAGAGTGATGAAAAGAAAAACAAAGGAAATGAAGAGTTCAATCTTTTTTTTTCATTAGATGTATGGTTTCTTCAGAGAAAATATCTGTACTGAACACTAGTTCCCTGATGGTCTCTGACTGTGTTTGTTAACCAAGACGAAACTGTGTTTAGCCATCCATGTGTGACATACTTAAAACCCATATTTAAAAAAAGAAACAAGTTCACCTCAGAGTGTCAGGAACTGGTGACTCAGAAATATTAGAACCTTTTCAAATGTAATGTGTTGCAGTTCTAACAAGTTCCATTTTAAAAATAATTGACTACAGTGTTGGGCTCTTTATTTGCCTTTAATAATAATCAATGCAAACTCCAGGGTGGAGTTATACATACAAGGGAAACATGAGTTTGTTTCATATCAGAATGGGTTAGTGAACTTGTCATGAGTTATCCCAGTTATGACATAATTGGCCTAGCCCCATTGAAATCAACAGGTTTGAATATGGTCAAATTATGTCCAAGGGTACTAATATCAAACAGCATGATAATCCTTTCAGCGTTCTGGAGGGAAATTATGCAAAATTTTGCCATGGGAACAAGTTATGTACGTTACTTCTAGAAAGATATAGTGCACTGTGCAAGACAGTTTAAAAAGTCAGTGCTACTGAAGGTAATGCTAAATTTGTCAAATCAGATCCTGGGCCCAACTATACCACCCTTGTGTTACTCTGGTCATGCTAGGTGGCCATTAAGCTGGGAAATTGAGGATTACCGTGCCCTGAGGGAAAGCTTTTTGATCATAGAGCCAGCACAGCTAGCTCCGCATCACCTCACTCAGTGCCCCCGACCCATAGGAAGGAAAGAGGCATGGGCCAGAATTCATGGTGTGCCATCAATCCCTGGCTATGGTAATAGCTTCTAGGGGCTGTTACAATCCTATAAACTGCAGATGCCCTGAGGCTATTCTTTCTGATGCTGGTGGCCAAACAGATTCTTGGATCCCTTTTGAACAGAGGGGTTGCAAAGGGAAAGAACAGCCACCTGTTCTCCCTCCCTCGAGTCCTGCACACAACTGAATTTAGCTGGACCCCAAGGATCACTGCAATGGAGTTTTCTGCACCCTTTGTTCCTACCACAGGTTTTTCTGTTGGAGAAGATGATATGGACTGTTGTGAACATTTGAAAATGCTGGACTGAATATGCACAACAGAAACTCCCATAAGGGCACTAGCTTTGCATGTACGTATGGACGACATATGTAGGTGGTTATTGGTGCAGTGATTTTGACAGAGGAATTAAAATCTGTTGCTGAAGCAGCAGGAGAATGCAGCCCTAGAGCAAGCAGCTGGTCAGTTCCATTTGTGAAGCACTTATTTTCTGCAGAGGCCGGCTCTTGACCTATGAAGAAGCAGGAAGGAGAGGAGAGGTTGACATGTTTGGTTAGTTAGGCTGGAATGAGTTCATAGAAGGTATTAAAAACAAGGAAAGTGACTTCGAACTGGCTCATAAAGAGAGCGGAGAGTCAGTACAATAGTTTGAGGAAGAGTGTGATAAGACCATGTTTCTTTCTGTGTGAGAGGAGGTCAGTGCATGTTGCATGTATAGAGACCAAAGATTCATAAAAGACCATACAAAAGAAAGCTGCAATGGTCAAGGTAAGAGAACATAGAGACATACATGACGATTTCATCAGAGGTGAAGTCAAGGCAATGGTTTACATAGACATTGTGGTGGAAGTGGTGCCCACGGGTTTTCAGACAGAGATCTGGGAGGATCAGGAAAGTATAATGTCAAGGTTACTGGCCGTGAAGCAAAAAGTGAGGCCAAGTGGGGAGACAAAAGAGAACCAGTATGTCACTTAAAATATCTAATTTTGGATATGACAAGAAAACTCTGACAGTCCTCTACTGTCTATGCATGGAGCTATGCTCCACCCACAAATAAACAGATACTTACTTCTATACTTCAAGTGCACAGTAGAAAAGTTATTGACCTGTCTACTGCTGGACAGACTAAGGAAAGCCATTTTATAATGTTGTGAAGGCTTCCAAACACATAGTTTCACATTTCCCTTCAAAGCCCATCTCCCTTTTCCATAGCAAATTGCCATGCCTGCTTTGCTTTCCAGTACAGCTCCTACCAAGAGTTTAGATTTAATTTGGCCTGTAATAGATCAAGGATGGCTTCAAAATATTGGCAAAGCCTCCGCTGATTAACCTGAAAACAAAATGTTACACTCCTTAAGTCATAATCTCAGTACAGAGCTGTCTGTCACTGGCACAATTTAAACTCTCATTTAGTGTGACAGCACTTGGTCATAGTCTTGTTTAATTTACTCTCAATTAGACCATTGTATAATTAAATTCCACCAGAACTATTGGATTATGTCACAGTTGACTAAATTAAAGAGTTTATGTTACCTTATTTGTTCAGTAGCAGCAGAAAAATAATGTAAATAAATCTCTTCATTTCTATGTTATTAGAAATGAGTAAATAACCCTGGTGCTAGCACACATCAAAGCTTTCCCAGAAGAAGCACAACAAATTATTCTTCTTTCTTTGACTGTGATGTTCAGTCAGTTCACAAGGCTTGCTGACCCTTGTTTCATGTCCCTTCATTCATCATTTGCTTCTTTCTCATGTTTCATAATTTGATGTGGCATTTAAATAGAAAGATAGGGTCTGGAGGTTAGTTAGTGGTGTGCAGTGTAGCTGCTGGCCTTGGCCTATTTTGACTGTGATGAGCAAAGGCAGAGAGACTAGTAGTCAAATTTGGAAAATAGCACCACTCCTGATAAATCTCTCACTTGGCTTTGTACATTCCTCCCTCCATTTTTATACAGTTTTATGACAGTTCTTCATATTATTAACTGCCGTTTAAAACTAGTCCTTTTCACTACTACCCAGTAAGTACCAGGATCATTGTAATCACATGACTTTTGTAGTGTAAGGTGATGTGATTAGCCAAAAGACAATTTTATTTTTGCAAAATTACCAGAGTTTCTAACTGTCACCCTTCTGCCAGGTGGAGCCGGCAATGATCAGGGCCGGGTTCAATATCTAGGGGTTCATTTTCAACACAGAACTGGCTCAAGCCTCCACCTAATAACCTGGGGAAATTACACACCTCCCTGGGTGATTCTGAGTGGCAATACTTCCCCCTCACAAGCACCGAGTCTGAGTGCAGAAAAGAAACTTTTAAAGAAAGGAGGGAAGTCACCTGACAATAATTAGGGGAAATGCCACAAGCAGAATTCATAAACATGAAACTGTGAGCAGGACACCCACCCCAGGGTGTGTAGGACAGAGTCTTCTGCCTCATGTTCTTGAGTTCTACAACAAAAAGTTCCTTTCTGTGCCCCTCTCTGCTCCCTCACCAGACCCCACTCACAGTGGTTGTCCTTGGTCAGTGAGGACCTAGGTTTCAGAGGTTCATCTGTGTTAATACACCTCCCACTGGGGGAAGAAGGCACCTTGTGTGCGCCGCCATCTGCACACTTGCTCTGGCTGGCCACCCCACCAGCCGCAGTTCCTCTTCTCTGGCCGCCTCACCAGCCACAGTTCCTCTCCGCTGGCCGCCCTGCCAGCCATGGTTTTGACTGCCTGGCCGCCCCGCCAGCCACTGTTCCTCACCACTTGATTGCCTTGCCAGCCACTCCCACTGACCGACTGCTTGGCACTTTCACCCATCAGTTACCTTCTGCTGCCACCTGCCTCTCTACTGTAAACTCTGCACATCCGCCTCTTAGTGCTTTTTTGCTCTCAGCAGGCTGGGCAGAAACACTTCCCACCACAAGTGATTTAAGCTCACATCTGAGCACTTTAACATAACAAAAGGCTCCTAATGAAGTCTATTTAGCTCTATCTTTGAACAGTGGGGAGGAACAGGTTAAACCAGACCGAGGACCCTTAGGGAGAGTCCGTATCTCCTGGCTGGGTCACCTGTCCCCACCCCTCTTACTTTCACAGGGGGTCTAGTATTCGAATCCCTGGCTTAATGAGATCCTTTCAGTTGAGGGTGACCACTCATTTGGGACAGGTTAAGCACAGTTCTGCTCCCCTTTATTCATATAATAAAGACAACAATATTGATAACAACATTTCACTACCCCTGCGTTCAGTACTAATGTGATTTGTAACCCACCACCAGCCAAAGTTAATCACTTTGAGTAACACAGCTCTATCTGCTGGATTTCTTGGCAGAGTAGGTGTGTTCATGTGAATACAGTTTGCTCCTGAAGTCTTTCCCCCATCCCAACTAGCTGTAAGGGGAGAGTTCATTCAGACCCTGCTTACATCACATTCTGGCTAATTTAGCATGGGATTCTGAATTAATCTCACATCATTAGCCAAATTTCCTGTAAACACAGACCAGTTTCATACTGTACATTGGAAAGCAAGTTGCATTTGAGCTATTGTATGTGCAGCAGATTGGCGTGAAGCCCCCTTAAAGAAGTACATGTTAAAGGATCATATTTATTAAAATAATTATTGCTGGGGTTTTCAAAAGAGCCTAAGAAAGTTAAGTGCTCACTTTCATTGGGATTTGGGAACCCAGCTCTTGAAAATCTAGGCTGAGATTTTCAATACACCTCCACTCTAACTATATGCAGAAATGCACTGGGTTTCTGATTTTCAAACCAGACCTCACTCAAAGCTGGAACTGTTGGTACCTGCAATGAATTGTGCCCACAGTTTTGCACCCACAATGAATTGCCAGGAGAAAGCATGAATGAATTGTGGATGCAGAACTGTGCCTGGAGCAAAGGAGGCTCTCGAACATAAGTACCAGATAAAGGAATTTAACTGTTAAAAGAATAATGTTTGGCTCACCAAAAGACAAAATATAATACACCTGCTGAGAAGATCAGATAAATTATGGAGTATATGACACCTGTGAGATAATTAATTTGGAAGAGGCAGATTTCAGACGTGCCAAAGAGAATCCCGTCTTCAGTGTAGATAGACCAGTGAGTTTGTTCTGATGATGTAATGCCCCTGACTTGTTTGACTGGTTTCATGACCAGATGGAGAATTTGGAGGTTGAAGTTTAGTGTAAAAACCATAGAAGTTTTTCACAATCTCATGCTCTTCAGGTCAACTGTTAATTGAACCCACTTGCTTTGACCTATAATTTCAAGCAGCTGTATATCTAAGTGAACACATAACCAAATTAACATGGCATGAACATATAACCCAATCTATTCCCTAACATGCACATGTAAATAGAGGTTGCACATGCACAACCCTAACTCCTTCCAGGCAGCCCTGATTTTTGCATGCTTGCTGTGAGATTCACATGCCTAAATCAAGTATAGAGATGCATAATCATGCACCACTTTGAAAATTGGAGCCAGAAGGGATGGTTTGAAGGCTAAGGCTATGTCTACACTACAAATTACTTTGGTATAATTTACACCCCTAAGCGACGTAAATTATACCAGTGTGGACAGCACTATGTCAGTGGGAGAGCTTCTCCTGCCAACATAGCTACTGGCTCTCACAGAGGCAGGAGTAATTAAGCAGATGGGAGAGCTCTCTGCCATCAGCTTAGAGAAGGGGTTGGCAACCTTTCAGAAGTGGTGTGCCGAGTCTTCATTTATTCACTGTAATGTAAGGATTCATGTTCCAGTAATACATTTTAACGTTTTTAGAAGGTCTCTTTCTATAAGACTATAATATATAACTAGACTATTGTTGTATGTAAAGTAAATAAGGTTTTTAAAATGTTTAAGAGGCTTCATTTAAAATTAAATTAAAATGCAGAGCCCCCCGGACCGGTGGCCAGGACCCGGGCAGTGTGAGTGCCACTGAAAATCAGCTCACGTGCCACCGGTTGCCTACCCCTGGCTTACAGAGTCTTTGCCAGAAACACTACAGCTGTGCAGCTGCATTGGTCCAGCTGCGCCACTATAAATGATGTAAGGTAGACATAGCCTAAGGTTAAGGTTAAGGTTGACAAAATCCTACATCCCCCACCATCGCAGATTTGAATTCCAGCTCAGAACTTCAACCCTCTGACGTACAGAAAAGAGAACAAAGAACCACGCACTTTGCAATGTGGTCACCCTTTGGATGAGATCTCAAAAACTAATGGACTTTCTATTTTGCATGCGCATCAAAGACCTTCTTCTCTCTAGAGCAAGGGTAAGGTATATGGGGGAGCCAGAATGAGTAAGAATGTGCTGCAGCTACTCATGCTGTATGGACCTGATTCTCAGCTATCTTGATCCTTGTATCCTCATTTACTACTGCTCAAGTGAGTATGAAGTGGGTGTAAAGCAGGGTGGATAAAAATCAATGAGTTTTTTTAAAAAATCGTTTTTTTAATTTAAATCAGATTTTTTGATAAAATGCTTTTTTTGAGCAAAAAACCTATCTAAAGATAGTTTTAATTAAGATACATTATAGCTCAAAGATATCTCATCATGGAATAGGGATTATAAATTCTAATTCTATAGTATGAGACAATATACTCATGTAATGTTTAAGAAAAGTTTTGTAAATGAGTTCCAATAGTTCGTGGATTAGGGACCCAATCTTATGGGGTTCCAGGGGCTTCTGTACAGATTATTTAGGTTAATCTATCTACCCAATGAGACTCAGTGCTCAGTCTAGAAGATACCATCAGAGATGCTTAGTTTTGCAGTTCTCAAACTGCGGATTTGTGTCTCCAGAGATAATATGCTTGTTAACAGCAAATAAATAAATAAATACATAATATATAGAGGTGAGAAATAACAGACCTCAACCCTATTGTCCCTCTGCAAATTTGTGTACACAGAGTCAATCGCTTACCTCTTTCTAAAAGTGCAAAGTTTAAAAAAGTTCAATGAATAGAAGATTGTTGGGGGTGGAATAGATCTGGAAAAGGAGAAGTCTGGAGATAAATGTGAGAAGGGAGGGACAGACAGTAGAAACAAAAGTGAAACTGTTTGAGCAGCATATTCCAGAAGTCTTGAGGTCTTTCTGAGTGTAGCCTTCATTGATTTGAGATCTACCATACCATTCTCTCACTAGAAGGGAAAACCTATAATGGCAGCTGGCCGTAAAAGAGACCCAGTTTGGGAATATTTTAATGAAGTTCTTCTATCTGTGGGTAAGACAAGCATGTGTGCAAAATGCAAACAGTGCAACAAAGAAATGCAAGGCCTGGTTGCCCGATGAAACAACATCATGAGAAGTGTTCCCTCTCAGGAGGAAGCTGCGTTGAAGATGATCAAAGGGACATGTCTGAACATGCAGGATCTTCATGTTGGTAAACTTTTTTATTTCATACTTCTTTCTTAAAGACTGCCTGTCTTCCTTCTGGACTATTCTTGAATTCTCATGTTTGAGCAAAAAATATAGTTGTTACTCTATGGTACTATCATTTTAGATGCAGTTGTGATAAAAAATAAATAGCTGAAATAGGCAGATCTTCCTTTTACAATTTCACCTTTAAAGTAGTACTGAGTGTCAGTAAATGCAATGAGTAATACTAAATGAGCAGTATGGTAATAATAATTAAATAACTGCACTGACTTATTTTGTTTAGGAGAATCCATCTTCAACATACAGGATTCTGAAGACTATCCACCTTCAAGATCACCATCATTTTCTATAGTTTCAGAATTATCTGCCAATGATAATGTTTCAGTCACATCATGTATGTCACATAGCCACAGTACATCACCTGTAGCAAAAATAAATCTCCATCATCCAGAAACAACTATAGATAAGTTTGTGATAAGAACCAGCAGATTACAAAAAGAGGTAATCGATGGAAAAAATGCCCGCTTTGTTTATGCAACAAACTCTCCTTTCCATATGATTGAGAACCCACTCTTCATTAACATGGTTCAGTCATTAAGACCAGGCTACAATCCATCCAACAGAGCAAATGTCGGAGGCAAATTGCTGGATAAAGTATATGAAAGAAAAATTGAGCAGTGTGCAAAAGGTCTAGAGGGTAAAATTGTTAACCTGAGTCTTGATGAGTGGAGCAATGTCCACAACGATCCTATTGTATGTGCTTGTGTGACAACAGAAGAAGGGAATGTCTTCCTTACAGAAACAAATGATACATCAGGAAATGCACACACAGCAGAATACTTACAAGAAGTAGCAGTAAAAGCTATAACAAACAGTGAAAAAAATTCAAATGTCTAGTACGCAGCTTGGTCACAGACTGGTGCAAATGTATCCAAGATGAGAAGAAAGTTAGAAGAGAGTCCCAAGCTAACAACATACGGTTTCAGTGCTCATTTGACTTCAGTGTTCCAGAAATAAAGGCTAATGTTGTTGAAATTGCAAAATACTTCCGTAACAACCACTTTGCAGCAGCGGATCTGAAAAAAGTAGGAGGAGCCAAGCGAACTCTCCCACAATACATGTGATGGAACTCAGTAGTGGACTGTTTTGAGCACTATATCATGAACTGGCCTCATCTGATAACAGTTTGTGAACAAAATTGTGAAAAAATAGATGGCACTGTCACAGACAAAGTTCTCAACATTGGGCTTAAGAGAAATGTTGAACACATGCTGAGTGCCCTGAAGCCTATTTCTGTAGCCTTGAACAAAATGCAGGGAAATAGCTGTTTTACTGCTGATGCTGTGGAAATTTGTAAGGAACTGAGTGAGATCTTAAAAAGAGAAATATTCAATGACAGAGTTAAATTACAAGCATTAAAAAAACAAATGGGACAAGCACCATCTCCAGCTCATTTTCTTGCAAATATTCTCAATACTCAGTACCAGGGTCAAACCTTAACTGCTGAAGAAGAGGAGTTGGCTATGACATGGACATCCAGCAATCATTCCTCCATAATGCCAATTATAATAAACTTCAGAGCTAAGGGAGAACCATTCAAGAAATATATGTTTGCTGATGATGTTTTAAAGAAAGTCACACCAATGAACTGGTGGAAGTCACTTAAGTACTTGGATTCAGAGACTGTTGAAGTGATAATCTCACTTTTAACAGCAGTAGCTTCTTCTGCTGGTGTAGAAAGAATATTTTCTTCCTTTGGACTAATTCATTCCAAACTGAGAAATGATTTGGGATCTGAAAAAGCAGGAAAGCTTGTTTTTCTTTTCCAGATTAGGAACAAACAGGAAAATGAAGGTGAAGACAACTGAGTTAGCTGCAGAAGCCAATATTTAAAGTTTCTCATGTTGACCTGGCTGACATAGCTGATTTAATTTTTTTTTAAATATTTCATTTAACTATTTTAGTTAAAAACAAATTAAACAGAAACAAACCTGATTTTAAAAAACTTGAATGTTTAACTAAATTCAAAAATTCATATACTTGTTTTGTTAAAATATTATATGTTTGCTGTTGAAGAAAAAAAATCCAGACTACATAACATTGTTTTAGTTAAATAAAATAATGTAAATGTCTGTTTGGTGATGTTCTTCTCCTAATACAGCATGGCAAGAAAATCCTCCAAATATTAATGATTAACCTGTTGATCGTTCACCTCCCAATGACTTCATAAATGTCTGCTTCAATTACCTTTGCTGTAAAACTGTAAAACTAATCTGAAAAGTTTTCAAAATAAATTACTTTTAAAATGTATAGTGTGTACCTTCTAAAAATGAAACCTACATCTATCTCTGAGTTGTGAAGAATGTGTATTAAGGTTATAACAACCAACAAGAATGCACTTTTATGTCGAAATCCATGATTAAATAGAGTCTTCCTGATTAGTGATTTAAATAATTATTTAAATCAAATTCACCCTGCTGTAAAGCACCTACCAAAACAGAATGGGAGCATATTACACCCATTTGGCACTCACTTTCACACTGATGTAGATTACTATCCATGATGCAAAACAGTGGAATATCAGACCTGATCTCCCCACGTATTTTGTACCATTATAACTATTTCAGTTAGGGTATGATTTTTTTTTTTTTTTTTTTAGAACCCAAAATAGTTATACCAGTAATACCCTAGTATGGGCACATGTTATAAAGGTGCCTTATGCTGGTATTCCTCTTCTCATATGGGAATAGCTATACCGGCATAAGGCATCATTATACTGATGTATAATGCATCCTCACTAGGTGTGTGGTACGGTTTTAACCATACTCACATAATTAAAGTGGTACAGCTTTTGTGTTTAGACAAGCCCCCTCATCTGCATGTGTCTTGTGAATAACTATAATAGAGGAATTTATTTTCAAAGATTATCCATCTTCTCACATCTTTCAGAAGTGACTTATTAAAAATATAGTTAAATGATTAAGACAGTTTCACTTACACCAATATCTCAAACTACAGACATTTCATATATCTAGCTGAATACTATTCTCAAAAGCAAATAACTCACCCATGAAAGAGGTATCAGATCATTTAGCATTTACCATTCAAAACAGATAAAATAAATCATAGATCTTGGGGACCTTAACATTCCAGTCAAGGGAATTCCAGACACTATGTGTACTAATGCTCATACTCTCTTGAAGCAGTTTAATTCAGTACAGTCTGAGGATGACTCTGATCTGTAATGGGTGCATATCCTGGATTTATTAATTACAAAAAGCTGATCAAAATGATTGACACAAGAGCCAAGCTGATTGTACTGGTATAATACAACCAATGAGTAGGAATCCTTCGCCCTAACAACCCCTGAAGATATCTCTTAACTGTTGTCCATTGACTTACCCTCTTCATCTTAAAATTACTCACATCAATCCTCCTATAAGCAGTTTTCATAACCATGTTAATCCAGAACTGTGAGCTCTACCATACAATTTGATAACAGTGTATAATCAACTGTTCATAAAGAGTTAGCCGTTTTTAATACCACCCATAAGGGGACAGATTACCCCATCACAACCCCACATGTTCAAAAACTGAATCGGAAATTGCATAATGTTATTCATCAAGTACAAATTTCTTACAGCAAGAAATATTTCATTCTGCCACTAACTGGAGACAGTGTGAATTTACTAAGCTATCCACCACTCAGAACAGGAAGTCGACGAGAACTTGGCTTTCACCTCAGTATGTGCAAATAACTTGCTCTCTGCGGCTTGCAAACCCAATCCATGAGATTTAAAAGCTGTTTTGTGGGAGTGACACATTTTGGTTAGGCTGTTTTCCTTCATTCTCATTCTTTTTCAGCCCATTTGTGCCCAAGGCTACCAGCTCATAGGAGCAATTTTGCAACTGTTGTAGATAAAAAGGCATAATTATGGGTCAGATCCTCAGCTGGTACAGGCGCATCTTCATTGACTTCATGTTCCAGTGTCCTACCGGGCTATCAAAAGGATCATCTATACAGGGCTATTATTTCCTTGCAGAACCCTGGCTTTTGTGCCTGAGCAGTAAACTTGCTATTGAGCGGAACTCATTGAAAAATTAATTTCACAAAAATATTTCAAAAAATAGTAAAAACACACATTTTTTTTCATGAAAAGCAATACATTTTGGCAATGTCCAAAGTTTAAATGAAAACTGTCCATTTTCCCCCAAAAGGCCATTTTTGATTGAAATTTTTCAGCCAGCTCTACTGAGTTTTAAATCTTTGCTTAGAAGTTAATCCTTAAGTATTTTATATTCATAAAATATGTCATATTATATGGCATGATTTTAGCATTTACTGTTCCTGTTACTTGATTTTATTGTATTTATCCAAAGCACTTTAAGATCCTTCAACTGTGAAATTTAAGTTTATTATTATTATAACTAAGACCAGGAGTGCTGTCGTAGTTGTGGGTCTGTTAGCTTTATTGTTACATAGGTGCTTTTCAGGACATAATAACTCAGCAGTTTTCATATCCTTTCATTTATATACTGGATACCTACCCAGTAGTGAATTTAACTCAATGGGTAATTTTGAAAGCAGTAAGGCATTTTTGTTAACAAAGTGATGGTAAATTAGATTATTAGTTTTGTTTGTAAATCCTTTAGGGGGAGGGATTGTATCTTTTCTATATTTGTAAAGTGCCCGGCACGATAAATAACTGGGTTTACAGTCATGATTTTCCATCGTATAATATACATATTTACTACTAATAGTTTTCTTATGTTTAATAATCAAATAACTAATATTGAATTTTACAATCAGTAGAGGCAGTGTTAATAAAATTAAAATTCCTATTAACTTCGCTGGCGATCTGAAGCATGAAATGATGGCAGGATATAGCACTAATTTGCAGGTTCTTTTTGGTATCCTGTTTTAAATTTAAATGACAACGTTCAGTAATGATTTTCACCACTGCATATCAACATGATACACTGTGTACTGATACATCTTAACCACTCTATGGTACTATTCACTGGATACAGTGTAGTTTAAAATCTCCAAAATAGTCATTACCTCATAAGGGTATCTCATTAATCTGTTATACCTAAAACAGAAATAATGGGATTTACAAAAAAAGTGCCTAAGGCCCATATTTTTCAAAGGTGTTTAGGTGCCTAACTCCCATTGAAATATCTTTAAAAAGCTGGGCCTATGTGACTTATGCCCATGAGTTTCATTGAAAATCAAGGGGACTTGTGCTCCTAAATCACCCAGACAATTTTCAACATTCCACATGAAATCCAGGATACTTGTTGGTACTGCTGTTGTCACTTGTTTCAAATCACCCCTGCCACAGTCAGCATCTGACCTCTACCACCAAGTCATACTTGTGAGCTCTCCCTACGGGTATGTCTACACTGCAATACAAGACCTGCGGCACTGAGTCTCAGAGCCCAGGACAATTGACTTGGGCTTGCAGAGGTCAGGCTGTGGGACTAAAATTAGCAGTGTAGACATTCAGGCTCAGGCCGGAACCTGGGCTCTGAGACCCACCCCCATTACTGGGTTTCAGAGCCCAGGCGTCAGCCTGAGCCCAAACGTCTATGCTGCTATTTTTAGCCCTGCAGTCCAAGCCCCGTGAGCCCAAGTCAATCGAAAGAGGCTCTAAGACTCAGTGCCACAGGTTTTTCTTTGCAGTGTAGACATACCCCCCATCCTCTGTGGATGCTCTTTCCAAGAGACAAGCCTCTACCTGCACTTCTCCCAGAGTGAAATCTCATCCTTCACCCCTAGGTTAGACTGGATCATGCCATCAAAGCGGAGAATATCAAAACAGGTAAACTAAGACGTATACGATATTCATAAAAATAACACAGATAACTTCCTCATTTTCCTCACCTTATCTCTCAGGAACTTATGGCGTTTTACTATAATGAATTAGGCTATACAACATGTCTGTGAGGTAGTTAAGTATTATAATCATTTTACAGATGGGGAAACTGAGGCAGGGAGCCATGAAGTGATCCGTCAAAGATTCCATAGCAAGCATATGGCAGCACAAGTAGTCATAAATCCTGATTTCCTGTACTTCAGGAAAGTACCTCTAAATCATGTATCTTCTCAGATATTTAATGCTTTCAGCCATCTCCACCTCAAACCTCACAATACCAAAATTTGTCTCCAGTACCTCAGTAGTTCTCATGACATACTGTACAGAGGCATCAATCTATAAAAGACAGATGAGTAGATTAAACTGTTCATATACACATTTGCAAGGTAAATAAGAGTGTATTCCTCACTGTTTACATTGCACTTCTCTGAAGACAAAGATTAGGAATTGCTGCTCCAGAACTTAGTAGTATTATTTAAAGATGTAACAATGTTAATTCTCATCCAGGCTCTAAACTTGTGTCTCAATTACTGAAACATCCTTTCCTGTGGCTTTGATAAATAAAACCTTGCCACATTCATAACCATTAAGAATTCTACTGCATTGTTCTTCCAGCCTGTCACTTTGGGTACGTCTATACTACCTGCCGGATCGGCAGGTAGTGTTTGATGTATCAGGGATCAATTTATCGCATCTCGTCTAGACGTGATAAATCGATCCCCAAATCGACACCTGTAGTCCACCTCGGCAGGAGGAGTAAGCAGAGTCGACGGGGGAGCCATGGCGGTCGACTCGCCGCCGTGAGGACAGCCAGGTAAGTCAAACTAAGATACATAGCTGAAGTTGCGTATCTTAGTTTGAACCTCCCCCCCAGGGTAGCCCAGGGTAGCCCAGGCCTATGACTATGTCACCCCAATCTTTTCATACTTCCACTGGCTCCCTCTTCTCAATGGAGTCAAACATAAGCTACTTGTCTTCATCTCTGAGACCCTTCAAGACCTCTACTCATCCTCCTGATCATCTTTCATTCAGTATCAAAAGGCCAACTCCCATGCGGACCAATATCAACTCACTGTTTCCCAGTCGGTCAGTCTGTCTGCATCCATCTGCTGTCTCTTGTCGTATGCATAGATTGTAAGCTCTTTGGGGTAGGGACCATCTATTTGTTCTGTGTTTGTAGATGGCCTAGCACAATAAGTTTTTGGTTCATGGCTGGGGCTCCTAGGTACTATGATTTCAATAATTTCCATCCAACCATCAACCTCAGCCTAGATCAATCCACACAAGCGGTCCATTTCCTGGACACTACTGTGCTAATAAGCGATGGCCACATAAATACCACCCTATACCGGAAACCTACTGACCGCTATATTTACCTACATGCCTCCAGCTTCCATCCAGGACACACCACACGATCCATTGTCTACAGCCAAGGTCTAAGATACAACCGCATTTGCTGCAATCCCTCAGACAGAGACAAGCACCTACAAGATCTCTATCAAGCATTCTTAAAACTACAATACCCACCTGCTGAAGTGAAAAAACAGATTGACAGAGCCAGACGAGTACCCAGAAGTCACCTCCTACAAGACAGGCCCAACAAAGAAAATAACAGAACACCACTAGCTGTCACCTTCAGCCCCCAACTAAAACCTCTCCAGTGCATCATCAAAGATCTACAACCTATCCTGAAAGATGATCCCTCACAGATCTTGGGAGACAGACCTGTCCTCACTTACAGACAACCCCCCCAACCAGAAGTAAATACTCACCAGCAACCACACATCACTGAACAAAAACACTGACCCAGGAACCTATCCTTGCAACAAAGCCTGATGCCAACTCTGCCCACATATCTATTCAAGTGACATCATCATAGGACCTAATCACATCAGCCATGCCATCAGGGGCTCATTCACCTGCACGTCTACCAATGTGATATATGCCATCATGTGCCAGCAATGCCCTTCTGCCATGTACATTGACCAGACCGGACAGTCTCTACGCAAAAGAATTAATGGACACAAATCTGACATCAGGAATCATAACATTCAAAAACCAGTAGAACACTTTAACCTGTCTGGTCATTCAATGACAGACCTGCGGGTGGCAATTTTGCAACAAAAAAGCTTCAAAAACAGACTCCAACAAGAAACTGCTGAGCTTGAATTGATATGCAAATTAGATACAATCAATTTAGGCTTAAATAGAGACTGGGAATGGCTGAGCCATTACAAACATTGAATCTATCTCCCCATGTAAGTACTCTCACACTTCTTATCAAACTGTCTGTACTGGGCTAACTTGATTATCACTTCAAAAGTTTTTTTTTCTCTTACTTAATTGGCCTCTCAGAGTTGGTAAGACAACTCCCACCTTTTCATGCTCTCTGTATGTGTATATATATCTCCTCAATATATGTTCCATTCTATGCATCCGAAGAAGTGGGCTGTAGCCCAGGAAAGCTTATGCTCAAATAAATTTGTTAGTCTCTAAGGTGCCACAAGTACTCCTGTTCTTAATAATCAATAGTAACAACCACCACCACCAATTCCAATTTTGCTAACTACATTCTATTTAAAATTTCCTTTGTAGTTTCAAATGCATACAATACTCTGTATCTTTCCCTCCAAATTGTTGCACTGTGTTGCTAAGCTTTGTTAAATAGCTGCTGAATCCCTCTCTGGTGATGGTCACAATCTTAGAGTGTATGAATTAGGTATTATATAAAGTGACTATAATGGTTTAAGATCCTCAAGAGGATACTAATCAGTATAAACACAAGGTACCTTTTAAATTTTATAATAACCAATGTAATGGTTTTCATTGGAAATTACAATATTATAAGCAATGAGTGTATACATTTTTGAGGTTTATGTGAACTGCTTCCAAGATGTGAAGATTTTCTTTATTGTGATGGAACATTATCTGTGGCAGACAAAAGTCACCCTGATTAAATCAACTGCTGTCTTTGTGCCTGGCCTGACAATTCCATTACCAACACAGTTTGCTTGAGATACATTTATCAAATATTCACATAAGACAACTGTATAGGACTTAACTTGATTATGCCGTACGGGACCCAGTTAAATGGAGATTTAGAGAGACTAACCTGAGTGACTTCTATCTTAAAGTGATATGAAGGGAGGATAGGAAAAAAAATAAATTTGAATGGAATTCCTTTGCATTCCTTTCAAGTTGGTGTATTTATTAGTGATAAATATGTGTCCATGACTGACCTTGGGGTTTACATGGAAATAAATGGCTGCATAGAGACAATGTAAGGATCATAGCAGTTAGATGGAAAAGAGTTACCAGAATGTACTTCTGAGATGACATTGTATCATCTCAAAATGACTATCTTGGCCTGAAAAAGATCATTTGCAGAAATATCTTATTAGAAAAAGTGGTGCTTTCAGAATGATTATACCATCAGAATGGTAGAATTAAATCCTATTGCTGGGGAAAAAGCCATTTGGGAGACATTCTTCCCTTGAAGAGTGTTATTGTTTTGCTTTCCAAACTTGTTTTAAGACTATTTTTATTAACCTGAAATTGCTGTGCTTGGCTGTACTTCAATTGCTTTGGAACGGTGCTTCAGTGAGGGTTTTTTTGTTTTTGTTTTTGTTTTAAACAGCAAAAGAGAGAGAATTCCTAGTCACAGGGCCAGATTCTGACTTTAGGCATGGCTCTGAGCAGTGGGCGGTGCCTGAGCTGCACTGGCCCAGGAGTCATTGTGACTCAGAGACATGTCTAAGTCACAGTTCCTCCCCTGCTTCCTCCTTGCTGCATGGGGACAGTAATTTACTGCTGGCCTATACCAGCAGTAAATAATTATCCCTCCCTGCGCTAGCTGAACTGCTCTGACTAGTGAGTAAGGAACATGGAGCCAAGATCTTCATTTCCCTCTCACCTGCTCTACCCCCAGGGAGGAAGTAAGCAGAGATGTAGCCACATTCACTCCTATGTGCATGGACCCAAGCTGCAGGTAGTCCTTATAGGAGAACAAGGGAGTATAAAGTTGCATAGTCCAAGAAATAATGCAACAATAGAAAATAGATATGAAAAGACTTTTTTGGTCATCTATCTATCTATCTATTTATATATCTATCTATCTATCTAGAGTCTGGTGCATTCCTGGGACTTGCTCTACCTTATCTAATTTTTATGCTAGTCACATAATGATTTTTCTTTTTTGTTATTGTTACATTCTGTGACTTATTCTTAGTAATGAATTATGGCAAAATAAAGTTGTGTGCTGGCTGCATTTATCCTTTCTCCATTTTCCAGGTTAACAGAGAGCTATACATTTTATAAGAGAAGAGGTTACTTGCTTTAAAAAATGAAAATCAGTGTTTCCTCACACTAGAATGCAATAAATGTGAGGTATGCAGCTCTGGGACAAATCATGGGCCAGGTCAATCTACCAACTGTTGAGCAGAAATCTCCATTCATAACACTGGAGAGTTCTATTTAAAAATTGGTGGTTGAGATTGGCCCCCAACCTTTGTTGAGTAATGTGATACAACAGACATATAGTACTGTAAAATTATACATTATTATGAAAATGTGCTGTAGCTTTTGTAGGTTAAGAACACCTCAAGTAGAGATGTAACACAGAGAACTTAAAAGGGCAGAGAAGAAGAAAAAAGAAAGTGGGGGGAAAAAAGAAATACCTCACTTTTTAAGTACTACAGTATAGTACAGGCCACCCACAGTTAGTGTAAACTGACATAGCTCCATTGAAGCCATTGAAACTGGTCCACTCCAGATAAGGATCTAGCTCAGTGATACTCAGATCTCAGTGATCAGGAACCAAACTAGTGATCAACATTATCCAAAAGAGCCACGGTAGTGTGAATTCATTGTTTCATTTACTAGAGTACTATATATCTCTATTTAAACAGAATGACAGGGAAATATTTAGTTTTTTAGTTTATTTTTTATATATATAATTTGTCTCACCAAAAGGACTGGCCAAGTATTATTATTTTATCAACTACAATTGCTTAATAACATAGTAAAAGTATCCTGATTGGTTAATAACTTGCCTTGTCTATTTAGACTGTAAGCTCTTCAGGACAGAGTCTGCCTCTTGCTTTGTAATCATACAGTGCCTAGCAGATTGGGGGGGGGGGTTAATCTCGATGTGGGCCTCAAGCACAGACATAATGTAAATTAACAACAATAATTTCTGTCTTGTATGTGTAAGTGTAGTGGGAGTCTTAATGAACTGAATTATAAAAATGAATACTTACTGTATATGCAAAGAGGAGCAAAGGAGCAGAAGAGATTGTAACTTTGAGGAACTTGGGACACTGTCCTACTTTGAAAAAAACAAGAAAATAAAATCAGAGGAAGAGAAATGTACTTTCATCCCATCTTATGCACTACACATACTTGTTAGGTGATAATAATAAGAATGACTCAGGTGAAGGCCAGTGCTTGGATGACTGAGACAACACAGTGTACATCCCAGTGAGCATCTTTAAGAGCTAGATCCAACACCTACTGAAGTCAATAGATTCCTATTGACTCCAATTATTTCTGGATTGGGGGCCTGAAGCAGAAGCAGCAGGATTTCACCGAACAGAACTGGCAGGCACAGCACGGCCACCAAGGGGAAATTTCTGAAGAATCTTCAAGTAACAAACACATTATTATTATAATTATCTATATTATGGGAGTGCCCAAAGGTCCCAGTGAGGACCAGGACCTTATGGTGTTAGTGTACAAACACTGAGGTAGATGACATCATTGCCCTAGCACACAATCTAAGAAGATGGACAACATACAGGGGACGGGGATTAGTGTAGGCATTTTATGTACACACATAGATATTAAGTCTGGTCAAAAGTTTTCAATTGAAGGTTGTTTTTGATAGAAAATTGGGATTTGGATGAAACAAAAATTTTCCACAGAATATCTGATTTCCTAGAAAAATTTTGAACTTTCCATCAGCAAACCAAACATCCTATAGCTAAAAAAAAAATTCAGCTTTCATTTTTTTGACAAAAACGTCAAAATTTTCAGCAGAAAAATAGTTTCCAACCAGTTCTAATAGATACAGATGTATGCGATTATTACATACACATACATAAGTGAATATGGATCAGCTTCCCCAACTGCCCCTCAGCTACTGTAACCGCACTGTACTGGATTATGCCACTTTTCTGTAATGGGTGAATAGAAAGCCTCAGATCTAAACAACTCCAAACCTGAGGAAAAGTTTGATACAGTGGACAACATTTTCCAAAGTGACGAATGGTTTTGGGTACCTCAATATTTTGATGTCCAACTTGCTTAAAAGGGATCTGATTTTCTGAAAGGACTTTGAAAATCAAGCTCCTTTGAGGTGTCTCAAGATGGGCATCAGAATACCATCCATAATCACTAGTCACATTTAAAAACATTGTCCAGTATTTGCATTGGAACTTCACATACGTAGCCCCTCTCTCCACAGTCACAGTACACTCATTCATGGAATCAGTGCACTCAAACACAATTTAAAATGAAATATTATAAGCTTCCCATTTTGTTTTATTAGCTCCATAACATAATATTCATCTTTTATTGTTATGATATAAAAGTCAAATGGCTCTTCACTTTAAAATGAATTAGCCTTTCCAATTACATATTACTCCCAAATCAATACTAAATTAATTGTGATTCATATTGTTAATGAAATACAAACAGATTATTTAAAGGGCAATGTCAAAGTTTTTATCATTTTAAAATTATGGGGGGTAGGAAACAGCTAGAATAGAGCCTTAGGGGCTTGAATGTAGAATGCGATTCCTTAACAAGTTATGTTTGTTCTCATTTGTACATGCACATTAGTTCATTACTGTAAGGTTGCTGGTGAGCGTTGAGCTCATTCATGACGTTGTTTATTTGCTTTTATTTAAAAATAGGATTGGAAGGTTTCTTTTAAAAAACACATATACACCAATTATATAATCGTTATAACAAGATATAAGGTCCAATTTTAGCCCTACAACCAGGAGAATGTCCTTTCAATGGTTATCAATTCATAAAATGCTTGGTGACTAATATGATTTTAACAAAATGTTGAATGATGTTGTCGTCTAAGGGTGAGACAGCCTTACAAATAAATATGAAGGGCAGGATGTTCTCTCTACTTACATTGGCAGAGGAAAGCAAAAGTGGGCACTACCTAGGGCACAGACCATAGAAGGGTGGGGGGTGCAGCAAGTCTATAGTATGCTTCTACTTCTCCTCCTCAAGTCTGTAGTATGCATCCAGTTCAAAGTCTCATCGTCTCATCTGCAGCCATGTTATGTGCAATTAGGGATCCATGTGCCATGAAGGGGTCATGTCAGGAACATCAAAGAATGGAAATGGGGAGCAGCTACCCTACATGACATGCTCTCCTCCTCACCTACTTTAGAAGGTAGAAAAGAAATGTTGGGGTGAGGTAATTTTGCTATAACAGTATTAATTCCACCTTCTGCCCTATAAAAGAGATTCATGGTGCAATGGAGAGGGGAGAAATACAGCTGCATGGAAGGCCTAGTTCCCCATACTAATTCAGGGATGGAATCTGGTTTCCCAGTAGATACTATGCCAATGTATTGTTTATAGGTGATGCCCCTTTACTCCTTCTTGGATGTATATAGACTAGGAATTTTCAGCACTTTTCCCACCATTGCATTATACAATGGTAAAGCCATGGTGAATGTGCTAATTTGGATGTGGCCAATATGGTCAGGAAACTCTCTCCTTGAGGGGAGGATATAAAGGAAATTCTACAAAGCGAAGCTTGCAAAGTCTCTATAATTCTTTTTTTTTTTCCATGGGAGGGAACTATCAGGTCATAAACAATTTATATAATTAGAGACATTTTTATACTGTTTAACTTGTAGATAGTATAGGGCCATGTCTTGATGTCAACGGGAGTTTGTTTGATTAAGGAATACAGTGCCAGCTGATAGAGCCAAACACAAAAGTTAATTGAAAGAGCTTTTAGTGTACTTCTAAAAAATCATTACATTTTTGAGTCTCTTTTGCATTACAAAATTGAACAAGGTGCTCCCCAAATTAATCCAAGACAGGAAAGTATAAACTGAACCCTGTTATCCCGTCAAATCCTTGTGAAAGTCACAATGTAAACAATAGCATGTGGGTATGATTCAGTGAAAGTAGGTACTCAGATGCAGTCCAGAAAAGGACATATATACAACCACTTGGAGACCCAAGACACAATGGATTGTGCTAAACTACAGTAACTCCTCACTTAACGTTGTAGTTATGTTCCTGAAAAATGCAACTTGAAGTGAAACAATGTTAAAGGAATCCAATTGTCCCATAAGATTTCATGTAAATGCGGGGGATTAGGTTCCAAGGAAATTTTTGGGGAGCAGACAAAAGGCATTATACTGTATACTGTACAGTACTGTACTGTACTGTGGTCGGGAAGTGCCCCTGGCTTACCCCACACAGGCACAGCCCGCTGCAGGCAAGGACGCTAGGAAGCGCCTTTGCAGCAGCAACAGCAGCTTCCCCGGAGAACAGGCTCGGATTTTGCTGGGAATGCTCCAGGCCCGCCTCTTCCTGTCCCCGCTCCACTCCAGGTCCACCTCTTCCCACCCCCACTCCACCTCCTCTCCGGAGCATGCCATATCCCTCCCCCCCAAAGTCCTAAGTGCTGCCAAACAGCTTTTTGGTGGCGCTTAGGACTTTCTGGGAGGAAGGGGGAGGAGCGGAGAGGCAGCGCTTCCCTGCTCCTGCCCCTCCCTCCCAGAAAGTCCTAAGCGCGAAGTGCTGGGAGGGAGGGGGAGGAGCAGGGAAGCCCCGTGTCTCCACTCCTCCCCCTCCCTCCCAGAAAATCCTAAATGCTGCTGAACAGCTGTTTGGCGGTGTTTAGGACTTTCTGGGAGGGAGGGGCAGAGCGGGGAAGCACCGTGTCTCTGCTCCTCCCCCTCCCTCCCAGAAAGTCCTAAGTGCCGTCAAACAGCTGTATGGTGGTGGGGGAAGCAGTGGGAGGGAAGGGGAAGAGGCGGAGAAGCAGAACTTGTGCAATGCTCCCTTGTAAAGTCACTGCTCTTCCACAGAATCTTACAAGCAGGCAGCCAAACGACGTTATAAGGGAGCATTGCACAAATTTAAACGAACATGTTCCCTAATTGAGCAGGGACTAACATTGAAACAACGTTAAGTGGGACAACGTTAAATGAGGAGTTACTGTATAGGAGTTAGCTCACATGTGAACAATCTCTCTTTCAAAAGGAAGGCAGAATATTTAAAAATATATTCTTAAGCATCTGATGCATATGGTTGCTATAAGAAAGGCCTTTTCAGATTTTAAAAATTCTGGATTTTCAAAAGTAGATGCACAGAGTGGGCAGCAACATGCCCCCACAAAGTTTGCACTCACAAGTTCAGAATGGCCAAGCAACAACAACTGTCACAGAAGTGGGTATCGCATATGACACACTGGAACTAAAGTGGAACATTAATGCAGTATGTTACCTAGGCAACAAAACTCAACCTCCTGCAGAAATAAGTGACACAGAAAGGCAGCCACCTGGGATTGGGTCCAATGGTGGGTATCCACAGGCAGAACAGAGTAAGAGGAAAGAGCAGTGCTTTACTAGAAGGACTGAGAAAGGGGATATTCCAAAGTGTGGCAAACAGATAAAATGAGCCATTGTTTATCTGTCAGAAACTATCTATAAAATAGGTATAATACTTACTAACCTCACATCAGTGTTATGAAGCCTAGTTAATTAATATTTTAGAAGTTCTTTGCTTTGGAAGAGCATTATTCTCTGTATTTCTGTTAGGTAAGGAGTGTATATGTCAACTGGCTGTCACTTATAATAATAGTGAGGAAAAAAAGTTGAAAACTTGTTCTAATCCCAATAATCTATGTGGGATCCTATTCCCATTAAAATCAATGGCAAAAATCTCATTGACTTCAGCAAGGTCGAAATTGAGCAATGGAGTTCTGCCACAGATTTTGGCTCAGACACTTGCTAAATACAATGTCTTATATGCAGCATCATGAGTGTTCATATTAATTCTATTTTCTTTCTCTCAATATTTCCTAACTTCATGTTTTTCAAATTAGCTTTGAGTTTTTCATCACAAAACAAAACAACCCAAAAGTTTCATTAGGCAAAAGAGTTTCTGTGACTAAGAAATGAAAGGATTTCACATTTTGAGAGACTCTGCAGAGATAATGAGACTGCAGAAAAATGCAAACAAAAACAACAACAAAAAACCCATGAATTTATTTCATCTTATTGATGAAGCCAAAGAGCTATTTGGAGTAGAAGGAGCTCTGACATACAACATGTCACATCTGTTTATCAGTATGTGGTAATCTAAGGGGTTTGTCAGTGATATGTGTCAAGACTTTATTTTTTATAAGATAAAATAAGAAAAGTGGAACAAAACAAGAGAATCTCCAGGCTGCAGATGCAGAACATGGATGATATGATTGACAAAGAATGAGATAAACAGAAGACAGAGAAATCAAATTGACATCATTTTGATATTTACCACATTCAAAAGTAACCCATTTTCATGTGCAAATGAGATTGTGGAGACAGATACAGATAAAAACAGCCTGACAGTTGGTGAAAGAGTCAGGTGAGTTAAGACCTTATGAATTTTGAAAAGCATGTTGGCCCTATACAAATGCTTTTTAAGGTAGTGACAAAAGCTTCTGAAAGAAAATAAGAGAGCATTTTTCATACTGATGCTCTGAATTAAGTTTATTCCAGCCCCTCTTTCTCCCACCCAGCCTCACTCAAACACAGACTGAAACCCAGCTTCGTTCTGCATATAAAGAGGATTAGTTATCAGCTTGGGAAAGGTTACGGATGACTCTTTCGTTCTTAATGCCCACTTATTGTACTTCTTGTTACACCAGAGAGACTGTTTTGAGGTGCTGTACAATAAGCTCTCTAAAAGGCTCTGAGTCATATGGAGCTTTTCAGCTGAATTTGACATATAGTGCTATAGGAAAATGGCAGCGAAATTGGTGCCGCACCAGCGTGCTAATGTAAATCACAGAGGGAGAAAGAAAATGTTGTTAAAATGTGCCACTTGGGAATAGAAAACATAGGTCAGAGATGAGGCAGAAACATTTCTAACAGGCATGAGTTTAGCAAACCTAAACTGTGCAATCTAAAACTAACGTATAAGTGGCATCTTCTATACTCTATCATCCATAGACAGTATCCTGCAATATAGAAAGTGAGCCGAGTTAAGGCCTGATCCCGCTTCTTTGAGATCAATAGCAAAACTCCCATTTTCTTCAATGGGAGCAGGATTGGTTGCCTAACATTGTTTTTTAAAGAAACCCTTGATAGGTTTGATATAGCACTGCTTCATACATAAGTCTTCTTCTTCATCTTGCCACTTCTCTATTTGGGGATGGTGACTTTTAAAGCCTTCTTCCAAAACTCATGATTGTACACCTGGCTGGCATGCAAATTTGGTCTTTCTGAACTCTGCTGATATCCAGTCCATGTATCAAATCTTCAGCCTCCCCTTGATCATCTTCCATCCATGATCATGGCAAGGGCTATTCTACGAATATGACTCTCAGGTCTCTGCTGGACTTAACCATAGCAACACAGCCTAATCTCCCTCAAATTGCCTTTAGTTGGGGCAACCTGCATTCAGCCCCTCACAAACTCATTTCACTTCCTATTATGGAGTGGCCAACCATTTGACCATCTCAGTGTCTTCTCTCTGTTCCAAACATGACAATGGATCAAATTACAGTTTTATACACTCTACTTTGTAACTTTATTAGCAAATTTTTGTCACAAAGAACTGGACTCAGCTCCTGCCATTTGCACCAAGCAGCTTTAGTAGGATGCTGGGCATCACTCAGGAGGGCGCCACTGTCAGCGATCATTGATCCTAGGTATTTAATTTCTTTCACTCTTCTAAGCTCTCTGCCTGTAATATCCTTAATGGTGAGGTTTAATTATCAAAGCCTCCATTTTATCAATGTTCACTCTAAGTCCTGCCTGCTCAAAACTGTGTTGCCACTGTTTCAAGTTGGTTTGCGGGGTTTCACAACACAATCTTCCACATATATCACTAAGGCAGGCCGGCATTTACTGGAAATTCTCTGCTGTAGGCCCATTTAGTTTTGATTATGGTAGTCACTCCTTCATGTGGATATCACTGCTTCATATACAGGTAGGGTTTTCATTCTGTGAGGAAAATACCATCGCCTCCTCTCAGGCTTGTAGCCGATTCTATGTATTTCTGCTGTGCGAAGAAGTGGCTGCAGATGTGGAGGGAACGGGGGACCACCTCTCATCTGCCTCCACAGAGGAGTCAGCATAAATACCCCATGTAGGTTATCTCAGCCAATAGGCAGAAGTAGAGTCTATGAAGTAGCTTCATCTGCTACTCTACAGCCTGGAGGGAAGGTGGAGTGAGAGGATTTCTTACAACTTTCCTATTTCTGTATCTCCGCAGCCCAGCTAATCAGACCAGGTGATTGGATATTCACCAATATGGGACCTGACTCAGAACCTACTCAAGTCAGTGGTAGCCTTTCCATTGACTCAGTAGGCCTAGGATTAGGGCCAGGATGACTATGTTAACTATTAAAGGTAATTGGTTATAATAAAACATATGTATTACTATAATTACTTATATTTATTTTAATATGGATTTTGATTTAGTTAATGTAATTAGTTCTTTTGAATGCTGTAATCCTTTCTTAAGCCTTATTAGGAGACACATTTTCAAGGAATTAGCTATAGTGCAAAGGATATCAAATAGGGTGATTATGGATGCATTATTTATTTCCATGAGTTATTGATGGCCTTATAATTCATGAGCGACAGAGCGTAGCACAGCTACAAGAGATGGCTGTGAAGTCATCAATAATGAGTGGAAATAAATAATGTATCCTTAGTCACCTCATTATAAATTTTGTTTAAAAGAGCCATGATTTTTATAAAAAAATTAAATTTTGTATTTTATTTATTTATTTACATTCAAGTAAGCCACCTTTGGCAAAGAAAATTGGGAATACAGCCAATGTGAACTAGGGGAAAGGTAAATACTTACTGAGATGGCCTGTGTTACAGATTTAACCTGATTTCATCAGGTTCTGTTAATACAATATGACAGTACTCTGCAGAAATACTCCATTTAAACAGCCATGTATGTATCTAGAAGTACTTTTTAAAGGAAAGCTCCCAAAGAGCAAAAACTTTCCATCGGGAAGCCATTAATTAATAATGAAAATTGCTCCAGAAAATTAGTAGGGCATGGAAGCATATTGAATATATTGCACTTAATAAATTCACGGTGCACTAGAGCAATAAATGAACCTCAGTAATAAGCAGCTCAAATGGTAATGTTGGCCTCCTGAATGTTTTTGCCCTTGAAACTGCCTCAGCCACAACCTAAGAGGAGCATACTAAAGATGTGTTCGTAGTAGGATTACTACAGTAGTTACTGACAAACTCCATGTCCTCAAAACAGAACTGGTATTCTCTATATTCACTGCACAAAGTTACAGAGTGCATTTATGTTACAGTTGGTTCTTTTACCGTTAGTCTCTAAGAATTTGACTTTTGAAAGTTTGGAGCCTTACATGAAATATCAGATGTATTTTGATGTCTTCTCTCTTCCCCATCCCTTTCACCACACTCCAGTGTATTTACCAAGTTTCATGAGATGATTCAACTGCAGCCGCAAAATCAAGTGAAGTGCCTGCTGGAACCATATTGTACCAAACTGTGATTATGAAACCACAAGTAAAGCAGAACTCACATTGTTTGGGGTTTAGTTAGGAAACTTGAAATTCCGCCCAGGTTTAGCAACAGGTCTGAGACATTTTCAAGCCAATCTTTTGAAGAAACGTGGACCAATTTATGTTTCATAATCAGAACTGTGTAAAAAAGACAGTTAATTTGACCTTGACTTTCATTTGAAGACGCAAACCCATGCAAAGTGTAACTAGAGAAAAGTGTCAAAGAAACCTTGAAAAAAGAAGCCACAGGGTACGTCTACACTGCGTTTTAAAACCCATGGCAGTGAATCTCACAGCCCAGGTCTACAGACTCAGGCAGATAGGGCTTGTGCTATAGTGGCATAGATGTTGGAGTTCTGAAACCCTCCCTCTTCCCCGGGCTTCAGAGCCAAAGCTCCAGCCCAAACTGAACACCTACTTTGCTGTTTGTTAGCTTGTTGGCACAAGCCCAAGTCTATAGACCCAAGCGCTGAGACTTGCTGCCACAAGTTTTAAAATCCAATGTAGACATACCCCAAGTGTCACAAAACTTGACTTACTGCTTCTATGGGCTTAGACCTTTCTCCACCGAAGTCAACAGCAAACCTGCCATTGACTTTGGCCCCTTTATTTTATTTATTTGTTGTGATCCATAGTACGATATACAAAGGCATCCATCTGTTATATTTGGGCCCCTGTGAGATTATGTAAAGTAATAATGCAACAAGTGTGAAACCAGCAACTCAACAAACTCAGACCCTCAGAAAAAACATTCCCAACCAACCAGTCATCTCCTCTAAACAATCACCCTGTCAGTCTCCAAGTTCTTTAGCTGCTGGGCCTGGGGTGGGGGGGAGAGGTAGTGGGGGTATATGGGACTTGCAGTATGCCCTAACGATCAACAATCCCCAACTATTTCAGACCAAGGGTGAAAGTGTGTTCTACAGCTGAGGGCCCCTCATGGAGAATGCTCTACCAATAGCCCCTAAGCTACTAAATCAAGGAGATTGATAGATTTTGAGGCAAAAAGGGACTATCTGATCATCTAGTCTGACCTCCTGTGTAATACAGACTAAGGGTATGTCTACACTACAAAATTAGTTAGATTTTATAGAAGTCGATTCTTAGAAATCGATTTTATACAGTCGATTGCATATGTCCACACTAAGTGCATTAAGTCAGCGGAGTGCGTCCTCACTACCGTGGCTAGCATCAACTTACAAGTGGTGCACTGTGAGTCACTATCCCACAGTTCCCGCAGTCTCCGCTGCCCAGTGGAATTCTGGGTTAAGCTCCCAATGCCTGATGAGGCAAAAACATTGTCGCGGGTGATTTTGTGTACATGTCTTCAGTCGCCCCTCCCTCCATGAAAGCAACAGCAGACAATCATTTTGCACCTTTTTTCCTGGGTTACCTCTGCAGATGCCATACCACGGCAAGCATGGAGTCTGCTCAGCTCACTGTCGCCGCTGCTTTTGTGAGCATTGTAAACACCTCACGCATTATCCTGTAGTATATGCAAAACCGGGCTAAGAGACGCCAGTACGAGGAGGATTTTGATAAGGACATGGGCACATACGTTCCTGAAAGCACTGGCTGTGGCAATTGGGACATCATGGCGGCACTGGGGCTGGTTGATACAGTGAAATGCCGATTCTGGGCCAGGCAAACTAGCACAGACTGGTGGGACCGCATAGGGTTGCAGATATGGGATGATTCACAGTGGCTGCGAAACTTTCGAATGCGTAAGGCCACTTTCCTGGAACTCTGTGAGTTGCTTTTCCCCACCCTGAAGCGCAGGAATACCAAGATGAGAGCTGCCCTGACAGTTGAGAAGCGAGTGGCGATAGCCCTGTGGAAGCTTGCAAAGCCTGACTGCTACCGGTCAGTCGTGAATCAATTTGGAGTGGGCAAGGCTACTGTGGGGGTTGCTGTGATACAAGTAGACAATGCAATCATTGACGTTCTGTTATCAAGGGTAGTGACTCTGGGAAATGTGCAGGTCATACTGGATGGCTTTGCTGCAATGGGGTTCCCTAACTGTGGTGGGGCGATAGATGGAACGTATATCCCCATCTTGGCACAGGACCACCTTGCCAACCAGAAGTACCACAAGGGGTACTTCTCAATGGTGCTGCAAGCACTAGTGGATCACAAGGGACATTTCACATACATCAACATGGGATGGCCGGGAAAGGTGCATGACACTTGCATATTAAGGAACTCTGGGCTGTTCGAGCAGCTGCAAGAAGGGACTTACTTCCCAGACCAGAAAATTACTGTTGGGGATGTTGAAATGCCAATAGTTATCCTTGGGGACCCAGCCTACCCCTTGCTCCCATGGCTCATGAAGCCGTACACAGGCAGCCTGGACAGTAGTAAGGAGCATTTCAACTATAGGCTGAGCAAGTGCAGAATGGTGGTAGAATGTGCCTTTGGACGTTTAAAAGCTCACTGGTGCTGTTTATGAGTAGGTCAGACCTCGGCGTAACCAACATTCCCATTGTTATTGCTGCTTGCTGTGTGCTCCGTAATATCTGTGAGAGTAAGGGGGAGACGTTTATGGCGGGGTGGGAGGTTGAGGTAAATTGCCTGGTGTCCGATTTTGAGCAGCCAGACACCAGGGTGATTAGAAGAGCACAGCTAGGTGCACTGCACATGAGAGAGGCTTTGAAAACCAGTTTCATGACTGGCCAAGCTACGGTGTGACAGTTGTGTGTGTTTCTTATTGATGCAAACCCGCCCCCTTTGTTGATTTTAATTCCCTGTAAGCCAACCACCCTTCCCCCTTCGAAATAAAGTAACTATTGTTTTGAAACCATGCATTCTTCCTTTATTAATTAAAAAAATGAGATAACAGACAAGGTAGCCCACGTGGGGTGGGGGAGGAGGGAAGGACAAGGCCACATTGTTTATTGTAGTCACACTAAAAATCTAATTGTTTGAATCACAGCCTTCTGTTGCTTGGGCAATCCTCTGGAGTGGAGTGGCTGGATGGCCAGAGCCTTTCCCCCCCCCCCCCCCCCAGCATTCTTGGGCGTCTGGGTGAGATGGATATGGAACTTGGGGAGGAGGGCATGCGGTTATAATGTGGATGCAGTGGGGGTCTGTGCTCTTGTTGGCTTTCCTGAAGCTCCAACAGATGCTTCATCATGTCCATTTGCTCCCCCATTAGCCTCAGCATCATAGAATATCATGGTTGGAAGGGACCTTAGGAGGTCATCTAGTCCAACCCCCTGCTCAAAGCAGGACCAATCCCCAAATAAATCATCCCAGCCAGGGCTTTGTCAAGCCTGACCTTAAAAACCACTGAGGAAGGAGATTCCACCACTTCCCTAGATAACCCATTCCAGTGTTTCACCACCCTCCTAGTGGGAAAGTTTTTCCTAATATCCAACCTAAACCTCCCCCACTGCAACTTGAGACCATTACTCCTTCTTCTGTCATCTGGTACCACTGACAACGGTCTAGATCCATCCTCTTTCGAACCCCCTTTCAGGTAGTTGAAAGCAGCTATCAAATCCCCCCTCATTCTTCTCTTTTGCAGACTAAACAATCTCAGTTCCCTCAGCCTCTCCTCATAAGTCATGTGCTCCAGCCCCCTAATCATTTTTGTTGCCCTCCGCTGGACTCTTTCCAATTTTTCTACATCCTTCTTGTAGTGTGGAGCCCCAAACTGGACACAGTACTCCAGATGAGGCCTCACCAATGTCGAATAGAGAGGAATGATCATGTCCCTCGATCTGCTGGCAATGCCCCTACTTATACAGCCCAAAATGCCGTTAGCCTTCTTGGCAACAAGGGCACACTGTTGACTCGTATCCAGCTTCTTTTCCACTGTAACCCCTAGGTCCTTTTCTGCAGAACTGCTTTCTAGCCATTCGGTCCCTAGTCTGTAACAGTGAATGGGATTCTTCCGTCCTAAGTGCAGGACTCTGCACTTGTCCTTGTTGAACTTCATCAGGTTTCTTTTGGCCCAATCCTCTAATTTGTCTAGGTCCCTCTGTATCCTATTCCTACCCTCCAGCGTATCTACCACTCCTCCCAGTTTAGTGTCATCTGCAAACTTGCTGAGAATGCAGTCCAGGCCATCGTCCAGATCATTAATGCATATATTGAACAAAACCGGCCCCAGGACCGACCCTTGGGGCACTCCGCTTGAAACCGGCTGCCAACTAGACATGGAGCCATTGATCACTACCCGTTGAGCCCGACGATCTAGCCACCTTTCTATCCACCTTATAGTCCATTCATCCAGCCCATACTTCTTTAACTTGCTGGCAAGAATACTGTGGGAGACCGTATCCAAAGTTTTGCTAAAGTCAAGGAATAACACATCCACTGCTTTCCCCTCATCCACAGACCCAGTTATCTCCTCATAGAAGGCAATTACGTTAGTCAGGCATGACTTGCCCTTGGTGAATCCATGCTGACTGTTCCTGATCACTTTCCTCTCCTCTAAGTGCTTCAGAATTGATTCCTTGAGGACCTGCTCCATGATTTTTCCAGGGTCTGAGGTGAGGCTGACTGGCCTGTAGTTCCCCGGATCCTCTTTCTTCCCTTTTTTAAAGATGGGCACTACATTAGCCTTTTTCCAGTCATCCAGGACCTCCCCAGATAGCCATGAGTTTTCAAAGATACTGGCCAATGGCTCTGCAATCACATCCACCAACTCCTTTAGCACCCTCGGATGCAGTGCATCCAGCCCCATAGACTTGTGCTCATCCAGTTTTTCTAAATAGTCCTGAACCACTTCTTTCTCCACAGAGGGCTGGTCACCTCCTCCCCATACCATGCTGCCCAGTGCAGCAGTCTGGGAGCTGACCTTGTTTGTGAAGACAGAGGCAAAAAAAGCATTAGCTTTTTCCACATCCTCTGTCACTAGGTTGCTTCCCTCATTCAGTAAGGGGCCCACACTTTCCTTGACTTTCTTCTTGTTGCTAACATACCTGAAGAAAACCTTCTTGTTATTCTCAACATCTCTTGGTAGCAGCAACTCCAAGTGTCCAAGTGCATCGCATCCTGCCTCCACTGTTCGCGCTCACTTAATGCTTTCCTGGCCTCTGCCACTGAATGCCTCCATGCATTAAGCTGTGCCCTGTCAGTGTGGGAGGACTGTATGAGCTCGGAAAACATGTCATCACGAGTGCATTTTTTTCGCCTTCTAATCTGCGATAACCTCAGGGATGGAGATGATGGGGGCGCGTAGAAACATTTGCACCTGGGGGGAGATAAAAAGGGAGAGTAAAATTTAAGATGATACATTTCTGAGAACAAAAGGGAGACTCTTTCACAGCAGACAGCACATGTGCTTTAGGTACAAGGTCACATTTAGCCTTTTATATTGAGCTCCTGCTGGTATTGTGACACATCACACACAGCTGGGCAACAGAATTCAGTTTCCAGGCAGCCATGGTAAGCCTTTTGGTAAGCGGGGTTGGCTTCTTACGCCTTCATAACATGTGGGAATGTTTTCAAACTGCAGTGCCCTCCTTTCCCAGAGCAAGCAATGGGTTGGGTTTCACATTTAAAAGGAGGGGCTGTGGTTTTTGGGTGGATGTGCAGCACACACCTACCCCCAACCCACTGCGTGGCTATTCTCTGGGATGATCCCTTTTAGCCAAGCGCAAACAGCCCAGCATGAGCGGGTCCTTTTACTGTTCCCTTACAAAAATTCCCCTATTTCAAACAGGTGACCATGAATTATATCACTCTACTGAGGCTAACACTGAAAGATATAGACCGAATGTTGCTTGAATGCGAACAAAACCCAGAACCATTCGCTGCCATGCTTTGTGCTGCAATGATTCCAGAATACTTGCTACTGGCTTGGCATGGTAAAGTGTCCTACCGTGGAGGACAAAATAAGGCAGCCTCCCCAGAAATCTTCTGCAAAGGCTTTCAGAGTACCTCCAGGACAGCTTCATGGAGATGTCCCTGGAGGATTCCCGCTCCATCCCCAGACACATTAACAGACTTTTCCAGTAGCTGTACTGGCTGCGAATGCATCCCAGTTCTTCAAGGCAAATCAAACATTAAACACTATTACTTTGAAACCCTGTACTATAGTTACAAATGTGCATTCATCAGAGGTGCCTTCTCCGGCTTCAGGGTCGTGGATCCCGCCTTGGGAGGGTATTGGCTCCAGGGTGATGAAAAGGTCCTGGCTGCCAGGGAGAACGGATTCACCGTTTGCCTGCTGCACATTCTCCTCCTCCTCCTGTTCCTCATCTGCAAAATCCTCCTCCTTGTTGCATGAGACTCCCCCCTTGCAGGTGTCCACGGACAGTGGTGAGATAGTGGTAGGGTCCCCCCCCAGAATGCCATGCAGCTGATCATAGAAGCAGCATGTATGGGGCTCTGACCCGGAGAGACCGTTTGTCTCCTTTGTCTTTTGGTAGGCTTGCGTAAGCTCCTTAACTTTCACACGGCACTGCTCTGTGTCCCTGTTGTAGCCTCTGTCCAAAATGTCTTCTAGACCCAAAGGTCTGAAGTGGCTCTGGTTTCATACCATCTCTCACTTCTAGGAATAATGTATGTTAAATCACTGTGAAGCAGGCAAGAGACTGAAAATGGATACTTTCTGATTTCAGACTATTTCTTATTTTGGGCCCCAGTCCTGCAATCTGTTCCATGCTGGGGACCATGATGCCTGCCCAAAGGCATCTCTGAAGTCAATTCGGACCCCCATCTGTGTGCAGCAGTCTTCCTGTGTGGATCAGATGGTTGGATTGGGGCCATAGTCAGAAAAAGATTTAGTGGCTGAAATACTTTGTTTATATATTTTGTTTTTGCCTTCTATTTAACCACATACATTTTAAGGCTCTCAACACATAGCAGCTCATTTGGTGACATGGTTTTGTTTCCATTCTGTTTGAATGGGAGTGCCATTCAAATGAAGAGCTTGATGCATCTAATTAACATCCTTTGAATATACATATTGTACTGCAACTCTCAATAGATATTCCTCATGGTCTACAGTAAATACAGCTTGTGGGCTTTAGTTCTTGAAGCCCTAGTGGGGGGAAAAAGTCTTCCTCTTTATATGTGGTCGTAATGGTTGCAGCAACAGCAGCAAAGATTCACATTCATCTCAACTCCACTGCGTAAAACTCAGATTTCAATTGCTCAGAAGCCTCACAAAATGTTCTTGTGTTTGGATTAATCTACAGAGACTAGCTCTGAGGATAAAAAAGCAATCTTCTCTTGAAATCCTGTGAGTAACAACAACAACAGAGAAGAAGAAAAACAAGGAAAGGCAGAGAGAGAGGAAGGGGATAAACAGAGAGAAATATGGTCCCTCAAACAGACTAGAGAGAATATTATGGAGTAGGCGAAATTAAAAATGGAACAGACGGAGCAGAGTTTCATATGAAAGGAAGCAACACAATCGTTGTTTCCTGTGTGTGTGTGTGTGTGTTTGTGTTTTGAGGGTAGGGTGGGGAGGGCTTGCTTTTCATCATATATACTGTTTACATTTTCAATGTTGCAGGACAATGTGGTGTGGGTTTTCCACTGTGAACTTAAATCATAATAGCCCTACACACACATATATAGCAAAGTACAATTCAGGACATGTCGCAGGTATCAATTAAGGGCCCAACCATAGGTGCTTTCTAGTCTCAGACATGAGGGTGAACTAGAAAAAAAATCCAGGGCCAGATCCTGAAAAGGTGTAAAACAGCGTAGTGGAGCCATGGCAATACACACCAGGTGAGGCTCTGGCCCATTCTCACAGGGAGTACTCAATAGCAACACCAGGCGGAGTTACTAATGTGGAAGAGTTACTAATATCAGCCTATGGTTAGATCGACATTTCAAACCAGATAGACATTGTCCACAATATTATGAACGCACTTTGAATTTTTATTTGTATATGAAATAAATTAGTTTATTGTTTTATTTCTGACTCCCAATCTCAGGCAGGAAATGGCTATGCTATTTTAATAAGGCTGCCCTCCTCCCCAACTAACCAAATAAAATCAAGTAAGACTCAGGCATATTAAAAATAAGATAGTAAAAATAAGAAATCCCTACATAGCATCCTAAAACAGAACAACCAGAATGCAGAGAAATGTCTTTAAACAATTACAACAGCAACAGTATTTCAAGATTGTAAGTAAGTCTTTAGTCAGGGACAGTGGCGAGCTGGCTGTATTTTAAAGAAGTCTTATTGAGGGCGCAGGAACAAACCATCACGATGTGCAGAAAGAACAGTAAATATGGCAGGCGACCAGCTTGGCTTAACAGAAAAATCTTTGGTGAGCTTAAACACAAAAAGGAGCTTACAAGAAGTGGAAACTTGGACAGATGACTAGGGAGGAGTATAAAAATATTGCTAGGGCATGCGGGGTGTAATCAGGAAGGCCAACGCACAACTGGAGTTTCAGCTAGCCAGGGATGTGAAGGGTAACAAGAAGGGTTTCTACAGGTATGTTAGCAACAAGAAGGTGGTCAGGGAAAGTGTGGGACCCTTACTGAATGGGGGAGGCAACATAGTGACAGATGATGTGGAAAAAGCTGAAGTACTCAATGATTTTTTTGCCTCGGTCTTCACAAACAAGGTCAGCTCCCAGACTGCTGCACTGGGCAGCACAGTATGGGGAGGAGGTGAACAGCCCACCGTGGAAAAAGAACAGGTTAAGGAGATGATGTGGAGAAAGCTGAAGTACTCAATGCTTTTTTTGCCTCAGTCTTCACAAACAAGGTCAGCTCCCAGACTGCTGCACTGGGCAGCACAGTATGGAGAGGAGGTGAACAGCCCACCGTGGAAAAAGACCAGGTTAAGGACTATTTAAAAAAGCTGGACATTCACAACTCCATGGGGCCAGATGCAATGCACCCAAGGGACCTGAGGGAGTTGTCTGATGTGATTGCAGAGCCATTGGCCATTATCTTTGAAAACTCGCGGCGATCAGAAAAAGGCAAATATAGTGCCCACCTTTAAAAAAGGGAAGAAGGAGAATCTGGGGAACTACAGACCAGTCAGCCTCACCTCAGTTCCTGGGGAAATGGAGCAGGTCCTCAAGGAATCCATTTTCAAGCATTTGGAGGAAAGGAAGGTGATCAGGAACAGTCAACACAGATTAACCAAGGGCAAGTCATGCCTGACCAACCTGATTGCCTTCCATGATGAGATAACTGTCTCTGTGGATATGGGGAAAGTGGTGGATGTGATATACCTTTGGCAAAGCTTTTGATATTGTCTCCCACAGTATTCTTGCCAACAAAGTGGATTGGATGACTGGACTATAAGATGGATAGAAAGCTGGCTAGATCGTCGGGCTCAATAGGTAGTGATGAACAGCTCGATGTCTAACTGGCAGCTGGTATCAAGCAGAGTGCCCCCGGGGTCGGTCCTGAGACCGGTTTTGTTCAACATCTTCATTAATGATCTGGATGATGGGATGGATTGTTTTTTTTCTCCTGCTGATAAACTCATCTTAATTAATTAGCCTCTTAGAGTTGGTAGGGCAACTCCCACCTTTTCACGTTCTCTGTATGTGTATATACATCGCCTTACTATATGTTCCATTCTATGCATCCGATGAAGTGGGCTGTAGCCCACGAAAGCTTATGCTCAAATAAATTTGTTAGTCTCTAAGGTGCCACAAGTACTCCTGTTCTTTTTGCAGATACAGACTAACACGGCTGATACTCTGAAACCCTCAGCAAGTTCACGGATGACATTAAGCTGGTGGGGAGAGATAGATATGCTGGAGGGTAGGAATAAGGTCCAGAGTGACCTAGACAAATTGGAGGATTGGGCCAAAATAAATCTGATGAGGTTCAACAAGGTCAAGTGCAGAGTCCTGCACTTAGGATGGAAGAATCCCATGCACTGCTTCAGGCTGGGGACTGACTGGCTAAGAGGCAGTTCTGCAGAAAAGGACCTGGGGATTACAGTGGATGAGAAGCTGGAAATGAATTAACAATGTGCCCTTGTTGCCAAGAAGGCTAATGGCATATTGGGCTGCTTTAGCATTGCCAGCAGATCAAGGGAAGTGGTTATTCCCCTCTATTTGGCACTGGTGAGGCCACATCTGGAGTATTGTGTCCAGTTTTGGACCCCCCACTACAGAAAGGATGTGGACAAATTGGAGAGAGTCCAGTGAAGGGCAATGAAAATGATTAGGGGGCTGGAGCACATGACTTATGAGGAGAGGCTGAGGGAACTGGGCTTATTTAGTCTGCGGACAAGAAGAGTGAGAGGAGATTTGATAACAGCCTTCAGCTACCTGCAAGGGGGTTCCAAAGGGGGTGGAGCTAGGCTGTTTTCAGTGGTGGCAGATGACAGAACAAGGAGCAATGGTCTCAAGTTGCAGTGGGGGGGGGGGTCTAGGTTGGATATTAGGAAAAACTATTTCACTAGGAGGGTGGTGAAGCACTGGAATGGGTTACCTAAGGAGGTGGTAGAATCTCCATCCTTAGAGGTTTTTAAGGCCTGGCTTGACAAAGCCCTGGTTGGGATGATTTAGTTGGAGTTGGTCCTGCTTTGAGCAGGGGGTTGGACTAGATGACCTCCTGAGGTCTCTTCCAACTCTAATCTTCTATGATTTGTACAGTGCTATCATGAAATACAAATAATAATTTTTCAATTATTTGAGAATGAGATTTCAGCCCAAAAATTGGGATTAACAAAACAAAACAAAAAATCAACAACCCACCACCAACTTGATTGACAACCAAATAGGAAGTGTTGGTAAGTCATAAGATTTTCTTCCCAGCCTACTTTAGAGTATTGATGAATGCACCTTAACTGGTCCCAGAAAGTTGATTCAAATGAAACACGGATACTTATCTGGAGGGATTTCAAAAGTTCTCATTGTTGGCCTAGCTCTACTCCTTCTGAAGTCGGTAGTAAAACTCTCAGAATTTGCCAGGATGGAGCTTTTGAAAATCCCACGTATAGTACCCAGACTTTGAGAGTTCTCCTTCGCCATCATGTCCTTCATACTTCCCCTTCCTCTTCTCAGCTTCTCACTTCTCCCTCACCCATCCCCTTTCCCCCTAATTTCCAGCTCTTTCCTTCACTTACTCCAACTTCCCCAAAACTGATCCACTCTCTCCTACTTAATACATATTTCCATTCCTTCCCATGCTTTTTCTTTTCTCTGAATCTCAATTCTCTCTCTCAGGAGACCCATTTAAAGACAGGCCCTTAGGTCCCAGTCATATTTGCATTGTGGGGTGACTGTCAAGCTCTCAGCAGGTTGGTAGACTTGTTTTTGGACTCAGGCTGGCTGCTTTATTAAAACCTGTTGTGTTCAGCTCCCTTAGGACAGAGACCCCTCAAATAGTATTGCACTCTTTAGGGAAGATCTGGAGAGTGAAATTGTTTAATGACACTTTTGTTCTAGGCCCAAAGATACTACAGATCTGGTATGAACGTACCAGTCGCCATGTGATGTGCATGTCACCACAGTTATAGCCTGCTGCGAGTTGCAGTGAAGAGATGAATCCAGCCTTCAAAATGGATAGGCATAGGGTTCAAAGAAAAGGATATTTCTTAGTGTGGTGGAACCTGAAATTTAGACTCATAGACTTAAGGTCAGAAGGGACCATTATGGTCATCTATGCAGACCTCCTTCAGACCCTCTCTACATTAAGATATGTTGTATAGCATTCCTAGCTGCTGCCAAGTGTCACACTGTTTTGTTTTCATGAGGAGGACTGGTGAACTTGAACACTGCCTGCCTTACATCTTCTCTAGCTTTTGTAAAGAGACCTGTGATAGGGTGTTCAAACCCCACAGTGGAGAGCAAGGGACTAAGGAACAGCTCTGGGCCTAGGCGGCCCCTGCAAAACCACCCCTGAAAAGCTTGTACAAGATGGAGGCAAGGCTTAAAAGGGGGAAGCGGCACAGCTCAGAAGGAGGCAGGCAGTGGAAAGGAGCAGATGGCTACTCGGGAGGGGGGAGGAAGTGCTGCCCAGGAACTCATTGCCAGAGACCTGACAACACAGTCCTGAGCAAACCTACAAAGGAGAGGCAGGCAAATGACAGTGTAGGTCAGAGACTTTATCTGAGATTCTTTGTTTTACGCTGTGGGGAGGAGACAACTTGGGTAGGAAGTGGTCCAGGAAGGTGGCTGCTTAGCACCCCAAGGTACAGAGCATAGCTACCCAGTGTGATGCTGGCATACCAGGTGCCAGGTCATGCGAAGGCCCCTAGGCCTCACTGAACACTGACAAATGCATAGCTGGAAACCAATCTGGCTCACCTGAGTGTTAGCATTTTTAAAATAGATGTTAAGTTTATATGAAGGTGTTTAGTTTTTAGCCTTGATGAAATGCTTGTAGGATGCTATATGTATTGAACTCACTTATAACATCTGTAGCCATTTGGTATAAAGTTATATTGAGGGTTTGTATTGTAAACCTCTGTAATCGTGTAACTCACCAAACAGGAAAGAAGCATTAATTAATGGAAAGTGCTGGTCCTGCACACAAGAAGGCCCATTGAAACCAAATAAGCCATTGTCAAAGGACAAAGACTTTGTTGATTCCCTCCCTCATCCCTCACACCCATGAAGAAGAGACAGGCGACAACCCTTGTTCCATCAGTTTGAACACTCAGGGAAGAGAATAAAAATGCCTGACCAGAAGGAACTGTATCACTATACTACTTGGAATTTGAAGAGGGTAGTATTTGTAATCATAAGCAACAGATCCCCAAGCTACTTAGCTTGGGTTAGCCCTAAAGGACATATAGGCCTGGTCTATACTAGGAGTTTATGCTGAATTTAGCGCCGTTACATCGAATTAACTCTGCACCTGTCCACACCACGAAGCTATTTAGTTCGACATAGAGCTCTCTTAAATTCGACTTCTGTACTCCTCCCCAACGAGGGGAGTAGTGCTAAATTCGACATGGCCATGTCGAATTAGGCTAGGTGTGGATGGAAATCGACGGTAATAGCTCCGGGAGCTATCCCACAGTGCACCACTCTGTTGACGCTCTGGACACCAGTCCGAGCTCGGATGCTCTGACCAGCCACACAGGAAAAGCCCCGGGAAAATTTGAATTCCTTTTCCTGTCTGGGCAGTTTGAATCTCATTCCCTGTTTGGACATCGTGGCGAGCTCAGCAGCACTGGCAACGATGCAGAGCTCTCCAGCAGAGATGGCCATGCAATCTCTGAATAGAAAGAGGGCCCCAGCATGGACTGATAGGGAAGTCTTGGATCTGATCGCTGTGTGGGGCGATGACTCCGTGCTTTCCGAGCTGCGATCGAAAAGACGGAATGCAAAGATCTACGAGAAGATCTCTAAAGCCATGGCAGAGAGAGGATACAGCCGGGATGCAACGCAGTGCTGCGTGAAAATCAAGGAGCTGAGACAAGGCTACCAGAAGACCAAAGAGGCAAACGGATGCTCCGGATCCCAGCCCCAGACATCCCGTTTCTACGTGGCACTGCATTCCATCCTAGGTGCAGCCGCCACCACTACCCCACCACTGACCGTGGACTCTGAGGATGGGATATTGTCGACGGCCGCTTCCTCGGACATGTTAGCGGACGGGGAAGATGAGGAAGGAGATGAGGAGGACGAGGCAGTCGACAGCGCTTACAACGCTGATTTCCCCGACAGCCAGGATCTCTTCATCACCTTTACAGAGATCCCCTACCAACCGTCCCCAGGCGTTAACCCGGACACAGAATCAGGGGAAGGATCAGTCAGTAAGTGTTTTAAACATGTAAACATTTATTTTTAACAGAACAGGAATATTAATAATATTAACAATGGGTTTTGCATGATTACTTTGCCCTAGGCGCTTAACGTTTCAGTCCTTGGCAGTGCAACTACTGAAAAAAAATCTAACAATGTCCGGTTTAGCATGATTGTTCTGCCCTAGCCGCTCTACTGTTTAGTCCCTGCCAGTGCAGCTACAGTAAAATCCGGTCTATATGTCCGGGGATAGAGCTGAAATCCTCCAGGGACATCTCCACGAAGCTCTCCTGGAGGTAATTGGAAAGCCTTTGCATCAGGTTCCTGGGGAGAGCGGCCTTATTGGGTCCTCCGTAGTAGGAAACGTTTCCGCGCCAGGAGACAAGCAAGTACTCCGGGATCATTGCCTTGCAGAGCATGGCGGCATACGGCCCTGGTCTTTGCAGGCTTTCCCGAAGCATCCTTTCTTTCTCCGTCTCTGAAATCCTCATCAGAGTGATGTCGCTCATGGTGACCTGCTTTGAATTAGGTAGGGGAATGTTAGTATTGGGACTGCTTGCCTGTTCCTTTACAGAACTGTAACCGGCGGTTTACAGCCACGCGGTGGAGGCGGGAGAGGGGCAGCATACAGGGATCTTTCCCTGGGACAGCCGCGAGGGGGTGGGACAGGGGCAGAGTTCATGCTTGCCGGATTGCTGGCAGCAGGGACTGGCAGTGCTTTCAACGTGAAAGGAGGCCAGTGCTATTATTAAAGTTTTAAGCAGCCACAAGTCTATGGCTTACCATGTCGGCCTGCTACACAAATTCCGGTGTCCTGCCCCGCTTCTCTGATCTGCACTGCAAGACCCCAGGCACTGAATGCGAAGGCCGAAAATTCGACCTTGTCCTGAGTGCGCATGTGATAGGTGCTGTGCATGGTCTTGTTCACAGAGAAAGACTATGTTCTTTGTTCACAACAAAATTTATCTTTCTGAGGAATTCACTCCCTTTTTCCCATCCCACAGCTGCGACTGTCTCCCAACCTAGCCTGGCATCACACTCCCAGAGGCTAGCGCAGATTAGGCGTAGGAAGAAGAGGACACGGGAGGACATGTTCTCGGAACTTATGGGCTGCTCCCGAGCCCAGGCAGCCCAGCAGACCCAGTGGAGGGAGAACTTGTCCCAAATGCACCGATCACACATGGAACGGGAGGAGAGGTGGCGGCAGGAAGACCAGCAAGCGACTCAAACGCTGCTTGGACTAATGAAGGAGCAAACGGACATGCTCCGGCGCCTTGTGGATGTTCTGCAGGACCGGAGGCAGGAGGACAGAGCCCCGCTGCAGTCTATCTGTAACCGCCCTCCCCCGCCACCAAGTCCCATACCCCCCTCACCCAAAGTCCAAAGAAGGAGGGGCGGCAGAGTCCGTGAAAACTCTCACTCCACCCCTGCAGACTGCTCAAGTACCAGAAGGCTCTCATTCCCCAAAATTTGATAAGTCCTTTCCTTCCCGCCTCACCCAAGCCCCCGTCCAAGTTTCATCCCCCAGTTTCATGTGTAGTTGCTAATAAAAAATACGTTTCTGTTAATTACTGTTTCCATTATGTTCTTTTAGAGGAGAGTCTGTCTGAAGGGGGGGAAGGGGGTTGGTAATTGGACAGGACAGTCACCTTTACCAGGGTACAGAGGCGGGGGCAGGTTCAGCAGCAGGGCACACACACATTGCAGTCACTATTTACCCTGGTCAGTCTGGGAGGTGGTTTTCATGTTCTGTGGGGGGGGGGGGGGCTCTGTGACTTTGTGGCGGGGGAGGGCAGTTAGAGATCTTGTCAAGAACAGGAGCCTTCACTTCAGGGGAAAAAAACAGCTGGGGAAGACAGTGACAGTTTAAGGGTCCAGACCCCAAAGGCCCTGTGTTAAAGGGAATCACGGGAAACTCGGGGAGGGAAAACTGACAGACAGGACCATATTTGCAATGATGGGGACAACTTGCCACACCCCTGCCTGACCATTAGAAAGCACTGTTGGTACTTGTTCACTGTAGTGAGGTGGAGTGGCCTCCCACTGACCCAGAGGGGGAGGGGCCATTCACAGAGCCCTAGTGGTGGAGCCAGGCCATGCTCACCCGACCCACTGGAAGTCAGTGAGCGGGAAAGGAAGTACAAAAGGCTGGTCTGCAAGCTCAGTTGGGATGCAGCTGCTGAAGGAACCAGATGCCTCCTGCCCGCTCCCGAACTGGGAGACTGCCATGGACCCCTTCGGTGCTGAGGACTGGACAACACTGCCGGAGCCACACCCTAACCAAGCCGGGGAGGAGTTGCCGGGCTTACCGCTGGCCTTCTACCCGGACGATGCAAAGGAACCCTTACTGACCCAGCTACACCACAAGGGAGAGATAAGAAGTAGCCCAGGGGAACTAGACAATCATCTGGTTGAGAGCTGGCCTGCGATCAGGTCAGCGTGTTGCGGGTGGATCACAGAATCATAGACTTTAAGGTCAGAAGGGACCATTATGATCATCTAGTCTGACCTCCTGCACAATGCATAATTGTGCAGGAGGTCAGACTAGATGATCATAATGGTCCCCCCACAGAATCTCACCCATCCACTCCTCTATCAAACCTGTGTCTGAGCCATTGAAGTCCTCAAATCATGGTTTAAAGACTTCAAGGTGCAGAGAATCTTCCAGCAAGTGACCCGTGCTCCACGCTGCAGAGGAAGGCAAAAAAACCCCAGGGCTTCTGCCAGTCTGCCTGGAGGAAAATTCCTTCCCAACCCCAAATATGGTGATCAGCTAAACCCTGAACATGTGGGCAAGACTCACTAGCCAGACACCCAGGAAAGAATTCTCTGTAGTAACTCAGATCCCACCCCAACTAACATCCCATCACAAACCATTGGGCATATTTACTGCTAATAGTCAAAGACAAATTAATTGCCAAAATTAGGCTATCCCATTATACCATCCCCTCCATAAACTTATCAAGCTTAGTCTTGAAGCCAGATATATATTTTGCCCCCACTACTCCCCTTGGAAGGCTGACTCAGTGGCGGACCCCTCAGCCACTGTTAGGGTCCTGGGCTGGGACGCAATGGAGTTGGGCGGGCCCGCATCCCCCCTGCCACCCTGCCCCTGGGGTGGCAGTGCTCCCTCTCCATAGGCCAGAGGGCCTGCATCTGCCTACAGTCCACCAAGTGAGGACACTAGGCTCTACTTCTGCCTGAGCTCCTCTACACTGTGTCTGGGTGCTCTAACCCTGCCTCAGCCCCCATAGACTGTGTTTGGGTGCTCTACCCTGGCCTGGGCCCAGAGGGCTGTTGCCTCGCCCTGACTAAGGGCCTGGGCTCTGGACTGCTCGGCCCTGAGTGCAGGCCCGAGACCCAGGCTCTGTACTGCCCTGACTAAGGGTTTAACTTACAAACTGTTTATTTGCTGATCGCCCCTGAGTAGAGGTCCAAACCACGACCCTTCACTGCCCTGGTTGTGGGCTAGGGACCATGATTGCTGATCGCTTTACCCAGACTGCCGACCAGAGCTACCGGCTAAGAATGACTCAGCTGATTCCCCAACCATGAGCAACTCCCTGCGACGTAGTGAGGCGGAATGGCCTCCCACTGACCCAGAGGGGGAGGGGCTACTGCAAACCCACTACACTTGGTGGAGAATGCGGACATCGACCTGACCCCTGCAGTAAGGGGTCCTGTGTATGTCACACCTTCAATATCCCTAGTTGAAGAGATGGAGCAGGACAAGCTCATTAAGTACCTGGCCGAAATTCAACAGCAATAACTGGTGCAGCAATTGGGTGCCCAACAACAGCAACTGCTCGGCAGTGCCGTCCTTAGGATTTATGGGGCCCTACACAGTATTATTAAACTGGTGCCCCTATGCCTCCCACAGTCCGGGGTGGGAGGGACAAGGCAGCAAAGGATACTGAGCCGCCCGGCCCGCCTCACGGCAGCAGAGAATCACAGTTCCCCACAGAGAGCCCCATACCCTCTCTCTCATGCAGAATGCACGGCGCCGACACATTCGGATCTGTGAATACGGCCCCTGCCTAAGGAGACTGCAGTGTGCACTGGGTGTGCGGAAGCCAACCCGCTCTTAACTGCTGTCATGGGCAGTGGGTGAAGCTGCCCCTTGGGGAGACTAGCTCCCCAGCCCACCTGTGGCCCCCGCCCATACTCCACCCCTGCTCTGCCCCAGGGCCCGCCTCCACTCTGCCCAGGTCCCGCCTTCTCCCCACTGTCTCTCTCCTCTCTTCCCTCCCCCTCCCTGGTCACCCTCTTCCAGCTAAATCCCTGAACCCAAATGAAGCAAATGACATTTGAAAAAAACACTCTTCTGCAATTTCTTTCTAAAGAAAATGGAGCATGTTTTTCACTGCATGCCAGATGGTAAAGACTGGATATGCAGAAGGTACCTAATTAAAAGCACTAAATTTGGGAATAAAAAATGTCAGTCACAGGTTTTTTGATATACCCTGAAGTTTGTCAGAGATTTATTTGCAAAAAATTTGTAGTAAGGGCAAGTCAGCTGAATACAACATTATATATTATGGAATACATGATGCAGCTCTTCTCTGTTTTACATTTTCTTAATCAGTATTTCTAATCTGATTTTATATTTTAAATGTACTCTTAAGCCTTCATAAAGGAAACATTCCAGATTACTACATATTTAACTCATTGAAACAAAGACATTATTCTAAATTAATCAGTCACAGAGGTTTAGTGTGTTCATAACAATGTTCATTGTTTTTAGAAAAAGGGAACACTAATTTACTTTGTATGATCTCCATAACAATAGACATGATTATGAAATTTCACCAACTTTAAAAAATATGTTTCCAAAGATTTTAGGCATAATAAAGGATTTTATATCTTACTAAGGTATTGATTTTGCTAGAGGGTTCTCTTAAAACTAGTTAATCAAATAGTCAGAAGTAAAGAAAGGGAAACTCCTTTTTCAGCTATCTGGCAGGAAAGGGGTGTTGTCCCCTTAAGGGCTCTCTTCAAGGATTTTTTAGAGATGTGATTTTATCATCTTCAGGAACACACTAATGAAGTATTTTTCAAGCAAATTTTAAACTAAGGTCCTGTAGACTAACATGTTATGAGTAAATATTACACTAATGCACAACTGTTTTAGTCAGTAAATTCAGAAACTGATAGTATATACCTGGGGGTTGGCAAATGCCTGTTAAATGGCTTCATTACCACTTGAATGACTCTTTAACAGTTTCAATATTGTGCTAATAGGTCTGGCAGGCTGGAAGGCTTTTTCACTTTTAAGTTACTAGATCCCCTCCAGAGTAAGAGTCACCAGGCTGCAGCAACCAGCTGTGGTGGGAGCCTGCAGGAGGGGTCAGAACATGGATAGGAAGAGGTGGGAGGGTGGACACTAAGACCAGGGGTGCTCCAAATTTTCAGGTGCCCTGCGCAGCCATGTATGCTGTGTATTCCTAAGGATGGCCCTGCTGCTTGGTAAATTAGGGGCCCAACACCAGGAGCAGAAGCAACAGTGTCTCCAATAGCTTGCAGCCCTGCTGCCCAAACCCAGCGGGCCAAACACGGGGGACCCGATGAATCCTCCCCACGTCCCTAGTGCCCTTATGCCTTTCCAAAATGGGGCCTGCAGAATACCCTGAAGCATTTCTTGTAATCTTTGAGCAGGCAGCGGTGGTTGCCAGGTGGTCTCCAGTGCAGTGGGCCACCCTCTTAGCCCCCTACCTAAAGGGGGCAGCCCAGACCGCCTATCGTGGACTCCCAATTGACAAAGCCCAAGAGTATCATAGAATCATAGAATATCAGGGTTGAAAGGGACCTCAGGAAGTCATCTAGTCCAACCCCCTGCTCAAAGCAGGACCAATCCCCAGACAGATTTTTACCCCAGTTCCCTAAATGGCACCCTCAAGGATTGAACTCACAACCCTGGGTTTAGCAGGCCAATGCTCAAACCACTGAGCTATCCCTCCCCCCCATGGATGTGTAAAGGCGGCCATTTTAGATGCCTTAGACATCACACTGGAGACCTTCTGCCAACGATTTCGGGCTAAGACTTACCCACCGGGGGCATGGCCGCGGGTCGTGACCCAGGAAATAAAGGACCTCTGCTGGCAGTGGTTACACCCTGAGCAACACTCATCTGGCGAGGTTGCAGAACAGATCACCCTAAAACAGTTTGTCCAGGTCCTCTCACCCCGGGGGAGTGCTTGGGTACTCCGGCACCAACCCACAACTCTTAGTGCAGCCATTACCTTAATGGAGGATTTCTTGGTGCTGAGAGTCCTATCGGGCTGGGAGACCGGGACCCAACCCCGATGCCTGGGTCGATGCTCCCCGGTCTGGCGAGGAAGCCGGGTCCCAAGGCCAAATGATTCCCTAGAGCCCAAACCCCTGAGGCCAGTGCCCACAACACCCCTCAGCAACCTGAACCCACCTGGCCCCGAGAGGAAGAGCCGAGGCTATGACCCCAGTCCCACACAGAGGTGACACCCCGGCCCAGCCAATCAGAGGTGGGACCATGGTTATGAGGCATACCATCCAGATGACCCCTGGGCAGGTAATGGTCATCTGGATGGTATGACGACCTGCTCCCTCCCACGACAGATGCGAAAGATCGTTGAGAGGGAAGTTCAAGTGATGTTGGCATTGGGATCATAGAGTGATTACAGAGCGAGTGGCGCAGCCCCATCGTGTTAGTCCTGAAGCCCGATGGGACTCTCTCATTTTGTATAGACTTCCAGAAGGTAAATGCGATCTCAAAGTTCAATGCTTACCTGATGCCCCGGATCGATGAGCTCCTCGACCGTCTCAGAACAGACAGGTACATCACAACACTTGACTTCACGAAAGGGTACTGGCAAATCCCCTTAGATCCAAGCTCCAGAGAGAAGACAGCATTTGCCACCCCAACCAGGTTATTCCACTTCACCCAGATGCCCTTTGGCCTCCATGGGGCCCGAGCGACCTTCCAGCGCATGATGAACTGACTCCTAAGCTCCCATACAGAATATGCGGTGGCCTACCTAGATGATGTAGTGATCTACAGCCACCATTGGAAAGATCATTTATACCAGGTAGCCCCTGTCCTGCGAACCCTCCGAGATGCTAGCCTCACTGCCAACCCAAAGAAATGCCAGATAGGATGGCAGGAGACTACATACCTGGGTTACACTCTGGGGTGAGGCTTCGTGCACCACCTCGTAGGGAAATTCCAGGCGCTGCAAGCCTGCCCAACACCAATTACGAAGCAAGAGGTATGACAGTTTCTGGGCTTAACATGGTATTACCGACACTTTGTCCCCGAGTGTTTGTGTCCATTGCAACACCTCTCATGGCGCTTTTAACCAAGGACAGCCCACGCCAGGTATGTTGGTTGGGAGAATTGAGGACATGTTTCAAGCTCTCAAGGAAAGCCTGTGCTCTCAAAGAAAGCCTGTGCTCCTGTATCCAGAGCCTGTGCCCTTCAGCCCCAACTTCCACCGGGAGTTCCTGGTCCAAACGGACGCCTCAGACTGGGGCTTGGGGCGGTCCTCTCTCAGATGGTGGATGGAGAAGAGCATCCCATACTCTATATCATTTGGAAGCTCTTCCCCCAAGAATGCAACTATTCAGTTATAGAAAAGGAGGCTCTCACCGTTAAATGGGCTATTGGTGCCCTCAGATACTATCTTCTCGGGGGCCCTTTTGTACTGATAACTGACCACGGACCCCTAAAATGGTTACATGCCATGAAAGACACCAACACCAGATTGATGACACCCTCCAGCCATATGCCTTTACCATCTGACACAGCGCAGGTAAAGATAATGCCTACATTGACTTTTTGTCTCACCTGGGGGGAAGTCGAGATATCAGCCCGAAGACCGGAAGCTGGACTTAAGGGGGGCAGTGTAGTGAGGTGGAGTGATCTCCCACTGACCCAGAGAGGGAGGGGCCATTCGTAGAGCCCTAAGTGGGTGGAGCCAGGCCATGCTCATCCCGCCCACCGGAAGTCAGTAAAATGTTCTGTTTAAATTGAACTGTTTAACAGAATTAAAACTGTTAAAATTGTAAGTTGTCATGTTAAATTTCAGTTTGTTTATTTCTTGGTCCAATTTTTGGGCTGGGGGCTCTGTAGCAAAGCATCAGATGTGGCACTCACAGCAGTCAGTTTGCAAGTATACAGTCTACAGTAAGGAGGGGCAAGTTGTGCCTCTCTGTTTTAGGGATCAGCCTGCTTTGTCTTTCTCTGTGTTATTCTGAATTCCAAGAAATAGTGGTGTTACGTTGCAATCTTCCAGCCAGAGTATTTTGTGTTTTTATCCAACTTCTCTGTATGCCATGACACACAAGATGCTCAGGATGAGAGTGGCTTGTCAGTTCTACGTGAGCGAACCCAACAGCCAAGACATTAGTTGCTTGTGTTGGATATAATCAGTAGCTATTTAATCTGAAGTTCAAGATTAATATACTTCCTGTCATTTTTCTGGTCCCTCTGAATGTGTTAGCTCTTTAGCTACTGTGTTTCAAATAATATAGTAACTGTGCTCTTACATGTAACAAACTACCTTTCATCTCAAAGAATCCCAAAGTGCTCTACAAACTTCACATAAGTAATCACTTCACCCATCACTGAAATGCAGGTGCATCTGATGATCATATTGCTTGTGTCTTCTGTTTGGATGTAATGCACACACAATTAGCCTATGTGAAATTATTTGTCAAATATGATTGAAATAATCTGAGCAGCATTAAACCTAGAACTGTGCCAATGTTCAGAATTTTTATGTATTTCTTCATGTTTTTGTTGCATGAGAGAAATTCAAGATCAAATCAGCTAGACAAAATAAAATTAATGATGCATGAGAAAAATAGTTATAATAAATTGCTTAAAATATTTTACTGTGAAATTATATTTTATTAGCGGTTCTCCCAGTCCCCAAAATGTAAATGTTGGCCTGATTCCCTTTTCACTTACAGTCTTTCACTTGTGTGACTTCATTCATGTCACTCTGAGAGGAGAATTAAGCCTATTTGGGACAGCTTTAATACTATTAGACATATTTGGTATCACTTTGCTCTAGGGCTGCTAAAAAAAAAAAAAAAAAGATCTTCTTTTGCACATGTTCATTTTCCTTATCAGTGTTTCATGGTTACATTCACGGACACATTTCCCATTCAATACACCATAAGTGTTAATACATACAGTACCTTCTCTGTTAGTGTTCAGCCCATAGATTCACACCTGCAGATACTAGTTGATGTAGTTCCATTCAAAGCATTAAAGTAATGGGTACCATTCAAATTATATTCATTATGCCTGGTAGTAAGAACAACATTTTCAAACCTAGGTGCCTAAAGTTAGGCCCCATAAATCCTTATTTAGGTACCTGAACAGAAATGGCCCGACATCCACATGTCCGAGCCTCCAAATACTCACAAATGCCACTGAAGTCCATGGGGGTTGCAGTTGTTCAGCATCCTTGATCAGATCATTCTATTTAGCTACCAAATATGGATTTTGGGGTTCAGATTTAGGCACTTAGGTTTGAAAATTTTGGACAAATACTTTCCCCAGCATTGGGGCCCAGAGGCTTGTTCTGACTCCAAGGCTATTATTATTAATTATTATTATTATTATATGTGAAAAAATATTAAATTCAAACCTGCCTCCTCCATACAACTCTTTATTTTATGTATATTTTGTTAACTTTGCCAGTGCTTAACAAAACAATGTGTTGATCCTTCTATTATCATTTTTCTGTAGAAGCAATTTATTGAACATCATGATGCCCCTCTGAGCTAAATATTGTTTCATCACTTATGGGCAAGTATAGATACAGACCAAATAATAATTTGCCAAAAGTAAAAAAAAAGCTTTCAGATCTAGAGCAATGTTTAGAACCTAGGTATTCTGATGTCCTGTATCCTACTCTAACCAGGAGACCATGCTTTCTAGTCTCACATGTCCTCCCTTCTGTGTTCAAATGTCATTCTAACATAGTAAAATGATCACAGATTACGTTCACAAAAACCTTTTTTTAACATTACCACCACTAATGGAATTTGGGTTAATTAATAATTCCCAAAAGAACACTTAGCACAATCTAAAATTTGACAATTAAGAGAACAAATGTATGCAAGTTTGCAGCTTCCTTTGAATTATGGCAATTACATTAATAATTTGTTATATTCATTGCTCAGCATTTATTTAAACTGTTTACAGGGCATGATAAACGTAATTTAAATTAATGAAACAAAGAATACACAGAGGAACAGATGTCAATGTCAATTGTATATGCCACTTACAGTGAAGTCAGGAAGTTGGAGATTTGCATTTGATATTTGATTTATCTGATAGCTCACGTGTATGGCTAATTGATGCAACTCAGAGGCGGAACATTATTATCCTTACTGTTTCACTGCAGCTGAAATGCTAGTATGATGACAGGTAACCAAAATGAAAGCAATTATTTATAAAGCAATCCTATGGCACTGTTTGCTTGTTGCACTGAAATCATTCCTGTAACAAAGCAACAAATCAAACTTTAATGATTTCATACTGAAGTTTTCCTGACAGCACCAGTAATACTGTTGTGGCTTTGGATTTTGGTTAATAACAGGACATTTATTAACTGCATGTATTTGCAGTGTGTGGGTATTTAGTTAAACTTTATAATGAGGGCTGGATCTAAGATTAAATTCAATTTCAGAGCTCAAATATTTCTCTATGGGCTGAATCTGAAAATTCTGAAATGTGGGTAAATTCATCTTTGGATCCAGATTTTGAACTCCCAGGATTAGGAGTGTTACAAACTGTTGGTGTGGTTCTACCCATTATAAAGATGTGGGCCTGATTTTTCAAGGGTGCTGAGCACCAGATCTCATACAGAATACAAAATATGTCACGGCGTTTTGGTTTGGTGATTACCAATAACTGGGTTCTCAGACATTATAGAATCATCCTTCTGTTTACAGACTATAGCTAAGAGTACTGAGCAAAATATTAGAAGTGAAAATTCAAAGACTTGAAAAGACTTCCACTGTGGCTCCTCCAACAATTACCAGCTGAGGAACTGGTGCCAACAAGTTATTGACAGTTGTATTTTATTACACTCTTTTATATTCTTTTTAAAATGTAGGTATTTACTTTAGCATTCTTCCCTTGTTATTCACTGTTGTTCACTCATGCAAGCAACAATGGGTGGAATTTTCTTGGAGGATTATTCCAGTGATGGGTGAGACAGGGAGCTTCTATTTCTTCACCAGGTACTAACTGCTGATTATGATTAAGGCATCTTAGGGTTTATGGTTGCAGATGACATTAAACAGAATTTTAGAGAGATACACATTTTTCATTCTTCCTCCTCATGGTGTCACTATAGGGCAGAGTTAAGGTTGTTTGGGGGCCTTAATTGTATATTTCCATATCTTAAAATGCTTGGAGTTCTTTTCAGGTTAGTCTTCACTCTTAATTTCATGGTATGTAATGCTTGGGATAATTACAGCATCCTTGAAATGTTGTGTACCCTTAAATTACTTATATGTACCCCCAAACTTAATTCCATTTTCATGTAGTTGATTTCCGGGTCTAAACAATAGTAATAATCCCCTTTGCAGAGGGTTTGACCTGGGTTATCATGTCTATTTTTTTCTGTCTAATCACTATTTTGGTCTCCTCTCACTCCTATATATCTCCTTTCTCCCAGTCCAGTTTTTCTCTGCATTTTCTACTCTCCATCTTCCTCCCAGGGCTATTTTTTCCAACCATGCTTCAACCCATTTCTCTTCCTCTGCTCTCCCTATTTCTTTCCAGTTATTGTTATTCCAATATTTCAGTTCTATTTTCCCTTCATCCCCCTTCTCTGCCAGTTTGCTGTAATTCATATGGAATTTCCCCAAACCAGCGGAGTAGGCTAGAGGGTTAGAAATCCCATGTGAGTTGAGGTCATACTTAGATCCAAGCTGCAAAGGTTGGATCCAAACTCAGGGCTTAAAATGTTCCCAAAGTTACTGCTGTTCAGATCTGAGGGTGTGGTTTGACCCATTATAGAGAGAGGGGCAGTAAAGATCACTTCTGAATCTAGACCCAAACTTCCTGAACGTTTTTCTGGGGGGTTGTATTTAGTGTTTCGGTTCAGCCCTATCTCTACTAACATTGCAAAATTAAGGATATTGAAAGGAACCTATCCAATCTTAAGAAACTGGAAATAAAATAAGGAATATGAACAATGAGTCTTTTGAGGTCTATCTTATTTGGATAGAAATGACTTGGAGAGATTGGTTTCCAGATGGTCACAACAATCAAAGTACCCAGAACTTTTACTCAACATTAATTTGGATTTGGCTCATTTACTTCCTATGAAGAAAAGCACAGAGGCAGAATCATTGTAATACTGCTTTGGAAGATACCAAGGAGCATTACCAATTAAGTCACAGATAAGCAATCTTTTGGGAGATGGGGGAAAAAGGAGGGTGAATAGGAGACACCTCTATCTCTGAGCCCTGCTTCTCTATTTTTGGCTGCTCAAGATCAAGCTGCTCAACTGGGACAAGAAAGAAACATTCCTGTCTCTCTCCAATCTATTTTATCTTCTTGGTGTGAGTCTGGCAGAGCTTTATAGCCCTGTGCAATCAATAATGGAGATAGAAAAAGAATAGCACCTTAATCCACAAGTGGTTCCATTGATTTCGGGGGGAGCACTCAAGCAGTAAGGTACTACAACATGAATAAAGGTGTTAGAACCTAGCCCATAGCTAAATTCAGTCCCCAGCTGAAGAATCTATAATTGCTCAGGGGTACATTTTAAGTATATGCATGCAGCTTTATAGAGCAAAACATGTTTATGTAACACTTGTATACATTCACTACAGTATTTACAAACACAAGTGCCCATTTACACACAAAATTAGAGTATAAATCAAGCACATTTGGACACAGACATTCTGCTATTTGTATGAACAAGTGATAGTGTGCAACAATTGTGCATGCAAAGCTGTGTACACATTTGGAAGCTACTTCGGGGCCCTCAAGGTATAGTTGGAGTAATGTAATACTCTGTAATGTAATGATACACTTACATAATGAATTTCTCTGGACTAAAGGTTACTTTTGCTATCTCTGTTAAGACAGCAGCAGCTTTGTGACAAGCCTAGATTCTGATAGAGTTACCCATGTTGAATAGTACTTCACACCATCAGCATCCCCACTGAACCAAATGAGATCACACATGGTGCTAGGTACTACTTGTGACGGGTTGGATCACAGAACCCCCCCTTGGGAGCTGCCAGCTGATGTGCCAAGACTACTTTTGCCCCTGCTTTCCTGCCCCATCAGCTTAGGACTTCAGTGCCCTGCCTGGTTTGAGCCAGACTCGCTAGCCTGCTGCAAACCCAGACCCAGGTCTGAACCACGTCCCCTAACAGCTGTAGGCTTGACTGAAAACAGTTTAAGAAGTGTTCTTGTCTTTAACACTCAGATACCCAACTCCCAATGGGGTCTAAACCCAAATAAATCCGTTTTACCCTGTATAAAGCTTATACAGGGTAAACTCATAAATTGTTCGCCCTCTATAACACTGCTAGAGAGATATGCACAGCTGTTTGCCCACCCAGGTATTAACACATACTCTGGGTTAATTAATAAGTAAAAAGTGATTTTATTAAATACAGAAAGTAGGATTTAAGTGGTTCCAAGTAGTGACAGACAGAACAAAGTGAATTACCTAGTAAAATAAAACACGCTAATCTATGTCTAATACAGTAAGAAACTGAAGACAGATAAAATCCTCAGCAGTTCCAGACTGCTTCCTTTTACAGACTAATCTCCTTTTAGTCTGGGTCCAGCAATCACTCACACCCCTTCCAGATACTGTCCTTTGTTCCAGTTTCTTTCAGGTATCTTCGGGGGTGGGGAGGCTCTCTCTTTACCCAGCTGAAGACAAAATGGAGGGGTCTCCTATGGGCTTAAATAGACTCTCTCATGTGGGTGGAGACCCCCTCCTCTCTCCTCTACAAAGTCCAGTTCCAAGATGGAGTTCTGGAGTTACCTGGGCAAGTCACATGTCCATGCATCAGAAAGTCCTGTGGCACCTTTAAGACTAACCGATGTATTGGAGCATAAGCTTTCGTGGGTGAATGCCCACTTCGTCGGATGCATGTGACATGCATCCGATGAAGTGGGCATTCACCCACGAAAGCTTATGCTCCAATACATCGGTTAGTCTTAAAGGTGCCACAGGACTCTCTGATGCTTTTTACAGATCCAGACTAACACGGCTACCCCTCTGATACATGTCCATGCATGACTCTCAGTTTTTACAGGCAGAAGCCATTGCCCACATGGTATCTTGAATGTCTCCAGGAAGACTTCTTATGTGGATTGGAGCATTCCAAGATTCATTGTTCCTTAAGTACTTCCTGACTGGGCACTTAACTTTGCGAATTCCTTTCTCCAGGAACTGACCAAATGCTCTACTATGGTTATTTAGAAATCAAGCCAGTACATGGCCAATATTCATAACTTTGAGTACAAAAATGATACATGCATACAAATAGGATTAATAGATTCAGAATATTATAAACTTTACAGAGATATGTTACATGGCATATATAGCATACAACACATTCTAGTTTAGTTATGTTATATATATATACACACATATATATACATACACACACACACACACACACACACACACACACATAAGCATATTTCCATAAAGCCTTATGGGGGGCACCGACCGTCACACTACTCAACATGAGTATAAGAGCATGGCCCATTGTTTAATCTCTGATTGGGATATGCGTCAAGATGAAACACATGGCAGATTTAACAAACAGATGAAGTTGCAAAGACTGAAATATATTATTCTAGGAATCTAAGGTTCTATGCAAAATCACATGTAACTTAATTTTACTAGGCTCTGACTTAAATTAACAATTATTGTTCTGCTACCCAGGGAGAGTGGGTCCATTCGTGTTGTCATGCTTTTTGCAAAATTACGCCATGTATTTATTTTGTTTGTTCTTTGTGTTTCAGTTAATAGTCTATCTAGTGGAACCAGTCAGACTTTAATGTTCAGTGTGATAGAAATAATTTTCTGGCAGCCACCGAGTGTCAGTTTCTCATACACAATAATGAGAAACAGTCAGCATCCCTCATGACGCGTTTATCTTCAGAAATTTTGCAAGCCCTCATGTTGACAAGCTATTTTTCAAATCGACTGTCCTAGAATAGCATACTCTCCTGCAAGACATCACCTTATCAAGACCCGTCTGAAACTCTAGGGTAGTTTCTGGCTGATTTATATGCACTGTTATGGGAGGGACGGACAACAAAACAAAAAATAAAGGAAGGATTTTTAAAAAAAAATTCATAAATTTTTAACAATTTCAAAGAAAGCTAATGTTGGCATTGCTTCTCAAGGGCTTTTGTAATGAAAAACACCAGAGAGATGGGAAAGAAAGAGAGAACTTTTGCACAGAAGACTCTCAGGGCATCACCTCCATTTCTGATTTGAAGCTTTGAACTCCTGTGTTTGTTTTAAAAAGCTTTGTCAGAGCCAATGCTACTGTGCTTGTTAGAACTGCATTTCATTCATTACTGATTTAGATATTGTGCCAAAATGCCAAGATGCACACAGACAGCAGGGTACAGACAGTGCTTCTCTTGACAAAGTGGTCACAGATAGATGCTTTTCCTGATGCCTTACTGTCAATCAATATAATGAATGAGCTAACCTTCAACGGTTTCTGGAGCATGCTTGAATACATATAAAACCACTTACACAAGTACGAAGAAGACTCAGTTCGGAACCAGGTCATTCATTTGTCTTTTCTTCAAACTAATACAAAAAGAAGATGGTAATTTCACCGCCTAGAGGTGCAGCAATACTGGAAATGGAAAACTGAATACCTGTTATTATGCATACATATATAAATTAGCAGCAATCTGCTTTGAAGAAGTTACACAGTGAGAAACTAAAGTAATAGCCTCGCTGCTGTCAGAAGATAGGCGATTAATACTGAATGAGGATGGATTGAACATGCTGCTTAGCCAGTTCTTTTTTTAGTGCTTCAGCCTATACCTACTATGCAGTCTATCTTCCAGCACAAACATTACAAAATGCATTGCCCTCTTGCATACTTTAACCTCACATGCAGGAGGAGTTGGGTAACGAGGGATAAGGCAGCTGATCAATTCATCCAGTGGTGGCTCTTAGGGCAGCAAAGAATCTGGCTGTTGAAAGCAACATACAATATTCTTTGTACTTGTCCAGCATCTCAGCCAATTAAGCCACTAACATTCATTAATTAAGCTTCACAGCATCCTTGTGAAGTAGGTAAAGAATTTCCTCATCAATGAAATGCAGCCACCTCAGAGGTGAAAGTGGAACTCACCAACTGTTTTGTAGTATTGCTGCGCACAGGCAAACTATTTCTAACCAGTGATGGAAAATACCATAATCCACTTGAAACTAGATTAATAGACTGAACGTAGGGTGAATTTAGCAGGCAATGCATTTACCAGAGCTGACATTTGAACAGGCTACTTGGGCTACCATGCCAACTCTTACAAAAACTACTATAGGATTTTTATGCATTGCTAGTGATCAGGACTGCAATTGCCTATCCTATCAGAAAGACAAGTTACTCACTATCTTAAATATTTCTTAATTTTTAAAAGATTCTGCATTTCAAAATGGTATGAATGAAGTCTAAAACTATCTATATTGATATCAGTGTGGCTTTTAAGTTTATCCTAGTGATTTTTTCTTAGAAGCTAGGAACATGCTGTCTGTGATGTTGCACTCTATATGATTTTATGAAAGTATGCTGATGAGTATGAATATAATGTAACTGGAATATGCTTCATGCAAAAGGTCTCTTGTACGGTATCGTTACAAAGTTTATAATCTACTGAGTGTGGTCATCCTATTTGTATAAATTTATTGTATCTGAAACTAGAAATATAAAATATAACTCTGAGGGCCTAGTGTAATTATGCAAAGTGTGGGCCATTAATGGTGGTTTGGAATCTTAATGGCTCCCATTAACCAGGACAATTGTCTGTAGATGGCTCTGTTATACTTGTGAGTCTTCCTGTATACCTGTGTACTGGCAAGAGGGTAATGAAGTCTTAGAGCAGGGGTAGGCAACCTTTCAGAAGTGGTGTGCTGAGTCTTCATTTATTCACTTTAATTTAAGGTTTCACATGCCGGTAATACATTTTAACTTTTTTTTAGAAGGTGTCTCTCTCTAAGTCTATATTATATAACTAAACTATTGTTGTATGTAAAGTAAACAAGTTTTCAAAATGTTTAAGAAGCTTCATTTAAAATTAAATTAAAATGCTGATCTTACGCCGCCAGCCTGCTCAGCCCGCTGGGTGTGTGGGGGGGTTCAGGGCAGAGGGCTGGGTGTTGGGGGGGACGACTCGAGGTCAGGGCAGAGGGCTGGGGTGTGTGGAGATGCAGGGCACAAGGCTGGGTGTGGGGGGGGTTTGAGGGCAGAGGGCTGGGGGGATGTGGAGGTGCAGGGCAGAAGGCTGGGTGTGGGGGGGTTCAGGGCAAAGGGCTGGGTGTTGGGGGGGACTCGAGGTCAGGGCAGAAGGCTGGGGTGTGTGTGGAGGTGCAGGGCACAAGTCTGGGTGTGGGGGGGGTTCAGGGCAGAGGGCTGGGGTGCTCAGCTCGTGGGGGTGCTCCCAACCCCCTGCCCTGAGCAGCTCATGGCAGGGGGCTGGAAGGGATATGCCCTGTTCCACCCCCTTCCCCAAGGCCCGTCCCTACCTCTCTCTGCGTCCTCTACGGAGCAGCGAGCACGCTGTGCTCGGCTCTGCTCCACTCCCCCTTCCCCTCGCAAGGACCATCACCGGCAGGGAGAGGGAGGGGGAGGAAGAGGGGCCGGAATGCCCCACGCTGTGGGAAGAAGCGGGGGAGGGCAGAAGCTTGGCTGCCGCAGGACCAAGCTTCTGCCTCCTGCCCCCACAGGGGAGAGTGGTGGGCGGGGGGGGCTGAGTGGGGCTGGGGGCCGGGACCCCCCCCCCCCCGCTCTCCCCTGCGGGGGCAGGAGGCAGAAGCTTGGTCCTGCGGCAGCCAAGCTTCCCCCCTCCCCCACTTCTTCCCACAGCATGGTGCTTTCCTGCCCCTCCGCCTCCTCCTCTCACCGGGCAGGCAGCGTGCCACTCAAAATCGGCTTGCGTGCTGTGTTTGGCACGCGTGCCGTAGGTTGCCGACCCCTGTCTTAGAGTGACATGTGATCATGTCACCTGAACTGGAATCCATCTTTAACCTAGTGCTTATGCAAAAGATATATAAGTGGGTGGAACAGAGAAAAGGAGGCAGTCATCATGAGAAATACCCTAACTACCACCTGAGCTGGAAGAAGGGCTGTGCCAGGGGAAAGGATTGTGCCCAGACTAGGAAGGCATCCAGTCTGTGAAAGAAACTTATTGAAACATCTCTGAGGGTGAGATTTTATCTGTATTCAGTTTTATTACTGTATTAGGCTTAGATTTGCATTTTGTGTTTTATTTTATTTTACTTGGTAATTCACTTTGTCTGTCGGTCACTACTTGGAACCACTTAAATCCCACTTTCTGTATTTAATAAAAATCACTTTTTACTTATTATTTAACCCAGAGTATGTATTAATACTGGGGGGGGGGGGGGGGGCAAACAGCTGTGCATATCTCTCTAGCAGTGTTATAGAGGGCAAACAATTTATGAGTTTATCCTGTATAAGCTTTATACAGGATAAAACGGATTTATTTGGGGTTTAGACCCCATTGGGAGTTGGGCATCTGAGTGTTAAAGACAGGAATACTTCTGTAAGTTGCTTTCAGTTATGTCTGCAGCTTTGGGGCATGTAGTTCAGACCCCGGGTCTGTTTTGGAGCAGACTGGTGGGTCTGGCTCAACAAGAGCGGGTGCTGAAGTCCCAAGCTGGCAGGGAAAGCAGGGGCAGAAGTAGTCTTGGCACATCAGTTGCCAATTCCCAGGGGGGTTTCTGTGATCCAACCCATCACAATGTCAAACAGCTCTGCCAAGTCACCTGGGGAAGGTTTTTAGAGACACAAAAGTGTTCCAGTAGTAAATGTGTCCCAAAGGATGTTGATCTTTCCTCTCAAGTGGCTCGAGTTGGTGCCACAAATACCTCAATCAGCACAAAAAAATCTTGGTAGGGCACTAGAGCAGGCAGGATAAACATTCCATTATCATTTCAACAGGGCCATAGCCAAGTCAGGACTTAGTGACCTGGGAGCCTCATGCAGCTGCAGGTTTGTTAACATTGTCTGAACCAACCCTGACAACTATATGATCTGGAAGTGAGAGTTTTTGCCTAGTCTCTAGCCCTCAGGCCAGTGTGAACTGGCACTAGAAATGCAAATAAATAAATACCTTTTTCCATCTTGATAAGTAGTAAAGGACTTTAAATATATGGACATTTTCCTTTTATCTGGATTATGTGGTTGATATCTCTAATACAATTAATCACTTTTTAGAATGTTTATGCCTCAGTAGTGAGAGACGAATGTAAGTGAGTAAGCATCAGTCACTCAATTCTATAATGCATAATTATGTTTTACTCACAGGATTCTACCTATTTATTATCTTTCTGTGGTGCTTATCATTGTGATAGGTATCATGAAAATGTCACTAAGTATGAAAGTAGAATTTTGAATCATTTAGTGTTGAAGAATACTAAGATCCTGAAAACTCTACAGCCTCTGAGCATAACTTCTTTTTAATAAATAACCTGTATGAAGCACAAAGATATGGCTAGAAGGAAAATAATTTATACCCTAAAAATTATTTAATCACCTCATGTCTGCTCCACAGCAAGCCCCCTTGAATCTCTGGGTTTACAGTTAATCTTTGGGAAGTAAATGCTGGGGGTGAGGGAGTCTGGCTGCCATTGCTGCTAGTGGTGGGGTTCCACTGTCACAGACAATTTTGAGTGGCCAGGGGTTGGAGGACTCAAACATACCTGCCACTCCTCTTCAGGTGGCCAGAGAGAGGTCAGTCAAGCTAGTGACACTCTTCCTCAGGCAGCTGGAAAAGGAGTGGCTCTTACCCTTACCTATAACCATTGTTAGGGAACCCTGGCCACTACATCAGGGCTCTACTGGGTGGTGTCAGAAGGACATTTGCACACAAGGGGAAGCAGAAGGGTTCACCACATACAGAGCCCTATACCATACCGGGGTGATAACATTGGGGGCCCTGATAGAACCTTTCTAGGGTCCTTTGTTTGGGTGAGGGGATGAGGCTTTCTTTCTGCTGGTCAGGCCCCAGCCTTCCTGAACAGAGGAAGAAGTGTGCCAGGCAGAAGGAGGGCCCAGCCTGCCCAAAGAGAAGAGGTGGTGGGTTCCTTACCACCCCAGTCATGCTCTGTAGTGGTGACCCTTTCCATCATCAACTCAGTCAGTCAGCAGGGTCATGGTGGGGGTGAGGCCAAGGGCTGTGTGTAAGGTCTTGGATCCATTTCTAGTCCTTGTCTCTTGTTGGATTTCAAAATTTCATGAGCATCTTGTCAGCTACAATCTTCATAGACTCAACTGCCAGAAGGGACCATTGTGATCATCTAATCTGACCTCCTGCATAACACAGGCCATAGGAATTATTTTGGGGAAGTTCTGTTGATCTAGAGCATGAAACTTAGGAGACTAATTCATTATGAGGTATTGAGTACTGGCACAGTTCAGGGCAAATGGACCTGTATTCCATCTGCAAGGTTCAGCAAGGGCATCTGCTGTTTGGCTTCCATCTCCTTGCCATCACCTCACTTGGACAGAGACCACATCTCTCTTCCTTCTGACTGGCGAGTTTCCAGGCTGCACTGTACTCTTCCTACACTGTTTATTCCCAGAAATCCAGACTGCCTAAGCGGGGCAGCATCTGTGCTTTGTTCTCTCTTCCGAGGCTATAAATAATTGCCCATAATTATAAGTTACCACACAGCTCTTTCTAAGCAAGCACATTTATTCTTAAGGTGAAAGCAGGGGTGGCTCCAGGCACCAGCGCAGCAAGCACGTGCCTGGGGAGGCAAGCCGTGGGGGGCGGCCTGCCGGTCGCTGTGAGGGCGGCAGTCAGGCTGCCTTCGGCGGAAGGCCTGCAGGAGGTCCACCAGTCCCACGGCTTCGGTGGTCATTCGGCAGCGGGGACGCTGAAGGCGCAGAACCGGCGGACCTCCCACAGGCATGCTGCCGAATCGGCATGGCCAGCGGACCTCCTACAGGCATGGCGCCAAAAGCCGCCCTGACTGCTGTGCTTGGGGCAGCAAAAACCATAGAGTTGCCCCTGGGTGAAATCATTACAGAGAAAACATTAAAGAACTTACACACATGCTAACAAACTTACCAGAGATCACCTGCCCCCAATTCCAGCAGGGGTTCTGATTGGAATCAGTACTTTAAACTCCACTAAGGGTTTTTTTCCTATGGTTACAAGCCTGAGCTCCAAATAAGCACTGTCACACATTGACTGTTTTTTTCTTTACACAACCTGAGCCTCTGATAATCTTCTTATCAGTGGTCCCTTTTTCAGGCCATGGCTTCAAAAGACCATTTTCCCCCCCATAACTGGATGGGTATAGGAGGAATGTGAATTCATCTCTTCAAAAACATTTCCCCAAAATTCCCACTTCATATGTATTGTCTCAAATGACCATTCCCATCTACCACATTATCAATATATGTTTGCAGTGGTGTTGTAGCTGTGCTGGTCCGAGGACATTACCTGGGGAATCTTACCATATTCTGAAATCATTTTCACTGACCATCATTCAAAATAGTTCCCATCAACATGGCAGGATCAGCTGGATGGATGGGGGAATAGTTCTACCTCAAAAGGTCTGAGAAATTCTTTTTTTCAGAAACCCACATGAATGAAGCTCCCATGGTCAGGCCAGCTCAGGGAGTCCAAGCCCCCATGGATCGCTGAAAATGGTTTCAAGGCCAGCTGACCCAGCATGCATGTGCCTTGAGCTCTCTTTCCCTCAAAGGATTTCTAAGAAGCCCACATACAGTTCATTACTTAATATTCAGGATCCCTGGTAAGGTGGGAGCAAATGGGTACAGGACCTTAGTGTTCTTTCTTTATATTAGCGACAAAGAATCCTGTGGTACCTTATAGACTAACAGAAGTATTGGAGCATAAGCAAGCATGCGTCTGACGAAGTGGGTATTCACCCATGGAAGCTTATGCTCCAATACTTCTGTTAGTCTATAAGGTGCCACAGGATTCTTTGTCGCTTTTTACAGATCCAGACTAACACGGCTACCCCTCTGATACTTCCATATATTAGGAACAGAGGGTCCTGTGGCACCTTTAAGACTAACAGAAGTATTGGGAGCATAAGCTTTCGTGGGTAAGAACCTCACTTCTTCAGATGCAAGTAATGCAACCTTCATGCCTCCAGCTTCCACCCCAGACACACCACACGATCCATCGTCTACAGTCAAGCACTGAGGTACAATCGCATCTGCTCCAACCCCTCAGACAGAGACCAACACCTACAAGATCTTCACCAAGCATTCTCAAAACTACGATACCCACACAAGGAAATAAAGAAACAAATCAACAGAGCCAGACATGTACCCAGAAGCCTCCTGCTACAAGACAGGCCCCAAAAAGAAACCAACAGAACTCCACTGGCCATCACCTACAGTCCTCAGCTTAAACCTCTCCAACGCCTCATCAGTGATCTACAACCCATCCTGGACAATGATCCCTCACTTTCACAGACCTTGGGAGGCAGGCCAGTCCTCGCCCACAGACAACCCGCCAACCTTAAGCATATTCTCACCAGCAACCACGCACCGCACCATAACAACTCTAACTCAGGAACCAACCCATGCAACAAACCTCGATGCCAACTCTGCCCACATATCTACACCAGCAACACCATCACAGGACCTAACCAGATCAGCTACAACATCACCGGCTCATTCACCTGCACGTCCACCAATGTTATATATGCCATCATATGCCAGCAATGCCCCTCTATGTACATTGGCCAAACTGGACAGTTACTACGCAAGAGGATAAATGGACACAAGTCAGATATCAGAATGGCAATATACAAAAACCTGTAGGAGAACACTTCAACCTCCCTGGCCACACAATAGCAGATGTAAAGGTAGCCATCTTACAGCAAAAAAACTTCAGAACCAGACTCCAAAGAGAAACTGCTGAGCTCCAGTTCATTTGCAAATTTGACACCATCAGATCAGGACTAAACAAAGACTGTGAATGGCTATCCAACTACAGAAGCAGTTTCTCCCCCCTTGGTGTTCACACCTCAACTGCTAGCAGAGCACCTCACCCTCCCTGATTGAACTAACCTTGTTATCTCCATACTGATTTATACCTGCCTCTGGAGATTTCCATTACTTGCATCTGAAGAAGTGAGGTTCTTACCCATGAAAGCTTATGCTCCCAATACTTCTGTTAGTCTTAAAGGTGCCACAGGACCCTCTGTTGCTTTTTACAGATTCAGACTAACACGGCTACCCCTCTGATACTTGATTCCATATATTAGTTAACCAATAAGGATATTCTTCCATCCCAGGGCAATCGGAGGCTTTCACATGCTATATCTGTTCTCCCAGGCCTTACCTTCATTCCAAAGGGTATCAAGAAGCTTCCCAGCTGTTCTTTTCCTGGCCCTTATCCTGGGGTAATCACTAGAGGTGCTAATTCCCAGCCTGCAGCTTTCTTCAGGGCTTTCCCCAGTGCTCCTTTCCCAACTCCTGTTTTGGGGCTACCTTTCTACAGCTTCCTTCTTCGGCTGCCTTGGCAGCTCTCGTCTTATCCTCTAATTCAGGTGTCACCCTGCCCCTCATCAGAGCCAACTGGAGTGCATCTGCCTATACCATCAGAGGAGTTGGTTCACTTAAAGGGGCCAGCCACCCTGTCACACCATCCCTTTGTACCGGTCCTCTTGTTTGTTTGTTCCTTTTTCCATCAGACCCCTTGTTGAAATCTTTTCCTATCCTGATATACAGTGCATGTAAATCATCCTCCCCTTCGAGTCCCTCCTTAAAACACATCTACCATGACATTTTCTAACCTTAGTTTTTTTAAATCTTTCAACAACAACAAAACCCTTGTATGTCTCTTCACTGCCAGCCCCTGTATTATTATCTGGAGATTTGTCTACTCTGTTTTTTAAACTGTGAAGTGTTTGACGCAGAGGTCATATTCCTTCTATTTTCTGTACAGCTCTGATCCAGCTACAGTTAAAAACACAACAATACAGTCACCTTCACATTTGTTCCACCTACATTTTTATTTTTATTAGTACTATTTATTAATTGAACTGCAGTAGCGCTTAGGCCCCAATTAAGACTGAAATGCCGTTGTGCTGGGCATTGCACAAATACTGAATAAGAGACTGTCCTTCTTACAAAGAGTTTACATTCAAAACAGACAGTATGTCTTACAGATGTAGAACTGAGTCACAAAGAGATTAAGTGACTTGCCCAAGGTACAACGGGAAACATTGCAGAGCAGGGAATCAAATCTGACTCTCCTAAGACCCAGACTAGCATCCTAACCACTGGACCATCCTTCCTCCCAGTTATTGTCATCTGAGATCACCTCTTTTCCTTATTGATTTTTTTAGGCAACTACAGGCACCTTCTTTGATATAGTAATGCCCATCCAAAGGTTTAGCTGCTGTCCGCTAGTATTATCATGCAACCATCTGACATCTTTTTTTCCTGTAACTTCTCATTTAAATATTGTTTTTAATTTTGAATTTTTGTTAATACCATGTATAAAATCCAGAAAGAGCTTTATCAAACAGCAGACTGAACGAACTGATAAAAGAACAATAATGATGAAATTTTAGTTGTGAACTTTTAACAAGCTTAGTGAAAAATTCAAAAAAAGAATATTTTGTCTAATTTTGCCTTTCTACTACACTGGGAGTTGCTTGTTGCTCTACACCAGGGATTGGCAACCTTTGGCACGCGGTCCATCAGGGAAATCCACTGACAGGCCGGGACGGTTTGTTTACCTGCAGCATCCACAGGTTCGGTTGACTGCAGGTCCCACTAGCCATGGTTCACTGTTCCAGGCCAATGGGGGCTGCAGGAATTTGCGGCCAGCATACCCCTCAGCCCACGCCGCTTCCCGCAGCCCCCATTGGCCTAGAATGGTGAACCACGGCCAGTGGGAGCTGCGATTGGCCAAATCTGCAGCCACTGCAGGTAAACAAACTGTCCCAGCCCGCCAGCGGATTTTTCTGACAGGCCACGTGCCAAAGGTTGTTGATCCCTGCTCTACACTTTTAAAAATCAGGCTGCTTTTTAGGTGTCTTGGGACTCTAAAATCAGACCGGTATTAACAAAACAAAACAAACAAACAATATTATTGAATAGGAAGCAGTGATGCCTAATGGCTAGAGCAGGAGACAGGAGTTGTGGGTTCAGTTCCCAGCTCTCCTAGTGGCCTACTGGGTGACCTTTGGCAAATCATTTCACCTCTGTGCCACCTGTAAAATGGGGCTAATGATCCCAACCTCCTTTGTAAAGTGCTTTGAGATCTATGGATGAAGAGCGCTCTATAAAGAGTCAGGCAATAGTCATGTTCCCCAGGTGTTTGTCCATAAACACTTTAAAAGCATGGTTATTAGTAGTGGTATATATCATCCTGCCTGCTCCCTCTTCCTTATTATCCAGGAGCCTCAGCTAGCCTGCTATACCCAGTCAGACACTGCTGAGCTGGTATGCCCTCCTTTCAGGCTTTACAAATTAAAGAGAAAAAAAAATCTTCAGGAAAACAAAAGTCTATTTTTCTTGAAGGTATAATGTTACCTGTAGTTCTACAGAGAGGGGGCATGATCCATGGCAGGCCAGATGTGGGCTCTACTCCTGCTCCTGTTGTCAGTTTTTGAGAGGTCATGATACTCAACATAGTGAGAACTCTGAAGTCCTACATGCCCATGGACCTGTTACAATATTTACAATGTCAATAACAAATTTAGCAATAATTTACTGACTGCTCTGAGATTTGTCAGAGCCAGGAGTGTTTTTATTATCCAGGCTCCCCTTTTGTAAAGCTGTAAAGAAGAATTATAAAAAGGTGGGTCTTGAAGAAGCATAACATATCAATGACTGCTAAATTAGAATTGAAGCAATTTGGGGCTGTGTGTTTAGACAGTGCCTAGAATAATGGGGCCATGCTCCTAATCGGGAGCTACCTCAATACAACCAAGAATAATAAATAATTATCTTGTTTGGACATTAAAGTCCATTAGAACAGAAGCCATTAAAATAGACCATTTATTCTGCTGGCAATGACCACTGAAATTTTTACTAAACTTTCACCTTCACCTTCAATTAGGCCATTTTAATCAAAAGACCAACTAAAATATCCACTCTTCCAGCAGCTTCTAATAATTCTAAAACATTATTTGAGAAAAAACACATCTCTGGTGACGGAAATTAATGCCAGAATGCATGTTATGGCCTTCTGTCAGGTTTTTGTAATTCCACTTTAACACATTTTTTTTTTCCTTCCTGTATATCTTGGAAACCATCTTTAACAAACTTTCCTGTGGTAAGGACCTGCTTCTTTATTCCTTGTTAAAGATCATTGATCTATTCATTGAAGTTTTTCTTCTTCAGCGTTTAACTGCTGGCACATTCTAAGGCACAAGCCTTATTAAATACAGTAGGTAGAGTTCAGACTCAAGGGGTATACAGCTATAAAACTGCTGTACTAAGTCAGAGAGATTGTTTTACATTTAGCTTTACTATCAGTTGGACCATTTCCAGATGGAGGCACAGACCACACCTCTTTGTTTTTGCTTTGTTTTGTTTTTAATGAGAGATAAATATGTTCATGTCAAGAGACAATGATATTATTATTGCTTCAGCAATGGGCACCTCTCTCATATTATGTTGTTAAGTAATAGCCTGCTCTCCTGAAGCATGGAGCCAAATGCTGGCTGCCATTCATACTTATATCCAGAGCTGGCTCTCTGTTTTTTGCCACCCCAAGCAAAAAAAAAAAGCTGGAGTGCCGCTGCCAAAGCAAAGGTGCCACCCCAAAGGGCCGGAATGCCGCCCCTTGAGAAGTGCTGCCCCAAGCACATGCTTGGGACGCTGGTGCCTGGAGCCGGCTCTGCTTATATCCATGCCAGAAGAGCTGTGACGTATTCTGCTCTCACTTTGGCTCTCCATAGAAAAACAAGTCTGCAGGTGATCTGTAAGGGGCTCAGGGATAAGGGACTGTGTGTTTTAGCTGTCTGTATTCCTATCTTGCACAAATCAATAGATCATCCCTTTTCTTGGCAGGGGGAGAATGGGTGCTGTGCCCAATGTAGAATGGGGTTAATGGGCATCTATTGAGTTCAGATGGAAATACATGGGATTATATCTAAATTAAATTTATGGACAGTAGGGGATGTTTGCATTATAAAGAATTCATGAAAGACTATCTGAACCTAGCCCCTATAAATTAATAAGAGCCAAACACCTTCAAGGATTTGGGATATGGATAAATTGAATGGATCTTATAGTTGGTTAGAGAACCTCCCAGGAGATGTAATCTGAGAGCTAGTGTCTGAGGAAACATGTTTGCAGAGAGTATTAAGGTATCAAGAAATGAACTGGACCTTATCTCTGAGATCCGAGGGAGCTGTAATATTCCTTTTCCCATATGGGCTGTCTGTTAAATACACTGTCTATTTTGCTTTTTAAACAAAACAGTTTAAAGGGCTTGAGGAACTTCAAAAGCCAATACACAGAACACCTATCAAAATGAACAATTCAAGAGAGAGAAATGAGGGGAGAAGATAGACCTTGTGAATTATATTAACTGGAGCAATAAAACACTATGAACATAACCCATATGACAAGCATTTTTCATGAAGGGTATATTAAATGTAAATATAGGTCAATAAAGATCAGGAATCACAGACAGATCTTACAAAAGACAAGCAAACTACTAATTGTGAAACCTGATCCTATTGAAGTCAAAGGGAGTTTTGCTATTGACTTCAGTAGAGCTAGGATTTAATTCCAAGACTTGTCAGATGTATAATTTTCCCAAGGAAATCTGCACATGCACGTACAAACATACCTTCACACAGAGAGAAATCCCATTACTTGCTAACTGGATTTTTCCATGTACCTCCAACTTTGAAAATGTAATCCTCTTCCAGTGTAAAGGTCTGTGCTATGAGAGTGAACAAACAGTGCAACAAGACAAAATAGTTAATAAATAGTATTGTTGTGTCATTATGCTGGAAAACATCCTGGGTTAAAGTAGCCTGTATTGCTATATAGGACAACACCAGACATGAAGACCACCACCAAAGACATTTCTGATTAGACAAATAAACCTATTCTGATAATTCAGAACCAGGATTGTCCTGCTTCAGTGTTAATGAAAACCTCACTGTGATGCTGGGATTTGTTTATGAAACCAAAGAAGCTATTTAGAAAACAAGCCGTATAAAACACTGAAGTCCTCCTCCCTCCCTCCCCCCACCCTGGTCTATGTCGAGAATGGTGCTGGCAATTACACCGCACAGGTTCCGATGACAAGAGCTCGTCTTTAAAGGGCGACTGTCACTAGATGGAGATAATTTAATTTCAGCCTCCATGGTAGTTCAATCTCTAGACCCCTGTTTAGCTGAAAATGTGTCTCATAGTTGCTGCATATGCTTATCTGCCTTACACTGTTCCCATGATGTGGCTCGTAGCAGGGTAGGGGTGAACTGTGTTCCGATTGAAAAGCTGAAAAATGGAATTAAGCAACATATTCCAATAGGAGATAACAGCATTTCACAGAAGATAAAAAATAAAGCGGATTCTGAGTTGTTCTGGTCTTTAAGCCCTATTAAGTCAACTATTGCTCTCAAGTAATTAAGTGCAGAACACAGTCTTTTAAGTAACTAGGCTGTGGTGCAAAGAAGCCATTCTTGTAGTCAGATAACACAGCAGATGAAGAGTTTTAAAATTATTATAAAGAAATCTTACCACAGGGCTGGGAAATTTGGAATTCCTGAGTTCTAATTGCAGCTCTGGCACTGTATGCCTCTATTGCCTTTGGCAAATCACTTAATCTCTGTCTCAGTTTCCCTATCTATAAAATAAGGATAATAATTACTTACCTCACAGGGGGTTGGGGTTGAATCCCATGGGGTAGGGACAGCAGAAAATGTGTCCAGAACTGGTGTGCCTTTGTGGAGGGAGTTAAGGGAAGTGTGTATAAAGGTTTCCTCTTAACTAGAAGAAGGGGAGAACCTTCAATATGCCCCAGTTAGGGCTCAGATAAACAGGGAGACATCCTGATACCCCAGTGAGCTTAAGTTATCATCACAGCACTCCCAGTCAATCTGTAGCAGCTCATACTCCACTCCATGAAACACTGAAAGAGAAGTGCTTAGAGCCTGGGTGCTATGATTCATTAGTATTACCAAAAGCACAGTGCCTCCTGAGTCCACACTGGGGAACTGGATTGGACTATAAGGAAAGAGTACTACTTAGCCAACAGGACTTAAAGCATTCTCTGTCCCAGGGACCTGTAGACCCTCATTTGCAAATTTTCCAAGAGTTCATTAGAATAAACAACAACACTTGTTTGCAGTGTTTTTGTAGCCATGTTAGTCCCAGGATATGAGAAAGACAAGGTAGGTGAGGTAAGATCTTTTATTGGACTAACTTCTGTTTGTGGAAGGGACAAACTTTTGAGCTACACAGAGCCACTGAGGAAAAGCTCTAGGCAGGGCCGGCTCTGGCTTTCTGGCCGCCCCAAGCAAAAACAAAAAAAACCAAAAAACCCCGCGGCGGCCAGAATAGCAAAGCAAAAAAACAAAAACAAAAACAACCTGCGGCACAGCCGGAGCCAGGGTGCAGGGGGACTCCCTGCCCTGCAGATGTGTCCCGGCTAGCGGGGGGAGGGGGACGGAGTGGGGGGAGAGAGAGAGAAGGGGGGCGGCCAGGGCTTCAGCGGGGCGCTGCCACGCGGCCCCACCGCCTGCCGGGAGGGCTCTGCGCCGCTCCGGTCGGCGGGGAGGGAAGGACGTGGGCTGCCCTGCCGGGCTTGCTGCAGGGCGCTCCCGTCCTCCATGCCGCTGCCCCCTACAGGGCGGCCGGAGTGGAACAACAACAAACAACAACAAAAAAGCGGTCGTGCCGCCCTAGGATTGGGCGGAATGCCGCCAACTACAAGCTGCCACCCCAAGCACCAGCTTGCTCGGCTGGTGCCTGGAGCCGGCCCTGGCTCTAGGTAGCTCAAAAGCTTGTCCTTTCCACTGACAGAAGTTGGTCCTATAAAAGATACTACCTCCCTACCTTGTCTCCCTCAATAAAAATACTTAGCAGTGTTAGCACTTAGGGAAATTATACATGCAATCCCAGGTGCCACTGCAGCATGGGTAGACATACTCTAGCATGGCTAAAAATAACAGTGTAGACATAGCAGCATCGGCTAGCAATGCAATTATGTATCTAGGGTCCCTGGCATGCTTGCGCTGAAGCCTGTGCCACTGTGTCCACATGGTTATTTTTTAGGGGTTCTAGGGTGCATAAAGCTAGCTCAGATATGTCTACCTGTGCTGCAATCATACCTCTGGTTGCAATGTAGATATACTCTGAGATAGAACTTCTGATCCAAAGATCTCAAACGCTTTCCCAAGGTAGGTGCCATTATTCTCATGTTACAGATGAGGACATATAAGCACAGGTGAACAGGCAGAGTCTGGCCAGCCTCCTGTCTCCTAAACCCCTGCTATCATGCTTTAAAGCCATTATTGAAGAGTTAATAAACATTTGTTTGGTGTTCAAATTATTCTGGTCATTTAAGGTTCACTGTGGCATGCTGCAAAAAAAAAAAAATGAAGTTGAAGGGAGGGAGTATCTGTTGAGGGATAATTTAAGTTAGAAAGTGCTAATTGCATCACTGCACAGCTCCACAGTTTCAGCATCCTGTGCACTTTCTCTCTTTGAAGTTGATAGAATTTTGTGAAGAAGCATAATTTATACCTTTACAAATTACATGAATTTAATGTTCTTGTTAAATATGCAGAGAGTGGATAATCTCAAATCTTCTGTGGGGTTTGCCACAAAGATTTATTAAAAAGTCTGCAGAAAACTTTATGGGAACTGAAATGAGATATGGTCTGTTTTTTTGGTAAAAGATTTTCCTGGTGCTTTTGGGAATTTTTCCCCCCATTGAAATATTATAGAATTTCTGTTCAGGGATAGAGATTACATCAGTAGAAACCAGTTCCATAGAGCTATAGCTTTCCCATCACTTGGAATAATTAAAACTATGCATAGAGATGAGCAGAAACAGTTCACAAGCGCCTAGAAGAAAGGCCACTTGGGAAATGAGCATTTCAACCAAATAAAGGTGTGATTTTTATATTATAAAAACCGCCTTGTTAATTTTTTAAAATTTATTCTTTAAATTAAATGTGTTGCCCAAGCTGAGCTTCAAATGGTCTCAGTTATAGTACCCCATAAAGTCTTTGGGGACTTATATAAACATATCCTTGTACTTATGGATAAGTAGGGAGCCTTGGTGTCAAGTGTAAAATTGAAAAGGGATTGGCTTGTCCAGGTCTTTCATTACATTGGATGAGCCTGGGAAGATTAAATAGAAAAAGACCATAATCTATGTCAGCCCCTCAGGGCTCAACTGAAGAATTGTTTAAAAGCAGGGAAATGATTCTCCTTGAAAATTGATAGGGATATAGTGACGCCTCTGGATTGACTCTACTAGTACCTTCAGACAGCATTTCAATACACTTTATTGTAGATACTATTACTCACATAGTACTTTACAAATACAACTAGCTATGCCTCATCACATCTATGTAAGAGATGGTAGATTGTTAATCACCCCAATTTTACCGATGGGGAAACTTCAGCAGACAGGCTGAGACCACAGAGAGGAGACAGTGTCTATGGGAGGATTAACACTCAGGAGTTTCTGGCCCTTAGTTCTGTACTTAGACCACTCTTTATCTATCTACTTGCTCCTTTCTTGTCTATTCCATCTCATCTAATATGTCTCGGTATTTATGTGGTCCCCATCACTGCAATAGCTGACCACTAAACCATTCCTTTCTCTGATTAATAGACAAGATCGATTTCTGAGGCTCAGAAACAAAAAGGGGTTCATCTCAGCCTTACATTTCTCTCTTATGTGGGAAAAAAATACTAGTATTTCCCCATGAAAGAATGGAGCAGCTTCTGAAGGGAAAAAAACATTCATTGATAGTGTTCCAATAAATGGAAAGCCAGTGTAGTGTACGATGAATTTCAGAGCCTACCAAGCCTCCATATAAATTGGACAAAATGAATAATGAGATTCTCTTAGTGAGCTGGAGGAAATGTGGAGGCGTAAGACTATGCATATTTGGGAGAGCTGGCCTTAAATGAAACGACACTAGAATTAATCAGGGAAAATATCTAAAATAAAGCGAAGAGGAGTCTCTCTCCAGATAGGGCCTTGTGCTTCCTGAATCTGTGTAGCCAGCCCTCTTGGGGGCACAAGAGAATTGATTTCCTTGGAGGATTTCTCTTGCTTGCAGTAAGAATTATCCTAGCTGCTCAGAGATCAAAATACACATGAAAATGGTCAAGGTAAAGGGCATTCTGGTGATGGAAAAGTTCCTAGCCATGAACAGTAATTACACTAATTATTCTATTAAATATAATCATTCATAGACTGCACCTGGCCTCCATCTTTTTACTTTGTGGGGGTGGGTTATCCTGAAATTATAGTGGAATTCATGTACTCTTGTTTCTCAGATTAAAATGTAATAGACAAAGGGTCTGTTGACTTTTACCTTATACCCTGTAGGCTCAGCCACTTCTTCTATTTTATCTGTGTAGTGAAAGTAGGACCGATTTGCTCTTGCTGGTGCAGAGAGGTATAATCTACATCTCCCTGAACAGTCTGGACCCAAGGGTTCGGCCCAAGGAAAGGCAATTGATGTTGGCACTACCACCATCCCTAAGGATTCCAAGTTGGATGAAGAACAGGTTTAAAATCTGCCATGGGGACAGGAGGATCTTTCCTGAGAAGAACAATCAGGCATACACTCAATTAGGGAGGCCCTGGCCATGCTATCACCTGTCAGCCAGCGCCTCCTATTGCTCAGGCTATGATGGCCTCTAATGGGCATGCCCTGCTGCAATGTTACCACATTGACCAGCTGTCCACCTTGAGAACCCAGTACCAGTTTATGCAGGAAGAAGGTTGTGTAATCTTAGGCTGAACTCATTTCAGAGTTCTTTGCCATTACACAGACACTACTATTGGGGAGGAATAGCTCAGTGGTTTGAGCATTGGCCTGCTAAACCTAGGGTTGTAAGTTCAGCCCTTGAGGGGGGCCACCTAGAGATCTGGGGCAAAAATCAGTAGTTGGTCCTGCTAGTGAAGGCAGGGGGCTGGACTTGATGACCTTTCAGGGTCCCTTCCAGCTCTATGAGATAATAATAAATGGAGATATACCTATGTCATTTGTTTTGATTGGGACTGCACAAAATATCATCCAAAAACATGAAAAAGTTGTTAGGCATTGAAATGGCAAAGTTAAATAGGACATAATGAGTGCGACGTCGGGGCTTGATTCTGATCCCATTGAAATCGAGGGCAAAAAAACTCCAGTGGGAGCAGAATCTAGCCATTGGGCCCCCTAAGGGTCATTAATCCACACAAAAGAGTTTGTAAGTTCTATAAATGTGGTTAACATATTATTTACCCACTCCTAGAGATCACAATCGTGGTCTATGAAACCTAACACCTGCACTGGTCACCATTTATCTCCTTCTGTCCCTGCATTTGGTGGGAAGCAAGAAAAGAGCCTTCCCCCTACCTTCTTGTAGATCCTACACAAGTGCCAAGCAGAGTTGTGGCAGGGAAGAAGGGGCACAGAAAGGGGGAAGTGGCAGGTTTGTGGCCCCCTTCCACTCCTCCTTCTCCTCACTGCACTGTCCCACAATGCTAGCAGGAGCCATTTCAAGGGATGGTATCATGTGTTCACTCTTTCTGTGCACAAGAAAAAGATGCAATCCCTCCCTGATGTATCGTAGGGCAGAGCAGATCTGCATTACCTTTAGTTGGCTGCCACTGTCAACATGTGTCACGTTATTCATTTAAACTGGGACCATATAGAACATGGTTGCAACCAAAGTCCTGTAGTGGCACCAAATTGTGTATAAAGGGGGTCAAATAAGGTGTCTAAGACAAAGTTATGGTTTGCTGGTTATGATTATGATGTCTATATGTGTGTATCAATTCTGTAGTTGAAGTTTTGAATATTGGCCCTATACTGTCTGTATTTCAAACTTATGCTATGCTTCTGGGAAACATCCCAGACAAGTTGGTGTTAGCTCTGCCTAGCCTGCTTGATGGCCCATTAAGGACCATCAGCTATACAATTAACCCATTGAGAGAAGGCAAATACACCTTGTAACTCAGCAAAGTATGCAGGAACTTGCCCATGTGACTCCAGACTCCATTTTGCTGTAATTTTTCACAGTAAGGACAAAGAGGTGTTCTTACACCTGGAAAAGACTATAAAAGGCTGATGCCTCATCTCCATCTTGTCTTCAATCCTGCTTCTTACCTCTGGAGAGACTTTGCTACAAGCTAAAGCTCGGAACAAAGGACTGAATGACCCATCCCAGTGGGGGATGTACTCCAGAGACTTGATTTAAACCTGCTGTTTATTTCATCACTGCTACAAGCCTGAACCAAGAACTTTGCCATTACTGTATGTAATGGATTCCATTTAACCAATTCTAACTCATCTATATTTTTTCCTTTTATGAATAAACCTTTAGATTCTAAAGGATTGGCAACAGCGTGATTTGTGGGTAAGATCTGATTTGTATATTGACCTGGGTCTGATGCTTGATCCTCTGGGACCAAGAGAACCTTTGTTCTTTTACTGGGGTATTGGTTTTCATAACCATTTGTCCCCATGATGAGTGGCACTGGTGGGGATACTGGGAAACTGGAGTGTCTAAGGGAATTGCTTGTGTGACTGGTCTCACCCCACTGGCTAACCACAAAAGTCCTCTTTGTCTGGCTGGTTTGGTTTGCCTTAGAGGTGGAAAAAACCCCAGCCTTGGGCTGGAACTGCCCTGTTTTAAGCAATTTGTCCTGAATTGGCACTCTCAGTTGGGTCCCGCCAGAACCAGCATCGTTACAACATGCTACAGTTGAGTTCTTAATAGCTCTGTGCCTCATTTTCCCAATTTGTTAAAAGGGGGATAATACTTCCCTGTCTTCACAGGAATGCGGTGAGACTTATTTTAAACATGCCATAGATGCTCAGGTGGAAGACACTATAGGAATGCATAGTATTTATTACTACTATTTTTAATTCAGTATGTTGTTGATTTAGCAGTTGGTCTTTCATCTCCATTGGCGAGGGAGGAGTCTCAGAAATTCATGCTCCAAGTTTGACGTGTATGGTGAAAACGTTGTGAAGTTGAAGTGTTTCAACCGGCTCAAGTTTAGATTCTTCTCTTAACAATTTGAAGATTTGGGGCTGCAAAACAGGGAGATCTCAGGGAAGCAAACTATTTTACAAGATTTCCAGTATTCTGATTCTAACTGGCTGGAGATCACTTGAGAACTGGCTCTCATGTTATTTTGGCACTTTTCAATCCTAGCAGTAACCAGGAAGTACAGAGGAATGCAATATTACAACTATGGGGACATAAATTGGCAAGGAATAAAGAATGCAGGCCATACTTACAGGATCAGGGAGTCTGTACTGAGCAGCAGTGATTCTGAGGTCATGGTGAATAATCAGCTGAACACAAGATCGCAGTCTGATGCTGTGGCCTATGGAGCTAATGCGATCCTGGGATGCATGAACTGGGGAATCTCAAGTAGGAGTAGAGATTTTATTTTACCTCTATATGTGGCACTGGTGTGACTGCTGCTGGAATACTGTGTCCAGTTCTGATATCCTCAATGCAAGAAGGATGTTGATAAATTAGAGTTCAGAGAAGAGCCATGAGACTGATTAAAGGATTTGAAAACATGCCTTATATTGAAAGGCTCAAAGAGCTCAGTCTATTTAGTTTAACACGGAGAAGGTTAAGGAGCGACTTGATTACAGTCTAAGTATCTACATGGGGAACAAATATTTAGTAATGGGCTCTTCAATCTAGCAGAGGAAGGTATAACACGAGACAATGGCTAGAAGCTGACGCTACACAAATTCAGTCTGGAAAGGAGTACATTTTTAACAGGGAGGGTCATTAACTATTGGAGCAATTTCCCACCGGTCATGGCAGATTCTTCATCATGGACAATTTTTAAATGAAGACTGGATGTTTTTCTAAGATCTGCTCTAGGAATTATTTTTTTTTGGGGGGGGGGGGGGGGAGGGGAAGAGGTCTATGGCCTGTGCTATGCAGGAGGTCAGACAAGATAATCACAATGGTTCCTTCTAGCCTTGGAATCTCTGAAACGCTAAACTTTTTCAAATCATTATGATTTGCATCAAGTTTTACTCAAGACTGACTGGCAGGAGCGGTTGGAGTCTTATTTTACTGAACCACTGCAGTCCCTCCATATTCTCCATCCTCACATACTGCAAACAAGGGGCCCAATTCTCCATTGCCTTGCAATTTGTATAGAAACCTACACCAATGCAGAGTAAAATACTGTGTGTACAATGGTACCAAATCAGAATGACTGTGTTTTGTACCCACTTTGCACTAGTGTAAATGAGTACAGAAGACTCAGGGCAATGGTGAATCAGGCCCCAGGAGGCAAAATGCCATGGAGAAAACTGACAGATTCACAAACTTTTGTTATTTGCAAACTATCGCTCCTTTTGTAAAATCTTAGAAGTCTAAGCAACTTAAATTGAAAGCCGACAAGTGTGCCCTCATTCACACTCCTGCAACTTCCACTGAGTTCAATGCAAGTAAAATTAATTTTGCACCCATGTAAGGGCACAATTGAGCCCAGTCTTAGCTACCCGTCTGCCTGTATTGCAATTGTGATTCCTCAGTAGAGATCAAAACTAAAGAGAAATGCAATTTCTTATGAACAGCACCAATGGTATTAGCAGCCTACGAAGGAAAAAGGAATTAGATTATTAGAGACAAAGGGATGACGTGTCAGTTTCCATTTTGAAATAAGCTATCAAGAGATGCCACTTGAGGACAGAGAGTTTGTTTTAGTTCCATCAGGTTTACTCTGTATAATGCTGCTAAACAATAATTACAATAGAGTCTAAATGATCCTAGGAGAACCCGTGTAAGTAGCAAAAGAACAAGTGGCACGAGCAGATGCCCAATAGGGCCTTTTTAATTTATTTGGGTGGATAGATATAAATAAAATTATTCTTTATCCATTATCATGATCATCATGTTGTTACATAGCTTAGACAGCTGAAAATGAGATACTATATGAAAGCAGGATTATGCCTTCCTGGCTTTAATTTACCAACAGCTTTTTCTTCCTTCACCTTATTGTTTTAATGAATAAAAAGTATGTTATCTATTGCCTTTGCTGTATGTGGCATTGCTACCATACTGTATGTAATTAGAGCAGCAATACTTGTGGGTTGTAGCAGAGTGCAAGCCTCTGTCATTGTTTCCACTATAAACACCCATTCAGGGGTTTATAACTTAGCCATGGATTGAAACTTGGTGTGCAAAGGAGACAGTTCCAAATTCGAAAAACAAAAAGCCAACCTTTATTTAATTCTTTGGCAAGTGTGAATACAATACAGGTGATCCCCAATTATCTCAATGACTCAAAGAACAGGCAATTTGGGACATAGGGGGTATGTCTACACTGCCCGTGGCATTGAGCCTCCCAGCCCAGGTCAACAGACTTCGGGTTATGAGGCTTGCAGTAAGTGCTCTAGAAATAGGTGTGTAGATAGTGTTTTGAAGTCGTGGCTTAGACTGGAGCTCGAACTCTGAAGCGTCACCCCTCCTGCCTCAGATTCAGAGCCTGAGCTCCAGTCCACAACACAACTTCAAAGCACGTCTACACAGCTATGTTTAGAGCACTAGCATAAGCCGCAGAACCTGGAGTCAGCTGAGCCAGGCTTGAAGGTTTGCTGCCGTGGGCTGCGTAGACTCTAGTTGTTCCAGCCAGTCCACAGGACTGAAGTGCTTTCTTCCTGCAGAGGCTTCAGTCCTATGAGATGTAGGAGCAAAGTGTCAGTCTGTGCAACCCTTCAGAAGGACTGGCATGTTACTTAGCAGGAGCTGGGTTCCTCAGGGTTCACTCCTATGCAGTGAAGACAGCAGGTTATTTTGTATCTCTGCAATCATCTCAATCATATAGGTGGTTCAAATCAGCTCTGTGGAAAACTTTCAAGTGGAAATTTAGGTTTTTCACTAAATTAGTTTTCTTCATCAAATAATAATAAAACAAAACAACAACAACCACCAATTTTCCATGGAAAAAATTAAATTTGCAGTCAAAAAACTTGGCTTTCAGTTTGTAAAAAAGGCAAATGTGTCCATTAGGGAGTGGGGGGAAACTTTCCAACCAGCGCTACCTCCCTCCCAAATATCTTGTGCTTTCCTTGTTCACAATGTAGATTTAGGACCCAACCCTGAAGCCAATGGGGGGTTTGCCTGAATAAGGACTTTAAAATTGGGCTTTATGAATTTAAAAGGTGGGGAAATAAAATGGCAAAACTATTTTATGGCTGAAGTACAGCTCATTGCATGCCCACATTTTGTTTTCCACTGAAAAGTTACTCAAGATTTTTATCATGCGATTAAAGGTCACGATTCAACAAGCATGTGCCAAACTTTAAACACATGAGGAGTCCCACTGACTTCAGAAGATCAATTACCCTAATATGGTAGCTTGGGATTCCCTTTGTGGTACATGTGCATTAGTGATTCAATTCAATGGAACAGCTTAAAGTTAGGCACATGCTTGAGCACCTTGCTGGCTCAGGTCTCTAGTGAACGCGTACAGCAGGGGGATCAACGTAAGCTTCATGTTGTGGTTATTAACCAAAATTTTCTTGAACAGGCAGGAAATTATGCTGCATATTGGAACTTGAAAGCCAAAAACAGCAATAAGTGAAAGTTTGCCTGAAAAACGAAAGTGAAAAAATAACTTTTAAAACCATAACAAGGAAGAGATAGAGGAGAGATGGGAGCATGGAGGAAATATAACAGCAGAGGGTGACATCACCCAACATAGGACAGTGCTTTCTTTCATGGAACCAGAAGGTATGACTCAGAAATGGAAACAAAATATCCAGGAGTGGGACAATATAAAAATTAAGGACAAATGACATCAGCAGAACCAGATTTTGCCCTGGGGGCATTAAAAATTATACCATAACTCTTATGCCAGCTAAAATTGCTAAAGAGAAAGCTCGTTGGCCACACAGGTTATACAAATTAAAATGGTAACACCACGGCAGGAGGAGTTGTAGGTATAATAAAGGTAACATCTGCTCATTTGGGGGCAAAAGTGAGAAGATATGTGGGCTGGAAGGAAGTCACTATGATCTAGTCTTTAGAGGTCAAACGGAACGTAGAGGGGTTTGAGACTTAACAATATACATGAAAGCTAATGTTTAGTATGTTGGGGGTGGGGTGTCTGTTTTTTGGTGGAGGTATTATGTTTTGGGAGGGTAGGACAGACAGTGTTTTTCATTACTGCCAACTCCAATCATTCCAAAACTATTAGTCACATCTAATTAAAACCAAAGAAAGAGCTTTTGAAATACATAGTACATTTTGGCAGGGGAAGAGGAAGAGAAAGGGGAAGAGGGAGGTTGGTTTTTTGCTTTTGTTTCTTTTCTGTTTTTTGAGCCTTTAGGATGCAGTTGGGTCACATTTACCAATATGAAAGAGAGAATGTTGTTTTGGGTATTATTGATGGGACAGGGGATTTTGTTATCTGAGGCATGTCCACTGGTATGTTTTTTAATCACTTCCTATAAAGTTACATTTAATTGAAAAAAAGATAAAAGTTTATAGGACAACATGGTGCTTAGAGCTTCCTTGCTTTTGATTCTCTTATATTTTACTACAAGAAAAAACTACATTAACAATATTCCCCGACTGTTGATAAAAGAGTATAACACTCAGCATGAGATTTTCCTCTTTTTCCCTTGTGTCTTTTCTGCTAAAGTACTTCAAGTGTCTCAGCAAATGCACTCAGTGTCATTTTTGAAAGATGGAACAAAACTGACGTACTATAAACATTACTCGTGTGTATATTTCCACTGAGCTTTTCATCATAAGAGATTTCTGTCTAGCATTCGTGAAATCCTTCTCTCTTGCTCTCCCTCTTTTTGTTTTGTTTCTGTTGTGGCAAAACCAAGTGGATTAAACAAAGAAAAGAGAAAGCTACCACTGTGGTTCCCAAACATCAACAATATTTAATACTATTTTAAAAAACACCACCACAACTGAATTCTTCTCTTACATCTACTATGGGAAGCATGTTACCAATCCACTGTTTAGGCTAGATCCTGACCGTACTAGCACCTCAGGACAGAGGCATAGGTGGATTTCTGACTCAGTCGCCCCCATTAATCTGAGGAGGAAATAGAGGATTGGTGAATTTATGATTCAGCCTTTGGTGCACTTGAGAAAGAGAGTCCTAGGTGCCTTTCCTATTTGGCTCGTGGCACAAATTAGAACAGGCTTCTGTAATAATGTGTGTAGGGCTCTATACCATTATAACCTGAGATGCACAATTCTGCTGGCACTTTATACAGAACAAAAACTATTAGAGCATGTTGCTGAATCTCTGCTGATAAACGAGTATTAAACCTGCACCCATGTGTGTGACAAAACTTATTTGGCAGATCTCAGAGGTTTGGATAAAGCATCTGAATTCTTAGGTGATTATCTGAAGCACACCTTCACACTGTGCATAGTGCACTGGACAAGTAACCAAAAACATAACCAGAAAAGTATTAGATCAAAGACCTTAAAAATTACCCAATCATCTTTACCTTTAGAACATAACATATAAATAACCTTCTCACTCTTAAAAGCCAGACCATGCAAGCTAGAGATAAAGCAACTGGTGGAGCAGTATGTGTAAACTTAAGCCTGTGTGGCCATCCCTCCTCATCTGTCTCTGAGGGACGCCACACCTCCTCACTGTCAAGCCCTTAGGACTGCAATCCATTAGTGGGGAATTAGCAGTCCTCTAGACCTTGATCCGGCTGGGCAATAGCAAGTCTAAGACCCCAGCCCTCAGGCAGGACCGGGTACCAACAGTTAGAGGCTCTGGCCTGCAGTCAGGACAGAGTAACACAGTCTGTAAACCCAGGCCCTTAGCCAGGGTGGAGCAGCAAACAGTTGGGGGCTCTGGCCTGTGACCAGGACAGAATAACACAGTCTCAGGGCTCAGGCAGGGCACGCACCAGACACGGGCTTCCTGGCCTAATACAGGGAGCCTGCCACCCCAGAGGTGGGGTGTCAGGGGGTAGTGGGACCCAGGCCCACCCTACTCCACTGAGTCCCCACCTTGGGCCCTAGCAGTGGCAGAGTGGTCTGCCACTGGGACAGTGGGGATCTGCCCGCAACACACCAACCTAAAATCAGGCCAAGATCCAACCAGACCGTCATCTAGTTCCCCTAGGCTACTTCCTACCTCCCCAGGGTTTGGTACCTCTGAGCTGTAGGAGTCTGCCATTTCCCTGGGATCAGTGGTCAGCTGTAGCCTCAGCCACTCATCAGCACCTCAGCTGGCCAGCAACCATGGGAACTCTGGCCAGTCCTCAGGTGGTAGCCCCAGCAGCTCCTCAGTGTCTTGGTTGTGTAGCAGCCCTGGAAGCTCAGTTCTCAGGCAGCAACCCCAAGAGGAGCTCCTCCATGTCCCGCTCCAGCAGCGGAGGAAAAGCATCTGTCTCCCTCAACAACTCCCACCCAACTAAGCTGCAGGGCCTGCCTTTTGTACTTCCACTTCCTGTTCCTCCCCTCAGCTTCCAGTGAGGCGGGAGTAGCTTTTCTGGCTCCCCAGTCCAAGGGGTGCGCTGTCTCTGAGGGAGGCCACGCCTCCTTGCTACAATAAAGCTCACACCAATGCTGCCCATACTGTTTTCATTCTATAGAGAAAGAAGATGTCTATTTCTAGGTCTTTCAGTGTAGTTGTTTTCACCAGCACTAACAGATTCCAATGGAGCCAATTTACACCAGCTGAGAGTCATGGCTTTAAATTAACTTTAAAAAGTCAGGAGTTTTTCTTTTTATCGTTGCCCAAACTATTTTTCCCTTGGAATTTAATTCTGTTCACTTTGACTCATAATCCTAAGCTAATAGGCTTTAGAAACAATGATCTAACTGTTCCCAAGGCCTCATTAAATACAGCTCTGGCTGGGACAGCATCCATATAAAGGAAGTGAGAAATGCATCTTGCCCAGATTTGAACACAATTGTTCAATCCACATAGGGGAGCTGTCTAAAGACTATTTTTTTCAGATAACAAATAGTTGTATCAGAAAATGTGTAAAGTCTTTTCAGAAATGAGATGTATCCCTTTATCTTTAACTCTAAAGTATTCTGACAATCATAAAAGGAATGCTTGAAAATAAAATCACAGGCTGCTGAAAGACAGAATGCATTGTTTTACAGCAGGGCTCATGCATCCATTGTAGGAGAACATTAAGGAAATGGTAGATAAGCAATGGAATACTGATATGTAGATGTTATATAATTATACTTTATAGAACCATTTGATAGAATTGCACATTGGGGTTTATTGTTAGCAACTTTGCACCCGTGGAATAGGATGACAGACTTGTTAAATTGGAAATTATGCCACTCTAATAAAAAAAATGTATTTGTGATGCAGATTTCCTTGGTTTTGTGAAGAGCCTCTCAGTGAAGGATGATTCTATGTCAAGTGTCTCCGCTATATTTCCAACTGAGGAACAAGAGTTACTGGTGGCTATAAACATTTTAAAGATGGAAGAGGCTGTTACTGCTATCAGCTATCTGTATGCAGTAGAGGAAGATTTTTGTCAAGAGCAAATTTAAGATTCTGACTCCAAAGTAAGAATGTGGAAATTTTTGCAGAAGTGAATCTTAAAATACAGGCCTTTTCTCTCCTTGATGCAAAAATGTAACGTACATTTATGTCAAGCACACTTCGTTCACGTTAAGCACTCCCATTAATGTTAATGTTAAATCACAGCATTCAACACTCTTTGTGCTGTGATTCTGCCAGATCCTGCAACTATGTGGAAGGGTCTTTATTTGAACGGATGGCCAGCAAGGACCACCAAACCATTGCAGGAAATGGGGTTAGCATGCAATAGATAGCACTTTTCTACTCCAGTCAGCACTGAACTTCTGACCTGTCATAGTGTTATGGGCCTCTACCTTGCTGAAAGTCCCTGAAAGTATGGAACTCCAGTCTTGACCACTTGTTCTTAAAATTCTATTATGACAACATAAAATGTCAACATTGTTAGCTATTCTGCTGTTGCTGCTTAGCAGAACTCCAGCTACTGTATGAATGTGGGCAGACCTTAGTATTATGCATGGAGTTAGGGTAGAGTACCACCATTTTTCCATTATGAACTCTGCAGAGGAGGATTCCTATCTGTCTAAAGGTTAGACAATGAGGTGAGGTGTGTGTTTGAATTTCAAACTATTCAAGAGAAAAACAGGTTTTGGTTACCAGGTTGCTTTTGGGCTACTACAGAAAATTAACATCCAAACACTAGTTTGGTACTGAGCTATCTGTCTTAGGGTTTTGTACTGCTACATATAATCACTGCAGTATCTGAACGCCTTCCACATAAAAAGTTGGCAACAGTGGACTTGACATAGAGTCTGGCTCTTCTTTGTTTCTAAGCTCTACAAAGCTTTGCTTGGGGTAGGTTTGAGGAATTTAAAAAACAAAACAACAAAAAAACACCCCTCCAAGTTTGCAATTAACATGGAAATACCACAAATCATTTAGGTTCTGTGCAATCAAAAACAGAAGGGCTAAGTAAGTTATACTAAGTACCTGGGCTAATATGTGGCAAATACATTTTTATTAGAGATAAATGTGCACCTTTACAGAATAGATACATGTATGCTAATAAATCTAACTGCACAGATCCACAAGATAGAATATAAATTACACTAAATGGAAGAATGATCCAGCATAATGACTTTAAAAGTAGAGAGATAAAAAGGCCCTCCAGCATCTCAAGCAAGTATGTGATCTGTAAGTTTCATTCTGCCCACCTGCAATTCCCTCTGCAGTTTCAAATGTCTATGATATTTATCTTCATTTTCCTGTCCTAAATGCTTTGAGATAGAAAAATAAGCACAGAACACACTTCATTTTTTTAAAGTGAGTGAGCAACTCCTAGGGGTTCAGGGAACATACTCCCTGCCAGAAAATGCTTAATTATTAAGCTATAATGCAATTTCCTGCAATTTAGAAAACACATTTTAAAATGTTAATACTGAAAAAAACCTCTGTAGCATATACAGTGTGTTTACTAATGCACCCAGTATGAGACCTGAACAATCAGTGCAGGTGGCAGTGTAAAGAGCTGTTACACTCATTGTCAGCTATAGCTGCATTTCAGTGAGAGATTGAATATTTTTGAATGGACAGACAGAGCCAGACACACATGCTAGGTTGTGTGGTGCTTTGGAAACTTTTCGAACAAAAGGTATTGTATTACAGGTGGAGCTGGTAACACCACCTATGGTTATTGTTGCCTGACATTTCCAATTATATACCACTGTTCAGTTTCTTATATATTTGTCAAATTTTAACCATTTGGGCCGAAATTTTCCATACTGGATGTCTGCTTCAGTCTCTAGAAAGACAAAACCAACTGTAATAATAATAATATCATCTACTCTGCTGTAATGCTTTCTATGCACAGATCTGAAAGTGCTTTAAAAAGAAAGTTGGTATCATTATCCCCACAGTGCAGATAAATTTTGCATATGAACGTACTTCAGGATATAAATCACTAACTGCTGAGGGATAAGGAAGAAAATTCCCTTATGAACAGGTTATTGCATGATTGTTCATTTCTTGCTGCACCTTCCCCCAAAACCATCTGATATACACTGGCAATGTCTATTGTGGCAATTCCTATGTTTATGATTGCGGTGAAACCACCCACCAGCACAGAAGGGGTTAAGGCCTGGAGGAGAAAGAAAAGGAGAGAGCCTGGCTCAGGTTGTGGCTGACTGGTGAAGAGGCAGGCACTACCTCAGGGATCGGCAACCTTTGGCCCACAGCCCACCACGGTAAGCACCCTGGCAGGCCAGGCCGGTTTGTTTACCTGCGGTGTCCGCAGGTTCAGCCGATTGCAGCTCCCACTAGCCATGTTTCGCCGCTCCAGGCCAATGGGGGCGGCGGGAACTGGCGGCCAGCAAATCCCTCGGCCTGCGCCGCTTCCCGCAGCCCCCATTTGCCTGGGATGACGAACCACGACCAGTAGGAGTCGCGATCAGCCGAACCTGTGGACGCGGCAGGTAAACAAACTGGCCTGGCCTGCCAGGGTGCTTTGGCCACGTGCCAAAGGTTGCCAATCCCTGCACTAGCTGCCTCCCTACCTCAGGGAAGGATCACTAGTCTGCCAGCTGAGGCAGCCACCAGGAACCAAACTCCATCTTCCTGGCCAAAGGAGATGGAGAAAGAGGCCTAGAAGCACCCATCCTGAAAGAAACCTGGGAGACTGGAGCACAGATTTTGTGGGGGTTCTGACCCCACCAAAATCTCGGTTGTCCTGCCTGAAGGAAACTGGGACCACAGCAGGATGCCTCCCAGAGTCCACAAGGGGGCAATACTGGAGACAAACCACCACTTGGACTACAGGGGCCATGCTCCAAACTGAAGAGGAAACAGTAGGAAGTAGTCCAGGGCAGTGGACGTAGACTCCCCGCTAGGAGGTCCCCTACACAGGGGTGACTTACACAGGGCTCTGGGCTGGGATCTGGTGGAGTGGGAGGGGCTGGGTCTCCCTACCTCCCTGCCTTAAAGACTGAAGCACCACGACCACAGAAGTGGGGGCAGGAAGCAAAGTACTCCAACCACTAGACTGACTGGCCTGCAACATCTCCTCTCATTACAATGATGTTATTGTCTAGCTGTCTGGAGTGGCTCATGACCACGAGTGTCAGCCTCAGAGCAGAGACTGTCAGGTAACAGGGAATGAACCCCAAACTGGTTGGGCATCCTATACTTAGATTTTGCCAACCAAGTATCAAGTGTAAACTCCTCAAGTACTATGACAGCCTTATTGTGGAGTCACAGACAGTCCCTTGGGCATTCCAGTCTATCTTGCCACCCAGGTAATCCTGGCTTTGTGATGGATGGTCCCTTACACCAAAAAAATCACAACAATATTCAGGTTACTCCCAGTCCCAAAGGACCAGTCACTTACCCCAGATCAAATCTACCTCAGATCTCAAACCAAAGACAACACTTGTAGCCAATCCCATAATAAAATTAACTAAAGGTTTATTAACTAGGAAAAATAAAAGGGTTATTTACAAGGTTAGCATAGGTCAACACACATAAATGAGTTACAATTTTAAATTCAAAAGGTAATAGAAGCGTCTATAATAAGCAAGTTCTATATGTCCTTTTAGGAGCAGCTGGGGATCTTTGCCCCTCAGTTCCAAACAGAAAGATAAAATTTCTTCTTGTCAGATATTTTCATTCTCTTCCCCCAGAGTTCAAAACTGATGGGATGAGCGTTTGTGCAAGTCTCCTTTTCATGGGGGTCATAGGAGCAATCAACAGTCTTTTGTCCACTGATGTTCCACAATGTCTTGTCTGATGTCTGTAGGCCTTCTTTTGTTGGGCAGGAGATGACAACTCCTGTGGTAAACTAGCATTTCACACTTGGTAATGCTACTCTCCTGACTGTGTGGGTTTCCAGTTTCATAGCAAGCGCATTTATATAGTTACAGAACAAATACTTAAAATATTACCTTTTAACACAGGATACAGATATAAGTGATATTAATACATGCAGAAATTTACAAGCATTTCATAAAGACCAAACACTAAACACCTTCTTATAAATGTAGCATCTATTTTAACAATGCCATCACACAGATGAGTCAGACTGGTTTCCAGCTATGCATTTGCCAGTGTTCAGTGAGGCCCAGGGGCCTTGGCATGAGCTGGGACCCAGTCTGCCAGAGTCACAGTTGTTATTATTACTGTCAAAATGTTTTAACCTCAATCTCAGCCTCACTCTCTGCTCCTTTGTGAAAACAGGAACTAAGAGAGAAGCCTAGAAACTCTTTTTGTGATGTGTAGGGGATGTGCAAAAACCCTAGGGGGGCACTCCACTTTCAGATCCCCCAACATGTCTGAGTAGCACCTTTACAGACTTAAGTGAGGCCTTAGATACTAGGGCCTTGCCCAGACTTGGATAAAAGGCTAAGATACTGGACTGGAATTACAAGGTCTGAGCTCAATTCCCAGCTCTAGAACTGACTTTTTGAGTGTCAGGACATGTCAATGAATCTGTTTGTGCTCAATATTATGCTTTTATGTTGTACCGCTTTCTCACACCCCTCATCTGTCTTCTCTATTCAGACAGAGCTCTTTGGGGAAGGGAATGTTTCTTACTGTGTGTTTGTACAGTGCCAAGCACAACAGGTCTCCAATCTTGGTTAAGACTTCTAGACTATACAGTATATAAATACATTGATAACAGAAAAAAATGTAGTGGTATTGTAAATAGTATTGTGTGCTACTTGATGATCAAAGCTGATTTTTTAAAGGCAATTATTGTGCAATGCTGATCGGTCGGCAAGATTTCATCCTTAAAGGAAGACTGTGCCGAGAGCACACTCCCCTCCAAGATGATGGGGAGCTAATTCAACAGGAAAGTTAGCTTTCCTTTAATACTTCAGCCCAGACATAGCTAGCAAGAATAGGGCAAAATTGTCAGTTTATCCTATTTTGACAGTTATCAAATGTGGCAGTTACAGCTACATTGAAATCTTTCTATAAGACTTTTTTTCTCCTTTTAATTTAATGAGATGAAAGATGTGATTAATTCCTCCGTGGCATTTCCATCATCTATCAGTGGTGCTTTTCTTATCAAAGTGACTGCACTCCCAGTGCCCTGGGACATCATGAAGAATTATTTACTGAAATAAACAGTATGTTAAAAGATACAAATATGCTACAATAACCCTGTAATGAGCATTGATTAGGCATTCAAAGAGAGATGGCACTAGTAGAACAAGAAAATGCCAGCAGAGTACACTGTCAAAAACATTGTGACCCAGTCGTAATTGAGTTCTTGCCATCCCACCCCTCCACCCAAACAAACAAAAATCATTTTTGTTAGTAGAAAGTAACATTTTACCTCGAGGATCTCTTGTGCACCATTGACAGTCACTGGTAGGATGAAGACAACTGCTTGAAGGGAGAACTACAAATCAATATTTTTTGAGTGACATGTTCCATGGACAAAAATTATAAAAGGTGAAGAAAATTTGGAGAGCAGATACCGGTATCATACTCTCAGGAAGCTGACTGCATTTATCTCCTCAGCCCTTTTCTATTTCATGTAACCATCAGTAGTAACTATGATAGATATGTTGGTGACATGAAGGAAATAATAAAGTGAAACATTAGACCCCGGGGAATCATCTCTCTTGCGTGCATGCTGCTTTTTTGTTTGGTTGGTTTTTTTTGTTTGGGGGGGGGAGGGGGGTTGGTTATTACTATAATAAGAAATATTATATAAAAAAATCTAATTCAGCTTTGGCTGGTCTTTGTCATTTGCCTTGCAGGACTTATTATGCCCTTAGAGTATGAGGTACCCTAGGCAGCCAACAAAGTTATTTTTTTCTGGGAAAACTCTTTAATTACCTAAAGATTTTGTATTATTTCCCACTGGGCTATTTATTTTACCTACCCTCACCCCTTCCCTTTTAATTTATTAATGGAATACAACTGATTTTTAGATAGTGTTGCAGAGTCAGTTCGTTACAGGGAATATTGATTAAATGTGGTTTTTGGTGGGGATGGTGCCAGCACAAAGCAGGAGGTTAGATGCTTAGTGCTGCACAGGTTGACTGTGCATCCTATTAGGTGGGATGCAGAGTCAACCAGTGGAACTCGCTGACAGGAGATGTTGTGAAGGCCAAACGAATAATTGGGTTAAAAAAAGAATTAAATACATTCCTGGAGGATAGGTCCATCAATAAGCCAAGATGGTCAGGAACCCAACCCTATGCTCCGAGTGTCTCGCTACCAGAAGTAGGACTGGATGACAGTGGATGGATCATTTGATAATTGCTCCATTTTGTTCATTCTCTCTGAAGCATCTAGCACTGGTCACTGTCGGAAGACAGGTTACCGGATTGAAGGACCATTGGTCTGATCCAGTAAGAATATTCTTATGTTCTTATGGGAGTGACTGAAAAATCTGCTTATAAGGAGATAGATTACACAGATATACGCATGTTATAGGTAAGGCAACTAGTGAGGTCTATATATAAGGTTGCAAAGAGGTTTCATTCAAAAGAGCCTTTTCAATCATTTATAACTTTCTCAAATGTTCACCTTTTGATATGAAATTTTCCAGTTTTGTTCTCCACCCAGATGAAACATCAGGGGGAAATCTTTCAGCTGTATTCAACTAGGAAGGGAGTAAAACCAAATGTATTTCTGCAATTATAAAAGACAGCTTGCAACCTTCTTTTGAACAGCTCTAACAACCCAGAGGTTTAGGATACAACTGAAATTTGGAACAGATAGAACATTAGGTTGCATCTATCTTGGTGATCTGGTGAAAATCCATTTTCATTTGGCCAAACTATAAGGCTATTTCAAAATTTACTTTGAGCATATGCACGGATTTATTTTTAATCACACACTGCCTTTTTAATTTAACTAACAGCATCCTAACATTCTGTTGGCACGAAGCACTGTGCATGGGTATTGAGTGATCTCATTCCACACATCAATCTATAAAACATAGAAAATACTCACATTTTTAAAGCACAATGAGATCTATGGATGAAAAGCACTTTTACAGTGCTAACTATTATTAGTAATCGTAATTATTTCTATTTGTCATTCATTATACAGTCTGTAAAGGTGTGGGACTCACCCCTACAGCACCTCCTTCTGGTCATTTCAGGGAATTAGCTCTTTTCCAGCCTTGGAGTACCCTCTGCAGGCTGGTGTCCCACTGCCGCTGTGTCCCTCCCGGACCCCAGTGCCCTTTTATCTGGGATGCTGCCCCTTGGCAATACCCCCACACTCTGCCTCTGGGTCACCCCTCTCCGGAGAATCACTAACCCTCTAATCCCCACCTTGCCTCAGTCTGGGCTACTGCCAGTCATCATCAAGCCCCCGCTCCTTGGGGCAGACTGCAGTGTAAAAGCCACTCATCATAGGCAAGGGGGTTCGGACCTGCTGCCTTCCTCTGCCTCCCAGTACCTTTATGGGCCTTGGACCAGGCCCTGCAGCCTGGGGAGTTGCCAGCCTGGAGCTCCACTGCTCCTTTGGCCTTTCCCCAGCCCTGCTTCACTCCTAGTACCCTTTCTGCAGGCAGCCAGGCCCTGCTCTCGCCCAGCCGAGAGAGAGAGTCTCTCTCTCTCTCTCGGCTGGGCCTCTGGCTCACAGCCTTTTTATACAGGCCAGCTGTGGCCTGATTGGGGCGTGGCCCACCTGCAGCGGCTTCCCCGATCAGCCCAGCTTAGCAGCTCTCAGCCACAACCTTCTCCCAGGGCTGACTTTAACTCTTTTTCCGCTGGAGTGGGGGAGCCACCCCACTACACAGTCCCTCAAAGTGCTACATTTCAAAGTGTAAATTACATTGACATCTCATTTAAGGCCCCTTTATACTGTGAGAACAATGTAAAGTGGCGTTAGTGTAAATAAGAATCAGTATCTCTGTTGACAGAGGTGCAAAACTCTCTAGAACATCACAGAATAGAACCAAATAATAGATTACATGAAAACTAAATAATCAGTGCAGATATTGAAAATACTGAACCATGCAGAAAAAGAAGTCATGGTGCATAAAGGAAAAAAAAGAACACAGAATTTCAGGGCAATATAGATGATGACTGTAGGGAACTTATTTTCCAAAGTGTAGACATCTTCCCTTCCTCACTATCAGGGAGAGAATTCCAATGGAAAGACTCACTTCCATAACCCAATAGTCATTGATAAAATGAATCAATGCTGCCTCAATTCCCGCTGAAACAGATGCAGACAAATCAGTCATCACATGTTTTCTGGGACTGCTCACAGATTCAAACTTTCTGGGCACCCATCTCTAGAAGCTTACAGAAACACTTCAACATGCAAACAGATAATGATCCAGATTACTGAGTTCTATGAGATTCTCCCCAAAATCTATAAAAGAAAAAGCAGAATACTAAACAGCACAACAAGGAAATGCATCATCACACTAAAGCTAATATGAGAAAACCCTGCAGTGACAGTGTGGATAAACAAAGTACAAGACAAATGAGATGTGTATCCCAGCAGGCAGGCATGTCAGTTTGGGAAGCACTGAGCTCTATCTAACCAATGAGCTATTTGTAATACTCAAGAAATAAAGACAGACAATGACCTGGAACTAAAACTACACTGTGCTATACTTTAAAAGATGTGAGTCAATTTATTATTATGGAGTGACAATAACAGACTGTCATTAAAGTTGAAACCTGCTTTCCCTCCTTTACCGCCTCCTCCTGCCCAAAAGAAGCCAATACAAAACCTCAAATGTCAACTCAACGTCAACATTTTACATACATGGTTCATAACCGGCTGACAATACTGTGCCCAAATCTGGAGTGATTTGGATAAGCTACTTTTGGAGGTTAAGAATTTAGAAATTATCATCACCACATTAATAATAATAATCACATTCACAGCACTTTTCATCCATACATCTCATAGTACTTTAGATAGACGAGTAAGCACAATCTCCATTTTGCAGATTGGGAAACTGAGACAGTGAGTGAAATCCTAGCTCCATTGAAGTCAATGCCAGGATCACACACTCAGCAATGTTAAATGACTTGCCCATGGTCACATAACCAGTGGATTAGCAGAACCCCAGATTCAGGGGCTCCCAGTCTGACATCCTACACCCAGTTATATAAATAGCTGATGAACATACCACTTAGGTATTTGTTTAAAAGTCATGGCTGTGCTGTCCTCGTAGCAGTGCGTGAGAGGAGATCACCCTTTTACCCCAGTGTTTTGCGACTAATATTAGCACAGGATCAAACAAGTCATAATACAACATACAACCTCCCATGAGCAGAAACATTGCTTCTAGATAGCATCATGTACCATTGAAATGTAGGTACATTTTGTAAACATCTTCCGGATTCAGGAAGTGGTGGATTCCCAATCAATTGCAGGCTTGAAATCAAGACTGGACATCTTTCAAAAAAAAAAAAAAAAAAAAAAAAGCCATAGCTCAAACAGAATTTAGAGGGTTTCATGCAGAATGTATTGGATGAGGTTTTTTGATCTGTTATGCCAGAGGTCTGATTAGATGATCATAATGGTCCATTCTGACTTTAAAATCTGTGCGTTTATAAACATATTTATAGAAATAGTCTTGGCTAACATCCACTAAATATAGCTGGTAACCTGAGATTACCTTTTTTGTTCAAATCAGAGTCCTCAGACCAGAACCACATCACAGAAGAAATTAACATACATACATTGTTAATATTAATGCTTATCACAGAATCATAGGACTGGAAGGGATCTCTAGATGTCATCTAGTTCAGTCCCCTGCACTCAAGGCAGGACTAAGTATTATCTATACGATCCCTGACGGGTGTTTGTCCAATCTGCTCTTAAAAATCCCCAATGATGGAGATTCCACCACCACCCTAGGCAATTTATTCCAGTGCTTAACCGCTCTGACAGTTAGGAAGTTTTTTCTAATGTCCAACCTAAACCACCTTTGCTGCAATTTAAGCCCATTGCTTCTTGTCCTATCCTTAGAGGTTAAGAAGAACAATATTTCTCCCTCCTTCTTGTAACAACCTTTTATGTACTTGAAAACTGTTATCATGTCCCCTCTCAGTCTTCTCTTCTCCAGACTAAACAAACCCAATTTTTTCACTCTTCCCTCATAGGTCATGATTTCTAGACCTTTAATCACTTTTGTTGCTCTTCTCTGGACTTTATAGAAGAAATCACCACAATATTCAGTTTAGTCCCAGTCCCAAAGGACAAGCCAAATTGTACCTTAGATATCTCACCAATGGCAATGCTTGTAGCCACTGCTCTTCTTTTGCTGTCAAGAGGAACAACTCCTGTTCCCTTTAATGGCATGAGCCAAGACCTGATCCCTGGAGAAACATATCTCTTCCAGCTCCTGCAAGGCTTCTGGTTTTGGGGCCTGTAAGGCATTTATCTGTGCATGGCCTTCAGCCCTGATCCTTTCACCTGCAGTGACCTTTTCCTCTAAATCTTTCTAGTTTATTAAAGGATGGTCTTGCAGGGCAGCTGTAGAGGGTATCATGATTACTGCAGCTTCCACAGTAGATATAATTTCGGTATTTTTGCCTGTTGATACACAGCCTTTTGATGGGTGATCCAGTCCTCCCCTTGAACAGTCTTCGAGAGCTTTCGAGTCATCATTCTGCTTGTGTATACAAGCACCAGCCTCCTGGTAAGTTATTGCTGTGTTCTCCATCTCATCCCATGTACTGGTGCTTTTGTTGTGCCCCTCTGTCCTCCCCAGAGTCTTCATCTTTAGTCTGCCCAGTGCCTTAAATTGTTCCAGGAGGTGGCTATTGATTTGGAGAAATTCCTGCAGCTGAGCCTTGAGGTCCTCCTCTTGTCCCCTGAACATCTCCTTCTCACTATGCTACTTCTGCATCTCCAAGATGAGTGCTCCATTCTGGTCCATCAGCAGACATATCTCCTGGGTCTTTGCTATGTAGATGTGGTCCTGGAGGGTTTGCAGAGCCATCTTGTGCTCCTTCTGCTGGCTCTGCAGCTGGACCCATACCTCGGAAAAAAGTCTCTGCAGCTGAACTGAAGAGATTTTAGCTCTTCATCCTTCCCCTGATGAATCTCCTTGGTTCTGGTCCTGTTGTCATTTATAAAGAACTTATATCTCTATCTGTAACTTCAATAAACTTTCTTGCTTCCACTTCAGTTTCTTGGTGAATGTATTCAGGAGCAGAGATGTCTTGGCCTGCTTCACCATCAACAGACTCTAATTTTTCCCTCTCAAGCTGTAGGTCCTGTTCAAGCCCTTCTAGCAGTTCCACCCCAGGATAGATTTCCCTCGGTATATCTTCTTTCCCACCTTCACTTCCTGCTGACAAATCACCTGGAATACTTGAGAAACCAGATCCAATGGTTTTTCCATGCTGTTCTTTTTTTCAAGGCTGCAAGGGAAGACTGGTATTTAGACATTCTTCTTTCCAACTACTTCAACTTGGCCTTCAAGTCTGTCTTTATTTGGCTGACCTGCAGATTTGTTTTCTTGAGCTGGATGTTCATGACATCCTTGTTGCTGAGCTCCTCCTCCACTTCATCCATCTTCTGCTGATGCAAATGCTGCAGCTTCCTCTTCAATTGCTAGGCTTCTTGGAGGCTAACCTGGATTTTTTTTCTGACAAACACCATGCTCCTTTTCCACTGTATAGATTTGTTCACCCAGCTTTGTCACCCCAAGTGGTTTCTCTCCTTCTCTGCAACTAGCTCTTTGTCTGTCTGTCTTCTATGCACCGGATTTGTTCCTGTTGCTCATCCACTTTCAGTAGGAAAACCTGCATCCAGGCCTGCAAATTACTTAACTGTTCAAGTCACATCCATTTCCTGGGACCTTTGACTTCCTCAGTCTTTGCCCTTAGTTCCCCAGCCTGGGAACCCTGATGATTTTAGAAGCAGCTACCTCAGTCTTTTCAGGCTCCTGTATCAAGTTACTCAAACTCTTCACAGTCTCATGCTCTGAGGTTGAGCCAACGCATCACTGGCAAATAGGGAAAAATCTGTAATCCATGGCTGACCTCTACTCCTGAAGCCCTCCTCCCAACTTCTGCTCTGGGACTACCAGAGGCACCCAGGACTGCAGTCTCTTACTTCCCCATAACAACAGCCTCTCAGTCCAAAGTTTTCATAGGACAGCATCTTCTAACATGCCATCTCCCCTGTACTTAAAACAAATAGCATCTCCCCTGTACTTAAAACAAAAACCCAGGGTATCACCCTTCCTGTCCCCAAATTGTGTCCCCTCAGTTTTTTGTTCAGCTTCTGCAGCTGTCTTGGTCCCAGTATCCTTAATAGTCCAGACCTCCTCAGTTGTCTCTGAGCCCATGTTAGCCAGCAATCCAGTTTCTGGTTCCCCAGGGGAAGACCCATCTTACAAGCCCCTGTTGGGGACAGTCCTCATACCTGATTGGCAGGACTGCATATCTTCTTCCCTTTCAACATTCATGACATGCCAGCCTGTCCAGTTACTGCCACTGCTGCTGGGCTCCCTGCCAAGTCTGGAAATAGGATTTTTGGGGTCATCACTGTCATTCCATCCACCAGTCTGGGAGGCTGGGTATCTCACTGTGGAGGACAGTATAGGCACCTCTCTCCATTCTCATCTCTCCTTGATGGGAGCAGTTTTTCAGTCCCTTTTCAGGCACCACATGTAAAGGCGTTGGGAGTCCCAGCACACTTCCTTTGCACCCTGGCCTGGCACTGCAGGTATGCCCCCCCCCACCCCAGTTTCCCACAGTGGAGCTGAATAGATTCACTTTAATTGCCTAGGGGAAGAAGAAGTCAACACATAATTAATAAGATAGCATGACACCGAACCCCCCCGCTGAGCACCCCCAGCCCGCCGCGGAGTGCCGCACTGCCGAACCCCCCAGCCCCCCGCAGAGCGCCACGCCGCCGACCCCCCCCGCCGAACCCCTCCAGCCCCCCGCAGAGCGCCGCGCCGCCAACCCCCCCCAGCCCCCCGCAGAGCGCCACGCCACCGAACGCCGTGCCGCCGAACCCTCCCGCTGAGCGCCGCACTGCCGAACCCCCCTGCCGCCACACACACCTCCCACCGAGCGCCGCCAAACACCCCCACTGCCGAGCCGCGCTGCTGAACACCCTCCTCCCCGGCGGAGCGCCCCGCCACGCCGCCACCCCCCCCAGCGCCGCTGCCGAATCCCCCCCCAGCTGCCGAAACAAAAACAACCCACCCCACCCCCAGTGCCGCCCGACCGAACCCCCCCCCCCCCCAAAAAACAAAAAACCCTGAGCGCCCCCCGCCACCCCAAGATTGGCCGCCCCTTACCAGGTGCCGCCCCAAGCATGTGCTTGGTCGGCTGGTACCTGGAGTCGGCCCTGGTCAGGACCCCATTTTAATGGGGTCGCCAATACTGGTGTTAGGCTTGCTGGGGCCCAAGGCCAAAGCCAAAGCCCGAGCCCTACCGCCCAGGGCTGAATCTGAAGCCTGAGGGCTTCATCCCTGGGCAGGGGTGCTAAGGTTACATGCCCCCCACTCACAGCAGAAGCCCATGGATAGCTTTGGGCCCCCTGCCCAGAGTGGCAGTGCTTGGGCAGGCTCGGGCTTCAGTCCCACCTCCTGGGGTTGTGTAGTAATTTTTGTTGTCAAAAGGGAGTCACAGTGCAATGAAGTCTGAAAACCCCTGGTCTAGTCAATCCTCCCTGTGGAGTTAGCTCTGCTTCTACTGCCACTGGCCGAGTCCAACATATTCCTTTACACAGGGCTTAAAATCTTCATGTGAGGAACCCAGAGCAAAACATGACCCTTGGAGAGAGTCCCTGCTTTCTGGAATAGAACACCTCATCTCAAAGATAGGCCTCTTTCCTCTCCTCTATACTGAACCCAAGTTTTGCTACACAACCAACTTTTCCACCCAACAAAAGTCAATTACTCATAAACTCAGGGTGACCCCACACCCAGGGCATATCCTGCACAGTTCCTATGTTCTTTAATCAATACTGTAATAATCATAACCAATTATCACTTTTACTCAAAACAAATTCTAACCAAAACAACAAAACTCAGAAGGTGGATATATGGATGAATGTTCTTATTCATATAATTGAGGCTGACCAGAGCTGACTTTTCCCCAACAGAAGCAGAGAACTCCATTCCTCTAGGACTTCTAGCCTGAGGCTTACAAGTGCATAGACAGAAATGACAGCATGGTGAGTTCTAAAGGTTTTATGAGCATGAGTTTGAAAACCTTTCAAAGCTGCAAGTGAGTTTTGCAGATTATCCCTAAAGTGTGTCAATGAAACCTTTACACCATGTCACATCTCCATGTAAATTATTGTGCATATGTCATGTATTTCACAAAGAGTTTTCAAAAATGTCATTGGGGCTATTTCTTGTATCTCTCAATCTGGAAACCAGGGTCTTTTATTTCAGTGAGTAATGCAATCTCATGTAAGTCTTGAAAATAAAAAAAAATTACTACACCATCACTTCAGGTGGCTACCACATAATGAGGAGAATGTGAGAGGGAGGAAGAAAACTGTCCTTAAAAATGTTCGGTGCAGACCTGGGTTCAAGTTTTGGTAGAAATGCTCACAGTATGACTTATTTTATCTGAACTATTTCCCCCATGCTAGCCTAAGTAATTTGTTGGGGTTGACCTGAAAAAATTCTTCTTTCTGCTTCAGCACTCAGAAATCTTCTTTCACCCTTCTCTCATCTGTTCATTATAAATGTTATTCAGGTTGCGTATCAGTTAAAAAATCAAAAGCACAACATAACTAAATCCTGACAATAAAATACCAGTGTTGCTAACTCTCACAATTTTATCACAAATCTCATGATATTTGATGCTTTTCTTAAAGCCCAGCTCCTGGTCTAAGGTGATTAATGGAGAAGCTCAGCTTTCATTTACATCAGAAAGTAAGTTTATAGTCCTTGTGGTTGCGAAGAAAAACCTGAAAACATTAACCTTGCAGGATCAAAAGGCAAATAGAAAGGACTCAACATTTGTTATTTTAAAGATCTTGTGATTTTAAAGACAATATTATGATTGTGGGGGATCTAACTCATGGTTTTTGATCTCTTGGGGCTAGCAATACCGAAACAAGTATTCTGTGTATAGTTTATATATTTGAATACTTTTACATGGAAGACATTTTTATTTATTTCTATTATGGTAGCACACATGGCTCTCCAGTGAGGATCTGAGACCTTAGTGCTGTACAAATAGTGTAAAAGATGGTACCTGCCCTGGAGAGTTTAACAATTTACTTTGGGGACTCAGATCTTCTTTGGGACATTAGTACAGTGGCAGGAGTTGTTAGTAGAGAAGAGTATTATCTCTTGGGGTGTGCACTTACTGTATATCAAAGCCAAAATTTGAAATTGAGTACTAGTCAACTGTACCATGTTCTGAGAAAATGTTTCTGACTGTAGCTTGGCTGTTTCTTAAGCAGAGAGCAGTAGAATATATAATAAAAATTACAATAACTGTCTCTCTCAGTCAACAGTCATTTGTGGAAGACTTTATTGTAAATACAACTGATAAGCATCCATATATCAAAGAATTTGATGTAGTAAAACTACAGGTTTTCTGATGATTCTCTTTTATAAGATGTCTGCTTCTTTAACATATTGCAAAATACAACTTAATTCAGTCGAATAACTCCTGACATCAAAGAGGTGTAAATTAGGACTGGGAAGAAACAAATCATGTCACTCAAGGCAATATAACAGATTAGCAACCAGATGATTAATTTACTCTTCAATCCTCCTGATCAAAGTAAGGCAGGGCTACAGCTGTACAAACTCCCACGTTTACTTTTTCAGAAAGACCATTGAGTGAAATGATGATTTTACCTGAACCTGACAAGGGCAGCATGGAGAGCTGTCTTCATGAGAGACTGTCTAGTAGGATAAGAATCATGTATATTCTATTATGTATCATCTACTCAGGCTCTCTTATCTGTATTTTTATGTGCACATTCTGTAAATTAATTCTAACAAATGTATGAAGCAAGTTGAATAAGTACAGTAATGTTTTAATTAATTTAGGTTATATATTCTAATCTTTATGGCATGCACTGTGCCTACAAATAAAGCAATACATTACAGTTTTACGGTGACATGGTTTACATGGGGCATTCTCTGTAAACTGACTGGGAGCATTAGTACTTGCCCAGCCAAACAGCTGGTAGGCAAAGAAATAAGTGAGGTTGCAACATTCATACTGTGTCTCAAGATTCACGTCCAACTATAGGGAAGGCATACTGGGCCTGTAGCTGCAATCACTGAGTATCTGGGCTTGTAAAAACACGTGGGGTGAGGGCAAAGATTTTCAGACAAGAGAGTGCATACAATGGATACAGAGGAATTAAGATGCATTAAGATATCAAGATAATAATAAATGTAATATAACAAAGGTTAAGATGATTCATTGTAATTGAAACTCTACTCTGAAAAGCAGCTGTCAAACTGTATTATTGGGTTCCTTATTTATTGTGTCTCAGTGATTTCCATATCAAAAGTGCTCAGTTTATCACCACAAAGATGTTTTTTCTAGATGCAAAATCTGCCTAAGATCTGAAAATCAGCCTAGTCTCTTTCTCTCTCAAGCACCACTACCATTAATAAAGATGCTGCAGACCAAACAATGCCCTCAGTAACTCATGTGCAATCTGTTTGTCTTAAATTAGTCCCTAAGCCACCCTGTGAAACCCCATTACACTCAATAAGGTGGACAGTGATAACTGAGTGGAACTTAGAAAACAATCTTGCTGTTGCTATAAAAGAAGCAATAGAAACTAGCTCGCTCTCAGCTGTGTTTGCCTTTCAAAACTAACAAGAGTAAAAAGTAGTAACAATTTATTTTTGTCTCCGAAGAGAGCAGATATGACTCCGTAAACACAGAGTGAAATTCAGCCCTGCACCGAGGCCAGCCTAATGCCTATGCAACATTTAAGTCCTCCTCAAGTTATCAAAATAGGGCTTGAGAGCAAAGGTGAATTTCACCCATGAGGAACAGAGCTGTTAATAAGAAAATGCTGTTATTACCTAATCACTTTTCAGAAAACATCTGCACTTTCATATTACAAAAAGGATCAGTGACAATGAAAATACTTGGGAGAACCAAACCCATGATTTCTTGCAAAGTGTGTGTTTCATCTAATATGTTATTTGATGCTTTCTCAAGAACAAATTTAGCACATAAGTGATGAAACTAGTACTTCACATTACAGACCACGATGACTATCCCTCCTCTATAGTCTTTACTTCTTGGTAGTTAAAGTAGTCAGGAGAGTCACCTCCTGACCTTACTGAGGAAATTACATATCACTATGTAGATCTAGGTGAAAATTTGTTGCAATTTTGAATTTTTGGGAGAAAATGTTGACCGCTGTATAAACTCACCCAAACCCAGAAAAATATGGCTTTTTTTTTTAAATTACAAATATGTTTAATCAAAATGTAAGAAAATTCAAATTTTTACCAGATCTACGTAACACCGTTTTCTGTTGATTATTCAAATTTATTCAATGAATAGTTTATGAACATATTTTAGATTAGGGATTAATTTGCAATCTATTTGCTATGACTCTTGTTTCAAAAATTAGTTATTTGTAATTAGCTATTCGTGCTGAGTGATTGGTCACCTAAATCACATGAGACTGTTTCTGTTTTCTGACTGGATGAATCCCATACCTAAAACAAGCTTTCACAATTCTTCTGACTTAGTGCAGCCCAGTCCAAATAATCATGCAAATATATTTATAGAATTATTTTCAAAACTTGGTTTTTGGTGAACATTACTGAGAACAAAAATTAGGTCATACAACTGTCAATGGAAATGACTAAAAGGAGTTGCAAATATCACTTGAATGCTTGTTCCGACGCCCACTCCCCATTCCCCCAGCTCTACCAGCTAGAATAGAAACCTGTTGGGTTTTTCAGTCAGAGCACCTGATTCTCCTTGCACATACTGTGTGAGTGCAAAGTGGATGTAAAATGTTACCAATCAGAGCTGGGAGTGTGTTCACCCACTTTTCACAAATATAAACGACTTTGCCAAGATGAAGGGTGTCATGCTGTCTGGAGTGGCTCATGATCACGAGTGCTCACCTCAGGGCAGACCATCAGAAACAGAGCAGACAACCCAAACTGGTGGCATGTTCCATAACCAGGCCTCATCAAGCTGTAACAAATGTGAACTCCTGGAACACAGTCCTATCACAGACAGTCCCCTTAAACTCTCCAGTCTGTCTTGCCACCCAGACAAATTGGATTTAGTTACTTACACCAAATATCACCCAATATTCAAGTGGCCTCCAGTCCCAAGAGGCCAGTCACGTACCCCAGATCAATTGGTGCCCCAGATCCTACACCAAAGATAGTTTATTACAGGATTGGCTGTAGGCATTTAAACTATCTAAACATATATTAACTAGAAAAAATAAATGAGAGTTCTTTACAGGTTAAAGCAAGCAAGTATATATACACATAATTGAGTTATCATCTAAATCTTAAGAGTGACAGAGTTGTAGAGACCTGTCAATTCAAAGTGTCTTTCAGGGTGGACCTAGGAGATAACCCCTAGGAATCTCTGGCTTCAGTTTGGTGTCTCTGGCCCTGTGAGAGTTCAAACAGCAAAGATATGAAAAAGCTTCACATCAACTATTTTTATTTTCCTCTTCCAGCATTTAAAGTAATGGGACAAGACCTTCTGCACATAGTTCTCCATGAGTGGATGGGGCAATTAACAAAGTTTTTGACTTATAATGATCTGCTTAAATGTTGATAATCCTCTTGGATGGGCAAAGGGGACTGTGTGTGTGATGATTCCAGGGCCTGGGTTGACAAGTTCAGAGCAAACATTTTCAAAATTATAGAGCAAAACTTATATATTTTCTTACAGCATGGAATACAGACATTACAAGTGAAATTAACGCATGGAGCAACTTACCAGCATTTCATACAGTCTAAACACTAAATTCATTCTTATAAGACTAATACCTATTTTGAGCAAAACTAGCATACAGGTGAACTGGTTTAGTCTCCAGCTACGAGTTTGTCAGTTCTTAGCTAATGCTTGCGGTCTTGGCAACAGCTGACACCGGGTCTGCCAGCGTCACACAGGGCAGTGAAGAATCACCCCTAGAGTTTAGATGCAGCTGTTAAAACAAATGACTGACAAATCAGACACATGAGAACCTCTTTAAGCTACAGACATTTCTAACATTTATCAGAAACCCCAGTGTACAGTCACTTCGACACCAATTGTTGCCTCAATGTCCATGTCTTAAAAGAGGATGAATGATTTTCTGCTGAGATAAATGATAGCACATGCCTTTTATAAATAACCACAAACATGACTTCATTTAGCCCCAAGCAATCTAAATACGGTCTTGGAACGCTCTGAGGGGCTTTTATCTATAGATTCTATTAGATCATCATCAGGCACTGAGGTTCTAGTCCCAAACAGATCAGGCTCAGTCTGAACCCACAGATGTAGCTGAAGTTTGTTTCTCAAAGGCTGAAAAGTGAAGATAGTAAAAGAGGAACTGCTGGAATATTTTCATCAGCAACTGATTATTATATCATAAAGAGGTAGAGGCAAACAACACTAAGGGCCTAAATATGCCCTCTATTACATGGCTCCAGCATGATTAACTTCAATGGGAATTACAGCTAGGAAACTGAGGGCAGAATTGGGCCCTAAGATTTTTTAATCAATACAGTATATCCATCTTGAAACAATGAGTGAGGTGAGCATTTTATTGTACAGCCAATTTACTCAGTTCTTTGGAGGCATAGACAGAAAACTATCTCCTCCCAGGTCTACATAGGTTGCCAAAATCTTCCAGAAAATACTCTTGGAATAAAATAAAAACTATTTTTATTACAGTAACACCTAGTCCCGTTGTGCTTGGCACTGCATTAAAAGAAAGTCCCTGCCCCAAAGAGATGGCAATCCAAGCTGGTTTATTGTTACAGAATAACTACTCAATAGGTTATCTGGAGGGCTGTCCTGGAAATGTTAAAAAAAAAATCTAAATCAAGTTTGTTTAACCAACATTGTTTATGGGATTTTTTTTTTTTTGGCCAAAAATCCAAAAACCTCAAAAACCCCAAAACAAAATTTTGTTTTAAATTGTCAGAATTCCAAATAAAATTAACAAAAAAAAATCAGTTTTCAGATGTCAAACTAAAATTGAAAACATATTTTTGATTTCAAGATTTAGGCTTTTTCTATGAGCTACTCTTCTCCCCTTGCCAAAAACGGAAGTTTCGTGAAAATTTTCATTTAGCTGAAAAGGCGTATTTCGATTAAAAAAAAAAAAGGTTGACAAACACTTTTTGACCAGCTCTGGTTATAGGTAATGTTGAATTCAGGAAACAAAAACACACACCAGTAAGAAAACAACAAACCAATATTAAATACTATGCCTTTCCATAAATTATCTTGATGACAAACAAGGAATCAATAAAAAAGGGGAGGGGGCACGTGGAATACTGCCGCCACTGTTCTCAGTTTAGATCTCTTCTTCTTTCTCTCTCCCTGTCCCACCCCAGCAAGTGTCTCCACTGGTCCCTGCCCAATTAAAATTGACTAGTAAGATGAATATATAATTGTATAGCCAGTTATGTCACATGTTTATTCAGTTCTTTGGAAGCAAAGATAACAAACCATCTCCTCCCAAGTCTACATGTGTAGCCAGAATCTTGCTAGAAAATACTGTCCACAAGCAATATGTTATTGTTGGCCACCATTGTAATGCTTTGATTTCATGTAATCTTTTATTTGCTTGCCTGAGTATAACCTGCAGGCAGCTGCAATAATTCACTGAAAGAGAGACTCAACAACAGATTTGACTGGTGATTTAGTCAACATCTAAAAAGAAGAGCAACAAAACTACAATATAAGTATTTCTCCAAGATCTAGCTCTTACACATCACACAAGCAGAATGAACAAGACCATTTGCAATAGCACTATCTGGTGACTCCCAATAATGTTACATTCACCACCTGACATAGTAGGATCTATCTGATCAAACAAGAACAATGGCTACTGGAGTAAATATAAAATGTTACAGATCTTTCAATGCATGTTATATGACCATTCAGTTAGCTGCCTTCATGTGCAATGTTTCACCAGACAGTCCCAGATGTAGCATTCCCCTGAACATTAATGCATATGCTCCAGTTTTGCTCTGCTTTTCACTACTAAAATACTGGCAATGTATCCTCTATATTCTACCTAAAATCCTTGGGCCGGGTGCACTAGTTTTCCTTGAAATCTGTATTCTCCACTACTTCAGTTACATAACAATGAATAAATACAAACATGACAATTCAGATATGCCCCTGCTCAAATTAAAAAAAACAAAAACAATGTAAGACTATCCAGTAAGCAAACTGGCCCCTGATCCACTAATAAGCCACATCAAGACTGCTCTCATCATGTGCACCACCTGTAATTTAATGTTTGTTGTAATGTTTTGATATAATGTTTTCCCTTGTTCTAGGGGAAAATACCACCATACCTCTTAAAACCTATTTGGGCTGCACCCCTTTCTAGTGTGGATCCCCAGCTGGGACTCCCCCAATATCTCTTTCCATCTTTCTTTATTCTCTTCCCCCTTTCCCTTTCTTTCCAGCCTTTCCCCTCCTCTCTTCTATTTCCTCTCCTCAGCCCCAGACTGCTGCTCACCGCTATTTCTCTATTGTTCTGTTCTACATAGATGCTTATACTGTGCTCAGCACAGTAGTATCTGAGCATCAGTAGTTCGTTAAGGAACGGGACTATACATCTCTCACGTGTTATTGTTCTCTCCTCCTCCCCAAGCTTGCCTGAGCAGCCCTCAAGATTTGCCCTGCTCCATTCAGATTTGGCCCCTTCCCCCACCAGAGTGAGCACTCTGCAGATTTGTCTAGTATAGTTCCAACATTCCCCTCTCCATGTACCCGCCCCCACAGACTGCCCCATAAATCAGCCCCGCTCAAGATATTCCCTCCAGATTTTGCTTCATCCACATTCTTCAGACTATCAGAGTTCTAGTTTTTCTGCTTTTCATCCAGAAATCCTGCTAACAATATAGTGATGGCCCTTAAATATTATGATAAATAGATACGCTTATGTCAGTATTGGCATTATTCCCTCACATTTTCTTATCTTAACTATAGAAAATAGCTTGAATACTGTAAACAGCAAGAGAAACTCAATGGGCTACCACTGTATTTGGGGATTTCTGATTCTAGTCCCAGAAAGAACATGGAGGTAAAACAATTATCCATTGTCTTAAAACCTCAGAAAAGGTTCCGTATCACTTAGCTGATCAATTTTTATTTAGTTAGTCGGTTAGTTTTGTGGGGAGGGGGATTTTATTTTAGCCAAAATATTATCAGAATAGTTCACTCATCTCTGCTACACACCTTGGGCCTGATCCAAAGCCCTTTGAAGCCAATAAGAGTCTTATCACTGACTTTGGAGGGATTTAGCTCAGGCTCCTGATTTGGACAGAGTCTGATCTGATTCCAGATCTCATTCGAGTTCCCTAGCAGAATGACTATATAGCACGATAAATATCAACCGTTCCATCGCAGAGCTGCATATCCATATGTCCCTCATTTTAATCTATTTTGATAATCACAAATCACATCTTCCTATTGTTTTTAACATCTGCTCGCAGGAAAACTACAATCTTTCTCAATACTCTCTTGAAATCCAGTGGGAAGTGGTATAATGCAGTAAATACGAAGATTTAGAGAGCACACTGAAGTATAAATATGCTAATAGTGCCATAAATCAAGTTAATGCAATGCTTGCTTCTGACACTGAGGTATTAAGAGGAGTAAATTCCCTTTATGTTGTTATAATGGGGAAAATGCATCAACATAATCTTGCCTCAATTGTACGATCACCACAAAAATAACCGTAGACATTTTCCTTCGTCAACCCTGCTAACTCCCCAGCACAGTTTAAGCCCTGTGTTTTTGCCTTTTTCAGACTCATGTTCACTCCACTGCTTTTCTACAGATGAGTTATTCTCGCTCTCTCTTGGAAACACAATCTTTTATTTATACGCAAGAGACTCTATTACAACATCTTGGAACAAAGCCTGATTTTGTCAAGTAGTTGATTTAAAGGATTTGCATTCCTAAACATTTTGTATGCATTTTAATGCACTTAAATAAGAAAACCATCTGTGCATTTCTTCCTTTATTTCAAACTATGCTTGGCAAACAATCATTACAATTATAAGTAGCATACCATTAAGCATATGGTTAAATGACAACATATTTACTTATTTCAAGATCAATTCACTTGAAAGCACTGGGCTTTTTAATATTAAAATTCATAAATCAGATTTTTATATAATATGGGACACCCACTTTTGCAATAAGGCTGCTGTGCCTCAGGATAAAATATGCTGTTATTGTGTCTATAGGTTTGGGATTATGCAAAATGTCAGTCCGTTACCTCATCACAGTATAGTAATTCAGTCTCTCACCTGGGGCCCTGTCACAGCATCCATTTCACAATGGCCTAACAATTCCTCACATGCAGCATGGGAACCATGTGCTGTGTTGTATGTGTCCTTAAAAGGAATCAAGGTGGACTTTATTTGTATTTACTATTGTAGTACCTAAAGGCCCCAAATGGGATCAGAGCCTCATTGTGTTGGACATTGCACAAATGCACTGCAAGAAACCGTCCCTGTCACACAGATCTTACAATCTCAGTAGGCAAGGCTGACAAAGAGAGGTATATTATTATCCCATTTTACAGTGGAGGAACCGAGAAATTAAATGACTTGAGTGGGTCCATTCCAGGTGTCTTCCTTTTCTGCTTTATTACGGCAAATGGTAATATGCAGTTTGACTCTGAAAAGTGACTGCAAACAGGGCATTGTGGAGTTGCATATTGCTTCTTAACTCTTGAACAAATATGCTCAGTTTACAAGTAAAAAGTTGGTTTTATCTAGTTGGTAAATCTGCACACTCAATCTGGGATCTGAAAATCAAGCTGGGTTCTTTCTGGTTCAGGCATCAGTGCCAACTTAAATTCACCAATTAACAATTCTGTAGGTGATGCATGAGGTAGAATATATTCCAGAACACTCTCCCAAAATGTTATTTTCTCTACAGGGCTAACAGGAGGAGTAAGAAAATAGAAACAAATGTGGTTTAGGCCAGGTCTACACTACCACTTACTTTGGTATAACTTACATCAGTGGTTCTCAAAGCTGGTCCGCCGCTTGTTCAGGGAAAGCCCCTGGCAGGCCGGGCCAGTTTGTTTACCTGCCACATTCGCAGGTTCAGCGGATCGCAGCTCCCACTGGCCGCGGTTCGCCGCTCCAGGCCAATGGGGGCTGCGGGAAGCAGTGCAGGCCGAGGGATGTGCTGGCCACCCTTCCTGCAGCCCCCATTGGCCTTGAGCGGCGAACCGCGGCCAGTGGGAGCCGCGATCGGCTGAACCTGCGGACGCGACAGGTAAACAAACCGGCCTAGCCCACCACGGGCTTTCCCTGAACAAGCGGCAGACCGACTTTGAGAACCACTGACTTACATCACTCAGGGGTGTGCATAAGCCACCTCCCCTGAGTGACGTAAGTTACACCAACTTAAGTGCCGGTGTGGACAGCACTATGTTGATGAGAGACCTTCTCCTGCTGACATAGCTACTGCCTCTTGCCAAGATGGATTTATTATGCTGATGGGAGGGCTCTCTCCCATTGACATTGGGCGTCTTCACCAGATGCACTACAGCAGCTGTGCTGAAATAGCGCTCCTAGAGTAGACTAGCCCTTAGTCAGTAAAGTGAGGGGTATAGCTCTGAATAAACACAAGGATCTGAATGGTTGAATAGGATAGTGCCCTATTTTCTTTATTAAGCTCTCCCTGTGCAATGTGTTAGAAAAAGTTACTGAGAGTAATTTGGACACAAACATTTTGGATTGGACAACATTAAATAAAACTTCAGTCAAACAGCTCTGTCTGTCATATGTCAGCATGGCTGCAATGCAATGATCCTCAAGGTGCCAACTTCAAACTGGCAAGAATGTTGGCATACTGTGCACACGGAAATAAAAACAACAGGTGGTTGAGAAGGCAAAAGAAAGGGATATATGAAAGAACTTTGGTTCTGAAACTCCAATTGGAAGGTAAACATCTGCTGCAATCATGAAAGCTGCAGGGAAAGGACAGAGTTTTGAAAGAGTCAGTGGGAGACACTAACAAAAGTCACACATATCCTTGGCTATTAATTGCTGGAAACCAGTTATTGTAAACAAAAGTAAAAGTAGACTGTGCTCCTCTTTTGTATCTCCTGAGAGATCAGAGAAGTACATCTCATGTTAAAAATTTACTGCCATCTATGGATTTCATATTTAAAAGTATGTGTGTTAGAAAATGTAGTACTGGTGAAACTGCCAAATTAACAGCCTGGGAAAGGGAACTCCTCTGTTTGGCCAAAGAGGTATAGCTCAGTATAAGTGCAAGTTTCCTCACACCGTCTTGGAGACTGATCCATATTTATCTCTCTTTTTCCCCCAAATATGGGGTAGCAAGAGTTTGGGACAGTCTGCTCACTTGGTGACTCTAAATCAAGAAGAGTCTCTTTTTTCCCCCAGTCTCCCAAAGCACCTGTGAGGAGAAACCCTTCAGTCCTCCTCCACTGAAGTTCTTATCAGTGTCTTCTACATTTGGCAGGAGGAAGGTGGGGTCAGTGGAAATAGCAGGACCCTGCAGTCTGTGGGTTTTTTTAGCTCAGCAACTCAGTTAAACTCTGGTCCGTGTTGCTGCTGCTCAGAACTCCCAGGCAGCAGCAGTGAAAGATTCTGGAACATATAGCTACTACCTTCACTCACGCACTGGCTAGAAAAAGTTTGCCAAATTTGATTGGTGAGAGTGCATTTTTCAAGCCCTATCATTAAGTGCCAGGTCCTACAGATTGCATACTTGCTTTGAGCTCCTTTTAAAAATATCTCAATAGTGGATCAAATCCATTGCAGGGTCCTTACTCAAGCAAAACTCCAATCAGATGTTCAGTTAGAGATCTGCCTCAGCAAGAACTAAGTAGCAACTTTGTAAGGACTTCAGAAAACTTGGCCCTATATTTACTATCATCTTGCTTTCTTGAACCCACTCTAGCCTAACAAGTGTTCTTGCTGCTTGCCATCACCTTGCATATTTCTTCGATAGCCTCCTTAATAAAACCATAGGTGTGAATTCCATCTAGTCCTGGAGACTTGATAGCTTTCGTTTGTGTTAAATTACTAAACACTTCTGGCTCACTGATCGTGAAATCATTCAAGATACTGCCTACACAAACAGTGTCAGATGGCATATTTTTCCTGATTTCTCATGTAAATACATTGGAGATGTATTCATGTAATTCTTTAGCTGCTTTGTCATTCTCTGTCTTCTTTTCCAATTCCTTCATCTAATGTTTTAATTTCTTCCTTGACTGGCCTCTCATTTTTGTTGCCTAAGAGAAACATTTTGTGCTTGTGTTTCTACAAGTCTGATTTTAGTTTCCAGTTGGCATTTTTAATGCAATTTTCCTTTCTTGCATTCAGCATTTCTCTAGTACTCTTTTAATTATTTGTGTCTTTTTTATTGTTGTTGCTTACAAGCTTTGCACAGTTGATTTTTATTCCCTCCTAAATTTATTTAGTGATGGTGTACTCTATTTAGATAGGATCAGTGTTTATAGAGAGCAGATATTTATATTGCCTATGGTATTTACCACATAGTAAGGTTTCACTCAGGTTCATTTTAGGAAATCAGAATGTCACAGAAGCTTATTTTATTTATTTCCAGATATATCAGCTCAACCAAATTTGAAGCTTAAAATAAAATACTAAAAAGTATGTGCTTGCCCCCAGGCCCGGATTTAGAGTCATTTGTCAGACTCAGTTTATATTGTCAGTGATTTGTCATTTCAGTTTCTATATTAGGCCATGTCTACAGTAGCAAACTTTCAGTGGCAAAGCTGTACCAATACACCCGAGCCACTGTAAGATCACTCGTGTAGCTGCTCTATGCTAAGGGAAGAGAGCTCTCCCATCGACATAATAAAACCACCTAAATGAGCGGCGGTAGATATGTCGGCGGGAGAGCATCTCCCGCTGACATAAGCGCTGTGCACACAAGTGCTTATACTGGCAAAACGTATATCACTCAGGGATGTGGTTTTTTTCACACTCTGAGTGACATACGTTTTTCTGACATAAGGGGTAGTGTAGACATGGCCTTAGTTTAAACTATCTACTGAATTCGTCCCTGATTTAGCTCCAGGACAGATGAAAGGCAACTTTTGCCTCCAGTATTCAGAGACTGCCCAGGGTGAAATGGGCCCCAGGGTACAAGCTAGAGCAGCCCTCAGGACTGCCCCATGTTGCCCTCCATGCTATTGTAGCTCTCATGGGTGTTTAAGCTGTAGGGAATAACAGAGAGGAAGGCATGCCCCAAACATTTTTCCTCTCACCTATGTGCCAGGGGCTTCTGTGTGGGAAGTACAGAGCCAGCAAAATTAGCTCTGAGTCTAACAGAAGGACTCTTTGCATAGCTAGAACAAAGGTTCTAAGACAGTGATCAGTCGGGCCTTGGACTCAGATTGGAGGTAAACGACGCCAGTTTAGCCTCCCTTAGACTAACCTCTGGATTTAGCCATTAATCTTTCTATTCTGTAGTTCAAACCATAATAGATTCATTCTTTACTCTTACAATTAAACACTTCTCATGAACATCACTAGTTCTCCTCTTGTATTCGGTCATTCTGATTGCCAGCCACTGCATCCCAGCATCTGAAGTGCAGAAAGGCTTAACCATAAAGCCATCTTTACTCCCTTGGGCTATACCTCTCAGAAGGCATAGAACAGAATCTAGCCCAACATATATGTATTTATTAATCAACATAAACATTCCATGCACATAGCTCCTGACGCCTGCACACCTACATATAGCCCCACTGACTTCATTTGGCACCTCTATCACATGTGGGGATCTGCACATCCACTTTCCATGCTGAGCCAATCGAACCATCTACGTTCTCCATCCTACAAAATAGTTGTGACATACTGTACCCCATGTTCACCATTTTTACAAGACTATGATAAATTTTGTACAAAGTATGCCTTGTGAGGTATCATTTGAAAACTCAATCAGCTGAACATTAATGTCCTGGTAAAATATGTACTTCAACTTTGTATGTAAAGTTATAAGATTCCACTTTATACGTATTGTTTGAAAGACAAAGGAAGCATAATGGAACTGGGGGGAGGAGAGAGATCCTGTCTGAAGCAATCCAGCCAGACTGCTGTAAGTTTTTGGTGAGAAAAAACGTTTTGCTTTTAAGTTCACTTATCTTGTTAAGTTAGGCATTAGTTTGCAATTTATCTTTTTATTTTCTTTATAACCAGTTCTGACTTCTATGCTTCATTACTTGTAATCACTTTAAAACTATCTTTCTGTAGTTAATAATGTGTTTTATTGTTTTATCTAAACTGGTGTGTTTGGATAGAAGTGTTTGGGAACCTCCATTTGAGATAACAGGGTCTGTGCATATAATTTTCCAATGATGAAATGACAGACTTTCTAAGAGCTTGTATTGTTCAGAAAGAGAGATCTGGGCAGTACAAGATGCACATTTTTGGGGAAGTTCTGGGACTGGGAATTTGCTGGTGTCACTCTGTATGTAATTCATGAGCGTTTGGGCAGAGCATTCATGTAATTCAGCTGGGAGTGATTTTGCATGGTAGAGGCTGTATGTGAGCAGGACCCAGAGTGGTTGTTCTCACAGTACAGCAGTGTAAAAGGCACTCCAGTTTGGAGAGTTGAGAAGACCCAGCTGTTCAACAGTCCAGATTGTAACCTGGGTAATGTAATAATAATATTTTCTCAAGTGAGTTAGACCTCAGACTAGCCAAAAGTAGTCTCTGTGGATGAGTTCCTAAATTGAAATGTGACCAGACCATGACGATAAACATTTCTGGTTCTCCATTTGATGGCACAAGAGTTTCTCAAACTATGGTCTGTCATGACCTTTCTGATGGTTGACAGAATGAAACATTTTAAGATCTAGGTAGTGAATGACAGAGATATGAGGATAGGAGTTCACCAGAGGCATCTGTTTCAAAATTAGCACAGTCCACACTGGAGAGAAAAGATTATTTTAGACAGATGTAGATGGGAAAAGAGGTAGCTATCACTGAGGTCTGAGTTTTTAAAAGCCTCCCTGGTTCTAATGAATCTTCAAAATGCAAAACCGGATCACAAATTATACACTTAGTGCCTCATCTAGGGGTGCAAACCACAGCTCCACCAACTCCTCTGGTTGCTTCCCCCAACTCATCAATGCACTTCTGCTTAAGCCTCAGCCTATTTTCCATCTTCAAAAAGACATCAGGTTATTTGCTGTACTACACCAGCCAGGTCTGATGAGAAGTAAATACAGAACTGAGTATCATCAGTATACTGAATACACTAGCTTTCCAAGCGGCCTGATATAACATGTTAAATAAAATCAGCCCCTGTGATAATCTACATACAGAACTCTCAAGGCAGAACCATTGTCCAAAACAATCGTTGGAGGGAATGAATAGAATTATTCAAGAATGACCCCATCCATTCTCATTAGCGACTGCAGGTGACCCAGCAAAACCACATGATCAACAGTATCAATAGCAGCTAACAGTTCTCACAAGATGAGAACACTCACTTTAACCATAGCTATTGCTGTGATGAAATTCAATAGTACAAAGTGTAAGGTTATGCACTTATGCTCTAATAATAACAATTTGAGCAAAAGCTGGGGGCTCATCAATTGGAAGCAACAGAGGAGGAGAAAGACTTGAATGTGTTGGTTGATCACAGGATGACAATGAACCACCAATGTGATATGGCTGAGAAAAAGGCAAATGCAGTCCTATGATGTAACAGGAGAGGCATTTCCAGTAAGATAGCAACATATTAATGCCATTGTACAAGGCACTGGTAAGATCTCATCTGGAATAATGTGTTCAGTGCTGGTCAAGAAAAAATAATTCAAACTGGAACACGTGCAGGGAAGAGCTACTAGGATGATCAGGAGAATGAAGTGCTTGTCTTATGAGAGGAGACTGGACAAGCTTGGTTTGCTTAGTCTAGCAAAAGAGAAGGCTTAGAGGAGATATGATTATTCCCAATTAACATATCAGGGAGGTAAACACCAGTGAGGGAACAGAAGAGCTATTTAAGCTAAATGACAATGTTGGTAAAAGAGCAAATGGTATAAGATGGCCATGAGGAAATTCAGGCTGGAAAATTAGAAGATTTCTAACTATCAGAAGAGTGAGGTTCTGGAACAGCCTCTCAATAGATGTGTTGGGGGCAAAAAACTGTCAGTTTTGAGAGACAGCTGGACAAATTTATGAGTGGTGCTGTATGATGGGGTTGCTTGTAATAGCCGGAGAGAGGGTTTGACAGCCCTGGGGATCCCTTCATTTTTTTGTCACATTCCTAAAGCTCATGCTTCAGGGCTTCAGCTGGTCACCTGCAGGGGTCAAGAAGGAATTCCTACCCCCATTGTATTCTGGGTCTTTTTTTAACCTCCTTCCTCTGGAGATGGGACATTGGATGGGGTGGCCCAAGGATCTGAGGTGGCACTGAGCATTCTGTCTCCCAGATGCTTGGCTGACTGGTTCCTGCACACGTACTCAGAGTAAAACTGATCACCATATGTAGGGTCCCCCAGGATAGATTGGCAGTGACCTTGGAAGTGTTTTGTCTTCCTCTGAAGCATAGAGTATGGTTCACTTGCTGGGATTATCTGGGAATACATCATTTAATTAATTCCCTGCCATTACAGGGCTTTTGGTGCGCCTCAGTCCCTCCTATTCTCTGCCTGTGGTACATAATAGTTTAGTCTCCTGCGGGCTGTAATACTTTGGTCCAATTTTGGGTATAGTGTGCGGGTGATTGGCACTGGTAAGCTGTGATGTACAGAAGGTCAGACAAGATGATCTGGTGATCTCCTTCTAGCCTTAAATGCTATGGCAAGGACTAGATCTTCATCCAGCACACCTAATGCAGCTGACCTGATGTGTCCTTTTCAATGATCTTTCCCAAACATGATAGATATGCTATGCGTGAGTAATTGACAAGACTTCAGTGTCAAGCAACAGTTTCAATGCAGGGGCTGCATTACAGTTTCCTTAAGGAAAGTGGGCATCCAGGCCCATTTGTATGGCGGTGTTGCAGGGCCAGTACATCCTGTCACCATGGGGGTGGGGCAAGTGCGTGTTAGCCCCATGGTGAAGCCAATGGGATTGCGCCCAGCCTCAGGGTCGCTTAGTCCAATGGCCAGAGTCAGTACAACCACCCTCGGATGCAGGGTAATGTGGCCTAGTGGCTGTGGTCAATATAATCACCTTCTGCCACTTGGTCAGCGGGGAATCCCACCAAAACACACTGACCTCATGATAGTTGGAGGTACCACTCACCCTGGGTCACTTCCTATTGGCTTGCAACAGTTTCAATGCAGGGGCTGCATTACAGTTTCCTTAAGGAAAGTGGGCATCCAGGCCCATTTGTATGGCGGTGTTGCAGGGCCAGTACATCCTGTCACCATGGGGGTGGGGCAAGTGCGTGTTAGCCCCATGGTGAAGCCAATGGGATTGCGCCCAGCCTCAGGGTCGCTTAGTCCAATGGCCAGAGTCAGTACAACCACCCTCGGATGCAGGGTAATGTGGCCTAGTGGCTGTGGTCAATATAATCACCTTCTGCCACTTGGTCAGCGGGGAATCCCACCAAAACACACTGACCTCATGATAGTTGGAGGTACCACTCACCCTGGGTCACTTCCTATTGGCTTGCCTGCAGCAGCGCTCCATAGGATATTGGGTCCTCCAGGCTACTCGGCGCAGAACCCTCCCTGGGGTTCTGCTGGTGGCAGACCTCCGATCCGGCTCTCGGGCTCTTCAGCTCCCACAGGCAAGGGCTGTAACAGCTCCTGGGCTGGAGCCTCTACCAAGCATCTTCCTCCTTGGCAGTCAGCCCAGACTGAGCTAGGCTGTGCTATGAGGGTATTAGGGATGCAGGAAAAATCAGAAAATGTATAAAGGTTACAACTTACTTCTATGATGTATGCCCCCTGAAGCATGGTCAGTAGGGGGCTTTGAGCACATGAAACTGGGATTAACTCAAGTTTTATTTGAGCTTCATGATTCACTTTTATGGCAGTTTCAAAGCCTACAATTGCGGGAACCTAACTATGCACTAATAAGGTAATCTGGGTCTTATGGAAGATTATTTGTTTGTACTGGGATGTGAACTGCTCGTCAATCAGCATTCTCTCATATGAGAAGAGAAAGAGTTATCCTCTCATGACCCCACAAGTACTATGAATCGAACTAAGTCTTATAAATATCTTAAAAAAGAACTAAGTATCTCATGTGAATAAAAAAGTCAATACAGATTTGAACTACTCATAGGAACAACCCACAACTATCACTTAAAATACTGCTTGTTGAAACTAGTAATACAGTACACTTTGCCTGGTTGGCTTTTTGAATATGTCCACCTTACCATTATGTAGGTAGTCTTATATTTTCAGGGAGTAGCCACAATGTGAAGGGATAATATTGAGAATTCTGTTCTATTCATACTTACAGATCAAAATATTGTTCACTTACAGTGGTTGCCTTTTAAAGGTCAATATTTACCAACAGTTATCATACACTGGCATTGGAGAGACTGCAGATATGGTGTGGGGAGGGGAGAGGGACAGTCAAAGGCAACATAGTTACTGAAGTGAAGAGGCACAGGAAGCAGGATGGAGCGGCTGACACTCGAGGCTTGATTATTCTGCCTTTACTCATGTTGACTATTACCGAGTCTATCACTGAGTATTGCATTACACCCTAAACAGCTGGTCCTATTTAAATCAAGGGGACAACTACATTCCAAGTTGTTCATCCAAGGATTTCAAAACATTTTACAAGCATGAATGAATTAATTATGACATATATCAGTCTAACAATTATTAGGCCAGATTCTCAGCTGTAAATCAGTATTTTCACTGGATCTGGCCTACACTCTTAATTTATGTGAGCGCTTACCTATCGCTGGTTTTGCTACATTCTTCTAGCAAAGTGATCTGGAATGTACCTTGAAAATATATAAAATATTTTTTAAAAATTCAGCAAATATATATTTTTATTATGTTTAAAAATAAAACACCACAACTCTGGTGGAGGATAGTAAAAAATGGAATCAGTCATGCATTCCTAGCAGTGGCTTTATTTTAGTATATCTGAAAGACCTCTTCAGCAACAGCAGTTATAGCTGGAGTTAAATACCTGAAATATCTGAAGATTAAAAAGCTGTGCCAACAGAAGTAGAGCTTTTGTCAACTTGCTTCAGAATAATGAGCTCACATGTAACCTGATTAAGACATGAAACAACCCACGTCAAAAACAAGGGACAGGTAAATTCTATGGACCTAATTCTGCTGTCAGTTACTCAAGTATAAATCCAGAGTAACGATACTGAAGTCAGTAGAATTATTCCACATTTACACTCAGGAAATATAGAGCAAAAATTTGACCTTATGATTTTGTAGGTACATTTTATTGTGGTCATTTTGTTTATGTGGAACACATACATACTGTTACAGAATATACCCGTGTTCACACCCTACACCCTAGTTTAATTATGTTTGTACAAGGTATGCATTAAAAACTCAAATAAGCTGAGATCATGACTAAAAGTATGTTTTCCCGATAAGTCTGGGGACTGGCCAAACCAATTCCTCAGAGCTGATGCCTCAGCCGGATGTAAACTAGGCTGATGGACCATTACCTGCTATTTGGCAGGAAAGGGGGCAGGGGCAAACACCTATATCTTAGCAAAGAAACAGAATGGAGTTTCCTTCCTCACACACGGCTCGTCACCTTGCTCCCAGCTGGAAATGCTTCTGGAAATGGGGACAAGACAATAAAAAGAAGGGGCAGACACCCCACTCTCTCACCCTGCCCAACACATTCTCTGCACCTGAAAAGACAAAGGAAGCAGCTGTTGGACTCTGGGGGAGGGGTCCTGACTTAAAGAGTCTGGTCAGTAAGACTTCTGAAAGCATGTGGTGCGAAAACTTTGCTTTGAGTCCAACGTAGTTTGTTAAGTTAGGGACCAGTATGCATTTTATCTTTATTTTCCTTGTAATCATTTTATGCCTCATTACTGCTACTCACTGAAAATCTCTCTCTTTGTAGTTAATAAACTTGTTTTATTGTTTTATCTAATCCAGTGTGTTCAAGTGTCTGGGTAGCTCCATTTGGGGTAACAAGTTGTGTGCATGTCATTCCCTTAAAGGAATAACAGACTCAATATATTGGTATTGCCTAGCAGAGGCCTGGGCAGTACAGATCATACAGTCATGGAGAAAAATCTGGGACTGGGAGTGTGTGGGGTCATCCTGTGGTAACCTTTAAGGCTGGTAAGAGCCAAGGTGTGGCTGGCTGCAGCACACACAGACATAGCTGGGAGTGACTTACATGCTGGAGGCTGTTTGTGAGCAGTCCAGGTTGGAGGTTACAACAGCAAGCTTTATAAAGGGCACCCCAGGTTACAGGGCAGGGGTGACATAGCTACTCATTGGTCTAGATTGTACCCTGATATGTCACACATACACACTGTGGGGCCCTCTTATAGAGCCAGATATAAAGCCTGTTTAAGTTAATAGAAGGACTTCCATTTATTTCAATAGCCATTGGATCAGACCTATAAAATGATATCCTTTATTCACCAAAGAGTGTTCCTCTAATTGGAGGATTGTTGTAACCCAAGTTGCCATTTTAACTTCTGAGGCATTGAGGGTGAAATTCAGTCCCGTGCAGAGGGCCAGTAAGCACTTTGGGGCAGGGACTGCCCATTTACCATGTATTTGTACAGAGCCTGGAACAACGAAGTTTGACCTGGATGTTGCATTTAGGCACTACCAAAATATAAATATTAAATAAAAAGAATAAAGCACAAGGCCTACGCACCACTGATATTAAATCCCACTTAATCTCTATTTTGAAGGTTTAGGTGGGATTGAAGTGGTGCATAAGTCATGTCCTGGTCTTTTGCATGGAAGTGAATTTCACCCTGATATAATGTTGGGCTTTGATTCTACTTTGGTATCACAGAGTCTCACTATACAGTGCAATGTGGATTAACTGAGGGGTTTGGGGAGACACGTGAAACCTTTGGACAATCAATGGCTTGAGTCATCAGGCTGCCAGCTCCACAGCAGCAGTTATCCAGGGAAATAGCCGTCTTGTCAAAACTCTCCATTGGGGATCCCAAGGACTTGGGGCCAAGAGGCATATGTGAAGGGGAGCACAGCTGGCTGAAGCGTTTTATGCACTTAAGAATTTCAGGGCAAGAAAAACTCGTGCAAAAAAATGTGAGCATCCTCCTCCCGTCCTTGTAAAGTTCTATGTGCTGACGTTACTTAGCTTATAAGCTAGATGGCACTTGCATAATCAGGGACTTGCTCATTTGAAGCACCCTGTGATCTGAAACAAGATTGGCAGACATAAGCCTGTTTTCAGTAACAGGTTTTTGGATAAAGAAGGTTTGACCAATCAAAGTTGTGTTTTGTCTGAGTTGGTAGCTAATTAGATGCCACTGTGAATTGCTGTGCAATAGAAGCAGGCAGCATCTCTACATAGGAATAAAAATAAACAGAGCAAAAAAATCTGCTCATAGGAAAAAGTATGTTTTTGACATTGCTCATATAAATATCCCCTGTTGGCTGGTACCTGGGGACATAGCAGCCTACAGCTAATTCAGAGGTAATAGTACTTTACCAGATAAGGAAAAATAGGAACATCTGCTTTATCTTCTCCACACCATTCATTATTTTGTATACCACAACCATATACCCTCTTATTTGTCTCCTCTCTAAATTAAACAGTCCCAGTCTTTTCAGTCTCTCTTTGGGACGTTGTTTCCATACTTCTCATCATTTCCTTTGCCCTACTCTGAGCCCCCTCTCTTTCTGCTGTATCTTTTCTTTAAATAGGGTAATTATAACAGGATGGAGCATCGTGGTGAGGCTGTACCATTGATTTATATAATTGCAAACTACTATCCTGAATCTGACCTGTTGCTCTAAATTCCTAACTCATGAATATTCACAAGTCTATTCTGGGACAGTTCTTCTAATTTATTTTACTAATTTATGTTTGTAATTTACCAAAATAACTTTGATTTTGTTCCCTTATTTGTTTGATAACATGGATTGCATGTAGCTTTAAAACAAGAGGCTTTAGTTTATAAAATGGATTTAAAATCAGTTAGGTTCCATTGAAAAAACACTATACTGGATATAACATGTGTTATGCCTTAAATATACTATAGATACTAGAGAGGGAGTGTTGCTGTGTATTCAGCACTTTTGAAAATTAAACCACATATTTAGACACCTAAATAAGTATTTAGGAATCTAATCTTAATCATTTGTTTTTTTAAATCTCATTTTTTTTATACAACAGGTCTTCAATTCTACACTTTTGACTCCTTTGAATGTTTTCAGTGTTGCAGTGTTGTTGTAGCCGTGACCTGAAGAAGAACTCTGTGGAAAGCTTGTCTCCCCCACCAAAAGAAGTTGGTCCAATAAAAAATATTACCTCACCCACCTTGTTCTGCTTTCAGTGTCAATTGTTGGGCTCTCCTTCTTCCAGGATAACACAACAGGGCTCCATGATAAATCTTGAAACTATAGTTGAAGTGTAAAGGAAAATATGCTTAATCATGGATTTGCATTTTGTATGGATTTTTTCCAGATCAGATATCCTCACCTGGTGGGTAACATGAATTATCCATTGATAGTCTTTTACAAATAATTTATTACCTACACATCTTTACTCCATAATCTATGTTGAAAAGAAGAACTGCATTTTATGCTAGTGTAACCAGAAAAACAATTTGTTACTAGATGACAGATTCTGATTCCGTGATTCAGGCCTCCATAAATGTGTAAACCTTGTGAAGGCAAAATACTTATCTAGAGATAGAGGACAGAAGGATGAATGCTGAGCAAAACACTGACTTTGAGAAACATGTCTGATTTATATCGAGACTCTCAGCAAACGAATGCCGTAATAGTTACATTTCCTGGAGTGCTGTTTAAATATGCTTCATATTTTGCCTATCTCATAACAGGCTTTGTTATGTTTGTTCTCAGTTATGGATGAGATGTAGAACACAGGACACAACAACATTGCATTTTACAGACATTATGGTTCTGCTACAGATGCTTGACTTACAGTGACTCAGGTGTATGCTGTGTGCTTTGCTGAAAAATGAAAAATTGAAGCCTCTTGCACATATCCTTGTAGAACTCAGAGCTAGGCACGATGGAAAACAGCCTTTTTTTGGTTAATCACACATTTGCAGCTGGGGCATATACCATTGTCACTTTTAAATACCCGTTCAATGAAATACAGAATGGCCCATTGCTGGCCCACATATGTTACCTCCACAAATGCCATGAAACAGTTGCATGAGTGAAGTCTTTTTCACATGCTTTATTTATTTATATTAATATTATTACAATACTACCCACAGACTCCAACTGAGATCAGGGCCCAATTATGCCAGGCACTGTACAAACATAGTAAAAAAGAATCTTGCCCCAAATAATTTACAATTTAAATAGACAGTAGACAGGCAGGGAGTGTTGTTATACCCATTTTCCAGCTGGGATGCTGAGGCCCAGTGAGATTAAATGACTTGCTCAAGGTCTCACATGATTAAATAACTTACCCCGATCTGCACCAAAGCAAGACATTCAACTGTCTTCTGCCAAATCCCACTCCACTGCTTTAACTACAAGATCATCCTTCCTATCAGCACTCCACTTCTCCATTGCATTTTGAAATACAACCACTGAAACGGAAAGTGTGCAATATTGTACTTTAATTTACTTTGAGTTAAGGTTTGTTTTAAAAATAAAGAAAAAAAGGTTTCTCTTAAAAAAAAAACCATAAAAAGCTAGGGGCCAATAATTTGACAGATTCTGCTATTAGTCACACTACTCACTACCATGAGAGCAGACTTTGTCAAATATCAGCTGGCAACATAATAGGGCCAATCCTCAGCTAGTGTCAGTTGTCAAAGGTCCACTGAAGCCAATGGACCTATGACAATTTAATATGAAATATCTTCTCCTTGAACCATATCCCTCAATTAATCTCTCTCTCTCTCTCTATTATTTAAAGCTAATAACTGTATGATTAAATAGTGCCAAGGGCACCTACAGCCATGGATAGACTGTGTATATACTGAAATAATAAATAAAAAAACATTCAGGGATACAATTTACATGAAAGAAACTGTAGAAAATAACATTGTTTTGTGTCAGTCCTTCAGACTGTTGATTCAGAAAGTCAGCACACTGATGGCGCAAACATAAACCAGACCTTGGAACTTAAAAGCTAGCTGTAGCTGCAAGACACAGCTGCAACAACACGTCAAACAATAAATTCCGGCACATTTAGACTATATTAAAATGAACAGACAGGAGGGAGAGCTATGGACTTTTTATACCGTTATCTTCACCACTTTTTCCTGCTTTTTATTTATTTTTAAATAATTTTGAATCCTCTTTTTTCCCCTTAGGCAGTGTGCTATATTTGTTCTTTTAATACAGCACATTATCTCCCTCCATTGCAGAAACTGCTGGGTGAAATTTCTATGGCTGGTATTATTGCAGGAGTTTAGACTAGATTATAGTAACGGTCCCTTCTGACCTTAAAAGTCTATAAATCCACGTACTGTTACACTGGTTTTTTTTTAATTGGAATGATCATAGATACCGTATCTTTTAATAATTTATATTGCCATTTGAAAGCACGGGTTTGTGAATGCAACGTTTAGAAAAGTCTTAGAGTTTCAGGATCCTATTTCAGAGCGATAAGAATAAATCTGAATGAGAATTTTCTTCCTTCCCATCCAGATTATGATTTACATCAGAAATAAGCATTTTGAAACATGAATTGATCAGAGACACCTAATCTTCCTGGCTTCTCGTGGAAATGAGTCCGAATATTACCACCTATTGCTGAAAACTGAGCATCATTTTATACAGACAAAAACAGCTCAGCTGTCTGTTTTGTCTGGCAATTTATATATAAAATAGCTATAAAAGCTGACTAAAGCATTTCTGTGTGTGGCATAGACAGAAAAAATATCAAGAATGATGGGCTATTCTCAAGGTTACACTTCAGAACATATTCCCCACTACCACCCCCTCAGCAATTTTGTTGTACATTTCAAAAGGATGTTCCTAATTGTTTTAAATGTACCAGTTCTTTGTTGGACATTCGAAGGGAATGTTTGTAGGAAACACAGTCTGCTTTGAAGGAAATAACATTCTTGCCTTGAATTTAACAATGGGAAGAAAAAAGAATAAAACCTTTCAAGTGCGGTTTTCAATGTCTCTAATAATTAGGATAACCAAATAATTGGCATATTTTTATTTCCATCCAAGCGTGCCAGTTAAGCCCACCAACTAAGAGAGAGGCCAATATTTTGTTAGTGAATATGCAAGACCTGTACCAGTGACCTCAGTTTGTCACCAGTGGAGGAAAGAGTAATTAAATCAGTAAGTTGGTCTCTGTGAAGGGTATTCTAAATTAGTATAAGCACTTTAACTGATACAATACTTGATTGCCCACCTAAAGTGAAAAGGCAACTTTGATTGACAAGATTGAAATTGGGATCAATGACTGAGCTTTCAAGTGCTAATCAGAATTCTAGCTGGCCTATTTTGAACCACTTGAAACCTATTAGTCAAAGGAGTTGGACTGACAATCATTAAACCATTGAAATAATCAGATCAGGAAGAAATAAAAAGCATTGATCAGATTCTCTGAATCTGGTAAAAGTCTAAATTTCAGATTGAAACGATTCCTCAGGTAGTAGAAAGGCAACTTTCACTGCATAGACATGGGCATTACAAATTAGGCCTAACTGAATAAGAACTCCAAGACTATCATTATATATTAACCATCCTACAACTAAACCTGGCAGAATTATTTGTATTGCTTTATTCAATATTTGTAACCCTTTTATCATAAGAACAGACATACTGGGTCAGACCAAAGGTCCATCTAGCCCAGTATCCTGTCTTCCGACAGTGGCCAATACCAGGTGCTTCACAGGGAATGAACAGAACAGGCAATCATCATGTGATCCATCCCATTGCCAATTCCCAGCTTCTGACAAACAGAGGCTAGGGACACCATCCCTGCCCAACCTGGCTAACAGCCATTGATGGACCTATCCTCCATGAACTTATCTAGTTCTTTTTTTAACTCTGTTTTGAACCCTATTGTCTGTAGAATATCAGTACATTTGTCTGGAATTATCCACAATTACACATTTTACATACAATCATTATTCAAAATTACTTGAACACTGCACAGAAACAACTGTCAGTTTAAGAAACTGTTTTCTGTGGCTATTTCCAAGAGCATGCACCAGCTATAATTCACATTGTACAAAATCTAAGTCACTTGATATTGTATGGTTCTATCATTGGATGATGTTGGTTATAAAAAGGAGGAGGGGCTTGAAGAAGTCATTGCTAGCATGAACATGCACATGAGAATTCCTGAGACTTCCACAAAGACTCTTGCAAAACATGAATGTTTATCAAAAATGAATAAAAAGGTTCATGAAAGCAATCAGGGAAAAATCATAGGGCCATGTGTTCACCTGTAGCAGAAGTGCTCTGCGTCCTCTCAAACCCAATCCAGGATTCTGTGCTGGCCCGGTCCCTAATGTAGATTAGAAAAGTTTCAGGGCTGAACTAAACTATATCAGTGACCCACAACCTCAAGCGGCTGTTCTGGCAGCCAGGGACTGCCAGGGTGTAGAGATGTCCCAACCACAAGCCTCCTACACCAACAGCCCTAAACAGGAATAGTGTAAGAGCCACTACAGAGGCTCTGTGTAATCCAAGGATTTCTTCTAGTTGGGGTGAATGCTCAGGGGGCAAGGTTCATCAGTACTGTGATAGCCATAGCAGGCCTGGCCAATAGTATGGCCCAATATTTGAATTCAAATAGATGGAGACGTTTTTTGTTGTTCTTTCTAGAATTCACCCAACTCTCATTGGAACCACCAGAAGAGAAGGAGGGTGATGAAGGATGAACCTCCACTGCTTATGGAAGTGGAGGTTAATAAATCTGTATTAGTAACATGCATTTTATAAAAAACATATTTGGTATCCAAAGCTTTTTGTCTCACTGATTAAATGGCTTAAGTGGAAGAAAAATTAACTCAAATGAAGTCTCTTGAACCCATTTTTCAAACCTGAGCACCTAAATTAGTGTACCCTGCATAGTAATGAACATATAAAGACAAGTATTACACTTGACGCAATTGAAGAGTGTGTGCACAAAGGTGGCTTCTAGTTAACTTCACACTCCCTGACGTGTATCCAGCTTGCTCTCAGTTGGTCCCCGGCGTCACACAGAGCAGTCCTCAGAGGCTATGCCACCAGTCAAGAATCTCTGGGGTATGGCTGGGCCACACCTCTTGTCCCTGGACTCACTGCTTACGGTGGTGCGGGAGCCACTGCAGTGACCCTCGCCCCCCATAAGATTCTTCTATGCAGGGGGGAATCCTCAGAGGTTTGTCTCAGCCTGCATTAAGTTTTCTTTGTACCGTAGGAGCAGCACAAAGCAGTAGGGGTGTAGGACCGGGCGTGGCCCATACTCTAATACCCAAAGAAAAAGCGTGTGTGTGTGTTAAATAATAATGGACCAAAGAAAGCCAGACATAACACGAGGGACACTGGAAGGAACTGGGAGAGGAACTTCATTTAAATCATCAGGGTCGACTGCAGGCAATTGGACGAATGTGAGAGCAAGGACAATTCCAGTCAAACTGACATATGTCCAAACCACTCAACATGATGGCCTGTCTGATGCTCTCTAATGCAACAGGAGTGTCTAGCAATTAGAGATAGGCCCAAACTGGCGATTGGAGTGAACTACAACTCAGAATCTCAGCACCTTTGAACCCTGGAGCAAAGTTTAAAAGTACTGATTATAGTCCTATGGCTCTGTCCTAGCAACAGAAAAGCTAACAGCACTGCATTAGCAGCTTTGAAAAATAGCACACTCAACATTTTAGCTAGTGTCATTAAGCCAGAACAACAACACTTTAAAATAGACTGTTATTAGCAAGGTGAGGAGTCAATTATTTGGGTAGAAACAGCCATTTGAACACTTTAAACTGGTAAATTAGACACTGGAAAATATCATCCAAGCTAACATATTCTCGAGTGTTTGTTGTTTCAAACCCCTGATTAAAGATATACATGACTGCCTTTGGTTTATCCCTTTGAAATGCAAGCATGCTCTGAACCACTTGATGCCATTGGCACTTTTAATTCTAAATTTATTTATTTATTTATTTTGCTGGATATGTGGGATACAGCTCTTCGTGGGAATGCCAGACCCTCCAGTCAATGCATCAATTATTCTCTGGCTGCATGAGTAGAATCATGTCTGACCTATTTGTCCCAGGTTGTTTTTATCTGTACTTATTATTGTCCTATATATACAGCAGCCATTTGGTGCCTTTCATTTCCCCCTTCAAAACACTTATTCAAGCTGAACTTCGCTTTACTACTGACTTGCTCAGACTTAGTTGTGGCCTTCCATCATGACATCATTGGAATTGTTCCCTTTAGCCTCCTATTCCAAAATGCTGTGATAATGTTATACTTTAACCAGACAGGACTGAAGTCATACAAAGTTTCCATTTGCTGTACTAAAGCTAATTTCTACATATTGTAGGCCAGATGTTCGCCCAAGCAAAACTCTCAATGGGCTGTTCTGGTGATGCAAAGAGGACTTCAAGCTTCTATAAGAAGGCAGTAGCTAAAGAGTCCTATGGAGCAGGGGAATCCTTTTGCAGGTTCACGCTGGGTGATAAAGACATATTTAGAAAACACAGTGCTTCTTTCCTTTGTAATGCACACCAGTCAAGTGTATAACATTTCAGCCAAGCCCTTAAGAACTCTCAACAGGAAACACTTTTAATTGTGGTTTGTTTGTTTTTTTTCTCTGCATTGTGGTCAGAATTGCTAATATGTGGCCCAATCCAGAATGGGTTTTGGATTGGGGCCATAGTGACCAAGAGACAAGTGTAGAGAAAGAGAACTGACTGAGTTCAATACAGAGAAATGGAATGGGGCTAAAAACACGAGAAAGGAATATTACCGTTAAATGCCGGACACTACAAAAGGCAGATAAGAAGGGAAATCTGGGGGTGATGTAGGCTATAACCATAAAACCCACAACACAGTGTCTAGGAAAAGAAATACATCTAACAGTATATAAGAAACTCAGGATAGCCCAGATTTTAATGCTCCTTTGTTTTCTTTTTAAAAGATATTTTTGATATGGTACGGCTAGATCTTCAGCTGCTGTAAATTGCTGTAGCTCCACTGAACACAATGGAACTACGCCAATTTATACCAGCTGAGGATTTGGTTCATAAAATCTACAATCAATGGAGAAACTATAGCAGATGGCAGCCAGAGAGATTAAGGAACTTAGTGAATTTAGTTAAAAAGAGAAACTGGAGAAAAGGACTCGTATTCTTTGGAAAAGAATTCACGAAATGCTGAAGGGAATGGAAGGGACAGATGCTTCAAGATTATTTGAACTTGTGTCATATACAATAACCTTGGGCACAAGCTAAAGTTTAAGGAGGGTGTAGGGCTTTAAAGAACTGAGGGAGACTTTCCTTCAGGGAACCGTTCAAAATGTCTAAACATGCTCTAATGGACACATTGAGTTTTCATCAACTAGTTCTCACAGCCCCAAAGCTATCTATTTTTTTCTGTCCCTGAAATGCATTACTGTATGTTCCTAGGCCACTGTGGGATTAATGTGCTAAGGACTCTCTTTTGTTGTGATTATATTAATGAGCTTTAGCTCTGTTGATCCAAAGATCTCAAAGCACCTCACAAACAAGTACAAATATTAGTTATTTCCCCCATTTTAACAATGGGGAAACTGAGGCTGAGAGGTGATGAACTTGTATGAGAACAGGAGGAGGGGTATACTCTGCATGCACAATTTCATGTGCACATACAAGTATCTGAAATTTGCAGATCAAACACATACACATAAGTGACAGCCAGACAGTGTCAATTTGAACATTTGCAGGAAATAAACTACTGCACACAGGTGTTAGAAATGTTGAAGTGCACACAAAGGTATTTTCAGATGCAAAATGTTGGCACATAATTATGTACCAGCAATGTTGCACATACAAGCGGACATAGTGCCCTTAATAATTTTTAACTCTTTCATACTGATCTTATCTTGGAACAAATCTTCGAAAAGATCTTTGTGTGTGTGCATCTGCTGGGATTTTCTTCCATCCTATCTTCAATTGCAGCAGTCAGAAATATGCTTCAGATATACAAGCACGGCACTTAGACAGCTGTTCATATCTGGTGTATAGGAGATGCTTGATTTCCAGTTTGCCACCAGAACATATTACTAGATTTCAAGGGATTATTGAGACATCAGAAAGTTGAAGGGAATGTGGGGCCGGGGAGAGTGACAGAGGGCTAGGTTTATAGAAATTAATTCTGCTACACAACACACTCAGTGCTTGAGAAAGAGCCAAGCTTCTTTTTTGTTTTTCTCCCTGATCCATTTGCCACAATTAGGTAAAATAATGATTTGGTTAGAATTAAATGGACAGGTGATACTGCATCCATCACTGAGTTGTGCCAGTGGTTTTTCTCCCAAACTGGTTTTAGAGGTAACTTTCCAAAAGCTCCAAATACAAAAAAAAAATTGATGTACTATACTCAGTGAACAGTACTCAGAAACTGCTAGTAGTGAGTCCTCCATATCTCTATAGCTACCATCTCACCAATATAACATATGGAAAGGGTGACCAGATAGCAAGTGTGAAAAATCAAGATGGGAGTGGGGAGTGATAGGCACCTATATAAGACAAAACCCTGAATACTGGGACTGTTCCTATAAAATCAGGACATCTGGTCACCCTACATATGGCCTAGACCAGGGATCGGCAACCTTTGGCACGCAGCTCGCCAGAGTAAGCCCCCTGGTGGGCCGGCCCCGTTTGTTTATCTGCCGCGTCCGCAGGTTCAGCCGATCGCGGCTCCCACTGGCCGCAGTTCGCCACTCCAGGCCAATGGGGGAGGCGGGAAGTGGCCGTCAGCACATCCCTCAGCCCACGCCACTTCCTGCAGCCCCCATTGGCCTGGGACGGCGAACCGCGGCCAGTGGGAGCCGCGATCGGCTGAACCTGCAGACGCAGCAGGTAAACAAACCGGCCCGGCCTGCCAGGGTGCTTACCCTGGCGAGCCGTGTGCCAAAGGTTGCCTATCCCTGGCCTAGACCAAGAAAGCAGGTCACAACCTTGACCACAATGGAGTGCATCTAAAGTGGTCAATAAAGAAGTAGAGAGACAAGGTGGGTGAGGTAATATCTTTTATTGACCAACTTCTGTCCGTGAGAGAGACAAGCTTTTGAACTTATACTTCTTCAGCTCTGTGTAGCTCAAAAGCTTGTCTCTCTTCCCAACCAGGGGCGGCTCCCAGCACCAGCGCTCCAAGCGCATGCCTGGGGTGGCAAGCCGCCGGGGGGTGGCCTGACGGTCGGTGTGAGGGTGGCAGTCAAGCTACCTTCAGCAGCATGCCTGCGGAAGGTCAGCTGGTAACGCGGATTCAGCGGCATGCCTGCAGGAGGTCCGCCAGTCCCGTGGCTTCGGTGGCGGGTACGCCGAAGGTGCGGGACCGGTGGACCTCCCGCTGGCATGCTGCTGAATCCGCGTTACCAGCGGACCTCCCGCAGGCATGCCACCGAAGGCTGCCTCACTGCCGTGCTTGGGGCGGCGAAATACATAGAACCGCCTCTGTTCCCAACAGAAGTTGGTCCAGTAAAAAATATTACCTCATCCACTGTGTCTCTCTAGTGTCTTGTGACTGACATGGCTAGAACAACACTGCATACAATAAAGAAGTAGAGCATTTACATTACTTCTATTTGCTGGATTCCTGGGTACCCTTAATATGCTGTCTTTGTTTTGCTTTAGGCTTCCTAAAATTGAAAGATAGCAAAGTAAAATCTCCAAAAATGTCCTGCTTTGGGGATCAAATCCTCACTCCCCCAGCCTCCCTAAACCATCACATTGCTCCTCCTTCTCTTGGTCTCTTTGGCAAGCAAGACAAAAGGTTGGTTGTGTGTTCAAGATGAAAGCCTTCCACTTCCCTTCCTATCTGATGTTATTACTGCACAAAATATGCTTTCAAGATGAAAAGCCCTGGAAAGTGCCACCACACTCAAAATGTTGCTGACTACAGTAGCTCATGGCTACGAGGAATAATGTGCACCTATGTGCAGGAAATCTACAGTTCCACTGTGGAGTTCTCTAGCGATGTCATGAGGCGCAAGAGCAAAGCATGCATAGTTTATGGCTGTGATTGGAAAACATGGATGTAATTAGAGCTAATCATAATATTTTGCATCTATATAACCTTTTTCATCCACGCATCTCAAAGGGCCTAATCATTTCCTATTGACCCTCCACATGGATCTCCCCCCTCCAAAAAAATCCTACAATACCTTGAGTTTTGAGTCCAGGGACCTGCAAATGGGGAAAGGAGCAGGACAAGGGGGGAAAGCATATCACTCCCTGAAAAAGCCTTAAGGGGAACCTGGTAGAAAGTTAATGGAGCACAAGCTTACAATGTAAAGGTACAAGCATACACAAGACCATCGCATATAAAGTTAGTACCAGCTGTATAGCTGGTTGGGAATTTTGTGAGTAAATGTTTTTTGTCCGAAAATGAAGATTTGTCGATACTGAAACTTTTTGTGGAAACATATCAGTTTTGACAAACCTTTTGTCAGGAAGGTTTCTCAGGTCCAGCATGTAATTTCTGTTGGATGAATGTCTCTCTCTTACCCCCCAACCAAGAATATCCAATAGCCCAGTGGTTATTCAAATTCCTGCTCCAAATCAGGCAGAACAGGACCTGCCTGGAGTGCCTATATCATAGGAGTACTGTTATTAATAGGAGCAAGATTGGGGCTTTACATTGTCTATTCTTACTTCTGAAGAACACCTAGAAATTGTGATAGTATAATAATACATTATCAACAATCTAGCTGGCACTTCTCCAACTTCTTCATGCTGTGGACCGGTGCATAAGAGAAAGGAGATGGTTTCATTAATCCATTTTACATCCCAGTGCCTCAGTTCCCTATTGCTTAATTCACAAAATGCTTCATTCTTCTCACCTCCATGAAGGGCTCCACCATCTTCGGGTGGTCCAGAGATTACAGCTTCGAAACCATGGATCTAGTCAATACAGGGATCCACAAGTTCCATTAATTGGACATGTTTTCTAAGTCTGAGAGGGAATTCTTTGGTGAATTATCATAAAAATATAGGAAAGCAAAGATCCTTCCTTCCTCCTCCCCATTTGAAAAGTAAAAACTTGTCTGCACACATTTGTTTTCTTTTCTTTAGTACTTTCAGTTATTAAACAGCCTGATAATGTTATGAAAAAGAGACCTTAAATATTAGATATTGGATTTTTTTAAATGGATGAAGAATTCCCCAAATGTCAGAAAACAAAGCTAGGAAGTAAATTTGTCTGCTCCTATTAAATCAGTTCAACAGGAAGAAACTATATGGTCTATCAGACAAACTGATAGCATCGAGGAATGCACAGGAGACAGTCAATGCCAGAGGCACTATTGTTGCTGCCAGAAGAGTTTAAATTAAAACAGTTCCTGAGATCATGTGCTGCTTAACATTGTGAGCTCCTTTCACTTCACTTGAAGCTAGAAATTAGAAGGCCTGTACTCTGTGCTAGTTATTTTTCCTTTCCTAAGTAGAGTTGTGGAGAAAAATTCAGTAAGAATGTTATGAATACATTCACACAAGGCTGGTGAGATGGGGAGATAAGGAGGACAATTGTAATGGTGCCCCAACCTCAAAGGGGTCCCCCAACTGTCTAATGTCTGTGCAAATAAAGTAAAATGGGAGCAGATGGGGCCCAGTGAACATAATGTCCTGGGCCCCCAGTTTTTTCTTGATAGGTCAGAATACATATGATCAGCCCAGAGGAAGGATGTCTAGCTAACTGAGACCATTACCACAGCTAAAGGTAGGTTGAGCAGGTTTAATTGAAACCATGTACCCTCTTTTACCCCAAGTGGGTGTGGCGGCTTGAGATAGATGAGGTAATTGATATGGGATGGAATGTTTTCTGGAAATACCATGGTATTGATTCAAAAGTCAACCTTTGCCAGTTATTTCCTGAGTCAAATTAAAGGATCTCAGCTATCACAGTGTGTTAACTGTTGGTAAAATTATGTATTTTTAAATGGAAACCACTGTATACAAGTAGTCCCTTCAAGTGTCACTTAATAGCTAGGGATAGAGGAACTGGTTCGCTAAAAATGAGAATGAGATGAAATGCAAAGATCCACAAACATGTCAGTTTAAAACAATTTAGTTAAAGATACTGCTTTCCCTAGCCCCAGTGAACCTTCTGAATTAGTACAACTGCATCTCAGGAGCTCAGTGACTCCGACTGCAGCATTTAAATTGCATGAGGACCAGGGTTTTCCTCGGACTGAGCAGTATAAGTACAGAACCTTAAGCACAGAAATCTGAACAGAAGAGCCAACTAAAGCAAAGAGTATGCCAGATCTGAGCAAATCTGTTCATTTCTCCCATATATGCTCCATCCCTCCCACTAGGATTTCAGACTTATTCCATTTTACAATTAAATAACACACACACGCCCCCCGCACCACCACCACCCTTTTTTTTTTTTTTTTTTAAACAGGTCGGTTAATCATTGTTCCCCGCAGTGACTTTTCTAGAGCTTTAAACTTGTACTCAAAGTCAAACTCCTTCCCAATGTAATTCTGCTGCTATTCATGTAGTTTCATCAGAAATTAATTTGGCCCTTACTTTTCAAGCCTCAACTCGTAGCATAAGCTTTATTCAGCATGTTCTGAGGGGCAGCTGTTTGTAGGATTTTTTGCTTAGTTCCAAGGGGAGATGAAAAAGAAAAAAAAGAGGACAGTGCTGCTGAAAATGCTATTTCCTTGAATGTTCTATGCACTTGCCATTTTGCAAATGCTGACAATTTCTGGTTTCTGTAAATGGTTACAGGGTCTGCAAAAACATCTTTTTGACCTGAAGAATCCAGAGATGCACAGAAGCGAATCAGGACTCTTCACACTAAATTTTAGGGTCTTTTTGATTAGCCAAAACGTGGAGACTGCACTGATCTCACATTATGCTAAAATCCCTTCAGTTAATATCTGGGTCTTATATTATGCTAAAATCAATTCAATTAATACCCCCTTCAAATGCCAACAAAGGTATAACACACAGCTATCACAAATGATAATATGTTTCTCACTTTAACTAACAAAAGCAAGCTCAGAACTAAGGTTACCATTCTATCCTTGATGCAGTTTTTCTATAAAGCTATAGCATTATCTATTATATTCAATATACCTTTCCTGTCTCGGCACAGTCAATTTCTCTTGGTGTTAGCAGGACAAGGAATTGGTCTGGACAGTAAAAGGTGTGCTTAGGAGCAGTAGTGGAATGACATTAAGAAAAAGAAAACTGTCTGAATAGCAGAATAAAAACTTCTTAACAGTCAGTTCTACTAGCTTTTGGAATAGTTTGGTCTAGAAAAAGGCCTGGGACTCCGTGGTTCTACTCACAGCTCTTGTATTGATTCGTTGTGTAACCTCAGCCAAACCACTTAGCATCTCTCTGCCTCAGCTTACCTATTGGTACTTTGGGGATCACCATGATTCCCTACTTCACAAGAGTCTTAAGAAAATTAATGAATGTTTGGAGGAGGGTCAGATATCCTCAGCTGCAAGGTGTGCAACCTCTTATGATTGCATTATTATTATTAGTAAACATATTAATAATAGTTTCCCAGCTCTGATTATTACTACGATTATTAGAATTACAATAAAAGCTAGAGGGGTCCAGCTGAAATCAGGGCCCCCATTGTGTTATATGTTGTACATACACATAATAAGTGACATTATTTGCTCTGAAGCTCTTTGTGCATTTCTACTGGCTTCTGAATCCTGGCCCACCTTGTATATTGGGCTGGGGGTGAAGAAGAGGGTATCATGGGGCAAAAGGTGGGGCTGGAGCACATTCACGGGCCAGAGATCAGCAGGGCATGTAACAGACCATAGGGGACAGCTCTAGCTGATGTAAGTTTGCAGGGTAATTAGCAAGTTGGTTTTTGAGCTAGAGGAACTCAAAGAAGTATTAGATAAAAGTCAACATTTCAGAGTAATTTTTAAAAGATCTGTAACTTAACCTTTTGAATAATTTCCTTTTAACTATGCAGAAACCCCCTCCTTTGCCTTGAGGGTAAACTGGGCAATTTTCAAGCCAAATCAATTTTACAAGTCAATGTCACAGGGGGACAAGCGAGAGTTTTATAGGGAATGCTGTTTGCAACCTTAGGTCCACATTCTGTCACAGCTATTCCCTGTGAGTGGATTTTTCTCTACAAATTGTTCCACAGGTTTCAGTCAGGTCCTTAATATGAATAGGTTATTATTTCTCCATAGTAAAGGGCCAAAAGGAACTCAGATCCAAGCAATGCTGAACTTTGGAGAAGTTTAGATTCCCCTTCAATTTTTGAGCCAAACTTCTCAGTTTGATTCCTTTTCTAATTATAATAACTCGTTACCTTACAGACTTCATTGGCATATATTAGGTGGTCCCATAATCCACATATCAGTGACCTTACATGCACTACTACTTTAGACTTTAATGCATGGCTCTGCATATAACATGCTCAGTAATTTTACACTCTAGAAGACAAGAGATGTTCTAGTAAGCAAACTGATTTGCCCATCTATTTCTTATTAATACCCAATATTTCCAGTCCACATAATTGGCTAAGACTCCAATTCAGCCAGACTTCCATGGGACTACTCTTGAGCTTAAAGTTAAGCATGTGTTTAAGTGCTTTGTTGAACTGGGTCTAACACAACAGCCTCTGAAGTCTAAGTAATCCAAAGCTGTCACATGGGTCTGGTTCTTACGGCTGTGTGGAACATAGCCAATGTTGCAGAATGTGCCTGGAAAAATACATTTTAGTGATCCAGTGACTCAAGGAGAACACAGTGGAAAATGGCAGCACAGATAAGACACAGTTATTATTTTACAGGCAAAGCCCCTCACCAAAGTAGTGATGAAGCAGGCCCTGCTCCCAAAGGGTACACAATCTAAATCCAACTTGACACAAGAGTGAGGGTTGACAATAGACAGCCGGGGGGGAGGGGAAGGTGAGGGCTGAAAGAAGGAAGGGAGGACAATGGGGACAATAGTAAGGTTAATCAATAAGGCGCACAACCTGTTGATTCATTTCCTTCTTTCTTTTAAATTGATTTTTACTGTCACTAAAGTGTTGATCTGAGTCTTGTAAGAGTTTAAAGGAGTGCAAATCATAACAAAATAAAAGGACGGGAAGCTAAAAATATACCATTCTCCCTCTTAGCATTGCTGCTACTGATGCCTTGTAGAATAGGTCAAGTTTGAGCCTCGAGCAAATTCTTAACTGCTAAGAAATAAACCCTTCAAATTAGGTGTTTCAAAACACAGCTATAACCTTAATTATTGGGTGCTTAAGGGGGGCAGTGCTATGATAAAAGAAATGTCCCTAGTGTTCTTTAAGGTTGGTTCCTAATGTGTTTCACTTTATACGAGCTGCAATTCAAAGAGCAGCTGGTTGATGAAGCTCCCAGGACAATATGTCCTTCTTTATGATTGTTTGGCCTAGGGGTTATGTTAAAAAAAAATCTGATGTCCTCAATCCTAAACTATTTTAACTCAAAAGGGTTTTTTTTTAAACTTCTGCTGGATGGGTCTAATCTTGCTGCCAGCGAAGTCAATAGCAAAACTCCCACAGAATGTAATAGTCCAGGAGCATACGAGAAATGTGCAAACTTTTCTTCCTGATTTCAAACACACTCAAATACTGTGGCTATGAAAGGATGGGTGGAATTTGAACATGATAGAGTTTTGCTTTCTGATTAGGTGAAACTGTGAGAAAAAGCAAGAAAATGAGAACAGAGAGAAAACAAAATCTAATGAAAAAATAAGGTGAACAGTAGCGCAGAGAATCAGCAGAATGAAAAACATTTTTACAGGGTATGTTGCAGTGTGAGTCAACACGGGTAAAGGTGTTGTGGTCCCGCAACTAAGTCTGCCTGGCCACCCTTATCTTCAGGGCAGAGGGGCCTAAGGGTCAGAGTCAATAAGGCTGCCCTTCTCTGCAGGGCTGCATGGTCTAGTGGCAGGGACGTATGACCTAGTGGTCAGAGTCAATAAAGCACCCCCCCTTTCACAGGGCTGTGTGACCTAATGGCCAGAGTCAATACCGCTGCCCTTCTCTGCAGGGCTGCATGGTCTAGTGGCCAGAGTCTATATGGTTGCCCAGCTCCACCGGGCTCTGAGACTTAGTGGCCAGTCGGTGAAGTGGGTCACCCCCTCGGGATGGGTGGCAACTGGAGTAGGGGGACCCGGGCCCTCCTAGTCCACCGGGTCCCAGGCCAGGGCCCTGGAAGTGGCGAATGTACAAGCCATTGAGTAAGTGGGGATCCGACTGAACACGCTGACTGTCTGGTCCTATAACCGGTCCACTGTCTAGTTTCCTTGAGCCACTTCCTACCGTGTCTCCTGATGCAATTGTCCAGGCATCTCATGGGTCTCTAAGTTCCTTGGCTTGTGCTGCTGCCTACAGCTCTAACTTTTCTTGGGTGTCTACAGGGGGCTGGCTATCCACCTGGGTTGCTGGCTTCTGTGGTTTGGGGCTTCAGCAGTGCCTGGGCTGGAGCCTGTAAGGTGCGTCCTCCCTCCTCGGCGGTCAGCCCCAACTGAGCTGTTCTGCTCCTTTTTATACCAGTACTCTACTTGAAGCATGCCCAGCAGGAGTGAGGGGGCAAGAATTCTGCTGCCAAGAGTGCAGGTTTAACCTCTTTGTGTCCAGTGCAGGGCGAGTGTACCACATCACAGGTTATTTTAGAAAAAATCTGCCATATGAGCAATACGACTGACAGCTCCACAGGTGGTTTTTTTGTTGTTGTTTTGTGTTGTAATGTGGCTTGTATTTTTGACCATTTGCAAATATGAGGTTCCCCCTAACATATCTATTTACTGCCTCAATATTAATGCACTGTAGAGTGTCACTACATTGTATAGGACAGCGGTTCTCAACCGGTGGTCCGTGGCCCCCTGGGGTCTGTGACTCCTTTCAAGGGGGCTGCAGGGCCCCACAGCTGAAACCCAGAGCCTGAGCCCTGGCACCCCCCACAGAACTGAAGCTGGGAGGCCTGGGACTGAAGCCCTGATCCCCAGCGCTCCCCATGGGGCTGAAGCCGGGAGGCCCAGGGGCTAAAGCCGGGACGTACAGGGCTGAATTCTCGAGCCCTGGTGCTTCCTGTGGGGCAGAAACCCTGAGCCTAAGGGCAGAGTTGGGGGCATGGAGGGCATTGCCCCCACCCAAAAAACTGTAGCACAAAAGCACGGCAGTCCTGAGGGCAGCGCCACATCTCCCCCCCATCTCCTCTCTCCACAACCTGGCCAGGTCAGAGGCGGGAAGCCGGAGCCAGTGCAGGGCAGCTGATTCTCTGGCTGGGGCTATGGAGAAGGCAGCAGCAGTGTTCCCGCCTCTCCTGCTGGTGCCATCAGTTGAAGCTGCTCCTCAGCTCCCAACCCCTTTTGCTCCGTGGCTGGCAGACCCCTCTGGGAAAAGGGATCGCAGGGGAGCCCTCCTGGCACACTGTCCCTAATATCCCTCTCCCTACACCGAGCTACACCATCCCTGCACCCTGAGTTATCCCGCACCTGCACACAGCCCCTAGCTACTCCCTGCCTGCATCCTGAGCTACCTCCTACCTGCACACAGCCTCAGCTATCCCCCTTCCTGCACCCTGAGCTACCCCCGGCCTGCACACGAGCCCCTAGTTACCCCCCTCCCTGCATCCTGAGCTATTTTCAAACTTTTAGAGCTGAGCCCCCCACCTTTGAATTATAATTTTTGGTTGCCTCCCCCCACCCACCCAGACAGGGTGGGTGGCCTGAGTCAAGGGGTGGAGGTGGCACTCCCTCCCTGGACCCCATCATGCGGAGGTGGCTCGAGCCCCACTGGCCCCTGCCCCCCCCAAATAGAAGTCAAACTATGCCTATGCCCAAGGCCCCTGCCCCAAGGCTCTCCCTTCCCAACCCCACTGGGCCCTGGAGTTTTATAGCATGTCGAGGGGGGCCTCAGAGAGAAAAAGGTTGAGAACCCCTGGCATAGGAGAAAATTTTACACCCTTAAAGGCTGTTTCTAGTTGTTTAACCAACTCAGTAATCTTACCAGGGGCTAAATCTCCCCCCATAGATGAAACTATCTTTCCAACTATTTGATTTTACTTGGCCATTAATTACACAACCACATATCTACAGGCCTGCTGCCTCTTTCATTGCACAAGATGGACAATGAATGAGGAAGAGGAGTGCAAGAAGAGAAAGAAATTCTCATTGGTTTAAGGCACTGGACCTGGAACCAGGAAAACTGGCTTTTTCGTATTCAGACTTGCTATGGGATGTTGAGCAAGACTGTCATGGAGCATACATGCAAGAGTGCTGAATATAGGTTACACGGGCGACCTTTTCCTAACTTTTGAAAGGCTTGCCTTTTAATCTTAAGATTGTAGTTTCTTGTGTGTGACAGCATTATGTTTCTGAGAACAAATTGAGGAGATGCTCTGTGCATGCTCTGTGCATGGTGCTGTCCAGAAGTTCACACAAGTAGGCCTGGTGCTTGAGGAGCATGGATAGCTAAGTCTCATAACAGCCCTACTGTGTATCTTTAGGAGTGCTGTGTGCACACAGTTTTGTGCCTTTTCTTGATGTGGCTAGTTGGCTTCAATTTTGGTATTTCAACAGCATATTTTTCCTCGCAAATTGCTTCCATATACAAACCTCAGAAAGGCCACACAGTTTTCTGTTTACCATAAATAATACAAGAAGATAACTTTTTAAATTGAAATCATACTTCCATATAATGGTTTGTCCTAAGCAGCCCTCCCAAGCTCCCCTCTTTGCTTTCTTCAATTCCTTTCTCAGTGCCTCAATTACTCTGGTTTGAAATTACAAACAATAAAACCCTCTTGTAAAAGATGGAATTGCACCTCTAAGGCATCTTTTTATGACAACAGTGAGAAAAGGAAAAAAACCCCACCATTTTAAAAAGTAGAACGGTCCATTTAATCATTTCTGGAAAGCAGGTTGCTTTCTGCGTTATATGTTCCAATACTGTTCTCTCAGCTGCTCCTCGGCTATTCTCAATATTATGTTTTCTCTACTGATTTTACAGATGCTGCAATGTGAATAAAAATGGTGTACACAACATTCAGGTTAAGAAGGTACAGAAAGCCTGAAAAGGCCAAGTAGTGACTGTGAAATTAAACAAAGTGCCATGGAAATGTCCAAAGCCCTTTTAATTCCAGAGAGAATCCTTCTAAAGGGCTACGTTAAGGTGGGATGCATGTGGTGTATATTGTATCACATTCCAATTCCAGAAAAAGGTGAGGGTTATGCAAGGAATTGGGAAAGGAGGGGAGGTTCTTTGTGCCCTTTGCCATACTGTGTGCCCATGTAATGGCCAAGCAGAATCTTGCCCTTGGTTATTAGCAGTGAATTGACCCAGGGATCAATGCATAATTAAGAAAATATGAGGGAGATTTTTAAAAAAAACCAAATGTTTAATTAGCAGAGCAAATTACACTGTAACTTTCTCATTTAGCCTTAATCCCTGGTACAGATCTGCTGCAAAGGACACAACATGCTACAGAAAGTCAACAAAAGGGGGATCTGCTCTGTATGGGCTGTGTCCACAATAGCAGCGAGTAGGGGCTGGAGGTAAATGTAGCCTAATTTTCTGTTTGCAAATCATCAATGTGCAGTTGCAAATGTTTTCCAGTTCAGTACTCATTGTTATCTGCCAAATATTTTCTGGGACAGGCTCTTGATCTGTAGATCTTCATGAGCACTTCTTTGCATGTATTTGTTCATCAAAATTCAAGATGTGGTGTTTAGTTTTGACTGCTCATATAACAGGTCCTACATAAATGCATAAATTTCTCATAAAAGTTGACAGGACCAGCAAGAATCCACTAGTCAACTGGGGAAGATAAAATAATTATTCCATTTCCCTTTTCCCCTCTTAAGATTGGGAGCTGATTCTGATGCCATTAACATCAGTTAAGTGCTCATGTACCTTCAGTGGAGCTACTCCTGTTTCACAGTAAAGTAACTGAGAGGAGAACCGGGCTTGGACTCAAATCTGAATTAGGTTACAATAACGAAATGAAATTGCCAAGTTCATTCCAGTTCCTAATAGAGATCTGTTCACTGCAAAATGTGGTGCAAATAAGCATAATTGACATTCTTTGATTGGAACATAACTAGACCTGCAGGTGAGCAAAAATGTTACATCAGCTCAGCTGTGTAGGTTAGTTTGTAGAAAAACTGTTTGATTCTAGGCAGGGTGACTAGTTTCTTGGGCACTAGACAATACCTTACATTCAATCAAACAATTAAAGCCTGGTGGCTCTGGGTAACTGGTATTTTGAAGTGCTTTTTAAATATTTGCATGAGGAGAATTACAAAACAGCAGACAGGGTTGACATTTTGCTTTCTAAGTTTAAAGAGCAATCCATAGTGGTTCTTTGCCATGTTCTTTGAATGTTACAATGTGCTGACCTTATGGTGTTGAGGTGTTCTATGATAAACAATAACAGAGCAAAGGTACTGGCAGTCTCCTTAAAAACAGAAACAAAACTAATGACTATGCTATAATTTCAACTTTTTCTTTAAGTAAACTGCCTCTACTTCAAACTGACAGTTTGATTCTGAAAACTGAGGTCAGGAAAATTACCAGTAGCTTTCAATTACTGGAGTAATTGCTACATACCAGTATTTATTGTTTACTATTACCCATGGCATCATTCATCTGGTAGTGTATGCAACATATTTTGTGATAAATTAACATTTTTTAAAGTGGCAGTGGAGAGCAATAGGAAGTTGTACAACCACAAGTTTATATATTACGTAGAAGTCACCTGAAGTATAATAAGCTAAATAAACAATGTTGCTCAAAGCTTGACAAACAATGCAAATCGGCAATGGAGGATGGCAGGGCATCTGAAAGCCAAGGTAGCTCAAGGTTTTAAATTCTGTATATTACACATGGAAAAGGCTCTCTCACATTTTGTAAACAACTTAAATGCTGAAGTTCTCAGTATATTGTGACTGGCATGCTGAAGCACCATGTTTTATTTCCATGAGCCGAGCTGATTGGAATGGTTCTGCATTTCAAGTAAGAGGCTGTGGTGCCTCTCCAGGGTGCTGTGTGCTGAACATGTTAGCCTCTCACTCACTCCCATTCATTCCGTTCATCTATCAGAGAAGGGCAGAGAACAAAGTAATATTTTTAAAAGGCATGGCCCCCTATTGACTCGAACATCAGAACAAAGCACACAAAATACTTATCTTGTTAAACAGATGGTCTGCCTTAAATAAAAAGGGATCCATTTCCCAGTTTGTCATAGACAACTGCTGCAGGCTGAAAGCACTTATGATGTCAAATGCTCAATCAGAACTGAGCTAATCCAAATGTAATAATAATATATATAAATCTGTCCCTTTCTGCAGCACTAATTCCAAAGAAGGGACAGTGGTTTTGATCCTGCTTCTACTGAGGCCAATGGCAAAATTCCCATTAACATCAGTGGAGTGGACTAGATAAAGATGAGAAACACTGAGCATTTAGCATTTGTTCATGGATAAATGGGTCTGATTTTCAGAGGTGCTGAGCACCCACAGGTCTTATACCAATCAGTGGGAGCTGCGAGGGCTCAATACCTCTTGAAAACCCAGCCCAAAAGCATTTCAATGAAATTCCATTATGTTTAAACTGTGTCAAGCCATTAGTTATCAGAGATATACTGTATTAGGAGTAAATGACCATCCAAAACATTTCAGATGCAAAAGAAGCCAAGGTAGACAAAGAAGGCGTCACCCATATACAATTGCTATAAAAATATTAGAAAAGTACTAGATGTGTAATGGGGCCTATTAAACAAGCAACTGTTAGGGTCCCACAATCTCATCTCACTCCCGCATCTATGAGTCATAATCACATTCAGAGGAACACTAAACTGAGGACAGGAGACTATGCTAATCATATTGATTAACTTGACCATTTAAACAGATAACCCTTTTCTAACAGTTATTTTCAAACACTGGGCCGTATTTTGATCTATTATACCAATGTCAATACAAAATGACTCCATCAGAGTCAATGGAACATCTCTGGATTTATACCAATATATTTGAAGTTACTCTGGAGTCACACCACTATAGTGGAAAATGGACTACGGCTCTTTATTCTCCTCTTTAAGAAGCTCCAAATTAAATAACTGCATTGATGCAAAATATTTAATCAAAATTTTAATTAAAACAAAGGAAATAGATGCTCACCACTTTGAAACAAGAAGCAGGGGCTTTACGCACACTAGGCTACAGAGCCTTTCATTACCTCTCTCATAATTTATTAATATGTTTCATCCAAGTTCTCTCGTGCATTACTTGCAATCAATTCATAGAGAGTATTGCAAGGAAAAACCCCTTTTAGAAGGATCAGGTTGTTAAAAAGTAAAAATAGGGAAGTATTTGTAGTGGCTATCCTCCTGCAACCATTAGACTCCTGGAAGATTCTCTACATATCTGACAGAATATGGAGACGTTATCATTTAATTGCTTCTAAGAATATACAGGAAATGAGCAGTGCAAGGACAGCAGAGAAATAGACAAATGCATTTAAAGAAACATAACTTGATGATCAAGCTAGACAAATTCAGACTAGAAATAAAGGTGCATTTTTTTTATCTGTGAGGGTAATTAACCACTTTAACAACTTACCTAGGGATGTGGTGGATTCTCCATCTGCTGAAGTCTTTAAATCAAGGCTGGATATTTTCCTAGATGGTATGGTCTGGCTCACCCAGACTTTATGGGCTCAATGTAGGAATCAGAGGCTGAAGTGCTGTGGCCTATGTTATGCAGGTCAGACTAGATGATCATTAATGGTTCATTCTAGCCTTAAAATCTATGAATGTAGGACTCTATAACTGGCCCAGTCAGCCAATGGGAGTTTTACTTCAACAAGGTGAGACTGATCCTAATCTTGGAAGCTTTGGCCCTGATTCAGGAAAGCACTTAAGCAGTGTTTAAGTTCATTGCTATTTGGAACAGCACTTAATCATATGCTTAAGTCCCATTTACTTCCATAAGATTTAAGCATTAGAGGCAAAATATGTGCTTTAGTGCTGTCCCGAATAGGGATGGTTTTCTAAATTGGGACCTTAAGGAATTGGCTCATTCTTAAAAATGAATGCAAAGGGTAACATTATGTTTTTATGCCAGAACTCAGCTCCAATATTCTGTTCTTCCCATCTTGGCAAAACTTCCATTAATTTACAACAGAAATGATTTCTCCGAACCGATGAATCATGCCCTTGAACACCTTCCTTTCAACCCCGCCCAGCCCAAGAAGTCTTAGTTGGAACCCATTCCCTAGATTTCCAGATTTGATATCAGAAGAAACTTCATCTCCCACAAAAGGGCGATGCTTAGAAAGAAATATTGAAAACGTGATCAAAGAAAACTGATCAGAGTTCATCTGAAGAAGTGAGGTTCTTACCCACGAAAGCTTATGCTCCCAATACTTCCGTTAGTCTTAAAGGTGCCACAGGACCCTCTGTTGCTTTTTACAGATTCAGACTAACACGGCTACCCCTCTGAAGAGTAAGAGTGTAAGGCAGATTGGGAAATACCAGTGAAGATACGTTTGCCACTTGAAGGGACAGAATTCTGATCACAGAGCTTTTCATCACTTTGACAGCTCTACAATGGCAGTGGGAAAATCACCAAGTGTGGACCCATAGATTGTATAGTATGTCACAGCTCCTTCACATGGTTTGCTGAGCAACAGCAAACTCACAGGTTTGGTTCTGTTGGTCATTTGGTTGGTTGGCTTTTTGTGGCCTTTTGTCTTAGAAAACAATCCAGGAATGTTACATACATTGCATGTGGGTTAGTATCTACTGTATCTACTGTCTGGTGAACATTATCTACTTGGAACTACTCCTGGGGAAGTATGTAAATAGCAATATTGAATGTAGGAAAATATTGAATGTAGAGAATGCAAAGCAATTCAGAAGAAACAGAGAGAGACTGTTGTCCAGAAAACCTACTGAGAAAACAAAGGGGGTGTTTGACAAACAGACATGCATGTAAAACCAGTGAGCATTTCAAATATAGTATAAATCCAGTTATTCAAATTCCCTTTTTCTGAAAATCCTAGTTATCGGCATGCACAGTGTGTACACCATGTAGCATTATGTTAATTGCCTGCTAATAACTTCTCAGTAGCTTCTTAGTGCTAATCAATGGCTTTGTAGTTCGTTGTATTTGTATAGCAGTCCTGAGCAGTCACCTGCAGTTACTGGGACCTAATCCTGTTACAGCAGCACAAAGTATTAAGCAAACATGAGCATTACTCCCTTCATTTCCTGAATTTCTATAACAGTGAAATTGCAGTTCAAAAGGTTCCGGTGTCGCCCAGCCTATTCAGATAAACCAGAGTATACTGTAGAAGCTAAGGGCCTGGCTCCTATGTCACACCAGTGTAAAAGCAATTCCCCTGACTTCAGAGGACTTTGGCCTGGTCTACGTTTTCAGGCTCTCTACACAGGTACTACAGCGGAGAATGGTTTGGAAGAGTCATCTGAGGGAAGGGATCAGAAGGAGACCTGTAGAGGGTCCCGGACTCACCCCTGCGGCGCCTCCTGCTGGTTGTCCAGGGAATTAGCTCACCAGCCTCTGGAGCGCCCTCTGCAGGCCGGTGATCCGCCTTGTCCTCTGCTCTGGCCCCCGTGTCCCGCCCAGGACCCCGGTGCCCCTTGCTCTGGGTGCTGCCCCCTAGCAATACCCACACACACGCTAGGTCTCCCCTCCCAGGGGAACCCCCACCCACTAACCCCACCTCACCTCAGGATAAGGCCACTGCCAGTCACCAACTAGCCCCCACTCTCTGGGGCAGACTGCAGTATAGGCCACTCATCATTGGCAAGGTTGGGTTTGGACCTGCTGCCTTGGCTTAGCCCTGGGCTGCCCTCTGCAACCCCCAGTACCCCTTGGCCTATCACCAGGCCGCAGCCTGGGGCTATCCAGGCTGGAGCTCCCCAGCTCCTCAGCCTTTCCCCAGCCCTGCTCCACTACAGGTACCCTGTCTCGCTCCCTGCAGCCAGGCCCTTCTCTCTCTGAAGGCAGAGAGAGACTCTTACTGAGCTCCTGGCTCCTAGCCTCTCATATAGGCCAGCTGAAGCCTGATTGGGGCATGGCCCCAGCTGCAGCCACTTCCCCAATCAGCCAGGGTTTTACCTTGCCCCGCCCCAGCCCTCTGCAGGGCTTTTCCAACCCCTCAGGGCAGGAGCGCCCGCCCACTTCCTGAAGCCCAGTTGGTACAAGACCCCATCAACCGGAAGGCCTGGGATGCATTGTCCTAAGGATGGGGGTTCCATGACCACCACTCCTAAGAGGAGGAGATGGGTGGTGGTGGTCGAGGACTCCCTCCTATGTGGGACGGAGTCATCCATCTGCTGTCCAGACCAGGAGACTCGAGAAGTGTGCTGCTTGCCTAGAGCTAGAAGTCAGGGTGTGATGGAGTGTCTGCCGAAACTGATCAAACCCTCGGACCGCTACCCTTTCCTACTTATCCACATGGGCACCAATTATACTGTCAAGAATGATCTTGAGCGGGTCACTACAGACTACGTGGCTTTGGGAAGAAGGATAAAGGAAATTGAGGTGCAAGTCATGTACTCATCCATCCTGTTGAAGGAACAGGCGCAGGTAGGGACCATCGAATTGTGGAGGTAAATGCGTGGTTATGCAGGTGGTGTCAGAGGGAGGGCTTTGGATTCTTCGACCATGGGATGTTGCTCCAGGAAGGAGGATTGCTAAGAAGCGATAGGATCCACCTAACAAAGAGAGGGAAGAGCATCTTCGCAGGCAGGCTTCCTAACCTACTGAGAAGGGCTTTAAACTAGGTTCGCCAGGGGCTGGTGACCTAAGCCCAAAAGTAAGTGTGGAAGTGGGATACCTGGAGGAAACACAAGGAGGAGGGTGCAACAGGGGAGGTCTTCTGATTCATACTGAGAAAGTAGGGCAACCAGCTTAGGTGCCTGTCCACGAACGCAAGAAGCCTGGGAAACAAGCAGGAAGAATTGGAAGTCCTGGCACAGTCAAGGAACTGTGATATGATTGGAACAACAGAGACTTGGTGGGGTAACTCACATGACTGGAGCACTGTCATGGATGGGTATAAACTGTTCAGGAAGGATAGGCAGGGGAGAAAAGGTGGAGGAGTTGCACTGTACGTAAGAAAGCAGTATGATTGCTCAGAGCTCCAGTATGAAACTGGAGAAAAGCCTGATGAGAGTCTTTGGGTTAAGTTTACAGGCGAGAGCAACAGGGGTGATGTCGTGGTGGGTGTCTACTATAGACCACCAGACCAGGAGGATGAGGTAGACAAGGCTTTCTTCAGACAACTAACAGAAGTTTCCAGATCACAGGCCCTGGTTCTCATGGGGGATTTCAATCACCCTGACATCCACTGGGCGATCAGTACAGCAGTGCAGACAATCCAGGAAGTTTTTGGAGAGTGTTGGGGACAACTTCCTAGTGCAAGTGCTGGAGGAACCAACTAGGGGCCGTGCTCCTCTTGACCTACTGCTCATAAACAGGGAAGAATTGGTAGGGGAAGTAGAAGTGGGTGGCAACCTGGGTAGCAGTGACGATCAGATAGTTGAGTTCAGGATTCTGACAAAAGGAAGAAAGGAGAGCAGCACAATATGGACCCTGGACTTCAGAAAAGCAGACTTTGACTCCCTCAGGGAAATGATGGGCAGGATCCCCTGGGAGGCTAATATTAGGGGAAAAGGAGTCCAGGAGAGCTGGCTGTATTTTAAAGAAGCCTTATTGAGGGTGCAGGAACAAACCATCATGATGTGCAGAAAGAATAGCAAATATGGCAGGCGACCAGCTTGGTTTAACAGAAAAAATCTTTGGTGAGTTTAAACACAAAAAGGAAGCTTACAAGAAGTGGAAACTTGGACAGATGCCTAGGGAGGTGTATAAAAATATTTCTCGAGCATGCAGGGGTGTAATAAATACCAAGGAGGGAGAGGAATTATTTCAGCTCAGTACTAATGTGGACACGAGAACGAATGGATATAAACTGGCCGTGGGGAAGTTTAGGCTTGAAATTAGACGAAGGTTTCTAACCGTCAGAGGGGTGAAATTTTGGAACAGCCTTCCGAGGGAAACGGTGGGGGCGAAAGACCTCTCTGGCTTCAAGATTAGGCTTGATAAGTTTATGGAGGGAATGGTTTGATGGGATAACGTGATTTTAGTCAATTAGGCATTAACGTGCCATCGCGGGTAAAATGAGGGTCCGGCTGTAGAATCTTGCCTGTATGCTCGGGGTTCTACTGATCGCCATATTTGGGGTCGGGAAGGAATTTTCCTCCAGGGTAGATTGGCAGAGGCCCTGGAGGTTTTTCGCCTTCCTCCGCAGCATAGGGCAGGGGTCGCAGGCTGGAGGATTCTGTTGTGGGTGGGTCAGCTTTTGTGGCCTGCATCATGCGGGAGGTCAGACTAGATGACCATATTGGTCCCTTCTGACCTTAAAGTCTATGAGTCTATGAGTAATCAGGAAGGCCAAAGCATAATTGGAGTTGCAGCTAGCAAGGGATGTGAAGGGTAACAAGAAGGGTTTCTACAGGTATGTTAGCAACAAAAAGAAGTTCAGGGAAAGTGTGGGACCCTTACTGAATGGGGGAGGCAACATAGTGACAGATGATGTGGAAAAATCTGAAGTACTCAATGCTTTTTTTGCCTCAGTCTTCACAGAGAAGGTCAGCTCCCAGATTGTTGCACTGAGCAGCACAGTATGGGGAGGAGGTGAGCAGCCCTCAGTGACAAAAGAGCAGGTTAAGGGCTATTTAGAAAAGCTGGACATGCACAGGTCCATGGGGCCGGATCTAATGTATCTGAGGTTGCTGAGTGAGTTGGCTGATGTGATTGGATAGCCATTGGCCATTATCTTTGAAAACTGGAATGGGTTACCTAGGGAGGTGGTGGAATCTCCATCCTTGGAGGTTTTTAAGGCCAGGCTTGACAAAGCCCTGGCTGGGATGATTTAGTTGGGGTTGATCCTGCTTTGTGCGGGGGGTGGGGGGGGAGAGAAGAGGGTTGGACTAGATGACCTCCTGAGGTCTTTTCCAACCCTAATCTTCAATGATTCTATGATACTCTAGGAAATTAGGTTGGTATAACTAAATTGGAAAAAAAATGAAAAATTCACACCCCTGAACGACACAGTTAAACTGCCCTCACCCTCTGTGTAGACAGCCCCAAGTTGACGGGAGAATTCTATCAACTTAGCTACTGCCTCTTGGGGAGGTGGCGTACCTATGTTGACAGGAGAAGGCCTCCCTCAGCGTAGGTAGAGTCATCACAGTGGCGCAGCTGTGCTGCTACAGCATTTTAAATGGAGGCAAGCCCCTAGCGAAGTTACCAGCGTCTGTTACCAGTAACTGAACAACTGGTAAGGAACCAGTGTAAAGTAGAGATCAGAACTGCGCACTACATGTTAGATCCTCAGCTGGCACAAATTGGCTTATCACCATTCAATGAAGTTACATCAGTTTACACCAACTAAGGATCTGGCCCCCAGTATTGAAAACGGCAAGGAAAGTTGTATCTAGCATTGGGGTAAAGAACCAACATCTCCAGATAAACATGAAGCCTGTAGAAGCTGGAAAATGAGAGAATTTAAATGTAAAGCAGCAGCTACTGTGGGAATGAAGAAATAAGCATCAAACGCTGAAGATTCCAAACAAAAATACTGCCCACATGCAGTAGAGAACTATTAAGTGATCACCTGTTTCTCGGCTACACACACACACACACAAAAGGCTGTTTTCCATGGCATTATTAATACTATGGCAGTGAGAACTAGGCTTCCTGGCTGTCATGTTTGCTGATATGTTTTGCATGAGTGATAAAGTCACAAGCCCCTGACTAGGGTTTGCAAGTCTTTTCTTTTCCGCAACTGTCTCTCCAAATTAGGAGGACAGACATGGGATTGAGTCAGCAATTGAATTTGTACAGAGCACGAGAACGCAAGAGATTAAGGAGAGCGCAGATGCAGTGGAGAAGGAGGAAGTTGATGGGCGTTGCTGATAGTCTATGACAAGAGGAGAGCAGGTCTGGAGAAACAGCCTTCATGGAAGTTGATGGACTAAATATTGACTTTGCCTGTGTGGATGCACTGGAGGGAGAAGAAAGAGCCCCTTCCCAGTTCACCCTTCCAGGAGGCAGCCAGATATGGTGGCTTGTCCTCTCCCTTGCAAACAGTGCTGTAAATTTTAAAAGGAAAGACTATCACAGCAGGTTGGGGATGAGCCCAGAACCCAAGTCCTTCTGCCCCAGCTAGCATTTGGAGTGCTTGAAGGAGTGCACAGAATACCTCTTGTATAATTTGTGGCAAGTGCTACTACTGAGCATGTGTCCCCAACATCTCTAAATGCATTATGCCTTATCTAGGCATATCTCCTCCATGCACTAGCATTTGGACACTCACCTCCCAGGCCCCAATACTTCACTGGTTTTCAGAGCAGTAATTTAACTCTGTGTATTTGTTTCGTTTTAAAATATCCGTAGCCTTTGAATGATTTGAAGCGAATTAATGGACTGTAACACAACTTTACTAGGCAGAGTTCCCCCATCATAGCACTGATTGTTTCTCAAACTTGGGCCTAGGACTATGCCTTATTAACCCTATGGTGCACTGTGTTAGAAAAGTGAAGCACAAAACATGTAGAGATTGCATTTATTTCAAGTCCCAGTGCACATGTGCCATATGAAAATTAGCACTTTTGGTACAAGGAGAGAGATATTCACATCTCATTGCACAGGAGATATATGTTCATAAGTCCTAATATTATTGTAATATTATTACAAAATAATTCCCTAAGTGAACATCTTCCAAAATGTCTTTGATTTTTCCAGGGCTACAAACAGACTTTGTGTTGTGTGGTTGGTTTTTTGTTTGTTTGTTTGCCTAATCCATTTGAGCATAAGATCGGTTTTCAGGCACAGGGTCAGAACTCTAAATGTCACAGGACACTGCTACATTCGGCCACAATTAATATATTATCTTATTCTTATCATACCTGGTATCAATATTGGGGAAAAGGATGTTGGTGGGAAATACCCTGTAATCTGTAACAATAACTCGGTACACCTTATATTTCTTTCTATTTTGTTTAAAGTGATTTTTTTCTACCACAAAGATTTAGGTCAGCTCGCATTGTTTATGGGTAACAACTAGTTCAATTGCAAATCCTGAATAGAATGCACATGTTGTTGGCAGGTTTACATTTGCCCAAAGGGGTCTTGGATGAAGAGAATTCAGTTACCATCACTGCCAGTCCCTTAACCTTAACCTACGTGAACACACATTCAAAATATTCACACAGGCACAAAAATAAGCTAACAAAAACAAAATAGCAGAAAAGTAGTGAGAATAAAATTGAGCACTGGAAATATTAAATAGCACACTTATGAGACATCGTTTTTGGCTTTTGTATTCAGATGTTATTACAGCCTCTATATTAACTACTTACCTTGTATATCAAACTTGTTCTCTCAAAGGATTGCAATTTTGACCTCAACAGAACCATCTGCTCTTAAGAGAACTTTACATTCTTGCTCCCTCTACTGTTCTGAGATATCATAGACATACCAAGCCTTTTACCTGTTCCTTTTCAGAATGTTTTTCTCGTTATTTCCTCTCTCATCACATCCAGTCAACAAAGTAACCTGATAACAAAAGAACACCACAGCAGACTTCACGAGGGCATTACTTAGGAATTTAAATACAGCCCACGGCATGATACTAGATAATCCAAAAATTCTGTGAGGGAAATCCCTTACATCAGTCAAATCAAAGCTAAAAACATACAATGTGTCATGTTTGTCAACAGTGCGATATTGGGAGAGGGAGGGTGCAGCACATGTGAATTACCAAAGCTGCCTCTTAAAAACATATGGTAACTAGCCATTGCGGTCATATACCCAATGTATGGTCATTAGCTAACTTCCAACCTAAAGCAAAGAGAAAATGCATGTGCTAGTCTTTCTTCAATTTAGTTATTCATAACAGTGTGTGTGCACACATATACACAGAGAATTCAGGGCTATCTGCTTAACAACAGAGGGCACTTATAGCCTATTTACAGGCCAGTGGCTAGAAGATGGGACTCTCACGAAGTAATGAACTCCTGAGCAACATGATTATGTGTAGCAGAGGATGGCAATCAGCAAACTTAACATTTTCCCTGAAGGCTGCTGATAATTTTTGCTGAAATTTCATTTTTAAAAAAAGGATGATTATTCCTTACGGTTGCAAATATAAACCTCGGAATGTGAGCTCAGCATAACTGATGCAATGATGTCTGGCTGAATCTCCAGCCAGCCTGAAACAACCATTTTGAAAGCCTGTGTGAACTGCTCTCATTCATCTCAATGGGATGCAATAAACTCTGAAGCCTATTGATAGCACATTGGCATTGTTAACTAGTTCACTGCTGAACAGAAGCATGCAAGAAAGGAGAGGAATGATCATATTATAAAAATCTGAACCATCTACTATGGATAATATTTCCTTCTGGTGCCAGGAGTGGGAAGAGCTTAGGTTGTGGGTTGTGCGGGAAAGTTCCAACACTTACTATTTTCCATTCTGAATTCTGACAGTGGTAAGGAAGAGATACCCACAATCAATCAAATAAAAATATGAGTGATCAAATTCTCTTCTCAGTTACATCAGTGCAACCCGCTGATGACCTTTAAACTAGGTGGGGGATCTTTGCTTCCAGTAGTTTTCAATGGGCATTTTTTTGGACCAAAGTATCACTATTTTTGTAATGCATAAAACCTGTTGGTTGAGAAGATTTAGAATTAATTTAATACGACTATTTTTAAAAAAATGAATAGGACAACTTCTTCTCTTTTCCATGTCTGTGAATTACTGTGCCAAACTCACCACAGGCAATTCTCTTCCCAACTGATAAGTATTCTTTCAAGTTCACATATATAGTCCACCAATGACATCTAGCAATTACTTAATTATTGTGACATATTCCTTAGGGATATGTCACAGGGCCAAATCCTGCCCTCACATATTTGGGTTCCGCTCCCATTGTCTTTACTGTGGGTTGTTCCTGCTTATTGAGAGCAGATTTAAGCCTGACTTTACTATTTAAAAGGAGTAATTATAATCCACTGTCAAATACCTTGCAGCTTCAGAAGGCTTTTGCTGTGTGCTGAGCACTGGACCATTTGATAAATTCTTTCATTACGTTTTAAAGGTCCAATATCATCTCTTAATAACAAACTGGGTCATACCCCTCTTCCTTAAGAAAACAGTGTTGATTGAAAGAAGAAAACAAATCATCTTTTTTTCCTCCTTTTAATGTTTCTAGGCTGCTCATACTCTATTTGGTCCCAATCAAAGCAAGATAAAAGATTCTTTTAATCTGCTATTCACATCTGGCTAGAGATGCATTTCCTTTTATCCAATGCCACATTATTTAATGCTCTTGGTTTTATGTGTTTGGGAGAAAAGTGGAATACAATATATTTGCAGAAGATAACGTTTTATTTAAACTTGGTAAATATTTATATGCACATGTGAGCAAAACGTAAAGCCCTGCATGGATGAGCAAATGAACTGCAAGAATCAGAAATGCATTGTATTATCAAACAAGGGAATGTGTTTGTTCATTCTAATTCACTGGGCAAAGATATAATGGGTGGGATTTTCAAAAGCACCATCAAACATTTTTCATTTCTCCTTCCTCTCCCCACTTTGACCATTTTCCGTTTTTGTCACTGAAAAAGAGGGGGAGGAAAAGAAAAAGAAAAAAAAAAGAGGCAAAGGCAGGAGAGAGGAAAAATCAAAACAGAAAACACAAGAAAACAAAACTTGGAAAATCGTTTCTGAATTTGGTAATAAAACAATTTTTTCATTAAGAACGCCATATTTTCAACACTTTTTTCATTAGAAAAATGTCAACAGTCTTTACTAGTCACATGTCTGAAAGCCAGAGAACTTTGAAAGGTCCTTGTCATTTACTCATAAGACGCAAACATTAGAAAGCATGGAACAATGCTAAGTTAGGATTGACCAATTTCCAAAACCAAACTCAGGAACACATGGAAATGCGGCATATCTTGAACACATATAGTTCTATCCCAGTAATGCTGCCAGCTTGTACAACATCTATCCAAGGCAGATACTTGCCTGTATCAAGTAAGGTAATTGCCCTGGTAATGCAGCATGATGCAACAATGATCAGGCAGCTGGTCTGCTGAAACCATTGCTTTTCACACGCTCCGATATCGTACTATTGTTTTTCTTGTGCTTCCCCATCTGTCTGTTTACACTTAGATTGTAAGCTCTTCTGGGCAGGGATCAACTCTCTGTTTGTACACTTAGTCCTAGCCACTAAGCATTACCAAATTATATATAATAGCGGGACGTGGGTAGACTGCTGCACATCTGTGGACTCCATTAAAGCCAATAGGGCTACATGCAGGCATAGCAGTCTGCCTGTGTGCTACATATGGCATTACTGGGGCCTAAGTCCATATCACAGCTAGGTGACATTCTTGACTATGTATTGTTTGGCAATTTGGCCAGGAACTGGTGCCATCTTAAACCGTTTACCTAAGCATTCACAAGGAAAGGTCTGAAATGAGAGACTAATGTTCCCACAGCACACCAAAACAAATAGACTTGAAGTAGAAATGGTAACTAATTTTCTTCTACATTCAGCAGATTCAAAGTACTGACAGAAGAAATTGACTATGTTGTATTTTTCTCAACTCTATCAAAATGGATTAAGTTCCACTGAAAAGCTCTACAATTTATCCATAAGTTTTGACATAGTTCTACAATCTGGTAACCTTAAAAAATTCACATGCATACTATCCTTACCCATCATAAGAGCAGTCATAGTGAATAATGTACTCAACCAATTTGTCCCCTTTTTCTGTGTGTGAATCATCTAATCATTTAACTGTAATTTTAAAATCCAGTCAAAAGTAGCTGCCAAATAATTTCTATTAATTCATTTGTCTGTAGGTTTAAGAGTTTGTTGTGAGGTTTCAGTATTCATAATTTGAACTGCATTGCTTCGATTCAGATTGGACACACAGGTCACATAATATTGACTCTGTTCCCTAACTCGATTATACTAATCCTTGGAATCGTTTTTTTGGTGCAACCAACTGCAATTATGGACAAATTTTGCTTCTGTGAATATTCCCTAATATTTGTTATTAATGTGCTGTTTCTGTTAATATGCCTAACAGGAAACTGGTTCACTAGTAGAGTGGTTCACCAATAATACTTATGGAAAGCAAAATAATTAAGGGCTATGAACATAGGTGAAGAAAATTTCACATTTTGTTCAGGCTTGTGGCATGCTACAGTATTAGTTTTTCAGCTTTTACAGCACCATCTGGTGGTGAGAGAGACCAACTAGGAAGTGGGTACTAGATCTTACTGCACTCCAGACATACACCTCTACCCCGATATAACGCGACCCAATATAACACGAATTTGGATAGAACGCGGTAAAGCAGCGCTCCGGGGGGGCGGGGCTGCGCGCTCCGGCGGATCAAAGCAAGTTCGATATAACGCGGTTTCACCTATAACGCGGTAAGATTTTTTGGCTCCCGAGGACAGCGTTATATCAGGATAGAGGTGTATTTAGAAACAAGAGGGGGACAGAATTGGAGCAGAAGCTGGAAGGAGCGACGGGCTCTGGTAACTGTGGAGATCCTCAGGAGGGGCAGCCATTAGGAGAAACAGCTCAGATTTTGAGGTCATTCCTGCTTTGGAATGTGTAACATTTATATAACATGCTACAAACAAAGGTGAAAGTATCGTGACCTGAAGCTTTGCAGGGTGGAGTGAAACCAGTAATGCGCTGGAGGGGTGTGGTGAGGGCTTACAAAATAAACATGCCTTCAAGGTAGAAAGAGCCTGGGGTCTTAGCAAAAGTAACCTTGGCACACATCAAGTCCTATCCCCTTGAAGAATTTATGATACCACCTCTGCCACATATGGTCCAGTTTGTCACACATTCAGACAGTCAAATATGTGCCTGGGGACCTGAAACACACTCCAAATTGAAAGGGAGTGAGACCCACAGCAAGGTATTTCCCACTTCTCTTGGAGCTCTAACTGCTGGAAATGGCTGATGTGAGCTCTTGTCCAGAGAAAGAGATGTTTGGGTGTTTCTGTCACTTTCTGAAGGTGTGAGCCTTAGGAGTCAGAGAGAGGGAGAAAGGAAGTAGTGGGGGAGGAGTGTGCTGAATCATTTTGCTGAACAGATTTGAAGCATTGACTCAGTCATTCTTTGCCTTTGCTAACCTTTCCTTTCTAATCCCCTTCTTCAGATTCTGCCACACAGAGCCTATGTTTTATTGTTTTCTTGTAGCTAATGCGGGTGAACTGTAATTACACATGAATAATTGAGGGCTTGTTAGTGTTTTGAGAAATTGAATGTCCATGATCTTTTGCCCTTTCTTTCTTTGTATTTCTATGAAATAAAACTGTTGCCTGTAATCACCTTTTAAAAATAGGTGTAGTCTTGGGGGGAAGGAGGGGGTGTTTTTCCCCCCCAGACACCATGTCTATCTCCATGTTCTTTCAGGGCCAAAAGTCACTTATCTCCCCCATCCCCCACCAGAAGAGATCTGGCTCACATAATTTATCAAAAACACACTAAATGAACTAAAAAGCCATGGAAAAAACTTTGGTATAAATATTTTATAAAATAAATTTATATTAAATAATAAATGGGGGAGGGGAATGTGTGTGTACAAGGACAAATCCAATCAGTCATTGGATGGCCAGCAAGACTCTGGAGAGATTGTGGGGGGAGGAAATGGTGTCACTAAGGAGACAAGATCACTAAGAAACTGGGGGGAGGAGGATGGGTTAGGGGGTGGTAAGGGCCAGGTCACACAGCCCAGATTTGGTCACAATATTGAAGAACGAAAGAGGGAAGGGGTCCATTTTGGCTGAGGTTTACCTGCTCCTGATTAAATTATTACTAATACCAAGTGAATTTAATATTTGGGAAAGATGCTGAACAAGCAGCCCTAGAGGCTGAATCTCTTAGTTACAGAAGAGATACAGAATGAGCATCACAGTGGAAACTTCTCATGGATACAAAAGCAGTATGGGAAAATAGCCTTTGATCAGAACACATAAGTGTCAATAGGGCCCACTCTGTGAGATGATGAGCACCTTTAATTCTCATTGATGTCCATGGGCCTGGTTCTCCAGTGCCTTGCAACATGGGTCGTCCTTTACACCTATGCAAAATGAATGCAAAATTCTACCATTCTTATGTAATACTGTTTCATCCTCACTTCACATTCATATTATGAGTGCGCAGGGGGCAAGAGCAGTGGAGAATCAGGCCCAACGAGAGTAAAGGGTGATCAGCCCTCCTTGCCGAGAGCAGACAGAATGTTGGTCTTGGTCTCATATAATGAGTAATCAGCAGACAGGATGGGATGGGGCTGCAGTGTACAGGGGTATTTGCAGGCAGAAGAATAAGGTGGGGTCTGGGATATCCCTGCCATGGACATTAAAAATCATCTGACATTTGGTGCATTCTAAATGATTCTCTTCCTTCTCTCAGTAAAATACCATCCATCCCACACCCTCTCCCCAAATTCTGTGTCATCTCTAACTCCATCATCCCTCAAAGTCACCTCTACTCTACCTCTAAGAAACACTGCACCTTTGTTTTCTTTTGCCCAGGTCAGCCCCACGATTTCATCTCCACCCTCACCAACTCCACTCACTCCTCCCACAACTAATACTCCATATTCCACTTCTCCCCTTCCCTCTCTACAGGTCCTTTGCTCTTCCTCCTTGCCTGTCTCTGCCCCCTCCCCTCACACTCCATCTCTGGTTCCCCCCTTCATTCCATCTTGTTTCCTCCACCCCCCCTCCACACCAAAAATGTTGTTCACCTTCTCAGCTGGCCCCTACATCAGTCAGTCTCTAGCAGCTCTATCCACTGCCTTATCTCCTTCCCCTCAGTCTTTTCTGAGCCTCAGTATCAATTTCTTTGGTGGCCCTGATTTGCTCATCCATAACAATTCCACTTACCTGTCAGTGGGACTGGAGAGACAAAGAGATGGGGAGGGCTCTTAGCCTGATCTGAGCAGTAGGACAGACAGCTGGGAAAGGCTGTGGCTTGTTGTTGACTTTTGCTGGGCTGGGAGAAGATTCAGCAACCCTTTCCCTTGATGCAGTAGAAGAAGGCAGTGAGACCCCACAGAATCTTCTTTTTTCTCCTATGTGAAGGGAAGGACAGAGTAATAAGGCAGATGGTCCTGGCTGTAGCATGCAGCAGATACCACTGTGTCCCTCTATCATGAAGCTCCTTCTCAAGCATAGCTTGTGAGCAGACCCACTAGACAGCCACTAGAAGCACTCCAAGAGAGTATATCCGATGTGCATGAATTGGGTCAGGGAGTGGAGCTCACATCCAGATGGTTTCACAGCAGCTCAGTCCAGGCCTGCAGACTTCATCTATACCACCCAGCAAGGAGCTCAAACCCTTCTGTGAATGGACCAGCAGTGTCCAAGACTCAGTAATTTTTCTCCCTGTCTGTTCAGTCTTTGCTGAGGTTGCCAACGAGGTTATTGAATAGTGTTATTTTTGGTGATTGGGTCACTTGTCCACTTGGAGCAGGATTGAGACAGGACAGTATGGTGCCGTCAGAGCTGGGCTTGAACCAGCAACCTGTAGATGCAAGTCTGTATCCCATATATGAAAACATATATTTGGTCTTGTAGTTAAGACACTGGACTAGAAATCAGGGGATCTGGGTTTAATTCCCAGGTCTGCCACAGATTTTCTGTGGGACCATGGGCATATCACTTCATCACTCTGTGCCTCGGTTCCCCATCTGTAAAATTAGGATAATAATACTTTCTTTTCCCCATCTCTTGTCTGTCTTAGACATCTATTTACATTTATACTAAAGGTCTTCAGAGAAAGGATCATTTTGTGTTTGTACAGCATCTAAATTAATTGGATCTCAGTGTTAGGTGGGGCATAATGCATACAAATATATTTATATTTGGGAATGCTATGGAGTGGTCTCAGACGTAGGTTTCTCTGTATGTCCAAAAACATTTTGCAGTTATTAGAAATGAGAAAAAAGTTTGAGATTTCACTGTCTCTGTGATTTTTCCTATGCTCTGTGAACTACTCACAAAAATAATTGTAGTCAATGAAAAGATCTTGTTGAAATCAATTAGTTTGGGAATTAGAATGCTCTGTCATATAAAATGGTCTCTGATCACTTTTTCTTCCTGATCCTATTAAGAGTTTTGCCTTTTTGGCATTGATAAAGAAATAGGTATAAAGGAACAATGAAAAAAATTGGATCTGGCATGAACTGTCAGTAGTTGATTGTGCTGAATTTAAAACTGTCGGCATCGGTGTGTATGTGAGCCTTTTATATATTTATATCAATAATTCCCCCCCAAAAAAACTATTTATGGGAAACAGAGATTCCCGCTGTATTGCAGCTCTTGAAAATACTATACTGGACTCAATGAAAAATGGAGGGAAATGTATGACCCCTTAATTGAACCTTTCCGCAATTTCCTACGTGACAAGTTGGACCTGTAGAAAATTCTTAGTTTTTTATCAGGAGAATGACATTGTGGAGAACACATTACAACCATTTCCACTGTGTTTTTGGTGATGTGCATATATTAACTTTTTATTTGCTGAATGTTTAATAACTGAATATCACGTGCACAGTCCTGATTAGGGAGAACAAACCATTTAATAAGTAAGAATCAGTCTGAACCTTTCCCAAAGATACATGAACTCAAAGCTGGTTTTGAGGTTTAAAAGATCACTACTTTTTTTTTTTAAATCATAGACGATTAGGGTTGGAAGAGACCTCAGGAGGTCATCTAGTCCAACCCCCTGCTCAAAGCAGGACCAAACCCAACTAAATCATCCCAGCCAGGGCTTTGTCAAGCCGGGCCTTAAAAACCTTTAAGGATGTAGATTCCACCACCTCCCTAGGTAACCCATCCCCGTGCTTCACCACCCTCCTAGTGAAATAGTTTTTCCTAATATCAAACCTAGACCTCCCCCACTGCAACTTGAGACCATTGCTTCTTGTTCTGTCATCTGCCACCACTGAGAACAGTCTAGCTCCATCCTCTTTGGAACCCTCCTTCAGGTAGTTGAAGGCTGCTATCAAATCCCCCCTCACTCTTCTCTTCTGCAGACTAAATAACCCCAGTTCCCTCAGCCTCTCCTCGTAAATCATGTGCCCCAGCCCCCTAATGATTTTCGTTGCCCTCCGCTGGACTCTCTCCAATTTGTCCACATCCTTTCTGTAGTGGGGGCCCCAAAACTGGATGCAATACTCCAGATGTGGCCTCACCAGTGCCGAATAGAGGGGAATAATCACTTCCCTCAATCTGCTGGCAATGCTCCTACTAATGTAGCCCAATATGCAGTTAGCCTTCCTGGTAACAAGGGCACTCTGTTGACTCATATCCAGCTTCTCGTCCACTGTAATCCCCAGGTCCTTTTCTGCAGAACTGCCGCTTAGCCAGTCGGTCCCCAGCCTGTAGCAGTGCATGGGATTCTTCCATCCTAAGTGCAGGACTCTGCACTTGTCCTCGTTGAACCTCATCAGATTTCTTTTGGCCCAATCCTCCAATTTGTCTAGGTCACTCTGGACTTTTGAATAGATTTTGTTACTTTGCGTCACGGGGTAGGTGCACCCCATCACAGGGTGCCGGGTCACATGTGGTCACAAGCCAGGAAAGGGGCTGTACCGCAGCCAGTTAGGTCCTTACTAGGAAACAGGGTAATACGGCCTAGTCACCAGAGTCAATAAAGTCGCCCTTCCACATAGGGCTGCATGGCCCAATGGCTCAAGTCAGTGAATTGGCCTACCGCTCACGGCAGCGTGGCCTTATGGCCGGAGTCAATAAAGTCACACTCCTCCATAGGGTTGTGTGGCCTACTGGTCCGCTGCAGAAGTGGGGCCCCACTCAGGGATTTGTGGGGCCCCAGGTAGGGGGCCTCGGGCCCTCCCTCCTCTTCCGAGCCCCAGCCCAGGGTCCCGGCAGTGGCGGGGTTACTCGCCACCGAGTCAGCGGGGATCCTCCCGAAACACGCTGACTGGGTTCCCAGTTCACCCACCAGAGCAAATTCTAAGTCCTTTGGGCTGCTTCCCACCGTGTCATTGCCAGTGAGGGTCCACAGCTCCCTGGGGTCCCCAGGCGGCATAACTCCACATGGTGCGGCCTCCTCTCTGGGTTTGTCAGGCAGCCTGGAATCTGTCTGGGGCTCTGCATGCCTTGACTCCGGGGTTGGTTACTGTAGCAGCTCCCTGCAGTCTGCGTCCTCTCCCTTCAGCAGCCAGCCAAGACTGAGCTGTGCCACTTCCTTTTATACCTTGCCTCCAGGGTGAGCATGCCCAGCCGAGGCAAAGGGGCATGGCTTCCTCAGCCTGAAATGCACAGTTAACCCCTGCAGAACTAGGATGGGGTAGGTGCACCCCATCACACTTTGGGTCAGTGTGCTGGGTTTCATTTAAGAATAGAAACAAATTTGCTTTGAGATAAAGCAATTATTAGAGTACTTCTGACCCAATGAAAATTAGCCCCCCAAAATCAATTTAACCTGTCACATCAGAATCTCAAAATAATGCCTTTTTTATTTATTATTAAACCATTTCCTGCTGGTTTTTTAACCCAAAACGTTTTGGATAAGTGGAGATAATGCTAGCCTGATGTAAATCTAAACTATTTTGTATGACCTTTTCATACCCAGAATTCCAAGTTATGATGGGGGAGGCAGGAAGGCATATCCACTGGTAAACCTACTCCGCACATCTATGAGTAATGCTGAAAGCCTCTGGGGTTATTTTATTATAATTTATACTACTACTGAGGAGCTGCTGATTGCAATTCCAAGGTTAAATTTGCAAATGGTATTCCATTATAAGCCTTATTTGGCAATCCTAACTCCTAAATTAGGGAACTTTTACCTGGAGGAGCTACTAGTCTGCTTTCTTCTGTGCTTAGCATGTGCAGCATAATTGGTTTTCACAATTTTCAGTAATGTAGGATGGGTAGGATTTTTTTTTTTTAAACTATGTTTTTTACAATGAGAGAGATCCACATTATTTTCTGACCATTCTTATCTGAACGTAGATTTACTGTAGAAGTCTAAAAAATCATACATGTGTACACCATAGGACACTTGTGAATGCTGTCATTTTAAAAAACTGATTTCAAGATTCTGTTACTATTTTCATGTTTCAAAAGTATGTAGTGATTTTACATCTGGAATGCCATTATGTAATACATGTGATGTCACATGCATTTGACCAGCTGACAGATTCAAATTCTGCATTAATGCAAGAATCTGCAATGCTTTTATTTTACAAAATGTATGTTTTTAATTCCATCTTTACAAAGATAAACTTGGACATGTAAATGGATATAGTGTTAAACTATGGATAGGGCTCAGAAAGGAAGTTTTGTCAAATATATTTATCAAATGAATTTGATGACAAAAGATATTAAAACTTTTGATCCCAAATATCATATAATATATTTGGGGATATTAAAACCTTTGATCCCAATAACCATGATTAGAGGACTTCAATAGCTCAGACATAGGTTAGGGGTTTATTACAGGAGTGGGTGGGTGAGATTCTGTGGCCTGCATTGTGCAGGCGGTCAGACTAGACAATCATAATGGTCCCTTGTGACCTTACAGTCTATGCCTCTAATGATATACCGGGTACACAGACTGTGTATGGCCAATAGGCTATACGGCCTATTGTCTATAGGATGTATAAGCTGTACAAGGTATGTACAATATGCAGGTTATATCATGTTTATCACTTTCAGATAAAACTTGAAACATCTTTTAACAGTATTCAAAATATAACATTATAAAATACTTTATAAACTAGAACATTGAATAAAAATGTTATTTTTACTATTATGGTTAGTATGTGCTAAGAGCTGTTATACACACCTTTGAACAAACTCCAACATTAACAAGTATGGAAATCATAATCTGAGGTTACAAAAACCGTTTTGATACCAACCTTAACACATAGTTAAACAGAAAAAAGTCTCAGTGATCAGAACCCATGGCAATCACAACAGTGGTCTTATAATGAAACAGTCCATTTGAAGAGCAATACTTTTCTGCTGAGGAAACTATTTCCAGGTTAAAAGGAAATAAATACCATTAGAGACAAAACTACTGTGTGTGAGTATAACTCTTGTTCCCACATCATAAAACATACTGTTATGGGTTGCGTTAAACCTCACTGGAGGGAGGGCATAACTTCACCCTTAATTTAAGAAGCCATTAAACTCCTGCATGGAACCAAATAGCTGAAACAACACGGGCCTCAAACTGAAACATAGGCAACATGTGAGGCCAATGGGAATTTTAACTATGTGGGTGAAGGGACTTGTGGCATTCCCCTCTGGTGTTATCTGGACCAGTGATCTGCTAGGTCACTCCAATCCTTGACTCTGGGAGCCAGCCTTACCCTGCTCTGCTGTGAGAACCCCCACTCCTGGGCTGTTCATGCACAGCCTCTGGCATGGAAGCTGCTCCCAGCTACTTGCAAGCGAATGACACTAGCCAATATCTCCGGTCCCAGACACAACCCTAGGAACCTCCGTCTTGCAGTGTCCAGTTATGCCCACTGGACGCTGCAAGCTTATATAAGTTTGTCAACTTTACAAAGAAATTGATATGTCCCAGGCTTGTTATCCCAAGGGGAGCCTCTGACACATTTCAGACCAAACGCTCTGCTTCAGGTAGAATAAACAAACAGATTTATTAGCTATAAATATTGACTTATCATCACTTAAAATCTAAGCATAACATGTCAGATTTGGTCAAATGAAATAAAAGCAAAACGCATCCTAAGCTGATCTTAACACTTTCAATGTCCTTAAAAACGTAGATGCTTCTCACCACAGGCTGGCTGGTTACTTTTCAGTCAGGCTCTCCCCTTTGATCAGCGCTTCAGTCGCTTGGTGGTGGTGGTGGTGATGGTGTCTGTAGATATAGGTGGAGAGAGAGCATGGCAAAATGTCTCTCCCTTTTATCATGTCCTTTCTTTCCTCTTGGCTTTGTCCCCCCCCACCCCTGCAGAGTCAGGTGAGCATTACCTCATCACAGTTCCAAACTGACCAAAGGAAGGGGGGTGATTCCCTTGAAGTTCTAACAGATTCTTTTGTTCCTGTCCAAGCCAGTGTCCATTGTTCCTGTGAGGTTGGGCTGGATTTGTCCCATCCATGCCCTGACGAGGTGTGAACTGACTCTCTGTTCTTGGAGAGCTTTTGCATGGGCTTGCTTTAAGCCATGAGGATACATTTTCAGCCTCATAACTATATACATGAAATTACAACCTATAACATTACTGTAACAATTACTAAAACATCACTATAACAGCCATGCTCAGTGCATCATGAGCCATCTGAAGACACCCAACATGACAAACTTTGCATTGGATACCACACAATCATTTTATAATGTTGAACATGGGGGTGTAGGGTGTCCCCCTGAGGTACAGAGCGTCACAGGACTACACACATTTTATTTTAACCGGGGAGGGGAGGAGGAGAGAAGGCAGCAACAAAGCACCAGACAGAAGCACTGGAAGGATGACTCAGGGAAAAAACTAAGAGAGACCTTTTGGGTTAAGTGCTATCTAAAAGAGGCTTGGAACTGTAAGCAAATACTTTATTTTGTGTTTGATTCCTCCTATGTTCAAGGAAACAAAACTCTGTACATTCTTTGTACAGAAAAAAAACTGCATCAAAGAAATAACTGGCTCTATCCTCAATTTCTCCTTCTAATGGAAACTGTAGGACCCCAAATTTTGGCTAACTACTAGGGGCAAAAAATGGTAACAATACATAACAGGACCTATTCATTCATGTCAGTACAAATCACTAAACTTTGGAACAAATACCATACACACATACACTCAGTTATCCATATTTGTAATGTTAAAATGATATATAAGGAACTAGTCCTGCTCTGAGTAAAGGTAAGGAAACACTATCACTCTCTTCAATGGAAGTTGGGTTGTAAACCTAAAACACCACCTAGTACAGAGACAGAATTAAGGTTGTTTGGGTGCTGGTTATTCAGAATTTCTCTGTAGAGTGATCTATATCCATGAACTGAGATTTAGGGTTGGTGTCAGAATTGTCTATGTAGTCGTATCTTGCGATTTTCATACTTCCTAGTGTTCAAGATTTTTTTAAGGGTGCATTTATGGTACATCTCTTGAATTGCATTAGCAAACTTAACTGTACCTTAACATTTTTTATTTTATTTTCCTGGGATTGGAAGAAGTCCACATCAAAGTAACCCCATGTGATCTCATCTCCCATTCTTGCCTGGCAGGAGGATCCTGTTCATTTCCTGCTGGCTCCCTTATATTCTGCTGAACTGCTACTCTTTAATCCTCATGGTATTTCTTTTAACCATGGCTGGCACAGCTGACTGGCAAATGGGACGAAAAAGGTAGGCAGTATGTTGTTCTATAGCTGGAATAAGTTAGGTGTATATACAGATCTTGCCTTTTTGTTTAACCTTTCTTACAGTTGAAACCCATTTTTCTCTATCTATTGACAATCATGGAAAACCAGGTGTGTGCATTTACTAATTTGATCTGCCTGAGTGCATCACCATTGTTCTTTAAAGTCCCTTGGCTTCTTTAACTGACCTTCTTTTCATGGGCATCACATTTATGCGTAACAAGAGGGGCCAGAATTTGGCCCAACGTGTATTTCAATTTGGCAGTAAGTATAATTGCACTGATGAAACAATCTTTGCTGTGATGCTAAACAACAATAAAGGAAGAGAGACTTCTGATGTCTTTTCAGATGACCAAATTATTACTCAGCACAAAGAAGTTTAATTAAAGCACACAGTGGGAAGTCCCACGCTGAAAGAACTGGAATCTTGCTTTCTCTGCCAGAAGAAGAAAGATATGATTTCCATTTCATATTTGCTGCCATGATCATGACACTTGTTTGTGATGTCACCATCTAGTATATAACTCTGAAAGAGTGTTGTCTTCCAGAACTCCTCAGAGAAGCTGTCTGACCTCAGCTCTCACTCAATCAAAGCAAGATATTTACATTTGTGGCTCTGATCTGATACCTTTTTTAAAAAACAAAACAAACAAAAACACATTTGCAAGCTGCTGACATTAAAAGATGTAAAAACCATCCCATCTTTCCCATTTCTAGAGATAGATCAAGAAAGCAGTTATTCTAACCTGATTAGGTTTGGGCTGGGTTCAAAATTCAGGTTCAAGCACAATCTGGTCAGATTCAACTACATCAAAGTGTCACAAACCATTCAGATGAGACATGGCCTTTAACGGTACAAATCTCACAAATCACCAGAGCAGATGACTGCAACAAGCCTCCCACCATTTTAACTGGATATGTCATAAGATTTGATAAAAACAACGAGGAGTCCTTGTGGCACTTTAGAGACTAACACATTTATTTGGGCATAAGCTTTCGTGGGCTAAAACCCACTTAATCAGATGCATGTTATTCTGAGATTTCCACTAACTACGGTTACATGTGAACCAGATCTGGGAAACAGGTCCCTTTTGTTCTGGACTGAAAACCATATGGGAGGTTAAGATACAAGTAATTAAAATCCTAAATTCATGGGAGTTCTGATTTAAGGTTCAGATTTGGGCTTTTCTCTACCCATTTCATTCTAGAAAGTGTGAAAGTGAAATTAGATCCAACCAGCACTGAAGTCAGTGGAAGCCTTTTCTTTTTACTTCAATGGGCATGGGAATAGGCTTTTAAACAGACAGATGTGAAACTCATCTTCCCTATTTCAACTTTAGCATTTCAGCCATTCCTTTGTTTTAAATTCTGAGTTCAATTCTCATTTCATCCTTCAAAGCAAGAGGCACACTATGTGACACAGGGAAATCGGTCATGGAAATACCTACCAGAAATCTCATAAGAGGTGGTGTATTTCTGGTTTAAAATCCTCTCTTGTCTTTGATTCAAAATCCAAAGGTGATAACACGCATAACATTTCTGTGTGATTCATAAATTCAGTGACTCTGTCAACATTAACATATGAATTGACCTTTTTGTGGAACAGATTTTTTTTTCTTTAATTAAAAAAAAAAATCTTCAAAGACTAGACTTGAGCCTTGCAAACTTCCAGAGTGCAGCATTTCAAAGACTGGGAAAATGTCCTCTGAGACAGAACCCAGTACACTGGAACTCAATTAGATTTTGACCTTCTTCAACCATAAAGAATTGGGAGAGAGACATTGTTTGCTACTTGCTTCAATTAAATTGGGTCCCGAGAGAGACAGATGAAGAGATTCAAAGAAGAGAAATACAGTTAACAGAATTGCATTCAACCATCAGTCTGAAATAAATCTTATTTACTTTATTTACCCACTACATTAATACAATATTCCAAACTTTACTCAGAAAAGTGACATTTAATTAAGTTTTCAGGATTTAACATTTTCAAAAGAGCAAGAATAAGTTTTCAAAGTGGGAACCCTGAGTTCTAAATTCGTTCAAAAGCATCATGGTCCAAAAATACACCTGTCAATGTGAGAATCAAAAACCCTTCTGGGTTGGCTTGAAAAGCCTAAGGCACAAGCATAACACTTTAAAATTACATCCTGCTACAGCATGGCATTAAAGCAGGGACACAGGAACACAGATAGCCTCTGATTAGATCCTTTTATCTCAAAGTGTACAATTTGATTTTCACAGAAATTATATCACAGAAATAACTTTCTACTAAATCACAGTGTTCCAAAATTTCAACAATCAGATAATAGAGCCCAATGAAAGTGATATCAACTACTGTGCACAGAGTTCCCAGAGAGCTTGTTTATAAAAATAAGCTAAGAGCTTCTCCTCTTCCCCCCGCTCCAAGAAGTTCTAATCTTTCTCTAGCCACAGAATAGCCACAGAAATATGAGGATGGATGAAAGAGGCTGAGATTTTGTTCATTAAATGTTAATTTCTGTCTCACATTTACAGGCTGATGACACTATTGAAGGCTGTGACACAGCCCTGTGTGAAGAATCTGAAATTGGGATAAATAGCCTGAAAAGGTTATTGATCAATGCCTGTACACTTATCTCGTTTACTTCCAATATGTCCTTGGCTACAATCCATTTTGACCTTCTCTTAGAACATTAAAAAAAACCATAAAAAAGCTAACAAAATAGATTATTATTAACGATGCTCTAGAATCTCTAAAGAAATAACCTACAGGTGTTAGGGAGAACTCATTGTCAAGTATGATTTATGAAACCTTGTTAAATGTACTTAATATAACTGCACTAATACCCCCTTTGACAAAAGCCCTTATGGAATATAGTGCTTCTTTTATACAATAAAAAAAGGCTAATTTAGCTTGTCATAACACAGAACTGAATTAATGCAGAAGTCAAAGTGCTCTCATTTGAGCTATTAAATACAAATATTATATGATAGCACGGCTGTTCCTAATATCCATTGGGTTTTGCTTCCCTTGTCATGTAATAATTATGACTATTTAATGTGACTGTGATCAAATGAATAGAGAGCCACCTCTCCCCTCCGCCGCCCCCCCAAAAAAACACAACTCCCCCCCCCAACTTCTGAAATGTCACTCTTTATAAGATCAGCCCTTTTACTGTGTTACAGATTTCATTAATTAGGCCAAATGTTTCATTATAAAATTCCAGTTCAGTAAAGTACAGTACATTTTTTGGCTTTTGTGTGTGTATATATATATCTAATAACCACTCTGTCTACTAAGAACTGGTAGCTCTGTTTTTTGGTCTATAAATTGCGAACTTCCCCCTCCCTTTCAGTTTGGCAGTAACCAGGTGAAAATTTTTATTGTCTGTAAAACATATTGCTGGACAGTGACCTGCACTGAGCCTAGACTGGCAGATGGTGGTGATGATTGGTGGGAGATTCTTGTGCAGAAGACGGCGTTTCCTGCTGTTGAGTAGCAAAATTAATAAATACCTGCAAGACACAATATACGAGGGCTTATGGGATAGCAATACATGAGCTAGAACTTTGTCTCCTTTTGGGACTTTTTCAGGCCACTTTTATTAAGATGCTTTCTAAAGCAAAACAGTAAAAGTCCATGTTCAATAAAATAAGTTCAAATTTTATATGGTTATCCACATTCCTTGGGAACACTGGATTTTGCTTGTATTGAATAAATAAATCAATATTTTTAAAAAAAATAGGGAGGGGCCCGATCCTGCTTCCATTGACTTGAATGGCAAAACTCCCATTGACTTCAATCGTGCAGGATCTACACCCAGATATTTAAAGCTAAAATTTATGTTGAGTAATCTTCTGAACACTGAATTGATGTGGGCAAACCTCCATTTGAATTCCAAATCCCTGTTCTATTCAGTTGGGTCCCCTGGTTGTTTCCTTTTCACCTACATTCACATGAAAGGGTTTTTTGATCACTCGGATATTTGAGGGATGACAGTTCTTCATTCCCATAACAATATTAACATGCAAGCAAAGGAATTCATTCAAGAGTAAGTATATTTGTTATTCAGTAGTCACTATTATCCTGTTTAAAACTTTCACTTATTCAGTTAGGGTGCAAATAAAATACCATGTGACTGAGGTGAGCAATCACTCACCATAAATAATGAAGAGCAAACAAGCTTGAGTGAACAGTCAAGGAATAACCCATAGGCTATTTGTTTGCATAAATTGTTCATTGAATAATTAAAGCAGCAGGAGCTGATAGATTAATACAAATCAAAGTCTGTTCATGAATGATTTGCACTTGGAAAAAAGAGCTAATCTCACAGCAAATATTATACATAATTAATGTTCTGACCAGCTCGGCTTCTCGGCATTTTCAGAATATACATGAGAAGTTATATCCCTAGATGCTGTAACACAACACTGGCACCCAGGAATTTCATGATCATCACTATATTATACATGGTGTAAACCCAGGATTTCATAGGCATAAGCAGGGATCCCTTCTATCTGTGCATTTCTAATGTGCCTGTTGCAGTGGTACATAGATTGCAAATGCAAGAAAACTGCATAACATTTGCTTCAAAAGGAAAGATCCCAACCACTTACACTAAAGGAGAAAATGCTTTAGGTATTATGACAGCTTAGGACAGCTCTAAATAAACTATATACTGCAATATTCTACTGCATACATAATTAAAGTGGCACAGCATATTCAGAAAAAGAGAGGCAACACAGAGGAGGAACATACCTGCTCTAAAGTGGTTTCGCTAATGGAATAATGTTTGATTTGCAACAAAACTTTGTGGTTCTCTAAAACTTTGAAGAGCTCTGGTAAGCAGCCCCATCCGTATGGTACACGATACTCCTGCAGATTAAGGCGCTGTTCCTTCAAACAAACATAAATAAATACTAGTGAATATTCTGATAAAATTATATTTATTTTCAACAGACCTGGTTTCAATATGAGCCTCAGCTGAAAAATATGATTCTGTAAGAATATACTAGATCTTGATTGTAACATTGTAAAAGGCACAATGCGGTGTGGTTCAGAAAAGATCTTTCAGTTTCCACAAAGCTATCACAATGGAATTGAAAGACAGCTGGCTGTTTGTGGCTGCAGAGATGTATTTTTCTTATCAATTTTAAAGTTAGAGATGGCTTCAAACCAAACCCATTGATTCAGACACTTTGGGGAATGGGAAACATTTCAGAAACCACACTGAAATCAGCATATCACAGCTTGTATCTACAATGGCCAAACCAAAATCTCAAATCAGAACCCTACCCTGAAACTCAGGGTGCTAGAAACCTATACCCAGACCAAAATTCTACAGCTTGGGACCATCTACTTTTATAGGACACATTTTCAGAGACAGGGTTCTAAATTACACCTACAAAGAATCCATTTTGCATGTGAAAATATATATTTTAATCTTGATATTTATGCCTGAACACATTTTGGGGATGCGACAGATGGCTGTGGTATGTTTGAAAGCGTTACCCTTTTATGATGTGTTCATATCGTACAATATATGCAAATCCAGGACACTTTTATGGATACAGGGAACACACCAATTGACTTTTCCTCTGTGACCTTGGAAAACAGAGGTGTTTCAAAGCACTGGACTATAGCCATCTTACTGCAGACATTGGCAAGTTTAGAGAAAATAGAATAAAGTTTACTTTTATTAACTAGTGGGTACCGCATCTATGTTATATAAACACACACAAACCAACTGATCTAGGGTTACCATTAGAGGCTATTATGAACACAGCTAGGAGCAAAAATGTGTGATTTCTACATCAGCAATATTATATAACCAAATAGCCAAGTGCCCGTGAAAATGAAAATCTCAGTACATCTATGGGCTTGTACACCTCATAAGAGTAAGATATTGCACCTGTTTATCTGAACGGATGGACTAAAGTAAAGAAAGACAAATGAAAGGAGGAGTTAAAATGTCTTGAGAGAAATGTCTAAAAATGTCTAAAATATTATATAAGTGGATCTCTTGGTTGGGATGCCCATTTCCTTGCATTAGTTCAGCCTCAGAAGAATTCCCCTATTTTAATTCTGAGTTCAAAAAAAGGCAACCTGCTGGGAAAGGAGAACAAAGTTGTAGCAAAACATTTCAGTCAACTATTAAATATATATTTGAGAGTTTTTCTTGTGATGACATGTATACATAGTAATTGCCATCCAACAATCAAGAGTTACCACACAATGATATCTGAAATACTACAGCATTTCCTTATGCTTAAAATAGAAGGCATCTGAGGCATATTAGATGTCACTGTGTGGTAGCTGTGGGGTAAATGTTGACTTCCTAATGCAGTGAGATCACCTGCCTGCCATTTTCTAGGTACTGGATTGATTGGGTGAGGACAAAGAAAAATATGGTGTTGCTGATGTATTAACTCTAAAATTACTTCCATTCATAGAATCATAGAATATCGGGGTTGGGAAGGACCTCAGGAGGTCATCTAGTCCAACCCCCTGCTCAAAGCAAGACCAATCCCCAGACAGATTTTTGCCCACAATCCCTAAATGGCCCCCTCAAGGATTGAACTCACAACCCTAGGTTTAGCAGGCCAATGCTCAAACCACTGACTTATCCCTTCCCCGCTTCAGTGGACATAGGATCAGACCCTGTGTGCATATACTGGAAAATTTGACTGTAAATACCAAAAATAAGAAAAGGGAATTGCAGCTCATGAACCAATCACATTTGCTTATGCTGCCAAAATGGCCCTACTCTGCATCTGGGGTTCATCTACACCATAGTGTGGGTGACAATTTAACAGTTACACACACATCAATTAAAACAAGTAGCCATATTGATCAGGAAAGACTGAGAAACCAGCTAGTTTATTCAAATTTACCTTTTGTTAATGGTCTCAAGAACTTATCCTTGGCAACTGCTATGAATAGAGAATTTCAGCCATACCTTAAACTGTGTTCCTGTAAAATGTAGCTGCAGATAGTCCAAAATAGCACCATGGTTACTTGTTTCTTTGTTAAGCCAAACCTTGACTGAATAGCCATCTCCAAACCTGAAAGCATTGAGCAGAGACAGTTATACATGTTCTTTTCCATAAAGATGAGACGAATGCTCAGCTAAATTGATTGTCACACAATGTTATCAAGTAGCAGCATGGATGACTATTTTATTACCATCATTGGGATTTTAATATTATATTATCATCAACCACACATTGATAACCACAAAGAATAGACAATGTCATTGATACTCATAGTGCCACAAAACTGTTATTTGTAAAGGAGGACATGTCTTAATGACTATACAGCTTTGAACAGTCAGTGGAGGATGGCATTTGTTACCAGAACCAAATACAGAAAAGGAAGAGTAGGAGGTCTATTTTTCCTAGTGGGAGAGAGAAAGTATTTAAACTGTGGGTGATCATAATACATTGCATTTAGTGAAACCTTGCCATGGAGGAGCTCAAATGTTTTACAAACATGGGTATTATCTGTATTTTACAGAAGTAGAAAGTAAGGCATAGAGTTGTTAAGTGATTTGTCAATGTTCATACTACAAATCAGCAACATTTAGGAACACAACCCAAGTCTCCTGATTCCTAGTTTCCTACTTTAACTACTTGTTAACACTATTAATCTCATGGAATAATGTAGAGAATTTATTTTCCTCTCTCTGGACACATTTCATAATATGTAGATAAGTCAAGATTTGAAAATCTAACTAAAGCATTATTTTTATTAAATATATTCTTTCTAGCATATAGTGCTGACTGTTAATTTTATACATAAAATAGACATATTATAAGTGATGAAAGTCACCTCTATAGCATCATACATTTGCTCATGGTCATTTTCAACTACCGGTGTACGTGTGAGTGCTTTTCCTGCTCTAAAACAAAGTCCACACACCATCTAGATTCAAAATCTCACCCTTCTTTCCTAGGATTTGGCTATAAAATAACACACCACACACAATATAATATCATTCAATATAAACTTTCTCCCCTGCTTTTCTGTTCCTAGGGTTCCTTTCCCAGTATTGTTCAGCTTATACCCTAAATCCTCTCTTACAAGCAAACCACTCCCACCTGCTTCACTTACATCTGGATGAGGTAATAAGTTGTCACCTGTCTAAGTGAGTCAGCTGAATCCACTTTCTCTCATTAAGATCAAGGCTTGTTAACAGAGTTGGGTATTTCAGACAAACTCTGCTATAGCACCATGGCTACAGAGTGCTACATGGAAGGTTTGTTATTCACTGTTGAATTAGGAATCAGAACACTCCTTTCATATGTTGTAAAATTTTAAGTGTTTCTGGAATGTTCATAAAGGGCCTGAAGTATATGGCACATTTATCAAGTGACCAATGCATTTCCAGACTACGTCACCCACTACTGCACAATGCTAGTGGAATTTCTGCGGCTAACAAGAAGTCTAACAAATGGTAGAGAAATAATTAAAAGGCTATATTAGCCAAATGGCTGGCTCTTCTGAGGCCTGGTGGTGGGAAGGATTCCTTAGTTCACAATGTCCCTGCAGAAATAGCCATTTTCCAGTACACAACTTACGACACATACTGAGTTCTTGGATTTAACATATATAGAGCAAATTATCATCATCATCAAAACAGTGGTAGATGGAATGGTATACAGTATACTCCCATTCACCTGAAACCTTATTATCCAATCTTCCACATTATCCAAATCCCTTCCTCACCCCCCAGCATGAGCCATGCTGCAGAGGGTGCATATCTCATGCTAGGGGACAAGGAAGGGATTTGAATAATGTGGAGGTTCAGATAATAGAGCAGAGGGGGGCGGGGGGAAGGCCCTGATATGGGGGAGGCCACTCCGCTGCTGAATGGTTCCTGTGGCAGTGCTGAGAGCCCTCTGCAGCCCCACTGTCATGGGAATGAGTGAGCTTGGCCATGACAGCAGAGCTGCAGAGGGCTCCTTGTACTGCTGCACCTTGTGTCAGCAGGGATTGGGTGTCACTGGCCCCATAGCATGTGGGGAGCCATTTGCAGTTCCACTGTCACAGGAATGAGTGAGCAGGGCAGAGCAGAGAAACCTAGCCCAGGCTGCAAGGAGAAGGACAAGTTCTTGTCTGTGGGGCAGGCCTCCCCACTGCTGAATGGCTCCGGCCCTCTTGATTATCCAAAACCCATGTTCCCCATACCAATCAAATAATCTGGAGTAAACTGTACTGTACATTATACATTTCCTTCTTCAAGTTTATAAAAATAATATGTCTATAGGTACACATTGCACAGATTGAACACACCCAAAAGGTACAAAAAGAAAAGGCCTGCCCAGAGATAATCACCCCAAACCCTCAGCTCAACCTCTCCTCAATAGTCTGAGAAAGAAAAGTAGTAAAGATAAGATTCTAAAGCACAAGCCTTGGATTCAGGAGGTGTTTTCCCAGTTTCATCACAGACTGTCTGCGTTCCTTTGACCCATTTACTTTATAAAACATGTGGATTATAATAATGGCTGAGAGATTTGCATTGGGCCAGATCCTTAGCTGGTGTAAAGCCATGTACCTGCGACTACCTGACATTTAACACCAGGTGACGACCTAGCCAATTATTTCAAAAGTTTAGATCCATAGAGCAAAGTATTATTTTCATGTATCTTATTAGACTGAAGAATCTTATTGTAGGAATGTTTGGTACAGAGGCTGCATAGCACAGCTGTGTTGCAGCACCCTAAAATATGAGTGCAATGACTTGTTTAAAAAGATATACACAGCACCCCAATACTGCACATGTTTTGTTTTATTTTTTTCCATTGCATTTGGACCCAAACATTTAAATGGTGTAGGAAAAGGTAACATGCCGTTATTTAGTTTTGTTCAAATGCGACACTACCCAATCTGTGCTGTTGATTTCCAAACATTCTTTGAGTAGCATGAAGTAACACATGAATAACATGATCACAGGAGAGGGATGCAGAACACTGTGGAATCCAGAGCAGTGGCTGGCTGGTTTCCCTTGCAGTGATTTACTAACATATACTAGACTTTTAATTAAATCTTTTAAATGCATAACATCATCCCTGCAGAAATGACAAAGAAAATGCAACAAAGATGGATAGTGTTAACAAGGGTGTTCAACGTAGATGAAAGGCAAGCTAAGGTAACCTTTTACTAGAGATCATTGATTCTGATCAGTCTTCTGGTGTCTGTATACAGAGGTCCTGTGGAATTACAGTCAGAAAAGTGCTGTTTTATGGAGATGTTCAGCAGTCTTATAAAATGAAAATGTTGCATGCAGTGAAGTTTCCAATTAAAATAAATAAAAATTCTGATTAGCACAGACAGCAATCTCTGTGGCTTAATGTAATTCTTAATCCTGAATGGCATAAATACCAACCTGGGTACAAATAAAAAGCTTTCAAAAATGGGAAATGTTTCTGACTAGTCAAATTATGCATCTCCTATACCTTGAATTCATATTTTATTTACTGCAGAAGTTTCTGTACAGGGTAACACTAATCATCCACATCATCTCCCCCCTTTCTGTAATCATCCAGCAGGTTGCTTTCTGTAGCCAACTGAGGCAATGGAAATTGAATTGACCATTTTTTCCTTTAAATGTTTTCCTCTCTGACCCAGCTGATAAAATTAATGCAGAAACCCAAAGTGGAATTACACAGACCACCACATTCTGATTTGATTAGCAGTGCTAGGATCAAACCTTTAGTACCCAACAGTTCAAGACCTGAGGAGGAAAACATAATCATTAAAGCAGCGTCAGTTGAACCAGTGCACCTGTTCAGCAGCCATCTGTTGCCCTATCTTTGGCGCTGCTCAGCAAAGGTGTTTTCCATTGCTATAAGCACATCAATGTAATGCTGCCTTCATTTGTTTTTAATCTCGCTCTTTTCCAACCAGGCTATTTGTTCAATTTGGACTCTGACCAAACCCAATGGAACTGCTCATGGAAGTAAAGTTACTCATTGAGTGTCTGCATGATTGGACCCTTATTTTGTAAATACCAACTATATTATGGAGCTGGTTCCCTGCCCAGCTCTGTTCCCTTTGTGCCACACAGGCAGTGTAAAGGGAATGGAGGCTGTCTCCTCTAACCGGGGATTCTCCAGTGGGTGCAAAGCCATTAAAACCATCTCTTACGCCACCTTCTCAAAAGCCCAGTGCAGGGGCCTGGAGCGAGTGGAAGTGAAGTGGCTGGATACCAACATCTTCCTGCTACACTCAGTAGGCAGATGTGCTAGCTGATAGTGGTCACCAACTTACAGAAGTTTGTAGGTGCTCCTGTAACCTGCACCAAGAATTGGCAGAGTATCAGAAAGCTACAGCAAGGAGCTCCCTGAATTCCCATGCCACCCCTCCCATCAAGTTTGCTAAATGTAATTTCAGTGAAGCAGAGAATCTGGGCCTGTATCTTAATTCCTGATGACTAGCCAGAGCAGCTAATCATCTAGATATATCTCACTATTCAAAAGACACATTTCCCTTATGTTTCTTTCTAGTTCTGTTGTCTCTGCCTGGAAATATGCATCATTAAATTAGCACTGTCTGAAAATTTGCTTGTGAAAAAATAATGTGCAGCCTTTATCTTTTAGTATAAAACTAGCTTGATTGATCTCTTCTGTTACTTCACATAATATCAACAGATTACTCAAAGAATGACATTATATCAGGCAATAAAATCAAAGCATTATTGGAATTTAATGTCTAGAAGGGAGAGCATAAGCCACATCCTTCAGAACGTCGGCCATACTTCAAGGATATGAAACAACTCACCATGGGAATGCTTAGCTATTTACTTCACTTCACATTCCTTTCCATACACTGTATGCAATTTTTTCTTCCCTGAAATGAATAGTCATCATGGGTGCAAATTGGCCCACTGACTTCAATTATCACTACTCACATAAACAAAGGATTAGGCCCTCTATGTGACTCTTCACAGAATGCACAGTAAACCTGTGGAACTCATTGCCAAGGGATGTTGAAGGCAAAAAGTATAACTGGGTTCAAAAATAACTAGATAATTTCATGGAGGAAAGGTCCATCACTGACTATTAGCCAGGATGCTCAGGGACAAAACCCCGTACTCGGTGTTCCTAAACCTTTGACTGCCTGAAGCTGCGACTGGATGACAGGGGGTGGATCACTGAATAATTGCTGTGTTCTGTTCATTCCCTCTGAGGCATCTGGCATTGGCCACTGCCAGATGACAGGATACAGGGCTAGAAGGATCATTGGTCTGGCCCAGCATGGCTGTTCTTATGTAATAAAATTTACTAACAAATACAAATGTATTCGAAAAGAGGGAAAAATGGAGATAAATTTATCTATTAAAAATTAAAACTGATCTGATGAAACTTCTGCTTTCTTTAAAAAAATCTTGCTAATAAATTCAAAATTGGTACCAACTGCTACATGCCATTTCCTTATATGTTTATTCAAAGTGGAACAACCTCAGTGTTGCTGAACAAATACCCAATCATGAGTAGATTATATAACATTTTTTAAAAAACATATAAAATTTCCTTCTCATAAGCTATTCATCAATTATTTTTCTTTGTAATTCTGTTTTCTTAAGTAACAACAGGAATGTAAAAACAGACAGATTGACACATAATACATAGGTATGGGCCATATATTGTGTATTGGACATATATTTCATAAGACATGCCCATGTATACACACTCAGAGCCCAGATTTTTCAAAACCTAGTCTCATAAATCCATATTTAGGTCCCTAAGTAAGTGGCATGGTTTTTTAAAATGCTTGACTCCCAGCATCTCCCACCACAGCCAACAGGAGATGATGAGCACTTGACACTTATGGGCTTAAGATCCTAAATGCAGGCACCTATTTTTAAAATCTTGATTATTTTATATACACAGTATACTCTTAATTATCCAAATAGCAGGGTGGGCATGGATCTTATTCTGATAATTGGGATTTCAGATAATCAAGATGGCAGAAGCCATTCAGTAGAGGGATGGCCTCCCCTGATGCTGGGGGCTCGTCCCCCTCTTCTTCCTCCTCCTTGCAGTCCTGGCTGGGGGTCTCTGCCCTGCCCTGCTCACTCACTCCCATGAGAGCAGGGCTGCAGAGGGCTCCCTGTACTGCTGCATGGCGGGTGACACCCAATCCTTGCCGGGTAAGGTGAAGGGCAGAGCAGAGACTCCAGACCACGACTCTGCATGGGGAACAATGAAGGGATTTGGATAATGCGGAGGTTTGGATAATAGGGTTTTAGATAAAGGGACGCATACTGTATATCAAAATCTCGATAACTATATTCACATACACATGTATACATACATTGTGTGTGTATGTGTGTCTGTGTGTGCACGTGCACATGCATGTGTGTGTACATACACCCACACCCATCCCCTGGGCTTGATTCACCACTGAGATACTCTGGTCTTCCACTGGTGGAGTAATGAAATGGTGGTTCAGACTCTATATATAACAGACCGGGCTAGAGGCACGACCTGCTGAGGTTGCCTGATACAGCTCAGTATAAGATCTTGTTTTGGGGAAATTTCAGCTAAAATGGCTAATGTCAAGAATAAGGCTAACCCAAAATATGTTGTTTTACTCAGGTTGAGAGAGTCTGGCAACCTTTTCTAGAAACGCCGGAAAAGTTCTAGTGCCTCAGCTTTGTAGCAGGGACTTGAAATTTGTCAGGAGGTGTCCTTTGTGTCTGGGTGTACTTTTTGCTCTCCCCATGAAGATCGACCCAATTTGTCCAAGTTATAAGCCTATGAAAAACTGCAGTGTGCACATACTCAGTAGAAACTTAGATGTTAGCAATTAAATACCCCAAAGAGTCTGTCCGTGTTGGACATTTTCCAGCCCTGGGCTGAGCAGAACATTCGCTGTGATTGCAAATTTGTGCTGCCACGGGCTATGCAGGTCTGGTCACCTGAACAGGAGTCTCACTCCTGTGGTCTCAAGTAGTGTGGAGGAGGAAGCTGCCCGATTTGAATGCAGAAGGTACAAGAGTAGATTGGGAGAAGGAACTTGCAGGGGTGGAGACAGGACTGGAGGATGGCAGAGGGAAATTGGGAGTGGCTGGGGAAGGAGACTGGATTGGGACCTGGGGAGCAAAACAGGTGGAGGGATGACTGGAAGCCAGTAGGTCAGGGAAGACTGTTTGGATGAGGAGGCAGGGGCAGACTGGGATATGAGACCCAGTGGGGCAGTGGACTGAAGTGAGGGAAACAGATATGAAGAGGTGCCACAGTGAGGGGGGAGTACAGGTAATCTTGGAAGAAGGAGCTAGGCAAGGGAAGCACAAATTAGATAAGGAGCTTTTGGAAGCAAGAAGGAATGGGAATATGGGCTGGGGGACATGACTGAGGGTAGAATGAGACCGATCAGATGAAAAGTGGGGACGGTGATTGTTTGGGTAAGTGTTGTCTGGAGGAATCTGATTAGGACTTGGCTGGGCAAGAAGACCAGGGCTAAGACGAGAAGCCTGAGGAGTGGAAGTTGGAACTGGAGAGGCAAGGAGAATGGGTCTGGGATGAGGATTCAGGGGCAGGGAAGAGCTAGAACTGGGACAGGGACAGATTATATCAGATGGAAAAGAGGTCATGGTTGGGGAGAATGAATACAAGAGTCTGTGCCCACTAGAGCACAGAACCTGGAATGGAAACCAAGATTCCTGAGCTTCATGATTCCTCAGCTGTCAGCAAATGTCTATGACACCCACTGGCAAAGTGTCCCATCTCCTCTAGTGCTACATAGTCTACACAGAGGATGGCAGCCTACCACTGCTATCAATTATTTCATTAGCTCACATGGTAGAAGTCTGTACAGTGGATTTAAAGGTTCCAAACCTACTGATGACCTAATGTGGATATCAATCTGATGGCAGATGATGGAATTTCTGTTTTCTTCAGTTAGCTTTTTTTTAAAAAAAACTTAAACCTAGGTTATTACACACGAAAAATATTAAAACAACATCATTAAGGTTGGAAGGCCAAGCACACAAAAGTCAGGGAATGTCAGAAAGAAGAGTGCCTATGCAACCTTAATAGGGCCCTCTCTGCAAATGCATTATGCTAAAGTCTTTAACAGGACCTGTGCCTCATTCAGTGCTCAGGCAACGTTAGTTCTGGCATTTCCTAACTTTCTTGTGCTTGAGTTTGCAACTTAATCATGTTCTTTTAATGTAAAGTTTGGTGTTTAATATGTATAAATATAAATAGATAGGGCTCATTCCCAGACTTTTAATGTTTGGGAATTTTTAAAGATATATAATATTTGTAATGAAAATGTACCTTTTCAGGGTGTGCTAGCTGGACTCACAGAAAGCTGCTTTCAACCTTAACTCTTCATTGGGAATATATTGAGATAAATATATTATACATATATGCCTACACACTCAGTGACAACAACAGCTTTGTCAAATGCAAAAATATTTTGATTGTTCAAAATAATAGGTATAAAAATGGCATTATTGCATGACATTAACTGCATGTTTTATGACTTCTAATAAACACATTGTGACTTTATTACCTAATAAATATCGGGATCCTCCAGTATTGTAACTGTTTCCACTCAGCACTGGAATATTCATGAGATTTTTAAATTCAAACCTCTCCTTTCACTCGAAGAAATCCACAAGTGTATTAGAAAGAAAGACGAAAATTTTCCTCATCAACCTAATTTTTTTAATGGTAAAGTGTAACTAGTTTGGTAACACATTTTCACTCCAGCTCTGCCATAACAAATGGATTAGTTGTTTGGTAATTTAATCAGCTGGCTTGCCGATATTATTTGTGCATAGACTTGATGTGCATCCAGCACTTGAAAAATGGGTATGGGTATTTCACTATGAGAAATCTGTCCAGATGGACCCAGAATGAAGGAAGATTTCAAAATATTGTTCCTAGGGGATTGGCCAGCTGTATCGAACATAAAAATGCTTCTGTGCAATTTTTTGAAAAACATAAAATATAATGGGGGATGCTGGGGAGAGCGCAGAAATGTAATCCATTCACAATTTAGAGTAATTGACTTATTTGGCAGGAGTCAACTGAAATTAGGTTTTAGCAGCCACATCTACTAAAGCATGTAGCTCCTGCAAGCCATATCTGGAACTAAGTTTCTAGCTCACCTCTAAGCTCACTCTTTCCAAGTAACAATGCCTTTTTGGCATTATTCAGAAATTTACCAGCTGCAATAAGACTATATTTATCTACGTTGACAAAGATTTAAAATATCTCAAAATGCTACCCACTACTAAAGTTATTGTCCAGTTCCTCTAAAGCAGGAATCGGCAACCTTTGGCATGTGGCCCATCAGGGAAATCCGCTGGCGGGCCTGGATGGTTTGTTTACCTGCAGCGCCGCAGGTTCGGCGGATCGCAGCTCCCACTGGCCCCGGTTCACCGTTCCAGGCCAATGGGGGCTGCTGGAAGCGGCGCGGGCCGAGGGATGTGCTGGCTGCCACTTCCTGCAGCCCCCATTGGCCTGGAACGGCGAACTGCGGCCAGTGGGAGCTGCGATCGGCTGAACCTGTGGCGCGGCAGGTAAACAAACCATCCAGGCCCGCCAGCGGATTTCCCTGATGGGCCGCGTACCAAAGGTTGCCGATTCCTGCTTTAGAGGAACTGGACAATAACTTTAGTAATGGGAAGCATTTTGAGATATTTTAAACCTTTGTCAACGTAGATAAATATAGTCTTACAAATGGCCCCAAATCTGAACAGGAGATGGACTACCTGCAAGTGTAACTTGGACCCTGGATGAACAGTGTACATATCGGTTGAGAATAGGGAAGAAGGAAAACAGGAAGGGAGAATAGGGAAAACAGAAAAACAGCAGTAGAAATTATTCGAGTCTAGAATCTCTTCTCAGTATGGAGTTTGAGTTGCTATATTTATGTATGGGTAAAACTTCAAGACATAATAATACTGTCTCAAGTAAACTAAAAATATGTCTCCTACTGGGTTCTACTATGATATAGCATTGCCTCATTTTAGTGTGTTAAAATAAGGTTCCAAGAAAGTGTTACAAAATTATGCTAGTCACCAAAACGTAAGGCTTTTAAATTGAAATGAACCAATGACAAAGGTTTAGTTCAGATGCTGACACAATATTCAGTCAGATTTATTTGTTTCACTCAACTGTCAATTCGACCACTATATTCCCAAGTGATTTGGGAATATTTACTCTATATAATTTCTAGAAAGATTAACACGGTGTGACAGACCCAGACCAGTGGGGTACAGGAGTCTGGTAGAGGGCAAATATACTGGTCACTGGATGAGTAGTTTTCTGTTCCCTGAGTGACCAGAGCTGGGGCTGCACTAGAGTAATCAGGAACCTGCTAGAACCAGTTAAGGCAGGCAGGCTAATTAGGACACCTGGAGCCAATTAAGAAGAAGCTGCTAGAATCAATTAAGGCAGGCTAATCAGGGCACCTGGGCTTTAAAAAGGAGCTCACTTCAGTTTGTGGTGCGAGTGTGAGGAGCTGGGAGCAAGAGGCGCAAGGAGCTGAGAGTGAGAGGGTGTGCTGCTGGAGGACTGAGGAGCACAAGCGTTATCAGACACCAGGAGGAAGGTCCTGTGGTGAGACTTAGGGCTTGTCTATACTTACCGCGCTGGTTTGGCGGCAGGCAATCGAACTTCTGGGTTCGATTTATCGCGTCTTGTCTGGACGCGATAAATCGAACCCAGAAGTGCTCGCCGTCGACTCCGGTAATCCTGCTCGGCGCGAGGAGTACGCGGAGTCGACGGGGGAGCCTGCCTGCTGCGTCTGGACCGCGGTAAGTTTGAACTAAGGTACGTCGACTTCAGCTACGTTATTCATGTAGCTGAAGTTGCGTACCTTAGTTTGAATTGGGGGGGTTAGTGTAGACCAGGCCTAAGGAAGGTGTTTGGAGGAGGCCATGGGGAAGTAGCCCAGGGAGTTGTAGCGGTCATGCAGCTGTTACAGGAGGTACTATAGACAGCTGCAGTCCACAGGGCCCTGGGCTGGAACCCAGAGTAGAGGGCGGGCCCGGGTTCCCCCCAAACCTCCCAATTGACCTGACTGTGGGTTCTTCCAGAGGGGAAGGTCTCTGGGCTGTTCCCCAACCCACATGGTGAATCTCTGAGGCAAGAAAATCCGCCAATAAGCGCAGGACCCACCAAGATAGAGGAGGAACTTTGTCACAACGGGTAAAGAATTGGTTAAAAACAAATTGTAAATATAAAAATATGCATAGCATCAGTACAACCAACATAAAATACTTCTGCTAATGTTAAATGACACACAAATTAAATTAAATGTTAATGAAAGCCTAATGAAATCAAAGGCTCTTAAGCAAAGTAAGCAGTCATGGGATAAGAAGGAAGGTTCTCTCATAGATCAGTAATTGATAGAAAAGAGAGAAAACAAAGGGTAGGAAAAATGGTCAGTTTTCCCAGTGGAGACAGGTAAATAGCAGGGTGCCCAAAGGATCTGTACTGGGACCATCACTGTTCAACATATTCATAAATGATCTGGAAAAAGGGGTAAACAGTGAGGTGGCAAAATTTGCAGATGATACAAAATTACTCAAGATAGTTAAGAACAAAGCAGACTGCGAAGAGTTAAAAAGCAATCTCACAAAACTGGTGACTGGGTAACAAAATGGAATTCAAGATGAAATTCAGTGTTGATAAATGCAAAGTAATGCACACAGGAAAACATATTCCCAACTATACATATAAAATGGGGTCTAAATTAGCTGTTACCACTCAAGAAAGAGATCTTGGAGTCATTGTGGATAGTTCTTTGAAAACATTTGCTCAAAGTGCAACTGCAGTCAAAAAGCTGACAGATGTTAGGAACCATTAGGAAAAGAATAGATAATAAGGCAGAAAATATCATAATGCCACTATATAAATCCATGGTACTCCCACACCTTGAATATTGCATGCAGTTCAGGTTGCCCCACTCAGAAAAGATACATTACAATTAGAAAAGGTGCAGAGAAAGACAACAAAAATATTAGGAGTATGGAACAGCTTCTATATGAGGAGATATTTGAAAGACTGGGACTGTTCATATTAGAAAAGAGACAAGGCGGGATATGATAGAGGTCTATAAAATCATGAACTGTGTGGAGAAAGTGAATAAGGAAGGGTTATTCATCTGTTCACATAATACAAGAACCAGGGGTCATCAATGAAATTAATAGGCAGCAGGTTTAAAACAAACATAAGGAAGTATTTCTTCAAACAATGCACAGTTGACCTGTGGAACTCATTGCCAGGATGCATTGTGAAGGCCAAAAGTATAACTGGGTTCAAAAAAGTATTAGATAAATTCATGGAGGATAAGTCCATCACAGGATATTAGCCAAGATAGTCAGGGACGTAACCCTATGTTCTAGGTGCCCCTAAGCCTCTGGCTATCAGAAGCTGGGACTCGATGACAGGGGATGGATCACTCAGTATGTTGACCTCTTCTGTTCATTCCCTCTTAAGCATCTGGCACTGTCCACTGTCAAAAGACAGGATAATGGGCTGGATGGACCATGGGTCTGACCCACTATGGCCATTTTTATGTTCTAACATACAATTAATATGGTTTACATGAATTTCCTTTCAGCAGAATTCTCGCTTTAAAATAAACTATAAATAAAAAAAAGTGTCACCTGTTTAACCAACACACACAAAAATCATTCTTAATTTACAATTTATGTGGTTTACATGCATTTCCTTTCAGCATAATCAATCACCAAGCAAATCAATTAATATTATGACTAAGCACAATACACACTCTACCACTCAAATAGAATGGGATTCCTCACCTCCGCTACAAACATGTTTTCACTTCCAGGATACAACCACACACAATGCACTTATCAAATTCCTCAAAGTCACACTCAAGCATACAATCTTTACTCCAGTCTCAGTGTGATAACTACAACAGCCTTTTCAAGTTAAGGCATAATCTATCAATAGCATACATTAATCATGCGGAAGTCAGAGTTAAGGTTGTGCATTTCAGTTGAAAGTGGAAGGGGAATTTTGTTGTAGACAGGAGAAAGTCTGCAATTGCGTTTTGGCAGTAGAACAGGTTAAATCAAGTTCATCTAGATGTTAATGTTGCCTTAAGTGATTGCACTGAGATTTATTGACTCTCTTCACTTGAGTCACCTTAATTGAAAATTAACTGTGTGCGTCTGTGTGTGTGTGTAAGGGGTGGGGTTACTTTTTGTTTCTGTTTGTACAAAGTGTTACAGTGCTGGTGGATACTGTGTTGGCAGGGTATAAAAGAAACAGGGACACTAAAGGGTGTTGAGTAAGTGGGCATGGGGATGTGGGTAGGCTTTAAGGCAGCAGGAATTGGTGAGTGAAGCAGGCAGTAGGTAGCATGGGTGGTTGGTAAGGGTAGTAGATTGAGGAGGGAAGCAGTGTTTGGCAGCTGGGCATTTAGGATGCCAGGAAAACAGGAGGTGCAGAATATAAATTGTATTGCATTTCGAGTTGTAAGGTTTCAGTGGGATTAGTAAGGCTGAAAGGGGGCAGAGGAGGAGGCTGGGAAGAGGAGGGAGTAATGAATGAACTATAAGAGAAGCTGGGGGAGGGGGAGGTAAGGATGGTTCCAGAGGTTGGCTGTGAATATCTGATGTGGGTGAGCATAGCAGTGGTATTGAGCAGGGAGTAAGAAAAAACTGCAACAGCTAAATTTCAACACAGAATGGTCTGAATTGATTTCTCTGGGAAAGTTAGTAACTATTTTTTCCACCAAAATGTAATAGTCCTCTGGAGAGTAATTGTGATATATATTTGGAAACTAAACTCAATCCATCAGTGAGCTGTGAAATAGAGAGAAGCTTCACTCCAGCACACCATATCTGGTCTGTGGGAACCTGGGATGTTAGTGAGGTGACCAAGCTGCGGAATAAAGAAACCTGGAATCAGGAGCCGGCTGGGGATGTTTGTATGGAGCGGAGCTGGGAAAAGAAAGCTGCAGTGAATGGAAGTTCATGGAGGATACTGAAATTCTCATTGGCTTCCCTTTGGGTATATCCCAAGTGTTAAGATGGAGAAGGGGAACGTCTATTGTATTTAATTTTTACTTTGCCCAACATGTCATTTTACTAGATGCTTGTGTGTGAGGCTCTAAGTTAATGGTGACGGAGGTGGCTTAGCTACAGGAAGCTAAAGACAAAAGTGAGACTGTTGGAGCCAATTTTCAGAACTGGATGATATTAATTGATTCCTCTGGAAAAGTTATTAACTTTCTTTCCCCCACCCCCCAAAAAAGAAAGGGGGGGGTAGAAAAATCATTAGATCTCTGGACAATAAGTGTGGTAAATTTGGAGACTAAATTAAATCACTGAACTGTGAGCTAAAGAGATTTTAAGTAAAAATCTCAGTGCAGCTTTAACTACGGGCTCACTACAGATGCCTCAATGATATTGATAACCAGTGCACATATCACAAAATCCCACATGCATGCCATTAAGATTCAATTATTGAAAGAACTGACATGGCAAATAGAAGGAATGCAAATCTGCTGATAATGTAAAATATGCCCGGTGTGCTGTTTTTCCACTTAAAAATAATTAATTTTACAAGAATAATGACTATGAATTTGTGTCAGACACTCTCTCTTTTGAGAATATGTTCTGCTGGAATCCTGTTTTGGAGAAACTGAAAGCAGCTGTTGATTTGTGAGTGTCCTGAATTCATTAGGATTGGGAGGAACTTCCGGTGTGTCACCTAGTTTATTCCCCTGCCTAGTTCTCATTGCCCCCAGTTACCTGATAGATGCATATCTATTTTAGAATGGATATCTCCAGGCATTGTGATCCCAAAAATTCCCTTGAGAGCTTGTTGTTATTATTAAATGTGCTTACAGTTATAACGCCAGATGCTCAGCTGGTGTAAATTAGCATAGCCTCACTGACTCCAATGGAGTTATGTTGATTTACTCCAGTTGAGAAACTGACCCAAAGTTTATTCTAACATTTAATCTAAGTTTTAAAAGCTGAAGTTTAACTCACTACTTCTTGCCCTGTTTTCCTGTTGCTAATGCGCACCTGTCCTCTTTATAACATACCCACTTACATAGATTATGTTTGACTTCACAGCACAGACAAAGCAGAATTGAGTGTGCTCAGTCCATGAAAAGGAAAGAGAGGAACATTATTATTTATAAATAGAGAGCCTGATTCTGAGGACATACAATTATCACTGAAGCTAATTTGAGCGGCCAGAAAGCATTTCTTTAGTGGCAACTGTTCTGGTACGTGCTTATTTCTATGAGCAGAGAGGCATGTGATGAACATAAAGCTTTTTTTATGAATCCAGCAAAATGTCAAATTGCACACAATCCATTTCTCACGTAGGAATTTGATTTAGATACAGTTTTTTGTCTTTCAAATACCAGTGCAGATTATAGAGTAATGTCATACATCCATTTAGTTTGCTAAGGCTTCTCTTTTAACTTCAGTAATAGCAGGTAAGGGGAAATTGTTCTGCAGTTATAAGTATTTATACCCTATTGGCACTCTTGAAATGTTTAGCTAAATCTCTGCCTGAATTTAGCAGCAGCAGGTTACATGTCAACACATAATACCTGTTTTTAATATGCTGGGGAGAACCAAGACACCTGAAACCGCCATCGACCATAATAGCAAGACGAGTGCAGAGGGCTTCACACTCTTCCATACTAGAGGAAAAATGGTGAAAAGAACAATAATTAGGAAAGATGAAAGTTATTTATGACAAACTTTAATTAAAATTTGAAGAAGTCTGGATGTCAGAGAAGATGGGATACAGAACCTTTCACTTCTAGGTCAATGGTTCAAATGCATCACTAATCAGTAGAGACCAAAAGTTACTACCATATGACAGCTGGTGGAGCCCTATAAAAATGAATTCATGTTTTCAGTCTGTTTCTAAGTGGATAATTTTGGCCATGTTACAAAAGCCATAGTACTACAGGCACTAATTAACTACCTTATTTGCACTCTCAGCAGAGATGCTAAGGACTGGGCTATCAGCTCAATGTTCTCTAACATGCGTAGTGGAGGTCACTCCAAATTAGGGTTGGAATGTTTGGCAGGGAAGCGTGGTAAAACTACACTGCTTCTTTTGCATCGTGCTAGTCCTTGTGAAGTGAAATACTACTTAGTATTATTATGGGCGACAGAGTAGAGACCACAAAATGACCCAAACAAAAATGTATTTAGGATATAGCACCAAAGTTCTAAAAGATGCACCATGCTGTATTTTAATGCTTCAAATAATAATGAATTACCGGTACTTACAAATATTAGAGCAAATGTGCTACCCTCATATGGAATTGAATAATTCTTGCAGAGCATAGAGAAATTAAGTAAGCCATGGCAACAGTAATAAATTTCACATAATAGCCCACTACAGTGGTATATTTCCAAAACCAACATCCAATGGGCATATGTGACAGAGTCTGATTTTCAGTGGAGCCTCAACCGATATTCCATTTGTGCAGGCATAATTCTGCACTTGAGAATAAAGGTGGCTGCAATTCACCATTGACACACAGACTCATGAGTGAGATGCCTGGTAACGTGTGTGTGTGTGCACAGATAGTTCGATGTACCTGCAGTTCACTGTGGCCCTGACTTTACATCACCATGTAGGGTAGGGGAGCAAGGAATCAGTCCCTACCCTTGTTTGGCTCACCTATGGGCAGACCAGAATTACAGCCATTGCACTTGGGAAAGCACTGTTGAGGTACTCCTGTGAGAACAGGAGTCCTTGTGGCACCTTAGAGACTAACAAATTTATTAGAGCATAAGCTTTCGTGGGCCACAGCCCACTTCCTCGGATGCATATAGAGTGGAACATATATTGAGGAGATATATATACACACATGCAGAGAGCATGAACAGGTGGGAGTTGTCTTACAAACTCTGAGAGGCCAATTAAGTAAGAGAAAAAAACTTTTGAAGTGATAATCAAGATAGCTCAGTACAGACAGTTCGATAAGAAGTGTGAGAATACTTACAAGGGGAGACAACTTAGAGAAAGCTTATGCTCTAATAAATTTGTTAGTCTCTAAGGTGCCACAAGTACTCCTGTTCTTTTTGCCGATACAGACTAACACGGCTGCTACTCTGAAACCTGTGAGAGCAGCTCATTCAAAAGGGGGCACTGAGTCAGGGACAGATAGGGATTAGGTAGACCATAGCTCTGCCCCTGTTACATGTGGGGAGTATGTTACAGCACTTAAACGTGGTTTGTAGATAGCTCTCCCCACAGCACAAACAGGTAGCTAGCTCCAAGAGGCATTCGCTTTGAGGTACAGTGCCTCCCAATGCTACCTCTGGGGCGATGCCAATTGACACTGCCCCCAGACGGGATAGTAGTTAAATACCACAATCCAGCCCTATGGGAACAATTAATACAACCTCCAAGAACAGAGGTACTCTCCAAAATTTAAGCCCATTAACTTCAGAGACTAAATTTTAAGAGGGTCCCTTAAAAAGGACCCATATATTTTATATGTATACTTGTTGATGCACAAAAAACTGCATTTACAAACACAAATGCATTTCCCATTTAAGAGGTCCTTTGAAAATCTGGCCTCCAATATCAAATCTTGCCCACACGCAACCGGTCACAGCAATGTGCTATTAATTAGAATTGGAATCCATGTACACTACCATTGTTAATTTTTACTACTCTAGCTTAAACATTCATTCATGGAGCTGAATGAATGATTATCAATAATTTATTTGAGGAGTTTATTTTCTTTTCCTGCTCACAATATATCTTTGAGCTGATCACTATTATCCTCAGTTTATTTGTTATTTGAAAATGATGGTTTTATTCTGTGGTTGGAAAATCAAGCTGTGTTGTTTACCGGTGACTGTTTACTTAAATCACATGTTTTTGTTCCCTAGCTGGATGAACAGTCTAGCAATTTGGATACAAACATTCACGTATCTGAATTTAAGGATTCAGTTTCCATGAATACCAAAACAACTTTAAATTCATTTTTCTGTGAGCTTCAAACATTGAACATTCACACAGAGAAAATGTCTTGAACACATCTGAAGCAACTTTCATTTAAAATATCTAACAAATCTTCTGTTGTGGCATTTTATTGATTCATTTACTAATTCAGTATTTAATTTGATCAAAACATTAATTCAGTGTTTTGATTAATTAGTTCTGCCCCTTCTAGGCGTTCTTTCATAATTACACAGATAGAGATTTCTATCAGCGAATCAGATTGCTCCCTCACTTTAAGCCATTTATATATAATTATACTTACTATGTAGCGTGCCCTGCAGGGAACATGCAATTTATTCAAGTTACCATAGATGCTACAAAACAGTTTCAATGTCTCCTCCATTAAACTGACAAAATAGAGAGCATATTAGGGAGGATTCACAAGACGTTTAGAGCCATGTTGGGGATCGTGAAGAACCACAGTATCCCAGGAGGGTACAGTCATTTTCAGTGCCGGAAGTGCAGATAGATGGTGTATGATGGACAGGGCTTAAGTTTTCATATAGTATTTCCAGAAGCCCTGAGGTTTGGGGCTTCAGCACTGGGGGGCGCGCCGGGGCTCCAGCCCTGTGCGTTTGAAAATATTTACCTGCACTCTACTCTGGACAGCTGTGGTTGAATTTAAAACCTGATACTGGAACATCCTTTAAGTTGGGGCAGCATGCTTCCCCACTCCGATGCCAACCACCATCTCTGGTCAGTCCAGAGAAGGGAAATGGCTATGGACCTCTCCTCCTTGTCACCTTTGGTGATGGGTAGTTCCTTGGGGGATGGTGTTGGGAGAGACTTAAAAGGAATAGTCCTAGTACCTCAGAGAACACAGGGATTGTAGTAGTGGTTGATCCTTGAATGGGGAGAGCAAGGGAAGTGGAAAGGTCATTATCTCCTCCCTCTCTCAGAATACCCATCAAACCATAATGTAGTCCTTAACACCCAAATTGAGGCAAATTCAGATTTCATGGATGAGAAGGAACTGCCATAATATAGTAAGAGACCTTAGCACTTTTCATCCTGAACACAAATATCGACTTCTCTCTTTCAGAGGCGTGTGCCTCAGAACTCAATTAGAGCAAGTGATTAGACAAAGAGAGGAGGTTAGCCAATGTGATAATATTGCACCTGTGGGATGTGAGCACAGCAGCACAGCCATCCTGAACTTCCTTCATGATGGCTTTCCAGAGGTAGCGCTTGGAACAGGGATCCATTCCAGAACTGGGCTCATCCTACAGAAACAAATGCATCAGTTAACGATGGGAGTAGAGAAGGGAGAGAGAGAATTTGATGACATTGCAATTAGGGCCAGATGCTCCTCAAATGGTCTATTTACATGCAGGGGAAGGGAGGTCTCTGACTTGGGATTAGCAAAGTTTCTCAGTTCTGTTGGGGTAGAGTTTGGTGGGGGTGCAGTGTTTGCTGCTCCTCTCTGCCTAGAACTTGTGGATCTGCCAGAGGCATGGGCTAACAAATTAGAGGTCCTGTATCTCCATGCTGTCTTCCCTGCACAATGACACATGGCTCCTCAGTGCTCTATGGGAACACAGCTTCCCTCCCCCAGGTTCTCTATGCCATGCTTTCCTTCAAAGGGCATTCCAATCTGTGGGGGGGGGGGGACCATGTGACTACATACTGACACAGGCAGCATTGCCTTGCTCCATAATATCCCTCAGGGTTTGAGGGAAGACAACGTGGCAGAGGCCAGACATCACCCCAGCCTGTCCCATTCATAGTCCCACACTTCCAAAAGCTGTGGAAACTAAATCTCCTGGAGCAGTCATGGAGGGCTTCTGTGGGATAGGAAGTGCAGCTGCAGAGATTGCACTTCCCCTTTCTGCATCCTCTGCACCTGGTAAGATGGGTTTTGATACCTTTTGCTGATGGAAGTGGAAGATATCACTTGGCCCTTATTCTTTAAAACCCATCCTCTCCACTTTTGTAGTGACAAAGAAGACAGCCCTTTCAATGGTTCCACTGAATGCAAGGTGTCATGAGGGTGGCACTGGCTATCAGTACCAATGGTGTGGGGCTGGTTTGTTTTCAGGAAGGAATTCATGGCTGAGTCTTGTAAGCAAGAAGCACAAGAAGTTGGAGCATGCTGCTCTAACTCCGATTTTGGTGCTTAGACACAAATGACACAAGGAGAGAGTGAGTCCATCTCAGTCTCTCTTATAGTTGCTTTGTCAGCTCTCCAGGGCTGTCAGGAGTAAAAGGCAGTAAAAAACAAAACAAAACCCAAACAACTTATATTTTTATCACCTAAATAAGAAGAGATGACTCTAAACATTAACGAGGAGCAGATCTGTTCGGTAAATCGGTTCTATTTTTAACATTGTCACTTTAATAGAGAAAACACTTCACATGGTATTACTTCTATTCCCTAATTATGGATCCTTCATAAATAAACCCCTCTATAAATCCTTTATAAGTAATCCTTCCTAAAACACTTATAATATGTATAAACCTTTTAGAGCATTCGAGTTATTTAAAAGTGGTTTTTTTCCTCTCGATACTACATATGTGAGGATGCATCTTTCGCAGCAAGAGGCAAATTGAAACGGCTGCCTGTGGTGGCAGATTGTCCTAAAGAGATTACATAACAGTTGGAGTACCTTCTGAGAGTAGGGGAAGCGTTGACTTAAGAAGATAACCTTCCCCTTTTGCCAAGTCATCCAAGATCAGTTTGAGCTCAAAAAATATAAGTAAAACCATCCAACACATAAGTGGATTAGTGCTATGAAATTAGAGGAAGCAAAATATCTCTGGTCTTATGAACATATGCAGATTCAGAGGCACAGCTCGGTAAGTGCACTAATCTAGTTTAACCCATTCTGTACTCACTTTGGAGACAAATTCTTGGGATTGATGTTTTATCCCTTTACCCTGTGGAGTATACTCCCACCCAGTGGCATTTCTGAAGGATTATGAGATGTGTTTATTTAATTATTCCTCCCCTCCCAGGCAGATAAAGGGGAATTGGAGGGGACTTTTGTTTCCTCTAGTGGAATGCTTACACCATATGATGGGCTCAGTATAAGATAAGAAAAGAGAGAAGGTACCCATCTTTCTCTGGATATTTACTAAACCCTCCTGCTACATGTTACTTTTATCCCTGGCTCATGAAGATGCTTTTGAAGAGCATAATTTTTGCCTAGGGGATCTATCAGATTACACCAGATGGCAGATCGTTTCAAAAATATGGAATATTGAGGAGGAAATCTTGCTAATGGAAGGATTCTCCTCACTGTTCATCTGGAACTACTCATGGGTATTAAAATTCTGGGGAGCTTTGCAATTGGTCTTCCCAACCTGTCTGGAGACTTTGTAGCTGTTGCTCCAGAGATCTGACCTCTGCTTGCAAGGCAGTCCTCGGCCCTTTCTGGGAATCCTCCAAATGCTGTGTTAGTTCCCTTTGTGAAACTTCCAAGTCTTGTTTTAAATTCTTTTGTGAAGCCTCCAGTTCATGTTTCTGGTCTTGTACTAAATCCCACTGGCCATTTTTGATTTCTGCAAGCACTTTGTTATTTGTTCCAACTTGGTTACACAGGAACACCAGCTCACAATCTCGATCCTTGGCAACTGGATCCTGTTACTGACACCAGTATTACCCCTTTTGATCTGAGTGGCTTATCAAAGTTTGGGGTCCCCTCCTGTGGGTGTGCCAGTTGGGAGTAGACACCGGTGGTAGTCAGGTATTTCTTTGATGCAGTTTTGTTTATTTACAAAGAATGTACAAAATCCTATCTCTCGAACACAGAAGGAATCAGATAGAAGGAAACAACTTCTTTTACTCACAGCACCAAGAGTGCTCTTTTCAGCCTGCAACCCTGGCCAAAAACCTCTTCCAATGCTTCTTCCAGGATCAGCCACTATTATTTCAACTGCTCCCTTTCTCTCTGTGGGCTGGTCTACACTGGAAACTTACATCAGCAAAGCTACGTCTCTCAGGGAAGTGAAAAATTTACACCCCTGAGAGATGGAGTTATGCTGACCTAACCCCCGGTGTAGACGGCGCTAGGTTGATGGAAGAAGCTACTGACTCTCAGGGAGGTGGATTAACTACAGCAATGGGAGAACTCTTCCCATTGGTGTAGGTAGTATCTATGCTGAAGTGCTACAGTTGCACAGCTGTGCCACTACAGTGGTTTAAGTGTAGACATACCCTCCATCTTTCTTGTCCCTTCTCAATTTCTGTGTGTCCTGCCTTCTTCTCCCTTCCCTGCCCCTCACCACACTCCTACCCAAAACATAACTCAGCTAAAGCCGGTGGGTGGGCTCATGCACTTCTTTTGTCTTAGGTGGGGTTTATGTTTACAGTTATACTAATTGAAGGATGAGCTCACACATCAAACTGAATCCCATTGCAAAGTTCTACCCAGCTCATAAGAGTACTAAAGAATGCATTTCCATGACTGACAACACTACTGGTACCATTGTCATTAAAATAAAATAATCCCTATTGCTCAAGATGCTATACGGAATCATTGTATCCTTGTAAGGGGCTACACTCACTGTAGGTGCACCTCCTTGTGGCTAAGTCTGGGAATTAGCTTTTGTCCCATATGGTGCCCCCTGTCATTGGCTGCTTGTGCTGTGGTCTCTCTCTCTCTCTCTCTCTCCACAACTCAAAGCCAGGTCACTAACCAGACCCCCACACACACTTCCGGGGTATCTAATTCACTCTGACAACCTGCCCGGATGCCACCTCAGACAGTCTTCTGTTCCACCTGTAGGTCCTGGGCCACTTCCTAGCGTCTGATAGGGGATCCAGCCCAGAGATTCTATGACTAACAATCCAGGTCTGTTCAGTCTCAATTGTTGTTTCCCTTGACTCCTTCCTACCCAACCTCTCTTTCTGCCACCAGAGCTTCCCCTGCTCTCTGTGGCTACCTCCTCCCCATCAGCCTCTTGTCAGATTCCCTAGGATCCCAGGTTTTACTGTCCCCCTGGACTTCCTCCTTGTCCTTGGCTCCATTTCCCTTTAGAGAGTGACTGCAGGCTCCTTCCCTGCAACTCCTCCTGCTCTCCCTTCCTGGGCTTTATAATCCTACCCCAGCTCTACCCCAAACTAGACTTCATCTGCAAGTAGTGTTTATCAATCCCTGACTTCCCTCCAAGTGCAGCATATAAGGTTAATTGGCCCCTTCTGGCTCACACTAACCCTTTCAAGGCTTGTGTGGGCTGAGCATCCCATTATAATCCTATTTTTGTTTTTTGATTTTCTTACATTGTGCAGAAATATGGGCAGAAAATATACTATACTTTGTAATATATTGAACAGTAAATTCTATTTCTCTTGTTCTGTGAATAAAAGAGATCTCTGTCTAAAAAATACATACCTAAACCGCAGCAGGAATGTAGCACTTGTACTATTGCCTTCCTAGGAAACCTAGCTCCAACTGGGGAATGTTGGAGCACAAATTAAAACAAGTTTATTCCGGGAGTTGAAGATGACAACTGCACTGCTTGAGTGTCACTTATTTCCTGGAGGCGATTTGGAAGCTGCACCACGTTTTCACACGTCAGGTAGGAAAATAAAATAATGAAATATGTTAATGCTTCCAAAACAATAATAACGTTCACTCTACTCACCAGTAAAAGTATTTGGGGTTTGCCAACTAAAGCCAAAGCTGTAGAAAGCTTCCTCTTTGTGCCACCGCTATATGTCTTCACCAGTTTGTTAATATGGGCGTCAAGGTGCAATCGGCTAGCGAGGTCCCCAGCTACCTGTAATTAAGAAATGGCAAGCTTGGTCAGACTAGTCTATTCAATAGAACAGTGGTTTTCAACCTTTTTTCATTTGCGGACCCCTAAAAATTGTGAATGGAGATGTGGAAATCTTAGACATAGTGTGTACCACAGATTGAAAAACACTGTTCTATGGCAACGACAACCTTTCACAGACCCCTTAGACATAGTCTGAGGACCACCAGGGTTCCACGGACTGAAAACCACTGTCATAGAGTCTGCACTAGTATGGAATCTTTTTTTCTGTCTGAGCATATTAAAAACGAATACAAAGTATTTCCATTTTTCTCATCTGACACATGCTGTTACTTTTAAGTCCTGGAAGAAGGCTCCCTGGATCTGTCAGGCAAAATGTTGAGAATAAAAGGATGCTGCTAGGGGACCCCCAAGGATAAGACAGCCTCTTGTATAGAAAATTTGGCTTTGTCAACCCTTGTAACAGTCATTTGCATTCATTTTGGGTTGTTGAGTCAATAATTTAAAATGCTCCTCATTCCAACTAGTTTCTGTAATATCTATCTGATCAAACACATTTCTCAAGTGCTAGAGAATCTGAGAGAATGAAATAATAGGTCAGACACAGAAAGATGGGATCAGCAGAAAGGCAATCACATGAGTAATGGGTTCAGCTATTCTAAATGACTGAGTTAAACAAGACACAGGGCTAACTTGATAACATCTCCACTTGCAGGCTGAGATGGTAAAGGAGAAGGGCAAGTGTGACAATCAGGGTCCACACACCCCGGAGAGAAAAGGGGGTCCGAACCCTAGAGAATAAGCACCTGAATTAAGCAGTTGTATACAATGTTAATTTGCATAAACTTACGTCAAGTAAGGTCTTTTATGAAAGCTTGTAATGTTCTGAACTTGATGATCATTAGGAGATTTCTATGCAGGGGATGGCTATGAACGTTTGCATGTGTATGTGTGTAGAACATTGTAATTGTAACTGTGGTGCAACTACATCATCACCTCATAACAGAAAGTGATGTAATTAGGCAGGCAGTGGCATCTCTCAGGCTAGCTGTTTACACAAAACCAACTTAAAGTACCCATCCATTGTCCAACCAGGAAGACACAATAGTGGAACATTGAAGTTATTGGAAAGGAGGGAGTTTCCTTCACTCTGAACAATGATGAGTCATCATGGCAGGAGAAAGAAATTAAAAAACCTTTTTAAACAGGTTTTGAGGTTTGGTATCCAGAAACTGAGGGCTAGCATCTACGCAGGGTGCTGTCTGTGAAACACTGGATCCTGGCTATGACAGGGTGAAGTAATCAGGAAGGGAGTGGCACCTTGTTTTTGCCAAGTTTCCCAGCATGCCCTCACATATAGCTGTTCACAGACAGCATTAAGGCATCCAAAGTTACAAGGCAGTAGGTAACAGAACCCTTTATCAGCATGGGTGATCTCCAAAATGTTACAGCAAATTAGTCCAAAACGTTTTTGTTTAACTTGATCACGTAAATGGTGGGGGGAGAGGGGAGGCAAATTAGGCTGGCCCTGCACAGGGGCACTAGTGAAAAGAGAAAAGAGTCAATCAACCTCTTCAGACTTGGTGTCTCCTGCACAGGGGGCAGTCAGAATCCTAACATTTCTGCTCAACCAAACCCTTAATGTGGCTGGTTTTCTAGATATGAAAATGAGCCACATCTTCTAGTGCATGCAGCTTATGCTGAGTATAGCAACAAAGGGAAGAGCAGTCGGAGAGCAGGTTACAATTCCGTTAGTCTCCACCTATCACAGGCACTAGTTGTGATCATCTGCCAGAAAATCCAGAGCAGGATAGTTATGCACACTTCCTCTCCCTCTGCACCATGAGTGTCAACAGCAAAAGTCATGGGAAATTGTAGGGTTAAAATTAGACAGAGCTCAGTCAGCTCAGTGAATTCACAAAAAAATTATCAATACAGAGAAGTGAACATTTGCAACCTATTACTGGTATATACATGATCATGCCATTGGTAATAAGCTTCTATAAACAAACTGTCCTTATGCAAAGTTTCCTGAGGAACAGTTGAGAACCTCAGTATACCATAGAAAACATTCTTAACGTTACATCTAAAAACAAAACAAAAAAACGAACAAAAATCTTACAAAAGGATCTCAAACTCAAACCCCCTCTTGAGTATGTGCAATGCTGCATGTGGAAGCACTTGCACATACCATATTCCAGCACTGTCATCCGTGTACATAGGTGAAAGACTCCATCACTAGCATGAACAGGTGATTGCTTTCTGTGCATGTCCATGCTATAACCAGCTAAAAATGCTGGATGTCAGATGAAAGCTATATTTTGGAAATATGGCCCTAACTATCTGCAATATGCACAAGTTTAAAAAAAAAAACGTATCTGACAATCAGGAAACCACCATTTTGGCAATTTGGTGATGCAAAGTGCAAGTTTTCTTGCTATTCCCCAGGTGACCCACAAACTCTGTTTTGCTCCACTTCTGAGACAGATGCTACAAGAAGTTGGCTTAGTAAGAAAACATGGGGTTGCTGAGTCTTCCTGCATGGCCCTTTCACTTCTTTGCCTCCTCTTCCCCACGTATAGTGGAACTGCAGAGATTCTGCTGTGTTTGGTGCAATCTCTGGCTTTGAAGAAGGCCAGAGGATTTGGCCCTAATATATTATAACTGAGCACTGGAGTTTCCCTTTCAAATAAAGAGTCTGGCTGTGCAAAGTGCTAAGCACAGTCAACTTCCATTGACACCCGGTGACACTAAGAAGAAAAAGGGATATTAAGAGAATCCACCATGACCCTTATTAAGTTGTTCCAATGTGATTAATTCCTCTCACCATTAAAAAATTATGCCTTATTTCTAGTCTGAATTGGTCTAGCTTCACCTTCCAGCCATTGAATTGTGTTATACCTTTCTCTGAAGAGCCCATTATTAAATATTTGTTTCCCCTGTAGGTACTTAGACTGTAATCAAATGACCCCCTTAACCTTCTCTTTGTTCAGCTAAATAGATTGAGCTCCTCATGTCTATCACTATATGGCATGTTTTCTAATCCTTTAATCATTCTCATGGCTCTTCTCTTAACCCTCTTCAATTTATCAACATCCTTCTTGAACTGTGGATAACAGTATTGCAGCAACAGTCAGACCAGTGCCAAATATAGAAGTAAGGCCATTTTTGACAGAGTGCCACTAACCCTCCCTTTTTGCCCACTCGATCCTTTCTAAATAGGTTATAACCATTGATTCAGGCCGGTTATTCCTGTGCTACAGAAATTTTGCTGGCTTCTAAGTGTGGGGCTATGAGTCATTTCATGGTACTCATTTTGCTGTTCCTTTGAATGCATAAAGCTTCCCAGCTAGCTTTTGCAGATGATTACAGCATATACACAAGCTGGCTGAAGGTCTAGTATATTCAGAGGTGAAAATAAGCCGGTCCGGACCAAGAGCTGGTACCCCGTGCCGGACTGGACTGGCTTCTCCGGAGGTGATTTAAAGTGGCAGGAGCACCGGGCCCTTTAAATCCCCGCCAGAGCCCGGCTGCTGGAGCCCCGGGAGCCGGGCTCCGGCGGGGATTTAAAGGGCCCGGGCTCCCGCAGCAGCCAGAGCCCCGGGCCCTTTAAATCACCACCGGAGCCCTGCCGCCGCTACCCCAGCCCGAGCCCGAGCCCTGCCACCCTGGGGTAGTGGCGGCAGGGCTCCCGCAGTGATTTAAAGGGCTCGGAGCTCTGCAGCGGCCGGAGCCCCAGGACCTTTAATTCTCCCCGGGACTCCCAGCCGCCTCTGCAGCTGGTAGCTTCCTGGGTGATTTAAAGGCCCTGGGGCTGGGGCCTTTAAACCGTGAAAGGCCCCTGGGCTCCCAGCCAAAGCCGGAGCCCCAGGGCCTTTAAACCGTGAAAGGCCCCGCCTCTTCCCGTTGAGGCCACGCCTCTTCTGGTTGAGGCCGCACCCGCTCAGGACTCCAGCGTACTGGTAAGTCTTTTAAGTTACTTTCACCCCTGAGTATATTGTCCGCACAATAGAAGTGTAACAGTGCAACCCTGGGGACTGATTCACAAAGGTGCGTAGGCAGAAGTGTTATAAAACTTTCTCACTCCCTAGTGCCGTCTTGAGTGCTATGAAGAGAGTTTGCTTTGCTAGGTGCTCTTAGAAAGAGGCTCCCTATGTCCTCGTATCTCCCTCAAACCTTATCCACTAAAGCAGCACAGTAGAATTTAGCTCATCAAATATAACATGATACATTTTATTCTATCATGCTCTTCAGCAGATGCCCCCTCCCGCTATCTCTTTTTCATTAACGTATCTATAAAGAGAGACTACATTTGCAGTAATAGTCCCAAACTCATTAATATAATCTAAATAGTAATGAAGATGCCATCTAAATTACATCTAAATTAGATATATTGTAAAGTACCCAATACATCTCCATTATAACTTCATTTAACTGCATACCTAATGGTGTACTGTTGTTTGGATGGTGTCACACCATAAAGTATACATGAAAATACCTCTCATCTTGACTAAGCCCAAATGTGGGGCATGATGTCTGACAAAGACATTAAAGTGACACACACACACACTATTCATGCAGAAAACTGAAAATGCTGTGGGATTCCTTCATTTAGCATTAATAACACTCTCTGTCCTCATTTTCATGAGTTTATTTATGATATAACTAATTTTCCACAGTTGAAAGTGATGTGACTCCTTAGTTTGTGTGGGATATAGGTAACTCAGACTGAAATAAGGGATATATGAGAGATTTGTACAATAATATATACATTGTGACTTCATCCAAACCACATAGTTGGTGTTTCTCACCTGAGCACCTCCTCAATGCACACTTTAAACTCTCTCAACTCTTCCCCTCTCCCCCAGAACCAGGAAACTAAAACAACTCTTCACATTCATAGATAGACAGCCCTATCTCTAGTCTCCAATGTTCCTTAGGAATACTTCAAAATGTGTTACCTTGATAATTCTAACTCAAGTAAAGAGCTCTCCTCTTCCTAAATTAGAGTCCAATCCAACTCCCACTGACTTATAAAATCTAAGGCCTAGATGCTGTGAACTCCTGACCATACATTTAACATTATACACAAATAATCCCACTGAAGCCAGTAGGACTAGTCAAGTGTGTGAAGTTAAGCACCTCTGTAAACTTGTGTAAGATTGGAGATTAAGGTAGGAACCACATTTGTATCCATCAATAAAGCACTGCAAAACATAACATGCATAATTGATTCCAATTATTAAACCAGAGAGTTTTCCAAAGTCAGTAATAGCACTCAGGTAAATTATATATACGAAGAGACACTGGGACTCTCTTGGTACTTTCTTCAGATTTACCTCCGAACTAGGGAACTTTTAGTGTTGGATATTAATCAATCCTATTAACTTCAAAAGATATCATAATTTGTTAATTTTGGATCTGTCACTTCTGAATAGGACTGATGAATATAATGCCCAACTCATCATCCTTATAGTTCTCTCTCTCTCTCTCTCTCTCTCTCTCTCTCTCTCTCACACACACACACACACACACACACACACACACTCTGAGCCAGATCCAACTTTCACTGAAGTCTATGGAAAGACTCCATTTGAATTTCGTAAGAGTTGGACTGCATCCATATAAACTGGTGATACTCATGTGAATAATTACAGAACTGGTGAAAATTTCAAACATAGAATGAGTTTTAATACCCTATAATTAAAAAAAAAAACATTTTGCCCAATTTTCTACAAATTGTCCCCCAAAATTATGTATTACCCTTCAGAGTAAATTTAGCAATTTTAGGAAAACTCATATTATTAGCTGAAGTTATAGGAGTTTATTGCACTTTCAGCTGTGATCCTGAAAAGATCTGCACACAAGCAAACTTGCAAAGCTCAGTTGACTGTAGGACTAAATTCTGCTCAGATTCTGGTTAAGTCACCAAAGTATCAGAGGACAGAATAGCACACAGCCTTCATAGAGTACAAGTCAATGGAGTTCCATGAGGAAGCAAAAATCCACCTGGGGACTTATTGAAGGAGGAACCCTGCCAATGCTCCTTCAAGCTGTCTGTTGGCTTTTGAAGTTCTGATAAAAATCAGAGAAGCTTGGTTTGAAGAATCTCCAACCAGAAATAGTAATTTTAATATTGATAGGCCAAGCCTTGAAACATTGCAGTTGTTATGATTTTAATTAGGTTGGTAGGTGGGACAGATAGTGATGCTGTTGGAACTTGTACTCTTTGAATAAATGTGTTCCAAATTCTACTCTCATCTACTATGGTGATTTCATTGGATTTGTACTAGTGTAAATGACAGCAGAATATAGCCCTAACCATTTCCACTGAGATTTGAATTAAGCAATGTGTTGTGGTATGAGACAAATGTAATAAAAATAAATATTTTTTTAAAAACTATGCCAATTCAGTGTGATAACTAGTTGAACATCCCAAGAGCCGTGTATTATTTAAGCTCAACTCCAATTCTATTTAGTTTTACACATAGGCATAGTTTGACTTCTATATTTGGGGGGCAGCTCTAGCCAGGCCAATGGGGCTGTGCATGGGGGGCAAATTCCATGCCTGCCCGAGGCTTACAGGGTTGAGCCCACTGTGGGATCACCGGGCACCTGCCTTTGTTAGGGTCTCGCACAGGTACCCAGGGGAAATTTAACCAGGACCATAGGGTGGCTAATGTGCAGGAACCCCACACCCAGGGAGGGGGTGCTAGAGGGGTGTGTGTACTGGGAGGGAGTACTGGGGGGGGAGTGCTCGAGGACCTGCAGCCTCACATTCAAGGTGGGGGAGAGTGTTGTACTTCCTGTAATGGTGACAGGGTGGCTGTTGCAAGCCCGGTATGCAGTGCCAGCCCTGTCAGTCAGCTGCTCCCTACATTCCTCTCCCCCTCTCCAGGGAGGGGGGGATCTGGCCTTGTCACCCCTCCTGGCTGGGTTCTGAGGCCCCACAATAGCGCAGGCAGCCCAGCCGAGGCAGCCCAGCACTTACCGCTCCATTTACCTAGCGGGCTAGGCTGGGCCAGGATGGGTGGGATTCAGCAGCTGCGGGTGCAGGAGAGGGCCAAATCGGGGCATGGAGATGGCTCTTTCTGAGCTGTAATGTCTGCTCCCTAAAGGAAAAATCCCAGACACTGCCTCTTATTTGAAAAGTTTGCCTGTATGGAGAGCGGACTATCAGAAAAGAGGCAATGTCCAGGAAAACCTGAACGTATGGTAACCCTGGCTTGGGGAGAGGGGGGAAGCAATGCCCCCCTGCACCCACTTCAAACTCCACCCAAAGCTTTACAACATCATGATTTAAAAGAAACTTCTAGAGCTGCTTTAAAAAGCAGATTAAAACTTCATATAATAATATACAGTTTCACACTGATAACAAATGACCCATTTTCTCATCCTTTCCCATTCAGTTAATTACTGTTTTGGAACATTAAGTGCACTCAACTTTATGTCAGGCATTTAATTCCTGCTGCTGACAAATCTGTCTAGTGAAGGATCAGATCCTTGAAGTTATTGCTTTAATAGATTATATTTACTTATGCAGCAGTGCATACCATAAGTCACCTGGCTCGCTTGCCAACTCACTGTAAAACAAAATGAACTCAGATTGCTTTCCAACTTCGAATCAAACAACCATGTTCCCTAGTGCATGCGCTTTCCTTCTTTTGTTAACACAGACACTTTAACAGTAAGCACTCAGAGAGCTTGGCCTGGAGCACAGCATAATGTGTGGGAGTGAGACAACAACAACAACAACAATTTCCATTTCCATAGGAACTGCTATCCTCAAGGATTCACAAGCATTACATCTTACAAATTTAAGCTCAAATACACTGGGATCATTTCATTCACCACTGAAATTTAGCCATTTCTGAGGTGCAGTACAGCAGCTGTACTGCAACGCTGCCCAAGAGTCTAGGACAGGAAGTGAACTCTGGCATAGCATACCTAGGTCAGTTTCACACAAAGCCTTTTTTTTTCCTATCTAGGTTTAGATTTAGTTTGAATTTTGGGGGAAGGTTGAAGGTCAGTTATTATATATTATTTACAATAGCACCTAGGAAGGCCACTCATCCGGTATGAAACTGGACTGTCCTGTTTGTCCTGCATCTGATACCCTGACAAAACTGGATATGCCTTTGTTAGGCAACTAGGACCAGATTTGCAAAGGTATTTAAGTCCCTTTTGAAAATGGGACCTAGGCACTTATGAAAATGTGCAGCTCTTTTTAAAAAAAATATAAATAGCTATATAGGGGCATTTGACTCCAGTTAAGATTCATCATATTTTTGCTGCTAAGGAGGTGCTCTGTTGGAGGGGTTACAAGAAAAAGGGAACACACACACACACACGTGTGGTAGATGTGTCCAGGAATTAGAAAATTTTGGGAAGAAAGGATTAAAGATTCCTTATGACAAAATGCTCCTTCCTAGAGATCCCCTGACCTGCTTACTTAATGCTCCAGTCAAGGATCTACTTTTAAACAGAACAACACATTCATTTATTTTTTATTGTTAACTAGACTTTGGATTGCACAGTATTATAAAAATGACTCCTCCTCCTATGGAATTGTGGTATAGTCAAATATGAGTACATTTTCCACATCAGGGCACTTCTCCTTAAAACTCCCTGCCTGCAATACTGAGGAGCCTACAGGTATGATTTCAAAAGGTGTCTAAGTGAATTAGGAGCACAATTTCTACTGACTTTCAGTGGGACTTGTGCTCTTCAGTCACTTAGGTACTTTTGAAAATTCCACTCCACGGCTACTATTGTCAACATTTGTGCCTCAGTCTATTATATACGTTGTACCATATGGACAAGTACATTACAAGGATGTATTGCCATCTGTTCTGTTGGACAGAACAGAAAAGGTTAAGAACCATGTTTCACAGCATTTTAAGACTTTGCTGCCTAATTAAATAATCAAGCTTTGATTTCTGCTTTAAGTTACATTTATGACCAAAACATATTTGATGACTTATGTGAGACTTATGAATATTTAACAGCATTCTCTTAAATGAATGTACAGCTCTAAGAGACATGCCAGAAACTGTTCTCTATTAAATGCTACAATAATAGACGGATAGTACAGTTGTGCTAAAAGCTGATCATAAGAGGGGAATTGTCACTGGATAGAGATGACAGGTAATTTTTGCCAGGAGGCTTAATGCAATAACAATTATCTCTTAATATATTTCCCTTAGACCAAGGGGAACAAATCTTTATGTTTGCAGTACTCTGGCCATCTTTAATCCAAAACTAATGAGGTGGGTTGACAACACTGAACAGCTAAGGAAAAGACTGGATGCTGAATTCTAAGTAGCTATCGTAAATGGTGCTTGGCACTGTTTACATGGGGATGCCTTGTTAAGACGGCAAGCTGCATTCTCAGGTCCAGCCAAGCTCTGCTATGCACAGGGCCCAAATAAAGGGGCAAATGTGGCTGTTGCACACTTTACTGCCCAACTTCAATCCTGGAACTACATGAGGGGTTTGCTGTGGCCTCCAGAGCTGCCCTAACTTGGGCCCAGCTGCAATGTCTCCCCAAAGGCCTTCCTTGGAGTTGAGACTCAGCCAGTGCAGCCGTACTCTGACCACACTCCATTCCCCCCACAGGCCTCCTATGCTGGGTGGGGGCTGCAAATTAGTGGTGAAGAGCTGGCTTTGAAGTTATTTTGCTAAGAAGCCGTAATGGTGAAGTGAAAAGTGAAGATGCTATGTACGCAGACTTTTAATTTTAATTCTTTTATGGTTTGTGGGCCAGGCATTGCTCTCACACTGGTGTAATTCTAATAACTTCAGGGAAGTTACTCTTGATGTACACTGGGATGAGAGGAAAATCATGCTACTTTGAAAACTTCAAAGAAATCAATATATTTTGGGGTGGGCAGAGAAGATTCCTTAGGACCAAAACTGTTGAAGACAAATGTCTGATTTAAAAGGTGCGTTTTCCAGTACAAGAAAATGAAACTCGCGTGAATTGTATGGCCCAACCTTGCTCCATCTATTCCTTGCAAAGCTAACTCATGGATAATTACCTTATGGATACATTGTTTTGGAACCCCACGCAGGCTGCAGTAATAATAAAGGTGCTCCCAACCAGTTAGAAGTTCATCCAGGGCATCTTGCTGTGGGCAGTAGCCAATCAGAATCCCTTCAGAGCTAGCAGACAATATATCCATTTCAGATCTATTTAAAAGAAAAGCAAAAGATTTAAACACTTGAGTGTGATATTCCTTAGTACTTTAGCCCTGGTGTTACTGTTTTACAGCCTTAATCCATACAAGAATAAGTATATTCACCTTAGAGTTCTAAGAAGAGGGATGGGAGTAGAATAGGCCCAGCTCCCATCTCTCTCTTCTCATTACTTTCCCTGAGATGAGCCCAGCAGCTCACTGTGCTCTTTCCCCTTCCATTTCTTTCCCCTCTCTAATCCCACAGTCCCGCCAGAAGAGGATCCTCTGGTTCCAGTGAGCTTCCCCATTCTGCAGCTGGTTTAGCTCCCCAGCCAGCAGCTCCAATTGGAGACAGAGCTAATTCTGGGCTCCATGCTATAAAGTATGCACCTGGCCTAGTACAGTCACTTGGAGACACCCATGCTCTGCTGCTTCTCCACGAGGTAGGAAGCAAGCCTCCTGTGCAGGCCTTGGGAAAAGATGTGGTATGTAGTAATTGACTTCATAGGTGTACCTTCCCCCTCCACCTCATTAAACCATCCTCATGAAACTCTTCTTTAATACAGAAGAATGACCAGACCTGAAGATGTAGAACACTTCAGGAACAGCCAGTTTCATAAAGGGTAAGGCTAGTTATGTGCCTTGTCTCAAGCACAGCAGAGTGCTTATACTGACTGATAAGCAGATCCTTCAGTAATTTACAGAGAGAGGTATGGGTGTGTGTATGTGGTGTGTGTGTGTGAAGAAACAAAAACAGAAATATTAAATGCCTAATAGTTTAAATGATGATATCCAGATAAAAATCACACTTGTCACTTATAAATTATCTCCCTCATTTCAGAGTCTTTGGCCTCAGCTTTGTAGCTGTACAACATTACTAGAAACTGCATTCACTGCTAAGAAGCAGGCTTGATTGCAACGGTGTCTCATTACCCATAATGATGCTAAATGTACCCTTATTTATTCCAATACCTAATCCAACATTTGGTGGTGCTGATTTAAATTTACAGAAAATGATTCAGACAACCAGTGCAACTATATAAAAAAGCATCTTGATTTTTGACAGGTCTAAAGTCTGATGAGCTCGGGGCGGGGGGGGGGGGGGGGGAGGTAATAATAAAAAAAAGGCTTTGAGTTACAATATGATATTCTTTTTATTTCCCCATAGTGTTTCTGTGTTGCTATGAAACTGATTAATAAGGTTGAATACACAGGTAATCATTTGGAAATGGAAAAGCAAATGTTCTATGTAGATGGGCTACAAATTCCAAAATTGTAGAAAGCATAAATATGTATCTGCTAATTCTTTACAAAGCTCTCTTGTCTGGGGAGACATTAGTATAAACTGTGTATTTTACATGCTGAACCATAGTATCAAAGTATTTTAAATGCTCTCAAAAGTTAATTTATCATCATACGATGCACCTTGCTGGGGACTCGTTGGAATGGACTTCTTGCTCTTTATATAAAAGATATGTGAGTTTGCATTGAACCAAGAAGTGCATGTGGGGAGCTCTGTTAAACTCTAAAATGTGACACAACAAAATGAAAGTCAGGATTAAACCTCACCATTTGCCTATGGTCAGTTCAAGGGTTGCTCTTTAAAAATATATATATATATATATATATATAAACATTACAGAATTTCTCCCAGCACTATTTCAAGCATATCTAACTCAAATTAAATGGTTTTTTAAAGCCATCTGCACCTTAGGGCATGGATTTACTAATATGGACTATATTAGCATAAATTGGCAGAGGCAGTGGATTCCTTCCATAATGAACTCTGACATGCAGAAATTCTATTTATAGTCAATTCCTTCCTGGGCACCAAAGACATTGTAAGAGATACACAGAGCAACCTCAAATTAAGGCAAACAGAGCAGAGCAATACAAACCTTCCTTTTGGCACAGCTGCTCCTTTTGGAGCACTAAAGTCTTGACTTGAGGCAATATGCAAGGCACATATGTAGGAGACCAAATTAAATGCTGGGGTAATTTTGCTAACTTCTGGAAACTTTCATTAGGGAGGAATTTAGTTTAGTGAGTCCCATTCAGTTACTAGAAACTGGTTCTACCATCCGGGTGGAAAAGATCACCAATGGAAGCAAAATAACAAACAGCGAAAACATTCATTAAGTCTCAGTTTGAGTGACTATGCCTCAATAGGGATGTACTTTAGCTAGTTTTCTATTTTGCTTAGGGCAATAGAACCCATTTAGAGTCCCTGGCTCCACCGATTGTTCAAGACAATATCAGTATCTTGCTTCCAGTTCAGCATAAAGACGTAGAAATACAGGGGGTCCCTATGGTGAAGTATCACTTCCATAAAGGTGGGACACATTGCAAAGGAGTTTGAAATATTTTGCCATGTAGCCTTGCACACTTTTGCCCCGATCATGCAATTAGACCAACTAGTGCAGACCTTGTACTTATGTGGAGTCCTAATGGGTACAAAGGTCCTTGCTAGCAGATCCAATAGCAACATTAGGGCCTTTGTTTTTTTATTGCCTTTAGCTCTTTACACGATAGAAATATGTCATATATGCTTTACAGAGGACAAAAAGCCATTTGAGGTGGTGGGTGTTTGAGACTTTACTGTTATGTATAGTGTGATGCCTGTTCTTCCCCCAGTGCAGTATAAGCAATCTCACTGACTGGGATCTCCAAATCAAAATGACTATGGGATGAGTGCTTTTTAGCTTTGCCCTATGCTTTTGTTGCATGCTGAAAAAACAGATTAATCAAAAAGACAGCTGAGTTTTCAAATGCTCTCCTGACTCAAGGAAGGAAACCACCACTCCCCACTGCTTTAAAATAAATTGACCTCCAAGGAAATCTCTCATCTTTCCATTTTACTTTCATGTGTACAGGAGAAATTAGCATTCCACCTGTTAACATGGTGTTACACCAAAAATCCTCCTCATTATCTGCTGTACTGTAAAGGGTTTTGCATTTAAACCATAATTATTCTTAATTTATATTTTAAAGCTATTAGTTGCATTAATTATATTCTCCTCCTCCTCCCTCAGCACATACACATATAATATGCATGATGTTATTAAGCTAATCCATGTAAATGAGAAAGAGCAGGAAGAGAAAATAAAGTTGATTTTATATATGAAGCAAGATTCTATGATGACAGAGTCCAGGCTCGCTCTGTCTATAGCAATTGGATATATCAATAGACACAGTGTTTCTCAGCATAATACCAAAACAGCCTAAGCTTACAGAACAATTTGCATCTAAATTGCTTTAAAAACATCAATGACCTTTAGTGGTTACCTTTTAAACTTGTCAATAGCTTTAGGTAATACCTTAGAATACTGCATATACTGAAGTAAAGTTAATTATCTAGGCACTCTCTCTAATAAGTATAAGAACAATTAGATAATGCGCCAAATGTTGAGGTAACCTTATCTAAGGCAGAACTAGTAAGACTTAAGGTTGAATGTTGTAATAATAAAATAATTAGACTTAGCTCTTCTATAGCCTTTTCATTCACAGATTGCAAAGTGCTTTACAGAAAAAGGCATTTTTACCCTCATTCTACAGATAGGGAAACTGAGGCATGAAAAACATCACCACACATTGATTCAGTGACTTAACAGAGACTACAGCACAGATGTAAAAGAAGTTTATTGACAAAGGGGTCTAATGCCCTGTTGTCTGACTCTAGTTTTATGCTGGTGGCACTCCACTGATTTCTCCATTTTGTTCAGCAAGATGATGTCATATCTAAATAGACTTAGTTTCTGTCCTTTAACCAAACTGTGAAGATGTCTGGACTTTGATATGGAAAAGAAGCAGAATTCTTATATGAATGCAGCAGCATAGAAGTCACCCACTTTCAAAAACCTCTTCCTCTTTCATACATGTTCATTCAGGAGCCAGGCTGCCACACCCAGGTGGCCTGGGTGCTCACGGTATACTGAACCTTGGATTAGAAGAGCCTTCATCCCAAAGGGAAAGACAACAAGGGTACTCTACAGAGAGATTCAGCAACTCCGCTAAACAAGGCCCTGCAGTACTTGCTACACCTAAAGAAGAATTTATGAATTGATTGGCTGCTGGGCTCAAAATTTCTTTGGCTAGCAGGGAATTGGAGAGAGTACTGAGGAAACCATTGGTTTCTGTGGAATCTGAGCATCTAATATTCAATGCAAGCAAAAAGTCCAGTTTCCTAGGCATTTTAGCCAAAGCAGGAGATACCATTGACAAAGGCTGGTGGTTTCTTCTTCTCTGCCATCTAGAAGATGTAATCTTTATTGCAACAGGACAACTGCCTGCTCTGGGAAACTAACAGGAAAAATAAGAACTCTTCTCTGTGAAGAACTGTTACGCTATACTAATCATAATTGAAAAAGTTGTGGGGGAAGCTCCGTAAAACATCACATATAACACAGGAACAGTGGTCTTTTTCCATTTCCATCTGCTGGCAGGAGAGAATTATACCATTCTCTGAGCTGCCAAAGCAGGGACATTGGGCAACATTTAAGAAAAGACATATAGGTGGGAAACAATTCAATTAACTAATCAGAAGAGGCTGAGAGAAAATCCCTTTTATGGTTGTAAAAACCAGCTTACACAAAGTGAGATTTGCACTGGCACAATGGTTAGCCAATATGCAGCAGTTATCTGGAATGATCCTCAAAGTCCTGTTTGATGTGCAAGCATTGAATGATTACACGAAGGAAAGAGAGACTAAGGGTACGTCTACACTTACCGGAGGGTCCGGCAGCAGGCAATCGATGTTCTGGGATCAATTTATCGCGTCTGGTTTAGACGCGATAAATCGATCCCGGATCGATCCCAGAAGTGCTCGCCGTCGACGCCGGTACTCCAGCTCGGCGAGAGGAGTACGCGGCATCGACGGGGGAGCCTGCTTGCCGCGTCTGGACCCGCGGTAAGTTCGGACTAAGGTACTTCGAATTCAGCTACGTTATTAACGTAGCTGAATTTGCGTACCTTAGTCCGAAGTGGGGGCTTAGTGGGGACCAGGCCTATGTTGCAATTGTTCCTCAGACTTCAAAGGAAAGACAAAAGGGTTAAGAATCAGAAAGCAAATGCCAGCAGTTCAGTCACTCAAAGGGTTGTGGTTCAAAGAGGCAGCTTAGGGTACATGCTGTCTGAGATAGACAAAGGATACTAGAGACTTCAGAGCCTGGTAAGAAATATCCGTAAATGAAATTAACTTCTAACTACAGAAGGCCAGATTCTCAGCTGATGTAAATTAGTGTCATTCCATTGGATTCAATAGACCTGGCTGAAGACCTGGCCCAGACTCTTTCCCCATGGATAGCCAGAAGAGTGCTTCACTTATCTCTTTTCACTCTCCCATGGTTACGTGCCTTCTTCCTTATGCCTGGAATGCCCCCTTTGATGTGGTCTACCATGCCTTAACCTTTTATTTCTCAAATCCCTCCCTAAAAACACTTCCTCTATACATTGTAGAGAAAAATAAATACAATATATATATATATATATAATATATATATATATATTAGTGACTGACACAAAAATCACAGACCTAACATGCTGCATGCTGAACTGCACAGCTCATTTGCACTGTTTTTCATAATACCCCATTTGCATATTGCATACTTATATGGCAGGATCTTTGGGTCTACTAGATAAAGGCCATATTGTGGCCCATCTACTCTGGCCACACAGATGCCTTCAACCACATTTGAGCTCCCTGCTTAAAGCTATTGACAAATTTAAAAGGTAACCACTATACCTCATTGATGTTTTTAAAGCCATTTAGATGGAAGTTGCATGTAAGCATAGGCTGCTGTATTGTTTTGGTATTATGCTGAGAAACACTGTGCCTATTGATGTATCCAATTGCTATAGACAGAGCGAGGCTGGACTCAAAGCCACGTTTCCCTCCCAAGGCTCCACATGCAGCATTGCAGCTTTATATAGGGAATTGAGCAAAAGCGCAATCTAGCCCTAAATAACCAAAGAAAATAAGAACTCCTCATTTATCTGAATATAGTTAGTAATAGAGCTGTGTAGGGAATGGTTTTCCCATCCTGGGAAAAATTTTGAGATTTCTACATTCATACCACATTGGGGTGAAAAATCAAAATCTCAAAAATTTCCCAGGATGGGAAAGTGATTCTCAACACGGCTCTGTTACTAAATATACTCAGATAAATGAATTCTTATTTTCTTGGTTCAGGTCAATTGAAGTGTTTCGTTTAAATAATTTCTAATTGTCTCAATGTTGAGCTTTTAATGATTTAATTCTTTTAAACTAAAAATTAAGTTTCTAAAAGAAATAGCTCAAAAGAGTTTTGAGTTCCCATTGGCCTAAAAGGAGCCTAAAAGCTCAGCTCCTCTGAAAACCCCATTTGCTGTGCTGGAAGACTTGTCTTATTGTTGACACTCATTTACACTTGGATTTTTGCAGCTTTTTTCAGGCAGTACAAGCATAAAGTAAAGGCAGTGATATAATCCAGTACTTGCATTGGTTTCAACAGAGAGATAAATTCCATTAGTCAGTCAAAATGAAATACAAATTTACAAATCACAAAAGTAGTTAGGAACTCCATTGTGCTTATCACTGCACATTTGATTCAGTGCATACTAATACTCAATTAACATTATAAAAAACCCAAGGTTAAAAATATAATTAATGTAACTATAGCTTAGTTATAATTAAAGTAATTATACTGATATACAGTGTTACAACAGCCATCTCAGCCATTATATTGATGCAAATTTATTCTGCTTTTGAAGTAAAGCTATTTGAATTACATTTTTAATTATTTATCAAGCTGAATATCATAACCATGAAAACAGCCCCAGTTCTGGTTGAAAAGAAATACTGTAGTTTCCCCTCTTTGGAGAGGTACCCTCTGGCCTTATGAAGTTCTAATCCAAGATTTTAGATAAAAAATGACTTCTTGTTCAAATATGAATGGGAGTTGCTGTAACAGAGAATCTCTCTATACACTGGAATTCATGGGAGAGAAATTAAATCAGTCATATTAGGAGTGTCAAATGTTAATTACTTTATCCACTGGTTTCAATGGGACATCTTGTGCCCATCCTATCTAATCCTTGTCAATAGGACCCCAATTCAGCAAACCACTTAAACACAGACTTTGCCTTAAGCACAGGCTTAAGTTCATGACTATTCCACAAAGCACTCAGACACAAGTATGTGCTGAGAATTAAGCTTAAGTAGCAGTGAAGTGAGAGCCAAAGAAACTGTCAAGTTCTCTTATGCTGGTCTGTGGCTAATACTTGAAAGTGCTTTGACATCCTCCTGAGGGATCGTTATCTAGCCCTCTTCAGCGGCAGGGGCTGTGTGTCACACAGAGCCCTTGAAGGTAGTTGGGGCAAAGTAAAGAAGGATAACTGAGGTGGAGGGAAGAAGGCAGCTACCCAACATAACATAGGGTACATCTATACTTACCTCCGGGTCTGGCGGTAAGCAATCAATCTTCTGGGATCGATTTATCGCGTCTTGTCTAGACGCGATAAATCGATCCCGGATCGATCCCGGAAGTGCTCGCCGTCGATGCCGGTACTCCTGCTCCGCGAGAGGAGTACGCGGAGTCAACTGGGGAGCCTGCCTGCCGTGTCTGGACCCGCGGTAACTTCAAACTAAGATACTTCGACTTCAGCTACGTGAATAACTACGTTCAGTTATTAACATAGCTGAATTCGACATACCTTAGTTCGAACTTACCGCGGTTCAGACGCGGTCCACACGCGGCAGGCAGGCTCCCCCGTCGACTCCGCGGTACTCCTCTCGCTGAGCTGGAGTACCGCAGTCGACAGCGAGCACTTCCTGGTTCGACTTATCGCGTCCAGACCAGACGCGATAAGTCGAACCCAGAACTTCGATCCCCAGCCGCCGAACTAGCGGCTGGGTGTAGACCAGCCCTTAGTTCGAAGTGGGGGGTTAGTGTGGACCAGACCTAAGAAAATGGTACAGACGTATAGTGCCTATTTGTGTGGCATGGTAGTGATATTTAGTTTCTAACAGCGACATCTAAATGTGAGCACTGTGGTCTCCTTTCTTTTTCTATTTAGACATTCTAGGTAAGTGTGTGCTTTTAAGAGTACGTTATACACAATCTTATTCCTTACAGCATGAGAGTCCAATACCATATTATTGAAAACTGACGGCTATGACATAACAGATATCATTCAAAAATGGGATATGTGGTGAGATTTTCCTAACGTTTTTAAAGTGTCATTATTTATAATATAGGTAAGGACATTTGGGGTTTTTTAATATGATATTTTTTCTGATTGTGTCCTGTATTGCCCCTTTAACTCCCATTGACAGAGGTCAGAAATGTTATAGTATTCCATTGTCCTGGTGTTTCATTTCCACACCTTCCAGAGTGACTGCTTGTGATATTGTTCCTTGGCTTGGGTTAGTATTAGGTTTCAAATAACTCTAACTGGGAGGCATTACCTGTATTCAATAATCGTTTATATAATTTGGATGACTGTGTCACTGCATTATGCCAGTGCTAATGAGGTGCATACAATATGAAAAGGTAAAACTGTTTTTAAGTAGTACATTGCTATTACTGTGTCATGTTTGCTTGTAATTACTGCTACATTTGTATTAGCTCTCTTTCTGGAGCATTTTTATTAAAGTGGTTAATTACAGCTAGAACATGGTAGTAGAACCTTATTATTTGCCTATAGCCTTCATGTCTGAGGAGGAGTACTGAAATAAAAAATGCAATTCTTTGGTGGACTGATTGTGTGCCTTGGACAGAATAAATATGTTTCAGTAGGAAATTCAATAAGGCCTATCACAGTAAATGCACAGGAACCACTTGAAATACACATCTACTTTGGGCTGCATTAAAGAAATAGTATAGTAATAAATATTATGGGACAAATACATCCCTGGGAAGATGCTATTGAAGACCGTGGAATTTCAGGAGGGATTAATTTGGCCCTATTTACTTAAAAACAAATGATTGCTCTGTGGTATCAATAACTCCTTGTATTATTAACTCTGAATGACATTTTAAAATATTATTTACTTTCCACCTTTTAATACATTTTGCCCAATTTGCATAGTGAAATTCTAGAGGTCAATTTTCTCTTTGGTTCTCATGTGCTACACAGTGCTTTTGGTTTTGGGTTTCCAACACTTAAAAATGATTTTCAATGCTTTTTTTTTTTTTAAATACATGAAAAATACTTCCTTTCACATTAAGTTTTTCAAACACAGTCTTGTCTTTAAAAAACAAACAAACAAACAAATTTTAAGATCAAGATTTCCAAATGTGCCTATTGTTTTTGGGTGCCCAACGTGAGACCCCTTAAAGGGGCTTTATTTTCAGAGGGTGGGTGGGTATGAGGCACTTTCTGAAAATAAAGCCCCTTTAAGGTGACTCAAGTCAGCTACTCCAAAATAGAGGTACCCAAAAATCACGAGGTACTTTTGAAAATCTTGTCTTTTGAAAATCTGGGCCTAAACAATGGACCTTTGGTATAAAAGATGGCAGGTCAAATTCAATCCTGGTGTTACAATGACTTCAATGGAAGTACTCCAGGGATGCATTTGGTCATTTCTGACTTTCCTTATTTCAATGTGCATGAATCTATTGCAATGTAAAGGCATGTAGGAAATATTTAATTGTTCAAATGCCTTTTGAGCTGCTTTGGGATTTTTTTTTCAAGTTATGTTTTCCTTTGAGTTATATGAATTAGATTATCAAATATCTGTGCCAATAACTGAACATATATATAGCAGCCCAAGACAGAGAGAAATAAGCAACATCTGACTGTGTAGGAAGGATTCAGCTTCTTTTTTCATGACGTATCCTCTAAATTGTGTACTGTATAGGTATTGACCATTAAAAGTAGCCCTTTGACCTGTTCTTCATGAGTTAAGCCTTCGCTAGATGGTTGTGCTGAAACAGAGGTTTGTAGATCTTCCCAAGAAAAAGATTAAAAAAATTGGAGATACAGGATGTGTGTTCATTTCAACCATCCCCACTGTGGGCAAGATTGTGTCTTTAAGCCACTGCACCCATGTTGTCTATCAGTGGCTGTTCCCAGTGGCATAGAACTTGAAAAGGCTGGCAGCCCGAACTACCACTGCTGCATGGGTGTCCCACCCACAAATATAACTCTGCTGACCTTGAGAGAGGAGTGCAAGGCCAGAGCCCCACTCTGCTTTCTTTTGCAGCAGGAATGCCTGGGCCTTGAACTGCCTTGTGGGTGGTGGTGAGGGAGGGAGGAAAGGGAAAAGAGAAGGCTTCCTGCATGCACTCCAGCCTCCTCTTGTCCCCACACTGGGATAGCCCATATAGCAGCCCAGGGACTATTCATGCACAAATAAAATGCAGACACTTTCCCCCATTTCTTTATACTTGGCACATTTATTCTCAGTAAACTGACCTTTAAACTTACGAGGAAAACAAGATTTCAGAAAGTTACAACTGACTTTCCTGATGTAGGGTTACCATACGTCCGGATTTTCCCGGACATGTCCGGCTTTTTGGTCTTCAAATCCCCGTCCGGGGGGAATTGCCAAAAAGCCGAACATGTCCTGGAAAATACTCCCAGCTTTGTATTGCCGGCATCCCTGCCCCAGTCCCCTGCTTACCTTAGAGCGGCTCCGGCAGGCTGCGAGCTGCAGGCGGATTCACCCCCGGCGGCGGCTGCTGCTGCTCCCCCCAGACACCACAGCTTTGTGTAGCTGAAGAGCCGAGCTGCCCGAGCGCTACCGGCTTCACGGTTTGCCGGGCAGCCCCCAGACCCTGCGCCCCCGGCCGGGCGCTTCCCCTCCTGGCCTCCGGCTGCGCTGGGGAAGCACCCGGCCGGGGCCGCAGGGTCTGGAGGTCTGGGGGCTGCCCGGCAAACAGTGAAGCCGGTAGTGCTCGGGCAGCTGTTTTGCGTGGCTGGGAGGGAGGAGGGGGAATGCGGGGCGCTCAGGGGAGGGGGCGGAGTTGGGGCGGGGACTTTGGGGAAGGGGCGGAGTTGGGGCAGGGCCGGGGAAGGGGCAGGGCCAGGGCCCCGTGGAGTGTCCTCTTTTTTTAATGTTTAAATATGGTAACCCTACCTGATGTAACAAAAACTACTGAGCGCTTGTAGAGTCCTTAGAGGGCCTCTTTCAGTGCACAGCAAATTAGAGGAACAGAAGCCTTTCCATGACTCGGTGAACTTTCAATGTTGTTTTTGCCTCTAAATACTCACATAAATGTGGTAGCTAAAGAGCCGGGATTTGGTCACTGATGTTCCATTTTCAATACATGTTAGCTGAAGCTGCAGTTCAGAAATATCTGGAATTGGGAAATGTTTATGATACTCCCCAAATAGAAAACAGCTACCAAAATAACTAAAAATAGCTGATTTCCTTGTGCTGGCATTTCTTGTTTAGTTTGGTGGTTTGGACTGGGGAGGGAGTTCTATTCATTTTCTTTTTAATCTGGGTGATTTTGGTAATTACATAAAAAAGACTGATAGATCAAAAAGAGAACCAAGTCAAACTAATGCAATACCCCACCATAGGCATTTCTGTTTCCATCTCCTCACTTTCCTGCATTAAATCTTAGCTCAAGTGATACACAGACCATGCCCCCCCCCACCATCTTACTGGCCTTTCAATTTCACCAACAATTCCATCCAATCACATCCCACATCAGTAATTACTAGAAGCAGTGGAGGAAAGCTAGAGTGAAATGGCTGCCTGGGGAAATTCCAAGCGGTGTACATCCAGGGAAGGGAATATGGCTGGAGAATAGGGAATGTGGCCAGACTGCTGCTGTGCTCCAGCAATCCTCGCCTGTCAGAGCATTCTCCCAAAGCTACTCTAAGTGGCTTCTTGGGAAATTATGAGTGCCTCGGGGCACCAGTCATCTTTGTAGGCTGCTACTGTGCACACACTCTCTCTCTCACCAGGCATGAGGATCAGACCCAAAGAGAGGAGAGTGTACATTTTTCAACTGACAACACTACACAGGTCAGCTTGGCTTAGCAGTAGGTGCTAAAGCATGAAGGAAACAGCGAGGGAGAGGGAGAGGGAGAGTGAAAGTGCACGCAGTCATAAATCACTACTAATTTCCTCTTAACACTTGTTCTGGTATTATATCCACTCATTCCCCTAATACAATCTACAAGTGCTGTATAACTGAATCTCTGATTTACGGCTACAACTTCCTCATTACCACCAGCTTGTTCTAATACTGCAGTTTTGAAGACACAGAAATATAAACACATATTTTATACATACAGGATTTCAGACTTTTTCATTTAACCACTCGCATGTCACTACTTATTCTCTTCTTTAAACTATAATGTCCTAATCTTTGCAATCACTCTCCATTTAAAATTCTTTCCACACTTGACTTACAGGGATTTTTGTATTTTTTTAACATTTATTTTTGGGTTGCTTTTTGTGTGTGTGTGTGTGTGTGTGTGTGTGTGTGTGTGTGTGTGTGTGTGTGTGTGTGTGTGTGTGTGTGTGTGTTAACATTTTACATTTAATTTCTTGGGGGGGGGGGGGGACATTGCACATGAAAAGCACCAAAATCAAGGCAATAAGTATACTCAAGGTTAACAAATGTATGTGAGCAGGAACAGTGTCCCCTTGCTATGTAATACCCCTGCTCTTCCTGATCACCTCGGCACTTGATTAATCTGGGGGTTTCCACTAAGCATTTAGAAATTAGCCCTCCTGAGTACTTCTTAGGAGTCGAACAGTGAAAATCTTTTGGTCTGGTATTGATTTATGGGGATGTGTATTTGTGTACCTGTAGAATATCTGCTGACATTTCCTACCTCCCACTCGATTGAATCAACCCATTCCCAATTAACTGAACTGCTCGACAGGATTAAATAATGTTAAACTGCTTAACCCAGTCAGCTGACTTTAAAAGCTTTTTTTTTTTTTTTTTTTGGCACCATAGACTTTGTAATAATAATGCGGTGTGCGGTAAATTGTGAAAGAATACAAACCACTCCTTGGAATACGATATAAAGAGCTGTAAGCATGCTGAGGCTTTCCTAGGTTTGATCATAAGCCTTATCATCAAGTAACAGTATTCTGATCGAGCTCTATGCTATTTACCCTGTAGGAGTCCTGATAACAGCACGCCCCCCAGATGGGGTGATGTCTCCAGTCAGCATCTTAAATGTTGTACTTTTCCCAGCACCATTTGCTCCCAGGAGCCCGAAGCACTAATGGGAAAGAGAAAAAAGTAATAATTATCTTTACAGAAATATCACAACTAACAACATTAACCTTTCATCATGTTTTGTTTTTTTCACTCCTGGACTAGTTGTGTAGAGATCATACATGTGGGTGTGCAAATTTCAAAATCACCTAAGTGACATAGGAATGCATGTATCAGGGGGTAGCCGTGTTAGTCTGTATCCACAAAAACAATAAGGAGTCTGGGGGCACCTTAAAGACTAACAGATTTATTTGGGCATAAGCTTTCGTGGGTAAAAAACCTCACTTCTTCAGATGCATGGAGTGAATGTGTATAAATATACGCATACACACACAATGAAATAAATACACAAACACATATTCCTATGTCTCTTAGGTGCATACACTCTCATATTATATCTGTGTACACACACACACACACACACACGAGGTAATTTCAACCTTTGCAAGGTTTTTTGAAAAAGGAATTCAGTCAAATTAAAGGGAAAAGGCAATGTAATAAAAACACTATTTTGATCACTGTGGATAAAAGTTTCAAATATTTCCTAAGTCCTATTTTGCAAATAACTACTTAGACACTTAGGACCCTTTGTATCATTGAAAGTCCTATTCAGTGAACACATATAGTTACCTTCAGTATTAGAAGCAATCGAAATATTTTCCTTTAAAGTCATGAAAAAGGACAAAAGCAGGATTAATAAAAGTGTGTGTGTGTGGGGTTTACACCTTTGTCTTCTCTTTGCTGGATACTGGCCAATTTTTAAGCCATTTGAATAATATTCTTTGGAAACTGGGAAAGGTTTGAGGTTCCCATTTTGCCATTTCCCATATGTTGCTAACAGACAGTGCCTAAGGTGGGAGCAAATGTACTTATACTGCAGACAAAGTAACCTCCTACCTCCCGACACCCGAGGGAACAGGGAAACAAAGTTTTTGCCTATTGGATGAGGGGGAGATAATAAACACTGACACACATATACACACACACCTATGATGGCTCCACCCAATGTTCCCTCTGCAGACAGAGCTGGGATGTTCAGCTCACAGTCCCCAAGGATTGAGAAGAATGACAGTGAGCCTTCTTGCTGACACCATGACAACAAATGATGAGGGTATGAGTCAGCTTACCATCCTCAGAAAATGATGAAGGGGACAGTGTGTTGAGGGGCAAGATTTAGGGTCTAGAGGCTGGGAATCTGCATCTTCACTCCCCTCCCCTGGTCTGAGGAAGGGCAGAAGTGGAGGGGTGTGCTCAGTATTTCCTTTTCCTCCTCCTACTTCCCCACCTCCAACTATCACCTCTAACTGTTCAGTCTAGAAATGCAGAAATTCCAAATTCTTCAGTCTAGATCCCTGGATGCAGAGGACTAGTTTTAATAAGGTTGGCTACAAAATCTAGACATTCACCACAGAAACGTGACCTCCTGAAAATTCTATCAGGGCTCAATACAGTTTATAAACTTCACACTAAATCTGGAAAAGTTTGCAAAGTCTTTCAGCAGGGTTTACCATCCAGAGTTGGTTATGCAAACAGTTTTGTAAAACCTCATCTGGAACAGCTCACGAACAAATCTGAACCACATGGAATCAAGGAGTCTGAGAGCTCTTTCACTAGATCCAACAGAGCTCCCGGAGTATACCCAGCTTTCAGATTGTATAATCTGCTTCAGCGAAATTACTTGGGGCCAGAAGAGTTTACAGACATATCTGGCAGAATTTGTAAATTCTATCATCTCAACAGCTAGAATTAAAGGAGGTCCCCGAATCCTCTAGTATAGCCTGTAATGTCTGTAAGGTTCATCAGCAGAACAGCTCTTGTATAGTGGAAATATTAGTAGAGTGTTTGATTCAAATACCGTATTGTTTTGTGTTTAATTGAATAATAATATGTATAATCTTTATGTCACAACTATGATTACAGCAAAACAGTTTTACTATCCTACTATCAAAAGAAAATATACCAACTGCTTCAACTTACAAATAATAGCTTTTAAAACTACTTTCTAAAAAAACTAAGGCAATTTTCCCACCACCAAATTTACTAAATTACAATTACAGTTGTAAATAACTATTACATTAAAACCACATTACTACAATGTTGCAGTTGTTTTTTTAACTAAGTATTTGAAGTCTGGAAGTTTAAAGTTAAGGTTAAAGTTAAGAAATATTTGAAAGTCAGGAATTTCACAGTTGTGGTTTCATGACCAGCCCTGAGTTTGACCTGACCAACCTTCTACCTTTTCATCAAGAACCCTCTTAATCAAAACCACTATACTGCCAAATCAATATACCTCATTTACATTTGTGAAACAGACCATAAGCCTTTATCTAAATATAGTAATAAAAAAAATAGTAGGTTTGGAGTTTGGCTCCATTTCCTACTGTATATACACTATCAACCATATAGATATAGCATGAAGATCTACAACCCATTGCAGCCCTCACATCATGACATAAGGGCTACAGTCCTAAATATGGTCTCTTCTGTAGTGCAAGCATCCATTGACTGTAGGAATTGCCACCTCTGTTCCCACAGAGTTGAGTGCAGTCTGGAAACATCATTTTCTCACAGACATCACTGCAGAATGGAGATTCAAATCTGCTTCATCAACCCTCCAAAATACACATGGATTGAAACATTCCACATCTTTGTAATTCCCTGACGTGTCTCAGTTATCACATCAGAAAATGGCTGCACTGGGGATGAGGATACCAGGCCAGACAAAGTTGTTGGACAGTTGTAATGAACAAATGTGCTCACCTGCCTAACAACTACAGACGATGTTCTTCGAGCCACATTGTGAACATTACCAGCCACCTCAGGAAAACACACTGATCCCTGACTGCCATGATGAGGAACTGGCTGTGAGCTCCCCAAGTAGCCAATTTCACCTCCCAAACTGAACCAACTTGCCTGGAATTTGGAGGGAGGCACACAGGTTGCAGGAGGACAGAGTTTTAAGGAGGCACCAGGAGGTTAGTCTGTATGCTCATGCTGGAATGCTAACTACACATTTGCAGCTTATCTGTAAATAGCTCTCTTAATAAAGAGCTAGTTTAGTTTTTACAAGCACTGAGTCTTTTCATGCTGTTGGCATGTGGCATCTTAAATATTAACTGGTCAATATTGTGGATGGCAGTGTCTGAAATGTGCTAACCATGTGTGCCCCAAACCCAGCACTGAACAGTATGTGCTAATAGCAGGGGAGTACCCTCTGCCACCAATGTCATTCAGTTAAGCACTGCAACATGTACCCATGCTAGGACAGGGACTGCATTCTAGTGGTGTACATTATTTTAATTTAATTAAGCAATTTATATTTTCAGCTATATTTTAATGAAGTTGTAAGTCTGATAAGTAGGCTTACATTAGCAATAATAAACTTGGTCTTAGGCATTTCCTAGCAGCTGATCACTGATTGGTTAAAAACCCACAGTGTCACATGCTGGCGTCTCACCTCCTCCAACTGGTTATTAGGAACCAGGAAATACCCTCCCCTTCCCTGACAGCATTTATAGAATAAAGGCAATAATTCCTCATCTGCATTTTTGGAAGTTAAATCTCCACATACCTCTTAAACTGGAAAAACTAGTTAACTTTCCTCTCACATCTTAAGGTTCTACAATGTTTAAAGATTCAGATTTAGGTTTAGGTTCATTCAAATATACTGGGACTGTTTCCGGAGGGTCAAATCCTCATTGGTTTTAATCTTTCCTAACTCAGGCAAAACTCCTATTTAAGCTAATTAGAGTTTAGCCCAAGGACAATTCAGAATTTAGTCCATGGTTTGTGAATTGTTTAACTAGATATGCACAGTAGTTTCATGCCTAAACAACACTTACTTCCATATAAGAGCAGGCTGAAAATCTATGTTGCTTTTTTACTTTTAGGTTACTCTAATCCATACAATATCTCAGTAAAAACAAGCCAAAAGAAATAATCCTTTTGATGCAACGAATACAACAACAACAAAAAAGAGACGTAAACCAAAAAGTAATATATCAATCACCAACAATTGCTTCTAAAATGTTAACAGTCCCCAGCAGTGCTTTCACTTCTGCCCAACATTATCGATTTCTCAGAAATTACTGCAATTGGAAAGCTTCTGCTAGCAACCACAGAGCTTTGATTTCAGACTTTGTGAACATGCCTGAACAATTGCCATGATTACACAATTTTTTTTTTTTTTTTTTTTTAAAGATGAGAAATGAAAAGGAAAAAATATAGAACCTTTTACCTCTCCCCTTGGTATCCCCAAGCTAATGTCTTTCACAGCAGTGTTCCTCTTGCTGAAACCTTGGTAACATTTCCTGAGATTGTACAGTAGAAGGATATCATTTTGAGTTCTTCCACCAAAGAGCCTCTTTCGTTCCACTTCTACATCCTCGTCTTCTGAAGGATTGACTGTGCTGCTGATGGAACAGTGACTCCTAAGAAGAAAAGATCACAATAAATGGCAAATTACGCACTGTCATTTCATGGATAACTAAAAAGGAGCACTTTTCTGCTTATTAGAGATGGCATGGAAAACAACTTTTAGATCTGCAAATATTTTTGAGATTTCTGGGGAAAAATTCAACCCAAATCAGAACAAAAAACTCAAAAATTTTAATGGAACTGGAATATATTTTGTTTTGAAGCCTGGGCTCCATTTACAGTTCATTAACACCAAATCGTTTCCATGCAACATTTCAATTTCGGCAAGTTGGCAAATTGACAAAAATTGTTTCTTCGGAATTTTTCCAACAAGTTCTGCTTATGCTCCATTAAGGTTCAGCCGTTCAAATCTCAACAGGATCCAATGCTTCACAGCAACCCCTACACATTTGCTCTGTAATTCCCATTGATTCTGACAAACATGGTCCATATTTCATTTTTTTTAAAATGGAAGGATATAGCATACTATTCCGCAGGGGAAATAGGGGTACTGAAGTTAGATTGAAATGTCATTTGAGCATGGAGATAAATCTGCTATACAATTTGAAAATACACCTGAACTGAGGGGGTGGAAAGAAGCAGTATTTGCAAAATGGGAGCACAGGGAGTGAAATGCATCTAGGTAGGGGTTTTTTTTTTAAGCTACAAATTAAAATTACTTTAAAAGCATGAGCCCAAAATGAAACTTTTCTTAAGGAATACTTGCCACATTCTTTTATACTGTAGATATACACCAACGGAAAAACAGGGATGATGGGATGATAAGAGACATAAGCCAAACAGGCATCTGCCTAGGTAGGGGACCCACAGAAAACCTCTTCAGGTCTTTTCTATTAAAAGAAAGTTAAACTAAAGTTCTGACATTGGTCTCTCCATGAAAAAGATACTGCTGGAGAAGCCAGAAACGTGAGGTGGCTTTGCTAGAAACTTTGCAAGGGGCTCTTGTTGGAATTAGGCCAGCTTTGAAGAACACACACATTGCCTGCCTTGCTCTGGGGTTCACACAAATAAGGAAAATGAATACTATATCACAGATGTTCTCCTCTTGAGCAAAAGCAGTTGAAGGTGAACAAAATGTGAGCATGAAGTGCACACTCCTTCTCTGGTCCAAAATGACAGTGCAAGTTGAAGGCTAAGGACCACAGAGATGACAGCCTCTAACCCTGCAATGTCCCAGTCCCTTCCCTCCATGTACAGCAGTATGTCAAGTGTAGTAGACTGCCATGGGATCAGTGCCCTCTGTTTTCTTTAATTCCACAGAGCAAGTCACAGAATGCAAAATGGGAAATAATGCTGCCTGAGGCATCAGGAATTCCCCACAATTTTACTGTGTTTAGGTGGTTTTGAAGAGCAGGGAACATGCAGCATATAGGTACCCCTTTGCTCTGTCCCACCATTCTTCCTATGAGGACAAGGGTCTAGAGCAAGCTTTTGTATAGAAGGCAGTCTTCCGTGCGAGCAGGATCAAACTGAAGAAGCATAAGTTGGTACAATTCACCATATTATAAGACTGAACATACATAGGGCAGGGCGCAGTTCTTAATGCTAAAATGTTTCACAGAAAAGCCAAGCTTTCAGAAGTATTTTAAAGGAGGAAGAGGAGGAGACTGCTTGTTTTCCAACATGAACTTTCAGTACAATGGCACGTGAGGGAAGAAGAACCCTGCAAGTGGATGTCAGAGATCGATAGTTTGTTACCAGCACAGCTTTCCGGGAAAACCTGTCTCCTGCAGTGAAGGAATTAATATAAAAAAGAGAAAATCTAAAATATTATAATATTGGCAAAATTCCTTCTAGTTGCTACACCAGAACTGCTATTAGAGCTAAGGAATTTCATAGAAAGCTGCTCATGGTTTAAAAGTTAATCAAATAACTGAACAAATTCTCCCATCTGGCTTCTTTTGAAGCTCTCTTTCCCAGCTTAGGTGACTAATAAAGATACAGAAATAGAAAGCCATAATGCATGGGCTCATTACAGCCAAATGGAATAATGATCAGATTGTCTTATCTTCTAGTTTTCAGAAGGATTTAATCTTCCTCTGTCTTAGGGAAATTAGTCAATGTCCATGAAATCAGAGTATAAATGATACACACCACATACCTTAGTTTCTGGAGCAGGTCCCAATGCAGCAGAACCCTCAGGAGTAGAATAACTGTGCCCTGCAGGGCCATTGCCACGAAGATCCAACCCAGGAAATTCATCTCAAAAGGACTCACATAAGAATCGATTCCAAAGCTGCTTGTCAGGTCAAACTTGATCTGATTGTAGGAAAGTTCTAGTAAACCCTGGCCCAAGCAGAATGGTGGGAAAACAATAAAGGCCCACTTGAGGATGTTGTAGATATTCTGCAAATTCTGTAAAGAAAGGAGTTGGTTGGGGTTCGGCAAAAGCAAGGAGGAGAAAATGTTGAATCTCTTAGGGTATGTCTATACTATCCGCCGGATCAGCGGGTAGTGATTGATCTATCGGAGATCGATTTATCGCGTGTAGTGTAGACGCGATAAATCGATCCCTGATCTCTCTCCCGTCGACTGCTGAACTCCAGCAGTCCGAGAGGCGGAAGCAAAGTCGATGGGGGAGCTGCAGCCGTCGATCCCGCACCGCGAGGACGCAAAGTAAGTAATTTTAATTCGATCTAAGATACGTTGACTTCAGCTACGCTATTCTCGTAGCTGAAGTTGCATATCTTAGATCGATCCCCCCCAGTGTAGACCAGGCCATAGAAATAGAAAATTAAGCAGACTTAAAGACTATGAGCTTTATTCTATTCTCATTCCAGTCTGACACTGTTGCAACTCAATTTACTTCAGTGGAGTCTATTCTTATTTACACCAGTGCGAGATAAGAATCAGGCCCTGGACCATTTCAAAATTTTGAAATTTAAGTCCATATGCAATTCTAACCCACAGATTATTTTGGATACAGCTGGTCTCTTATTATAAGTTTGTATGGTGCCTAGTTCAATGGTTTTGGGTCCCTAGATAGTGCCATAATACAAATAGTAATTGTTTCCACCTCGAACACTACCAATAGCAACATTTTTAGGGATCTAGTATTCTCTAGATTCTTATATATAAACAAAATGTCTCTAGTTTTTCTTGATAAAATTAAGAGTGAAAGTCATGGTAGCATGACAAGAAGTATTAGTGAATGTGTGTTTAGGAGCAGTACCAGAACATATATAGTACTTCAGCAATATATTATATACATTTTGCAACATGTAAGCACAATGGAATGATCAGGGTCAGTTTACTCACCATTCCTTTGCTCTTGCAGTTTTAAAATTTGAGTGCCATAAAAACCGAGCCACAACCCTAGTCAAATTTGTCCTCAAATGTGAACCCCAATCCGGAGCCAAAATTTAATCCAGATCTGTATTCAAACATCACTTCCTCAGCATAGCCCATTTAGATAGGTTTTGAAAACTATGGAGTTTCCATCTCCTCCTCTCAATTCATGTGCACAATTCCCATTGAGATTAATATTAATGGGAGTTATATATATGCACTGAGGGAATGTATTATTATTCACACAATACACTATATCTCCTTTAAACAACTGGCTTACCACTTATGTCAATATTATTCAAACAAATTTTGCAACACACATTATCTATTCAGTGGACTTGAACAGCTCCCATTATGTGCAAATTATGAATTAAAGGTCTGGAAAATATTACAGTTTCAATTAAAGCTGTTTTTGCATTATTAGAGTGCAATTCTTTTTTTTTTTTTTTTAAAGTAAAGCCTTTGGGTTTATAAAATGTTGTGAGGAACAATAACCTATAATGATTTGGGATGAAAAAAAGTGAGATATTTCATTACAATTTAAACTGCAAGTGTTTGGCGTTGGAAAATACATTCCTATACACATCATTTATGGGAACTGGTGCTGAGGGTACATACTGACCTGTGCTTTGGAAACTGTGGCTAACAAATGAGGCAAGAGGGTCACCAGCATGGTACAAAGACCAAACACAAAGTTTAAGGAGATATAAGAAATGAAAGCTATGTCTGAACTTGAGAAGAATCTGGACATCAGATACATCCATGGCAAAGTTGCATATCTGAAACAAGTAAAAAAAAAAAAGAATAGAACCACATCATAAATAATTTATGGTTTACTCCACCAGCTGACTCCTGAGCTCAGTATCCTTTGTGTCACTGTAAAGAAATATAACAGCTACTCATTGATTTTACGATTTATAACTCCTTTCCAAATCCTTCAGCCTCACTGGTGGAAACACTTACCTATCTGGCTCACCATACTTTCCTGTATTTCACATACATATCTACTGCTATGTGAGGACCAGCTGTAACACGTTCTTTTCTGTTTATTAACCTCATATCTTTTCTTTCATGGCTCCAGGTAGCTCACCACCTTGATTTCTGAACAACTGCAAAACCAAGCCATTTTATACACTTCAGCTACAATGAGATACAGTAAAAAGAAACTTGTTTAACAATAAACTTTGGTCACACATCTGCCATCTGTTCTTATAGATTTCACCGCAAAAAAATTATAGCATGCTGGAATTGGAACTAAGCGCTGTGAAAACCATCTCCAAGCGATAGCTTATGTCTGCTACAGACAGCACATTAGCACTCTGAATTATCTATAATGGACAAATGTTTAGCACAGTGGTTACCATTAAAACATCAACATTAGCATACAGTTCCCACACAGTAGTATCTGAGATATGGCAGCATAAATTTGAAGTAATTGGAGTAATATTTAGGTGACTAAAGAAAGAATGGGCAGAGATATGTTGCCCAGTCAGACCATCTGATGCACAAAAGAGCAAAAATGTCAGCTTCTTGACAAACAAGAGTGAGATGCCCCACAGAACGTTGCTCATAAGTGTAGTCCAGGGCAGTCACTTGAGCATGAACACTGTGGAAAGAACAGTATATTGGAGTAAAAAATGCAAAGCAGGACATGCTTACCAGAACTATCGGGCAGGACTGCATATACAACATGAGCAGCTCACATACCAAAAATGAACTTATTCATGTCTTTTTGAAAAACTACGGTCTTATTGAAACACAAGTGACTGAGTCACTCCAGGAGTCACACGGTGAAAGGCTATAAAACTGGGTGTTCTGCAGGACATCAGATTAAATGAACAACAACAGATTTTAAGGCCAGAGGAGACCATAGTGTTTTGCACTTTTATGGCACCTTCCTTGTGAGGATCTCAAAACACTTTACAAACTTTAGTGAATTAAACCTCCCCACTCCCCCTGTTAAGTTGTAGGTGCTATTATCCCTAGTTTACAGGCACAGAGAGGTTAAGTGACTTGCTCAAGGTCTCCAAGGAAGTTTGTGGCAGAGTTTAGACTAGAACTTTTATTTCCAAGTTTCCAGTTCCATGCCTTAACCGACTTTCCTCCCCTTTGTGCTGAAATCACTACTCTGAATTTTACTGAGTTAAACTAGTGCAAATACAGAATAACTCCATTGAAGACAATGGAGTTCAATGGCTTAAGTGGAGTTACATCAATATAAATGAAATGAGAATTTAACCTACAGGTGTTTTGCCTGACTAAGAACTAAGAATATAAAAATTTAGCTCTAAAATTGTATGGAGTTCTGGCAGATCACATAAAGTCCATACCAGTCTCAGATTCTATTTTCCTGCCTTCCCCTCCTGCAAAAGTGAGTTTAAAGCACCCATATATCATGAGATACTTTGAATTGAGGATAGGTCATTTTGGACAGATGTGCATGAAAGGTAGTGCCGTACAAAATTTCTGCTACCAGGCAGGAAAAAAAAAATAAGGACAGAGAAGCTGTGTCATGAATTCTGGATATTTTAAAAAATGTCAGTAACCCAACTTGAATTAAGACACCCAGATGATGATTTTTTTTTAAGCAGAATGCTTTCAGTAATGTTAAGCTTCTGTCACATAACTGGGTCATTAAGGATTTTTGTCTTTATTTTAGGTTGGACAAAGCCTGACAAAATGCCTTTTTAAGATCACAAATTGTTACTGAAAAATTTAAAGGGAAAAACTGTGACACAGAATATACATATAAGGAAATTACATGAAACATTTTATGGCGGTGGGGGCGAGAGGAAAGAGTCACAAAAGTACTTCACTGAATTGTATGTTTGGAGCCAGGAAGGGATGGTGTGTGAAGAAGGCCTAGTACAAATAAATATATGCATTTGTATGTCACACAGCGTTTCCTGGAGTCTTGTTAAATTTATTGAACATTTGATTGGTACAGTACTTTTTAAGATCCACTGATATAGGAACTGATCCTGCACCACTGAAGTCAATGGAAGTTACATCACTGACTTCAACTAGAGCTGGATCAGGCCCACACAGTACAAGAAGGTTTATTCTTAATGGTTTGAACTCCATTACAAGCCAGCCATAGCTCTGCTTTTGTAAATGCTCAAACTCTCTAATTAATAGACACATATTCTGAAGTAACTTCAACCATAACTTGGCTAAAATAACTAAAATAACGTTAGCACTAATACCGCGTAACAGCATCATACCGCATAGGCCTGATCCAAAACCCACTGAATACAGTAGAAGTCATTCCACTAGCTTCAATGGACACTAAATCAGGCTTGTATACTTGTTTCAGGTCTGTTGGTGTGAGGAGAGAGGTTAGAATTTATGTAGTTCTCCATTCACATATTATGGTCAACAGCAGGAATCAAAAAGGATTCAACATTTATATAGATGATAAGGACACAGTTATGTTAGGTAAGATACACATTTACAAGGGATATATCTCCCCATGAATAAAACAACCATCAATTGCTTGGGGTAAGGAAGAAACCTCCTCTCTGGGCAGCATATTCCATAATTCTTTATCTTATACTTTCCTCTCAATCACCCTGCTGGAAACAGGGTATAGGAGTAGATGAATCACTGGTCTGATCTAGTATGGCGATTCCTATATGCCTATTATAAAGCAAATACCAGACCCATTTTACTTAATAGAAGCTATTTCACCTGTAAAAAATTGACTTTGGAAAATTAGTTGAAGCGGGCCTAGGTAAGTGCTTTCCCATCTCATAATATTTGTTGGAGCTCAAACTTGGCCAACTCAACCAGTCTGGAGCTCAAACTTGGCCAACTTTCTCACATCAATGAATATAATAAAAGACAGTTTCAGCTCTTGGTGATATTCTGCAATCCAGCCACTGAAATTCAAGCCTGGCTATGCTACTATTTTTGGCACCTAGATGAGTCCTTTAGTGAGAATAACACACAATCAATTTCTAACAGTAAAAGATTGTTGTACAGCTTGAGTGTCTTCTTGAGACATTTTTAGTACTACTCTCATTATGAGTGAGCAAATCTCCCTTCCATTTCCCCTATGGTGCATTCAGCCTCATGCTGCAGCTTGTTCTCTCATTATCCATTGCTGCCTCATAATCGTCTGCAAAGACAGAAAATCATGCACCAAGCAGCAGGTGCAAACCAAGCCTAAAGATTTCTGTTTGTAAGAAACAAGCCATAATTCTAGAGCAGCATCTCCAATCACATACCCAAAGAGTATCAGCAGGAGAGCTGTGGCTGCCAAGTTTTCTCGGAAAGTGAAGGCTGATAACTGGAAGGCAGCAATAACACTGATACACAGGCCGACTGGAACCAGGTAAAACAGCTAGAAAGAGAAGAAAAACAGAAACATTGCAGGAGAGCATCTCATAGTGGTCTTATCCAATGAACATGGAAGTGTCTTTGGGATTGGTAGCAACTCTATTTTACATAGCATACTAGAAATATGTAGGCAGTGGAGTTCTGCTATCTTGTACTCAGTAGTTCCACCACTGGGCAGCTGGAGTACTGTCCTGCTCAAAAACCCTGCAAAAATACAATCCAAGTATATACATTTACTTTTGTTCCAATCCTACAATCCTAGCTGCCATCACTTGATGTTAATTTAAGAAGCCAGCTCCTGTACGTAATAGATCCATGTGGGACTGCTGCTCCAATGCCCCCAAACTATATTGCACGCATTTAGTATGGGCAGCAGCAGCACCACAACCACTAGGGTTTCATTGAACAATCCAGCAACCACAGCAAAGCACTGAGAGACAGTTTCAGCCTGACTTTAATGAATGAGAACATATGCAGGTGAAGCATCACCTAACATTTTTAACAGAAACTGACACAGTTTGCATTTACACACAGCAGGAACATACACGCTAGACAATAAAGAATCTAGCCTCCCCTTGATACATGTTCCTATCTGCCATTAACACAACAGTTAGCATAGGGAATGATACAATGTACAAAGGATCAGGCACAGGACAGATTCTTCTCCCAGTTCTTGGGTTCTTATCCCAGTTCTACCAATGACCTGATGTGTGACCTTGGTAAGCCACTTCACCTCTCCGGGCTGCTGCTTATCTCCCCATGATTAGTCTCTTCTGTCAATTTTAAATGTAAGCTCTTGGAGGCAAGAACTGTCTCGGACTCATAAGACTCTAAGGTCAGAAGGGACCATCATGATCATCTAGTCTGACCTTCTGCACATTGCAGGCCACAGAACCTCACCCACCCACTCCTGAAATAGGCCCCCTAACCTCTGGCCGTGTTACTAAGTCCTCAAATCATGATTTAAAGATTTAAAGTTACAGAGAATCCACCATTTACTCTAGTTTAAGCCATCAAGTGACCTGTGCCTCATGCTGCAAAGAAAGGTGAAAAAAAAACAAAAACCCACAGTCTCTGCCAATCTGACCTGGAGGAAAATTCCTTCCCGATCCCAGTTATGGTGATCAGTTGTACCGTGAGTATGTCAGCAAGACCCACCAGCCAAACACCTGGGAAAGAACTCTCTGTAGTAACTCAGAGCCCTTCCCACCTAGTGCCCCATCTCTAGCCATTGGGAATCTATGCTACTTGCAGTTGCAGATGGGCCACATGCCATTGTAGGCAGTCTTATCATCCCATCCCCTCCATAAACTTACCAAGCTCAGTCTTGAAACAACTTAGGTTTTTTGCCCCACTGCTCCCCTTGAAAGGCCGTTCCAGAACTTTACTCCTCTGATGGTCAGAAACCTCCATCTAACTCAAGCCTAAACTGTTGATGGCCAGTTTATATGCATTTTTTCTTGTGCCAACATGGGTCCTTAACTTCAATAACTCCCTCCCTGGTATTTCTCCTTCGGATGTATTTTTAGAGAGCAATCATATCTCCCCTCACCCTTCATTAGCGTAGGGTAAACAAGCCAAGATCCTTGAGTCTCCTCTTCTAAGGTAGATTTTCCATTCCTCTAATCATCCTAGTAGCCCTTCTCTGCATCTGCTCCAGTTTGAATTAATCTTTTTTAAACATGGGAGACCAGAATTGCATACAGTATTCCAGATGAGGTCTCAGCAGTGCCTTGTAAAATGATACTAACATTTCCCTGTCTCTACTGGAAATACCTCACTTGATGCATCCTACGCATTAGTCTTTTTTCACAGCTGCATCACATTGGCAGCTCATAGTCATCCTGTGATCAACTAATACACCCAGGGCTTTCTCCTCCTGTGTCACTTCGAATTGATAAGTCCCCAGCTTATAGAAGAAATTCTTGTTGTTAGTCCCTACGGGCATGACCTTGCACTTTGCACTATTACATTTTATCCCATTTCTATTACTCCAATGTACAAGACCATCCTGATCATCTTGTATGATATTCCAATCTTCCTCCGTATTGGCAATACCTCCCAACTCCGTGTCATCCACAAAGTTTATTAGCACATTTCCATTTTTTATGCCAAGGTCAGTAATAAAAATTGCCCCCAAGACCAATCCTTGAGGAACTCCACTAGTAACCTCCCTCCAGCCTGATAGTTCATCTTGCAGTATGACCCACTGTAGTCTCCCCTTTAACCAATTCCTTATCCTTTCAATTCTCATATCAATCCACTTCTTCTCCAATTTAACTAATAATTTCCCATGGGAAACTGTATCAAATGCCTTACTGAAATCCCGGTAGATGAGATCCACTGCATTTCCTTATCCTTAACATTATTTTATCCCAATTAGTGTTTACCTCTATGTCCTTAACTACTTTTCCTTTCAAAATTGTTCCAAAACCTTGCATACAATTGAGGTCAAACTAATAGGCCTGTAGTTTCCCAGATCACTTCTTCCTCCTCCCCCACTTTCTTAAAAATAAGTACGATATTAGCATTTCTTCAGTTGGAGAGTACAACCCCCGAGTTTACAGATTCATTAAAAATCCTTGCTATTGGGCTTGCAATTTCATGTGCTAGTTGCTTTAATATTCTTGGATGGAGATTATCCCCCCTCCCATTTAGTCCCAATAAGCAGTTTGAGTTTGACTTCTGCCTTGGGTGTGTAATTTCCATAAACTCACTCCAATTATTCACATTGCCACTACCCCTAAACTCTTCATTACACTTATTAATAACTGAGGCAAAGTATTTGTTTAAGTGTTGGACCATGCATAGATTATCTTTAATCTTCACCCCAGCCTCAGTGCTTAGCGGTCCCACTTCTTATTTATATGGCTATAGAACCTTTTACTATTGGTTTTAATTTCCTTTACAAGGTCTGACTCTGCTTGGTTTTCCACAATTCTCACTTTATCCCTACACCTTCTGATCTCCAGGAGGTAGCTTTCCTTGCTGATCCTTCCCATCTTCCATTCCTTGTAGGCTTTCTGCTTTCTCTTAATCACCTGTTTGAGATGCTTGCTCATCCAGCTTGGTCTGCAACCCTTCCCTACATTTTTTTCCCACTTGCTTTGCAGGTTTCAGATACTTTAAGTCAAAGTTGTAGAAACTAACTCCATGCCTCCTTCACATTCAGAGCCTTGCGTTCTTCAGTCCAGTCCACTTCCCTCTTAATATGTGTTGTACAGCACCTGGCGCAATGGGGCCCTGATCTCAGTTGGGACCTCTAGGTGCTACTGTTACAGATAATGATTAATAACAACACCCTCTCTTTATTGAGGGAATGATAATAGGGTTCTCATTTTTAAAAAGGACTTTCAAACTGAGGAATAATATGAAACATCAGACTCATCCCACAGGACACTGATTAGTTCCCAACTCTAATTTAACACCTTGGAGACTGTCATTTTCTAAGATTTAAGAGGAGGACAATGGAGCCAGATGTGAGGAAGTGGATGTGGTATTTTCATCCTGCTTGCAGTGCACGTTATTCAAGCAGCTGATCAATTTTTAGCCCCTGTGAAAGGACTGCACACTATGTTTATGTTGGCGTTAGGGCTGGAGAACTGTATAAGTAAGTTTGGGTGAATGTTTTCATTAATACTACCTGTTTTCAGTTGCTCATAACTTTCAGAAATTTTCACCTATTAGTCTGAAAATTTCCCAGCCTGGTAACTGCCCAAAAGTGAATTAAGGAGAAAAAAACCACACACCTTACCCACCCCTCTTCCTTCCCTCTATATCCCGCCCCCGCACGCCCACCCACACAACTATTATAAACAGTTTCATGCAACAGTGTTCCACAAATGCAGTTTTCAGCTATGCAGGGACCCTAGAATACTTCAGTGTGAACATTAAGTGGAACAAGGTATTGTTTAAAGAGCTCCAGTCCATGGATTTTTTTCACTAGGGATTTTCCATAAAAATATTACATTAAGTAGATGTGATGGTTTTGCAAGTAAGGATTGAAACATCCTTGTCAATGTTAAGGTTGCACATGCAATCTTAATTTTGCCCTCTTTTTGTGTATGGTTTATGATACAACGTTAATTTAGATTGGGCCCAGAGCAACATAACTTCTCATAATATTTTTTTACATATTACATTTTTCTTATCATTGAAGATATTAATGGAAATATTAATTCAATTAATTGACATATTAAGAACAGACAGATTATCATGGGATAATGGGATCATAAATCAAATATTAAAATTTATCACAAATCTAAGGAAGATTATCTAATTAATGACATATGACATGATCTGAACTCTTACAAAGCCTGGGAGGAGTCCACGTTTGCCTTTTCTTATATTCATGCATTCAGAATCTCTAACTTACCTGCAGTCTGATTAGCATTTAAGCAGTGCCTGTTCTTTCCCAGCCCAGGATACATCATCCAGAATATGTGACAACATTTTTAAAGCAATGGACTGGCAAAACTAACAAGGAGCTGACTTTGCTGCACAATCAAGCACAAGGAGAAGCCGTGCCCTCACTATGAGGGAATAAGCTCTCAGTCAAGCACCCTTATTTGAAATGAGAGCAAAGGGAACACAGAAATTTACTGGCTAAATAAATGGCTTTTTGTGTAAATGTTCTCTTATTTCAAGTTTGCTCAAGTGTGAAAGTCCCATTTTAGAACACGGCTGGGTGAAGCTCTAGTGTTACAGATTCAGAATAGTTTGACTGAGAATCACAAATGTTCTAAAAATCTGTGTCCCAAGAATAACTTGTGTGCTCAGTGCTTTCAATTGCTTTGTGCTAGACCTGGATTGCATTCTGAGTCCTTCTTTCCCTGAACTAACAAGGATAAGGAGTACTGCAGAAGTGTGCTCCTCCCTTGTCATACAGATTGGCTGGAGTGCTTTGAGGTGAAGCTGCTGGATAATTGAATTGGCATCAATTTGTTCCAGAGGCAGTAGAACCCAGTCTCACAAGCCAGAAAACATCTCCTCCTTGGAAAACCCCCCACTAAAATAATTAAACAGAGTACGTATATTGTGACAGACTCAGACCAGTGGGGTACAGGAGTCTGGTAGAGGACAAATATACTGGTCACTGGATGAGTAGTTTTCTGTTCCCTGAGTGACCAGACCTATTGGGATCCAGGAAGTGGGTGGGCGAAGCCCGCCCACTGCTAAAGGATCCCCCCCAGCCTAAGGGGGGGTCCACAGGACCTGGAGACCAAAAAATTACGGGGGACAACTAATAAAAGAACAGGGACAGGAGTGAGGTCAAAGGGTCAAACAAAGCGAACCAGATGGGGACACCGAGCAGAGAACCCCGGACAGCGCCCACTGCTCCTCGAAGGCGTCAAGGGAGCCAGTGGACGCCGCCCAGAGGAACTCTGCCCGGATACGTGAAAGAACGGAGGACCTGAAATATGCCCCACAGTCACAGGAAACTCCATCGGCCAACCTCCTCACTCTGGTTTTATAGATGGCCAGTTTTGCTAGGGCCAGAAGGAGGTTGACCAGGAGGTCCCGCGACTTTGTGGGGCGACGGATAGGGAGTGCATAAATAAAAAGGTGAGGAGAAAAGTGCAACCAAAATCTTAACAAAATATCCGTGAGGAGCCGGAATAGGGGCTGCAGCCTGGCGCACTCCAGGTAAACATGCGCCAGGGTCTCCCTCACGCCGCAAAAGGGGCAGGTGTCTGGGATAGGGGTAAACCGCGCCAAGTACACGCCCGTGCTCACGGCTCCGTGAAGGAGCCGCCAACTGATGTCCCCGGTGGGCTTCGGGATCAGAGCAGAATAAAGGCTGGCCCACCGGGGCTCCTCACCCTCCAGAGGTGGCAGAAGGTCCCGCCACTTCGTATCGGGGCGGGACGCGAGGGTGAGGACATGAAGAACATGGAGCACGAGCGTGTATACATGTTTCCTTGGCGCGGTCCGGAACAGAACCGGCTGCAGATGGTGCAGCCGGCTCATGGCAAATGGACGGGGAGGGGGCTGGTTGGGTCCACGGGGCAGGGGCCCGATGAAAAAGTCTGGAGGGCTCGGAGTGGAGGGTGGGCGGGGCGTGCCCTCTCGCAGGACCCGGTCGAGATAGTCCCGAGCAGCGGGCGGCAAAGCGGCCCTCACCTCCTGAAGTACGCGCCGGGGAGTACGAGGTCTGGAGAGCCCCATGCGCTGAGCGAGCGTCAGGGGATCCAGCCAGTCTCCCCGGTCGTAGTCCAGGAGGTCTCCGACTTTGGTGACTTCTGCCAGGACCAACCTCTGGCGCACCATGGGGGACTCCGCCACCTGCACACAAAGCTGGGGGTTGTGTAGCAGGGGCTCCGCGAGGAGATCTGCCCCCACGGTGGCCGCCACGGACCTGGTCACTGAAAACAGTTTCCAGGTCCGGAGGAGGTCCTGGTAGAAGACCGGCAGCTCGGAGAGGCCTCGCGGAAGACCTCTCGGATGGAGACAAAGGAGCTGCCGGTCATATCGGAGCCCTCGGAAGCGGCGCAGGAAGGCGTGCGCCAATACGCTCCATGCCGGACTACCTGCACCATAAAGGAGCCTCTGCAGGGCCTGGAGGCGGAAGACGTGGACCTGAGCGTGCAGACACTTCAGGCCCTGCCCTCCCTCCTCCAGCGGTAGATGGAGAACCCCCGCAGAGACCCAGTGCAGTCCTGACCAAAAGAACTCCAGAATCAACGTCCGGAGGGTGGTCAGGAAGCCCGGGGCCGGGACCAGGGTGTTGAGCCGGTACCAGAGCATGGACAGGACTAGTTGATTGAGCACCAGTGCTCTCCCTCGAAGGGAGAGACACCGGAGCAGTCCCGTCCATTTCCGGAGCTGCTCCGACACCCTGCCCTCTAAACCTAGCCAGTTCTCCGGCGGAGACGGATGCATGGCAGAAAGGTAAACGCCGAGATAGAGCAGCGGACCCGCGCTCCACCGGATGGCCTGAAGCGCGGGTGGGAGGGAGCTCGCCTGCCACCCGTCCCCTACCACCAGGCCAGAGCTCTTGACCCAATTGACCCGGGCGGAGGAGGCCGCCGAATAGATGGTCTGGCAAGCCTCCACCCGCACCAAGTCGCCCGGGTCCTGGACCACGAGGAGCACGTCGTCGGCGTACGCCGACAGGACCAGCCGCAGCTCCGGCTCCTGCAGCACCAACCCTGCCAACCTCCTACGGAGGAGACAGAGGAAGGGCTCGATCGCCAGCGCATACAGCTGGCCCAAGAGGGGGCACCCTTGATGTACTCCTCGCCCGAAGCTGACCGGTTCGGTCAGGGTCCAGTTGAGCCTGACCAAACACTCTGCGGAGGCGTACAGCACCTGGAGAAAACCCACAAACTGGGGCCCGAAGCCAAACGCTCGCAGAGTGCCCAGGAGATACCCGTGGTCCACCCTGTCGAACGCCTTCTCCTGATCCAGGGACAGGAGGGCGAACGACAGACCATCCCTACACCCGAGTTCCAAGAGGTCCCGGACCAGATACAAGTTGTTGAAGACGGTGCGGCCCGGGACGGTGTAGCTCTGGTCTGGGTGGATCACGTCCGCCAGCACGGACCCTAGCCGCAGCGAGATGGCCTTCGCTACGATTTTATAGTCCATGCTGAGGAGCGAGATGGGACGCCAATTCCGTAAATCGCGGAGGTCCCGCTTCTTCCGCAATAAGGCGAGCATGGCTCGCCTGCATGAAAGAGGGAGGACCCCGTCCTGCAAGGACTCGGCCCAGGCGGTGACAAGGTCCGGGCCGAGGACGTCCCAAAACACGCGGTAGAACTCCACGGTCAGCCCGTCCATGCCTTGAGATTTATTGGTGGGCATGTGGCGGAGGGCTTCCGAGAACTCGGCCAGAGTGAGAGGTAGCTCCAGCCGGTCTCGGTCGCCCACGCTGACCGTCGGGAGTTCATCCCAGAGCATTCTGCAAGCGTTAGGATCGGTCGGATCCAGGGAGAAAAGGCCTGCGTAGAAGGCAGGTGACGTGCTTCTTGGCCCCCCTCTTTTTCTCCAGGGCGTAGAAGAAGCGGGAACCGCGATCCATCTCCCGAAGGAGGCGGATGCGGGATCGAACAAAGGCACCTCGGGCCCGATGGTCCTCGAGGGTCCGGAGCTCTTCCCGCTTCTCCCGGCACGCTCCGCAGAGGGATGGATCACCGGGGCTGGCGGCCAGACGCCTCTCCAGCTCTAAGACCTCCCGTTCCAACTGCCCTATCGCCGCATCCCTCCATCGGCTGGTGCCCCGGGTGTAGTCACGGCAGAAGAGCCGGGTGCGCACCTTCCCCAGGTCCCACCACCGCCGCGCCGAGGGAAAGGCACGCCGCTGCCCTCGCCAGGCCAGCCAGAACTCCCGGAAGGACGCCACGAAGCCCACATCCTCCAACAAGCTATTATTAAAGTGCCAATAGGCCGGCCCCGGCCTCTCCGCGCAGAGAGAGGCTGTCATGGTGGCTAGATGGTGATCTGAAAAAGGGGCCAGCCGGACGCTGGAGGAGTGGGCCCGGGAAAGATGGAAGCGTGACATATAGATGCGGTCCAACCGGGAGTGGTACGACCGATGGACCTCCACCCGGACAAAAGTGAATGTCGAAACGTCATCCGGGTGGTGGTCGCGCCAGACGTCCACCAGGGAGTGATGTTCGACGATCTCCCGGAGGACATCCGCGGCGGCCGGGTGCTGCTCGGTCCCCGAGCGGTCCCATTCCTCAAGGGTGGCGTTAAAGTCCCCGCCCAGGACCAGGCACTCGCGAGGATCCAAGGTGCCGAGGAAGGCGGACGCCTGCTGATAAAAACACAACCTCTCCGGGCCCAATGTCGGGGCGTAAACGTTGACAAGATTAACCACAAGCCCCTCCATGCGGACCCGGAGGTGCAGCAGGCGGCCTGGCACAGCCTCGGCGACCCCCAGCACCTCGGGCCGTAGGTCGGGGGAGAACAGGGTCGCCACTCCAGCCGTACGAACTGTGAGGTGGCTAAAATAGACCCTGTCCCCCCACTCCAGCCACCAGCTAGCTTCAGCGGCCGGATCCGTATGGGTCTCCTGCAGGAAATTCACAGAGTACCCCCCCTCCCGAAGGAAGGAGAGCACCTGGTTCCTGCGGAGACCCATCCTACAGCCCCGGGTGTTTAATGTTGCAAAGGTGATCGGTGCCATAAGGAGGGCTGGGGGGGATCCTCGCCGGCAGAGACGCTCACGGCCTCCGTCGGGCCGTGCAACAATCCGTGACCTACCCCGTAGGCGCTTAAGGAGTCACGGAAGAGGCGGACCCGTTGGTAGGCCGCGGCGGCCTGCCTCCCGGTCCTCTTACCCTCCCCCATGAGGGCCCTCGCGGCCCGGAGGATCTGATGAAAATCCCCCCATCGCTGGAGTGCAAGCTGTACCTTGTTGCGGGAGCCACGGACGTCCTCAAGGAACTCTCGTAGCTCCTCTCTCAGCGTATGGGGGGGTGGGGTTACCGATCTATGGCTATCCCCCAGCGGGGCCCCTGTCACAGCCCCGTGGCCCACCGAGACGGGCAAGCAGGGGGCAGACCCTCGACGTGGCGTCCGATGGGCTGGCGCCATGTGGCCCGCCTCAGACCCTGGCTCAATGGAGGGCGGCGGAGGGAAAATAGCAGCCCCTGGTGGGTCGGGACAGGGAAAAACTAAGGCCGCTCCTTGGGGGTCGTCCTCTGGGATATGGAAGGAGACAGCCCCAGGGGCGGCAACAGCATCACAGGAAGTGGATGGGATAGAGACTGGGTCGGTGTCAGGGGCAGGGTCGGAGTCAGGAATAGGGACAGGGGAAGGGGCGATAGTGGGATCGGGGGCCCCAGCAGCCAGGCTCCTGGGTGGGGGGGGGGGGTGGCATCCCGCAAATGGGCTCAGGGATTTGCGGGGAGGGAGGTGGGCCCTCCGTGATGTCGGGCTCGTGCTCCAAGGCAGATGGTAAGGCCACGGCATCCATAGGTGGAGAATCAACGATGGGGCCCCCACCCAGGAAGGAGGTCGGCTGCCCCTCAGCCACGAGGGAGTCCCCTGGCGACTCGGGTCCCGGTTGCATGGCACTGGCCGTCGCCTCAAGAGGCTCGGCGGCCACTAGTGGGGTGCCATCTGCAGCCGGGTTGGTGGAAGAGTCCAGGGGCTCCTCGAAGGCGGGAGCGGAAGCAGTGGGTAAGGGGACAGAACATGGGGAAAGGGGGGCTGAGGCAAGGTCGCTCAGATCGAGGCCCGCTGGCAGAGGGTCGTCCTCCCCCTGGGTAACCGGGGTCAGACCCAGGGCCTCGATCTCCTCATAAATGGAGGGGAGATCACCTTCCACCACCCCAGGGCTCTCCCCGCCTGCACCCGAAGCGACGCTCGCCTTGGTGCATGCAGGGGCTTCAGATTGTAAGGGGGCGAGAGGGGCTCCATCAGGGGCTTCCATAGGAAGGGACACCGGAGGAGGAGTAGTGCTTTCCTCCGATGCTGCCACGTCTTCCCTAGCTGGTAATAGTGGACAAAACCCACCCGGGGGCAAAGCAGAAGGCTCAGCATCGGTGCCCCCCTTCCTGGTCTTCCGGGGGGCTACCGCATCATATGGAAGGAGCGGAGCTCGAGCTTTCCGCTTGCCCCGCTTCCCCTGTACTAAGGACCAGCCCTCCATGGCATCATCCGGGGGCTGGCTAACAGGAGTCGGGTCAGGGAGCAAGAGCGAAGGCTTAGGGACTCGGGGAGGTAATTATCCTCTATTATAGATCTATTATCCCAGGTCAGACAGGGTTTCTGTTCCCTGAGTGACCAGAGCAGGGGCTGCACTAGAGTAATCTGGAACCTGCTAGAACCAGTTAAGGCAGGCAGGCTAATTAGGACACCTGGAGCCAATTAAGAAGAAGCTGCTAGAATCAATTAAGGCAGGCTAATCAGGGCATCTGGGTTTTAAAAAGGAGCTCACTTCAGTTTGTGGTGTGAGTGTGAGGAGCTGAGAGTGAGAGGGTGTGCTGCTGGAGGACTGAGGTGTACAAGCGTTGTCAGACACCAGGAGAAAGGTCCTGTGGTGAGAATAAGGAAGGTGTTTGGAAGAGGCCATGGGGAAGTAGCCCAGGGAATTGTAGCTGTCATGCAGCTGTTACAGGAGGCACTATAGACAGCTGCAGGGCCCTGGGCTGGAACCCGGAGTAGAGGGTGGGCCTGGGTTCCCCCCAAACCTCCCAATTGACCTGGACTGTGGGTTCTTCCAGAGGGGAAGGTCTCTGGGCTGTTCCCCCAACCCACATGGTGAATCTCTGAGGCAAGAAAATCTGCCAATAAGCGCAGGACCCACCAAGATAGAGGAGGAACTTTGTCACAATATATACACAGTGATTTTACTGAGCTCTTCTGGGAGGAGGGAATTCATCTTCAGCATGCCAGGGAGTCGGGGTCTCTGCTTTGGCTCTGAATAGGTCAGTGTTGCACGGTTTGTTTGTGGATGGATTACATAATCCATTATTATATGGCTCCATGGGCCAACCATACACGGGGACACAAAATATCAGTGAATAGGTTGCACTGCAGACTGGCTGCAAGCTGGAATGGTGAATTCTATTCCCTCACCCCTGATTAGCTCCCTGCACAAAGACTAATTTCTCACACTTTGTAAGTGGAGCCATGAATTCCAACCACAGTGATGCTTTAACTGCATGGGTTAAATCCTACTGTCCAAAAGTCATTTCCTACTCATGCATGTTTTGGTGTCTTTGCACTTGGTAAGTAAGGAACTGATTGGGAGAGATTTAGAAAACAATGTTCTTGATATTTTCAAAGGATGGAAAGATTTTCATATTTTTCGGTGCACTGACTGCAGATGAATGTTAGTTTGTAGGAGACTGAGGCCAGGTCTACACTACCGCGGTAGTTCGACAGCTGGCAATCGAACTTCCGGGTTCGATTTATCGCGTCTGGTCTGGACGTGATAAATCGATCCCGGAAGCACTTGCCGTCGACTGCGGTACTCCAGCTCGGCGAGAGGAGTACCGCGGAGTCGACGGGGAGCCTGCCTGCCGCGTGTGGACCGCGTCTGAACTGCGGTAAGTTCGAACTAAGGTATGTCGACTTCAGCTACGTTATTCACGTAGCTGAAGTTGCGTACCTTAGTTCGAATTTGGGGGTTAGTGTAGACCAGGCCTTAATTAATGTTGCTAATAATCTAACCTAGCTGCATGAGCACTGAAATAGCAGTGGAACTCTGGTTACAAGATAGAGATTTTACTTGTATGCCTGCATCTGTGTTAGGAAGTTCTCTGCATATGAATCCATATATTCTATTATTTACTATATACATTACCCACAATGGAGAGTGCAGTTTACAAGTCAACTTTGGAAAACACAGAGAACACAATCCCTGCCTGGTGGAGTTTTATATTACAGTGGAAAAGAATGAATGGGTATAATACAGTGGATATATACAGAATGGAAGTCTTAACATGTAACAATCAAACAGGGTGTTACCCTAAACATTTCTAACAGAATTCCACTGTACTAAAAATGCATTTTATTATGAACACAACTCCTCCACTAGTCTGAGTCCACCCAAAACAACCCATTCAGAAACATACCTGCAGCCATGCAGAGACATGTGTTGCCTTACACAGTACGTACCATATCATACAGGAAGTTAGCAAGCCAGTAGGTCTTGTAGCCAAGTCCAGATATGTGCTGCAACCGCTTTGTACCGGACACTCTGTCTTTCACTACCGAGCTTCCAATGGATGCCGTAAGGATAGAGAAACCCAACATGATACACAGTGCCACTCCACACTGGCGAACATTCTCCATTCTGGGATTCAAAACAAAATGGTACCATTAAAACAAAGGCAGGCAAATATTTGCAAGTCCCATTTATTACCAAAACAATTGCTACTTATCTTGATAAATATGAGATTAGTAGTATTATGTACATACAGACACATCCATGATACAAGTATAGATATAGAGATGTTAGTATCTCTTAGTAATTATTAACCTTTTTAGTCCCTTTCTTTCTGTATACTTGATTCATTTATATCTTAACTATTCTTTAGAATCGTTAGGATATTAAAGAATATGTTGAATTCTAAGGCCCAGAACACTGGTCCTTGACTGATAAGTAACCCTATTCAGGAATTCTGTGCTGTATCTAATAATCCATGGCATCTCTATGTCAACAGAACTCTTGATAGTCTGAGAAACAATCCCCTTAACATATATGTAAAATGCTTACATAAACATATATAACCCTGCAAAACTGATAAGAGATTATTGTTGCAGCAGATGTTTCCTTTAGAGAATCAACAGGGAAGAATGATTATGGGGGGAGAGACTCCACTGAAAGATATTATCTTGAAGAATTGTTGGTCCTCTCAGCTGTAAATAATTATACCTTCACACATAAATCAGGTAAACTGAGAATATAAAGAAATGACATCAGAACATATGTTTCTTTTGGCAAAGATGGTGTCTGCTTGAAAACCCTATAAAATGACATTGGTGTTGGAATTTAGCTGAGGTATAAAACTGCATCCCTCCAGTTAGAGTGAAGAAGAGAGACCGACACAGATCTTGATCTTACAACAAAAGTGTGCTAATGTATCTATTCTTTCTGTATTCTGTATAATGCTGTATTCATCTCTGATTGATAATCTTTGATTAAATAATTCCAATTGAGCCTGTTCTTCGACAATCTTGAGTCATCATTAACTCAGACTCGCAAAAGAGAGAACACAGAGATGCACTTTGACCCCAAAACTGCATGTACATGCTGCGCCCATCAATCCAATCAGAGAATAGGAACAAGACAATGCAACTTCTTTAACTAACTGACACACACATTTCAAAGTTTGAATATTTACAGTGAACCCTTTGCAAGATTTTCCCTCTTCATAGAGGATGAACATCTTCATGTAGAAACTCAATCATTTCAAATAATGAACACCTTTGAGAATTTTGTGTCCTGATTTCAAATACTATGTGAACAGAAAACAGATGAAGTTCAACAATAAGTTATACATTATTATTTTTTCTCTCCAAACTAATATGTCTTATACACCCTTGTAGTATATACTGGCAGTGGAAATGCATAGCTAAATTGACTTGTGCATAGCCAAATTCCTGCATATAATATACATGTGTTTTAATCTGCAACTTTCATTATTTGGCCATTGGGGCTTTGCTTTTTATTTTATTAACAGTTTACTTACATTTTGTCCTCATCTAGCATGGCTCCTCCATATGGATGGCTATAGAGCGTGATTCCTGTGAAGGGAAATTAAGAAAACCCCACATCAATGCTACAAGTTCTAGAATTAACGGACCCTGAAATTTATATTAAAAATCATTATCGGGGGGGGGGGGGGGAATACTTATAAAACTTGTCAAAGTTCCTTTGTGATTTTCAAGTTACAAAGTTGTTTCAGAACTTGTTTTGTGAACAGAGTGCAGATATGGCAGAGTTTATGATAATGAGTGATAGAAGAAGAGAGAGCAACAGAGAGGAATAGAGAATGATGCAAAATGAAAAGGAGAGGAAACAAAAGAGATTACTTTATTTTGAATATTCTCACTTTTGTGGGTAGGCATTGCTTCATATCTCAATGTGCCATTAGCATAGAGGATTTGTGTTAGCAGCTCCATAGTTAATTTGCTCCGACTGTGCAAATTGACCATATGCTGTGAAATTCTCAGCCAATCTGTGATCTAGACAATGTGAACTGATGACGCTCAGGACTGAAGTGTTGACCTCTTGCAGGATCAGGAATTAAGGCTACAAATTGGCCTTTTGATTTCTGAATTGCAATTACACAAGGATGTTATATTTGGCAACTATATCGTACATTGAACCTAATATAACTAACCAATGACGGATGGAGTTTACTTCTCTGTATGGGCTTGAATCTGAAAGGGGTTTGAGAGACATTGTCAAATTAGAGATTATCCTCTGTAAAAAAAATTGTTGATTTCACAGGAGTTATGTGTGGGGGGAAATGTAGACCAGTATCCTACATTAACCTTTATCTGACTGTATTATTTTTATTTTTTAAATCATCTATTTTTCACCTTGAATGTTTATTTCAAAAACTGAAAGCAGTTTTCAGTGTCAGACAATTCTCTTTTTGCTCCTTTTGTTGAAGTGGGGGGGGGGGGGAGGGGGGGGGGGATTTTCCTCTTGGAGGAAATCCACATTTTGCTCAGGATGAGATTTTTAATATTTTCATGCACAATTTAAAAAAAGCTTTCACATCAACTATTAATTGGACTTGCTGTCTTTACATCTAGGCCATAATAAATCCACTTCTCTGTCCTACAAGGTGGTAATCTGATTCCTCAGTGGCTGAATTTGAGACTGAAGGAACTGGGTTATTGCCAAGGAAAACAGAGGCCCTGTGATATCATAAAATATAATGATATCGTTAAATAATAAGTTTTATAGTTATTTTATTTGTCCATTTTCTGGGATGTTCACAAACTGAGATGTTGCATCCTTCATTTATTTTATGTCTTCATATCCGTTGGCAGATGAGGCCATTTGGAAGAACACTCATGAAAGTTGATGATAACCTGGAGCTGAGTCAATTTCATTCCCATTTCTTGCATCCATTCACAGACTCTTGTCATTGGCCTTAGATACTAACCTGTTTCCTCACCCTCCCAACTCCTGACAGATCCCTTCCCCTGCAGAAGCCCCCTCCAAATCTGGGGATCACTCACAACAGTGAAAAAGGGTAAACCCTAATATACAATTCAAGAACCTGATGTTTGCTGATCTCCTGCTGAATGTCTTCTAAGTACTCAGCCACCTCATAGCACTCTGCCTTTTCTGACCTGCCCTGACCATTCACTCCTCTGCTGTACCTTCCCCTTAATGTCTCTCAGTAATAGGACAAAGATGAGACCGGGAGCAAGGTAAATAGTACAAACAGATTAGGGAGGAGAGGTAGCTCTTGGCTAGAGGGAAACCAGACAAGCTGCAGACAGCCCCTTCAAACCAGCCCCTTCTTCTGTCTACAGATTGTCCCTCCTTCTTGGTGCAGAATCCACTGTTGTCCTCCCCAGGCAGGGCCGGCTCCAGGCACCAGCCGACCAAGCACGTGCTTGGGGCGGCACCTTGGGGTGGGGCAGCGCTCGGGTTTTTATTTATTTATTTATTTATTTGTTCGTCGGGGCAGCGCTGGAGGGGTTTTTTTTGTTTCCGCGGCGCGGCACTCGGGGGGGGGGGGCGGGGGCTTCGGGCGGCGCGGCGCTCGGAGGGGGGCGGGGGCTTCGGGCAGGGCTCGGAGGGGGCGGGGGCTTCGGATGGGGGGTACGGCGGCGCGGCGCTCACGGGGGGGGGCACGCGGCGCTCTTCTTTTTTGCCTGGGGCGGCAAAAGAGTTAGAGCCGTCCCTGTCCCTTGGACTATTCAGCACTGGCCAGTCCTGATGGGTTAACACCACTCAGGGTTAGCCAGTGTCATATGGATTCATGTCGGCTCTCTTGCATTTGGATTGGGGAAGTGAGTCCAATTGTGTTATATATCAGTAGTGGATTTGTTTCACATAAGAGAGATAATAGGGATTCTATGGTAATTTATGTACTTTATGTATTCTCTTTTCAAGATTAGTTATGAAGGTTGTTATTGAAAGCTAAATGGAATGATTGATATTTTAGCAGTGTTTAAATCACACCTGTGGGTTTTCTATGAACCTGATTTCTTTTGTAGAAAATTGTTCTCTAGCTGAAGTACCAAAATAAAAGAAAATGAAAGGCTTGAAAATGTAGGATTTCCTATTAAAAAGTAAAATGCCTGATTTGGTTGGCTGAGAACATTGCTAGTGTGATATGTGGTCCTACGTTTGTGTTGGCTTTTGCATACAGCCAGGTTGTAGAAAACTAGTAAACTTATAATAAAGTCATTACACTTCAGGGCTGAGAATTTACTAGGGTCTGGGATGGTGGCGCTGCTGAGCTGGCAGAGAAGTGAGAGCTCTGTAAAAAGAAAGGATGGTCAGATCAAGGACTATAGCCCTTTGATCTCTAAGCTCTCCCTGACACAGACAACACCATCTGAAGATTCCTCCTTGCTGGCTGAATCAACAGCTGTCTGGTTGGGGAAGCTTTAAAAGCAGTTTGATGGCACAACCAACCTCATCCAAGGTTAGGATCTGCCCCTTCATTTTAACAAGGAGAGAAATGTTCTTTCCAAAACCCAATCCTCATCAGAGCCCTGCAGGATGGCAGTTATATGAACTAACAACAATTGTTTAGGGTCCAACTGTATCCCCAAGATAAACCTAAACCTTATTCTGATAATAGGCACAATCAGCCTAAACATCTACATTATTGTCCTATCCCTTGAATGCCTTTGTTCGTCAGCTTCAAGCCAATAATAAATAAAACAGGATACCAATGGAAAGTCATCCTGGAATCAAAACTTGAACAGCGGAAGCTTAAACCAAGTACAATTCTGAGACTTCCAAACACTCAAAGTTGCACATCCATGCCCAAAGCTTGTTAATTAAAAAAGAGTCAAAACAATAATGCTTTGATTCATCACCAACAGACCCATGTGCTGTTTGTGGGAGGTTTTTCTGTCATTTGTCCAGAAGGGCTGTGTAAAGCTTTACATTTTTTTAATTTTATACCATTAATGTTTTTAAAAGCAGGAGTTGTAATTTGTCTGAAGCAGAAACAGGCATATCAGAGACATTTTAGCAAAACTTTTTTTTACAACAACCTTTCCTTTACTTAAAAAGGAGTGCAGGAGCTTATTCCTCAGAAAAGTTTTACACAGATGGGTAGATGGATGTATATTATAACTGAGATTGTATTTACTCCTTTCATTTGGGATCCTGGTGGATACGGATAAATCTCCTACTGGATTAGAAATGGGTAAACCATTTGGATAAAATAAGAATTGAACTAAACCGTCACCAAAACCTCAAGCTGAACCCAGCCTATTTAGAAGTTTGAAAAATGTCGGTTAAATTTGCCAGAAGCTGGGAATGGGTGACGGGATGGATCACTTGATGATTACCTGTTCTGTTCATTTCCTCTGGGGCACCTGGCATTGGCCACTGTTGGAAGACAGGATACTGGGCTAGATGGACCTTTGGTCTGACCAGTATGCCCACTCTTATGTATGTATGTTCTTTCAGAACCCCCATAAGCTCATTTTTCATTAATACCTTCGCCTGAGCTTTCTGTTTCTAATCAATGCCCCGGATCTCATTTATATCAGTGGCAAAACTTCCATAGACTTCAAAAACAAAAAAAGGAGCAGGTTCCATAGAGGGGAAAAAAGCTGCTGAACAAGGAGTTTCTTGTTAGACTTTCAGTGAAATTTTACAGTCCAACAGTCTTAGACATTCAAAATGTTAGGACTTCATTCCAGGAATATCAGACATTTAGGTCTCTCTCTGCTTAGACATTACATTAACAGGCACCTTAGAAATATTATGGATAGGTAGATGCAGAGAGCCAGCACGTGGGGTCCTTGAAACCTGTGACCTCACCCCCTGATTTTAGAGTCCTGGAAATCTCGGTTTTTAATTTTTTTAAGGGGAGTGTCTAATCCTTCTCCTTGCAAAGCTAAACTCTGATCCTGCAGAGTGCTTAAGCACATGCTTAAACATGAGTTTAAGCATGTGAATAATCCCATTGAATTCAATGGGACTACTCATGTGCTTGAAATTAAGCATGTACTTAAGTGCTCTGCAGGATCAGGACACTAGACTGTAAACAGATGTATACTGATCGCTAGGGTAGAAAGTTTACCACAGACAGACTTCAGGAGTTACAGATTATTCATGGTATCCTTACAGACATGTGGGACTGCCCTTTGGATATAATAAAATTTGCTAAAATGGATCCTCCATTCTAGAGGGAACATGAGATCAATTCACAGCTGTTGGAGGCGGTGCTGTCAGCACTGCCTTTAATGACACTACAGCTACTACAAGTTCCCTCTCAGCTGCTGGCCTGCTGTCTGCAGGTAGGTGATTCCTCTATTGAACAGCTCGTGTGGCCTGTGGACACAATAAGGAATAACTCAATACTACCCATTCCACTTCTTATTTAAAAGGAGGTAGCTAAAGAATCACTTTGCTTATCTTTCCCACAAACCCAAGATTGACCCTGGGCACAAGAGTCACTCATCTTTTGAAGGAGGAGAGGCAAAAACCGATTTTGCAGATCTACCCTGTAGAGAACTTGGGAGATAGCTGTATTATTTGTATGACTATTGTGTATGCCGCAATTTCCCTGCTCATTGTTACGATGCTGGCTACATGGTCTCAAAGAGTTAACCTCGGCTGGAGCTCTCAACAGAGGAGGGCTGGAAAATAGACAATGACATCAGATAAACCTTAGTGCCTGGTGCTCAAAAAGATAACTGAGGGGCCAATTCCTCTGAAGTCTCACTTCTTCTAGGCTCTGGCTAGCAAAGCTATTGATAGGGGAAGACACTGGCAGGAAAGCAGAGATGAAGACCTTAGGTTCTGATAAAAGTAGCCCTGAAAAAACACTGAGGGTGAGGTGAGCGAAGACTCTCTGAGAGACTGCTAGGGATGCTCTCTGTCATCCCAGCTCCCTGAATAGATGCATGGGACAAATGGGACCTTTATCTAAACTTGCAAGGAGAGGATGAGGGGGTTAAGCAAGATAGATTCAGGTAGATTGTTTATTGTCTAAAGATCTGTTTCTCTGAATGCCTTGATTCTGAATAAACAATGATTTGCTTTATGAAACCTGCTTGGTCACTGGAATTACCATTTGATAGCGGTCCTGAAGAGGAGTACCTAGGATAGGGGTCAAATCCAATCAGACCTGCTGAGACATTCACAGTTGATAACCAGGATAGCTGCAGCTCAGCACTTGGTCTCAGAGAAGCAGTTGCAGGGTTCCACCCTGAGATGTGAAAGTAGTGAGACTTATCACCTGGGTGGGAGATGCACTCCAAGGGCCACATGGGGGTCTGAGATGCAGCTAGCTTGGTAACTGTGACAGACCCAAAAGTGCTAAGGCTGGCTCCACAGAGCTAGAGCCAGACTCTCAGCTGGTGTAAGTTTGCATAGTTGTGCCAACTTATACCTGCTGAAAACCTGGGCAATAGATTATAGAGGAAAATCATCCACACTTACAATAATTTTCTGAGCCAAATCAAACAATATGAAATTAGTGAAACATGCAAAAAAGAGGAAATGACATCAAACATTTTACTGCAAAAGGACAAAAGTTCTTCAGTGACATTCTCAACACACTGAAAAATACCTTCCCTTCTGCATGCACAAAGGCCTGTATTTATTGAATGCAGCAAAGAAGCCAGAGGAAACACTAACAAAAGTGTATAACGACTAAGCCACTACTAGACAAGGATCGGCAGAGGCTAAGTTAGGTCCCATACAAGGAATCATATCATAAGATCACAGAATACACACAGATAAAAGAAAATGGGACAACTGCCAGGAAGCAAAAATCCGTGGAGAATAAGATGTGCCCTACGCAGTTGCATGACACAAAATTTATTGAAAAAGCAAACTAGTGAAAGAGCTACCCTTTACTCGTTAAGTCATAGTACTGAAAATAAAATGTGCAATCCACAACGAAGGACATAGTCACAAAATGTAAACAAGCCTCCTTAAAAATAGAACTACTGGAGTAACTACCTTCTATTTCCAAAATGTCCATAAGCAGAATGCAGCTTAAACAAACAGATTTCTTTTTTAAATGAACACAAATAATTGGAGTTGACTCTCTGGTCTTGGTCAACTGTCTTTACACAATATCTGTCATTGTCATGCTTAGTTTAGAGCAGTGCTGCAAGTTGCTCTCTTTCCAGAGTACTAAATATTGTTCTTAATTAGTAATTTGTTGGAAAAAAGTTCCATATAATCTAAATTGAAAAAGAAAAAAATAGAGACATAAAATGCCATACTATATTAAAATGAGCAAATGTAGTTTGGTAGATCCATAAATATTTCATGTATTTCTTTTTTAAAAACTTTACTTTTCTAATCTACCAACTCCTAAAGTTCTCATTTCTAATCATCAGGGCCCTCTTACTTTACATATATATTTGTCCTGATGCAGCTGTTAGTGGGAGATAGAATGTACATATTGGTTGCTTACTTGCCTTTATGTGCCTTTTTTATTGTGTAGACTTGCTATGATGGCTTTTGTTAAACTGAAAACCAAATACATAATTTTTAAGATCTTAAAGCCCTTTCTTCAAGTTTGAGTCATAACTCAAATCAAGGAATGTAAATGCTTGATAAAATAAGGAGGTTCCAAATAATAAAGCCTCTGTTTAATGGATATGTATCGTGTTTTATTCAGGGATTTTTTTGGAATGTACTTGGAAGACTTGAATGAACAGTCTTTAGCGCAAGTTTTACAAAACTGGTATTCACCGGGGAAAACATGTCATGCCACACTGACTAATCTGATTGATTCAGCTCTAGTCCTTTCTGCTTCTTTTCATAAATTTCTTAATCTAAAACGGATTGTTTCACACCTGAAGAATACCACTCTGCCCTGTTGATTTACTGCACCAGAATTTTTCCAGTGGCTCCAAAATACCTTCCTTAGAAACTTCAGTGTCTGGCAAGGCCACGCACTGATCTCCAAGAAGAAGTGCCTTTTGAATAGAAGTATTCACATGATCTTTTACAGTGAGGATTTAGGGTAGGGTTTTTAAAAGCATATAAGTAACTTTGGAGCACAAGTAACATTGAAAGTCAATGAGACTTGCACTCCCAAGTCATTTAGTGGTTTCTGAAAATGCCAGCCTAAGGCTCTAATACTGAAAGCTCACGTCAATCTCCACTGAAGTCAATGGGACTGTATATGAGCACAGGATTTTGCCTACACAGAACCAATACCAGGACTGGACCTCTATGAGAAAACATCATGTAACTAATCCTTGATACCATACTTCCGCATCTTCTTTAGAATTGCCAGCATCTCCTTACGGGGTTGTAACTTCTGAAACTAATTGCAGGTTTCTGCTGTTACTGGTTCACGAGTATTTCTCCCCAAACTTGGCTAATGGCAGTGGCTATCAACAAAGTGAGAAAGGTCTGGCCACTAATCAGACGGATGAGAAAGAAATGTGATGTTTCTGCTGTGCTGCAAAACAAACCTCTGTTCTATGGGTCCGATGCAAAGCCCACTGTAGTCAATAGACAGACTAGCTCTATGGCCCCCAGCCTCTAAATAAGAATCTTTGAACATGGACTCTGATACCCATGCAGATTCCAATGGATCAGGATCTTTGTGTCCCACTCACAGAGGTAACTAAATTAAATATTAGGAAAACTGAACACCATGAAGGTTAGACTTATTGAGATACAGTAACTTGAGAATGGGAACCACTACTTCAGTGGTTAGTTTCATGTGCTTGGATACATGCTTCCTCTATACGCTACAGACGACAGCTGTGAAAAGGACAGAGGCATCACCCCATCCTAACACTGAGCACAAGCACCAGAACTTGCACATCAGGGTTTTGGAACTGTGTGAGGCCTTGCATGTATGGCTTTATTGTTGAGATACCAGTTCTGAGGGGGGGGGGGGGACATTGCTTTTTTAGTTTGTTTTTTGAAATTTCCTTTGCTTCCTTCCCTCTTGGGCTTTTCCTGGACAGTTCACTGTACAGGTACATTTTTTGAGGAAAATGTTCTTTATATCTGATATCTATTCTTCATAGTGTTCAGTGAATGACTTTAAAGTTTATATAGTTTGGGAACAAAAAAGGACTACAGTAATTGTTACCAGCCCTGGTAGCCTCATTGCTGATAAGGAACAGGTGTGATACTATGATAGTTCGTCTCTTGCTTTCTTTTTGTTTGCTCTGCTAAATGGACTGTATTGTCAAAAGTGTATGGTGGGAGATTCAGTGTTTCTGGAGAATACCTCCCCTAGAAAGCAGCATCAGGAATTCCTGAACTATCTGCCAGTACATGTTACTATTAGGTTAGTTGCTTCCGACCATCAGAAGTGAGGAAAATCATGCCCATTTGGCTAACAATACTTGTATATTATGAGGCTGCTTTCCTGAAATGGAGAGGGGGGGAAATTGCAGCATTGACCTTCAGTATATAACAGAATTTGAAATTCTTTCAACATACAATCGATGCAAGAGACTGAATGGATCAGAAATTGGTAAGGCACAGAATCGTTCAACTCTAGGCCCATGTCACAGGGTGACTGTCCCATCAATAATACACTTATCTCGCCTCCCCAGGAGGGAGGAGAAAATAAGCACAGTCACATGATCGGCACATCACCTGGCTAAAAAAAAAAATCAGTTCTTCTGGGGTAAAGATAAAAACAGAAGCTTCTGCAATATTAAAGGGGTAGAGAGAGGGCAGACAGCCTGGAGAGGAGCATGGCAGGGGGAATTGGAAGCCCAGAGAGGACAGATTTGGGTCTGAAGGTGGAAAGGAAACCAGATTGTTTAAAGACCTCGAGAAGGGGGAATGTCACGTTGAGTACCCTAGGCTTTGAATTAATTACTGAGCGCAGGATAACTGCAATACCACATTGGGGGGGGGGGGCATGGTTGGGGTCAGCACCCTGCCAGCCCACTAGCTCAAAACTGATCTAGGACTACTAGTAAATGAATGCTGTTGCCATTTCAGTATTCAGTAGACTATGCTGTATGAACTGGAAGACACAGTACTGTTCCGAGGGTACGCATCATAACACCTGATATGAGATTTAGCTCTAGCTGAAATCCTGGCCAGCAAGCTTAGGAAAAAGCACTGAGTGGAAATAAACACTGGCCCCTCTCATGCCTGTGAATGACTCCCTCACACTGAGAAGTGGTCCCTTCAGCTCAGGGTTGAGGCACACTGGCTGTCCAATGTAGGGAATGTAACACTGCCACTGTCAGTGTTACACCTATTCTGCACATAAGGGGAACTTCAGTTTCTCCTCCTATCAGTACAGTGCTGCATCTTTCAGAGACACTTAATTCACATAAGAACAGACTGCCTAAGGAGGTTGTGGAAGCTCCTTTGCTGGAGGTTTTCAAAAGGAGGCTCAATAGCCAGCTGTCTTGGATGGTTTAGACCAGTGGTTCTCAAACTAGGGCCGCTGCTTGTTCAGGGAAAGCCCTGGCGGGCCGGGCTGGTTTGTTTACCTGCTGCGTCCGCGGTTCACCGCTCCAGGCCAATGGGAGCTGCAGAAAGCGACGCGGGCCGAGGGACATACTGGCCGCCATTTCCCACAGCCCCCATTGGCCTGGAGCAGCGAACTGCGGCCACTGGAAGCTGTGATCGGCCGAACCCGCAGACGTGGCAGGTAAACAAACTGGCCTGGCCCGGCCCGCCAGGGGCTTTCCCTGAACTAGTTTGAGAACCACTGGTTTAGACCCAACAAATCCTGTATCTTGGCAGGGGGTTAGACTAGATGACCCTTGCAGTCCCTTTTAACCCTATGGTTCTCTGACAAATCCTGGCCATTTCCATGAGAGCATGGACAGTTGCTCCTGCTAGGAACAAGTGTGATTCTACTCTGTAGAAGGGCTGTACTCGGCGAGCCCGCACAACTGCAGAACTCAAGCTCTACTGGGATCCTGGTGTGCTGCAACACAGCAGGGACTGAGGGAGGGGCAGGGCTGATGGTACCACCTTCTGCAGATCTGCTAGATATTCTCTACTCCTCCAGGAGTGGGGAAGGAGGTAAGGATATGAAGGGTTGAAGAGACTATTCCAGCCCTGAGTTTGAAACAGCAGCCATAGAGCAGTTTCACTATTACTCCATAGCTATCCCATCCCACAACTCTGTGGTGGGGCTAGGGTTTGGGGCTTGAATCATTTTGTAATAAAAAGACACATTCTGAACTGGCTGATGACGACTGACAGCTGAGCTATTATAGAACAGCAGCTGCATGAGTAGAACACCAACACTTTACTTCCTGAATACAGATTTTTAAAATAATTTAAAATGTCTTTCACTATTTTAATAATAATACAGATCCATTTTTATACCAGCAAGAGCCACCTGGATTCCCAAAATGTTTCTATAGTCATTCTTCCAGCCTGATTGAAAGATCTTGCCCTTCTATATATACACAACACCCAGGGGCCAAACTGTGCCTTCCCACTTGTGCAGCCCCATTTAGTTTAGTGTGCGGGTCAATGAGGGTAGAGGTGGGCCAAAGATGTTCAAGACAGCTGTTGTCATGTCTTATAATTAAAATTCTAGTAACAGAGTAACTATAACCATAACAGTGCATTTGTGAACAGATACATTCAGTTAGCAAAGAATCACAGTAACCTGTGTTCCTGAATAAACTGGTATCGTGATGGAGATTATGGAGACTAATGATAGTAAAAAGATAAAGTGAGTACTGGAGCAAATTGCTGTAGCAACATGGTTTTATGTTGTTGTTTTGTTGCGTTGATTTTTTTTTTCTAAAAAACTCACTTTTATAATCAGTTCTGTAAATGAGACACCAGAACTGTGAACAAGTGTGATTATAGTGTGGCAAGGAGAGAAGAAAGAGAGATTACTTCCGCAGTAAGAACATCACTGAAAATAGTATCACACTGGGAATGAAGATAATTTCATTATGGATTCTTTTGCTGGTAATCCCATGGGTTGCCTCTGATCTTCTACATACAGAGAAGAACAATCCACAATCCTGTACGTTTAATTTTTTTTTAAAAGAAAAGATATCCCAAAGCTGCAGAAATAAGTTCTCTATAAAGGTGGAATTGTAGTTATGGGCAAAGGTGTTTGAATTAGGGAAACATACAGAACCTATTATACTATGGCTCTTAACAGACATTGGTTTAAAAGAAAAACTATCTTAGGTATCACATACACATCTATCTTTCTGCAGATATTCTTTATGGCATTAAAATAGATTGAGTAGATTATATTGGAGTCAAACATCATACATGTTGGGCCAGATCCTCAGCTGGTGTAAATCAGTGTAGCTCTATTGACTTTAATGATGCTACATTGATTTATAGCAGCTGAGGATCTGGCTCACCAAGGGCCAGATTGAGTCCAGCCCTGCAAGGGTGCACAAGAAACCTTCCCTCTTCTGAGCCTCTGTGCAGTGAGGGGTATGTTGCTAGTAAAGATGCTAGACTGAGAGGGAGAAAAGTGAGAGGGTGGTGGAGACCATGACACCACCCTCTCCAACCTAGATAGCACAGCTAGCTCAAACAGGGGAAGCACACACTGTACACTTTCAAGGGTGTAGCAGTCTGCATGATTCCACCCTGTCGCATGCCTGGCTGCTTTGGTGAGTTTCCATTGGGGCTGCCTATCTCCCATCACTTCCCTCTAACCAGTGGCTTACTGCCACTTTGGTCCAAAATATGTAGCTTCACACTAAACTCAGGAGGTTTCAAGAACAGGTGCCTTGGAATTGCAATTTCAAAAATGAGCGTGAGTGTTTCTTTTGTTGACCATAAAAGAGCCAGGTCCAGCTTGAGTGATGGATCCTGCCTTCTTCCTATGGGTGGTGTAAAGCACTATCCTCTGTTGGCCAGCTCAATTCTTACACAATCCAGCTTCCCACGCTCCAGCCCTTAACACGTGGCCAGGTGTTACAAAGGCTGCAGCTTTGTGGAACGAATCAGAAGGCCAATGATATGTAACATTTCACACTGCTGGAGGGAAAGTATTAGCTTCCGTGTGTCTTCATGCTCATTTATTCTCTGTCAGCCAGCCAGGTCTGTCCCTTGCAGCATTGATCCCTGAGAGCATACCTAAGTACAGAGGACCCCCCAAAAATGGGGCCCTCTGTGGCTGTACATTCCCTGATGCCTTTGGCTAGCCTTTAATCTCATTGCTCTTTTCTTTACTGTGTTTGTCCAAGTAACATACCACTCAAGAGCCCTCATTTCTAGGTACACCAATCATTGAGGTCTTAACGTTGACTACACAGGTTAGGGTGTTCCCTCACTTTTGTAAATAGTTTATCTCAAAAATAATGACTCAGGAAACTAAAGGTTACAGAGAGTCATTTTCACAAAAGAAAGGAATCCTGCAGCCTTTTAAGTGTCCTGCATTAATTTACTATATATGTCTCATTTTGGTCTTTGTCATACACTATGTTCCACTTTTGGGCATTGGCAGCTTGCAAGGTATGCCCCATTACCTAGAAAAAATGTCCGCTGCTCTGTCTATTTTGTAGTGCACTGTGTATTGTCTGCCCTGCCCAGCAACTCCCAACCCAAGGGTATCTGCATTTCAGTAGTACTGATATAAGTATTCTGTGAATCGCTTTAGGATGAAAGGGCCCACATAGGGACATAAAATATTACCTCCAAAATATTATTGACTGCACCAGCCCTAAGTGGCAGAGACTAGGAATTCTTTATTTATGAGCGTGTAAGTGGCATTCCACTCCAGCCATTGATGAATTTTGTTTATAACAGTGGTCGAGACAGGTTATCATAGGTTTTTACAGGTTCTTCTTGGAGGGAATTTATATTTATGATGAGAATTTCTAAGAGTTCTTGTGAGGTGTTTGTGTTTAATGAGACATTTCTATTTTACTGTGAGTTACAACTTTTATTTTATGGAGCATTTCACAGGAGCAGCTCATTGATGATTGACATCCCTCCACCTCACTAACCAGACAAATATAACAAGGTCCCTAGCATAGGGCTCTTAGTGAGACCCTGATTAAAGGATTTAAGGCTGGGATTTCAAAGGAGCCTAAGGAGTTAGGCAGACAACTCCTACTGAAACTCAGTGGGAGTTGTCTGCCTAACTCTTTTAGGCTCCTTCAAAATATCCCAGCCTAAATAAATAATTGAGGACACAATATTGGGCTTACAATGAGCCCTCACTATGAGGCTTAAAACAAAGAGACAAGCTACAACCCTAATTCAAGGATTACAACAGATGGCCACTACATACATAAACCCCAAATCTTTCTCTGCTTACAGATTCCTGTTCTTTGAATAGTGACCTAGGAATGTGATCTGGCCACTGGATATCACCAGAGAATATGACAAGCACTCCTTCCTTCCTTTTTGTATTGTAAGCTTTTGGGGGCTGGGAATAGGCCTTCCTATTTGCTTCCACTCTGCTTAGCATATTTTGGGTGCTACTGCAACACAGCTAATAGGGAAACATATTACCTCTTCACTTCCACACCATTATTTTTAATCCTGTGGTTTTTTCCTTGCCCCCTTCACTATTATTTAGCATCGTAAGTATATTACCTAATCCTGGGGATACAGCATGTATGAAATACAAGTTACAAAACAAAATGTTATATGCATTGAATTATGTGCCAAGCACTGCTCTAGCATAGTGCTATGAAGAAATCCAGCATATTTTCCTTTACTGTTGAATTTCCCCCTCCTCACCACCAGTAAAATATTTTTAATGCTTAACTTTTCATTTTCATGCTGTCTCATACACTTTGTAACCCGAGATGAGCATCGGTCAATACTATCATTTTTTATGCCAACAGTGAAAGACAATCACATTTATTTCCCTTTTAACACCTGCAGCTTCTGGTGAAATGGATGGGTTAGCATGGGGGCTGTTCTCGGTGGTGTGTTTGTTTTTAAACAGAAGAGGAACAGATCTAGGTTCCTTATAGGGCTACGGGTTGCTGTCCACAGAAATGTTGAAGAGAGGCTACTTTCAGATAGTGAAATATTCCTGAACTGCCATATCAAAATAGACCACTGATGTATCAACTCTGGTATACTTTGACTTTGATTTTGGCCACCTGCTGCTACTTTACCATAAGGCAGTGTTTTTCAACCTGTGCTCTGTGGATCCATGTTGGTCCGCAGACTTATGTTGAAGATTTCCAAAGAGGTCCACACTTCCATTCAAAATTTTGTAGAGGTCCACAAATGAAAAAAGGTTGAAAACCACTGTCATAAAGTATCTCCAAAAATCTCCATGTGAATCTGTAGATGCACTTATTCATTAAAAACATCTACTCAAATCAAGTGCCTAAATATTAAAACTATGTGAAATTAACAAATTCTCACTTTGCAGTTGTTCCCACAATGAAGTAGTATTTGATATTTGTGAATCTGAACAGGGGAGAAATGTCAACATCTCTACAAAGCATGTACCTTTCTGAGGTGACAGAGACCAGATTCCATTGCTCTTGATACTGCTGGACAACATTCAAGAGGAAATCTCTGCTGGTCACTAAACCATCCCCACCCCCATTCACACACACAAACATAGTAAGGTCAAAATCAGACTAATATTTTGGGATGACACAGCAGAAGTCAGCAAAGCCTTTTTATCAGGAGCAAATCTTTATAAACCATTAATCAAAACAAAGAACTGTAAAAGCTAAAAGAAAAGACCTCTCTAATTTACTCCTCAGAACCTTATTGTAGAACCCTGGCATCCCATGAATTCTCTTCCCCAAATATTCTAGCAGCTCCTCTCCTGTGTGAGGAAAGGACAGCAGGGAAGCCAGAATTGACCTCTTACCCATGAGCCATGCCACTTAGACTTATGCCAAAGAGGGGCTAATCCAGCTGGTTTTATGAGAGTCAATGGGACTACTCACAGGAGTAAGGCAAGTAGGACTTTCTCAACCTATCCCAAGATTTGTTTCTGCACCACAATACCTACTCATCTCTGCTTGGCATTACAGGCACAACTATGTTCTTCCATATTCTAGTGAGTCTCTTTCAGTAAAACAATATCTATTTTGTTAAGGTAGGAAGGGAACTTATTCCCTCCCTACCGCCGCCTTTGAAAGGTCCAATTATTCCCTTGACATGTAAAGAAAGAAATTCAACAGTACTATTCATCTTGACAGAAAAATGTTATCCTCTGAAAACAGAAAAAATGGCATTAATGCAAGGAAGGATTACACATCTCAACAAGCTTCCTAAAAGCCTTTTTCAGCAATATGCTAGACTATACCTTGCACTCTCCATAAACACGAGTCTTGAGATGAAATTATCCAACGTAAACAAAAACGTTAACAAATAGTCTACCATCTGGAAATTCAATAATCCCTAGTAATCTTTTGAACACCACTTTTAAAAATTACTTTCAATTTCTCTCTCCTATCTGAAAGCACACAATGTTTTTTTTCTACCTCAGAGTTACATGTTTATTAAATCTATCCTACCAGATGTCATCAAAAGCCATTCCAGAGATGTGACAACAAAGCTGTACTTGTAAAAATGCTTTTTCCACCCACAAACAGCCTTACACCAAAAAATAATCACATGTATTCTGTAGCATTAACCTCAAATTCCAAGGAGTTTCTCTCCACCAAAATAAGAGAAAGTTGAAAGTTAATGGGAGTTGGTAGCCTAATTGCCCTTTGTGCCTTTGAAAATCTCCACCTACTTTTATATATCTTGACCCCTTTCTCTTTCTAAGATGATCCTGTCCCTTTCTCCTCCAATGAATCGCTACAGCATGATCAACCCATCCATTTTGTGCCTTTGCCATAGACACACATTATGGTCATAAATACAGTGCTTTTCAGCTTATGGACTATCTGTAGGGATGTTTAACCAGGGTATACCACCAGGAGACTACAGAAATTGGGCCAGATTGATGTAGTAGTCATTCAAAGACTCCACATATTTCCCATGAACCTTTTCTATTATGCATCCTCTCCTCATTTAAAAGAGCACAAAACTACCCCAATCCATTTGACTACTTTGCACTGACTTCTCCATCCCTAGTTTGGAGAATGTTTCCCAAATCTCACTGAGCACTTCTAGATCTATAGGCTAGAATGCCTAACACAATGGGGTCCCAGTCCTGACTGATGCCTTCTGCTACCAGAATACAAACCATCAACTGTAACTAGACCTGGTCAAAACATTCCAACTAGCTCTACCTGCAACCATTGCAAAATAGTCCTGATGAATAAAATAGGTAAAATGTAAACTTTTGTGGCTTTCGATAACCTACTTTTAATTTTCTTCAAGCCAAGCTAATTGTTCCTTTGCTAGGGACCTCATGAAAAAAAAAAAGAGAAAATAGAATATGTGTAGAGATGGACCAAAGTTGCAAAATGTAACACAGGATCCAGATTTCAGTGCCCCCCAAAATTCAGGAATCTTTGGATCCGGTGTTTCAATTTGGCCCATTATAAGGAAAGTGTCCATTTGGAAAATTTCTATTTGAATTTGGATTTCAAATAAACCAAAAGTCTGGTTTTGGATCAGGAGATTTCATTCAGAACCTATCTTTAAATATGCTGAGCATCACAATCTTTCTCTCTCTTTTTCTTCACGGTTTAGCTTTGGACCCAACATGCAATGTCACTTTCAAAATGGTCTGATATTTGAAAATGCTTATAATTCAAAATAAAATAAATATTTTGAATTTAACAACTTTTAATTAAATAATTCTGGAACACAGTAATTTTTGATTGCTATAATACATAAATCAGTTCAACAACACATATAACCTCTTAGTTACATTATAATTTTATGGGATCCCCATCTTAGAACGTCCCTGAAAGTATGCAAGTCTACTTCTGCCCTTCTGGGGGGACTTTAAACATCTCCACAAGTTTTCACACTGTTATTTAATTGGATTTCGATTTTTTACTTTAAAAAAAAAAATCAGCATTTTTAGAAAGAGATGGACGCACATTTAAACAGAGATTTGAAAAATATTACCATACTGTCTCCAGTCCACAGAAGGAGGCAAATTCATCCACAGAATAAGGTTGTTGAGTTGATTTAAGGAAGACGGCAGTGAATGGAAACCTTTCTGGCTGTACCACACCTAAGAGAGAAAACAGAGATATTAAATGAAAGATGGCCTGAACCAGGACCCCAGATCCAAGTACCCTGGAATTTTAGGGAATTTCAGATGCAACGTTATGTAAGATTAAAGGAGCTCCCACATGCATGGGATGGGGTAGGCCTGGGTGGAACAGAATCAAATGAGCTGTAGAGGTCCCTTGGTTGAGTACAGTTGTTGTCAACCCTTTCCATTCCAGGACACTCCATCCAACTAGCAACAAAGGAAGAGGAAGATAACTCATGGTTTAGTGGATCACCTAGACCAGCCCCTTACATCATGCCAGATCAAATATACATGAAACACAAAACTCTCCTATTTGTGCTGAAAAGGTAACATTAATTGGTTTAATTTGAAACCCAGTGGGAGAATTTAGAAAACAATAAAACTCTGAGGTACTTTTGAGATTTCAAAATGAGATCTGCAAGCAATAGAAAAACACAACAATCAGAGGTAGCCACTCCATATGGGGCATGGAGGATTGAGGCCAATAACTCATCTACTATCAACATCTATCCAAAAGAGTTTGCTAGGCATAGAAAAGCATGAATACTGCCCTTAATGGGTGTTGAAACATGCTCCCCCCCACACCCAATGAGGAGCTCTGGGAGGCAGTGTGACAGAGATTGGACACAATACCTTCTTGAACAATGCAGCTCTACACTGCCCCAAGAGGCCTGGTCTACACTGGGGGGGTGGGATCGAGCTAAGATACGCAATTTCAGCTACGAGAATAGCGTAGCTGAAGTCGATGTATCTTAGATCGATTTAGATTGACTTATTTCGCATCCTCACGGCACGGGATCGACGGCCGCCACTCCCTCCTCGACTCCACTTCTGCCTCTCGCCCTGGTGGAGTTCCGGAGTCGACGGGGAGCGCATTCGGGGATCGATGTATCGCGTCTAGACAAGGCTGTGTGACAGAAATGGGTGCTAGACAAGACGCGATACACCAATCCCCGATAAATCGTACCCAGACTAATACCTTTATGGCACAACCCAGCCCTTCTCCAAGTAACAGGTAGCACCCATTTCTGTCACACAGCCTGACCAATATGCCTCAGCCTTTAATGGAATTACCACTTCTTGAGGTGAGAAAACAGCATAAGCTCCATGCCCTTTCAGATGACACTACCAACAAAAGTGGTGAGGAGTTCCATTTATAGTTGGGGTTGTTGGTGGATACCTGTCCACGTGAACTGGGCTGACCCTCACCAACTCATTTCACATAGGCCACCAGACACTAGATGGAAACAATTTTAACTTTTTTTACATAAAGGGAATATTTATTTGTACAGATGAGAGAATCTTTATTTACAAAAAGGTCTCATCTTTGGAGGGAAAATAATTCTCTCATAGAATATCAGGGTTGGAAGGGACCTCAGGAGGTCATCTAGTCCAACCCCCTGCTCAAAACAGGACCAATCCCCAGACAGATTTTTACCCCAGTTCCCTAAATGGCCCCCTCAACAATTGAACTCACAACCCTGGGTTTAGCAGGCCAATGCTGAAACCACTGAGCTATCCCTCCCCCATTGCTCTAGAGTATAGCTAACTCTAGTGTGCAGGTACTGACTGTAAAGAATTATGAATTGGGCATTGTTTTGTGGCTCTTAGGGTTCTTCTATGTTCCAGTCTGAGACCTGACAACTATTTAATCTTCAGGTGATCCTCTGCTGGTTCAGAAAGAGAGCAAGCCCTGGGCCTCCTATGTAAAAGTTCAGGAACAGTCTCCAGATATTCAGCTTTCAGATCTCTGCACTTCCTGGTCACCTGTGCAACCATGTGCCAGAACAGAATCAAAACTGAACTAGCAAGGGGAGCCAATTCCCCCACACACCATCCCATTTCTTCCACTATCTGTTCTGCTAAAATCTTTCCAAATAAGAATGTTTAACATACATAATGGAATCCATTGCAATTATGCACATTGTAAAGAAAAAAAGAAGCAATTACAAAAAACAATAATGCAAGATTCTGCTGACACATCCTCAGTTAATTGGAGGCAGGGGAGAGGTCTCAATAAGTATTCACAGAATATCCTAGTAAATTTCATAATGTAACCAAAATAATAAGGAAAGCAAAAAAATGACAATATAGCATTGTCTGTAACAATACATTTAGAAGTCCTGCCCAATAATTAGAATCACAGCATCTTCAGAGCATTCACAGCATTCTTCATCCAAGAGTGTGATAAAATGATGTAACTGAGTCAGGCCATCAGGAAATAACCAAATTAAAGCAGAATATTTAATCATTTATAATCTGGCAAAAAGAAAAAAAGTCCTTGATGTTATCATCTTCATCAGAGGATGCATCTGGTTCTTTTTCAAAAGCCTGAGAACAACTAATTTTGAACCAAGTGACCACAACATCGAAAAAGAGGTATTGGTATTTAGTTCCATCCAAAACAACACGCAGCTTTGCTAGACAAAACACTGCCATGTGGATAACATTTTTAGGGTGAGGTGAAAGATGGGTGAGAAAACTGCTGATTAATCTTGGTTTTCTAATTGGGTCTGACATGCCAAGCCCTGGAAAGTCTCCCTTCTAGCACAGGACCAGTTTTAACTCTCAAAACTGGTAGAACCTAATCATGGGTAGCAAGCATGATTGAGGGAATAGCACATTGGAATGGGACTCAGGACATCTGGGCCCAAGTTCCGTCTCTATAACTTCCTCTTTCTGTTTAATCTTGTCTAACTGTGTCTGACTTCTTGTATGACTATAGATTAACTGATTTAGCCACATACCTCAGTTCCCCATCTGTAAAAAGGAATACTGTTAAGCACTATGTGGTGCTCAGATATTACAGTGATAAGGGCCATAAAATACTTAGATAGATGTGCGTTTATATATACCATATATTCCTATATATATATATATATATATATATTTCTACAAATATCACAGGGGCAGCAGTGGTTTGAAGGACGCTTTGAAGGACAGCAGATATTTTGCCAAAGTTACTGTACATGTTCTCCACTGACAGGGGTGGTCTCCACAGACAAGGAGAGTTAATATCCAGGAGAGTTCCCTAAGAGATCTGTGTCCCAACAATGTTCTTACCATCTATGCCTTCTTTTATGCCAAGTGTTCTTAAATGGTTATATTTTACTTGGTTCATTAAAAGTTGTGTCTCTCTCGCTCCCTCTTGAGTACCTATGAGTAAAATTCATCTGCAGTGGAATTCTACTGCCTTTGAGAAGAGCAGTTGGGTGTTCCTTAGATAAATGCTATCAAATTGTGAATTTAACTAATTTTATCTTCCATTCATAGTCACAACTTTCTTCCACAGTGAGAAACTTTTTTTCTGTTAGAATTACATGGTAAATAGGCATAGGCTACCACTTTGGGATCTAATTAATTTCGTATTGCCTCAGTTACATGAACCTGTGACAACTTGGTAAGGTCAAACTAGAGAAAGGCCTATCTGGGAGCTTCCCCCTAAATTCTTAGTTACAGACCATAACAAGAACTCAAACTGTCTTTAGGGCTGCTTGGGGCTTTTCAGATGTTTTTGTACAATAAGTTATATACATATCTGAATATGAATCTTAGCACTTATATAGCACTGTCAGTGGGTCATCTGCCTCACAAGTGCCTCTTTATGGCAGCCCTGGAAGCAGCGCCTTGCCTCAGTTTCCCTCCTCAAGGGGCTTCTTAAATAAACTCCACTCAGGATTTCACAAGTCCAATGACAATAGCCCTCCCTAGGGACTGATTTTATTCACATGAAATTCACAAACAGAAAAAAGTCTTTCACCTCAGCCTTAAGCTGGGCACAGTCTGTCCTCCCTGAGAGCTCTCTCTCTCTCTCTCTCTCTTCTATATGAGCAGCTGGAGAAGATGCAAGGCCTGACCTGCCTTCAGACCTTCTCTCCAAAAGAAATCAAACTTCCAGACAGGCTTTCTATCCAGCCACACCCTTCCCAGCTGGAATCTCCCTTCCTCATATCAGGACCACGACAGGAGTCTCTCCCTTCTTGCTGCTTATTCCCCCAGTTGTCTCTCCTTGAGCATCCTCCTCTCCCTGCAGCTTCCTGCAGCTTTTATAGGGTAATCGCCTGACCCCTGCTCAGGTGTGCCTCCTTAGTAACTAGAGGTAGCTGGCCCCAGTCCTCTGACCTTCAAAAGGGCAAGCCACCCTGCGACAAGCACTTTATAGTCCAGATTACAGATAGAGACAATGAACAAGCAACACAACTAAGGAAGGGACGGGTGCGGGTGGGATTAGCTATTGAGTTCGGCTACACACTCCTGTTCCATGACAGTCATCTTTGAATGTCGAATGCCAGAGTTTTTTCAAACATGCTTGGTATGCGATACACACTGTGGGTGTATTTTTGTCACATACCTGGAACAAGATGTGTTTAAGGTGCTAGCCACCTTCCATGTTTTGGCTGAGTATTGTTAAAGTTGGAGTGGGAAGTTAGTTGTCATGCAAATCCTGCTGTGGAGAGGAATAATTTGTGAAGGACTCAGAGGTTTTCTGCAGTGTAATGAATCGTACAGTAAGTCTCTTCATATGCAAATTTCCCATTTTTGTTCATAAAAGGCTATGTAAATGGTACATTCACTGTCTTGTGAACAGGCCCGAAAGGTCAAAATAAAAGACTGGTCATTAATTATTGAAAGGTTAATGCAATAATTTGACACTACATCAGTCGAAAGCCACTTCAAGGAGGTAGTTTAGATAACACAGAGCCCTTTATAAGTCTAATGCACTATTATGTTGGCTCTGAAAAATGAAGCTTACTCACTAACTGTATAACTATAATTTATCCTTTTGCTGACGACAGATGAAGTAGGTGCCAAAGACCAAAACGAAAAAACAAAAACAAACAAAACAGCAAGCAGAGAAACACAGTATATTGTAGCCATTTGGACTCAAGTGCCCAATTATGGATTGATCAAGTCAAGAGTTCAAAGTTGCAAGAAATTTGGGGGAATATAAATAAAGTTAAGATTCTGTCACGGGTATTTTTAGTAATAGTCAGGGACAGGTCACAGGCAATAAACAAAAAATCAGGGAAGCCCGTGACCTGTTCCTAACTTTTACTAAAAATACCATGTGGGATGGGGAACTAACAATGGGAGTGCTGTGGGGGGCAGGAGGGAGACGTTACAGGCCACTGTTCTGGCCCAGGGCCAGACACTGCTCCAGCAGGCCCCGGGGCCAGATGCTGCTCCGGCAGGCACTGGGAACCACTGCACTGGCAGCCTCTGCTCCAGCAGCCCTGGGGACACCCCTCAGCCAGCAACTCCAGTGGTCCTGGGGACAACCCCCAACCCAGCTGCTTCAGTGGCCACCAGCCACTGCTCCTGCACCCCTGGGGGCAACTGCTGTAGCATGCCCGTAGCTGGCCACTAACTGCTGCTCCCACAGCCCCAGGGCTGACTGCAGCAGCTGCTCCAGCCCCAACACTGCTCTTGTGGCAGGGGCTGATCCACCCCACCCCACCCCCTGCTGCTTCAGCCCTGGGACCCCTGCTCTGGCGGCCCTGGGGCTGACAGCTCCTCCAGCCCTGCCATTGCAGAAGTCATGGAAGTCCCGTAAAGTCATGGAATCAGTGACCTCCATTGCAGAATCATACCCTTAACCATAAAGCACCAAAAAAGAAAATGTAAACAGTTTTTTTTTGTTTTTTTTTTGATGGACAAATCTAGATGGCAAAGGTGCCAAACCAAACTTCAGATAAGGGGCGTGTGCATGTCCTGTTTTAATAACTAACCTCCCTCCCTTGCTGGTAGTTTGGGGCAAGGCTTGGGTAAATGTTTCCACCTCTACTTCATTTACAAGAAACAACAAGGTTTTATCCCCTTTCCAACCTATATAAAATGTTTAAGGTCAGGGCTTCTTTCTATCCAGTTCCAATTTAACATTCAAAGGTCAGTTTCCTTAACACACAAGGCAACTCGCTTCTTCAGTGCCCTTCATTTCAACAAAAACACAAAACAGAGGTCAGTCACAGAGACCCTGAAACACACCTGGGAGACTGTTGTTCCCCTTCATGTTTCTGGACTCCCGCTCTAGAAGTTCTCTGAACAGTTGTATGAACCTTAAATAATCACAGAATCATGGAATATCAGGGTTGGAAGGGACCTCAGGAGGTCATCTAGTCTAACCTCCTGCTCAAAGCAGGACCAATCCCCAACTAAATCATCCCAGCTAGGGCTTTGTCAAGCCTGACCTTAAAAACCTCTAAGGAAGGAGATTCTACCACCTCCCTAGGTAACCCATTCCAGTGCTTCCTCGCCCTCCTAGTGAAAACGTTTTTCCTAATATCCAACCTAAACCTCTCCCACTGCAACTTGAGACCATTACTCCTTGTTCTGTCATCTGGTATCACTGAGAACAGTCTAGATCCACCCTGTTTGGAACCCCCTTTCAGGTAGTTGAAAGCAGCTATCAAATCCCCCCTCATTCTTCTCTTCTGCAGACTAAACAATCTCAGTTCCCTCAGCCTCTCCTCATAAGTCATGTGCTCCAGCCCCCTAATTATTTTTGTTGACCTCTGCTTGACTCTTTCAAATTTTTCCACATTCTTCTTGTAGTGTGGGGCCCAAAACTGGACACAGTACTCCAGATGAGGTCTCACCAATGCCGAATAGAGGGGAATGATCACGTCCCTCGATCTGCTGGCAATGCCCCTACTTATACAGCCCAAAATGCTGTTCGCTTTCTTGGCAACAAGGGCACACTGTTGACTCATATCCAGCTTTTCGTCCACTGTAACCCCTAGGTCCTTTTCTGCAGAACTGCTGCCTAGCCACTCGGTCCCTAGTCTGTAGCAGTACATGGGATTCTTCCGTCCTAAGTGCAGGACTCTGCACTTGTCCTTGTTGAACCTCATCAGATTTTTCAGGTAGTCTTTTTCAGGTAGTCTGAGGAAGGTCTTACAACCAATGGAAACGCACTAAAATCGCCTAGACTGCCAATCCCCCAACTAGACCGTAGGTCCCATCCAGTCTTCTACAGTGTCCTCTCTGGAAATATTTCCAGTGCACTTCAAAGGGCCTTAAGAAAAGTCTGAATTTGGTAGATGGAGGACTACTCCTACAGTCCCTGCCTCTAATGGATCACTCCAAAACAGTTAATAAGGAAAACCTCAGGTAGTGAGGTACAGTGCAAGACAGATGATTTACTGGTTAAAACATAAGTCTGAAAACCGACAGATCTGGGTGCTAAGCCTCTGGCTTGTTATGTGACCTCATGCAAGACACGTGAATCTCGCAGTTTCTCCAGCTGTAAAAGGGGAATAATACTTATGCATATTTGTAAAGTATTTTAGGAACATCTTATAAGTGCAAAGTATTATTTACGTTATTATTCTTGCAGTAGCTACTCCAGGGAAGCTTCTATGGATATAGTGACAGACTTTACTCTTTTAAATGCAATGAAATTGCTATATTTTATTTTGTTTGCTTAAAAAAAAAAGAATATTGATCACAAGACTGAAATAGTCATCAATAAAACACAATTGATAATTCACTTTACTTCAGCCAATTCTGAGATTGATTTTAGTAGGAATAGAAGGGAAATAAAGATAAATGTAGGCTGACTATCGGGAAATAGTCTTAAAAAGTGAGCTCAATTAGACTGTGAAATAGTTTCCCAAGGGAAGTGATGGAAACCCCTCATTTGAGTTATTTACAACTGAATTGCACAAAGCAGAGGATAATACAACAATCCTGGACAGAGGAATTGACTAAAATAATTTAGGATTTTTCCCAATTTTAAACACAAGGATTCTAAAATTACATTATTATACAGTAGAACCTCAGTGTTACGAACACCTTGGGAATGGAGATTGTTCGTAACTCCGAAATGTTTGTAACTGTGAACCAAACATTATTGTTGTTCTTCCAAAGATTTACAACTGAACATAGACTTAATACAGCTTTGAAACTTTACTATGCAGAAGAAAAATGCTGTGTTTTAACTGTCTTAAGTTAAATGAAACAAGCATGGAAACGGTTTCCTTCCCTTGTCAATTTCTTTTTTTTTAAACTTTCCCTTTATTTTTTTAGTAGTTCATGTTTAACATGGTTCTGTATTTGCCTTTTTTCTTTTTCTTTTTCTTTCTTTTTTTTTTTTTTTGGTCTTTGAGGCTGCCTGATTGCGTACTTCCAGTTCCAAATGAGATGTGTGGTTGACCAGTCAGTTTGTAACTTTGAGGTTCTACTGTATGTTAAGTGCCAAGGAGTTAGACTCTGAATATTTTGCCATTGCAACACGGATTGGACTCTATATGCATATCTTACCTTAGCCAGAGGCTTAGAGTATGTTTTATTCAGGTTTAGGTCTTGAAGTTCAGGGGATGTTTTCACACCAAAAGACCAGCCTCCATATCTAGTAATACAAAACAAAGTAATAGGAGGCTATCTTTCAGCAGCTTACCTTTCTTAGCATTGTGAGGAATGTTTTCTTGCAACACAGAATTCATAAACGTCTTTATTATTGTTTTACATTTCAAGTTAGAAGTACAGCTCAGCCCCATATAATCACGATACACCTCTACCCCGATATAACGCTGTCCTCGGGAGCCAAAAAATCTTACCGCGTTATAGGTGAAACCGTGTTATATCGAATTTGCTTTGATCTGCCAGAGTGCTGCTTTACCGCGTTATATCCGAATTTGTGTTATATCAGGGTAAAGGTGTATTTGTATTTGAAAGAGATGTCTAATCTACTCCTTATATACAGGTGAATGGTATGTGCCTTCAAGCAAACGTTTTCCCTTTGAACCCTGCAGATAAAGCCTCTATTTTCAGAAAAGGAAAACACAAATAAGCTGATGAGCAATGAAGGGGTTATGAGCATCTGGGGTAGTTTTGATCCTCATAAAAGTGTTTAAACCTTCAAAAGTTTCTGACACTCAAGATGTGTTTTGGTCATTTACCCTAAAAGCATAACTTTCCTCCATGTTATTAAATCAATTTCATGTAGCTTTTCACATGTATGTGTAACACTCTCTTCTTGATAAAGTTGCACCTGCTCAAATGTTTGTAATTATGTCACTCTTCAGTGGTTGACAATTAAGCTGGGCTGAAGTAACGCATAGGTACTAGATCGGGCCATGTCTCAAGCCCTGGCACCTGGAGTCATACGATTATGTCAGAATCAGAGTTTTCACTTAAATAAAAGTAAATTTCTAGCTCTCAGAATTGCAAAGAAAATCTTGAAATGGGACCGGAGTGTTACCAATACAGCAATGCCTGAGTCTACAGAAGGCCTGCAACAATAGCTCTGAGAAATGTAAATTGTCCTATTGATCTCTATGCAGTGTTAACTCCTAGATCTACTGCTCTGGGGGACCCTGCCAACACCACCCCAACAGAGGTCTCTGAATGGCAAGAAGGGAAGAGTGCAGAGAACCCAGGCCCACTCACCCTCCCAAACAGATACAGTTCAAGCGCAAGTGTAAATAATGGGAAGCTTCTATGGATATAAACCCCGATACCAGTGACAGATGAAGATTCTCCTTTAGCTCCAAGAGGCCTATGAAGCAGGAAGTCCCATGCTGCACATATACAATTTAGCTGACACGCATATGATTTGTCTGTACGTGACCAAGCATTTGATCAATGCTATTTTAGGGTTTTATACTGCTGCTCAACACTGTACTATCTGAGTGCCTATGTTATCCTGCCTCAGGCTCCGTGTCCCTCCCAGACCCTGGTGCCCTTTACCGTGGGGTTCTGCCCACTGCAGTACCCCCACTCTCTGGGTCTCCCCTCCTCCTATGCCCTCCTTGCCTCAGTGGCTACTGCCAGTCGTCATCTAGCCCCCTTTTTCTGGGGCAGACTGCATTCTGTAATGGCAACTCATCACTGGCAAGGAGGTTGGACCTGCTGCCTTTCTAGGCCCCGCTGTCTCCTTGCAGCCCCAGTACCTCCTTTGGCCTTCAGCCAGGCCTTAGCCTGGGGACTCACCAGACCCGAGCTCCCCAGCTCTGCCTGCCCTTCCCCAGCACTGCTCTGCTTCAGGTACCCTGTGCTCCTGCAGGCAGCTAGGTCCTTCCCACTCCAAGGCTGGAATGAGAGTTTTTGCCTTCTGGCCCTGCAACTCTTTTATAGGGCCCAGCCTGGCCCTGACTGGCTGCCTCCCAGCCTTTTCCTATTGGCTCTCAGCGCCAGCCCTCTCCCAGGGCTGACTTTTAACCCTTTCGGGGTCGGAGCGGGGTGAGTGCCCCGCTACAGCAAGTTGGGCATGTTGAGGACTTTCTACTGTGCAGTAATATCTCTTCAAGCAGGAGCTCTCTGTGCATTGAAACCATGAAGGAGCCACGCCTTGATGCCAAGAATCCCCAGGTTGGGATGTCGGGTGCCTCCTTTGTTCTGCGAGAGGAGGTAAGGAGTGGATTGGAGAGAGATTGGCGGGCACCTAGCAAGTTGTGACAGGTAAGGATACCGAGTCTGTTGGCCAAGTAGGAGCAATCAGTTCTCTTTTTATTTCTAATAGGACTTTCGACAGTTGGGTAAACAGAGGAAAGGTATAGAGAAGGTCCCTGCCCGAGGGGAGAAGGAGAGCATCACCCAGGAAGTGTTGTCCCATCCCTGCTCTGAGCAGTAGCATGGACATTTCTTGTTCAGGTAAGTGGCGAACAGGTCTGTGGTTGGTATCCCCCACCACCTGAATAGGTCATGAAGCACTGCTGAGTTTATCTCCCACTCATGGTCATGTGGGAATTTGTGACTGAGACGGACCGCTGTCAAGTTTTGAGTGCCCAGAAGGTAAGCCACTGATAGTATGGTATCATGGGAAATGCACCAGTTACAGAGTCAAATTGCATCTCCACAGAGGGAGGATAATCTAGCTCCCCTTCGGTGGTAAGAAGCAATGATGGGGAGGTTTGTGAAAAGGGGATCCCCTTTCAAACATCTGCTAGGTCTTTCCACCAGTCTAAGGACTTTTTGATCCTGGTGGGTAGTGACAGACATTTATCTAGTTTGTCTCTGATTTGTCTGTAAACTGAACTGGTCCACATCTGGAGGCATCACATGTGAAGCCTGGCATGTGGTATTACTGCTGTGCCTGCTGCCATATGCCCCAGTGTAGGCAGTGTCTGGGGCATATGGCAGCAGTGTCTGGCTGATATTTGTGGGCTGCTTTGGCCAGTGTCTATGAATGTGGCCAAAAAGAGGAATCTGTGTTGAGATAGGAGAGCTCTGACCTGTAAGGAGTCAAGGTCGGCGCCTATGAATTCCAGGTGCTGCACTGGAATGAGGGCTGATTTCTGGGCATTGATCTGTAGGCCCAGTTCTGTGAATAAGTCTATTGTAGATATGGTGACTCGGTGAACCTCTTGAAAGGACCAAGCTCTGAGGAGGCAGTCATCCAGGTAGGTGTAAATCACGATCCCTTGAAAGCACAGGCACAGCCATTACTGAGAGAACACTGGAGAATACTCTTGGAGTGGATGATAACACAAAGGAGACTACACTGTACTGGTAGTGGGGTCTTGACCTAGGGTAAATCTGAGGAACCATCTGTGAGACGGTAGGATTGAGATATGGAAGTACGTGTCCTGAAGGTCAAGGGTCGTAAACCAGTCTCCCTATTCCAAACATGGAATAATCATTGCTAGAGTGACTATCTTGAATTTTTGAGCTTTGACAAACTTGTTGAGTGATTGGAGTTCTAATATGGGTCTCCAACCACCCTTCCTCTTGGGTATTAGGAAATAGCAAGAATAAAAACTTTTGTCTTGTAGATGTTGAGGTCCTGGCTCTAAGGCTCCTAACCGGAGGAGACGATCTAGCTCTTGTCGTAGTAAACTCTTGTGAGAAGGGTCCCTGAAGAGGGACAGTCAGGGGGTAGGGAGGTAAAATGGATAGAATACCTATTCTGAACAATCTCCAAGACCCATCCGATGTTATGCATTCCCAGGTCTTGCACAACTTTGCCAGATGGTAGTCAAATAGGTAGGAAGCAGTGGTCAGCTGTAGCAGTTGGGCGGAGTGATCTATCAATGCCTTGACAAACACATCAGAATTGGTGCTTGGAAGTGGACTGTAGGGATGGGGAAGACTGTGGGGCCAGATGGATTAGGCCCAGGGAATTTAGTTTTCTTCCTGTGTGGCTTGTAGTAGTGCTGAGTCGGGTATTGGGAGATGCATGGTTTGTGCTGGGACTGTGGACTAAATTTCCTTTTTTGTCCTGGCTCCCAGCAAGCGGAGAGTGAACCTAGAATCTTTTAGGGTATGAAGAGAGGAGTCTGTTTTCTCTGTGAAGAGCTTGGTGCCTTCAAAGGGAAGGTCTTCGATGGTCAACTTCACCTCCTTAGGGAAGCCCAACAGGTGTAGTCACGACACATGTTGCATAACCACCGCTGTGGAGATGGATCGGGCTGCTGTGTCAACTGCATTGAGGGCAGATTATAGCACTGTCTTGGCCACTAGTGTTCCATCCTGGATGATGGCTTTGAACTGGTCACAGTGCAACTCAGACAGCTGATCAATAAAGTTGCTAAGTTTCAAATAGTTGACATTGCAATTGGGGCTTGGTAATTGGCAATTCGAAATTGTAGTATGGCTGAGGAATAGCTTTCTTCTCAAAGAGGTCCAAACACTTCTAATCCCTGTTGTAGGGAGTGGACCTCATTTGGTGTTGATGACCACAAGAGTTCACAACATCCATCATAATGGAGTTGGGTGGAGGGTGAGAGAAGGGGAATTCCATCTCCCTAGCTGGGACCTAATATTTATTGGCCCGCTTGAAAGTAGGCACCACCGATGCTGGGGTCTGCCGTTTGGTTTTGCAGGGTCCAGGAGAGCCTCATTAATAGGGCAGGCTATTTTAGAGGACAAGGAGGAGCGTAGTATGTCAAGGACCTTGTGATGGGTGTCCTTGATTTCTTCTAATGGTATCTGTAGAGTATCTACAACTCTCTTTGCCACGTCATGGAAAAGTCAGAATTCATAGGCCAAGGAAAATGGTGGAGGCATGATGGCCTTATCTGGGAAGGAGGAGGAGATGTTGGTCCTCAGAGTCATTTCCTCAATGCCACCCTCCTGTTCCTCCACAATCTGTTCTGGAGGTTCCAAGGCTCTGGATGCTGTGGCCGAAGGAAAGCATCTCAGGGGTTCACGGGTGAGGCTAGAAGCTCAAGAGGCATGGGGGTGATATGCAGCCCAAGGATCCCAGTATGGCCACTGGTGCTGGTGCCTATGGTTGGCTCTACTAAGGTGGTGATGGTGGGGCTGTCTAAGAGTATGACTGGGGACCCTCTTGGCAATGAGCATCATAGGGAGCATGAGAGGAGTAAAGAGACACAACCTCCTCTGGTTCTCTGTCTGAGTCTGCACTGGAGAGTGGGGCTGCGTGGCAGGGCAGCAGAGAAGATTCAGTGTTGAGATCCCAGTACTGAGAAGAGGAGACTCTGGAATGTCGGATACACAGAAATCTCTAGAGTGCCAGAATTCTGACAGTACCAACCAACTCGCTGCCACTGGCAGTACCGAGGGGGTTGGAGATCTTGCTCGCACCAACCAGTCCAGTGCTGGATGGGGCATCAATGCCAGTGCCATTGGTACAGTGCATACCAGCAGCATCTTCTTAGTGGAGAAGTTTCAAATAGTTGACATTGCAATTGTCTTTGTCCTCCAGCGCCGTTGACTTGGAGCCTGCCCTCATCAGGTCCTTAGGCATGTCAATGGCACATGCCACTCCAGATCTTTGTGAGCTGTAGGAACCAGGCTGGGATTATCTCGGTGCCAACAGTACCGAGGATACAGAGCATGCCAGAGATCATTTACAGCTGGCTCGGGGCTCACTCTGGGAACTTCCTGCTCTATTTTTTGATGACTTGTGAGAGGGGTCTGTGGCTGATTTCTTCAACTCACAAACCCTGCATGTTGAGGTCTGTGGGGAAGCCTCCTGTCTGCTGCCAGGTGATTCGGTGCGGGTCTGGGGAAGGTTAGAGGACCGCCTCCGTGAAAATAATCTTCTGTCTCAATTCCCTGTCCTTGTGAGGCCTGGGTCTGAGTTGCTGGCAGAGTCCACACTTCTGTGGAATGCGGCCTTCCCTGAGGCAGCATATGCACCGGGTGTGCTTGTCTGCTACACGGATGGCCTCTTTGCAGGAGAGACATTTGTTAAAGCCCAGTGAACCAGGCATACCCTGTGGGGGGGGAAGGGTCCCTGATGAAAAAGCGGGGGTGGGGAGATAAAGACTGTTTGTTTGTTTGTTCGGGAAGAAAGTACAAAAAGAAGAAACTACAACTAAGTCTCGGGAGACTGACTAACTATAGAAATGTAAAAGAAGGTAATGGTCACAAACAGACTGCTAATGGCTAAATCTCTAACCACTGGGGACTTGAAAAGGAACTGAGGGGGGTTAGCCTGTGTGCATTGGCTAGCCTCATAGCGGGGCACGAGGACAGACAGCACGTGTGGGCCTAACGGACACTTCTATTGAAGTTCTCCAATCAGCAGTGCAGGGATGCAAGCATCCCTACAGTGGAACACCCATATGGACACTACTCGAAGAAGAATTTTAAAATTACCTTGCTTTGTTTGTAGGCATGATTAAGTATTCTTCCACATTGAAACCCGAGAGGTTGTACAGAACATGCCCTTTCCTGTTCTTCAGGTAGGCAGCAGACACATTGAAGCTTGGACACTTCTGGAAAACAATATACATATATGAGTAAAGTTATTTTAAAAACCTCAGCGTCTATTTTTTTAGCCATGATTCTGAATTCACACTCAAACTTTACTGCCTTGCTTTTCAGCTGGACTGGCTTTTTCTGGCTTTTATAACTTTTCAACAAATGAGGTACGGTTTTTATGTTCACAGGACATCTGAAATCGTGGTAACTGCCACTAGTAAATCAAAGCCACCTTTTATTTCTGTTGTAACCTTATCAGTCAACTTTGTTTTAGAAACAACATTTTTTATGCATGCAATTTTGGGAAAGTTTACAGCAATGAAAAGGCAATGAGACTTTTACAGTCACTATCATTCATCTGCTGAAGCTGAAAATAAACACACAAAATTCACTGAACAGAGTATGAGGGGAAGATGGGATTCAAATTCATGTGATGTGTTTGATGAGAAATACATGAAAATGTTCTTTAATGATTTATGGGAATTCTCTCCTTGGGCCAGAGAGTGGGAAGAAGAAGATGATACAAAGATCTGGTGAATGAGGGGGAACGTATATAGTGGACATAAGCTCACAAACAACTATCTACTCCAAGATCTTTTCTCAGAGTCTGGCTTCATTTTCAAATGTGAGCAAATGAACTCAAAATACTGTCCTAACCACTTGCAGAATTCAAGTAATAGAGGGTGGAAGTGGGACTGTGATCTGTTCATTCTTATTACAGTTAGAAGACTATTGCAGGATCCAAATGAGGGTTTGGGAATAGATAGGGGGCAATTGGCTCACAAAGCCCCAGAGTGGTGTTGTTCACAAGTGCACAAGGTGGAGAACAAAAGTTCCCATGTGCAGGTGCCAGCCACATTTGCAGTCCTTGTGCTATCCTGCAGACAAGGACGGCTTCCTGCTAGTGTTTCACTGGGTTCCAACACCCCCTCCCAACCCCAAAGGGTGAAGAGGAGATGAGACCAGTCCCCAGCCTTCTCTGCACTGTCAAGTTGAGTTTGATAGCCATGGATCAAAGGCTGCTAAGACAGGTTTGAGCCCCAACTCCACAAATGCCCAGATCTTGGTTTTGCTGGGCTTATCCACATTCAGATTTATACAAAATTATATCTGAAATGTCTGACAGCTATCTTGGGGGAAAGCACACCTACAGTGGAAGCACACCTGCAGAAAATGACCTAGGGGTTACAGTGGACGAGAAGCTGGATATGATTCAACAGTGTGCCCTTGTTGCCAAGAAGGCTAACGGCATTTTGGGCTGTATAAATTGGAGCATTGCCAGCAGATCGAGGGACATGATCATTCCCCTCTATTCGGCATTGGTGAGGCCTCATCTGGAGTAGTGTCCAGTTTGGGGCCCCACACTACAAGAAGGATGTGGAAAAATTGGAAAGATTCCAGCAGAGGGCAACAAAAATGATTAGGGGGCTGGAGCACATGACTTATGAGGAGAGGCTGAGGGAACTGGGATTATTTAGTCTGCAGAAAAGAGAAGAATGAGAGGGGATTTGATAGCTGCTTTCAACTACCTGAAAGGGGGTTCCAAAGAGGATGGATCTAGACTGTTCTCAGTGGTACCAGTTGACAGAACAAGGAGTAATGGTCTCAAGTTGCAGTGGGGGAGGTTTAAGTTGGATATTAGGAAAAACTTTTTCACTAGGAGGGTGTTAAAGCACTGGAATGGGTTACCTAGGAAGGTATTATAATCTCCTTTCTTAGAGGTTTTTAAGGTCAGGTTTGACAAAGCCCTGGCTGGGATGATTTAGTTGGGGATTGGTCCTGCTTTGAGCAGGGGGTTGGACTAGATGACCTCCTGAGGTCCCTTCCAACCCTGATATTCTATGATTCTATGATGTCTTTAAAAAAAAGAAATTTGTTTCACATACAGTATCCTCACAGTAATACATTTCTGGAAGACATGATAGTTCACAAGGTTGACCTAGTGACTGCAAGTGTTTTGTCTAGATGTAGACTAATATTTTATACATTATTTCCCTGAAAACTTTAGAAAATGAAGTCAAAGCAATACTAGAGACAGAATGAAAATCACCAGTCATAATGAGCCCAATCATTAGTCTCATTTTGTTAAGGAAAGAAATAAAATATACCCGATGATCTGTGTCACACCCACATGCATCCAAGAATTCCTGTGGTGGACTAGGCTCAGTCTGCCAGCATGAATCATTTTTTCTACTGGAGCAAAAACAACAATAAGAACAATCATTAAAAGATAAACTATAATATTTTATCTAACAGTGGATGTTGAAGGAATGACAAACAGTTGCTGTATCTTGACCACCTCCATCTTCACCATCTCCACAACACTGGTGCTAAAACAATGGTTGTATTGTTGTTCTATTAAATTATGTCAATTTTATTCATCATGGATCAGTGTAATAACTTCTGACACTTCTAACTTGGTGGCTTCTAACTTAGCACTGCAAACATCTGCAGTGTGCGTGCAAATCAGATACTTTCCAGAGCAAACAGCCAATTAGCTGTACACCAGGTTTTTGTGTGCGTAACACAGAGGCAAGTAAACATACTACCGCAACCAGGCATGTCTAACTTGGAAAATCTGGCCTTCTATTTAATGAACATTGATTCAGTATAGTATCACTTGCAGTTACTGACTATATCACCAACCTTCATTCTTACTGACTTCGGGCCTGATCCAAATCTTGCTGAAATTAATTGGAAGATTCCCACAGACTTCAATGGGACTTAGAAGCCTATTATGTATTTCAGCTAGAAGCCAGCTCATTCATCAATACAATTTTTTAAAAGTCATACTAAAATGGTCAAACAAAGCATAAGCTGTATATGGATATACTACATAAAATAGGACATAAAATTATTTAATCACAGGATTCCGTGTTATCCATTCTTTTACTTTTGGAGGCACAACTATTACACTTACATTTCACAAGGAAAGATTGAATCCAGTGCTCTACATCTAGTGAAGATTATTGCTATTCAGGCAGCTAATAGCTAATAACTGTTTAATGACAACATATTATTACATTAACATAAAATCTTACAAAGCATATTGAGTCTCTCCCCTGTGCAGGAATCTCTGTAACAATAGCAGTAATCATTAGTCACTTAGTTAAAAACAGTTGCATTGTTCACACTTACACATCTTGTCTTGAATAGGTGCATGGGTGATCCTGGCCTGAAAAATGTCTCAACAGCACATAAGAAAGGTTTCCTAGATCGTCACTTTCAGTGCTGCTCAGAAGATAGGGGGAATAAATAAGGTAATTAGAACTAAGGAGACCCACATTCAGGCACATGAGATAGAAATTGAGGCAGCATAAAATAACTGTTCAAAACATGCTATATAGTCACAATATCTTTGAGACAGAAGCATAGCTCACAGTTTATTTCAGTGATTAAAAACTAACATTTAAAAAACCCCTAAACATTAAATGTGAAGGAATTCAAAGTAAAGGTTACTACATGGACCTTAACTCTGCCTATCCTCCAATTACTGGCATGAATCTCCACCAGTGGCCATAAAAAAGAAATGTAAGTCTTTCACATTACATGTATAAGTTCAACAATATGGATTTTTACTTTATGATAGAAGCTGCATCCTCCTTTTTGACCTATGTCAGGTACAGGAAGCATCTCTATCCAATATTGCAAGGAAATATATAGCACTGTGGTGGTCTGCTGCCTGTATTTGGTAGAGAAAAGGACTGCGGACCCTGTAAATTGGGCTGCACCTACAGACATTGACAGATACAAAGGAAACACCTGCAGAGCTAGTACGTTCTACAGCCATAAGTATAGCAACTAAAAGTTCAATAGCAGAGACTCTAGATCTTATAAATGCTTGCTTGCATTTGTAGACCAAGGAAGCTTTGTAGGCAATGCCTACAGACCTAGTAAACTAAGCAGAAATAAGCTAAAGCAATAAACACACGCACACGTGTATGATTGTATGCACACACACACACACACACACTATATAAAAACCCTAATGACCCATCTTGAAAGAGATTGCCCAATCCAGCCTGATCCAAAGCCTCTGCCCTTTCTCCCCCATTTGCTTTGTACCTCAACACATAAGAAGATGCATTTCTGCTATTTAAATAGATGTAATTTACCCATCACTATTATCCACAAAATTGAAATAAGTGACTAACATAATTTTTTGATGGGGTGAGCAGCTCTCAAGACATTTTGTTTTAAAAAAATCCAGTCACTATAAAATGTGAGTTTGATTACTCTGCTTAGAGGGGGAAAAAAATCTTAAATAATCAAAAATGACGACCCTGCTCCAGAGTTGATGATGATGAATGTTTTTTTTTACCTAAAGAAGGAGGATTCTACATTGTCATAAAGGCCTGGCATCAGCTTGAGTGAAGGATAATCAGTAGCTAATGGCTTCACAGTAAACAACGCCATTGCCATGGCAACAAAGAGGACAGGCAGCAGAACATTTGATAGAGTTCCTCTCCAGTCTCGCCTGGTGTGGTGAAACCGCTTCATTAAAAGGGCAGCAATCTGTGTGAAAACAAGCCTTGTTCCACGCACACTCTGGGCATCCAGGAGTGAGTTACCTGCCGGGAGACAAACAAACCTCTTCACAAACATGAACTGTCATTTCTGGGAAATCACATGATTCTTATCTGATGCTAGATCCTCAAACAGAGAACATGGTGACCCCTTAAAAAAATGTCTCTCTCTCCCTCTCTCTTTACCTTCCCTGGGAAACATTTAGTCCCTATCAAGGATAAAAATAAAACAGCCATAACAATAAATGATTATAAAACAATATCGCAGGCCCAATCTTGCACTCCTGACTCAGATAAAAATAACTACGGAACTCAATGGTGGAAGTCCATGAGAGTTTTGATTGAGTATGGGCTGTGGTGCAGTTGGAAGGAACTAGAACAGTAAAACTACAAACAATCCTGCTTACCATTTTCGGTATAAGGCGTTTTGTCTTTTCAAAGTACTATATAAATATTCTCACTCAAATTTCAACATTTAGCCACTGGCCTCAGGAGGAGGCAGTGTAGAGCTGCATTGCTCCACAGGGAGTACAAGGGGCCTCAGAAATGTACAAACCTGGCCACAGCAACCCAGAGAGGATTTTGCCGCCTGCAGCAATATTTGGGATAGTGCAACGTTCTCCTATGATGATTCCTGTGGGACCCATGGTTGTGAGGCACCTCGCTATTACCTGCCCTTAGCATGAGGGAGTCTTGTCTGTGCCAGCTGTAGACCAGCCTTTGGCAACACAAGCACAACCTTTCAGGCCTCTGCAGGCCTTGCTCTCCCTCTACAGGTTAGCAATAGGCACACACCAACCCCCAAATCCTCTGAGTGTCCTTCTGCAATGCTCGGCGCCTGTTCCACTGAACACACACTCAATTGTCTGATTTGCTACTCCCAAAGGAATAGGACACACCAACTTACAAGATTCAACTCAGGATCCTCACTCTACTTCACACACAACATATATTTTACACAGACACAGACACACACCAATAATAGGTTTATTATCAAAGAACAGAGATTCAAATGACAGAACGTAAGAATATTGGAAACATAAAGCAAAATCATAACATCTCCTACAAGGTAGCATATCGCATGTCATTCTCTCAGCATTTTCAACCAGGATGGCTGAAATCTCCCCTCGTACAAGATCAAGCCCGCTGGCAGCTCATCTTTATAGATGAAAGGATAACCGGAGGTTCATCTGCACCCCAGACATAGTTTCAAAAGTTCATTCTCACTCCTAAGTAGGATGACCCCTGCTGTTTTTGTTCTTTCCCACAGCCCGCATAACCTGTTGATTAGCATCTTGCTCAGACTGTAAATGGGTGCCCATTGCAAAACAACCAATACTTAATTTGCACATGACCAGCCAAGTGACATAATTGTTTCTTCTCCCTTGCCTCCACTCCGCAGGTATGAAAAAAAGTGGTGGGACCAAGGTCCCATCTCATCTCTGCCGCCTTTGGGGCTCTGTGCACAGCTGGGAGAGTGCTGAGTATACAATTTTGTCAGGCCCTTGCCCAAGCCATGAAAAGGGAGTGGCTTCCTTCCCTGCATCCTGGATAAGTGCCTGTTATTATAGTCTTGACCTGTGTGGACATCAAGGATCTGATCTAATGCTCACTGAAATCAATGAGACTTTTTCAGTTGTCTTTAATAGGAGCTGGACCACCTATCAAGAGAAAATATTATATCATCACAGGAACTAAACATGAAAAAGTCCCACTAATGCATTCAGTTCGTCTCCCTGTCAATACAGGAATCTCCCCTATAGTACATTTTCTAATGCTTTATCCAACCAAACTGATGGATCCAAATCCCAGCTGATAGATCTTCCATCACTACCCTATAGGAAACCCCATTCACAGTTAAATCCCTGTGAATTTTGCTAATTACTTCCTCTTCATTCTTGACATTAATACCCTTCAAATACATGTAACACTATTACCATGGCCCTTACCCCCATTCAACTGTAGGTTAGCCAAACTCTCTCTCTCTGCATATGGGTGTGTGTGTGTATTTATATATTTATATTTCAACTTTCTCTTTTGGTTAAAATACACTGGTCTCTGGGGTTGCTTTTTAACAGCAGGTGTCTGTAGTGTAGTAAGACCCAATGGCTTGTTTGCACTAGGGCTCAATAAGATCTAAGAAGAACAATCATATCTAGTTAAATTTGTCCCTCTTATCTTGCATTCTATATATTGAGCTTTTCACAGATGTTATTTCCGCACTAGATTTTAACCATTGTTTGTGTAGGTGCTCTCAATTAGCCTCAGGGTCAATTGTCTCTTCCCTTTCACAGTTTCTTCTGGTGCACGGGAATTTTCTTCTTTAATTTTGAAAGGTGACTCCTCATATTGGCATGGGGCAGTGTTTTATATAGAGAATCATTTCAGTTAAACATAAAATGATGGCAGTTGCAGAGGGAGGGGGAAAGGTTAGTGCGTACAAATCCAGAAGAAAAGAGTTAGTTTTGATACAGATAAGGGGAGAGAAGTTGGACTGATGAAAATAGAGGCAATATCAAAAGCTAAATTTACTTCAAAAGTTTGGCTTTTGAAGAACATAGGCCAAATTCTGTGCTCATTCCCATACTGTGTATCCTCAGTGGAAGTCCATTGATCTGCATGGGCCATTGCACAGAACTTGGCCAATGGGTTTCTTGTTACATTCAAAATTCTGTACATTTTGTAACAAGAAACTGCAATATTATAACCATACTTCAAGTAGAGTTTGCTGAAGACAGCATAAAAGTGTCTTTAACTAAGGCTGTATTTTTGTAACCTACACCTAGGGGACTGGTGAGAACAGGTAGGGAACAGGAAGTAAATATTAAGCCCAGTGATGAAATGTTAAGCTTTACTCACTGGAAGTTATGACCATTTGAATTAGCATGTTTGGAGGGGAACAAAAGGAGCAATATCTTCCTTGGAGAAATTCCGCCTCTTTAACTCACAATCTTCGCACCTTTGGCTCCCTACTTTGTACCAATCCCACGTAGCTCTCCATTCATGCTCTGAAATGACGGTTGAAAACTTTGGCATAACTTTAATTTCAGCAAGAGTCACAATTTAAGAGGCTCTTATGCTTGAATTCCCCAGATATCCCCACAGAGGCAGCATCACATATTGCAGGCTTAATTGTGGCTTTGAAAGCCATGGCAACGGAAGGGGGATGCAAGCATGCGCCATACTAGTGGATTAGCCACATGATTCTGTTTCCAGACCTCTGAGGCAGCCAGAATGCTTCCAGGGTCCCTAGAGAGACACCACCTCTCTGTTTTGAGAATTTTTAATTTGCAGTACGCATTCCCCTGACCTCAGACCTCCAGCTGGTGCTGCCCCAGCATAGATTCAAAGAGGCTCCCTGCTTTCTATTCTCACTCTGCTCTTGGGCTCCCATGCGGTGTCAGTCACGGTAGGCTATATGAAGGGTCACAAACTACAATGCACTTCTGCATTAAATATGCTACTGAGCCGAATTATTCACTAAGGGCTTGATACAACACCCATTGCAGCTCACAGACATTTTTCTACTGACTTTGATGGACATTAAATCAGGGTTGGGAGCATTTATCCCACTCTTCTCACCTTCTTCTTCCCCTCACGAAAGTGATTTTTTTTTTCAGAACAAGGAAAACAAGCCAGACAGGCTGAAATAAATCACTGTAAAATCTCCATGAAAGAGAAAGCAGAATGTATTTCTCACATGGCAGGAAACCTCAGAACCCAGCTCCTTGCTCACCTACCAGGGACACTTCTTACATATAAAGGTGCAGGATGCAGAAAACAGTCTCATAATGTAACATCCCCCTACATTTATAGCTGCACATGCCACAGTTTGTATCTGGGGTTTTGATCCATTAGAGAGAGAGGAGCTTAGCTACAAAATTCAGATCCATATATGCATTCCAAACCCCACTTCACAGTCCTGGAATGTTTTGATGTTGGATTTAGGAGCCATATTTTTAAGACTGCTTAAGAGAACACAACTGTAGTGAAAAAAGAAGAGAGTTGGTTTAACTGATCTCTTATGTACTTTTAAATCTCTACCAGGAATACTGACCAAAATTTTTGAATGTGACAAGGGATTTTGGATGTCTGATTTAAGACACCTTCAAGTACCCTGGTTATCAGAGGATGGTATTCCACACTTTCTGAAAATCAGACTCTCTTAAAGCATCTCACAATTGAGGCACATAAAATTAGTGACTTTTTAAAGTCTTGATCGATGCATTTTCAACAGAACAGTATGTTGCTGAGATAAAAGCACAAATGAATAACATGGCCACATGGGAATAAATCACACAATGGGATTTGAATCATTCACAGGTTCAAGGTAAAAGACAAATATGGTGATTTATTGGGGGAAAGTCTGACAATGAAAATGAAACTGAATTCACCTGCTCCTCAGGAAAAAGAGAAGAGAAAAATAGTAGCAAATTAAGTCAGGTATTTCAACACAGAAAACATAGGACTTGCAAAGGCTGGATCAGACTGAAGGTCCATCTAGTCTGGTATCCTGACTAACAGTGGCCAGCACCAGATGCTTCAAGGGAAGGTGCAAGGAGACCCCCTTAGGGAGATGTGGGATAATCCACCACAGATTGAAGACCCCTCATGACCCAAAGCACTTTGAGATTGGTGTAAATCCCAAAGCATGTATCAACAATCCAAATCTTTTCAATCTCTCAGCATGTAATAATTTTTCCATGCCCCTAATCATTCTCACTGCTTGTCTCTGAACCCCCTCTACTTCTGCAATAGCACTTTTAGATGAAAGACCAGTACTGCACACAATGTTCCAGATGAGGGTGAACCACTGATTTATACAAATGGCATTAAAAACGTCTTTGTATTGTTCTCCATCCCATTCTTTATGCAACCTGCCATTTTAGTTGCTTTTTTGACTGCACCTAATGGGAATCTGGGAATTGGCAGGCACAAGCCCACCCACAGCAAAGGTGACCCTCCCCCCCGCCACAGGCTGCATATCAAATAAAGGTCTATGTTGACCTTTCCACAATTGTGCCCAAGACCTTTTCCTGGAATCCCAAGATATTAAATCACTTGGAAAAAGAACAATTTGAATTTGATTTCCACGTTCACTTGAAATTCACCCAAGCATGCCCTGTTTTCTTCACTGACAATGTAATGTATTTGCTTATAACTGGAATTCATAGTCACTTTTGCTTTGCTTGATGTAAGGAAGTAGTTCCTTACATCCCTTTTGTATGCATGTCAGGAGGCATAAGTAAAGCACAAACTTATGAGAATCAAGAGTTTTTCACAATTAGTAAAGTAATTTTAAAAATAGAAAAAGACCAGCCAACCTCCCAATTATGAATTTAACTTTCATGCTGACAGCATATAGAAATCTTCACATGAATAATTTAGCTGATAAAATTAAAAATCTGACCCAACTGTTAAAAATTGTCTTTATGACTTATGAGTGCAATTATGTGCAAGAAGTGCAATTATGTCCACAATTAAATTGTACTTCCCAATTCACCCAGACTCTCCCTTTGCATTTCAGAGATGATTACTAGTGAATTTTAATTCATGAAGCTACAGAAAAATGAGACAGAAAGCAATCAACTCATTTCACTAAGTCCTGTAGTTTTGGACTCCAGGAACCGGAATTTATAACTCATTCAAAAGTTCAGAGATTCCAGAATTCCAAACAGTACCAAAGGTTTTGAAGTTCTCATTTAGGATATAAAACTACTGTGTTAAAATTAGTTGAAAAAACAATGTGTATGTTTTTAAATGTCTTTTGTCATACAGAAGCACAGTAGGAAGGAGGGTGTCTAACGGTTACAGAAGGTGACTGGGAGTCAGAAGTCCTAGCTTCTGTTTTGAATTTGTAACTGATTCAACTGTGAGGTTAAGTGACTTGCCCAAAGCCCATCTCTGCATCATATGCCCTTCTAGCCTACCCATCTGTAAAACAAAAGTGTTGTGAAGATTTTCATAAAGTGCTTTGAGATTTTTGGATGAAAAGTGCTTTAACAATGGAGAACATGAAGGGAAAGCCATGCCTTGTGAATCCGTAGAACCACAGAATTGTAGGACTGGAAGGGACCTCAAGAGGTCATCTACTCAAATCCCTAGCACTCAAGGCAGGACTAAGTATTATCTAGACCATCCCTGGCAGATGTTTATCTAACCTGCTATTAAAAATATCCAATGATGGAGATTCCACAATCTCCCTGAGCAATTTATTCCAGTGCTTAGCCACCCTGAGAGTTAGGAATTTTCTTCCTAATGTTCAACCTAAGCCACCCTTGCTGCAATTTAAGCCCATTGCTTCTTGTCCTATTGTCAGAGGTTAAAGGGAACAATTTTCCTCGTTCCTCCTTGTAACAACCTTTTATGTACTTGAAAACTTATGTCCCCTCTCAGGCTAGGTCTACACTACGGGGGGGGGGGGGGGGGGAGGGGAATCAACCTAAGATACGCAACTTCAACTACATGAATAGCGTAGCTGAAGTTGCGTATTTTAGGTCGACTTACCTGGCTGTGAGGACGGCGGCGAGTCGACCGCGGCTGCGCCGCCGTCGACTCCGCTTCCGCCTCTTGCTGTGGTGGATTTCCAGAGTCGACGGCAGAGCCATCGGGGATCGATTTTATCGCGTCTTCACTAGACGCGATAAGTCGATCCCCAATAGATCAATTGCTACCCGCCAATCCGGCGGGTAGTGAAGACGTGCCCTCAGTCTTCTCTTCTCCACACTAAATAAACCCATTTTTATCACTCTTCCCTCACAGGTCATGTTTTCTAGATCTTTAATCATTTTTGTTGCTCTTCTCTGGACTTTCTCCAATTTGTCCACATCTTTCCTGAAATGTGTCACCCAGAACTGGACACCATCCTCCAGTTGAGGCCTAATCAGTACTGAATAGAGCGGAAGAATTACTTCCCATGTCTTGCTTGCAACACTCCTGCTAATAAAACCAAGAATTATGTTTGCTTTTTTTTGTAACAGTGTTACAATGTTGACTCACATTTAGCTTGTGATCCTCTATGACCCCCATATCCCTTTCCTCAGTACTCCTTTCTAGGCAGTCATTTCCCATTTTGTAGGTGTGCAACTGCTTGTGCTTTCCTAAGTGGAATACTTTCATTTGTCCTTATTGAATTTCATCCTATTTACTTCAGACCATTTCTCCAGTTTGTCCACAGCATTTTGAATTTTAATCCTCTCCTCCAAAAAACTTGCAACCCCTCCCAGCTTAGCATCATCTGCAAACTTTACAAGTGCACTCTCTATGCCAGGGATTCTCAAACTTCATTGCTCCACAACCCCTTTCTGAGACAAAATTATTACACGACCCCAGGAGGGAGGACCAAAGCCCTGAGCCCGCCTGAGCTCCACTGCCCCAGGTAGGGAGGCCAAAGCCAAAGGGCTTTTGCCCAAGCAGGAGGCCTGTAACCTGTGCCTGGCTGCTTAGGGCTGAAGCCCTCGGGTTTCGGCTCCGGCCCCAGGCGGTGGGGCTTGGGCTTCAGCCCCAGCCTCCAGCAAGTCTAGGCCCCGGCGACACCATTAAAATGGGGTTGTGACCCACTTTGGGGTCCCAACCCACAGTTTGAGAACCGTTGCTCTATGCCATTATCTAAATCATTGATGAAGTTGTTGAACAGAACCGGACCCAAAACTGATCCCTGCGGGACCCCATTCGATATGCCCTTCTAGTTTGATTGTGAACCACTGATGATTACTCTCTGGGAATGGATTTCCAACCAGCTATGCACTCACCTTATAACAGCTCCATCTAAGTTGGTTATTCCCCTAGTTTGCTTATGAGAAGTTCATGTGAAACAGTATCAAAAGCCTTACTATAAAGTCAAGATATACCATGTGTACCGCTTCCCCCCATCCACAAGGCTTGCTATCCTCTCAAAGAAAGCTATCAGGTTGGTTTGACATGATTTGTTCTTGAGAAATCCATGCTGACTGTTACTTATGTGATTATCTTCTAGGTGTTTGCATAATTATTTGCTCCATTATCTTTTCAGGTACTGAAGTTAAGAGGACTGGTCTAATTCCCTGGGTTGTCCTTATTTCCCTTTTCATAGATGGGCACCATATTTGCCCTTTTCCAGTCCTCTGGAATCTCTCCCATCTTCCATGACTTTTCGAAGATAACGGCTAACCGCTCAGATATCTCCTCAGTCAGCTCCTTGAGTATTATAGGATTTATTTCATCAGGCCCTGGTGACTTGAAGACATCTAACTTGTCTAAGTAAATTTTAACTTGTTCTTTCCCTATTTTAGCCTCTGATCCTACCTCATGTTTCACTGGCATTTCCTATGTTAGATGTCCAAGTGTTACTGATCTTTTTAGTGAGAGCTGAAACAAAAAAGTCATTTAGCACTTCCCCATTTCCACATTTTCTTTTATTGTCCCCCGCCCTTGAGTGGTTCCATGCATAGAAGGATCCATTCATATGCTGAACTACCCTATCTATGAGAAATGGGGGCAAAAGCTACCTCCATGGTAGAGCTGATGATAAAATCTAGTTTATTTGTAAGGAAAAATTCCCAGGAAATAGAAATTAAATACAACTTTCCGGTGTTACGCGGGAAATTTTGTTTACAAAATATTTCAAATCAAGACAAAATGAAAACTTTTGTTTCATTTCATTTGAAATATTTTAGACTCAAAGTCTCATTGAATTTACAGTCAGAAGAGACCACCAGTTCATCTTGTCTGACCTCTTGTATATCACAAGATACCACCACCAACACCACGCAGCACCCACATGCTAAACCCAACAACCAAAATTAGCCCAAGGTATTACAACCCACAAGAGATTATACGATTATGTGCCACAAGTAGAGAATCTGAAACAATTTTATTTTGAGAAGTTGATTCAAAACAATTCATTTTTGTTTTAGAATTTATACTCCAGAAAATGTTGATTTCAATGAAGTCCCATTTTTCAATGGGAAAAATTTCTAGATGAAAAATGTCAACCAGCTGTGGAGTAGAGCTTCATATCTATGTCCTTCTGCAAAAGAACTCTGCATGGGGCTTAAGATCCATGAACAGAAGAGCTGAAGCAGCTGTGGGGGGCAAGACCCCCACAAACCTCTGTGGAATCTGCTTGGTAATTAGTACGGCTGAAGCTGGACAGCAGGCACAGAGTGATTCAGTTGTGACTCCATGACCTGGTAGAGGTGATTTTTCCTGCCTCCAAATGCAGATTGAACTAGCCCATTTTTTTTTTCAACTCAGGCATTGGGCAGAGGATTTTTTTTATGTATGTAAGGCACTCAAAGGGCTTAAGATATCATATATTAGGTATTTTAGCACATGGCCTAAAAGGACTGAACCTGAGAAACCAAGGTCATCACCATCATCGTCAGATAAGCAAGAGGCTGAAGATTTTGGTGACGTGTAGAATTTGATTCGTACAGAAAAAACACAGCACCCACAAGACAACAGACGAAACATACAGAGTGCACCGAAACAAGATGGGGTTCATTAGAAAAAAAACTCGCTGGCAACTTTTTCTGGTCAGTAGCCTCTCTAAGTGTTCACTTCCTGCTATTCTCAGAGAGCTGGGGAGAAAGGAAGCCCCTTCATTTGTATGCCAGACCCTTCTCTGCTTCTGGAGGAACAGCCTTGACTCAGCCCATCAGGCCCAACACTTACTATCCATAAGGAGGAATTTATTTTTAGGCCTTCGTTACCATCAAACTTACTAATATGGGGCCTACTTTACACAGCCTCTCTCAGTAGGCTATAAATAGATCTGGGTTCCTCTTAACTGAGGCTGCTAGATCTCACAAGACCTCCCCCACCAAAAGAGAAAATTGAAGCCTGCGTAACTGCTAATACCCATTCTAGGAATATTTACAAATAGTACAGCAGGACTTGCATTTAGTTCAATGCTACAGTTTCTGGGCTGGCCAGGTTTAGGATGATTGTAGCAATATACCTAGCCAAAGTGTGATTGGGAGCAAGCACCTCATGGCCCTCTCAAAGCTGGATCAACAGTTTGTGGAGGGGACAAGCATCTGACCTTTATCAGCTGAAGGGAAGAATGAGGTTGAGCCTTTGAGGGTGGTGAGAAATGTAAAATGAGGATGGATGTACAGACAGCCACGTGTGCCCACCTCCCCTCCCCCCCAATAAGAAATGTATTTTTAATGTTTCTATCTGGGATTTTACTACACTCATGACAGATTCGTACCCAAACCACAATTTCTGAATCCAAATTCCATGTTTGGGATTAATGTTCAGGTTTGTCTCTGATAGTAAACGCATTGTACAGTTCCATATAAAATAGATATTAAATGCAGATTTAAAATACTTTCCTGATACATACTAGGGGGAAAAAAGCCATGAGAATCACAGCCTCTCCCCCGTTTTGGTTTTTATTTCAATTCCAAACACTACACCATGCAATACGCTGAGAAATTTATAGAACAACTCATGATCGATCTGTCAATTTGCAATCAAATAAACAGGGTGCACATTCTTTGTTCTGTTTGCTGGAAAAAAGCAGGTAAGTAAGCAATTTTCCAGTTGTCATGCAGCTGTGTTTCAAATGACATGCAGTTGTTACAAAAATTTCACCACTGATTCAAAAAGTTTAAAAACACACTACTCCTCTCACACACAGTGATGGCAATGGCCAGAATGTTAACTTGCCTTTTTGGGACAGTTAACTAGCAAATGGATAATTCATTGCACCTTGTATTGTATCTTGGGTACTACTGACTACACAATATTTGGAGTCTCAGCTGCTCCTGGATCAGGGAGCTGGCTACATAACCACTGCTGACACACATTAAGCTCTGTGTGATTGATGAAAATATGGGATCACACCCTCAAAGTGAGTGGGAGATGCACACACATTTCCATAGGCAGTAGGAATAACATCAAAAATAACAAAAAATATCCCCTGGCAATCCTTCTGTATAGGCTACTGAAGCACCATTAACATAGCCAGCCTCACTCTGACTTTCTGTGACAGAGTAAAATCAGACTGAGGAGGTTTCAACAAACAAGCTGCTTTCCAGATAGTCACTCATGGATGTACCAAGTGAATCCTAAATCTTCTTAGCTGAAAAACCCCCACACTAAGCATATCAGGACCATACCGTCAAGTGAAATGTACGTGCCTCTCAATTAATTCATTTCAGGATACTTTTTAGACGATATCATCACTAGAATTTGTTATACCATTTAGCTTTGAAATTTTATAAAAAGCTGTGCAAATGAAAAGTTTAAAAGTGAAAGAAGGAACTTATTCAAACAAACACATGCATCTGAAAATTTTATTTGGTAAAAACTATTTCCCCCCAGGCATTCTGATAATTCACTTGTCTGGATTAACCCAATAGCTGCAAATAGCTACATGGATTTTAATTAACCAAACCTACTGTTTTATTATCTTGTAAGGCTCTCTGATGAGTGTGATATATCTAGGTAGGTCAGACAAACAGACACTGATGTGTTGACAGAGACAGAACAGTGCTCACCATGCATTAAATTCTTACTTATGTAGAGGTCCAGCATAACATTTATACACTATACAAGTGCCACTTAATCCCTATTTGGAAGGCTCAAACCTCAACTGTGTGGCACATCGCATGATAACAACACATTAACAAAGAGGTAAACACAAGATCACTCCATGAACAGTAAGGAAGAGAACCCAGGACTCTAACATGGTAGACCTAAATCCTATCTAATTGGCACACTGCCTTTCAGATTGAATGTGCTATATTTATTCTCCCTCTAACCACTAAACCACACTCTTTTCTCAGAGCCAACGATATCAAACCAGGATTCCTGATTGCCAGTATGTTCTGCCCTAGGAAACAGTTGTGCAACCCACTGGAAAAGTGTGGGTTAAGTCCTCCTCTAGTGCATGAACTAAGTACTGGCTAGCAATTGCTCCTGTAGCTCAAGTAGTGAAGATCCAACCTGCAGGGAGCAGGGGGAGAGGTGTCAGTTATACCATGTCTACACTTACTGGTAGATCACAACAAGGAGTCCGGTGGCACCTTAAAGACTAACAAATTTATTTGGGCATAAGCTTTTGTGGGTAAAAAACCTCCTTTGAAGAAGTGAGGTTTTTTACCCACGAAAGCTTATGCCCAAATAAATTTGTTAGTCTTTAAGGTGCCACCGGACTCCTCGTTGTTTTTGTGAATACAGACTAACATGGCTACCCCCTGTTACTGGTAGATCGGCACCACTGTGATCGATGCAGCGGTGTCGATTTAGCGGGTCTGGTGACTTAGGTCGGCTTACCGCGGTAGCGTAGACCAGCCCCTTACCTCATATTCTAGTGCAAAATTTTAATGGTGGGGTCAACGACATGAAGCCAAAATAACTTCCCAAATGTACAGAATGTGTGACAGTCAGATGTGCTGGTCTGTTGATTCCAGAACATCTGTTACCTGGGTACGTATTGCTTTTTTGGGTATGTGGTGGAAGTGGAAGTGAAAGCCTGATGAGGTGCTGAACCATATGATCATGCAGATAAGGAATGCAAGAGACTTTTCCCTTAGCTTTTTATTTCCATGCGTTTCAGGTTTTCCATTGGTGGGCTGTGGCCTGATTGAAATTTGACTGTCACTAAACCAAGTGTGTGTGTGTTTATTCTGTAATGTTTGTGAGGCATTTAGATACTACAATGGGGAGCGTTACAGAAAGGCCTATAAATAAAATAAAGTGGTTTTCCCCTTTCCCCAAATGCAATAAAAGCCTTAGCCCTTATTCATGCCAAGCCTCAAATTTAAAAATAAGGCTGTTTTCTCACAACCCCCCAAACCTGAAACACTGGTTTGGTTAAAACACAAACAAAAGAAGCCTGGTGTCCAAACCGCATTCTCATAATTCAAAAATGAATAACCTAAAAAATGAAGTTACAAGATGCTTACTAGAAAAAAATTCAATTCAGACTGGTCATGAGTAATTTTAGCTGAAGTTTTGTTTTGTTTTAATTCTTTTGAGAAATCTGTAATCAAATGAAACTGCAGTTTAGAATGGAGGCGCCATCAACCCTACCTACAGTCTTGTTAGCACAACTGTAAAACATAACAAACTGTATTTTATGTATGGTAGTTATTCATTAGATATTTATGCATTAGATGAGATAAAACACCAATGACTCAACATCACAGCTCTTTCATTAGCCATTGTATAAACCTTTTCTGGAATAAAAGTTCTTTTAATTAGCACTCTGCATTCTTAGCAGTATTTTTCCTACTGTACGAGAAAACATAACAATACTTGAACTTTAAAAATGCCTGAATAATTTAATGCATCTGAATTTCTTGGGGCAGCTACCTGAACAGTGATGTCAAGTACATACTTAATGTTTTAAAGTGTGTGTGTGTGCGTGCGCGTGTGCGTCTGCGTGCGCGTATATATATTCCCTATTAAAAATGTAAATTGAGCTTGCAAAATAAAGCAAAGTTAGGAAATGCCAGAATTAACTTTCTGTAGACAGGCTGGAAGATGGCAAGCAGTCAGTGAATTAGCAACCATTCAGGATTTCTTTTTTATCCTCTCCAATCAGTGTGTGACATTCCTCCCACCCATTCTTTATGTATACCATCCAAACCCTGTAATGGAATATTAAAAAAAAAAAAAAAAAAAAAATTCTTGATGGGCTTTTCAATTGCATTCATTGCTGTAGTATTCAAAATGCCCCACTAACATTAATTATTTTTATTTCTTGTATTAAAGTAGCAGAAATTATCTTCACAACACCACTGTGAGGTGGTTTTATCTCCATTTTACATGGGGAACTGAGGCACAGAGTGTGAAGACCAAAATTTATCTCAAATGAAATCTTGTACCAAAAATATGAAGATTTTTTCTTCGTCTGGGTTTACAAAGACCATACTCTGCAATGTGCCATGTGTCCTATGGTAGCAATTTCTTTCAATGTTACCTACGTCATGTTTACAAAATCTCAATTTTTTTATTTTTGTGGCAATTAAAAAGAAATCTTTATGTAGCCTTAGTAGCTACAGCATAGAAATGTCACATGTGTGTTTCCCTTTCACGAAGGTATATTAAATTTAGTTTGTAAATTAGATTACCTTACATACATAGTAAAAAACGGTTACTCACCTCTCGTCACGGTTGTTCTTCAAGATGTGTTGCTCATATCCATTCCAATTAGGTGTGTGCACGCCGCGTGCACAGTCGGCGGAAAGTTTTTCCCTTAGCAGCACCCGTCAGGTCGACTGTGGAGCCCCCTGGAGTGGCGCCTTCATGGTGCTCAATATATGACCCTGCCGACCCGACCCCACCTCAGTTCCTTCTTGCCGGCTACTCCAACAGAGGGGAAGGCAGGAGGGCTTGGAATGGATATGAGTAACATCTCAAAGAACAACAATTACAGGAGGTGAGCAACCGTTGTTTTCTTCTTTCCGTGATTGCTTGTATCGATTCCAATTAGGTGACTCCCAAGCCTTACCCAGGCGGTGGGGTTAGAGTTAAGGAAATGCTGACTGTAGCACCACTCTACCGAAAGCCGCGTCATCTTTGGCGTACCGGACGATGATATAGTGAGAGGTGAAGGTATGTACCGAGGACCAAGTTGCTGCCCTTCAGATTTCTTGCATCGGGACCAGGGCCAGGAACGCCGCTGATGAGGCCTGAGCCGTTGTGGAGTGTGCCGTAAGTGCCGGGGCTGGTGTTCTGGCCAGTTCATAGCACGTGCAGATGCAGGATGTGATCCAGGATGATATTGTTTGAGAAGAGACCAGGAGGCCTTTCATCCGGTCTGCCACTGCTACCAATAGCTGGTTCAATTTTCTGAACAGCTTAGTGCATTCGATGTAGAAAGCTAGCGCTCTTCAAACATCAAGGAAGTGTAGCCATTGCTCCCAGGTACTGGCATGAGACTTAGGATAAAAGACGGGTACGAAAACGTCCTGGCTGGTGTGGAAGTGCGACACCACTTTGGGGAGAAAGGCCAGGTATGGCCTGAGTTGCACCTCATCCTTGTGGAAAACCGTGTAAGGCAGTTCCGAGGTGAGGGCCTTTAGCTCAGACACCCTTCTCACAGATGTAATGGCGACCAGGAAAGCTGTCTTCCAAGACAGATACAGGAGGGAGCAAGTCGCCATTGGTTTGAATGGAGGCCCCATGAGCCTGGAAAGGACCAGGTTAAGGTCCCACATAGGGACAGGCTGCTGGATCTGAGGATGTAGGCGGTCCAAACCTTTGAGGAAGCGACGAACCACAGGGCTGGCAAAGACCAATCTACCAGACACACCCGGGTGGAAGGCCAAGATTGCAGCGAGGTGTTCCCTTATGGAGGATGCCGCCAGACCTTGCTGTTTCCGGTGTAGGAGGTACTCTAAGATGAGGGATACCGGCGCCTGGAGGGGGGGGGGGGGGGTGCGACGCTGGTCACACCAACACAAGAATGTTTTCCACTTTAGTAGAGGGCTTCCTGCTGCCGAGGAGGACCTCCCTTACTTGTTCCGAGCACAGAAGTTCCATGGGGTTCAGCCATGAAGCTTCCAAGCCGTGAGGTGGAAGGACCGTAGGTAAGGCTGACACAGGCAACCTCAGTCCTGAGTAAGTAAGTTGGGGAGGAGAGGCAACGTGACCGGTGTGTCTATCGACAGCTCCAGTAGCGTGGTGTACCAGTGCTGGCGAGGCCATGCTGGAGCTATCAGAATTACCTTTGCCCCATCCCTGCGGACCTTGAGCAGGACCTTGTGCATGAGAGGGTACGGGTGAAAGGCAGAAACACATCCGTGAGGGAGCCTGAGCTGCGACCCTGGAAGGAGCAGAACATTGGGCACTTCCTGTTGTGTTAGGTGGCAAACAGGTCCACCTGGGGAAATCCCCACCTTTGGAAGATGGTGTGTAGGACATCCGGTCAGATGGACCACTCGTGAGTGTGGAAGGACCTGCTGAGGCAGTCCGTCAGTGTGTTCTGAACTCCTGGTAGAAAGGAAGCTTCCAGGTGAATGGAGTGGGCTAAGCAGAACTCCTACAGCCAGAGGGCCTCCTGGCATAGGGGGAGGAACGGGGTCCCCCTGGCTTGTTGATGTAAAACATGGTGGCGGTGTTGTCCATTAGAACTGCTACACACTGTCTTTGCAGTCGGGCCTGGAAGGCCTGGCAAGCAAGGCACACCGCCCTCAGCTTCCTGATGTTGATATGGAGGGAGAGCTCATCCTGTGACCACAGGCCCTGTGTCTGGAAGTCTCCCAGATGCACCCCACACACACACACACACCATCCCATACCCAACGCATCCATAACCAGGGACAAGGAAGGTTGGGGGTTGTGGAAGGGGACTCCTCCGCACAATGCTTGGGGGTCGAGCCACCAGCGAATGGACATGAGGACCTGTCCCAGCACCTTGACCACTGAATTCAAGCTGTTGCACCCCGGGTGGCAGGCCAAGGTGAGCCACGTCTGAAATGGTCTGAGCCGGAGCCTGGTGTGCCGGGTGACATAAGTGCAAAAAGCCATGTGGCCAAGGAGACTCAGGCACCCCCTTGCTGTTGAGGTAGGGAATTGCTGGAGGCTTTGAACGATGTCTGTGATGGCTCGGAGTCGGGACTCCAGTAGAAGGGCCCGCGCTTGGACTGAGTCTAACACTGCCCCAATGAATTCAATTCTCTGGGTCGGTTCCAGGGTCGACTTCTCCAAGTTGAGGAGGAGACCCAGCTGCTCTAACGTGCATCTGACCAAGCAGAGTTGGGACTGCATCTGTGCCCTGGTGCGGCCCCTGAGCAGCCAGTCATTGAGGTAGGGGCACACTTGCACCTGCTGTCGATGGAGGAAAGAAGCCACGACCAACATGCACTTGGTGAACACTCGGGGGGCTGTTGAGAGGCCGAATGGTAGGGCAGTGAATTGGTAATGTTCGTGGTTGACTGCGAAGTGCAGGAAGCGCCTGTGCACTGGACGAATCGCTATGTGGAAGTATGCGTCCTTCATGTCGAGGGCGGCATACCAGTCTCCCAGATCTAGGGAGGGGATAATAGTGCCTAGAGAGACCATGCAGAACTTCAACTTTACCATGAATTTGTTGAGCCCACGTGGGTCTAGGATGGGTCTGAGACCCCCCTTGGCCTTGAGGATTTGAAAGTATCAGGAGTAGAATCCCTTGCCCCTTAGCTCCTGAGGAACCTCCACCACCGCTCCTATGGCGAGGAGCGCCCGCACCTCCTGTATACAGAGTTGCTAGTGAGAGGGGTCCCTGAAGAGGGACGGGGAAGAGGGGTGGGAGGGAGGGTAGAGCAGAACTGGAGAGAGTATCCTGCTTCCACCATGCGGAAGACCCAGCGGTCCGAGGTTATTTGGGACCATGCACAGTAGAAGTGGGACAAATGATTCAAAAAGGGCAGAGAAGGATCCGGGGATGAGTCTGGTGTGCCGTCCTCGGGCGTCCCTTCAAAAGGCCTGCTTGGAACCCGATGATGGTTTGGTCAGGCCCTGGCCTTGTCTGGAAGCGGGGTTGGAAGGCTTCCTTCTGCCATTCCTGCCTGTAGTGGGGCGGCTGCCCCACTCCCTGAGAGTATGGGCTGCGGCAGGCCAGTGGGCCTGCGCAGACACACAGCCAAAGAGAGAAGGGCTTATTGGGAGCCAATCAGGGCACAGATTGGAGGCAGCCAATCAGGGCCAGGCTCAGCCCTATAAAAGGCTGCTCAGGAAGAGCAGCAGGCAGTCTGTCCCAGGCCTTCGATGGGGGAAGGTCTGTTTCCAGAGCAGGGACACTAGCACCGCGGACAGCGCAGTGCTGGCCAGGCTCGGGGAGCAAAAGGGAGCTCTAACCTGAGGCCTGCCAGGCTGCAGGCCCTGAAGAGAAGGGCCTAGCGGGTGCAAGGGGCCGTAGGGGAAGCGGCCTGGGGAAGTAGGCAGACGGAGGGGAGAGAGGGAGGACAGCGAGGCTGCCGCCAGAGGGTCCCTGGGCCGGGACCCAGAGTAGAGGGTGGGCCTGGGTCCCCCCCTTCCCCCCTTGAAGTACACCCAGCCATTGGCAGTAGGGAGTGGCCATTATAGACCACGCTGGATCCCTGACAGGAGGGATTAGACTTTGGGGTGTGTGGTTGACTACGGTGGCTGGACATAGAGATTGCTGATTGACCCTCTCCACCCCCCCCCCCCCCCGGAAGGGTGTGTGGATGGACTAAGGGGCACTGCCGGAGGGCAGCGGCTCGAAGAGGACGCCGCGGGCTTGGGAGCAACGCGGGTCCAGACATGCCAACCCAGGGCAAGACAATGGGTGGGATACCACAGAGGGGACGCTCCACTGGACTGAGCTAATTCCCGGAGTAACCAGTAGGAGGCGCCGCGGTGGTGAGTCCCAACCCTGGTACACTGCCCCTTCGTCTGTAAAAGTCCTGCCTCGGCCGAGGAGGGTAGGAGCGCTGCTGCGGTTCTTGAGGCTTGAAGTGTTTCCATTGGTTTGCCAGGGTGTGCATACCCAAGGATTTCATAGTAGCCCTTGAGTCTTTTAGACTATGCAACCGAGAGTCAGTCTGCTCCACGAACAGGCCTGCCTCATCAAAGGCAGGTCCTACGCTGTCTGCTGAACCTCGGGCGGTAGGCCCAAGGCTTGCAACCATGAGGTTGTCTCATGGCAATACCTGAGGACAAGGTGCGCACCTCCAAGTCCATAGCATCCAGTGAGGCCTGTAAAGAGGTCTGTGCCACCGCCTTGCCCTCCTCTACTATGGCCCCAAACTCCTCCCTGGACTCAGTTGACACAAGGTCCTTGAACTTGAACATCAAGTTCCAGGAGCTGAAGTTATATTGGCTCAGAATTGCCTGCTGGTTGGAGTACACTTTACGGCCAAACAAGTCCAGGCGCTTGGACTCCTTGGACTTGAGCACTGGGGCCTGCTGTCCCTACCTCTCTTTCTCATTTCTCACCAACGAACAGTGCTGCAGGTTCGTAAAGAGGTATTAGTATCCCTTTGAGGGCACGAAGTACTTCCTCTCAACGCCCTTGGCTGTGGGAGGGACGGAGGCTGGAGTCTGCCAGATAGTCTTGGCATTGGCCTGTATAGTTTTGATGAGGGGCAGAGCCACCCTTGAAGGACCTTCTGGGGCCAGAATATCGACCACTGGGTCCTCTGACTCCACAACCTCCTCGGCCTGCAGACCCATGTTACATGCTACCTTGAGCAGAAGGTCCTGATGGGCGCAGCTGTCTATAGGAGGTGGTCCAGAGATGAAAGTGCCTGTGACGGCCTCATCTGGGGAGGAGGATGAAGAGGCCAATGGGGGAAACCAGGTCCTCCCATCCCTCCTGCTCATCAGGAGCTTCAGAACTTGCTTCACTGGTAGCCCCCGACTCAGGAACCAGAGTTGGAGTCGGTTCCAAGGGGGACGGAGGCACGGCGCCTCCTCAGCACCTCTAGGGGGTGGGCCGACTGGCTGAGGCCTCCGGCACCCTCGGTTCAGAGGTGGCCGATTGGGAGCCTTTAGACTGGGCATCCTGGGCCTGGTGGTGTGCCCACGGGGTCCAGAATGGCCACTGTGCTGGTCCCTGCCATGGCCCTGTCCCCACCTCAGAGCATCCACAGCCTGACCGGTGCCGGTCCCACACTGAGTACCTAGATCCAGCCTCTGAGTCCGAGGACCAGGATTGCGAGGGCCAGGGCAGCGCTGAGCGGAGATGAGCCAGTGAGTGGTGCCGTGAGGCTGGGGAGCAGTGCTGCAATCTAGAGCGGTACCATGACCTGGAGCTATGCAGGGTTGTCCAGGACCTGCTCTGCGAAGGGGACCGACGTGCGGCTCGGCAGCATGATTGGGAGCGCTGGCACGACCTGGAGTAGTGCCGCAAGTCCAACCGGTGCCAGGACTCAATCAGCGGTGCCGACAACCGGATCATCACTGGCTTGCCTCGAGACAGTGCCATGCGCTGTGGTACCGGAGGCTTGGTGCGAATCGTAGGCAACCTTGGCGCCGTCATGGCGATGAGGTCCCTCGCGGCTGCAAAGGTGTCCGGAGTGGATGGTAGCTCTACCTCCTTGATGATGTGGGCCCGGGAGTCCAACGGCACCGGACTCAACGGTCACCCTTGCCGGGCCAAAGTCAATGATGCTGCCTCCGCAGGCTTCGGCACTGGGTGCTCCTCATGAGGACGCGCCCCATTGGCCGGCTCCAGAGGGGTGGGCCTCTGGGACGGAGAGCCACTCTTCCCTTGCATCCAGTGCCGCTTCTGCGCCGGAGAGTGGGAGCGGTGCTGGGTCGATCCCGCCGGTTTCAGTGCTGGGGAGCAGGGGTGCCACGGGTCTCTGCTAGAGTCTGTCCACCATGCCACTTCCACCACCGAAGAACTCAGTGCCGGGTCCTGCCGCGCCAAAGGAGGCTGAGGTCTAAGAGCCGCCTCCATAAGGAGCTGCTTAAGGTGAAAGTCTCGCTCCTTTTTGGTTCTAGGGTGAAACCCTTTGCAAACCCTGCACCTATCGGCTTGGTGAGCCTCCCCCAGACACTTCTGACAAGCATCGTGGGGGTTGCCTGTTGGCATGGGCTTGGAGCAGGACTTGAACCCCTGGGACTTGGGCATGAAAGCCCTCCCCAAAAAAAGTGGTCAGGATGGAGTGTAAACCCCCCAGCCCAACTGCTACAAACTACTTCTAAAATAAACTACAAGAAACTAAATAAAAGGTATAAGAACAACGAGAAACAAGAGCTAGGAAAACGTGGAGAACTTGCTGAGCAAGACGCCACAGTTCCAACTACCGTCATGGGCAGTAAGAAGGAACTGAGGAGGCATCGGGTCGGCAGGGTCATATATTGAGTGCCATGAAGGCGCCACTCCAAGGGGCTCCACAGCTGACCCGACGGGTGCTGCTAGGGGAAAAACTTTCTGACGACTGTGCATGCGGCGTGCACACACCTAATTGGAATCGATATGAGCAATGACTTGAAGAAGAACTTATAATTTAAATGAAGAGTAAATACAGAGCCTTTGATATTGATGTTTTATAATGTTCATGTAAAATACTGTAAACTGTTTACCAAGGACTGCCTTGATTTCCAAACATCATTCTATTTCACAGTACATTAGGCTTTATTACACCTTTTCCCCCTCACCATATTTTCATTTTCTTCAATAAAGTAAACTAAATTTAAAATATGGAACAATCATTTATTTCTCTAAACTGATGGATATCTCTCAAAGATTTTGAGCAGCCATGTCAAACTCTGAGTCATATACAGTAGGATTGTATATTTGCTCATCATTACTCCAGGGAACACAGGGAATATTTAACCCAAGAAAATGACAGCAAAATGAAATTCAGTGAGCGGGGGGAAGGAGCATCTCAAAAGGTGACAATTTTTGGCTGTTGAGACTCAGCTTTAAGATTAAATACATGGCTTGACACACACTAAAAATAAGTATCTGGTGCTTTGTTTCACTGACCTAAACTTCCAAAAACTAACTGAATTATGGGGAAAAAATTCACCACAAATAGGAAAGCATAATGTGCTGATTTTGGAAAATTCACATTAATGAATGAGAAAATGAAGATCTAAATCAAAGAAGGAAAACCAAGGGGCAAGGGATCAGATAGGTGATGAGGGCAAAATAGATAATGTTATTGAGCAGGTACCATAAAAAAAACCCCACCAGTTTTACCTCTACAATCTATCATTTTTGCCCCTGGCTTTTCACCTCACTTTTTCAGTACACTGAGGTAAAGGGATAACCTCAACCTGTACATATTTCTAGTAGTGAATTTCTTGTTGGGCCTGTCCTGTAGTAGGTGACTTCTGAGTACCCGTCCCGCTCTGTCAATCTATTTCCTCACTTCCCCAGGTGGGTATTGTAGTTTTAAGAATGCTTGGTAGAGACCTTGTAGGTGTTGGTCTCTGTCTGAGGAATTGGAGCAAATGCAGTTGTATCTTAGGGCTTGGCTGTAGACAATGGAGGCATGTAGGTAAGTATAACGGTCAGTAGGTTTCCGGTATAGGGTGGTGTTTATGTGACCATCACTTATTTGCACTGTAGTGTCCAGGAAGTGGATCTCTTGTGTGGATTGGTCCAGGCTGAGGTTGATGGTGTAGCAACCTATTTGGACAAGTGGAGGTAGTTCTTGTTGTGGTCATTAGTCTGAGGAGGTCAACAAAGCTGCTGGCTTGTTTCCAGGATGATTCTATGATTCTATGCTAGGATGGAGGCAGCATGATTAGTTAGTGCTTGGCATGGGTCAGCCCTGGAGGACATATAGAGCTGCTCATTATAGAAGTTTACCTTTTTAAATCTAAGACTGTAACTGATTTGTGTGTATGTGTGTTTCCTGTTTGAACCTTTTAAATAACCTTCTTTTATTTTTCCTAGTTAATAAACCTTTAGTTAGTTTATTACAGGATTGGCTATAAGTGTTGTCTTGGTTTGAGATCTGAGAACAACTGACCTGGGATAAGTGACTGGTCCTGTGGGACTGGAAGTAACCTGAATACTGTTGTGCGTTTTAGTGTAAGGGACCATCTATCACTAAGTCCAGCTTGCCTGGATGGCAAGTTAGACTCGAATGCCCAAGGGGAATGTCTATGACACCATGGTGAGACTGTCATAGTGCTTTAAGAGTCCACACTTGTTACTGGGTTGGTGAAGTCTGATTATAGAACATACAATCGGATTGGGGTTTCTGTCCTGCTTTTTGACAGTCTGCCCTGAGCCTGAGCCCCAGCCCCACAGACCAGCCTATTGGGCGACGTTGAAGGTGAGATGGCTCTGAACTGGATATTCAGGAGTCCCTGAGGTTCTCTGGTGATAACAGAGGAAGTAGCCCCAATGGGGCAAAGAGTCAGAGTTGTCTGAAGCCCAACATGGGGGCAGCATTGGTCCCAAAAAGGAATGGGGGATCAGCACAGGCAATAGCAAATGAGATACACTCCCATCCAATACCAGGAGAGGCACTATTATCAAAGCTAAGGGTGGTACCAAACTCTATGAAGGGATCTGCCACACCATGCCAACACAAATTAATTTTTCCAGTAAGATTTCAAGACATAGTATTGAAAGATTTATTAAAATCCATCGTCCATCTTTTTAAACAAAACTCTCCAGGGAACAGGATGCAGAGGTCCACTTAAAAACCAGTGGCACAATATGTCCCCAAATATATTACATCTACTGCCCTCCCGCCATCCGCTATTTTTGGAATTCTATCAAATGTAGGAATTGCCAACAGGGATTCAAAAAGGTTAAGGCCACAAAATCATTAAGTCTGAACTCATATCACAGGCCAATATATTTCACTGAGGTACCCCTCTATTGAGCCCAATAACTTACATTTAGCTAAGGTAAATTTTCCACAAAGGCATTTAATACTGATATGAAGACCTCAAGAGAGGGAGGATCAACCACTTCCCTTGGTGGTTTGCTCCAGTGGTTAATAACCCTCACTGTTAAACACACACCTTATTTCCAATTTAATTTCCAGCCATTGGTTCTGGTTATGCATTTCTCTGCTAGAGTAATGATACCGTGAGTACCCTATATTTGTGTCTGAGTAGAATTACTTACCCACTGAAATTGACACCACCTCAATTTTTTTATAAGCTAAGCTGATTGAGCTATTTACAATGCTCAGGGCAAGGCATTTTCTCCAGCTGTCAATCATTCCTTGGAATCATTTCTGCACCCTCTCCAATTTTTCAACATTCTTTTTAAAATGTGGATGCCAAAACTTGATACAGTATTCCAGTCTTGGTCTCCTCAGTGCTCTAACCATATGTGAAATCACCTCCATACTCCTAACTCATTACCCCCCTATTTATACATCCAAGGATCATATTAGTTTTGTGATGACATCACAATGGGAGCTCATGTTCCATTACTGGTCTACTAGGACCCGTTTTCAAAGTCACTGCTTTCTAGGAAATTATCCCTCATTCCGTAGGTATGGCCTGCGTTCCAAAACATAGAACTTTGCAGTTAGCTGTATTAAAAACACATCTTGTGTGAATGGGCCCAGTTTACCAAGCAATCCAGATCATACTGTGGATGCCTGTCCTCATCATTATTTACCATTCTAACAACATTTTTCTCATCTGCAATTTTATCAGGAGTGATTTTATATTTACTCCCAGATCATTGATGTCTGTATTGAATACTGTTGGGCCCAGCACTGGTCCCTGTGGTTCCTCACTACAAACATCCACATTTAATGATGATTCCCCATTGATGACTATTTTTGAGATCTGTCAGTTAGCCAGTTCTTAGTGTGTTTAACATGTACCTTATTGATATGGTATAGTGCTAGTTTTTTTTAATTAGAGTCAGAGCAGTGGTCCATCTAGACCAGTATCTGCTTCTAACAATGGCTAATACCTGCTGCTTCAGAGAAAGGTACGAGAAAGCCGACAGTAGCAGTGATGGGATAATCTACCCCCAGGGAAAGTCTCCTTGTGACCCCAATGGTAGGAGATTGGCTTGTACCCAGAAGCATAGGATTATCCATTCATTTTTTTAAAACATACACTATTATAAACATGGATTTCTTGTTATCTGAATAAATGCCTACTTCTTTTTCAATGCTGCAAAGCTTTTGGCTTCAGTGATCTATTGCCGCACTGAGTACCACAGGTTAATCATATGTTGTGTGGAAAAGTATGACCTTTTATTAGTTTTACATTTGCCACCTTTCAGTTTCATTGAACATAACTTTGATACCTCAGCCCCTGACTGCACTTTATCTTTATATTCAGAAAAGATTAGATCCAGGGTAATTACCTTGCCAACATCCTCTGTAGTGAAAAGTGATGCAGATTATTCATTTAGCTCCTCAGCAAAATATTCATATTCCTTAATTGCTCCTTTCCTCCCTTGTGGTCCAGTTTTATAAGCACACATCATAGACAACTGTATAGTCATTCCATGATGTTAAAAATTCTATCTACTCTTCACAGAAAGAGAAGAGCTATATAATTATCTAATCTTTATTGAAAATAAATTAAGGGGGACCAACAGAGCTTCTGCAAAGTAATAAATATTACCAATTGGAAATAACAAGTAAATGCGTATAGACTCCAAAATTACAAATACATTAAAAGCGTTAAAACAAACACTGGGTAAACAAGTTGTTGCTTTATTTTCGTGTTGATGTTTAGGGTTCCAACCCCAATTCAGCAGTCCATCCCTCTTCATCGGTGCACTTAAGCATGTGCTTAGCTTTAAGCATGTGATTACGTTCCTTTGCCTTCAATGGGGCACAAGCACATGGTTAAAGTTAAGTGCATGTTTAAGGACTTTGCAGAATTGAGGTCCTGTGTGTTTCTTGCAACTGCTGATTGGCCAAATCCTGTCATTCTGGGATCTTAAAGTTTTGGTTTTTTGCCTTTTGTTGTTTATAAATCTTTTGCAGTACCTGTTCCAACATCAGCACGGTTTCATCAACACACACACACACACACACACACACACACAGAGGCTACATGCTCTCACAAGGCCAGACTCTGATACCTTTATACGCACTGAGTAACACCCATCAGAACGTGTCCCAGAATGATTTGACCTTCTCTCCTTGAAGAACAAAGTAGTTTTTAGGAAAGACAGATCAAATTAGGACCAAATGTCAGCCCGCAGTCCAGATCCAATCATGTGGCTTTATTATGGACCTGAATTGGACAAATGGATCAATTCCAATAAAAGAGCTTTAATCTGTGGAAAACACTCTGAAGTGCAACAACATGGGAAAGTACCTGCAGCTCCAACAACCGCTTCAGGACATTCAAGACCACAGCTGACTATTGCTAGGCATGGGGAGAGGAATAGGTAGCCCCACTACACAGATTTGACCCTTACGGATTCATGCTAAACCTAAAGCTACTGGCATGGACCCTAACATACCCAACTTCCTCAGATTGGTGTGGCCATATAAGATAGATAGTTCCATTATGGGCAAACCAATTGCAGGGGCCCAAGAGATTGACTCCAGTGATGTTCTCTAGCATGCATCATCACAACAGCTCTCTAATCCAAATTCTCTTTAGCTCATAGCTCTTTAGTGGTGTTCTTCTTAATAATCCAGCCATTTGCTTTTGGGCCTTTCTAAAATCCACTGAACTGCTCTGAGAAAGAAAAAGTTTGTGACTATCTTTGAGTCTGCTTTCAGAGACAAAAGTATACAGGTCAAGCTATTGCCCATGGAGTATTCTGGTTAACTAACAGAGATGGATAGCTTTCATGAGCAATTTCCCAAGCCTTTATGCCTACACTTCACAACTGTGCTTAATGATGAATGACAGTCATCAGCCTTGAATGAAAATTTCTCCTCCATCTTCCTTCCCATAGAAATGACATTATAACCATATTTTCTTATAATAATTTATCAGCCTCAGAAATATGGAATTAATTACCAATTCTTTAATTATATGCCAAATACCAAATGAAGACACATCCTGGAAGGTTAGCTGGTAATTATAGCTTAAGTTATTAGATACAATATAATTCAAATATTGATTACCATAGAAACTGCAATTCTTAGACCCTAATGAAAATGCAACATAGAGAGGACAAACAAATCTAACAGCACTGTGCTATCTAATTGGAGTCTTCCAGTAATACAGAACTGTATGTCAGTTATAAAATAAAGGGTTACCCCGAACTGTACCTTTTAATCGAGCAACTGTTTTAATCTCTCTAGTTTTTGTTGTTGTCCTCATTTTATTTTAATTTTTTCAGAGGAACTCTTCTCACATCCATTCCCCATGCACATTTCCACCACCATATGTATATGACAAGAAAAGTAGTAGGCAGGACTAGTTAATTAACTAATGTACAAGTCACCACAGGGTATTGAGAGAGATTTTGAAAAGCACTCAATGTCCCATTGAAGACAGTGATAAAACTCGCACAGATTTCAATGGGAGTGGATCTAAGCCAGCACTGAACAGTTTGAAAATCCCAACCCACAGTTGTCTGCACTTGGTGAGTGATGGTGTCAATTAGGCGACAGTTCTCTTTGGCACAGGTGCTATGTCATAGTGACAGCCTTGACTGGAGGTTATTGTGACAGAGGACACAAAGCTTGTCTCAAAATGTTCCTAGTCAGAGTGAGCAGCATGAAGTGTATCATCTGAGGAGGATTGTTTGGCTACTTCACATGCACGGGAAAGGGCACTACCAGAGCACTGTGGGGACACATGGCAACATTCCCACATGTTGCCAAACCTAGGAAAGTTTTAGCCTGTTTAGCTGCAAGTCTCTTACTTGTATGAACACAGTTGCTTTCAAGGAAAACTTAATTTTCTACTTACAGTTTTGGTAGGTTGATTCACAGCTGTTAATGTGGGGGAGCCCCAACTCCTCTGCCAGGGGAACTTGTGGCATTTGCTCTGTGTCCTGCAGCAGCTTCAAAAATACCTTTGTGAAATAGAAATAGAAATGAGACCTATTTGCCATAACTGGCTTTCACCCTTCATCACCCAGGGTATCAGACTAGGATGCACCGCCCCACTCCACTCTGCTGGAACATTCCTATAAATTACTGATCCAGTGTAATTACTTTGGGCAAGATCTTTCCCTCCAATGGAGAGGAGTAAATATTCCATGGATTCAGAAGTACCTACATGGAGAGCCGCTGACCCCTGCACACTGCTCTTTGGTCCTCTCTGCCCTCTAATTGCATAGCTCTTTCAACAACCCTGCTGTCATTGACGGAGTCTCCCAGGTGCGGAGTCGTAGGACGCATGGAGTCCAGAGTTAATGCACACTAGAAGCAGCACTAACTCCCCACTGGTATTCCAAGTTGCACTCCGTGGGCTCAGCAGGGGAGAATGCCGCAGACAGTAGCCAGTTTCCTGCCCTATCTCCTTACACTCCAGGCCCAACCCACAAAATTCTACAGAGTGCTGAAGCCTTGGAACTCTAGCAAAAGAGCTCCCACGGGGCTATGGGAAGTGGCTGGGCAATCTCCCCAACTCCACCCTCCCCCGACTAGATCGGCTTGTCTAGGCCCTCTCCACTCATGGAAGTGGAAGGGATAATTTAGCCCTTTGAGAGCAGGAATTCTGCTGAAATAAAGTTAAAATAATGTACATTTTGTAGCAAAATCAGTTGCCATCTACACACAAACACAACAAACGATTAATCAGATTTTTAAAAAAAGATTGGAGGGTCTTGTTTGAGGGATGTTAGTGTATTTTAATAAAAGTGACAGGCACGTAATTTCCATCCGTGCATCTGAAGGGTAGAAGCCTCTAAAGAAGAGCTGGAGAGAAGATAACGGAAGTTTTTTTTTTTTTTAAATAGCAGTAATATTTTCCATGGGTTTAATAACCTAAAGGTATGTCTACATTGCAATTAGCACCTGCGGCTGGTCTGTGGGGCTCAGGCTGCGGGGCTGTTTAATTGCAGTGTAGACTTCCAGGCTTGGGGTGGAGCCCAGGCTCTAGGATCCTGTGAGATGGGAGGTTTACACTGCAATTAAACAGCCCCACAGCCCAAGTCAGCTGGCCCAGGCCAGCCACGGGTTTTTAATTTTGGTGCAGACATATCCTAAGAGGCACATGTAAATGTTACACACGGTGTGTCCATTAGATTTGCCTGAGACCTACTATATTGGGCTTGATCCTGCTTCTACACCTTAAGACCACTGAAGTCAACAGGAATTTCAGCGTTAGAATACTGGAATACCATAGTAGATTGTTAGTAGTGACTTAAGAAGTGTTAAGGCACTCACTCACGTCTCACTGTAAGCCTGATAAATAAATAAATAAAAACTCAAAAACTTCCTTACAAGTATATGTTCCCTCTGTAAATTCACATTTTCTCCCTAGGCCACAAATCTTTTTTTTTTTTTTTTTTTGGGGGGGGGGGGGGGGAAGAGGAAGGGAGAAGAGAAGGCACAGGTGGTCTGGGGGAGGATTTTAGATTAACCAGAAAAGAAACCTAAATACATCCACTGCTGGGGTAAGCAGGCCCACTTTCAATTTTGTCAACCGTGAATTTGGCCCAAGATATACTTGTGATAGGAGATGTTGAAAAATTAGCTCTTTTCTGAAGTATTTTTCCCCCCAAAGCCGTCTGTAACAACACAGCATAGCCTAGAAACTCCAAATTTGTGTCTAGACAGTGAATGCTCCTATGGCTGCAGCTGGAATCAATGGCGAACATCCCATAGATTTAAATGGTTCAGGAGTATGCTCATAGCCATTAACTGTATTTCTTGTGTCCACAGGGAAACTAATGCACAAGAGAGCTAGGTTTAGCAAACAACAGGAACACACTTATTTAGCTGTAACATCCAGGACTCGTCTATATGGCCCACAGTTTGAGCTACAAGTGTGTGAATAGCTGGACTATATTAATGCAAAATAGGAACTTTTTAGTTCATGCCTGCAACATCCACAAAGGGGAGTTACAGCACAGCACTTGAGTGCGAATTGCTAGTCACACCCCTGTAATCCGAACAGTGGTGTGGTATAGACACAGCCTCAGAAGAAGAGAGACACTGCACAGATCACAACTTCCAAAAGAAATTGCCTGCACTTTCAAAGAGCCAAAGTCAGGTACACAACAAAGTCACTGGTAGACTTGTGGTAGGCCACAAGGGACCCGCTTGTGATCATGTAGGCTGACTGCCCACATAACAAAGAGCGCAGTACTTCCCTAAAATAATTCCTGTTTGAACTAGAGCATATTTTTTAGACATGGATCAATGACAGGTCATGATGGAAGGCAGACAGCCCAAATAGCATACAAAACAAACTCACGCTACATTAGTGTTAGTAGAGCTGACTGGAACATTTTTGATTAAATGTTTGTTTTTTTCATTGAAACTTGCTGTTTTGTTGAAGGTGAAACATTTGATGGAGCTGTATCTATTTTAACAAAATGTTGCCAGGAAAATGTTTGTGATCCAGTATGGACTTTCTGGTCATTTCAAGAGAGAAAGATCTGAACAGAAAACCTTTTCAATCTGGAAATGGATGTTTCATCACAATTCCATTTTGCAAGAACATTCCGATGCAGAATGAACACAAATTTCAAAACCTCAAAAGTTGTCATGAAATGGATTTGTTATCCTCTAGCCAGCTCTAAGTGTTATGTAGTGATTTTAATAAATCATGGCCCCGATTCTCCCCCAATTCCAACTCTTGGCTTATTGCTTATATTTATATTATATTATTCCTAATTCAGACAAGGAGAAAACAGTTAAAATCAAATGTAGCTAAGATGATAAGAATGGGTTTGACATGACAGTGATGTTTTCCACTCGCAAGATGCTTCCTAGACATGCGTGGCAATATGGTCTCCCTTAAAGAGTTAAGTTTTTGAAAGGGTACAAGTGTTCCACACAAATGGGCTGAAAAACAGCAAGATATGTGTGTGTGTGGGGGGGGGGGGGGGTGCCCTCTGCACAAACAATCACTTGATACATTTTCCCTTTAAAGTCAGAGTTCTTTGTTTCCAGATTGAATTATTTGAATAGACTCAATAGAACTATTATGTGCTATCCATTTACTTGCCAGCAGAAAAAGGCTTTTGATAAGAAAATGGAGAATGAAGGTAACAATAGCTAATGATGACTGTGCAGAGATGACAGAAATCACCACAAATTAACATGTTAGTCTTCAAGGTACGGCATGATGCATCAATATCTGTTGCCATTTAGGAAAGCTTATTTGCTTTTCTGCAGAAAACAACCAAGGGCAGGTACCTTTAAACTGAATGATCCAGAGAAATATGCTGATGAATGTTATATGTTTGCTATGATTGGTTTCTGTAGGGCTATCATTTCCCTTTATGTAAAAGTCCTATAGAATTCAAGAGGGATGAAACCAATCATATAGAGAATAATCTAACCACCCATAAAATATAATAGATTATATCCTTTCCATACAAAGTGTAAACCACCCTGTATAATTTCAAAGAGAATGACAACCTTTCATAGGCTTTTTTGACTCGCCCCATAGAATTCTACAGCAAGGATATAATTCACCATTACATTCTAAAGAACGGTTATAAAAACCTGTAAATTATCTTTATTATTATTTTATTACTCTTATTGCAGTAGCACATTGTGCTAACAATTGTACTCAGATATAACAAAAAGAAGGTCAGTATTTCAAAGAGCTTATGTATTTATTCAGTTCTACAGGGCTTTGTGATAAAGGTGTAGTTTCATTTAATTATCAGAGGGGTAGCCGTGTTAGTCTGAATCTGTAAAAAGCAACAGAGGGTCCTGTGGCACCTTTAAGACTAACAGAAGTATTGGGAGCATAAGCTTTCGTGGGTAAGAACTTACCCACGAAAGCTTATGCTCCCAATACTTCTGTTAGTCTTAAAGGTGCCACAGGACCCTCTGTTGCTTTTTTCATTTAATTGTGATCCTGTTTTATAATTTAATTTAAAAGGAAACCATTACACTTGCTGATATATATTATTCAATTGAACCTCAATCCAATAAATGGATCTGTAGGGATGTCTAAACTGCAAAGAAAAACCCATGGCACCGAGTTTCAGAGCCCAGGTCAGTTGACTCAGGCTCATGGGGGTCAAGCTATGGGACTATAGCAGTGTAAGTGTTCCTGCTTGGGCTGGAGCCCGGGCTCTGAGAGCCTAACCCCTCACCAGGTTTCAGAGCTCGGGGCCTAGTTTGCTCCGCAATGTCTACACTGCTATTTTTAGCCCCACAGCCTGAGCTCCCAATCCATTGACCTGGTCAGTGTAGACATATCCTGTGTGTGGGTAGACCCCTTATGTACACTGGGGGTCTTAATGACTTTTTCAGCATTTCACATAGGTATAAGGCTGTGGTTCTCAAACTGTGCGTCGGGACCCCATTTTAACGGGGTCGCACTGGCTGGTGTTGGCCCTGGGCCCCAGCAAGTCTGAAGCCCAAGCCCCACCACTCAGGGCTAAGATTACATGCCCCCCACCCAAGGCAGAAGCTCTTGGACTTGATCTTTGGCCCTCCTGCCCAGGGCACTGGGGCTCGGGCGGTCTCAGTCTTCGGTCCCCCCTCCTGGGGTCACGTAGTAATTTGTTGTCGTCAGAAGGGGGCCATGGTGCAATGAAGTTTGAGAACCGCTGTTCTAATGTATGCTCCAATGCAGTGGCTCTCAGCCTTTCCAGACTACTATACCCCTTTCAGGAGTCTGATTTGTCTTGCATACCCCTCACTTAAAAACTACAGTAATTGTTTACAAAATCAGACATAAAAATGCAGAAGTGTCACATCACACTGTTACTGACAAATTGCTTACTTTCTCATTTTACCATACAGTTATAAAATAAATTAATTGAAATATAAATATTGTACTTACATTTCAGGGTATAGTATACACAGCAGTATAAAAAAGTCATTGTATGAAATTTTCATTTGTACTGACTTCGCTAGTGCTTTTTCTGTAGTCTGTTGTAAAACTAGGCAAATATCTAGATGAGTTGATGTATCCCCTGGAAGACCTCTGCATACCCTCAGGGGTACATGTACCCCTGGTTGAGAACCACTGCTACAATGGACCTTTTCACAGAACGGAATGTATTTAGTAAGTAGGGGCTATGCATTTCCCATCGTTTGTTTGTATGCATGTGGATTTTTGTATTTTTTATTTGAAAATAAAATGTCAATTCTAAATTGGCAAAAAAAAAAAAAAGTCTCAGTGTTGCAAACCAGATAACTGCTAATGGTTTTTATATCTGACCCCATTATTTTCCACATGCATCATTCATGCTGCAAAGCAACAACACATAATTAATGTCCCAGATGACAGGCTTTCCAGAGTCTTGGTTTCATAAGCCCAGAAAAGAGATAAGTGTCTTCCCTAGACGACATTCTCTTCAGACTGCTGCTAATAATGCAACATACCTTCCCACCTCTTAGGGCGCGGGGTACATAATATGATTGAAAGCTTACTATACGCTGTGTGGTAAACTATCTAAAGAGACACTAACTTACAAAAATGTGCATTTTGTATACTTGTCATTTGTTTTGTGCTTGGTCATATCCTAAGTTTTCTTTTTGTACATGGCCCACTTTGGGCTGTTTACAGAACTAAAGGAGATCGCTGGAAAAATCCTATTTCTATGAAATGCTGCTGAGTGGATTGTACCATCAAATGAAAATATTGTCCCCCATCTACTGAAAAATATTAGTTTTGTTCTTTTATCATCATTTCAAGCAGTGAAAAACAGGGGGTGGGGGTGTTTTGTTTTCTTAAGGATCTACACTATGATACTAGAGTAATGATGGGTCAGGGAATTTTGAAAAGAACAGATAGTTGTAGTGGAAAGAATTCATTCTCTGGTATAGCCAGTTAAATAATGCCAGAGCCAAAACCAGTTGTGATGAACCCCCATCAGGTACATTGGCCAGATCAGAAGCAGAAGTAAATTTGCAAGAACAGCTATTCTTGTAAGATTTCCAGACCAGTTCTGCCAACTCCTGAGGTTTGGTTAGTCCGGATAGAATTCAGAGAAGAGACAGAATTTTTTGAGAGTTATATGAACTGTACAGCCAAACCTTCTGAAATTCATCCCCAGTTAATTCAAAGCTCAATTTTTTTCTGATGCTAAGAGTTAATGAGAGATTTGGACTGACAGTGGTTTGGAGTTAAAACCCAGGTCATGTAAAATTTTCCTGAGATCAGCTGAGACAGAGAAGAACCTTCCAAAAGGTGATATCACCCTTTAGGATACATCAGGCTGTTGGAATGAATTATGGGAGGAGGAGAGAGTGGTTGTTGCCCTTAAATAATATAGCAAAATTTAAAAATCTATATTCTACATGAGATGCTCTTTCATGCTCCCCTCAGGAACCTGTCCTGAAATATTAGGTAGTAAAAACATGGTCAAGAAGGTTAGATAGAAGCCAGTAGAGCATCTCTAACCACTGACAGCTACTATGGAGAGAGAAACACAGTACCTCTTCCAAGGTGGTATCTGAAATGCCATAGCCAGTCACGTGTAGACGTTCAAGGTTTTCATCCATAGCCTGAAAGAGGCCTTTAAAGGAGGACTTATCTGCCTTCGCTGGAATGGCAATAGTCAGCTCACTCCCACTGTTCTCTTTTAGGAATGCTTCTGGTACATAGAACTGTATCAGAGATGTGACTCGACTGATGTACTCAGGATCCTGGATTTCAATCGCAGAGGGCTGCACAGAAAGGAAAACAATAATAAATGGAGCTTATATGCCATCAGAAAGTTGTAAAACAGGTCAAACTGAAAACAAATATGGGGCCAGTGCTGGAAACCCTTCCTCTGCTGGGCAGTCCCAGTGAAGTTTCTGGGTCTAATCTTGTGAGCAAGGGACTACTCACCATGAGTAAGGGATTGCAGGATTGGGCCTCTATTCAGCAAATCATCAAATTACTAATTTTCACTATGTTGCTAGATTATTTTAGGTGCCAATTAATTCAAGTATGAAGGTTGCGAAAAACATTTGTTATGCACCAGTATTAAATAGACCAAGTCTTTCCTGCATTGCTGGTTATGTAAGATAAAAGAATTACCACATTTATCTCACATATAAGTTACTAGCAGCGTTGCAAGGTTCCCTCAGAATAATTGATATGACCATTTCTTAGCATGAAGTACATATTGTGCACAATTCTGTCACCATACCTTTTTTATGAGTGTTAGACTGTATCCCTGGCCATATGTTTCCTTCAGATAAGAGGGAGGACCACAGCATCTCAGCTGCCCATGCTGCAGGATGGCAATGCGATCACTGAGCACTTCTGCCTCATCGAGATGGTGAGTGGTGAAGATCAAGGTGCAACCTACCCCAGGAAGAGCAGTACACACAGATTAACACTTTATTTTGAAATGTTTTCTCATGAGACACACTTTTTTTTTCCCAGGAGGATTCTTGAGGCAATAGTAATTCTATAAACTTACAAGAGTGTACTTCAGTATGCAGAACACAGACACAAAATGCCTGCTAACACGTGTCCCATTCACACTCCCTGAGACGGTACAGATTATAAATCAGTGCAAAGTTTGTACTGGAATCTAAGAGAGACAACAACAAGCAGTTGCAATTTCAAGGCTGAGAAGGTGTTTTATGAGATTAGGAGATTCTTAAAATCACATAACTCTGGTGCCGGTTTCAATGGATCATTCACTGTGGTTTATTCCAGCTAATAGGGAGGGGAGGTGCCTGCTATCTCAGAAGCTTGCCTCCTATGGTCAGTTTTAGCTCATGACACTTGAAAATTAATGGAATGGTTTGACTGATGAGTATTCTCTTTAGAAGAAAAATATATGCAGTCATATGGGAAAGAACAGAAAGTGAGAGCCCCCAAAAAATGAAAAAGCAAAGTCAAAGAGTGATGGAAGTAGGAGATAACCCTTTTCATCCAGGGCAGGATCAGCATGGACTCATAGCTAACCTGAATCTTGCATTAAACCCACTAGATTTTTCAAACCATGGGTCGCGACCCAGAACTGGGTCGTGGAACGGAAGGGATTGGGTTGCAGCAGCTCTGGTCAGCATCGCCGACCGGGCTGTTGAAAGTCTCATCAGTGGTGCTACAGAGCTAAGGCAGGCTAGTCCCTACCTGTTCCAACACCGTGCTGTGCCCCAGAAGTGGCCAGCAGGTCTGGCTCCTAGGTTGGGGGTGGCACGGAGCTCCGCACGCTGCCCCCGCCCTGAGCACCAGGGGCTGTGCCTGTGAGAACCGCGCGGAGCCGCTTGCACACCTCTGCCTAGGAACTGGACCTGCTGCTGGCCGCTTCTGGAGGTAAGTCCATGCCCCAACCCTGCACCCCAATCCCCTGCCCCATCCCTGAGCCCCCCCAAACCCAAAGCCCTTTCCTGCACCCCAAACCCATCATTCTCAGCCCCACCCCAGAGCCCGTACCCCCAACCCAGAGCCCTGACCCCCTCCCGCACCCCAACTCCCTGCCACAGCCCTGAGCCCCACCAAACCCAAAGCCCTTTCCTGCACCCCAAGCCCCTCATTCCTGGCCCCACCCCACAGCCCTCACCCCTGCACACCAACCCTCTGCCCCAACCCTGAGCCCCTCTCACATCCCAAACCCCTCATTCCCAGCTCCACTGGGTCGCAGGCATCAACTATTTTCTTCAACTGGGTCAACAGAAAAAAAGTTTGAAAACTACTGCACTAGATCAACCATCTTTCCTGAAGACAAAGAGAAGTAAGCTTTGAATTTTAGTTGGCTGCTTTAAAATTTCAACAGCTGAATGGAATCGTTATCTCTGTTAGGATTTCTATTCAGCAACTGGAAAGACAAATACTATTTTCAACCACCCTTTGCCTAGGAAGGATGTTAGCCAGAACATGACGTGAGTTTTGTACCAGCTCTGTACTTCAACAGAATGTCCCAGATTCTCCGACGTGAACATGGATCCACACCACTGGTGGGCTCATCTAGAACAACTGTCTTCGAATTTCCAATAAAGGAGATAGCAATTGAGAGCCTCCTTTTCATTCCCCCAGACAGGGCTCCAACATGTTTGAACTGGTGGTGGGATAAATCCACATCTTCCAGGGCTCTAGAATAAGAATACAAATAAAACTGTGACCTTTGAAAATCACAAGCCTTTTTAGATCAGCTACCACATCATCCAAACCAGCAGCACTAGAACATTTCTAGTAGTGGGGGTGCTGAAAGCCAGCTCTCTTACCCCTCCCTCCGCCCCCAGAGCTGAGTCTGGGAGCAGGGCTGTGTCTCTGGGAGGGGGGGAAGGGGGGGCCTAGACAGAGGTAAGGGGGATGAGGCTGTGGCCACAGCTGGGTGCGGGCATGGAGCCAGGAGTGGAGCCCCAGGCAGGGGCCAGCAGCCAGGACCCTATGTGCAGGGCCAGGAGCCAGGGAGTGGACCCCCAGGTGTGGGGCCAGCAGCCCCGCATAAAACCTGGGGGTGCTGTAGCACCCTCCCACACCCTTACTTCCCGCGCCTATGATCCCAACCCACAGTAAAGTGACGAAAAGTCACTTGTATGCAAAATATCCATGGGCAGTTTAAGTACAGAGCAGCATATATAACTATTCAGTTTCTTCTGGTATCCACTGAAAAGAAGTAATAGTAATAATCAAAAAGTCTCTTATTTGTAACAGCAACCTCCCTATGAGCCTCCTGAAATATACTTGTAATGGCCTCTGTACAGGATAAAGCAAAAAATAATTCAAAATTATAGGCCTTAACCATGTTCCAGTGAAGTCACTGAGAGTCTTTCCATTGATTTCAATAAGCTTTAGATTAGCCCCTATAAGAATCTGGAGGGAGTGGGGAACATTTCAAGGAGAGCTGAGGATAGTTCAAGGACTCTGAAATATTATTTAATATTTGTATAACCTAGAGTTGCCAACTTCCTAAACACAGAAAACTGAACACACTTGCCCTTCCCCTTCCCCAAAGCCCCGCCCCCTGCCCTGCCCCTTCTCTGAGGCCCAGCCCCCCACTCACTCCACCGCTCACTCACTCGCTCCTTTTCACCAGGCAGGGGGTTGGGGTATGGGAGGGAGTGAGGGCTCCGGGGTGGGGCTGAGGATGATGGCTTAGGGCTGCAGGAGGGGGCGCCAGGCTGGGGAGTGGGGGCTCGAAGCTGAGGCAGGGGTTGGAGTGCAAGAGGGGGTACAGGCTCTGGGCTTGGGCCAGAAATGAGATGTTCAGGATGCAGGAGGGGGCTCAGGAAGGGGGTTGGGGTGCAGGAGGGGATGAGGAATGTGGGCTCCGGGCAGCGCTTACCTAAGGCGGTTCCCAGGAAGCAGTGACATGTCCCTCCAGCTCCGCGCACTGTCCCTGCCCACAGGCACCGCTCCCACAGCTCCCATTGGCTGCGGTTCCCGGCCAATGGGAGCTGCGGAGCCCCCATGGAGGGAGGAACATGCTGACCGCTTCCCGGTAGCCGCGCAGAGCCAAGCAGGGAGCCTGCCAGCCCCACTGCACTGCCAACCAGACTTTTAACGGCCCGGTCAGCAGTGCTGACCAGAGCCGCCAGCGTCCCTTTTCAACCAGGTATTCTGGTCGAAAACCGGACACCTGCTACCCTAGTATAACCACCCAGGCAAATAAAAACCCTCACATTGATCTGAAAGAAACATTTATAAGAACTCAAGGATAATTAGCACATTCTGCTTCTCCTTACAAAACAAGATCTTTTAGGCCACAGCCTTGCAAAGAGATCCCCCATGCAAACACTTATGTCTGTGTGGTGTCCCATTATAGGAATGGGACATCACACAGAAGCAATGGTATGAAGCCCTGATGAATTCAGCTTGTAAATAGGTGCCAGAGGCAAAAGCCAACAGAACAATATGAACCGCAGTAGAGCAAATTTCCACACACTTCGTGAAAGGTCATCTCTTGGGAAAAGGAGGTAGTTTATTTGCCATAGGCTATTCAGTCCTTAGCCATTTTTGGATGCTGCCTTCATGTATTATGTGGACACCTGTCCAATAAGAACTAGACTGCAAGACCACCAACTAATTTCACGTCACGCCATTGGCTGCTAATTGTGTTCTATCACTATGAACCTGGGTTGATTTGAACGGGCAAGCACAAGACAAGCTATCCCAGTGCTTGTCTGTGAGTTATCCAGTCCTTCACAGTAATTTTCTACTTTAAAGAAAGCAAATTTCTACTGCAAAGAGCTGACTTTATATGAATAAATACATTTATATAAATTTATATAAATACATTTATATCAAGGTATACACAGCATGCTTTCCAATCTTCTGACAAGCTACATTAAAATCTTGTGTTGCTTTGTTTAGAAAAAGTAATCTTACTGTTGCCTTAATCTTTTTTTAATTTCTCATTTCTGTAATAGCCTTAGCAATGGGGGCCTAATTCAATACAAATGTTCTGCTTCCCATAAAAATATCTAGTTAGTGGCAAGAATCTATCCCCTGTGTCTTTGAGGATCTTGCATAGCATTGTTATTACATGGTTCTAGGGTATTCAGAATTCAGTAGTCCAAGTACTATAAGAAAGAGTGTTTCCACTTCCTCTATGCTTTAGCTGAAACCACTAGAGAATTTTTTTAAACCTTGTCTGTAATATTCTTACTCTAATTTTTATTGCCATAATTTTATTACTGAAAATTAAGATTGGGAAATACAAGCCAGAATTTTAGAATACAAAACCCATCATTAGCGCTCTCAGGATTCCAATAGTTAGGGCTGACTTTCCTAGCATGAGGCTGTTTGTTTGTTCATCACAGTGTTCTTGGAATGGTTTTGAAGGACCGCCTACATACAGGTTTCCAGCAAGGAAAATAAGAACCACTAACCTACTGACTTGGTGATGTAACTGTTTCTTTGTCCACAGAGGCGCTTTCACTGAACCATAGAACAGCAGATGTTCTCGCACAGTTAAGGTGTCAAACAGCACATCATACTGTGGGCAAACACCCATCTCCATTCTGATAGCAGCCAGATCAGTATGTATATCCCTTCCATTGATGATGATGGTCCCAGAGCTGGGAGGGTACAGGCCTGTCAACATTGATCTGATACAAGAAATAACAGTGTTGTTGTAGCTGTTTGATCGCATGGGAGATGCAGAAGAAGAGTTCTGTTGAGCACAAAAGCTTTTCTCTTTCACCAACAGAAGCTGGTCCAATAAAAAAAAAATATTACCACACCCACCTTGCTCCCGCTCATAAGAAATAATACAAATTCAATAAAATCATTATATTCAGGACATACTCTATGTTGTATCCTGAATTTGATCAATTGACTTCTCGCAATAATTTCTTGTCTAGCAGCTGCATTATTTAAATGATGCTGGAGTGTGTATGGAGGAAACCTTGAGATTAATGCAAAAATGGTTATTAATAAAATTATAATTTACTCTTACAATGTTACCTTTACTGATTTTAAGAGAGACCTACATTTATTTGTATACTCACTGAACTTAGAGATTTGAACACATACTTTTGTTTTTGGTTGCTCATTTTATTAAATGGAATTCTTTAGGCAATCTTCTTTCTGTCAACCATTGACAAGTCTCAAGCGCCAAAGGAGATACCTTTGCCATAAAACTCCTGTATGTTTATAAAGGGTCTAAAATTTAACTTTTACCTACTATTGCTTTATTTTCTATACTACTTTCTTTTACAATATGTTTTTAAAATGTACATAAGCATTGGTTATTGTGATGAGTGCTTTGCATAAAATATTTGATACAAGTTTTTACTTGCAAGATGTAAATATATCACAAAAGCAGATCATAAATCCAAGGAGCATTCTGGTCCAAAAACCATAATAAAAGGGTCTTATCAAAAACAGGACATCTTTTGCATAAGATACCAGGTGATATAGATAGGATCTTATCTAAAAAAAACCAAACTTTGTATGATGATATTTATGCTTTAGAAAGAGTCCTCACTTTAAAAGAAGATAAGGATGTTTTGTTTAGAACAAAGGGAAATGTATGGATGTGGTGTATAACTGTAAAACTAAGATGTAAAGTGGGCTTTCCTTTTATCCCACCCTCCACACATGCTCTTTCAACACAAAACCTCTCATTTAAAACCTACTCATAAGGTGCTAAAGAATTTTCTTATTGAAAATAATTTCTTCTATAAGCACTCAGAAGTGTTCATTCTTCAGACTAAGAAAATCCCAGATAGCTGGAAAATGTTTTACAGAAGTTGTTGGTTACTTTTATCTACCTTGTTTTTCCTTTTAATGGTTCAAAACTTTGTTTATTCCTTAAAAGCTTTTGAGATGTACAGCTGCAAATATTTTATCTAAATGCAAAGTTTTTTATGCAATAATTTACTAATATCTTTGCTAAATGGTAAGATGCTTCATGTACTCATATGGAATCCACTGACCTTGCTGTGACTGGCTATTAATGTAAGAAGTCATTTGAGTATACAATATTTTTTTCTTAATTCGGGGGGGGGGGGTTAATTAGTTATCTGGCAATGCTTAAGCAACTTCCTGAACAAACACATAAAAACGAGCAGCACCTCTCCAAAGATTGATTAGGAGAAAGGACAATTTATTTATTTAATGAATACTCAAGTTTAAAAGCCTCTCTTTAAGAATTAAGTTTAAGAATAATTCAAAATTGAAAAACTTTCAAATCTAACATCTGGTTGGGCTTGAACCTATTTGAAACAGAATTTCAACTCCTGATGAAACCTAATGAATAGCTCAGAAAATGTGCTGAGTAAAAAGTTAAAACTCTAACATTAAGGATGTTCTGACAGTTTCCTGCCACAAAAGAGCAAAAACAATTAGAAGTTTATATTTACGAGGGGAGGGTTTTTACTAAGACCAACCCACAAAGAAACTGAGCCAATAAAAGGAGGATAACAGCTAATCTGAATCCTACCAAATCTGAAAGAAGTGTTTTCTCCTCTTTCCGTGAAATTAGACAAAAGAGAGGGGCATAAAGTAAATGACCAGCAACACTCTGCTCTCATCCTCAACTTTTCAGAACTCATCACAGCTCATCCTGTTCATCTCTGCAACTGAGCTGTGACCAACTACTAAGAAGAAGAAAGACACTGAACAGCATCAAGAAGAAGTAATCTTCTAGCTCAAATGGCATCACCATCAAGACTTCAATATGGATTGGTGAGATGAAGTTGTAAAGAGCTGCCAAGAAATTAGATTTAAAATTTTCTTGTAATGATTTTCATGGGATATTGAAATACTATTGTAATTTAGGATATTCACAGTTTCTCCCAATAAACCCCAAATGGTTTAGACCATTTATTTCTAGAGAGAAGCCATTGACTAACCTTTGGTAAATAGAAAAACAGTGGGATTTAATTTGAATTTAAGATTCTGGATATTAACTAACTTGCCGTTCAAGGAGTGGTCTTAAGACTGGCTTCTTTTCAGTAACTGACAAATACTTTCTTTGGATTCATAGGACTCAGTTAAGATTTTAAAACCTTTGCCCATTTATAAATTATGTTATCCATGATAAACACAACAGGATTTACCTGCCCTGGAACAAAATTATTTCAAAATTATTATTTTTTGCCCATCTACAAGTTGTTTTAGTTAATAAGGATACTCTGACACAGGACTCGCTACTAATTTTGGGGATAAAAGGACCTCTGCCGGGGTGGACAACTTTCAAAGGTGTAACCTGTCCAACGTTCTCCACAGAGACATATAAACAATTGTTACTTCAGTTACAAACTCTTCTATATCTTTTCTTTTTTCCTCATTTCCTTTCCTTAGTAAGGCAGTCATAGTTACTAACTGGGATTATTTCGCTTGTTTTAATAGCAGTTTCCCCTAAATCCTGGCAAAGAACCTCATGTGACTAAAATAGTGGGAGTCATGTCACTGAATTGGCATTACGAGAGAGAAATATTAAAGGTTTGCCCTGCTATTTCTTGTTTCTCTAAATTGTAAGTTTTAGTAATTTTTTAAAATAAAATTACTTGGTGCTCAACAACTTGAAGCATCCCTTAGTACTCTAAAAGTGCTTTAGGTAGATCCTCAACTGATGTAAATTGGTGTACTTCTATTAGGTGTACTGGAACAACAACAACAACTTGCACAAGTGGAGTATTTGGCCCTTTATAATTACAGAAAAGTTTCTAATGGTAAAATATTTTTTTAATTAAACCCAATATCAATAATTCATTCTCTCTCTTGCTATTTCCTGAACAAGGCTCATTTGTCTAGCCAAAGACACAGAAAAAGACACAGAGAGAGATCAACTGACTAGTATTTCCTGGTTAAAAAATATATTTATCCCAGTTTAGCTGTAAATGCAGGGTAAAATCTCTAATTCCTAATTTATGTAGGCTCATTTCTGCAATCCTTACCCATGTTAATCAAGTTGACTAAATCTAGAATCCAGTTCATTCTCATTAGTAATTTATGTACCTGCAGGGGTTGAGAAAAAATGGTCCAAATTCTTGATATTTCATTAATATAAAAGGAAGAAACAGATTAACTTTTTAATTAAGCCAGATTTTTTAAAATGTTTTTCTTTGTTATTTCGGCTTCTTTTCAGCTGTCAGAACATCCTCTTCAACATCCAGGAAGAAAGTTTGCAAGCTCAGTAAACCTCTGAGATCACCATCTGATGGAAGCACAGGTGGAATGTTATAGAGTGTGAGGAAAAGAAAGAAGGGTTTCCTTCAGGTCTCTCTGCACCCATGCCCACAATAACCCCTCATCTCCCAGCTACTACTAAAGCTGCTTAAAATAATAGCTTTACCATTGAGGTTATGATAAATGGGACCCAATTTTCCACTGCAATGCATTTGTTTTGCCAGGGGCACCATGGCACAGTAAGTTCATGTAAGCAACTTTAGTGCATCTTTTGCTTGGCAAAAACGTGCAAGAACAATAACCAAGCAAGGAGATGGAATAGCTCATTTGCTGATGTACAAAACATTTCAAAGCACCAGATAAGGTAAAATGTGTAGTAGGGCATCATTCAGCAATGGACATACATTATTGTAGTCTTGCCAGCTCCATTGGCACCCAAGAGAGCTGTGATTTGACCCTTGTAGAAAGTGAGGCTGAGATCTTTAACTGCAGTCTTTTTGTTGTCTGTGTATTCTTTGGTGAGTGACATCAGTATAACTCCTATTGGGCTTCCTCCTTCACTCATGCTTCTCTCATTTGCAGGCAGAGAACCTGTGTAAATGAAGAATAAAGCTTTAAAAGCACTGGCAGTTATATAGTGAAAGTGCATTGGCTTTACCTTTACTGAAATGGTCATCACTGTTGTAAATTTAAGCTACAGGGTCAGGTGGTATAAATTGGTATAGCTCCATTCAAATCAATGCTGCTGTGCCAATTTATAACTATCAAGGATAGGGACCACAGTTATGCTAAGTATCTAATCAATGAAAAAGTTTAATTGCAGCTTAAAACACCAAAAATAAAACTGATAAATGTGTGTGCACATGTTAATACAAATATGCACATATATAGTAATTATTAAAATGTTATTGTCTTCTAGTAAAATGTATTTCTTGAATAATGAGATTTTTACAAAGGAACGAGCAAAAATGGAGGTTGCGGACCAGAGAAAACGGGGACAGTATCATTGACTAAATGGAATGGAGAAAAAGAAATGCACACAACACAAAGGAATAACAGAGACTAGTGTTTGGAGAACCAGTTCTGTTAAAATATGAAACAACCAGAACCTCTGCTCATTGCTCAGTAATTTTTAATATTAGAATAAAGGTGGTTTTAATCCCTTCCAACAACCTTGTGACCATTCTCCAACTAGACTTTGCCAGCTTCCCTGCAACTTGTACCAAGGTCCTTCTCCCAGGTCATCCTCCCCTTTAGCTTTCCTGGATTGTATTTCAGAGCCCAGAACCTTTAACTCTACCAGCCTGTAAGACAACTGGACTCACCCCTGTGGCGCCTCCTACTGGTCATCCAGGGAATTAGCTCTCCAGCCTCTGGAGTGCCCTCTGCAGGCCAGTGATCCGCCTTGTCCTCTGCTGGCGCCCGTGTCCCTCCCAGGACCCGGTGCCCCTCTTACTGGGATGCTGCCCCCTGGCAGTACCCCACAGATCTGGGTCTCCCATCCCTGGGGAACCCCCACCCACTATCCCCACCTTGCCTCAGCACTAGGCCACTGCCAGTCACCAACTAGCCCCCGCTCCCTGGGGCAGACTGCATTATAGGCCTACTCATCACAGGTAAGGGGGGTTTGGACCTACTGCCTTGGCCTAGCCCTGGGCTGCCCTCTGCAACCCCCAGTACCCCTTGGCCTAATACTAGGTCGCAGTCTGGGGCTTTCCAGGCTGGAGCTCCCCAGCCCTGCTCCACTCAGGTACTCTTTGTCTAGCTCCCTGCAGCCAGGCCCCTCTCTCTCTGAAAGCAGAGAGAGACTACTGAGCTCCTGGCTCCCAGCCTTCTTATACAGGCCAGCTGAGGCCTGATTGGGGCATGGCCCCAGCTGCAGCCACTTCCCCCAATCAGCCCAGTAGCTGCTTGCTCCCTGGGCTATCTCAGGCCCTTCCAGGCAGGAACAGGTGTCCACCCTGCTACACAGCCCTTTCTGCTACTTGATATAAATCCCAGGTGTACTCTGGAGCTTAACACAAAGGTGCTGGACCCTGCCATTGCTCAGGTGGAAGAGATAATCTTTCTTTTCTCCTTCCACTCTAAGAAGAGCAAAGAGCTGTCAGGACTGGGAGAGAAAAAGTGAAGCTCTCTATCCAAAGTAATCATCAAAGGTAAATGTGAAATCTACTGATGGAGGGACCTGGAGCCTGTTTGTGAGGAGAGATCACTCGGTGGAGGGCTTCAAAGTCAAGTTAGTTCAGATAATATTCCAATTAACATCTACATATTTAGATATTTAACTGAACCTCTGAAGCTTCTGAAATTTTCCCTTCAGTAGTAGAGAGGTATTGATACAAAATGCTCTTGGGTGATTGGGACTTCTGGCCTCTACTATAGATAGCTGAACCAGTCCAGATAATATGTAATTTCATATGGCCACAGAGGACTGCCAAGGCCCAAGAATGGATGTGGGTGGCATGTGTTTCTCTATCCATGAATCTTTAATCAAAAGAAATACATGACAACGTAGTAAAATGGGCCTTAGAGAAAATAAAAGAAATCAGATTTTAAACAGCAAAACATGTAAGGAATTCATAAGTAGCCAAACACAGAACTGGAAAGAAACAGTAGGAATGGTTGTAGGCAGCTGTAGCCAGGGCCGGCTCCAGGCACCAGGCACCCAAGCACGTGCTTGGGGCGGCACCTGGTAAGGGGCGGCGGGAGGAGCGCGGCTCGGCATTCCAGGGGGGGGGGGGCGCTCCGGCGGCGCTCGGCGGGGGGGGGGCAGCGCTCGGCAGGGGCGGGCTCCAGCGGCGCGGCGCTCAGCGGGGGGGCAGCGCGGGGCTCGCGCTGGGGGGGGGGGTTCCGGCGGCGGCACTCGGCACGGGGGGGGGCGGGCTCCGGCGCTCGGCGGGGGGCGGCGCGGGCGCGGCGCTGGAAGGGGGGTTCCGGCGGCGCTCGGCAGTGGGCGGGGGCGGGCTCCAGCGGCGCTCGGCGGGGGGGGGGGCGGCTCGGCGCTCGGCTGGGGGGGGTTCCGGCGGCGCTCGGCACGGGGGGCGGGCTCCGGCGCTCGGCGGGGGGGGGGGCGGCTCGGCGCTCGGCTGGGGGGGGGGGGTGGGCTCCGGCGCGCGGCGGGGGGTCGGCGCGGGGGGGGGGCAGTGCTCTGGGGGGGAGGTTCCGGCGGCGCTCAGGGGGGGGGCGGCGCGGCCGCTCAGCTGGGGGGGGCTCGGGGGCGGCACTTTTTTTTGCTGCTTGGGGCAGCAAAAAAGCTAGAGCCGGCCCTGGCTGTAGCCCTGGAAAATAGAGGTGATACGTGTGTTATTAAAATGTGAGGCTAAAAAAAGAGTCAGAAAGGGCAGAGTTTAGATAACAAACAAAATGAAAAAGAAAATTCACATAAAAGACAAACTTTTTACTGAAGCAAGGAGAAGATAAAAACAGAGCCTTATATTTGATTTGATCTGAAAAACGTGTAGCGGTAGAAAAACTGAACTCTGACCATGAATTTTAATGAGCACAAAATTGTTCAGGTTAGTGAACACTATACAACATTGTGAGGAATGTCAAAGGGACCTTAAAAAGCTTGGTGAATGGGCAGCACAATGGCAGATGAAATTCAGTGTTGACAGATACAAAGTAATATATATTCAAAGAGTCATTTGAACCACTCATACTGTAATACCAGGGTACCAAATATACAGGAATCACAGAATAGATCAGGCTAGTCGGGGAGTGGCACTTTATGTGAAAGAAAGCATAGAGTCAAATATAGTAAAAATCTTAAATGAATCAAACTGTACCACAGAATCTGTTAGAAATTCCATGCTTGAATAATTAGAGAATAGTAGTAAAACAATACTTCTGACCAGCTGACCTGGATGTTGATGGTGATTGTGAAATGCTCAAGAAAATTAGAGACAAAATACAAAATAGAAGACTCAGTAATAATGGGGGATTTCCACTATCCTCATATTGACTGGGTACAGGTCACATCAGGATGGGATTCAGAAATAATGTTTCTAAACACCATTAATGACTGCTTCTTGGAGCAGCTAGCCCTGGAACTCCCAAGAGGAGAGGCAAATTTTGATTTAGTCCTAAGTGAAGCACAGGATCTGATCCAAGAGATTAATATAGCTGAACTGCTCAGTAATAGCGACAATAATATAATTAAATTTAACATTCTTGTAGAGGAGTAAAATATCAAAGAAACCCACCACAGTAGCATTTAACTTCAGAAAGGGGAACTACACAAAAATGAGGAAACTATATAAATGGACATTAAAAGGAACAGTTATACGGGGAGATTATGGTGGATCAGTAAAGTGCCTGGACCACTACCAGTGACTGGAAAATCAATTATCATGCTTATTGACAAAAACAGCCAAGTTAGTGGGCCCATGTTGCAGCCTTAGCATAACTAAGCCAGGAGATGAGGGAGTTTGAGCGACCACAAGAAGGGAGCCTGACCCTGCGTCCTTCCTGATAAGATTTCTGTCTAAATTGATGAGGCATGGGTTTTAGAAAACCGGAAGCTTATCTATATTTATACTCTTGGGTGTGTTTGTCAGGGCCCTCAAGCAAGCAGACTGTGAAAAAAACACATTTTTCTAATTAGCGGTCTGAGGAAACCTCTTGCTTAACTGCTGAAATTGTTTGCTTAACAAGTTTTTTTGATTGACATGTTATTGTCATACTAACAATAAATAAGGGGGGAGAAGTTTGGGCTAGTTGGATCACTTTGTGGACACCCCTGAGGGTACCCAATGGCAGATGGAAGACAGGCCATCGGATGGCTGTCATTGTACCACTCGAAAATTGCTCCAGACTTTGGTAATTATTGGGGGTTGTGGGTTTTTACTAACCTGTTGGGGACATATGTAAGTGCTTGAGAATAAATAAAGTATAGTTTAAATAAGAGCACTCTTGTATTGTAATGTCAATCATCTATCGGTCGGATGGCCATGTCCCCATTTACTTATGTCCTGCCTCCGCCTCACCAAGGGTAAATGTTACCAAGAGCTTTGGGTTCATAAAGCCCCGGATAACACAGACACAAGAGTGAAATGCCTGCAAGCAGCATGGAAACTTTAAAAACACCAATTAGAGGCTCAAATTAAATGTATACCCCAAATTAAAAGAATAGCAAGAGAACCAAAAAATGCCACCATGACTAAACAACACAGTAAAAGAAGCAGAGGCAAAAGGGCATCCTTTACAAATTGAAAGTCAAATTCTACTGAGGAAAATAGAAAGGAGCATAAAAGTATAATGAAGTAGGCCAAAAAAGAATTTGAAAAGCAACTAGAAAAATACTCAAAAACTAACAGCAAAAATTTTTAAGTACATCAGAAACAAGAAACCTGCCAAACAATCAGTGGGACCACTGCACAATCGAGGTGCTAAAGGAGCACTCAAGGAAGACAAGGCCATTGCAGAGAAGATAAATGAATTCTTTGCATTGGTCTTCACTGCAGAGCATGTGAGGGAGATTCCCACACCTGAGCCATTTTTAAGTGACAAATATGAGGAACTGTCCCAAACTGAGGTGTCAATAGAGGTGGTCTTGGAATAAACTGATAAATTAAGCAGTACTATGTCACCAAGACCAGATTCTATTCACCAAAGGGTCCTGAAAAAACTCAAATATGAAACTGAAGAACTAACTGTGGTATGTAATCTATCACTTAAAACAGCTCCTGTACTAGATGACTGGAGGATGGCTAACCTGATGCCATTTTTAAAAAAAAAAGACTCAAGAGAAGATCCTTACAATTAGTCCAGTAAGCCTATCTTCAGTACCAGGCAAACTGGTTGAAACTATAGTAAAAAAAACAGAATTATCAGACACATAGATAAACACGATTTGTTGGGGAAGAGTCAACATAGCTTTTTCTAAAGGAAAATCATGAATCATGAGCGGGGTCAACAAACATGTTGACAAGAGTGATGTGGTGGATATAGTGTACTTGCACTTTCAGAAAGACTTTGACAAGATCACTCACCAAAGGCTTTTAAATAAAGTAAGCAGTCATGGGATAAGAGGGAAGGTCCTCTCATAGATCAATAACTCGCTAAAAGATAGGAAATAAAGGGTAGAAATAAATGGTCAGTTTAAAAAATGGAGACAGGGAAATAGTGGGGTCCCCCAGGGATCTGTACTGGTGCTGTTCAACATATTCATAAATGAGCTGGAAAAATGGGTAAATAGTGGGGTGGCAAAGTTTGCTGATTACAAAATTACTCAAGATAGCTAAGTCCAAAGCAGACTGCGAAGAGTTACAAAGGGATCTCACAAAATGGGTGATTGGGCAACAAAATCGTAGATTAAATTCAATGTTGATAAATGTAAAGTAATATATATTAGAAAACATAATCCGAACTATACATACAAAATTATGGGGTCTAAATTAGCTGCTACCACTCAAGAAAGATCTTGGAGTCATTGTGGATAGTTGTTTGAAAACATCCACTCAGTGTGCAGTGGCAGTCAAAAGAGCAAACAGAATGTTAAAAAGCTTTAAGAAAAGGGTAGATAATAAAACAGTAAATATCATAATGCCATTATATAAATCCAGGATATGCCCATACCTTGAATACTTCAGGCAGTTCTGGTTGCCCCATCTCAAAAAAAAAAAGTATTAGAAATGGAAAAGGTACAGAGAAGGGCAATAAACAGGATTAGGGGTATGGAACAGCTTCATAAGAGGAGAGATTAAAAAGACTGGGATTATTCAATTTGGAAAAGAGATGACAAGGGGGAATATGATTGAAATCTATAAAATCATGAATAGTGTTGAGAAAGTCAATAGGGAAGTGTTATTTACCCCCTAACGTAACAGAAGAAGCAGGGATCACCCAATGAAATTAATAGGCAGCAGGTTTAAAACAAAATGCACAGTCAACTTCTGGTTCTCATTGCCAGGGAATGTTGTGAAGGCCAAAAGAATAAGTGGGTCCAAAAAAGAATTAGATAAGTTCATGGAAGATAAGACCATCAATTGCTATTAGCTAAGATGGTCAGGGATGCAACCCTATGCTCTCGGTTTCCCTAAGCCTCTGACTGCCAGAGGCTAGGACTGGATGACAGGGGATGAATCCCTTGATGATTGCTCTGTTCCATTCATTCCTTCTGAAGCATCTGGCACTGATCACTGTCAGAAGACGGGATACTGAGCTAGATGGACCATTAGTTTGACCCAGTATGACCATTCTTATGTGATGGGTTCTAATTGAACTTTATCCACTCAGACATCTTTGTGGACAGCTCAATGAAAACTTTTTACTCCAAAAATCTTTTTAAATAAAAAAAAAAACCAACAAAATGTTAGGATGCATGAGTAGTGAGATATAAATTTAAATTTAGACTCAACCAATTATGGAAGATAGATTACTAACAGTGAATTACGCAGAAAAAGAAAATAATGTTTACTAAGGCTCCTGCTATTACAAACCTTCATTGACAAAAAGCATATTGGAATTCAGATGTTTCCTTCTCTTCTCTGTACCACACAGCTTCTTCCAGTAAGAGATAGTAAAGGGGAAATACCATGGCTTTCTGAACCCCAATCTTCCTAGATGTTAAATATAAGAGAAACATTTGAAACATTTTCAAAATTCATTTGTTGTTCAAACATATAAGCTAATTCAGTTATCCTATATTTCTGTTGTTGTTTTCCAAGGGAACAGGGATATAAAATCTTATCTATACTGCATAGCATAGATTTTTATATAGCACTTTTCTTCACAAAATATCCAAAAGCATGTTACAAGTTTTGGGGTCAATCTTGCTATCATAGACATCAATGGAACTTTTGACACTGAAATTTGCTTGTGGAAACGGCTCTCTCAGCATTATCCTGGCATTAGTGAGACAATCCAAATAAAGTTTTGGCCCATATCTTGAGCTAAGCTTAGTAAGGCTCAGTGAGCTGGGGTAAGGGTGTCAAGCTTTTTACCTGCCCTAATCTGGGCCAGTCCCTAGCATGTGCCACCTGCCAACAGTTGCCATTCTAGCACCAAGGGATAGCAAGGTCTAGTGACATCTTAGCCACGCCTGCTTTTTCCCAGATTCGTTTCCTACACTAGGGCAGGGAGGAATGATGTAGAACCTGCTGCAGCAGCTGAATGACACAAAAGATACTTCTCTGTACAAAAGTGAATCCTCAAGGAGACAGATTTGATACCTTTCCAGCTGCTTTGTACCACCACTTTGCAAGCCAGTTGGCAGAGGAGCAAGGATCTGGCCTTGTACTGTAGTACATTAACACAAAGGGGCAGAAGTATGGCTGCACATACTGCCTTAACATTGACATTTCCTGACCTTTTCAGAGCTTCACTCAGCATTCACTTAATGTGGTTTTTGTATCCGTGGAGTCACAGTATGTGGTACTGAATAGCAAGTGACGACCTTAATTTTTAAGTGAAAGGTTTTTGCCTGAGATACAGTTACATTATTGCATTCCCTTCTGTTTCCATGTCAAACTTCTCGGTTATTCATTTTGAATTAAATATACAATAAGCAGCAAAAAACATGTAATTTGCCAAGTTGAGCGAGTGTAAATTTCAGGTCATGAGAGAGGTGTTTAGAAAGCATTCCAAATGCCCCAACAACCAACATAAGGGCATTAATAATAAAATAAAAAATAATAAAAAAAAACCCTTGAGATTGTAGGAAAAATGAATCCCACCTTCTGAGAATAAATTTGGGATGTAATTAATTTCAGTTGTGACCCAGAATTATTGGTGGAAAGAGATGATAACCAGGAAATCAAATATTGTTCATTAGCATTCTGAAAATACATCATTAATAAATAGCCTTAATAAAGTGGCCTAATCCTGACTCGTACAGAACACCCAGTTAACTCAATATGAGTTCTGCTACTGGACTGAACTCTGTCATTATACAGTGTCAATCAGCCTGAGAAGTCCTTATCCAATTATCTACTCTCCTTATATACATTCACAAATAGACTTCATACCATATTACAATTCCAGCCCACCAGTTAGCGTCATTCACTGACCCATGAAGGTTTTCTTAGTTAGTCTCACTCATAGCAGTAGTCATGTATTTTGCATGTCAGAAAGCCCTAATTCAGAGGCATCAAAGATTTAATATGTTTTAACTATAAAGGAATGAAAAAGAACAACTCATTTTGGTATTAATAAATCTACGAGTACTTGTTCTTACCAGGGATTACATTGCTGAAATACCAGCCAGCTAATAAATATAGAATTGAATCAAAGAAAATCATCCAGCAAGCCCATCCAAAGGTCATGGATCCTCCTTGTGCCAGGGGCTGGTACATGTTACTCCATTGAATGCCTAGTAATAAAAAAAGGTCAATGCTAAATCTGTAGAGCACCACAGGTAGCAGGATCATAAACACGTCAACACCAAACACTCAAGAGGTAATTTGAGCATTGATGGACAAAAAAGAACAATGTTAATCACTGTAATTTTAACTGAATAGAAACTAAATGTTAGGCTGCTCAGTCTCTACGGGCAACAGCAGGTAATATTACTGCTGAGCAAATATGAAAAAACTCATAGTGGAACAGAGTTTTTAAGAAGTTTATTATTTTATTTTAGCTGTCCTTTTATTTTAGTAAAAAGAAAAAAATAAGATCACTAGGCAAAATGCTGAAAAAAAATATGAGAGAAGCTCTTTTTCGGTTGTTCAATAAATCAGGCATTAAGACAGTTTGCTGATACATGTAAACAAATGGTTTAAAAGAGATCTGCAGCAGATTTATTTAGTTGAAACCTGCAAATCCTGACTAAATGCAATCTATTATATAGTATATATTTTATAGTAGTGCCTGATGGTGACAGCCAAAGATTGGGGCTCCAGACACTAATCATTTGAAAAATTACTTAAACTCATATTCCAGCAGGTATATGATGAAAGGAAGGAAAACACAAAACACTAGCAGTACTTAGAATCCAAATGTAATACCGCTACTGTATTTCTGAATTGAAAAGTTATTCAGAAAACTAGATTATTACACTTTCTACATAAGATCTTATAAAGATAGCCACATAGCCAGATATGTTCCTGACCTGCTTTATTGGAAACTATTTTTTCCTGGGGGGGGGGACGGGACATTTCTTATTTAAAAATTTCAACCAAAAAATAACTTTTTTTTCTGATAGTTATTGCAAACTAGAGCTGGTAGAAAATTTGCTCTCTTCTGATACTTATCAGCTTGCACATAAGTAGAAAACCCTCTATCAGCAGCTGGTTCTTGAGATGGCTTCCATTCTGACAGCAAGACCATCTTGCTGTTAATAACACCAAATGAAGAAAAGATTCCATCTTGGATCAGTTACCTGGTTCAAAAATCCCTCCTCAGGACAATCATGAGGGTATTACATACATACAGACACACACACACACACAAAAGAGCTAAGGTTTTCAAAACTGTTTCGAGGATTTGTACATTCAATTCCCATTAATGTTTGAAAATCTCACCATATCTTTTTTTCAATATATGAAAACAATAAAATAATACCTGACCCCAGAATGTCTTATGAGACAAGAGAGCCCAAGGTGGTTAAAATGACCTGCTGTTCCACAAACTATTACAGATTATTAGGAGTAACGTATATTCTGTAAAGTGCATGGTACTATGTAATCAGAGGCATACTGCTTGATTCTGCACCCACTGAAATCACTGGTAGCATTGACACTGACTTCAATGAGCTTTGGATCTGGCACATAGTAATCTTACTGACAATTATATTTTGCACCTGTGTTCTTCAGTACTGTATAAATCCAAGAATTTATTTTAGGCTGAAACGTGGGCACTACTGTTAGCAAGTAGAAACAAATACAATTTTGAAAACTATATCTTTGGCAGTATATTCATCTTTAAAAGACTTCAATAAAAAGTTTTTAATAATATAAATATATTCTTATTTTCCAAACATTTGAACATATTTGAATTAGAGAAGAAAAATGGTGTAAAATGTTCTTAAATCCAATCTTTATGAAAAATAAAGGAAAACAATTTCTGAAAGTGTCGTGTTAGGAGAAACTTATCAAGTGTCCAGAGGTAAATCAGAAAAGAAACTGAAACATCAACATGGAATCTCCTCTATGCTTCATAGCATTCCACACCTACAACTCCACCAGCAGGATACTGAGACACAACACACTAAACCAGTGAAACACAACAGGCTAGCTCTTCAGCTAGGGTAAATAAGCATAGCTCCATTGAATTTGATCTAGCAGCAGATCTGGAACTGCATCTTCAGACATTCTCACTGGCTGACAATACCCTAAGAGCAGCACATTGTCATCTAGCAGCTTCTGAGAGTTGATTAAATCTTTCATGAATGTCACATACACTACAAAATATCAGCAATGTTCAGGATGTGCCCGGGGCTTCCTTGCGCCAGGCATTATTAGCCCCTAGGGGGCACTGGCAGCTGCCATAATTTAGAGCAGCCTTAAGGCTTCTCTAATTTACTGCAGGCTACCAACATCATCAACCTGGTCTGGGAATCATGGAGCACAAAGGTGGTTTAAAGCTACATCTAACATCCTCCCCCCAGTCCTGAGTTGTACTGCTTGCTGAGGATCAGAGATTCTACAAAGCTTCACTTTCAAAACAAAGCAAGTGAAATAAGTTTCCAAGTTTAGTTCTTTATAAACCATGATTAAAAAAACATTTTGCTAACTAGCAATCTTACCTATTTCTTGGTTTTCAAAGAATGTAATGAAAAATACTCCTTGCCCAAAGGCAGCTGTAGACAGAAAGCACTGCAACAATAGAAAAGAAACAGGAGATGAACATAAATAAATCTCCATTAACATATTGTGTGATGTAAATAACTATTGCACTGTTCAGTGCAAATGGAGAAGCAATGGACCTTTCCGTTCTAGAAAGGCTAACAATCCAGTCTTTCACTTATCTTTTTTGAACCTGAACAATGTTTACCTGCATTTTGCAGAAATGTGCTCTCCAAATTAAAGATCATTATGTATCAGGTTATTAATATTTGAAGGTATTATTTAACTTTACCACAATTTATGAAGCATCATAAATCCTCCATACATTGCAAATATATAATGCATAACATTGGAAAAGTGGCTAATGCAATTTATTTTCTGTTGCAAGTGAATGACCCTAGAATTCACAAGAGGCAGGCTGATGGAACACACATTATATTATACACTGGGCAGCTATTCTATTGCAAGGAAATAACATTTTATTTCCAGTGGAGCAATATAAATTGGGCCATACTGCATCAGAAAAGTACAAAATGGAAAATGACTAACTTCAGGGATGTAATGTAACAAGGATGGAAGAATTATGGTAAATTGGAAAATCACTAACCAGCATCAGAGGGTACTAAATACTGATAAAATATATGCATTGTTGTATGAAAAAAGTTCTAAAGTTTCAAAGTCTGCTCTTGGAGATGACTTGTATTCTAAAGTAAGTCAATCCAATATGTTTCACAGTGTTTAAAACAGAAAGGCAAAATTCTGCCAGGGGCCTGGAAAACAAGTATAACCTGCCTCTCTCAAACACACACCACTACAGATGTAGGCCCCTGATCAGGCAAAGGCTCATATACATGCTTATCTTCATGCACTGTGAATAGTTCTATTGGCTTAAAATAAGCACCCGGATAAGGCTTTGCAGGAAGAGAATACACAATGTAGGCAGTGTATTTAAATACACAAATGTATTATAGTAGTGCCTGGAGGCCCTGAGCAGGATCCATTGTGTCAAGCACATTTAAAAAAAACAGCCCCTGCCCCTAAGAGCTTATGGCATTCTCATATGATGAAAAGATAGCTGGATAATACAAGAATATGGTGGGGAGGACAAGGTAAACATTGAAACGACCGAGGTAGCGCTCTCAGCCTACCCCATGAAAAACATGGTCTGGAATGATGGATACCTGCTGTGTGAGCAAGGGCCTGATCCAGTTCCCAGTCTAGTCAACAGGAGACTTAGAACTCATCAATCAGAATCTGAATGGGTAAATATGTATTCAATAGCATAAAGGTTGAATGTGTGCAGCTGGCAGCTCTATGCGTAGCAAATATCAGCGGATAACGTACTATTCAACCCTAAACATTGATCTGTCCCATTTCTGGTTTGTTTTGCCCTATTTACAGTGTTACTTAAATTATTATATACACAGAATTAAACATTTTATTTTGCAGGTATGGAATGAACAAGAGCTTAATGGTGGGTAAAATTGTTTTTTTACTGATATTAAAAATGTTAAAAATACTGTAAAATTCTGAAGAGCTTAAAAAAGTGTTGTTTTGAGACAAAGTCCTAAACATATTTAAGGAAATGCAATGTTTGCATAAGCTGTTTTTGCTTCTTGCATTAATGTTCAAGAAATTTACAGGCATACATTCATGTTATTCTTAATGGAAGTTAAGGTACCTTCTTGTCTCCATTGGGCCTCAGCTGGAGAACAACAGACGCATATTTGGACGCACGCCTGCAGTGTTTGCACAGACATAGCACAGATTTCCTTCCTTCTGTGTGTTCATCAATGAACACTTTTGAACTACAGTACTGTTGAGTTTAATATTAAATTACAACTGGTGTTCATTGTATAGTAGTGTTCTATTTGTTTTTCCTCTGTGGAGAGGATTAGGTATATCAAATAAAAAAGAGGAATCTTAAAACATAGTAGTAGGGTTTGTTTGCTCGCTTGTTTGTTTTCCTTGAACGAAGACATTAGAATTGGAAGGAGGTCAGGTGAGCTAATATAGCTGTGATCCTGACTTGACAGTACATCCAGAATAAGGAATACTTATTTGGAGAATACAGCTACAGGAGAACAAACATTGCTTAGATCAGACCTTATCAGAGATTCATCGTGACAAAAGGAGGATGCTTTGCAGAGCACAGCAACACACAAAGCAGAGGATAGGAAAATACCACCTAGGAACTCTAAACAGATAATGTGGTAAAGTAGTTCATGAATAGCTGTTTGAATCATAATTTATACTGTAGACTAGTGAACATAAAACAAATTATGAAACTTGATTTTCAATAGTAGAATTTTAAAGGGAATCTCATTCCTCTCCCCATACATCGTAATCTCTACAAAGAGCAGGATGTGCAGTATGCATTCTTACAGATCTGTTTGTCTTGTAGTTGTATTTTAAACAAAGGAGCGATTTCTACAGTTCACTGGTAAGTTTTATACTCATTTTTCTGCCCAGGATAGCCACTAATCCTATGATGGGATGTCATCCACTATTTGAGAGAACATTAATTTTCCAAACTAGTCTTTTTTGGTAAAAAGAAGTCTGTAAGAATGTATCTTTTTCTATCATGCATGCTGCATTGGAAATATGGTGCCTTATGCTTTCCATAGGGTTCTGTCAATTTCTTTGAACATTGATTTTAGATTCCACTCTGTTGTTCAAAGCACCTCAACTGGTTTTCTATCTAGGAAAGCCATGCAACTTCAGTGAGATGTAAGAGCAAAGTAGGAACCTCTGGACAGGATAATGAGAGGATTTGCTAAAGGTCACATAATTATGGAAATGAATCAATCAACAGTTTTTAAAAAGAAATACTTACTGTAATGATCTGGAGGGCAAAGCTAAGTTGGTTCTCCAGGACCAACAAAACTATGTAAGGTAAAAAGCTGATCACATATATAAGGCTGGCACAGAGAGCTGCTGTATTGGCACTGCTAAAAAATGCACCCAACAGGTAGCTTAGCATAACAACCGCAACTCCAAAATCGAGGAGGAAGAGGAAGACTAGGAAGCCATCACTGTACACAAAGATGCCGCTAACTTTTAAAATGATGACCAGAGCACAGCTACTTATAGTGAGGACAATGACATTCTCCAGAAACCAGGCCAGGAAGTGAATGGCAGGATTCACACCCATTGTCTTCATATACTACAAGAGCAGAGAGACATTTTATAATTAGTCACAACTTTAAAAAAAAAATTAACCATCAAGAGATATGCACTAGCCTCCCAAGTGATCACGTAATCCTATTATCCTTACCCCTGTGTTATACTTTTCCCATTCTCTCATCATGTGCTGTTAACTCCTTCTGTTGCTCTCATCTTAATTTAAGGTCCAATTCTGTAGACACTTGCTTTTGAGCATAATGCATATGGGTAACCATATTGACTCCAAAGGGACTATGCACATTCATGAGCAAGTGTTTGCAGGATCAGACACTTAGATTGTAACCTCTCTTGGGTAGAGAAGCCACCTCTATTCTTTCAAGTGCCGTACACATCTATGTCACTACTATAAAATAACAGTAGTAATATAAAAGCACTATGCATGACTATGAATGATTATCAGAGACTAAGACTAAAAGTGCTATGCAAAAATAAAAAATTAGAATATCGTAAAAATATGAAACACTTCCTCTCCTTTATTTTTGCTGTTTTCTTGCTGAACTTAAAGGCAATTTCTGAATAGAAAATGTGTTATTTCCCATCCAGAAGTGAATTTGGGGAAATTTAAAATTTTGCCTATCGCAAAATTTTGCAAAGGTGATAGGAAAAAAGGACAAATTTTCACCATGAACTAATCTTTTGCATACATTCGTGAAACTCTCAGATTTAACATTGCTCATATGGCCAGAAATAATTGTCATATGTATCTGAGCCCACCATTCTACAAAACAAAACAAAACAAAACAAAACACTTTTTTAGGATTATAATACACTATTTCTCTAGTGTTTTTCCAAAAGTCACCTTGAAAACATTGGTGAGTTATTAATTAAAACACCTCTGCAAAGTAGATAAGCCCTGTTTTACACATTGGAAAACCAAAGTCTAGAGATGTTAAATGTTTTGCTCAAGGTCAAACAGGAAGTCTTCAGCAGAACCTAGAATAGCATTTGAATTCTTGTGAGTTAAGTGTTGTTATATCCATACCTAAAATATGTGGCTTTAAGGTCTCAATCCTGCAAAATGCTGAGCAACTCCTGAGTGCCATAAACTTGTCTCCTTGACGTCAATTTTAGCTGTGATTATTTGTCTATGTAACTGTTATGCCTTTGTTTTCGCTGTGTACTTTAAATACCTAAAGACTAAAATCCCCAGCCACTTTTACTCAGTTCAGGGTACCTCAAGGAGACCCTACTTTTCTTGTTTTGTTGTTCTCCTAATCTAAAATAAAAGGTCATTCTGAATGAAAGTATGTGGTTGCTCTTTGAGGATAGATAAACATAATAGAAATTGAAGGCATTCAGCACCATGGAAGATTGGGATCTCTATCTGCAAGACTTGTTTCAAAGAAAGGTGCTCAGGTTTAAATTTCATAATTCTGTCATTCACTGCTCTCCTTTATGTCAACAGAGATAAATCTCTGCAGACCAATGGGACTCCAAGCAATATCCCTGTGAATCTGATTTGGCAGCTGGAACTCAGATTAAGAGCCCAAGAGAGAGTGAAAGACAAAGTAGATGCATTATTATCCACAAAATCATTTCTCCTAAAGTTTAATGTGCATTTTCGGTATACCCCTCTAAACCAGTTTTACAGTCAAAGGCTCAGCTAACTATTACCTCTTCAAGATGAATTTCCCTCTCATAAACCAGTTTTCGGACCATGCCAGCAACAGATACCATCCATGCTAACATCATTATGAGTGGAAAAAAGAAACCAATATTGTTCAAGAACCTGTTCAAGCAAAAATATATGTGTAAGACTCAAAGGAGAAAGATGTAGAAGTAGAAAGTTAATATTTTACTACTCAGAAAATATTACAATATAAAAAACAATTATTGAGGATGTGATTTTACTCAAGTCTAGTAACAATACTTTTTTTTGCTGCTACTAGTTAAACATACGCAGTATAATTTAATGGTAAAATACAGGATCCGTGGAACCTGTAAAGTGTATCTCCAAGACAGTGACACTCTATTTGCAGTGAAGAAGAATAAAAGTCCCAAATTATTTTAACGTTTTGCAAGGTGCTAATTGCAAATAAAGATATTTGGAGTGCCTGTTATGTTTACAAGGCAAATTTTGCTCCAGTGTTTGTGGCTTGCATTTCAGTTATCTACTTTTATCTTTTGCTTGTATAAACTAAACACTAAATCCCCATTGCAAACCAATGGACAGATTCTCGGCCTCTGTGATCCATAATAGAGGGGAGAAATCGCACAGGAGCTGGTTTCTGCTGCCTGATCATTGAGCTAGTCCTAAGCTAGCTCCAGCCCCAGTGTAATTTAGAACATCCTTTGGGCTGCGTTAAAGTACACATGGTGCTAAGAGTTCCCAAAGGAGGCTGTCTGCCATGTAGGAATTGCTCAGTGAGCTTTTACCATATCCTCTTCTCCCCCTATTCCTTCTGCCAAGAATAGCAGAATGAGATGCATAGGAGCCAACCACACTGGTTCTATGCCATAATGGGGCAATCACCAGTTAGGGAGATCTGGCAGCTTTCCAACCCCTTTGTATAGCTCAGCCAGATCACAACCACACTATTGAGAGTGCTGCACTAGGTTCAAAAGCAGGGTGTTTACTTACAGGTCACTGGTGTGGCATGGATATGGCATTGCTTGCACTTGTATTTCTGGCTCAGAGGCATCTGCTCCAGCGTGTACTGCAATGATGGCTCTTTCAATCATGTCTTGAAGTGGAACGAAGATGTGATTGTATTTGAACCCGTCACCTGGCAGGTTTGGGGGATGGGATTTCCACATTGGGTTTTTTAGCAGATCTGTTCTCATGCTGTACAGAACGCTAGTTCTAATTGTATATGAAATGTGTTGTGGGGGGTGGCTAGCAGAATCTTCTCTGCGTCTCCTTTTACTTGAGGTGTTGAATATAATACCTGATCAAAGAATGGAAAACAAAATCAAGAAGGTGTTTCATGGATTGGAAATAAAGCTGTGTGAATAACTGATTTTTATCACTATCCATTCTGAAAAAAAAATTAAAATTGTTTTTTGTTTTTTTGTTTTTTTTTAAGCCAAAACAAAAAAATTTGGCAAACCAAAAAGTTTAAAAAAAAAAAATTATTTCAGGTCAAACAAAATATTGTGTTAAAACTTATTAACATTTTATATATATATATATATATAAAATTTCAAGTATATTTCTAAAAAGATGTTTTGAATCAAAAAATCAAAATGTTTCATTATGAAAATGTCAAAATAATTTCAATTTTTTAATTTTTTTTTAAACCATGACTTGAAAACTGACACATTTACAAAATGTTTCAGCCAACAAGAATTTGGTTTTTTAGCAAAAAAAAATCTTTCATCTGGAAAATTTTGTCCAACTGTAATTGGAAATGCTACAGATTTTATATTCCTGTCTTTTTTGTGTCCTGCGTTTTATGTTTGCGCTAGGATGCTGCCAATGAATAGTCAGTCATCCATCTTCAAAAAGGCCACATTGTCTTCTTGTAAAGAATGTGGTATTGGTATATTACTTCCTTGTATTGTAAACCTGAGATTCGTGCTGGTGGGATTCCAGCACGGAAACATGAAATCCTTCAAGTCTATATTCACCACCCAATGTATTTTTTTTTAACTACCAGATGGCACTTTTGACTGTTAATGTTAAGAGAGTCAAAGAGCTCAGTACTCAGCCTTCTAAGATCTAAAATTACCCTCTTTTCTGTGGGCCTGAGAAAAATCTTAAGAAAAACTTCCTTGTACTTTGTCCATCTGAGGCCTGGTCTACACTTAAACATTAGATCGACTCAGCTATATCACCCTGGGTTATGAAAAATTTTGCACCCTGAACAATGTAGCTAGGTCAACTTAACCCCCGGTATAGCTGCAGCAAGATCAATGAAAGATTTCTTCTGTCAACCTACCTGCAGCCTCTCCGAGGTACCCCTTCCATTGATGTAGGAAGCATCTACACTACGGCACTACAGCAGCATCACCATTGCTGTGCCACTATAGTTTAGACAAAACTTTGGAATAATACTTCATGGACTGGGGAGTATTCTTCAGAGGTTGATTTTAAAATTCCTCAATCCTGAATTTCAGGCAAAGAGCATATGGAATAACTTGCTTTGCCATAATGACGTTTGCCACAATTAATATTGTAGATTACCCTCTAACAGTGTAAGAGGGATATAGGTAAACCCTCTTTCTGAAGCTGGAAAGATGAAGTCAGACAAAGTACCAATCGACTAGGCTCCTCCTATCTCTATTACTCTGATATATTTTCCTTCTTGATTAAGAGAAAAAGTTGCCCTTGTCTTCTTTTAAAAGGTGTGATGGGATATACAAACCACACACTGGGCAACAAGGGATTAAGGAGCTGCTCTGGGCTCAGCCAGCCCTATCCCACCACACCTCCAAGAGAGTCACAGGCTGGAGGGGAAGGTAAAAGGTAGCAGAACAGCTCACTTGTGGAAAAGCCAGGGAAGACAAAGGACCTCTACCTTGCAGCTCTTAGGAAAGGCAAGATCTCACCTATCAGCACCTGCCTGAAGGTCCCCCCTGGAGGGAAGGGAGGACCTGCTTTTGATAGATTACGTAACATGCGCTAGATCACACCGCTTATCTGTGGCAGAACTGGGAATAGACCTAGATCATCTGAGTACTAGTCTCGTGTCTAGATTTTAATTGGTCTCACCCCCATCTCTGCTTTACCATGACTTCTCTTATAACTCCCATGAGCCCTGGGGCCTTCAGTGCGGAACTTAGTCAAATGCAGAAATTAAAAAAAAATTTAAATGGATAAAAAACTAGCCAAATTGAAGTCACTGGCAAAGCACCTATTGACTTAAATGGGGCCAGGATTTCACTCTCCTCTCTAGTAAGTGCTACATACCGGGAGGGAACACTTCAGGCAGGGAAAAGAAATTTCTACAATGGTGAATGACTGCTCTTCTGTTTCCTCTTACGGCCTTATCAGCACAACAGGCAGATTTCCAGCAGTGGAGAAGGCATTTTAAGGAGGTGGGACAGAGATGTGAGCAGAAGAAACAATAGAACTTGCTCAAGAATTAACTTAGTCTGAGTAAATGAGCTGATTTGAAAGTTACCTTCCTAGGCAAACAGGCTTCCTACAAAGATTAATTTTCTTAACTCTCTTCTGCAACCCCAAAGGATATGAAATTTAAAAATCAGAGGAGGAAAAACTAGGTGATGCAGTCTTAAAAAAGCAACAAAGTAACCTCATTTTTATATTTTGTTTCCAAGCCTTTTCATTCTATGGCCTCATTCCACTCTTGCTGTATATTATATTACTATCTTGTTCCTGGTATCATATTTATTAGGTATAACTGACTCCAGGGATTTGTTTAGTAGTGATTCCTCACTTATAATAGCAATATCACTAGTTTTTATTGCTTGCATTACAGTGTTCAAGAATCACGGGTATATTTTTATCAGGCAAATGTGCTTTTTTTCCCTTTTTTATTGTGTTTGTACCATATGTGTTTTCTATGTGTTTATTAAGCCCTGTCTTCCTGGCTGCCATGTCACTGAAGCACCCTTGTAACAGGGAAATATGGGAATGATCATTTTATGAAGTCAGGGGGTTCTTGTCAGTACGTATTTTAAATGAGATACTTACTTGCCAAGAAATTATTTTGTTGCATGAGCTCTTGTGCCTTCGCCTCCAATTTCTCCACAGATTCAAGATGCTGGAAGCGATCCAGTAACACACAGGAGGAGATATTTACCATGAGCTGTGCCAATAGGTTAATCTGCTCAGTCACCGAGTTATTGAGCATTTTCTCCATCATAGGCTCTGAGAAGAGTAAACAGATTGGGAACTATTAGTTTCAAAGCAGCATATAGAAGTCAGAGCCATGCTTTCTTGTAACTGTATTGTAGAAACATAAAATTATTTGTAAAATATCATTTAAAAGGGGAGATTTTCAGAAGTGCCTAGGAAATTGAGGAGCACAAGTACAACGTTGTAAGACTATGCTCTTAAATCCCATAGATGCATAAAGTCCCCCCCCCCAACTTCACATTCCATTCCAGTGCAGTGAGAATGCTATGGGTATCCCAATTTTGGAAAGATTACCTTGACCATGAGATAAAAGAACAGTGAATTTTATGGGCCAGATTCACCCCTACAGGTACCAATTCCATCCCCTTGCTCTTGGGAGAGCAGATGTACAGGAGAGTGACTCTACTCATGGGAGATCCAGAAGAGTTTCCATCTGGGGAGAAGGTCAGATTTGAAGTCCACACAGGAATTTAAGAGTCATAAGGCGGGGCTGCCCACACAAGGCCTGTCCTCCAATTTCTACTTGAGCCCAGTTCCAAACCCTGTCCTTGGTGTAACTGGGTATTCTTCATCTGGTACTTCTGTGAGGAGGATGGGTGAAAGGGATGTGTCTGCCTGAAAGCGGGCTCGTACTCCCTTCTTAGACTACTCAGTGGAGAGAGGACAGCCTGCTTTGATTCTGCAGCATTTTCTGCCACTATCTTATCTAGCTTTTCTCCAAAGAGGAGAGATCCCATGAACAAAGAGGAGCATAGGACTTGCTTGGAGGGAGCATCTACCTTCCAGGGGCAAAATCACATATGCTTCCTGGCTGTGGAGTTGGAAGTCATAGCCCGGGCTGAGAATTTCATTGCCTCAAACTTCTCAGGATGGAAAAAAATATATATTTGTTGCATTTATCCCAAGTCCTACTCAGATTTGGAGCCTGAAAGCTCTCTTCTTCCATAGAGGAAGAGGAGTCTGAGTCAGAGGATGAGTACCTTTTGGACTTTTTCTTCCCAGTTTTATTCTTCTGGGGCTTTTTTGACCTTTCAGCATGCTTTGCAGGCATTACCACCCAGCTGTGGCCAGAGTGTAATCTTCTGTGACTTGCCTTGTGCAGAGTCTAGAGCTCTCTAGAAACTTCTCCATCTAAGTCTTCCCCTTCGGGGTCCCTCTCCTCCAGAGCAGGAGATGGGGTCTCATTATCAGCACTCCCTGATTCAAATTGGGAAGGACAGGGGCTGGATATGAGCGCTGCTACTCTTCCCAAGGTGCTCGAGACCCATTTCAAGATTGGGGGGGAGGGTGTGACAGCCCTGCTGAGGTCTAATCTGTGGTTCTGGGTCACTCCAGGACTTACCGCCTGGGTCATCTGGATGAAGCCCTCCTCCTCCTCCTCAGATCCTGTCCTTTTCTGTTCTGGGTCTCCTGGTTGGGTTTTCTTCGGTGGAGTCATGGCTATTTGTGGAGGTAGGGGCCCCAACATGCCTGTCCCAGCTAGGGTCAGGTAACTGGGGGCAGGCTGGGCATAATTTGCCCTCTGTCAAGCCTGGGAAAACTCCCTCACCTATAGAGCACCTGTTGGACTTTGCCCAGTGCTTGCTCAGCTGCTCTGCCAGGCCTGAAAGGGGACAGAGGCGCTCAGCAGGGAGATACTGCAGGAGAGGTGCTGGGTGGCTGTAACCACAACACTGAACAAACCCTGTACCAGGAAAGAGGTTTGGAACAAAGAAAAAGCTTGTTACTGCCCCCAAAATGGTTAGAAAATCATAAAGGCAAAACGAAAAGGTGGGAGCAAATGAACTATCACTTGACTGCTGCCATGGAAGCAGAAGATCTGGCAGCATGCAGGAGAAAGAGGTGTGGCCAGCACACGCTGTGCTGCAGCTGGGAACCACCTCCAGAAACTGCAGAGAGTGGATGGGATCAGCCCAGTTGTAATAGAATTGTGGGAGACGCTGGGCTGCAGAAATCCCTGGTTTGGAGGCCCTCTGAGCATTAGTGACGTTTGGATCTGGAACTTCACAGTTGGCCTAACTCTAAAAATGAGCTTCCATCAAAAACAGGAGTATGAACATCCTCAACCTTTGGAGGAGTTCAGATCTGCATATAATTTTTGTGGATTGTGCTAATCATATTGGAAAGCATAATCACAACAATGGGTTTACAGCACAGGGCAATTTTAACTCAAAACAATTCTTACTCCAATTGGATTTAACAGAAACTTGTGAGGAAAGTCTAACACATCCACAAAACTAGCTGATCTCCCAGTGAATAATTATTCACATTTGAGGAGTGAAAAATAGGTACTGGGAGGTCCAATATGAGCTTCCAGCTTCTTAAAAGCTTTAAAAAAAAAACATTTGAGTGTTTAATCCTTAAAAACATTAGGTGATGAGTTGACTTGGTAAGAGTCATTAACTCATTAACATAAGATTGGGACTCAGTGCACCTGAGTGATGGCACCGCAGGTACTGCAATGGGAAAGCAGAGAAGCAGAAATGCACTAAACTGATCTGGATGGACGGCAGCACTGTTAGTGAAGAAGGGATGAACAAGGATCAGGAAGAGAGGCAGTTGTGAGACGAGACAATGAAACAGATGTACTAAGAATCAGAAGGCAAGCCAGTATCAATGGAATGGATTCAGAAGGAACACAAGCAATGGAACAGGAGTGAGGATACCATACAAATATCTACTGTTTTACCCAACAGGAAGGCACAGAAGAAATATATATAGTATTATTGGTTTTGTAGCATCTTAGGGGCTAGAATATTCCTAATACTAGTAACCTGGCACTAACAGGGTTAAGCATACATGTATGTCACCAGAGATTTTTTCCCCTAGGTGATCTTTAGAAGACCTTATTTTGAATAATACATCAATTTTTAAAATTTACTCTTACAACTTAATCATTTAAATATTTGAGCATGAGAAATATCAACTGACTTGCTACGTGCTTGGAATATTGCATAATTAAATGTTTCTGTAAGTAAAAGCAATATTTCACAAGCTGCATAATTTACACGGAACTAACACATCTAAATATATAAAAAGGTAAAATCCTTGGGGAAGTTTCAGAACTTATTAAATAAAATATCCTCGCCTGCATTTTCCTTCAAATAACTTAGTGATACTAAGACAGCAAACTTTGCACAGCTATTTCTGGTACTTACTTTCTGCTTTGTTACTTACCTTAGAGCCAGTCTTGTAAAGTCCTGAGTCAATTTTCATTGGACTTCACTGAAGGTGAAGGCATTTAGCACCTCTGAGGAGGCACACAGAAGCTTGCAGAATCAGGTACTTTTTCTGCAGTTTCTGCTACAGAATCAAATGCTCAAGAAACACTATGGTCCTGATCCCAAGAGGTAATAAGCACTTGCAAGTAGAGCGGGTTGAGAATTTTGCAATGAAACTTTTGGGTGTCAGGGAATGCCGATTCATTGAAACAGTTTCTTGGGTACACATTGGAATTTCTGTTCATAACCAGAATAGCCCAGTGGTTAAGGCCCTCACCTGGATCAAGTCCCTGCTCCAAACCAGTCAGATTTGAACCTAGGTCTCCTACATGCAAGGTGAGTGCTCTAACCACCAGATGATGCAGTCGGTCTCTTCCTCTCTGACCCAGTGGATATTTTCCTATTTATTCAAAAGGGATCAGCCCCAACAAGCAAAAGTGAAAGAATGACTCCAAATCAGGCAGAGCAGGCCCTTGAACCTGGGTTGTCCACATCCCAGATAAGTGCCCTGGCCATCAGGCTATTGACTATTCTGTGTCTCTCATGTTTTTACATGAAATATTTCAAACTATCTCATTTTCATTCTAACGTGGAATAGAAACAAATGTCAGACCCTCAAATTTTTTTGTGAAACAGAATCCTTGTTTTACACTCAGCCCCACTTGCCACTCTCATTTGGATCAACAAAAGTTGTGGGTGTTCAGCTCTTGAAAGTATCAGGCCCATAATGTGGGAAAGAACTGGATTCAAATTATTTATAAAATAAGGGAATTGCTATTTTAAAGATATTAATCTTTATCTGTTAGTGAAATGGATGGATTTTACTTGTATGGACATTAGGCAAGATGCAGCAAAAGGAACTGCATTTCTTTACAAGATGATAAATGATCAAACAATATTAAAAATGTTTGAAACTAAAATGAGATAATTGTAAAATGTACTTTTAGTTTTATCTAAGTAAGGCCAATGTGAATCATAACTAAGAGGTTATTACTGCTAAATTTCAGTCAAACACAACATCATGGGGATAATAAATCTTGTGTGTCTATCTGTAGATATACCTACCATACTCTTGCAGCTTTCCAATGAGATTCCCCACATCAATATTCAAGCGACTTTCAATGAAGTTCTTTATAAAACTGTTTTGGAGAGCTTCCTAAAGTAAGATAAATGATTTACAAGATAGCATCTGTGATATTCAGAGTTGCTGGATTGTTTTATATACACACACAGAGTCATAGATCTCCCTGCTCAGCCATAGATTTCCTCTGTGTGACCTTGGGCATGTCACTTAGTATCTGTGCCTGAGCTCCTCATCTGTAAAAGGCCTCACGGAAGTACGAGGAGAAATACACTGAAGATTCTGAGGCAATTAGATACTACATGGATGAGAACCAAGTAAGTGCCTATGACAGATTGATATATCATACTGTAAATTTCCATCAATCTTCATCTTGTTGTTTTCTTTTGTTTCCATTATTAAACCAGCACTGAGATTGTAGGCTTTTCTTAATTGGCTGTTTACGATCAGCAAAGGGATTCCAAAAAAAAAAAAAAAAAAAAATCTGTTCATGTTTCAAACTCTCCCTGGGGAACTGCTGCCCTAATCAGAATTGAGAGTTACTGGAAAATGAACCGGCATTTGGTATCCTTCAGCCCTTGCTCTCAATGCAATGAAGTCAAAGGTGTGACCATGCCTTTTCAAACATATCACAAAGACCCAAAACTCATAACCTGATGTTAGGTAGGATTCATTAAGTGGAGAATATCGCTAACCTCTGCACATACCTTAACTAAGAGTAAAAAGATAAAATATTTTTTTAAGGTGTCCACTGTAGAAAACTTTCTATAAACTCAGCTTCAAGATTCCACATTTTAGATGTCAATAATTTATAGCATTAGTGAGCTAACACAAGGTTTGTATGTAGTGGAAGTAAATGTAGCTCTAAAATGGCAGATACACTTCATAATGAGATGCAACTAAAGATTAGGCTTTGGGTACCAAAGAACCACTGATAAAAACATCCACTCCTATAGACAAACCCAAGGTCAATGGGAGCTCAGGACAGTCAGGGCCTTACAGGCTCTGTCCCTTAATGGGTTGTCAATGACCAGCTCTTATAATATTATGGATTTGGCACTGACAGAATGCAGAATCATTAAGATTTACTAATTAAAATCATCCAATGCTAGACGAAAGACTTTTCAAGTGCTATCTCCTGGGTCCAACGCAATCTCCCTTTCTGTACTTAGAAATATGGCAAGTTCCCAGTGGCATAGTACAGCATATCATTTAAGTGAATGTCTGTAGCACAAACATTTCACATTCCAAACTTCAGCATCAGAGTCTGAATTCTAAACACCAAGAGAATTTGATGGATTCCTGTTTCTATGTCCTCCTGAATACTTATTTGTATTCAAATGATTTAGTGGAGACTCAAGTGAATAATTTCTCCTTTATCGCAAAGTACCCAGACACTCTGCACACTCAAAACAGAATGTATATTGTGCACTATAAACCATAATTGCGTCACCAAGCTGGCAGAATCCTGCTAGTATATTTTCCTCACTGTTAGTCTTGGATACCTTTGTAAAAGTAATGGTTTCTAACAGACAACCCTCACCAGTAGAGATCTGATTCACCAGACAGGGTAGTGTATAGTGTTTGCTAATGTACTAAGGTAATACAATGGTACGGATGAGAGACGGTATCTTAAAAGGTTATTATTTTTACTTACAGGCAATTTAATGGTACTAATATGGCCCCCATCATGGTTTTATCTAAGCACCTCACAAATCTTTAGTGTATTTGTCCTCCCAACACTCTTGTAAGATAGGGATAATAGCATTGCCCTATTTTACAGATGGGGACCTGAGGCACAGAGAGGCTCAGTGACTTGCCCCAGGTCATACAAACAGTCTCTGGCAGAGAGTAGGCTAGTGCCCTAGCCACTGGATCGTACTTCCTCTCCAATTCTGATCCCCTTGATTGAGTATAATAGCTCCTTATTTCATGGGTAACCCCATTGATTTCAGAGGGATTACTTGTGGAATAAAGTACTATTCAGCATGAACAAGAACATCAGTCTTTGGCCCCTTGTACTTACATGAAAGTATGCACATGCCTAAAATAAGTACCCATACAACCTTATTGTTGTATACCTTTTCCCTTCCTCACCCCTTGTTACCCCAACTCACTGAGTCACATCTATACATTTATTGTAAATTAGCTAGGGCAGAGACCTTTCCTTTCACTTGTTCTGTAAAATACAACATTTTGGAGCATTGCATTACTAGCAGCCATACAAACTATATTATCTGGAAAATACCATCTTCAGTTTCCATGTTCATTGTCTCAATTTCTGCATCTCATTTGCTCAGTTTCCAAGAAAAAGGACTAACAATCAGCTCCACGAGGCCTTTCAGGGATCGCAAGTAACACTCCTTAATTGAATCTTAATTAACAATTCTATTGTTGATGCATGAGCATCAGTTTATTCTTTCACAGCTTAATGGCTCTGCAGATGGTGAAGAGTAAAAAGTGCCAAAACTACATTTTAGTGACTAAAGAAAGAAGATATGACTTGGAAACACACAGAAAGAACTGTTAACCAGGTGCTACGTTTATGCAGTCACAGCTATTGTTGCATTTTAAACTTCCTCCATTATCCCTGTGAGAATTATGAGAATTAAGCAAATTCAAGCTGTAAAGAGTATTTAAAAACTTGCCAATTGCCTTAGATTAGCATTTCTCAAACTGGGGTCCATGGACCCCTGGGGAGTCCCTGGGCCCTGCTGATCAACTCCTCCCCTTTCCTCCCTCAACTTCTCCCCCTCCCTCCCAGCACTTCCTGCACACCGGGGAACAGCTGTTTCCTTGCATGCAGGAGGCACTGGGAGGGAGGGGGAGAAGTGGGGACAGGGTGCGCTTGGGAGAGGGGGCAGAATCATGTCCAGGGCCGCTGATCAACTCCTCCCCCTTCCCTCCCAGTGCCTCCTGCATGCTGGGGAACAGCTGTTCAGCGGCGTGCAGAAGGCACTGGGAGAGAGGGGGAGGAGCAGGGATGGAACGTGCTCAGGGGAGGAGGAGGCAGGGACGAGAAGGGGCAGGGGTGGAGTGGGGGCAGGGCCTGGGGTTGAGTCGGGGACCGAAAAATTTTAAATCAAAATGGGGGTCCTCGGGTTGCTAAAGTTTGAGAACCACTTAGATAAGTGACTGTTCGCCGTCGTACTAGTCATTGTATTTCTAATATCACATGGTAATACTGCAGACAGGGAGGTAAATACTTATTTTAGCTGCTTTAAAATTGAAAAGATTTTCAGGACCACCCCGTTGTAGGTCTATAATCTAAAATTCAGCAGGACTTACTGTTGCAGACATATGGTCTTCAAATGCCACTCACAAGAAAAACTTGTATGTCTGTGCTGACTGTACCACCACTGCTATCCTGCAGAATTTCTGGTAATTCCTCCACCTCAGAGCCAGGACCTTTGTAAAGGCTGATCCAGAACTCCATTTCCTATAGTGATCTAGTATTTCTAGAATTACCACTTCTTTACAGGCTACTTTAATTCTTCAATTATTTATCTCTGTGGATAGTATTGGAAAGTAGGAAGTCATCCACAATTCACCAACCTGGAGCTGACTGACCATGAGGAAGTTTTCACTGCTCTTAAAAACCCCAGACATCCTCAGCCATGCCTCAGAATAAATCTTCAGGTTGTCCACAAAACCAAATGTGTGATTAGCCTAAAGGGAGAAATTAAGCCAAGTGAAATGAAAACTGCACACAGTAATTCCTGTGAAAACAGGAGCAACTAGGGTGGTTCAGATCTCCTGAAACTCCTCTGCATGTCAACTTTAATTGTCAGAAGTAAATGCATTGTGTTTCCTTTTATCTTCAAAGGAAACCAAAAATGATTTTTTTTTTGTTATTCAGAGACTAACAGATCAAAGAAAAGGCTTCCTGCTGTGTTTATGTTTCCCACATGAAGAGTAATAATATACAGTTTATTTTTATATAGTGCCTTTCATAGAGGGTATCACAAAATGCTTTAGTGAGAAAGCCAGTCAAAAAATAAAAGAGGTTCAAATTAAAGCCTCTTTCTCGATCACATCACCACCTAGCTGGGAGGAAGAAGTGGAATATCTGGATGCAACATACAGTTCCTACAACCCTGAGGACAATTTTGGTGCTGATTGAGTCAGGGAGATCTAGCAAGGTCCAGTAAGGAAGAAGGCAGAATTAGGGATCTTCTCATTGACTGTAGGGGTGAGCAGTCAATTCCTTTCCTTCTGCCCTCACCCAAGCATGGGCTCTGAATGACAGAAGAGTGAATAACGCACATTCTAGTATGAATTTTTAGGAAGTCGGCGGTAAAAAACAATAAACATTCAGTTTTCACAAACATGGATGGTTTCTCCAAATACAAATGGGTCATGAATAACATGACTTCACAATCACAATTACTCAATCTCGGTGATTTTATTCACAAAAGGATCAGCAAATCAATTAACTTTTCCCATTTAGTCAGATCTAGTAGTGACTGGACTGAGCTTTGCACACGACCCAGTCAACAAGAAGGTTCAGTGTGTTCCACTATCACTCAAGGTGTCTGCAGCTAGGTTTGAATTCACGTACCAATGTCACTTGGGGATACCAAAGAAGGGACCTGATAAGATGAGCAAATTAATCACAAACTAGGAAAGAATTTTAGCATTGAAATTCCAAAAAAAATTATTCAGAAACCCTGTTTCAGTAATGTTGAATTGGTATAATATTAAATGTAATATTTAAATTAAATATTTAAGTCAAAATGAAGCACGCTAATATTATTGAAATGAAGCATTGTGACATTGAAACAAAATGAGAAAGTTAAACAATTCATTTGGACTTTTTCCTGACAAAATGTCATCTAAATGTACATGTCAGACTAGATGATCATAATGGTCCCTTCTGACTTTACAGTCTATGATTCTATGTTGGTGCGAAATGTTTTAATTTTCACTAAATTGCACTTTTCCTCAGAAAATTACTTCATGAAAAATGTTTGACCACCTCTAAAAGTTGTATAAATAATAGGTTCAAGAAATGATTTTTTGTGACACAACTGAGGTGTTAATGTGTTTTAGGGAATAACAGATGAACAATTCATAGAGTCTGATACTGACAGAGAGAGCAAAGTTGAATTTGATGATGATGTGATTTCAAATAGCAAAATAGATACAGGAAATTGATATGAGTTATAATATACGAGTACACCACTGATCAAAGTCTTAATGTTAGATCAATATACATACATCTGTAAAATAATTATTTCTCCAAATTTGATTAAACTATGATAAGCTCTTCACTAAGCTACTGGTTTAAGCTTACTCTGGAAATACAGATAAGTATTATTTGAAGTATTACATTCTATGGCCATTTCTGTCCTAAAGCTTGTAAGGGATTATTATTATCATGATAAAGGTAGATTATACGAGGGGATTATTAGAAAAGGGATGTGTGTGCGTGTGCGCGCACGTGTGTGTGTGGAGAGAGACCTTCTGACTTGCAAGCTGATTCTTGAACAAATGCCAAAATGAAAAGGATCAGTATTATTACAGATAACACTTCTGAAAGATAAACCTGATTAAAATTTAGACTGCCATTTTTGGGGGGGTGGGGAGAGAGACACAAGGGTCTGCAGCATCATTTTTTCTAGTGAAATATACCACCCCACCATCTCTGATGGCTATTGAACATTAGGATTTATTCCAAGCCAATAAAATTATGCCCCTTTCCCTGCACCACCCTTACACACATGTAAGTGTTTGTTCATGTTTGGTTTTGGCAATTAACCTTCCATTGGTTCTGTTAAAAAAACCCAAACAGATATTTACATATAACATGTAAAACTGGCAATGGATAATACAGCTAATTAACACTACTTTCAGAATATTCCTGTATCTGCACTACATCAATCAAATTTCTCATTAGGGGAAATCACTAGTATTTCAAAGTACCTTAAGTATAGTATTTTGGTCAAGCTAAGAAGCCTGATTAAATAATAAGGAAATAAAGGTTAAACATAACAAACAGATTGGAAAATAAAAACAACTGAAAGAACATATTCCATCTGAAATCACTGCTGTGGGACCAAATCTTGTGTCCCACTGCCGTACTTAATCACTAGACTATGCTTCCTCTCAACTATCTTTAAACATCTGTCTTATTTTCCCCTTGCCTAACAGATTAGGAAAATCTACAGCTCAAGGTTAGAGAATGCTGTGATATCAATTTTGCTTAAATTAATATTGTAGCCGTCATAGCTGTTTTTAGGAATCAGACCTCTTCATTATGCTCTAATGATGGTGGTAGGTAGTCATGTACAGCATTCCCCAGCAAAAGGGGCTTCTGCACTGAGTTGCAAATAACAACTGGGGGTAGATTTATTCTAATACTTCCTGTCAAAAGTGCAGAACTTTGGCACAGTCCCGCAGCATTTAAGTGCCTTCTACAAAGTTACATTCAGACAAAGTCTGGAAGTGTATCTATAGGAGATATATGCCTAAGCAGCAAAAAAACCTGGGAAAGGTCACTGGTGACCCATTCCCCACACTAGCTGTGCAGGAGGTGCTAGGATGGCCACTGGCAGCCAACTACATTTCCCTGAGGCAATGTTAAGTCTTTAGAGAGGGGATGCTGGTGGCCCATATGGGAATAAGATTTTCTGGTAGAGGCCATAATGGCTTAATTACAAGTAGGAAAGTGGGTAGAGAGGGATGCCTATCACTGGGACATATGTAGCTTAATCAACCCTGAAGGTTCAGGTTCAGTTCAGAATAAAATAAGGGTTAAAGTTTGGGCATATTCTAAATTTTTAAGTCCGAGTTCACCATTTTCTACTTAAAAACTAACAGAGAAAGTGTATAGACCGTTAAGAACTGCATGACCGTTAAGACCTGCATGGTTATTGTGCCTTTAAGACCTGGAAAATTGTGAAGGAAGAGTTCAGTGGAGAGTCTCCTCAGAGGTCAGCAGATGTATCTGAAGAATGAAGACAGCTGCATTATATGTGGGGCTGGTAGCACTGCCTATTAACACTGCCTGATAATTCCCATTATAAGGCCTTGTTTAAAGGTCCATATAACTTTGCCGAACTTTAATCACTTAGGCTGAAATTTTGCATGTCAAGTGTCTGCCTGGGGCTGGGTTTTTTTGGAAAACGTCAGCCAGAATGGTTCAGCTATTTCTTAGAAAAAGGTTGGGCAAAATTTTCTCTGTGTTTAAAAAAAAATTGTTTACCTTTTCTTTAAAAAGCTCAACAGCCTCCACATGCCTTAGAGCAAGGACATGAAATTGGGCAGGGACTGGCCTTTGTGTCAGGGATGTGCCTTTTACTGTCCCTGGAAAAATCTGCCCAAATGTAGCCAAGTTAAAATCCCTTTGAAACAAAACAGTTTGCAGAAGCTCAATAAAGACTTGCTAGAGCTTCATAGCTCCCTGGCAATCCTATCTACACTGAGCACGCTCCATCCCAGGATTGCAGGAGGCTGAGAACGCGACATGTTCTGGACAGCAGCTTTGGCTAAGGTTGGAGACTTGAATTCCACCAAAAGTCCTCTCTGGTATTGCCTTCAGACTCATCCTTTTATAAATCTCCTAGTTTTGTGAATAAGATAGAGCTAGAAACTATCCTTTTGGGGTTATTTGTCAGCCTGTTAAAACATTTCATTGTAATATAATTTTTCATTATGAAGGGAGTTGAAACAAATGGGTTTTTTTCCAAAGCCAAACTTCACGAGACAACCCGATTAAACTGGTAGAATAAGAACCTCTTTATCTTGTTATGAAGGCTTGATATTTATAAAGAAAGGCTTTGCCTTTCATATTAAGGATTGGTGAGCAAGGCGGCAGGAATCCAAAACCAGGATGAGTTTGTCAGACTTGTTTTCTTACTTTTACTTCTGAATTGTTTTGATGTATTGTAACATACATTCTGTTTTAATCGGAAAAATTAGAAAAAAAAACTTTCAATGACTATAAACTTCTTAAATATAACATCTCTTTCTTTAAACTATCATCCTAAATGGAGATGTAAGAATATGGCAAGAAAAACACATTGCCTCTGATGAGCCAATCAAGAATCAGAGATGCACGCTTTCTGATTGGCTCGGAATTGAACAAAAATGTTCATTGAACTTAGCTGATGTCAATCGGCATGCATTTATTGTGTGTGTGAACTTGACTGGTCAATATTGATTTAGATGTCAGGATTGTTTATTTATCACAGGTAGAAAGCAAATTTAATGACTTATTCTAAGAATGGTTTTCAGTAATCTTGAGATGAGATATTCCACTTTATGAAACAAAAACATGAAAATTATCCTGAAATGCAAACAGATTTGAATGCTACCCTTCTTTGTAGCATGTACCTAGCTACTCCCGGGGAACAGTAGTTGAATGGGTATGATCCTGCAGTCCATGTTAGGGGGAAACGTGCACCTCTACTTCAATGGCAGTTTTGCCTAAGTAAAGGGTGCAGGTTTGGACTCAATACCAATATTTAGGATATTTGTTGATAATTATTTAGTTTGCCTTAATTTCCATAGGGTATGATAATTAATAAGACTGTGCAACAGAAAGAGTAAAGATGGATTTGATGGAGGGACCTACCTGCTAGATCCATGTTTACAAATAAACAGATAATTTATCATTGATAATTTGGAGAGTCTAGCATTTATTTTTATAAAACACCTTGAATGAGCTGATGGAACTGTCTGAGGTCCAAGCATGTTAATAGATTTATTGGGCTATAATATCTAATAGAATCTGTGTAGTTTCAGAAGATGGGGAAAAAAAAGTAAAATTGTCTCATTTAAGATAACTTGGCAATCTCAGTGCTGTTACTGAGTAGACTTCGTTTCACTTAAGATCTAGAATAGGATTCAACATGTGCTGAAAGATTTATCTGTCTTATCATGGATCCTATTAAGATAGTGGCTGTGGCATACTAATTGGCAAAATAACGTGGAAATCTCTACAACACATTATTCTTGGTGTCACTGTAATGCAGAATGCAATTTTGCACACAGAGTTTTATCACCACTTAGAGTTCACATCTGTAAAAATCAAAAGAGCCCCTTTTTTTAAAATCAGCCTAAAGTTTTAAAATGAATTATATTCAACTCAGCAGACCAAGGGATATAGCCTGTCACCCAAACTAAGTTCTTCATTGTAATTGTAAACTAAGAAACCACCGAAGTCTTATTTTTGATTCACAAAGGGCTATTGTGAAGTTAACGAGTAGTTCTAACGTTTATCATTTCACTTAGATTTTAACATCTTACTTTTTAGAGTAAAAGTCAGAACATAGTGTTTTCCATGGTAAACCGAGGTCAGTATGATCTTTAAAAAAATATTTTGTATACCATTATCAAGCAGTCATGCTTTATTTCACATTTTAAATGGACCTAAATTACTATTCCTGTAATAATTAAGATTTCATGACAAGTATAATATTTGCAACAAATACAATATTTCCTCTGACCTCCAAGCCCTTTTAAAAATAGATCATAATAGTTATTATTTATTTGTTTTGCAATAGTGCCAAGAGGCTTGGTCACAGACCCTACTGAGAGAGGCACTGTACAAACATAGAACAAAACGAGTGTTTGTGAACACGACCGTATGCTCTTTGGGATTGGGACTCTTAAATACAGGATACCTGCCAAGTAACAACCTTAGAAACTTTCGTCATATAAGCAGTCACCAATGTCAACAGCCAACCATGTATTTGTATAGTATAGACAGGAAAATTCACAAGAGTTGTCTTAACAACACCCTCCTCCCCGCCACTCCCCTACCCCACAAGATTAAACTAGGTGAACTACAGGAACAATTCCACTACATGAGCCAATCGTGTGTATCTGAGCATATCTAACATACTTCCATTTAGTGGAGGGATATGACAGACACCATATACTGCACAGCTAGGCACAGACAAAGGGTGGGATTTTCAAAATTGCCTAAGAGAGTTAGGCACTCAAATTCTGTTGACTTTCCGTGGGACTCCTGACTCTATTTGAAAATCCCACCCATAATCTAGAATTCAGAGTCGTTACTGTTTTGTAGCACAATTAGGCTTCATCTGCACTGGCCAGGAAAACCATACTATAAAGTAAAATAAGTTAATGGGATAAAAAAGAAAACATAGAAGCACTCAAGCCTGGGGTTTAACCCAGTCCAGTGACCCTGGGTGTACAGCCTATCTTCCCAAAGGCATTCTTCTCTTTAGTACAGTACCACCTAGAAGCCCTTGTCCTGGACCAGGACTCCATTGTGCTAGGCACTGTACAAATACACAACTAACAGATGGTCCTTCATGCAGCCTTTCCTGTGAGCACCTGTGCAAAAGAAGGGGGAAGTGGGGCAGAAGTTAACCCTTACTCACCGAGGACTTACGTAGAGCCCCTGCACTCTGACACAGAAGGGCTCACTACAGCCCTTTTATCATGGTTTTCCTGGCTCACTTGAACAGGGACTGCAAAACTTAGGGCCAAGTTCTCCTCATTGACACTGATGCAAACTCACTGAAGTAAATGGAGTAAATTGAAACACAAATGCTATTATTATTTTGTATGTGCAGTGGGAGCAGGATGAACATCTGGGGAAAATAACCCTGCCAATTTTCTTAAAGGAAACACTTTCCATTGTTTCTACCATCCATATAAGTACAGACATTTGATTTATTCATTTCCTTAGCTACTCACCTTTTCTATCACCATGTTAAACTTTTCACTGTTGGGGGTGTACAGTATCTTCCCATGTAACAGGGGCTTCAGGAAGGTCCACATCAAAGCCCCATTAGGTGACTGTAAAATTTCCTGATAAAGCTGCAAGCAAAATGGAGCTGTGGTAAAAAAAAAGAGAGAGAGAGAAAGAGACCATATTTAAGAGATGGTGCAAGTGGATGATTTATTCAGCAAAATAATGCCTATGACTTTAACTTAGGGCTTGGCCTCTGTAAGGTGCTGAAAATCCTCAATTCTCACTGAACCATCACTACAGCTCTTTGGAGAGATGTAGTTCATTCACCAAGTGCTTGAACCTGCGAGGAGCTGGGGATCCACAACTCCCACTTAAGCTGAGAACAATCAGCCCCCAAAGAGATCAGAATCTTAGGGCATGTCTACACTACAGCCCTAAGTTAACCTATGTTACGTCAACTTACAGCCACCGCAGTAATTACACACTACCCTCCTTCTGTCAGGGTACCAGGGTACCGTCCTTACCAGGAACACATGGAGCCGTGAAATTGACAAGACAGCCAAAAGCCAATATAAGTAATGCAGTGTCTACAGACATTGTGTCACCCTAACTACACTGACATAAGCCCTACACCTCTCGTGGAGGTGGAGTTACTATATGTTGGTGTAGCAGAGCACTTACATCGGCGGGAGGAAGGCTGTATTGTGTAGACTGACTTAATCAGGTTGTTGTAAGATGGTGCAAGTGGATGATTTATTCAGCAACTTAATTGTGTAGTGTAGACAAGGTCACTAGTGAAAACACTGGATAAACTGCCCCCGTCCTAAAAGCTGTATTGGTGTATTACAGTTCTGGAGTCAAAGTACACAGGAAAACACACATAAAATAAATGCAGAGGGAAGAGTCACTGCTATAAATTCTCATACAGATCAAAAGTTCTTTAAAGTATAAGAGACTAGCATCACCAATTATAGACCAATGAGGGATTTATAATAGTCGGATAATTATTTCCATACTCAAGAGAAGGCAAGCATAGTTCTAATCAGCAGCTATACACCTTCTTACTTTCTGAACTTTCTTAGGCCATTCAATGAAGACTGTCTTTTCTATTTGACAAGACAGCTTTTGGGTGACAGTGAAATGTCTACGGGCCTCTTCATCAAGAAAGGTAGCATAGTTTATTTCAGAAAGCTGCAGATAGATGCAAATATGTAACTGAACTGTATGATGTTTAATTCATTTTTTAATCTATCTATCTATCTATCTATCTATATTTCAGCTGCTTAGCTGAAAAATCCATTCCCCTAACCCAAGTAAAATTTGGTAGTCAAGCATGTGCATCCTTAATAACCTCATTGCAAGCTATGGTCCTGATCCTGCAAGCAACAACATGTGGATCGGCTCCCCATTGAAATCAAGGAGCTCCTTTTAGCAGGATCAGGTCTAAATTTCTATGCTTAGTTTACATTGGGTATTTTTTGTTACTAGTAGATTTAGAAATATTTAGTAATATTTCATAGTAATTTTCATCTTCAGTGTACTGTACTATAGAAACATTAAGTAATGTCACTAGTAAAGCTGAGTGAGTAATTGATTTTTTAGTTTGGTGACAAACCAAAAAATTCTAAAAAAATTCTAAGTTTTTGGTTTTTCTCCCCAAAGCAACAAAAAATCATTTTGAAAAGTTGATTTGAAACTAAATGTCAAAACAAATCATTTCAACATTTCCCAAGAAATGTAAGGTTTTTCAGCTGAAACTATTTGCTGTATTTGACCTGAATTCACAAATAGTTTTGGTACCTGCCAAAAAAATTTAACAAAAATTTCACCCAGCTCTAGTTACACCACCTCTATGAGGGAGACAAGTATTATTATTTGCATTTTACAAAGTGGGACTGAATTAGAAATGTCAAGTGACCTGCCCAAAACCAAGGAGTGAGTGTCAGAGCCAGGATTGTAACCAAGGAGTTTCTAGAACCCAGTCCTTTGTCCAGATCATTCCTCCACAATCTCCCTTTAAGAAAGTAGTCCCCTCTAAACAAGATCTGTAACTGGAGAAAAATTAACAAGGGCTCTAAGGTGGCCAGGCCAGAGTGATAGTATGATGAACATATGGAGCACTGTAGCTAATCTTTAGACTAGGACTTTTATGAAAGTGTTGTCCAGTTGTGGGACTATAAGACTATAAGGCAAGTTCAGTAGTGAGCACACAGGACTGGAAGCCAGGGCCACTGAGATTTATAAGGCAGGGGGAAGTGGGCAGGAGGGGTAAGGACCCATACACAATCCCCTGTGCAGCCTCTCTGCAACTCCATTACTAGTAGGAGAAGGACAAGCAGAGGCTATGTGACTGGTACTCCCTGCCTCTGTAGGTGGCAGGGCTCGGGAAGAGCTCTGGCTCCACGTTCAGTGTGCCAGCTTGGACAGCTGAGCCCAGACAAGATGTTGCAATCTGCTAGTCATAGAGCCAGAAGCAGATATTTTCCGCATCACCGCCACCCTTCCCCCAAGGAGCAACAGTGGAATCATGCCTCTCTGAGTCACAATTCCTTTCCTGGAAGATCACCGAAATTAATTTTAAAGAGTCAAATGTTGGTCAAATGTTGGTGTGTGATAGAAAGCAGTCTCACACACACGATATAAGAATAATAGCAGGGTGCGGACAACTTGGAACATTAACTCTAATGGTAGCCAACAACTCAATTACAAGAAAAGACAAAAGGTATTCTTCCCTGGTTGTATTCAGAAGCTTAAGGATTTTATCATAAAACACCATAACACCAAGTTCACAAAATAAAAGTATATAACTATAAATTTGCAACCTTGTATCTAATAATGTATTTAATTTTGAACATTTAATAAACTTCCAATATATATGACCTGTCTGAGACAGGGGAGTCATATTTATTGTTATTATATGCAAGAAAACAAAATAACTTGAATTGCTTGTCACTTGTCTCCATAATTATTTCTGTGTAATAAAACCTTTCATCAATCATTCCTTGTGTTCAGGATTGCAATGTCAGCTAGCTGAAATGCCAGTTAATATATCAACATTTCTATTTAAGAGGAAAAGGTTTAGAATCCATGGCAAACTCTGAATGTGAGTATGTATATATGCAACTTGTGATTGATGTTTCTCTTACTTGAGTCTTCGGGAATGCTGTATTTTGCCATATCATCTTCCAAGAGCTCAGTGATCTTGGGCATGTCAATGAACATGTTGGTGTTGCTGAAGAAAGAGGATTCTTCTTTACAGACTGCCCTGATTAAAGACTGAAGGGATCCAACAATGGAACTTCTAGATTTCCCACCCTGTAGGAACTAGAACAACAATTACTAAGGAATGGAATCCCAATTACAACAGTTACCCTGAACGATCCAATCATAACTTTCACAGCTGCAGTAGTAGTTCAGATGTTCTTCCCCATTACTGCATCCAAGGAGGTCAACAAAATGACAGTTTTCAGATTGTCTACAAGAATGGATGCATGTTGTGCTCTCTTCTGTTCTCATGTTCACCTTTGTCAGGGAAAGATATCGCCACTTTAATGGCCAGAATACTCTGTGAAAGACAGTAGTATAATGTAGTACTTTAACCTTTCGAAAATGTCATATTTTCATGGCTTGACTGGGCAGAAAAAGAATGGAAATATCAGGACCATCAGATTGCAGACCTCTGGATTACCTTGTCATTTTTCATACACTCTGCTTCCCTCAACAAAAACCGAAGTGGGATTGAATGCATTACTCTACTGTCACACATTATAAAGATAGCAACAACAACAAAAATAAGAATCTTTTTACATGATGGGAATGTCTGCCGTGAAAACAGGCCTGCGACAAAGAAACAGTTGTACTTTGTTCAAAATGTTAAAATGCAGTTGTACTTTGAAAAATGATTGTGTAAAATGGTATGTTCTTATTAGATCTGCTCCTGGTGTATGTATATTTTGAATCAAATCATCCCTCTTTCTTGAAGAAAGATAGATTTTTATTGTCATCAGTCTTGTAGAACAGATGCTGTTCTGGGAGACTGATCTGACTGCTTATGCTTATAGCTTATGCACCTTCAACTGTGTTGTTAACCAAGTTCCAATAGCAGTCCAATTGTGCAATTGCAGTTTTCAAACTATGTGCTCACAATTGTGCAATCCCACTGAAGGCTATATGGTTGCATAATTTGAACTGAGGACATAATTGGATGACAGTCGGGCTGCAAAGGTGTAACTAAAACAAGCATTTGGCCTGCCTGAAATTTATCACTATTGAAGATACCCATGTCAGAAAGAACCTAGCTGTATTTTCAGATCTCAGGTTGAGTTTGCAAGACTAGCAGTTAGAGAAAAAAATATTTAATCTGATAAACTGAACATGTTTAATATTGAAATCATTGGGACACAATAAGTGTGAAACATGATTATATCATTTTTACAAAGTCAATCTTCAAAGCAGAACTTCACTTTAAGAATGTAATAGGTTATGGTCAGCTTGGAGGCTGTACCTTTCAAAACATTTTAAATTAAATGTGTCTATCAACAAAGTGAAAGAAGCATGTTCACTGATCTAGAGGAAGTATAATGAGTACTGGTTAAAATCTTAGTACTCACTAGCTCTTATATAGCACTTTCATCCATAGATCTCAAAAGAATTTGCTGGCATGAACATTCACTGAAAGAGAATTTTATGTATTGCAGAATAAACAAAGGCGAAGAATTAGGAATTCATATCATGACCCTTTGCATTGGAATCTTGTTTCTAAGCTCACCCAATCAGGGGACAGAAACATACTAACCATTTAATCACCTGAGGACCCAATCAAAATACTTTGCATTTAAAATCCTGAATACTCAGAACGAACTGTTTGTGAATGACATACAGAAATGATTCAGTGAATGATTTTAATCTGCAAATAAACTTGCAAAAATCATGATCAGTTCACCAACAAAAAAGTGATTTTTCTCAAATAAATTATCCATTACAAAATATTCCTCCAGTGCAGTTTAGAACAGAAAGCAGCTCAGTATTACAATCACTATAATAAAAATCCAGCAGGAAGGCAACATGGGAGAAATAGAAAGTGTCTCAGGATATGCCCCAGGGTTATATCTGCCATTACCAGGGGCTACAAACTTGGCCAATGTGGATGAGCTGAGAAGTGAACAAAATAATCAAGGGTAAAAGGGCTTATGCTATAAAGTAGCAGAGCTTACAAAGCCTGAGAATGAATGGAAGAGTAAGATAAATAACTTTTTTCCTGGTACATAAAGGAACAAAAGGTCAGTAATGTAGATAGAAGGGCCTTTGAGAAATCACATGGGTAATTTATTGACAAAAGAGGTAGACACTGAATTGCTAAAACAATTAAATGATTTTTTTTTTTGCCTGGGTGTTTAGAGGGAGGCTCGATGGCAGATACAGACATAAATTTCCCAGGGGAAACGTTTAAAAAAAAAAAAAACCTGCAAAATATAAAGATTGTGCTAGAACAAGTAATCAGGAAATTGGAAGATATGAAAAGACACAAAACTTCAGGGTGAGATGGGCTGCAGTCCAGGATGATATAAGCAGCAGTAAATGAGAGAGCAAAACTGTGATGAGGTGGCCCCCTCTGCTGTTGCATGCTTCTCTCTGCAGAGTCTTATCAAATAAGATTTTTCAAAGATTAACTCTATCAAATCATCAACTTTGGGGGGTAGGCCCAATAAATAATATTTTATTCACAGTCGAGAAGGCCCTGAACCTGCTGTAAATCAGATGAGTTGATGTGAAAAATGATAGGACCATATCCTCAGTTGATGTAAATCAGTGTAGCTCCATTTACTTCAATAGAGCTACAATGACTTATACCAGCTGAGGAGCCAGCCCAAAAAGAGTGGAAGGTCATCAGGTTAGATATATAGATCAGTGTTTCTTAAACTGGGGCCACCGCTTGTGTAGGGAAAGCCCCTGGCGGGCCGGGCCGGTTTGTTTACCTGCCCCGTCCACAGGTCCGGCCGATCGCGGCTCTCACTGGCAGCAGTTCGCCGCTCCAGGCCAATGGGGGCTGCTGGAAGCAGCGCGGGTTGAGGGATGTACTGGCCGCCGCTTCCAGCAGCTCCCATTGGCCTGGAGCAGCGAACCGTGGCCAGTGGGAGCCGCGATCGGCTGGACCTGTGGACGGGGCAGGTAAACAAACCGGCCCGGCCCGTCAGGGGCTTTCCCTACATAAGCGGCGGCCCCAGTTTGAGAAACACTGATATAGACAAATGCCTCATTGGAAAGCAGAGCATTAGAAGAACCAAACCTATAAAACAGCCAGGAAAGCTCTGAATAAAAGAAAAGCTTTAAAGGACAAACAGGCAGGCCTGTCTGAGTAACGTTTCGACTTTTTAAGTTTGTCACACAAATTAGAGCCTTATGGGAAAAGCTCATACCACTACTGAAGTAAATGGAGAAATGCTGATTTACATCAGCTAAGGATATTGTCCTCTAAGTGGGATTTGAATTGACTATTATACTGTAGTAACAAGCAGGCATGCATTACCTACCAGTGAGGCATTTTAAAGGTTTGCAATTTTAGGGCCAGGTGCTGTCATCTTTACTTTCAGTAACACCTTACTCCAGAAAGTAGTGCCACCAAAATTGATAAGACAACCTGTTGCAATAAGGTATTACTCAGTGGGAGAAAGGGTAGCAGAATCTGGTCCTTAGACAGGGGAGTCCTTTCTTATGACGCATTATTTATTTTATAATAGCTCCAACATTGTACTAGCCATTGTACATACACATGGCCAGAGTCCTTGCCACAAAGAGCTTACTTCCTCACTCTGTTTGGAATGTATCATCATCCTCACCTTACAGATAAGAAATTGAGGCAGAGAGGGATTCAAGTGTCATAGTCAAGGTCACAAAGAAAACACATGGCAGAGCTAAGAACTGAAACCAGTGGTCCTGAGTTGAGTGCCTTAACCACAAGACCCTCCTTCCTACCAAGGTGACAATTACCAGTCACTGGGTAAAATCAAGGACCCAACACTATGGATCTATCAACTGCCCATACAGTACATTTGGAGAAATGAGTTATGTGATTTACAATAGGTGAACATTTTCATTATAATGAAGTAGTAGATGGAGAAACTATGCAAGACCAGGGTTAAAGGAATGGCTTTTTAATTAAAAAATAAAATAAACATTAGTAGTGTGTGCCCCGTTATCTCCATGACACACAGCATAGATGCCATTATTAATAAACAGCCTGTTGCCATATCGGTTTAGGCTGTGATCTCAATTAGGTAACAAGAAGAGCTGGCAGTATTTGGATCACCAGGAAAATCTTGGACTGTGACAGGAATGGATACTGGTGATGAAAGAGATCATCAAATGTACCAAGACCTGAGTACAACAGGCTCAACTCACCAATTATGCAATACCGCCCAGCAGTCTATGGGATACATTATGATTTTGCCCAACATTCCTCCTCATTATTTAGTACCTGACCTTAATGAAGTCCTCTAAAAAAAAAAAAAAGTGATTATACTTGCACTATAAATACAGCTAATGGATGAAAGATCACACACATACCTGTTGAAATGCCGAGATGTCAAGCAGATCAACACTTTTGAATGCTTGGAGGAACATGGGAAGATTTTCAAGAACATGTTGGCCTTTTTTTAAAAGGGAGCTGATGCTAATGACCACTTCCAACAAGGCATTCAGTAACTTGTTGACCTCGGAAGGTATCATGATCTTGAAGAAGAGAAAAGCATGAGAATCAATTAATATAAAATCCACCCTATTCATACAATATGGAGTTTATAAATTCCTCAGCCTCTCTTGCACTGCTTAAAAAAGCTACAAACACTTTTGCCCCCAAATGCTCTCTCTGTGCCCTCACACTGGCTGTGGCAGGAATGGGTACTGATGATGAAAGAGACCACAGTCTCTTCACAATTTTCTAAGGACCCTGAACTTTGTCTAAATAAAGTGAGATAAGGTGGGCAAGGTAATGTCTTTTTATTGGACCAAATTCTGTTGGTGAGAGAGACATACAACAATTACAAAAAGTGTTCTATTGTTAGAATCCCTTAAGTTTAAAATTGAAATATACACAGCATGTTTCTGCTGTCTAGATACACAGCTCTGTCTCTCCTTTCCTATTCAGGGTTGATTCCACAGGTGAAACTCTAGCCCCCTTTGATGTCAATGGCAGAACTCTCATTGACCTCAATGGGGCCAAGATTTCACAGTGAATTTATTACAGAAGTTTAACATTTAAAAAAAAAATCACAACCTATTCACTTAGCTGAGCTGCCAATTCAGTAGGTTTTAAAGTCATGTTGAATTGCTATTTCCTAGTCTGCAGGTTCTTCCCCGTCCCCAGGGCCGCCCAGAGGGGGGGGCAAGTGGGGCAATTTGCCCCAGGCCCCTGGCCCTGGAGGGGCCCCCACGGGAATATAGTATTCTATAATATTGCAACTTTTTTTTATGGAAGGGGCCCCCGAAATTGCTTTGCCCCCAGGCCTCCTGAATCGTCCGGGCAGCCCTGCCCATCCCCCCTTCACTTTCCTCATAATTATTGTCTCACAGCTAGAATACTTGTTGTGTTTTTCCCACTGTTTTACATACTCTATTTCCTTCCTCCACCCATATTTTACTAGTGCATTTTCTATTATGGAAATCTATGGTCTGTAAGTTTATCAGCTTTTTGGATTTCATCCTCTTTTGCATATGTTCTTTAAATAGCAAACATTCTGGAACATGCTTTATTCAATGAAAATAATTAGCCAATTAAGTCAGAAAAAGTCCCATAAACAAATGAGGAGTAGTTGATGGAAACAGTCAAGTGAACAATGCAGCTCTGTACTTGGAATTTATTAAAATCAACAAGACTCAGTGAAAGAGCCATTAGGAGAGTCACTGTTTTGTTCAGGTTGGCCTATTTTTCAAGAAGCGACTCAAAGCTCCTCTCCTCACCTTAGTTATGTATACATTCTAGGAACACTTCAGTCTGGCATTTTCAGGAGACTGGTCTGTTTATTACAAATCTGTGGTCATAGTCATCAGTTTAACTATATACGTGTGGCATCGGAAACAAGAATCCAGGAACTCTGGCTTCAAAAACAAATGTTTCTCTCATTTTGAGCTCAAGTAAATACCCTTCAACTAGCAGAAATAGGTTTGGCCTTTTCTCATTCTGGAGGTCAGCTACCACAAAGGAGTAGAATGCACGCACACTAGCCACCACATATCCCACCCAATATAGGATTATTTTGTTCATAACTGTGTCATCTCAAACAATAAATCCAGACTTGTTCCTGGTTAACCACGCACAAAGGTAGTCACAGAGGCAACTCAGTTTCAGCAGCAAACGCTTGGTCCCCCTTCATAATGCAGAAAGCTGTGTATAATGGCAACACTATAATTTTCCAACCACATACAAGCCTTACACTTCCTAACTTCATCAGTAATCCCCAAAGGCCCAGTCTACATGGGCAAAAATTTGTGTTTTTCAATTGAGTTATATTCATTCAGCTGAACCCCATCTCCTCTTAACACCCATGTAGGCATAGTTTAATGCCGTTAAAATCATGTGAGCTGGTGCTATGGTAGCCACTCAAATGATTTAGAAGTTTAAAATTCTGTTAACATGGACATTAAGAGGTGGGGGGTGGAATAAAGTTAAGCTAACTGGAGTGAGCTAACTGATCTGATAAACACAGCTACCATGTGGACAGACCCAAAAGCGAGGAGTTTTCTGGACTTGCAGATTCTCTACTACAAGAAGAGAGACATACAGGTTGAGATAATTTTATTCTTCTTTAATGCATTTCCTGTGTACAAGTCAGGAGACAAACTAGTGGAAACTAGCAAGCAGCCTAGGAACCAGGGAAGGAGAGTGAGAAAGGAAAATGTTAAGAAAAGAGAAGTCAAGGAAGGAAGAAAGCCTGTGGCCCTGACATTTTTGCCACATTCCTGTTATCCCAGGTCTCAGTCCACAAGCCAGATTGGAGTGAGGGGGAACAAAAAGATTCCCTACTGCTGGCCAAGCCCAGAAGTCCCAGCCTTAAAGAGGCAGAGTGCCATAGTGAGCTGCTTCTGAGTTGTGGCATAGCTCTCAAAAGCAACAAAAAAGTATCCAGCTCAGTTTCCTCTATAAGTGCAAGTAAACATTGTCACCCTGCAGTCTGTATTTGAACTAATGTGAGCCTTACACATGAGAACCATCTGCTGCAGATATTAGACCACAACCCATGCTATTCTTATCTTGAAGAGATGAGCTATTGTAACATCAAAGGCATATGGCGTAAACATTTTCAAAAGCACGCAAGTCATTTTGGGTATGTCTACACAAACCGCAGCAGTGAGCCTCCAAGCTCAGGTCAACAGACTCAGGCTCACACTGCTGTGCTAAAAATAGTTGTGCAGCTTGCTAAAAATAGCAAGTTCCAGCTCAGATCCTGAAGCCCACCACCTTCCCTTGACTTCAGACCCCAAGTTCTAGCCTGAGCCATGTCTACTCAACTATTTTTGGTGCACTAGCATGAGCCTCGCAAGACTGAGTCTTGTGAACCCGAGCTCACAGGCTCACTGTGAGACATACCCTTAGGAGTCTAAGTCCCATTGGAACTTTGGAGCCTATGTTCCCATAAAACTTAGACTCTTAAGTGACTTAGATGCTTTTGAAAATTTGGACCATGGTACAATCTTACTGCTCCCAGATGATTCTGGGTCCTATTGTCCTCAATCACAGAGTTTGGTGCGAAAAAGAATTTTGATCTGTTCACTTATCTTTTTAGTCACAGTATTTGTACAGCACAAAAAGTTGTCCCAGTGCTGTTATGCATTGAAGGTGGTGACTCTGTATTTGTGAAACCCACCCCAGAATGATTATATTTAGCCCATGCACATAGTTACTGTTACAACTTCCATAACATAGTGAACATTTTTACTTCTGAAACAGAGGCTTTGGAAAATATAAAGCTCCAAAGCCTAGTAAAGCCAATAAAATACTTACATGTGCACTCTGGTCTTAGATAAGTGACTTGGTAAAAGTAGTATCGGGGGTTACACATTTATTCTCTCTCAAATGATGCCACATGAGATTTGCTCAATTTACAAGTCAAAAGATGACTCATTCTAACTTCCAGCACTACAGACTCAGCCAAAAAACTGAAAACTGAGCTGTGTTTTTATGGCCTCCTAAAGGATCTCGAAAGTTTCTGTTATTAGCATTTAGCTGACAATTTTATTGGCGATTCAGGAGACACAACATAATCAAATAACACTCCTGTGGCAGCTACAGCAATTGCTCACATGGAAGACTAATACTAGCAAAGGATTTATACATTCTTAGCTTCATCCAGTTACCAACAGGAATTAGAACAGTATGACCTGACAGCTCTCCAAGAACCATCAGAACACAGTTTGGGAACTTCTATTTGTTAGTGCTAAACAAGCAAGCCTGAGCCACAAATCACCTCCAATCTGTTGCCCGAACACTTTGCTAGATGGTGCAGTGCCAATTATAGAGCTGTCTTTTGGGTGAGATACAAGACCAAGTTCTGGATCCGTTGGGTATCTAACAGTTCCATGCAACTTTTTGCAATAGTTGGGGGTGTTTGATCTGGTATCTTGGCTAACCTCCAAGCAGGTCAACTTGCATACCTACACTAACTCCATAGTATCAATAGAACAAGCTGTTCTTTACCCCCATTCTTAAACTGTTATGCATCATGGCCAGGATTAGAACTTGGGGTTCCCTGATTTCCATTTCTGTGCTTAAAATCATACCCTTCATAAGGAGCCACAGAAGCAGAGTTGCCTATGAAACTAGGGAGAAAACCCAGCCTGAAACCTCAGCCCTGCACCCTCTGTTGCATTGGTGTGGGAAGTGAAGGAAAAAACCATAGGGAGCTCCCTAAATCTTCCTTCCTTCCTTCCCCACCCCCACAAACAGCAGGGCAGGATCCATCCCCAGGGTCTGACTGAACTCCCATTGACTTCAGTGAAATCTGGAGCAGGCCCTCAACATATAGGAGTACATCCTGCTGCAGATCTACTGGTTCCACAATGCTAAGTGAGGGTGCAGGAACTTCATGAAGGACAGTGTTTGGGTTCTACTGGGATAAACATCTAGGACAACAAAATATATGGGGCAGAACTATGATCAGTAATTGGGTTACTTATCCATCTAGCTCCAAAAAGTTCCGGAAGTAAGTACTTGCTCCTCTTACCTTGTAAATGATATTACGCAAGTTCAAGTTCTGGGTAATCTGTACAATCACGGTATACAAGTCCAGCGCTGGGAGAGAACAAAGTTCCTTCACTGCCAGAGAAGTTTTGCCATTTTCAGGAAGTGTCAGCAAGAGACTAAGCACTTCCTTGTCACATCTTCCAGCTAAAGCTACTGCAAGGGCACTGTAGAGAAACTGTTGTAAAGTACATGGATTAAAATTTATCCTGCCTGAAATGTATCAAATTTTTTTTATAAGAACACACTGTAAATATGTGTCTCATAACACAAATAACTGTACTTATAATAGCTACCAATAGAACTGGAAGACAGAGTTACTTATTTGTTAAGATGACATGCTTGCACTTTATACTATATGGGCATTTAAATAGATAAAATACATTTCTCAATACTATTTATTTTCATTTATAAAGATGTACATCATTCAGTTAATAGGCACCATTCCTTGATCTGGCAGGCGCACTTACAACACTGAAAATTCATAGAAAAAATTTCAGAAATATATACTTTTTTTGTGGAAGCACCTTAAAACCACAACAGGAATTGACGTATCAACACAAAATTACTCAGGATCGTTAAGTCCAAAGCTGACTATGAAGAGTTACAAAGGGATCTTACTAACCTGGGTGACTGGGAGACAAAAATGGTAGATAAAATTCAATGTTGATAAGTGCAAAATAATTCACATTTGAAAAAATAATCCCAACTCTACATGCAAAATGATGGGGTCTAAATTAGCTGGTACCACACATGAAAGATCTTGGAGTTATTTTGGTGAGTTCTCTGAAAACATCCACTCAATGTGCCCTGGCCATCAAGAAAGTTAACAGAATCTTAGGAATCATTAGGAAAGGGATAGATAAAACAGAAAATACCAAACTGCTACTATATAAATCCATGGTTCGCCCACACCTCGAATACTGCATACAGTTCTAGTTGACCCATTGCAAAAAAAAAAGATATATTAGAATTCAAAAAGGTGTGGAGAAAGACAATGAAAATAGTGAGGGGTATGGAACGGCTTCCATATGAAGAAAGATTAGGACTGTTCAACTTAAAAAAGAGATGACTAAGGGGGGAAATGATAGAGCTCTATAAAATCATGAATGGTATTGAGAAAGTGAATAGGGAAGTGTTATTTACCCCTTCAGATAATCCAAGAACCAGGGGTCACCTGATGAAATTAATAGGCAGCAAGTTTAAAACAAAGATAAGGAAGTGCTTCTTCACTAAGGGCACAGTCAACTTGTGGAACTTGTTGCAATGGGATGTTGTGAAGGCTGGATTCAAAAGAGAATTGAATAAGTTCATGATTGGTCCATCAATGGCTATTAGCCAAGATGGTCAGGGACACAACCCCATACTCCGCACATCCCAAACCCTCCGACTGCCAAAAGCTGGAACTGGACCACTCCATAATTGCTCTGTTCTGTTCACTCTCTCTGAAGCATATGGCACTGGCCACTGTTGGAAGACAGGATACTGGACTAGATGGGCCATTGGTCTGACCCAGTCTGATCATTATGTTAATGTAATGCATGTCTACACAGCACACTAAGCCTGGGCTTTGACTCAGCCTTGAGCCCAAGTCCCCCTTCCACTCACACACAAATCTGTCCAACTCAGGTCAGCAAGCACTTAGGACTCAGGTCCTAGGATCCTGTTTTGGACAGGGGATTCAGAATCCAAATGCCTCTGCGACGTGGGTCCAACCCCTGTCATTTTGCAGCAGGGCCGCCCAGAGGGGGGGGGCAAGTGGGGCAATTTGCCCCGGGCCCCACAGGGGCCCCCATGAGAGTTTTTCGGGGCCCCTGGAGCGGGGTCCTTCACTCGCTCTGGGGGCCTCGGAAAACTCTCGTGGGGCCTGGGCCCCCGGAGCTTCTTCCGCTCCAGGCCTTCAGTGGCAATTCTTCGGCGGGGGGTCCTTCCGCTCCGGGACCCGCCACCGAAGTGCCCTGAAGACCCGCGGCGGGGGGTCCTTCTGCCCCGGGACCTGCCGCCGAAGTGCCCTGAATACCCGCGGTGGGGGGTACTTCCGCCCTGGGACCCATCGCCGAAGACCCCAGGTCCCCTGAATCCTCTGGGCGGCCCTGTTTTGCAGTGCAGCTGCAGCTCAAGCAGCAGACCTGAGTCATACGGTCTGCATAGTGCAGTAAGGATGCGTTAGGATGGCTGAGACCAAGATCCAGCAACTGTAAACCCAGGTTTACAATGCAGTGTGGACACTCAAGCTTGGGCTTCGAAACAACAAGTGCACAAGCCCAGGACCCACAGACCCGGGTTTACGATGCAGTGTAGGTACACCTAAAGACCGAGAGAGCTTACACAAATATTTAGAAAATACACATCATATGAAAAGACAAATACAGCAACATGAGGATAGGACAAGAAAACAATAAAAACAAATGTATTTCTTTAATTTAGTAGTGAATAGTACCATCCAGTAGTACAGAAGACGACTCATCCCTCCACAAATATAAAAGATCAACGACAAATCCTGCCAGCCCAGATACATCTCCAAACCTCTCAGACACCCACCTCCTCTACTGCAAAGGAGAAAAGATACTCTGAACTTGCTACAAGACCTAACAACAAATCCAGGGATGTGAGAGACCGAGAAGGACCAGGAGTTCCAGGGTCAAGAGGCCTTTGTGGAACACAGAGCTTGAAACTCCTTGTTCACGAGGAGGGAATTGTCCCTCGATCATCTCTGTTGATTGTATCAATGGTAGTGTCATAGAGGGACACTTGGAGGTCCCTCAATATTCAGATCCCAAAGTATAGCTGGTTGAAAAATCATTGATGAAAAATGCTGTTTCGTTGGAATTATAATATATTGTGGGAAATGTGTCATTTCAACAAAAGTTTCAACAGGAAAAAGTCAAAATGGTTCATTCTGACTATTCGTTTCAATTTAGTTTATATTATATTAAAATGTTACTGTTAAAGATATTTTACTATTGAATATATATCTATAATTATTATATATACTATTTTAATGTACTATATATGTAAAATAAATGTTTCTACACTATTAAAACAAACCAATTTAATTGTTCCAAATCCAACTTCTTAGGAATTTTTGTTTCACAGGATTTTTTTCCCCCTAAATTTTCCATGGAACAGAAATTCTGGTTCCTAACCAGCTCTATCTCAAGCCACTGAGGGCTTATCCAACAGGTTAAAACCTACCCTTTGAACTCTTTCTGGAAATTCAAAAGTAGTGCAGTTTTCTGGGCAATAGTTTTATGCACTGTTCACATAATAGGCCACTCATTAAGTGAGCAGTCAGTCTAGGTTAGGTTCAGTTTCTGAATGGCCTTTTAAAATAAAGTACCACAAAGCACATCACTGTAGTCTAGTCTTGAGGTGACACAAAGGCATGGATAAGTGTAGCACGGTCAGCATTCATAAAACTTGGTCAAACTCCTCCCCCAACTTCAAAGGGGAAAAAAAATGTTTTCATAGCTTTGTCCACAACATATCATTTACATAATAGGAGATGCATACATTGCATCTGAAATATATATTTGCATCCTGTGCAAAAGTAAAAATGTATTATGTCCCATATGGATTGGGTATTTTTTTTAAAAAACAAGCAAATGTTTGTATGAACATGCAAATGTGGCATTTGCTTGCATATCAGGGTGTGCCCACAATTTTTGTAGATATAAGACACCACGTTTGAAAATTCAGCTCCATAGCATTATTATTTCAAGAGAATAGGGATATAAAACTTTACTGTCAAATTCCTCTTTTACTTACTCACTTCCAGGTATCTTGTCTACATTTACTGCTAACAAAGTAATGAAATAGCAATAATGGCAATTATTAACATTGACAAAGAAACAGAAGAATAGAAGCCACCTATAATTGAAGTTAAGCTTGTTGTGTGAAAGAATTCAAACTGAGAACTGCCATTCTAGTAGTCAAGCTTTCTATGGACAAAACCTGCAGCTTCCTCTGATTGTGGAGCATCAGTGACATCCAGTGGCTGTTTGATTGATCTGATCAGTTTCAGTCAAGTATCAAAATACCAATTTATTTCCAACACACTCACTCAAACACACACACACACACACACACACACACACACACACACACACACACACACACACACACACACACACACCACACACACACAGAGGAAATAACACCTCTAGTTAGCTTTATGATTCATACTGGACAAAGGAGAGTTAATGCTACTCCAAGCTTCAGAGAGGGAGTCGGTCACAGTCATGGGAAACAGAGACAATGACATCAAGGTTCTTGGGGGAATAACACATCAAGGGAGCACTTGGGGAGAGTAGCACATCCAGGGAGCACAAAAGAGTGATCTACTCTCCTCACTACAAACCTGAGAGCTATGGGGGGTGCAGTACAATTTCCCCATGGAGTTTATGGCTCTCCAGAATTTCCTGGTGGTAAAAGGACAACTTTTTTGTAGATAAAAATGGGTGAAACTCCACTTACCCCAGTGGAGCTGTGCCTATTTACAGAGAATTTGTCCCTGTCCTGCCCCCATCCCACCAACTAAAAGTTGTAACTTTTTGCCCATTATAGGAGAGAATAGGAATTTAACTATCCAAGAAGGTGAAACCTTGAAGTTTCCAGAAGACTTTGCAATGCCTCAGGGGTTTGGCTGCTAGTATCACAGGGTTTTCTCATTAGGCTCTTAATGCTTTATTTTGAATTTCCCAAACAAAAACAATCTTCCATATACAAAAAATGGCAAATGAAAACATAGGAGGCCCACATTCCTAACAAGTCTTGTTCATTTCTACACCAGCTAAGAGAGGCTGGAAAGCATTTTTATAGGTCAACATGTTAATTCAGCATCCCATTTCTCGCCTCATACCTTGGACTCTGAGAAATTGGCTTCCAGGAGTGTGTCGATAGTATCTTCAGAAATGTTGACTAAAGAACGAAGTTCCCGTGCCAGCTCAGGAACATTCTGCATGCAGTCTTTGATTTTCACATCTGCAATGCAGGAAAACATGGATCATCGATTTCCCACCACACTGCTTTAATTAGGGGTCACCAGGCAGCCCTCCATTTCCTCACAGATCTATGCTGAGGGGGCATGAAAGGGCAGAGTGCTGTTTCCAAGGCATGCTATTCTCTTTCCTACCAATCCTAAGGGAGAAAGAGGGCAGGAGGTTTACTCCATTGGAGCATAAGCCATTCCCCAAAACTGGTTTGGGAAGAAGGCACCTTAAATTACCAAAGGCAGTTTTCAATCACTTAATCCGGCTTCTCGCTCTGCAGTTTGGATCTCCCCTTTCCAAGAGCATGTGACTGGGGCAGCCCTTAGCAGCCTACTTTCCATAGAAACTATACTGACCTGGGGCCAGTGGCAACAGGTGGGCCAGGGTGATAATGAGGAAGAACAGACCCCAAATTATTCATAAGACACCAATACAATGTCACCTTGGTACTTTCCCGAAGCAGCATTCTTTTTACTTTGTTATGTTTTCTCTCTTGTCTTGTGAACAAATGTACCACAGTGATCTCCAAAACAGCCCTGTAGTTTATGTTAGCTCCTGTAAAGAAACCATGTACTCACCATTTGGCAGACTGAAGTTACTGACAAAAGCTATCACTAGATTTTCTGACAAAGGTGCCTCTAGGTTTCCAGACATCCTGAAACGACAACACTAGTTTTACAAGCAGCCATTTCCAAGTAGTTTGCTTTACCATATGTTAAGCTTACTAAGTATAGAGCTTATCATGGAATACTGAAGTAACATTAATTAAGCAAAAGGTAAATTCTAAAGGCCAGATTAGTCCTGGTGCTTGTCCATGTGAGCTGTTAGAGATGGAGAGGGGGTCAACGAGCCTTCCTACTATGCACACACACTGCCTGGGCAGCGATAATCACACTCCTTTCCCATAGGTGAGTTCTGAGAGGAAATGATTCATGAGATTCTCCATTATTAAGTTGTCTGAAACTAAATCAGATGAAAAAGCACTGGTCTAGCAGTTTCTCACCTCCATGACTTTCAGTAAATGTACTAAAAAAATAGGCGGCATGAGTCAATGGTCCAGAGGGACAGCAGCTTATGGCCACAGACTCCTCTTAATGGCACTAATGGACTTATGTCTTTCAGGTACATTTTGAAAACGTGGTCTATTGGATGGTAACTGATAGTACAGTAAAGTACATAATAAGTGTTACCCTTCTATAGGCAACTGTTTTAAAGAATCTCCAAGGTTTCCAGTAAAGCTTCATTTACCCTTTAGTTAACAACAGTATTTGCTACTCTCTCAGGTGGCTGCGTAGCAGTACTATATAAGGGACAGAAAAAATCTAAGACGACTTAGTGCTCAATACTGTGAGGTGCCAAGCATGCCTGTCAGTTTTTGTGCACTCTCAACTTGAATTGACCTGAATATTTAGCACATTGCAAAAGATGCTCAGCACATCATACAATCAGGCCTTGGAAAACTGGGGTTAGCGAAGAACCCAAAAATGTGGATGCATATTTGAACTGTCTGGGGTAGAGGTAAAAGAAAAGACAGTTAGGAGTCAAGTCAGTAGCTATTGTTGCAGTTTTGTTGGTACCACTAATGACTACACAATAACTTTTTTTTTTGTTTGAAAACTTCCAGCATGTTTTGATAAACAGGGATATTGATCATCATGGATCAGTGGTACATATTGCTGTTGGGATATCTGACCAATCTCCAATTAACCAGGACCTTAGATTGTTAACCAAACATTAGGTGAGCAGAGGTTATACTGTAATTGTGCAAACTTTTTATGAATATGTATGAAACTATATCATTATGACTAACAAAAATAATGCATAGCAGAACAACATGGCAGTGAAAAGTAAAGGCTTTACATTTGCATGTGTTTCTGGATGTTCTCTAAGGTGATTTGACATTCACAGCTGCTGTAGGTGATATTTTCTAATGCTCTCTGGAAACTCTCCAAGGTACTGGACAGCTTCCTCTTTACATATAAAAGGTTCCCACAGTCCCCTTCATTGGAAGCTGACCACATTGTTTCAATATCCTGCAAAAGATGGCAACTATAGTTAAATTTACATGCTGTGTATTTATTTGCTTGAAAGAACAGGCCTAAACTGCTAAATGTTGTGTAGTTTCTGATTAACTTTGTTTAAAAATAAACACAAATCAAAATGTGGATACATAACAATGATTTATTAAACACCGGCAGACATGTGCCCCCCCCCTTGCATCATGACATTTGTACTGTTCTCTCCATTTATCCTTTTATCTAACTATTCTCTGTCAAGACAGGACATTTCTTTTTGGCCTTTTGTACGTGCGCTTTGTGTTGGTGGGTGCATGGTGTTATAGAGACGGAGAGAGAGAGAAAAGCAAGAGATACATGGTCTCTGAGCAAAATTCTACTCTCAGAGTATGTCTACACCAGTGGTTCTCAAAGCCGGTCCGCCGCTTGTTCAGGGAAAGCCCCTGGCGGGCCAGGCCAGTTTGTTTACCTGTCGCATCCACAGGTTCGGCCGATCGCGGCTCCTACTGCCCGCTGTTCGACGCTCCAGGCCAATGGGGGCTGCAGGAAGGGCGGCCAGCACATTCCTCGGCCCGTGCCGCTTCCCGCAGCCCCCATTGGCCTGGAGAGGCGAACCGTGGCCAGTGGGATCCGCGATCGGCCGAACCTGTGGACGCGGCAGGTAAACAAACTGACCCGGCCCGCCAGGGGCTTTCCCTGAACAAGTGGCAGACTGGCTTTGAGAACCACTGGTATACACTACTCGCCGGATCGGCGGGCAGCGCTCGATCCAGTGGGGGTCGATTTATCGCGTCTAGTCTAGATGTGATAAATTGACCCCCAAGCCCTCTCCCGTCGACTCCTGTACTCCACCGCCGCGAGAGGTGCGGCGGAGTCGACGGGGGAGCGGCAGCAGTCCACTCACCATGGTGAAGACACCACGGTAAGTCGATCTAAGTACGTCGACTTCAGCTACGTTATTCACGTAGCTGAAGTTGCGTAACTTAGATCGATTTCCGCCCCCCCCCCCCCACCGAGTGTAGACCAGGGCTCAGATTTGCTAGATGGCTCCCAATGCTGTCTGCTCTCCTTACTTACTCAGAACTCCCACTTACATCAACAAGAGCTCTGAGTAGACCAAGTGCAAAATATCAGAGCAGAGAGCCAAAAGTGAAGAAAGGAGAACTTTCTAGTAAAAAGGTAAATTTAATATTTTGGTGGTCTCTGATGATTTGGTTCTCCTCTGACTGAAGTCAATGGCAAAACTCTGATTGACTTCAGTGGAGCAAGACTGAACACTGAACGGGGCTCGAAATGCTACATTGTTGGTCTTCTGATTACGACTCTTGCCAAACTTCAGAACTGTTGTAGATACACAGATCAATCCCTCTTGGCAAGTACAGTTAATATGTACTCTGGGTATTATTTTAGCCCAGATGCTTCTGGTTGGGGGATTGATTTGTATTTTGTTTGGATTTTACCCTTGTCCTTGTAAATTTTTAGTGCTGTGAAAGCACCTGCAATACTGGAATATAAAGCAAGAAAAATACCAATTGCTCTTTGGTACCCAATGGCAATCTAGTTATTCTGTTTATGGCTTTCAACACTTGTCAGCATATATTATGTGATTCCCTCTGGGTATCACTATCAAGTGTGGCAGAAAAACATCCCTTAAAAACCCTGATTATACACAAGCATAGTGATTGATTTTTCAGGCAGTAGGAAAAAAAAGAAGGAAAATACTTATGGAGTAATTTTCCAATGTGACATCTAAAGCGTGACAAAAGGATGTTGGCAGGATTAGAAATCCATCAAACCTGATACTGCTCATGAACCAAATTGATTCCTTCAATGGCAGAAAGGAGGAAATGCCTTGTTAGGCCATCCTTACAGCTCGTAAAAGCACAGAGAAGGTTGCTGATGACAGTAGGGTTGTCTGTAAGAGAAAACACACAGGCTGAATCAGTGAAAAATATCACCCTAAACATGATTCCCTATCAGAAATGCCGATGGCATTGAGAAGGGTGAGGAGTGAGGAAAGAAGTTTTAAAAGTAAGGGCAGGAAAATCTTGTGCGGTGCAAACTGCTAAGTATTATTTCTTATTAAAGTCATAGCAAAGGTTACATGGGAGAAAAGGGCATGTTACCCTTACACTGACTGTATCGTGGTCCTAAACCACCCCGAGCAATACCCGAGGATGATCAGGCCTGATGCAGAACCAGAGCAGGAGGACTTAGTGATGGTTTCATGAGAGCAAGACGCAGAGTCTGTCAGGGGTTTTAAGTGGACTTAAGCCCTCCAGTGATTCCTCCATCTCTGTCACATCTAACATAAGATGCTTGTCTTCATTTTCAAGGCCACTCACAGTCAATCCCCACCCTATAGTCTCTATTTTGCCATCAAGCTCTCAACTTTTGCCTCTGATTATGGTCTATTATGCCAACCTCCACTGCCCAGTTATATTATTTTCAAGAAAGAATCTTTGTGCTTCCTCCCATGCTGCCCTCGTGCTTGGGAGAAACGCCCTGTAAATATCTGTGAAGAGCTACCTTATTATCCTCCTTCAAATCCCTCCTCCAAACTCTCCTTTGCTGAGATGCTTACAAAAAAATTGACAAAGGTTAGACGGCTGGTGTGGTGAGACCACTGCCATCATGCTGAACAATACTGTCTCACTGTTTACTTGTACTCCCCCCATCTGTCTGTATCCACCTGGTGTCTCTTATCGCACATTTAGACTATAAGTTCTTTGGTGCAAAGACCATCTTTTTGTTCTCTGTTTGTACAGCACCTAGCACAGTGGGGTCCTGATCCAGGAGTGGGGCTCCTGGATGTTATGATAATACAAATAAGTAATGATATTTTTAATTGAGCAGCTCTCTGGGACCCCCATCACCCTGCTTCCCTATGGTGAGACCTTAAGGATACTGTATCCCCAGGGCAACAGTAACCCCCCCACACACAACACAGTTGCAAGTGGAGAGAAGGGCCAGTATGTTGGATGATTTACAGCAGAGAGATAATCCTAGGGATCAATCATGAAAGAGGTCTCCCATCATTCCCTACCCGATCTCCTGGAGGGGCAATCTTTACGCAAATGGTCAGCCATCATATCCAGAGCAAACAGCTCCATTCCATTGCCTTTGGTAGGTTTGTACATGTGACAGTGAGGAGAGAATTTGGCCCTACAACTGCACTATGGTTAACAGAACAAAATTCAGCTGCCTCAGAGAGCTGGACTGGCCCACCAGTTAACAGGAAAATAGAAAGACTAATAAAAATCCATTCCTGTCATTAAATCAGCAGAGCTTATGCTGAATACACATAGGAGACAAATGGGGGGTCAATTCTATCCAGTCTCTTTTCAGAGCAGTTGTTTTAAATTCAGATTCATTCAAATCCAGCAGGGCAAATTAAGATGACTATTTGAGCTAGGCAACTCTGCAGAAAATGAGCATGTTTGATTACCTTTTGTGTGTCTTACATAGAGTTCTGTGTGGTTTCAGTTGACTCAGAAGACTTAATGTAACCAAATACTACAAAGATCAGGACACACAAACAGGTGTCTAAGGCTAGGTCCACACTACCCGCCTGATTCGGCGGGTAGAGATCGATCTTCTGGGATCGATTTATCGCGTCTCATCTGGATGCGATAAATCGATCCCAGAAGCGCTCCCCCATCGACTGCAGAACTCCTGCTCGCCGAGAGGAGGAAGCGCTGTTGACAGGGGAGCTTGCCTGCGCCGCGTGGACCCGCAGTAAGTAAACTTAGTTCGATCTAGGAAACGTCGACTTCAGCTACGCTATTCTCATAGCTGAAGTTGTGTTTCCTAGATCGATCCCCCGTCCCAGTGTGGACCAAGCCTAAATGTTAGACTCCTAAACCCCCATGTAAGCCCTAAATAAGTGACCTGATTTTCAAAGGTCAGTGGGCTCTTCTGGGTGCTCAGTACATCTGAAAACCAAACTTATTTATGGCTGGAATTTTCAAAACCACTCAATGTTGGCTTAACTCTGATCTCATTGTAATTACTGAGAGTTTTACTCCGTTAGGTGGCTGGAGCAGAGTTAGGCCAACTCTGACCACTTCTGAAAAATCCACCCTCACCCCAATCCAGGGAGCCTAAATATGGATTTAGGAATCTAACTTAAGGCATCCATTTGTGTGGCATTTGGTTATACTAGGCCTTGTGAGTCAAATTGCTTTCAGGTGCCTCTCAACTTCATTCTGATGCTTCAGACCATCCAAGTGAACCTATCGCTATTACACATGAATGCCCTGAGCACAGTCTTAGCAACACAGCAATAACATGAATAATGAACCCATCTTGCTAATAGTTGTTATTATAGCAACCAACCTGAAAGGATTGTAAATACACTCAAAGCCATAATCTGCACCTTCTGTAGCAGTCTGGCATTAGCAGCGCTTAACTGCTTCTGGAAACCCTGGCACATCTCAGAAAATCTAAGGAAAAATAATAGGATACCATCACTTTTAGGATGACAGAATCAGAGAATGGCTTCAATAAGGACTGCACATGCTATTACAAACATCAGCGAGCCTGATTCTCATTGCAGTTACACAACACTAACCAGAATGATTTCAGTGGATTCACTCCTGATTTACAACAAAGTGAACTAGATCAGAATCAGGCCAACGGGTGGTAGCACTCTATCTTCAGATGCTAGTAGGAATGTTAAGTCTTTAAATGCTAACTACTTTTCTTGTGTTTGCTATAGATTGTTTCCCCTCGCCCCCTTTCCTTCTTTTCATTTCTACAACAATTCAATCTCAATATAAATCGGTCTGATTTTCAGAGATGCCGAGCACCTCCCTTTGACTTGACTGCCAGCAGTGTTCAGCACCTCTGAACAAAAATCAGACCTGGACAATGATTTTAAAAATAAGCCACCCTTCCAAATTTACCTTTGTTCTTTTAGTGGGCCTTGTCGCCAATACTCAGCCAAGTTAACCAACTGTCTGGCATACTTTTCATATGACGATAAAGGTTTGAAAATCAAGTCAAAGTCATGCATCATCCGTAGTATGCTGTTTTCCAACTGGGCCATGTCAGCTGTACCAGAAGTTCCATTAGCAAAGAACCCCATAACTGTTTGGAGTAAGTCTCTTGTAGAATTCACTTGCTGATCAGCACTTAAATGCAGCAACTCTATCCAAGGATTAGTTCTATTTAATGAGTCCTCAATAACTGTTTCCCAGATGGACTGTTCCTTCTGCTGGTAGGTTATATTTTGGTTGATAAGGCTGGCAAAAAGTGACCACAGGTTGAAGCTTCCTCCAGAAATATTCTTCATTAACTTGAATGATTCCATAGTGACTTCTAAAACTTTAAGAAAGTCTTCTTGGTTGTCTGCATAAGTCAGCAGCAGATTTAAGTCATTTTCATTTAAGTAATTTTTCCAGAAAGCTCCCAGAAAGAGATCAGCTACAGCTCTGATAGAAGCTTTTATTCCTGTAATGTTTCCTTTGCACAAATAAGTAATCATTTCCTGAATTCCCTCCCATTTTTCTTCATTTATTGGGTCATGAGTAAAATTTAGTCTAGAAGTTAAATGTATTTTGCTAATAATATCATTAATGGGTACAAAAAAATCAAGAAGATCTTCTATTAGACTGGCAGTATCATCAGATGAGTTTATGCTTGCACGGGTAACAATTGCAGTAAGTCTTTCCAATTCTGCAGAATAATTCTGCACATTTGTTAAAAACTTAGCGATTTCACCTGCAATATCATTTAAATCATTGAGTTTGCTCAGATTTGTGAGCAGTCTGGTTGATATGTTTGCAGTTCCAGAGCCACATGATCTGGAAAGCTTATCTCGAATAGACAAGTAGGTCAAATCAAGAAATGCTTTTCCCAAATCTGCCACTTGATGGTGGTTTGAACGCAGAATGTCTGCAGTCTCAGTTTCAGTTAACTCTTCTATTGCATCATGAACAGCTCTTTGGAGGTCTGAATAGACCATCTCAATGTAGTCTAAGTTTTCCGTAGCATTTGAGTTGATAGATGGTTCCAAAATGTTAGCTACCTTTTCTGAAGCTTTCTTGGACAATGTCAAAAACTTAACAATGGCTTCTACTATTTTTGCTAGCTTTACAAATTCATTGCTTTCCCACAACAATGAGCGCAAATCAACAGCAAGCTCTGGAAAGGGGCTGCGAGTATAGTTAGCGCCACTGCTCCACAAGAGGAGATCAAGTAATGTCTCTGTAATTTCTATTATCTGCCTATTTTTCAAAGGAAACACCTTATCCACAGAGGCCAACAGTTCTGTTAAATTAGCAAGTACCATTTCTCGAAAAGTAGGATAGCTAACTAGGAAATCCTTGAAATGATTGTTAAAAAAATTCATGAGGTTTCCCATTTCTGCAGAAGTTTGCCTCATAAATTGAAGAGTTCTAGAAAGATCTCTAATCAGCTGGGCAAGGTCCCCAGAATTACTTGTATTAAATAACACATGATTCACAAAAGTAAACAGTTCATAGTTACTTCTGCTGCCATTTTTTACAGAAAAATCTTTAAACAGGACATTAAACAAATCCCTCATAAACTTCAATCCTTTTGCATTGTCAAAATGAAGTGTCCCATTTTCGGATATGGCTGCATCCTTGATTAAGTCATACATATTTTCTTTCAACCCATCAACTTCTTCCTTTAGATTAACAGACTGATCCAAGTTTAGTAGCGTTCCAATATCATCTTTGGTGAATATTCTGCAATAGAAATATTGTTGATTACGATGATGGAAATTATTGTTACTGTAAGACTATGTTAGGAAAATGTAGCAAAATATGGGGTATTACCACAAAATAGAGAGTTTAATTAATGTCTGGCTGTGGACTTTGGTCATCCAAAGGGACATTCTGGTTAGCCAATCAGGCCTTTTAGATGATGCCATAACAGGCATCTCATCAATGGAAAAACCCTACGCCCAGTATGTAATAAATTAGCATAGGAAATGTAGAGGCTGTTGGGATAATAAGGAGAAGAACATGGAGGCTAGGGGTTGGGGAAAGAAATTGGTGAAGTACTATTAATAAAGTATTACCCAAAATTGTCTAGCCACTTTGTGATATTGATTAAATATTGTAGACCTCATTCATAACTGATTTATTCCAGTTTGACACTAGTGTAACTTCATTTCAGTCAACAGCCAGATTACCCCGACAAACTGAAGTCAACAGAGTTACATCAGCATAAAACTGGAGGAGTTGTTATTTAGGCCATTGTATTTTACTTCTATTATGATGTTAGAGCAGAATCCATTTAACATTCTGTGTTATGCAAGGGGGGGGGGGAGAAGAAACACTTTCCACATTTTCAAATTAAATTTTTAATCACAACTTGAATTATTGATGCCAGAAACTATAAATCTGGATGATTATTCACTGAAGAAAAAAGCAATTCAAACTTGAGGAAAAAGTGGTGCAATAACTTTTTTAAGTGGTGCAACAAACATTTAAAGTTGGAAAAAATCCAAAAGCACGTTGTATTTTTTAGATGTTTGGTTGAGAAATCAAACACAAGAAATTCAAAGTTTAACTTTTCTACATTAATTTGGCTATATTGAACACATGGAATTTTCTGTGCCTTTTTATGTTTTGGTAAATTCATGCTTTACTATATTACTCAGTTTTAGATGTTACAGTGTACATAATGAAATACAGAGGATGTGAAATGGATTTAAGTGTTGCCTCTACTTTTATTACCTGTGTGCTCGATTTTCCAGTTTTAATAGTGCATTGATAGCTGCTTCGGGATTAATTTAATTTGTACAAAAATAATTCCTCAAAACTTCAGTGATTCAATTATTTTGCACAAAATTCCATAAAAGTTCGCAACTCAAGACTCTTGGCATGGGTATAGGAACAGTTAATTTTTTAATGAATTACTTTTATACTCAATTTGAATTTTAAACTGAAACCATTTCAAGTAGAGAATTTAGGAGGCATGTTCTATGTTTGGGCACCTCGAAGGCAATGGAGTTTAGTTTCAAGTATTTCCATATTTGGCGCAGCAACCCCATACCATTTAAAAATCAGTCCCTTTTTTCAGAGCAATACCATTTTTACAAGATACAAAACAGTGCCTTGAAATGTTTTGCACTATCATTCTTTCCAAATTGTGTATCCTAAAATCCAAAACTGTTGCAGAAATTTAGATAAATAAAATAATAGCCCTGATACATTAAATATAGTTTTGCTTCCAGATGCGGGTTTACTCGCAGGTTCAGTTCTAAAGTAGAATTACAATAAAATGTATAACCAAATTGTTACTAATATACAGTAGCCCTGTCTCTAATGTATTTGGACACAAAGTTAATAGACATACACACACTCACCTCATTTCTGCAATTATATCCTTATGTAAGTTTTTTAATAAGACAAACATTTTGTTGCTATAATGTCCTCCAGAAGATGAAAAGATTATCTGTAAAAACTCTTTTATCATCTCCATTGTCCTGCTTTGGAATGAGGCAATCTCTTTTCCATAATTTTCATATTGTGCATCATCAAAAAACAAATCAATGAAGTCCATTAGCTGAAGGTCTGTATCATTTAAGTCCAGTACCTCTTCTTTAGTAGTGAGGTCAGAGAGCATGTTAAGCAGACTGTTCTGTAAAATCATGTGAGCAACATGAACATTATTCAGCTTTTCCCCACTAAGAAGATCAGCAACAAATGATATATCAATGTGATCTTCTTTAGAGCCATTTGTGAAGAGCTCCAAAAATTCAATGATACCTTTGATAATCAGTACTATGTCATCAGACGACTTTTCATTGGCCATAAGGACAACTAGTGCATTTATTATTCTAGAGAAATTTTTATTAGTGTACTCGTGTAGCCAGTCTCTTGCAACTTCTTGAAAGTCCTCAAAGCTTCTTAGTAGAGTTTCTAAAGATGATGAATTAAACTGCTTTAATAAACTAGCAAGTGCCAATGAAGAATTTTTTCTGGCTGCTGCACTTAGTAATTGAACTTCTTTGTCTATCACAGAAAGTAAGTTTGGAACACTAAAATTGACTAATAAATCTTGTATGCCTCTCTCTGTATCAAGCCAAAGGGCCTCAAAGTTACCAATCAAACTACTGTTTCTACTCAAAGCTGATAATGCCATAAGCACCATGTAAGTTTGGTTTCCAACAGGAGACAGTGTCAGCAAAGGCTGGACTGCAGAAAGAAAAGATAAGACATCTTCATTATCCAGCACTCCGGAAATTTCATTGGCCATACTTTTTAAATGAGTAAGAAGAGCCTTTGGAACAGACATTCCTGTGCTTCTATCCAATTTTAGGGCATGATACGGATCTGCTAACTGTTCAAAAATAGCTTTGGCCATTGCCATCTCTGTTGATGTCATGTGGTTTAGTGTTTCTATGAGCTGTAAAGCAGCTTGTCTCTTCGGTGTGGAAGAGCAATAGACTGAGATGGTACTACTATTTCCAAAAGCCATAACATATACTGATAGCTTATTCCAAAACCCCAGAAGCTGTTTCAGAGCCAAACTATTTATGTTGTGGATCTCAGAAAGCTTCAGAAGAATGGAGTTCCACTCTTTGAACTGATGAAAGAAGCAAGTCACTTTGTAAGTGATCTCCCTCAGATAATCTTCATTAGAACATAGGTCATGTCCCCCTGGAGTTGTCAGCTTGAACTGCTCAAGTACGTCAGCAATCGTGTTGTAAATAGATGAAAAATTTGTGTGTGCATTTAAGTTACAAGTCCTTAAAGCTGGGTCATTCTGAGGTGTTGCCGTTGTGAGGTTCCAGCAGATAACTGCAGTCAGACAACCCAAAGCCCTTGCAGATTCCTCAGGCATATCAGTTACTACTTCCAGTAACTCTAGAAGGCTATCTACTTTATTGGATAAATCTTCCTTGGTACATATTGACATGTTTGCTTCCTGAGTTGATGTGAAAGTGTACACTTCAATTAGGGCATCAGTGATGTTTTTGTGAGCCAATCGCTGTATAAGACTAACACCATCAGGAAGAATGTAAAGCACCTGTAATATATCATCAAGCTCAGTCTCTTTAAATAATTGAGTGATTTGCCATAAGTTGGTCAAGTTCCAAGAATATGAATTGTTCTCAAAGGAATCTACCCAGCCTGTCAACTTGTCCAGAACAGAATTCTCAATGTACACAGTTTTGACATTTTTAAAGAAATTATGCAGGCTTTTACTGACTTGTTTGAGTTGATCTATTAAGAATTCTAGATCTGCATTCTCAATGTTTTTCACCAAAGTTGCCATATGCTTTGGAAATCCTTTATCACCTGATCGTATCGGAAAATTGGTAAGGTTATGAGACTTTAAGATGTTTAGTGCCTTCCTTACTAGTTCCACCTTGAGGTCTGCTGCTTTCATCCATGTATGCAGAGTTATATTTTGCAAACTTTGCATATTATGAGGCAAGTTTGACATAAAGTAGCTAATCACATGTTGCAAGGACTTCTTTAGCAAGCTCATAATTTTGTCTTGTGGAAGAGCTTCAAATGCATTTAGGAGATTTACAGTGTCCAGAAGAGATGAGCTGTTTTGTAGGGTTTCAGAAGTTATATTCTTCAGAAAAATTTGAATTCCTCTCAAAAGTGCTACTGAAGGAGGCTGAAGACTCTGAGGCAAATTAGGGACTTCACTTGAATTCTTGGTGGCTCCAGTGATTAATTTAATGAAATACATCTGTTCTGAGTCAGATGTATATGGTGAGAATCTCATTAAGTCTTTGACAATTGACCGAATTTGGCCCCTTGACGCATTCAATAGAGTAAAGATAAAGTCACGGGTCTGTCCATCATCTTTTTCAGAAAACGTAGGAAGAACTTTTAAAATTTTTGCTAGAATGCTGAAATAAACATCTGCACAATGTGCATCAGAACCATTTAGTAAGCATGGAGGTTCTCTGAGGTTAAAAGTCATGTTAACAATATCCAGGGTATTCTTTAAGCTAGTATCAGTCTCATTAATGCTTCCCAGAGATGTCAACAAAAATAAAACACGTTTTGCATTCTCAAGGTGGGAATACGTGATGTATTTCTCATTGAGGCTACTGATAATATGCATCCATCTATTACAACCCTCTAGTACATTCACTATATTATCCGAGATTAGAAGAGGATTAAGATGAGACAGAACACTTATCTGTGAAACATTTTTCTCCTTCAAAATATCTTCCAAAACTAACTTGGTAACATTCTGGAAAATCATCACACAAGACAATAGATCTTGATCTCGGGATATATTTTTAAGGAATCCAGCTGTCTCTCTTAGGTCAGTGAGAACAGTTCCAAATTCTTCCATAGAAAGTGTTAGAATATCTGAAAGTGAATGCCCAATGAAATCTACATGTGTATCTCTATATTCCACTTTAGAACTCAATGGAAGGAAAACATCAAACCAAGAATCCAAAAACTCCCTGCTAACGTTAACCTTCAATAGAGATTTCTGCAATTTGACAGTCACATTTTCCATTGTTTGAAAAGCTTCCTCTAAACTCTCTCTTTTAATTGAGCTGAGAGCATCAATTACATTGCTAAGTTTACTTATGAGACCACTTAGAGTCTCAAAGTCTTTCCATTCATTTAAGTTATAAGCTTCTGTTATTATTTTCAGTAGATGTATTGCTGATATAGTTTCAGGATTGATTGTAAATGTTGTATTGCACAGTTCAGCATGGGTTAAATTTTCGAGGCCTTCAGAAAGGTGGTTCAGGCCATTCCGAAGATAACTGAAAAAATTTAAATCCAACCTTAGTATTTCAGACATTTCTTCCAAAATCTCTGTCCACATCTGAAGCCAGGTAGCAGTGCAATGCATGGCAAAAGGCACATTTACCTCACTTTTAAAGTTTGATGTATTTGACAGAACTCTGACCAATGGGAGTACAAGTGAGTTAAGAACATCTCCTGTTTGCCTCACAGAAGGAATGCTAGGCGTATACCAATCAGCACATTCATTATTTAACAAGCTTTCTGCAGAGATGTCAAAAAGTTGTTTCAAATACTGAAAGGCAGTTGTATGAAGCTCTGTGTCTGTAAATATAGTTTTAAGGCTCCCCAGAGTACTGTATACCACTTCTATCTCTTGTTTCCCTTTCTGTGCTAGGGACTGGGCCTGGAGCGCTACGTAGTTGTAAACTGTTGCTAACTTTTCACAGAGAGGTTTCTGGGTGAGACCCTGGAGGAGATGTATAGCTTCAGACAGAAAGTGAAAAACCTCACTCATGTTTTGGAAATCATGTTGAATTGGAGTAGATGAAATGTCTTCTGAGATCTTCTGGAAGAATGTTAGCACAGAATTATTACTCTGGATACTTAACTGATCAATGTTTTGGTAGACAAAGAAAAGCATTTGAATAAGTGAGGCTGCATTACTGTCCCCTACCTCTGGGATGCTTTGGTAGAAATCAGACACAATTTCCCCTACATCTTGTACTTTGGATACAGAAGTTGTATTTGAGACTAGAACAGAAGAGACATTTCTCATAGCATGAATGGTGCTGAGAGCGGTAGTGAAATGTTCTTGAGTCAACACTCCAACCTCATAGAGATTCCTTATGAATTTTTCACTGAAGTTGTTTACATAATCTATGTCAAGAAAACTCAATTCAGGCCATTCTGTAAGAATTTTCTGGAAGAATTGCAAACTTTTATTAAGGACTTTTTGATTTTCCTGAAGAGAAGATATTATAATTTTAGATAAGAACATCTGCAGCATCTCTATTGCTTCCACTGGAGTTCTATGGTCACGTTGATCCAAGAACTTTTTTACTACTTGCCAAAATACTTCCAGCTGCTCACTCTGCCAGAGCCTTGCAAGAAGTTGATAATTCTCTAGTAGTTCATTATTGAGTTCAGAAAATATATGAACATCTGTAGCATCTGCCTTCATATTGGCAGAACTGTTAAGCCACATAATTGCATTATTCAAGGCTATTTCTGTTAGGGACTGTAAGTCTTGGAGGCTTGAAGAGGCTGAAGAACCAGGCATCAACATTTCTTGTATGAATTCTGTGAGTTGTAGAATGAAGACCGAATCCGACCCTTCAAGAACCTGTATGTTCTTTTCCCTCTTCAAAAGCTCTTTGACAGATGTCAAGATCCTGTAACATTAATTGAAATTTTTTTCAAATTAGTCACCTATTGGAAAGTTACATCGCAAACCAGTTTAATGTAATGGTTGATCATACATTTACTAGAACATAGCTATATTTACATCTTAAAATTGTGTTTGTAAAGTGTATTTCATATAGACAAAGCACATTTTGCGCAATAGTGAAACAATTAAAAACACCAGAATTGTAATACATTAACTGACAATCGCATGCTATTTTAAAAAGCATGAAAAAAACAGTGATTAGAAAGTCACGACACATAAGTCCTCTAAATACAGTTGAGGCTAGGTAGCTGTGTTAAGAGCACCTACTTCTACTGGCAAAGTTGGCAGAGTCAAACATCTGCAGTTCAAGGAATTTGTATATTCTGCTGATGAAGCCAGCAAAGCCTTGAAGCTCTATAGACTGATTAGCTTGATATCAAGGACCTTACAATTACAAAAGGTAGAAAAATGTGTTTTATTTTCCACACTTTTTGAAGAAAGTGAAAGTTTTCAAGGTTTTTGCCAAAAACCAAAAAGCCAAAAATCTTCTCCCTCCTCTGCCTCCCCCCCGCAAACAACTGAAAGCCAATAAATGTTTGGTTTTAGGTTTTTCAACAAAATCTTGGAAAACATCCATTTTGTCAAAGCCATTTTTCAATGAAAATATGTTTTGACTATATATATATATATATATATATATATATAAAAACCAGTTCTCCTTACAAGGTTGGTTTAAAAGAGCTAAGGTTTGGACTCAACAATCAAGGAATGTTGGGATCAGAGGGCCTCAAGACATGGAGCTCCAACTCAGGAAACTTATAAATTCCGTGAACAGAGCCAATAGAAATTATATGGTTTCCATACCAACAGAGTAGCTACACCACACCAGGCACCAGTTTCTAGGTACTGTCTTACTGCCACAATCCCCATTTCTCACCTTGCTTTACTGACATTTTTATCCAGCTGGACAAGTGCATTTGTTCCTGTGTGGCTGATTATGTGACCTGATCGTGCTCCCAATAAATTCAATGGCAAAACTCTCTCATTGTCTTCAATGGGAGCAGAATTCAGCCCTATTGCTATGCATCTAACAAAACAGACCATGTATCATCACTTTTAAGCAAACTCCTCATTCAAATCATTAGGGAGTCCTCCTTAACCACCAAGGGTACAATACAGGCCATGGGATGAGCAATGTGGTTCAGTCGTGGAAGCAGCCTTAAATTCTAGAATTTACATACTACTGAGTGCTCATCCTCTTTTGCACTTATGCTAATTCTTTCTATTCCACAGATTAAGAAATAAATCAACATTTAGCAGCCATACAGAGCAAGAAAACTGCATAATGTGAAACTAGGTTCACAGACTGTGGAACATAATTTAGCTAATGCTTATCTATGCCCCTTAATTACTATGACGAGGTTTACAGACACCACCAGGCAGGTCATTTAAAATTTACTTTTCACAATTAAGTGTGCCATTAATGTATTTAGAATCACAGAAATGCACTGGCTGCCCTGAATCAGCTCCCTGATGGAAATGCTATGTAACAGTGTTGATTAAATGGATTCTACTGTATTGTTCAAGTAGACATTATAGCCCTGACAATAATGCAAGCAACTTAGTGGAGGGCGATGGGGGGGGGGGAGGGGAGAGAGACTCCAATATAATAGTACATTAGAGTCTTCCAAGAGCCTATTACACTGGTTACCTGTGGTAATACGCAGGCTGCAGAGAGCTGTTCTATTAAAGCTTTTGAATAAGGGCCACAAATATATAACCTTCTGTGATCCTACATAGGATAGTATTTCTTACTGGTCACATGTAGAAATGCTAACCATCTCCTTAAGATGAGAAAAATAATCTAATTTAACATTACAAAATATCTAAAATACAGGGGAAAAAACCCAACATGCTGTTCTGGAAAACAGTTGAGGGAAGCATTGAAATTGAATTAGTTTAACTTACCTAGACCATGAAATGAATGGGGAATTCGTTAAGTTTTGCAGAAATGCTATGTAACTATCAATGATGGCCTTCAGATTGAGCTTTTGTCCAGAACAAAGAGATGCTTCAGTATCATCTGCAGAGAAAATACATTTTATAATTTAAAATGAGATGTATCATGCATTGTCTTGGCAATATACGACTAGATGCAGGCTGTCATGGAACAGAGAGAAGCAAAGTGAACTCTGTTCAATAGGGGCCCTATCCAAATCCCACTGAAGTAATTGAAAAGATTCTCACTGAGTTCAGCAGTTAGATCAGAAGAGAAGAGGATTACAGCTACATTCTGTGATACTCCTACAGAAATCCAGAAATTACATTCTTTAAAGAAGAAAAAATATGAAACTTTTAATAAGGGCAATTTGATACCAAGCAGTATTGAATGGTTTAAAGGACTGCGATAGAGAGTCAATAAATATCAGACCTGCATAAAACATACCAGTGATAGCCATCACAGAAAGAAATGAAGATATATTTTGAATTAAATACCAAGTGCAAAGCTACTGTAAAATGAAGATTGATTTTTTTTATAGAAATATGTCTTGAATGTCTCCCACCAGCCAGGGGAAAGGAATTCAGCACAGCAGTAACCTTTCATTTCTTAGCACTTTAAAAAAAAATACCATCATGAAATTCACAAGCATGCCCTGGTTATCCTGTAGTGCACCACAGCTTCCACAACTCTGAATTCCATGCAATCAATTATCTTGCTTTGTGGGTTTTTCCTCAGCTAGCAGTTTAACCACTGCCAGTTCATATCATAAGGAGGATTTTTTTTAAAAATCCAATCATTTAATACTTATTTTGGGGTCAAATTCTCTCAACAGCCTGTTTAGCGGCAGGGTATTCAGTGCTTATTTCTAACCTCTGTTTTTGTTAGAGCTTTGCAGTTCAATTGAGAGACACTGATTGAGAACTATTTTGAAAATGTGTCAATGGGCTGAGCAAACAGTGTCTTTCAAAATGTGTGCCAACATGGATGGTGAATTGAGGTGAAGGAACAATGGGGTGGGGGAACTGAAGGAAGCAGGTGCCTGATATTAGAGTGCTTGGCACTATCCTGAGCACTTTCAAAATCCAACCCTGGAAATGCTGCAGATCTAACTGCTTTACTGAAAATAGTAACTAAAGCATTCACAGGATGGGTCAGACTCAGAAAGAGATTTCCTGCCCAACAAAAATTTTCAAAAATTTCAAAATGCTTTTCTGCTCCACACCAAGACAAAACCAAGACCTACTGGGAAAAAAAATAATTATGACAAACAAGGGAAGCACTCCCACCCCAGAACTGCCAAGAGCCAACTGATCAAGTTGGATGTGGGAAGGAGACCCAAGTTCAAGTCCTACCTGCTTCAGAACAGGAACTTGGAACCTGGGTCTCACCCATCCCAGGTGAGTGCCCTGGGCTACTGGCTATTCTGAGATCTCAGTCTCCCTCTGACCAGAAATTCCATTCAGGTATTGAGAAACCTTCCTGAAGGTATCGCCGAATCAGTATATTACGACAAAAAACTGTTTTGTTGAAAGATTCCCACACAGCTTTAAATCACCCCTGATCTACACTGAGGTAAGAGAGTGCAGAATCAGATCCTGTATGTTCTGGGTTTTTCCTCAGCTAGCAGTTTAACCACTGCTTTAATCATAAGAGTGACAGCTTTCTTGAAAATAGAAATGTACCCGTAATGAAACTGCCCGTTTCTTTTTGGAATACTGTACTGTGAGAAGCATACAGAACCATTAGAAGCAAAGAATTTGTTGTGGCAATAACTAGTTTTTACTTACTTGAGTGACCTCTGGTGAAACCTTCTTCCTTGTTCACATATTGAGCTATCTCACATGTTCTCCTAACAAATGTAGTTAAGTCCTTCCAATACGGGTCTTCCTCAAAAGCAAACCATATTTCTTCAAGTGTATGAATAACCCTGAAATGATCAAGGACCCAGAAGGCAGATATACCATGATCAGAATGTTGATTTTCTGAAGTAAAATCACTGGGATCAGCACACATGGTTCTGCTGTACGGTTAGAGCTAAATCCTGCTGTTTTACTTGTACTAGCTGTCCTACTGACTTCAGAGCAACTATGACAGGAGTCAGGCAAGCAGAGCTCATGACCAGCTCCTGCTCCCACTGGCATCAAGGGCAAAACTCCCATTGATGTCCGTGTGAGCAGAACTGGGAGGCTGGTCCTTAGTGCCACACAAGTTGTTGATCGGATGGAAAAAGCACAATGAATTCAAGAAATACTAACAACTAGTTTATCTCAAAACGTGGCAGTCTAAAACTGTTCCAATCTGGGAGGGAAGTGCATCTTCCTGATTATAAATATCTACTTTGTATTAATCATCCACCACTTTGTCATTAAAAAAAGAGAAACTATAGCCAACATCCCTGTGTGTCCTGCATAAAAACAGCACTTTGTAGAGCCAACTGAGGTGGCATATGGGTCCTCTCTCTCTCTTTGTTACGCTCTATTGCCAGGGTCATGCTGTAATTATCTGTGAGGCTGGTGCTCAAATGAGAGAAGCAAACAAAACACCCCAGTCAATTTCTAATTCATTTAGAAACATGTAGGGGGAGAAAAATCAATTTTCTGACAAATGGAAAAGGACAAAAATGAGACAGTAATAAATTATCTAATATCTAAAGGCTAGTACAAACAATGGGCTTGTTCCTGCTGCCATTTAAATCAATGGGCTTTCTGGCAGTGACGTCAATGGAATTAGGTTTGGGCCTAATGGAGACTTAAAAAATAAACCAAGCTTCTCTATAGAACAGTTTGATGCTGCAAATACTTATGCACAGCAGTATCTTCATGCACAAGTGTAATCCCATCAATGGATGGGATGTTACATTCTTAAGTATTTGTAGGACTATGCTCTAAGAAAATACCTCTCAGTATCCATGTAGTATACATTAAGTAACAGAGGGTCCTGTGGCACCTTTAAGACTAACAGAAGTATTGGGAGCATAAGCTTTCGTGGGTAAGAACCTCACTTCTTCAGATGCAAGTAATGGAAATCCCCATTGGAAAGGGATTTCCATTACTTGCATCTGAAGAAGTGAGGTTCTTACCCACGAAAGCTTATGCTCCCAATACTTCTGTTAGTCTTAAAGGTGCCACAGGACCCTCTGTTACTTTTTACAGATTCAAACTAACACGGCTACCCCTCTGATACTTGACACCATGTAGTATACATGTAACTGTATTTTAACAATGTTAGGCCTAGATTTAACTTTTGAGAGGAAATATAAAATCACTTCATATTTAAGCAAGTTTTCTTGATACAGGGCTGGATTCTGATCTCATTTACACTGATTCCACATTGGTGTAACTCCACTGAGGTCAACGGAGTTTCTCCCCAATTTAGATTAATGGGAGAGAGAATACAATCAGGCCCTTTGTATATAAAAAAAAAAAAGTATGAGTGATTACAATGAGTGGAGTAGCTGCTCCTGACAAGAGCGGAAGTAGACATCCTCCCCAGATAGAGTCTTTGTGCTCAGCAACTGATTAATTTTACAGTAAGCAGCACTATTTTCAGTGAGCTGCTGTTCTATTTCTTGCCATCCCAAATATTCTTCCATTATTGAATCTGGCAGGCTCTGTTCTCCACGAAGTACTTTCTGCAAAAGTAGGACCTTTGAAAATAAAGAAAGCAATAGTTTGTAACCAGTAAGCTATTAAAGGGGAAGATGCTTTTTTGAGACTTGGGCCCTGTCTCGTACACTAATGTATCTTCATTGACTTCAGTAGAACTATTCCCAGTTTATATAGGTGTAGGTGAGATTGAGAGATGAGAATCAGGTCCTCAGTCTGTTCTCCTTCTGGATGTCCTGGCAAGGTGGCTCATCCAAATTGTCCCAGGCACACAAGATACACACAGGGGTTGTATGCGTATTACCACAATAATATTATAAATAGTTTAATTTATTGAAAGTACTTTCCTACTCCAAGCCATTCTGACAGTATAAAACCAAGTAAACCGAGGATGCACTTCAGGTCTTAAATTAAAAAAAGAAGAAAAAGATATTCATAAATACTTACAGACTCCTTTACTGACTGGATTTGGTTGCTTAATTTGAAAGTCTCATTTGGATAGTTGTGGTGGCACAGGAACCCTGCTAAAATGTCTCTGACTTTTAAGTCCTGTGGAAGCTGAACAGCCTTCTCAAACATGGTGAGCAGATCCTGGCATGTACAGGACATGTTACTCATCAAGATCTAAAATGCAATTAACACAAGTCCTGTGAAAATGAAATAAGTGTAACGAGGTTGATTTAATTCAACCCTAGCCATACCACTCCATGACTATAACATCTAAAATAAAAACAAAACTAAACTAAGGCCAACAAACAGAATGGTGAACTACTTATTTTAGCAAGCACGATCTATACCAGGAACAAAAAGGAACCATTTTTAACCTGTGGATTGTATGCACATTGTTTAAAGACTATGAATAAGTAATGTCTTACCTGTTTTAACTCCAAAAAGAGTGTTTCAATGTCTAGATGCATGAGCCCATCTCTTTTAATAAAGGGTTTCATTTTTTCCAGATTATGTACAATTTCTGTAAGACATGTATACATTTTTTTCAGGAAAAGGAAATATTTATCCCTGTGACTCAGAATGTGCAGTTCTTGGATGTGCTATAAAAGAGACAAACCTACCTTCTGGAATATGAATGAAACATGGCATAATGAAATTGTAATACCCCTATTAATGTAATAATGTAAGTATAATACCCCTATGTAGGGCCCAGTTATGTGTATTGATAGGGAAAGCACAAGAAGCCTTTGCAGAAGGTGTATACAACTGCACTCTTTGCACTCACAGAAAGAAAGGACTCTTGGTTAGCATCCACACCAAGCATTTTGGGAGGGAATGAGTCCAAGGCTCTGCTTCCTGTGTGTCTTAAATCCAGCCAGCACTGCTGCCTATGTGTGGCTGGAACACATACCCAGCACCTCTATGGCATGGTAGACATGCTCTCCTGGAGCTCTCGGAGACATTGTGCAATGCCTGCTAGGGTGGCGAAGCTCCCAAGCCTCTATGCTAGTTGCAACACTGGATCTGTACTACCCAAGGGTCCTCCAACATTCAGTGATCCTCCTGGGGCCAGCTGCTCTGGCTTCCAGACCTCTTTATACTACTGGAGCTTTACAAAGTGACCCCAATACAGCCAAAAACTGGGACCTGAATGTCCATATTACACAGTGCAGTAGGCCACAAAAAGCAGTTGCATTCAGATTCCATTCCCTGCAGTTCTCTTCTCTGACACAAGTTACATTGGTACAGCTCCACTGACTTAAATAGAGTTCCCGGTGATTTATACTGGTGCAAGAGGAGCATTGGACTGTCTGACAACTTCTTTGATTATGAATATTGCGTACAGGGGAAGATGCATTACTGATGGGCATTTAGCCACCAAGCTTTCATGAAATATTAGTTCCCTAAGCACCTCTTAGAGCTGTGCCCTTACCATGTGTTCTTCTCAAAGAAGCGACAGCCTTTCCTGCACCTTAGAGAAGTTAATTCTCCAAATCCTCAAATGGTATAAACAACATAGCTCTATCAATATCAGTGCAGCTACACCAATTTACATCGGGATCTGGCCTAAAATATTTCAAATTAATGCACCTGAAAAAAAAAAAAGACTACAGGCATGACCCTGAATTTCTTGGAGGCTTGGGGTTCACAAGTCAGTCAGGACTATTACTACAACTATCAGTTGTTTTTATTATCATAGCGCCTACGAACCTGAGTCAACTATGACATAGACATAGAATATCAGGGTTGGAAGGGAACTCAGGAGGTCATCTAGTCCAACCCCCTGCTCAAAGCAGGACCAATCTCCAGACAGATTTTTGCCCCAGATCCCTAAATGGTCCCCTCAAGGATTGAACTCATAACCCAGGACAAGAACCCTATTGTGCTGGGTGTACAATACAGAACAAAAAAAGACTGTTCCTGTCCTAAAGAATTTATATTCACAGCTTGCAATAGCCAATTAGCAATTGTTTTAAATTAGTTTATGGCCCTAATCCTGATATTACTTACAATACATCCGTTTTACACCGGTTTCCCTCCACTGACTTCAGTGGAGTTATCCTGATTGATAGTGGTGTAACTGAATTTAGAAATATAAAGTGCCTGATTCTGAATTAAATTTTGTGTCTTAAAATTGTGCTTCTACTTTGAAAAGTGATTATGTAAAGAAAGCATTTTTTTCCTCGCCAGGTCTGCTCCCTGTTGTGTGCTCAGAGTCACGTTGCCTGTCTTTAGTGGCTAAAATACATTTTCACTGCTTTTTTCCCCCCACAGAGCCAACCGAGCTAAGCTGACTTGGATTATACTTTTTTCTTGTGCATGAGCAAGAGAGCAGTGTACTGAATTTCAATTACAGGCCCATCAGCTACAAACCCAGTAATGGTAACAGTAATAGAGATATCACTGACGCTATAATTTGAAGAAATAGCCACTATTATCACTGAGGGCATAATGTGACCTGTAAAACCTTTATATCTGATAATAGTGCACAAGAAGGAAACTCTTGACTCTGGGAGCCTTGCTTGATTTTGCAAACACTTTTATATGTAAACTGAGCATATGTGATTTGGAAGTCATTGAGACAATATAATTATACATATTTTACAGTCATTTTTCAGAGTAGAACTGCACTTCAAAGACACTGAAAGTTGATTAATTAATGTAGCACTTAAAACTGACTAATGTAGAGTCATCTGAAAATACCAAAAAATCCGATATAGCTATTTACAATCATAAAAGAAATACTCTAAATTTGAAATGTTCGCACGTGGGAGAACATGAAACAGTTATCAGATATAGCCCACTGACAGGGAAAAGACTTATAAAACAATAGGGATGGGCCTGAGCCACAAAGATCAGAGCTGAATCCAGATCTAAACTCCCCATATGTGTTCATATCCAAGGTTTTGGTACAGCTACACAGGCAGAGACCCAGCCACAGACCTTGGACCAGGATCCAGATCAAAACACAAAATTACGATCAAGTACAGGGTTGTTCAGATCTGGAGATCTTGTTCAGATCTACCTTTGTAGGAGACAGAACATATTTTATAAAATTACAATTATTCACATCTTCATGAATTCAATCCTTGAAAAACAGAACATATAGTACTACATAGGCATGTGTTCATCAGGATGAAAGCAGACTACTGATAGAGCTATACCGTTACTTGTTTGCTAAACTTGTAGAATGAAAATGTGTGTGTATACATATACATACATACTGTGCTTTATCATTAAGAGGAATGAAGTTTGAAAAGCTCTAGAGACACTGGAAATATATTAGCGTGGAATGTATTACACAGTCTGAATGCTTTGCTAGATGTGGAATGCTATTGATAAATGCCAGGGCCGCCATTTGAAAGCTGATGAAAAGTAACTACAGTGCAGATTTACCTTTAGTGAAATATAAATTGTGGATTATTACATTCCTTATAGCTCCATCTACGAGAAGCAGTCTCTTCATAACAGGCCATTGAGGCAACTTCTGCAGTTTCTCCAGATACAGGGTTCTGTAGGCAAAAAGAAAGATAAAAATAGAATGGAAAGTTCAACATGACACCAAGAAGGATGCAGTACTGCAGAATGACTTTATTTTTGTAGTGTATTCATCTTCATATCATGTATGGTGTTTGCAGATATGATACATCTTGATTTTAGTAAGGCTTTGGACACAGTTCCATAAAAATCTAGGGAAATGTGGTCTAAATGAAACAATAAGGTGGGTGCACAGCTATTTGAAAGACAGTACTCAAAGAGTAACTGTCAGTGGTTCACTGTCAAACTTGGAGGACTTACCTTGGGAAGCCCAGCAGGGCTCTGGCCTGGGTCAGGCACTATTCAGTATTTTCATTAATGACTTGGATAATAGGATGGAGAGTAAGCTAATAAAATTTTCAGGTGACCCTAAAATGGGAGGGGTTGCAAGTACTGTGGAAGATAGGATTAGAATTCAAAAAAGCTTGACACATTGGAGACTTGGTCTGAGATCAATCAGATGAAATTCAATAAAGACAAGGGTAAAGTACTACACTTAGAAAGGAAATCAAATGCACAACAACAAAATGGAGTACTGATGAACAACAAAATGGAGCAGAAGTACTGATGAAAAAGATCTGGGGATTATAGTGGATCACAAATTTTATATGAGCCAACAATCTGCTGCAGTTGCAAAAAACACAAATATAATTCTGGGATGTATTAACAGATGTGTCATATGGGTTTAAATTACTTTTCACATTTATTAAAGAGTAGAGGTGTTACCATTACAGCAGGTTTAATCCCAAAGCCATCCTTCCTCCCTTTTAGAACATTCAGGGGATGACATTTTCCACAAGATATATTTTACTACATGGGTGTTCATGATATTTTAAATGAAACACTTTTGCACATGAGGATCTTCAAGAGGCAGTGGTGGCAGCTCCCCAAAGGGGATTATGGGACAGAACGTATGGTTGGTACCTTCCAAGTTCTATCCCCAGTTCTATCAAATGGCTTTATATGCCACTCAAACAATTTAGTGATGAAGTAGGTAAATATCAGTATCTCCAATTTATAAGAAGGGAAAGTGTGGTGCAGATTTAAGTTAGCCATGTTCACACACCAACAATGTCAGATGCAGAACTACAATATCTCTCTCTTCATTCCTCATCTTGTGCTTTATCTAAATACCATAGTGCCCCTCAGGCCAATTTAGCCTTCTGAGCCTCAGTTTCCCCAATCCATAAAATCTGGGTACCACTACTTATTTACCTACCTTTCTATGGCTGCAGACACATTAACTCCTGTATAGTATCTTTTTAAATTTTGCCTGCGGAAAGCAGTATTGCTCCCATTTTACAGATGGGGAAACCAGGTTCCTAAAGCATCTGTTTGTCACAGGTAACTTAGCGGGGTTGTATTTTAGCTTGTGACATGAATTAGAACTCTTGAAATGAATGAGCAATCAATTCTTTACAGAGCTGCAAGCTTCTGTTCACATGCGGTCTGATGTTTTGAGAATTGTAGGCATCCCTAAAGCACCAAGGTGGATTTCAACTAGCCCAGTGACTGATTGCTAATAGGATAATTTTATTGGACTGGAAAAATAGGAAATAATATATGTATATTGAAATATTAAGTATTTGCAGTGTTGCATGCGCTACTCAAGAATCTCAGAATAAGTATTATTCCTTTTATTCTTAAACGTGCATAATTATAACAAGAGATTTAGAGCCTGATCCTCATACACTTATGTGCATGAATAATCTCTCACGTGAGTCTATGGAACTACTTGTTTGAATAAGATTACTTGTTTGTGTTTGCTGGTATTTGTACTTGCATATGTTATTGGGTATAGTTTTAAAGATCCAGGCCTCAATTCAGCAAAGCACTTAAGCACATGCTTCAGTATCATTAATTTTAAGGAGTCTTCAGGAAGTGCCTAAGTGTTTTGCTAAATCTGTTTTTAGGTGCACTCTTTGGATTTCATGCATTTTCTTTTTTCAGCAGGGGGGTTCAATTTCGGATTCTTAATAGTTTGAGAGTATATAATGGCTCTGAGTTAAAAATTAACAACTAAAAAAACAACCCTCACCACACCTCTAAAGACACCCAAATAAAACAAAATCAGTGCTTGAAGATTCATTGAAATGCTAACATGAATATTCAAGCTAATTGCAGCTTTAGATGGTGAATGTCAGAATGAATTCCTTTGCCTCATGATCCCATTCAGGCTACAGAATGATACATTCTGTGGTGTTTTAGCAAATCCATAAGTCTCAGCAACTTTAAGGGAGGAAAAGAAAAAGTTTTGCACTTTTGGAATTTACCTTTCAGTTCAAGAGAGAAAGAAAAAAAAATGAGTCTCTCCCAGGGTTCTTAAATGGCCCTGTCACAAGGTAGCTGGTCTCTGTGTAGACTGAGCCAAGCTGCCCTGGACTGGAGTAGGTGAGCCTAATCCAGTTAGCTAAAGAGGCTGGGCTACACCTGGGCCTCTAAAGGGCTGCTACTCTGCAGCTGGGGACAGGCACAGCCCTGGGGAGCAAAGCTATGCTGGAGTGGAGCTAACTCATGGGTCCCTGGAACAAGGAGCAACCCAACGGCTGCAGCTCCAAGAGGGGAGCAAAGAGGGGAGCAAAGCTGGAGTGCCAGAGCCCCCTAGCAGGGGTTGCCGTGAAGCCTGGGGGCCAGGTATTGAGTTGAGAGTGTGTTCTGTTTGGAGGCCCCCATTACCTTAGTATTGAGCACCTCACAACCTCTCTATTAAGTAGGGAAGTACTATTAGCCCCATTTTACAGATAGAGAACTAAGGCACTAAGGGACCAAGGGAATTGTCCCAGGTCACAAAATAAATCTGGGGTGGAATGGGGACTTGAATCCACATCTCTCAAGTGTCAGGCCAGCAAACTAAGAACTGGACCATTCTCTCTCTCTCTCAGATTACCCTCCTTCTCTTAATTTAGAGCAGGGGAAGTCCAATTATTTTTTGTCAAGGTCCAAATTTCTTGGTCAAGGTATAGTCAAGATCTGGACTCCGGAGAAACATTTTTCACTCCACAATAATAATAAGTAAATAAAAAGATTTCACAGTCCATTCAAAAGTGTCTGGCGGCCTGCTTATTGACTTCCCCTGATTTTGAGTAATGAAGCCATTTCATGAGAGAATAAAATTAAACAATTTGGTTTAATCTGTACACAGACACACACATAAAATTCCTTTCCTAACGAAATACTTCAAATAGTGGTACTGATGTTAGGCACACAGCAATTCCTCATTCATAGGGCCCTTCATTTTCAGTTTTTAGTTTATTTAATTTTTCCCGGGAATTTAGCAGTGTTTATTACTACAACAACAAAAACAGGTGAAAATCTATGCAAAAAAACCCTTAATTTTTCTGGGTAAATATTGGCATTTATTTTGGTGGACAGAAGGATGGGGGGGGGAGTATTTAGTAGATTCATGCTTTGATTAACACAATTCAATGTGGTTTGCTGCAGAACTAAAACACAATGCCACCTCTGAGTTTAAGAAAACAATATCTCTCTAATCCCAAATAAAACTTTTCATTTGAATAAACCGTTTACTATTGCAGACTTACAAGTATTAGCCTATACATATTTACATTTAATAATTAGAACACACCATTTGCAGAATATGGAAGAGTCATTTGGTGATGGCCTGGAGGATTCACCATATATTTGGCAGCAGTTGCAGTGCCTGGAGTCACCATGGGCTAAACCCTGCAGTCTTGCAACCCAGGCTAACTACCACTGCTCTCTTGTCTTGCTGCACTAACTGCTGGTGCCTGTGTATACACAGAGGACTCAGATATGTAACATGAGGCTGATCAACAGCAAATGCAGCTCCATCCAAATCAATGCTGAATGTAAGTGAAAGAGCAACGCTGGGACACAAGTGACCACAGCCACAGCCAGGAGAGAGAAGATGGATAACACTAAAGTGGCTGGCAGCAGTAGTGAGCAAAAGCAGTTTGGCAGCCAGGAGATTTGAAGTAATATGAAATGAATGGGGAGGGTTTTTACCCATGTGATGAAGGGTTTAAAACATCTCTTTATTATCAAACTAAACTTTAAAATACGTTTCAGTATCTCTCGCTCCCCCAGACCTAATAGACAATCCTTCCACAATATCCAGTCTGTCAGTGTTCTGGCCACCACTGTAGTCCCAGCCCCTGATATACCTGCCCTAGGTTCATCTCCCTCTACTCTTCATTCCTTCCCTCCAATTTTCATACCCTTACCAATCTGAATACCCAGTCTGTTCTGGGCCTCTATGGACTTCCACAACAACTCTTAAGCTCTGCTGTCTTTCTTGCTAAACAGCTCTACACCTCTTCAGATTAAATCATATGCTTACAATTCTCTGACACTTTGCCTTCCTCGAACCTATTCCACCATCCCACTCCCTTTAGCTCTCTGACAGGGTCTTGCCAATTTCTTCAGGAAGAATAAGGATATCACACAATGGGAAACCATACTCCTTATCCTGTCCTCCAACCCTCTCTTCTTTCCAGGATATCCCTCCTATATCTTCTTCCAGCCTATCACTGTATCCCTTTGGCCTCCCTCTCCCAACCTCTTTGCCCCATATCCCTTCCACCACCCTTTTCTATTACTGTCCAGTACTGAACACCCACAATTCTCCCTAATGTCAGTGGGAGTTGCGGGTGCTCAACAGCTCTCAGGATTTGGCCCTTAGCTTACAAAATCAGGTCCTAAATTCCCTAGGACAGGGATTTGTCAATTTTACGGTAGTTGTCTGTAACACCAGTGATGTTTTACAAATAAAATCATTAAAGTATCTGTAGCTTTTTCACCCTATTGAGGTTTGACAAACATCTGTCAGGGATGGTCAAGGTATATTTAAGTCCAGCATTGGGGGCAGAGAGACTAGATGACCTCGAGGTCCCTTCCAGCCTTACATTTCTATTATTTTAGTCAACCTCTGCATAAATTCACTGAGACATTTTCTGTTCCACCCTCTTTTCCCAAATTAATATTATTTTCCAGCTTGTTTACAATATTAGTTTTAATAATAAACTATTATTAAATAAAACTATTATTAATAAACTTTAATAATAAACTACTCAAAGAGGAGTTTGTGTAAGAGCAAAAGCTTTACTAAAATTGTACGCTCTGATTATCACAGCTGACATTCTTGTCCTTCAAGTAAAATCAATAGAGCCCTGTGAATATTGAAAATGGAGATGCATAAACTTACACATCCTGAGATTCACGATGTCTTTCTGCAAAGTTTGGTTCCAATTTCTCATTCACATGTTGGATCAGGATATTTATTGCTGAAATAATTTTCCAGGCCTCACTGTCCTCTGGATATTGAGACACAAGATCAGCCATGCTTCTTCCAAGTTCAAAAAGGAATTTTTGAGGCTCATTATTGCTTAACCACTGCTGAAATATCTAGCATGTTAAAGGAGAAACAAACTTTCATTTATTACAGGATGGAAGCTCCTCTCCATTATCAGAGCCATCCCTTGGGTAGGGCGAATCGGGGAGACCACTCGGGCCCCATGCTTTGGGGTGCCCAGTGGGACAGCGTGATTGGCCGGTGCTGTCGGTCCCGGAAGACAAATCCATCACTTCCGCCCCGGGCCACGCATCCCCCTAGGGACGGCCCAGTCCATTATGCAAAACACAAACGTTCTGCACAAACCAAACCAAAATCAGATTTTCTTCCTCTTGAGTTACAACATACAATGAAAGTTTTCTCTAATGATTCATCTTTACTCAGAAGGGACTGGCTTCATGAAGGATAATGTTAAGTACAGTCAGCATGGATGCCAACTTGGCAATGCGAATACAACGTTTTCAGTTATTTTACTTGCTTTTACATACAGAGGGCCCAAACACCTTGGCCTGACTCAGCTGCTCTACATTCTGCTAGTTACAGTGATTCACTAGCAACTTCTCTTCCCTTCCTACTTCCCAACTTGCCCCTTAGGCTCAAGAGAGTAGACTAAGTAGCAGCTATATCAGCTTTATGCTGCTCAGGTCAGCTTTTACATCAAGGGCTGCCCCCTTAGGGGATGGAAGCAGGTCCAAAATCTGGCCCAGAGTGTACAGTACTTCAAGTGGTCACCACTAAAATGTCAACATTTGCCAACTGTTAGCATACAATAATATCTGAGATTATCACTGATATTGAAGTTAAATATGGTAAATACTGACCCTTATATAACAGTATTTTACAGAAAGGCAGTGTGGTCTAGAGGATAGAGCAATGGACTGGACTCAGGAGACTTGGGTTCTATTCTCTGCTCTGCCACTGGCCTGCTGAGTGACCTTGGCAAGTCACTTCCCCCTTATGTGCCTCGGTTTCCCCATCCGTAAAATGAGGATAGTGATACTGACCTCCTTTGCAAAGTGCTTTGAGATCTGCTGATGAAATGTGCTAAGAGTAAGTACTATTATTACAGTGTTTTTTTAAATCAGGAAAGCTGCTGAAGTGCACAAAATATTGATGAAAATTACACCCAAGCTCAGCTGTGCTGTCCTCAGATTAGAGTGTAAACTTGTCAGAGCAGAGACAGTGGTTGTTATTATAGTAACCTGTCCTGCACTTCTGTGACTCCATACAAATAACCTTTATCCCAAGAATACACATTTTAATTAAAGAAAAACAGCAAAAACTAAGACAGCAAGGTAGGATCCTTCTTTAAATTATGGATTCCTTAACTTTACTTCACTGGCAAAATATTTGAAACCTTTAGCCTCCCTTCTACAGGTGATTATACATTCATGGCATCACAGACCTAGCTGGATCTTGCTTTTCAAGCCACTCTATAACAGGAGAACTTTTAGGTGGCACAGTGGAGATCTAGAACTACAGCCCTGTGTTCTACTTCCAGTTTTATCCAACACTCTCTGAAATCCAAATCCATGTCTAAGTAGGGAGGCAAGGTATTGTGGGTGAAATTCACCTCTGTGCAAGTAGACAGCACAAAGCCTATGCACCACTTAAATTCTCAAATTAGGGCTTAAAGGGGAGTGGGTGCATGGTCCTTCTACTGGCCCTCTACACAGGAGTGAATTTCACTCTCTATGTTCTGTCAGGTTTCATGCCTGAGCTTCAGTTAATGAGGAGTTTTGATTAACAATTGGCTGGATAAACAGGGTTTCCATTATATTTCCATTGTAAGGACTCTCTAATGCTAACTATGCAATATGCCATTTTTTAAAAACAGAACACAGTCAGCCTGTGGTTTTGAATATTGTCTAGCTCAATAAAGGCTAATGATTGACCAACAGTATATAAGCAAAATATGTATCATATAAGCTGTCCTATTAAAGCATACCTGCATGTAGAGTTTGATCTTGTTGACAGACTGGACAAGATTGACTTTGGCCTCAAGCCATGCATGAATACAGCCGCCTTCATTATCCTCTTTGTTAGCTTTAAATTCGGACACATTGGACAGGACTGAGCATACAAACTGCTCCAGTGTGCCTTCTGTGGGAATCTGGCAGTGACAAAAGAAATAGATGAACACGTCAGAGAACCACTCAGTATTATCACCCGTATCAACTTACTTGTCGGAGAAAAAAGCAGAGCCGTCAGGCTGCTTTCAGGATGAACAAAGCCCAATTATCACAATCTAGTGATCTGCGATAGAGACTGCAAAATGTACTCTGCACATTTTGACAGGAAACCCCAAAACACACATTAGCCACTACCCAGTTGTGTGCATTTCTGGACTGATCTACATTAGGGATTTTTGCATTGGTGTAGCTTGAAACCAAATAAATGATACTGGTGCAAGCCCCATTTTACACTGTCAACAGGAATTTTACACCAGGATAGCTACACCAGTGTAGCTACACTGATGCAAAATTTACTGAGGCAAATGAGCCATTAAATGCAAAGATGTGATTGTTAGGATAGATTACTGATTTATATATATTACAGTTCACAGCTTGCAAAGCCTGACAATCCTTTTTCCTCATGGAAAGTCAATCTGACCTCTGTACCAAAATATTTTTTAATTTTCCCAGGGAAAATTCCTCTATTTCTTAATAATACTATTTCAAATCACTCTGTACATATTGACTAACTCATCCTAACAATAATCCTGTAATCAGATTTTGGTCACCTGTGAATAGGGCAATACTGGAGATACCGCAAAAAGGTTTGTCAGCAAGCCAGTTGGAACATTAGAAATGAAATTCAGGTATTCATACATCAATGCTGTGACTGTTTGGGACTGACATTCACAATCCTATATATTTCTTTAAGTAGCAGCAAAGCAGTGGCTTAAGATTCCCAGTAACAGAGTAAGGTAGGTAGATATTATTCCAGTTTTGTAGATGGCTAATCTGAGGCACAGAAAAGTCAAGTGACTTTATGGTCACACAGCAAACCACTATAGCTGGGATTAGAATTCAAGGGCTCTTGGGCGATAGTCCCATGTTCAGTTCGCTAGATCATGCTGATCCTTAGTGACAAAACGCTTCCAAGAACTCAGAGCCAAGGTTTTGATAATCTGGCCAATTCTTTAGGTACCCACATGGAAGATGTGTGTGCCAAGCTCCTTTGAAATTTGTATCAAACTCTGCCTGGAAAGCAGTACTGAAGAAGTTTCTGAAGAGTACCAACATATTCTAGTCCAACCACAAAACAGATCTGAAGCAGGAATTACTAGGTACAATGTGATGTGGCAAGACAGGTCACACATGATCATACTGATTCTTTTTGGCCTGACAAAATTTTATCTTAAAATTAGACTTTTTTTCAGAATTAGGGACACTTTTCTTTTCCACTATTTTCTCTCATGTGAATAGTCCCATTGAGTTTAATGACTAGATTACTAGAATTTACTCACATGAGGACTGGGTGAGTAATATGAAAAAGGACACAACCAAAAAAAAAAAGTCTGAAATCAGTTTAACTAACAAAAAAAACCCATAGATGGACCCCATCTTTGCTAATTTGTCACATTTTTATTTGATTTTAATGTTAAGCAGGAAAATGAGTTTTATAAGAGCTGTTTGCCCTGCCCAAAGAATGCTGACAGAAGAAATGAGACAAGAAAAGAGGAAAACATCCTCCGTCAAGTTAACCACCCACGACAGGGAGAGCTCATAGGCAGCAAAGGGAGAAAATCGGAGTTTTTCTGTAAAAAGATTTTTTAAAGGGTTCACTATAACTAGGCTTTTCCAAAAGTGATGCCCTATCAAAGCAGTGCAGGCATAATAGCTACGTTCAGCAAAGTGCCTAAGCTTGCACATGCTCGCGCAACCAGGGACAGCTGCCAGTGACCCTGGTGCCCGCATCAGTGGCGAGGCCAGGGGCAGGATTGGGGGGGCGGTACAGCCACTCCGAAGGAGCTGCCACCTGGGGCACTGACTCCTGCAAGCAGTGGCCCGACATGCTGCTGCTTTCACTGCTGCGGTTCCCGGTAGAGCTCTGCGGCTCCACGGATATCCGATTTATATCCCCAGATATAAATTTTGTATCCACACAGGGCTCTACTCATCACCAGTTTACTGGTTTGCCAGTAGAACAGAAACTCTGTGTAGACCCACTTCACTGGGGTTCATTTAAAAAAAAAAAAAAGACTTCCTCTTCTTGCAATCAAAACTGTTCTTATCACTGGGCCCGAAATAAGCAAATTTCTACCAGGGAGCACATTGTACATGGTAGAGTTTATAACACTGACGATATCTGTCTAACGTAATTTTAATCAGTCCACCTTTATTATTGCACATCTTTGTACTCATTTTCTTCTCTTTGATTCAGGATTTTAACCTTCCTTAATTAAGTGGCAACCTTCTAGATTAAACTACTAAACAATACCCACCAAAAGCAATCAAGATTTATACCAGTGAATGGGGGGGAGCTGTTATTTTAATTACAATTATTTGGTCCATGAAGTTTTCATCACATTAAATAGATGATCAAATAAATTAGCAATTGAATTAATTGGAAGACACTTTATTTGCATTTCTTCTGAAAACAGAGAAGCTGGAGTCCAAAGTGCATGAATATTAATGATTGGTGAATGCAGAGAACTTCAAATTCAGGATTTAATCTGAAAGTTTAGAGGAACCAAACCTGAACCATTCTGTGGTGGGGCGGCTGCCCCACTCCCTGAGAAAAAGGGCTGGAACAGGCCAGAGAGGCTGCGCAGGCCAGCAGTCAATCAGCAAAGGCCTGTAGAGAGCCAATCAGGGCAAAGGGAGAGGCAGCCAATCAGGGCCAGACTGGGCCCTATATAAAGGCTGCCTAGCAAGGGAGAAGGCAGTCTCTCCCTGATTAGCAAGGGAGGAGGACTGGCTCCTGAGGTAAGGAGGTAGCACCTTGGACCTAGCAGTGCTGGGCAGGCTTGGGGGAGCTCTGGCCCAGTTACCTGCCAGGCTGTGGCCCCTGCTAAAAAGGGTCGAGAAGATGCATGGGGACAAAGGGGAAATGGCCCAGGGAAAATAGGCGGACAAGATGGGAGCAAAGTAGGGCAGAGAGAGGCTGCTGCTAGAGGGTCCCTGGGTCAGGACCCAGAGTAGTGGGTGGGTCTGGGTCACCCCCTACCCTCCCTTACACTGCACCTGGCCACAGAGAAGTGGGGCCGAGACAGACTGCAACCTGCTCCTGAAATGAGGGGCTAGACTTCGGGGTTGTGGTTGGCCACCGAGGCAGGTGCAAGCCGAAGGACTGCTGTTAAACACACACACACACACTCCGGAAGGGGGTGAGACTGGAGTAGCGGGCACTGATGGAGGGCAGTGTCCTGAAGAGGACACCGCCGGTCGGGGAGCAACGTGGGTCCCAAATCAGCAGAGCAGACAACAGGTGAGATACCACATGCAGAGAGCGCTCAACAGCTGACAAGAGCTAATTCCCGGAGTAACCAGCGGGAGGCACCTGCGGTGGTGAGTCCTGACCCCGTCACACCTTCCTTTCTCTTCAGAAATAGAGTAACAACTCAGGACTCTTCCGGGCCAACATCACAATTGGTGAGTTTGCACTGTGATGCTGGCAGACCAGGTGCCAGCTCATGCCAAGGCCATTGAGCCTCACGGAACACAGACAAATGCACAGCTGGAAACCAGTCTGGCTTGCATGTCTATTACAATAGATATTAGAGTTATAAGAATGTGTTTAGGCTTTATGGGATGTGTGTATTAATCTTACTTATAATATTTGTATCCCATGTAATAAGGTAATGTTTAAGTGTTTGCTCTGTAACTATAAAAAGGTTTGCTAAAACTGTATCTCGTTTGTGTGTCTTATGATTACCTGCTTTAACCCTGTAAATAACTCATTTCTTTTTCCTACTTCATAAATCTTTAGTTAGTTTATTACAGGATTGGCACCAAGCGTAGTCTTTGGTTGGAGATCTGAGGTACAGTTGACTTGCAGTAAGTGACTGGTCCTTTGAGGTGACCTGAAGATTGTGATTTTTGGTGCAAGAGAAAGGCAGGCTTGCCTGGATGGGAAATAGACCTGAGTACCCAAGAGGATCATCTGTGACTCCATGTTCAGGCTGTTATAGTGCCTGAGTTCACACTTGATACTTGGTTGGTGAAATTTAATTATAGAACGCACATCCAATTTGGGGTTTCTGCCCTGGTTTGTGACACATCTGCCCTGAGCTTGGCATCCATGTTCATGAGTCACTCCAGAAAGTTTGACAGAACCTCTTCTAAAATAGCAGCATTTGGGGTTCAGTTCAGAGAAGCAACCAATACAAAGCAAGTTTGGACTCAATTGTTTGCCCAGATCTTATAAATATACCAGGGTTTTTTGTTTGTTCTTTTAGGCATTCATGAATCATTCCAACATTTATTTCTTAACTATTTTCTCCCTACTATTATTATTAGAGACGTTGTCATCTTTGCATGGAAAGATTCACAGCCACAGGCTTTTTTCTTTAAACATGAAGACTCAGTTTTAACACATGTGCGGATAAAGGCTGAAGTGTCATTTCTGAAAGCCCCTCTGGGAAGGGTAACAACCAAGATGGCAGAGCCCCCATCACCCTCATATTGGATGAACAGAGCCTGGCATGGAAACAATTTTTTTTCCAAAGTAAACAGGCCTCTAAACAGCTTCATATGCACAAGTGCCTGCTGAAGCTAATTGCATTTATTTTGATGGGAGCTAAGATGAGACAATTTGCAATCTTTTGGTTGCTGCATGAATTTCCATCATCGTCTCATTGTAATATATATTTACTTAACTGCCACTTCAAAGAAAATGTTGGGCAAATGGAAAACCGCTATTATTTTTTCCCCTCCTTTCATTTTATTCTGCATATTATTTCAAAAACCCACCTTTTTAATAACTCTGCTCAAGCTAGCAGCTTGTGGATGCTTTGTGGATATGGTGGCTAGGACAGCAGCCCGGACTAGCTGCCCAAGTACAATCCTGCCTGAGCCCCTGGGTACCTACTCAGGTAACTAGCCCAACATGCCTCCGGTGCTGCTGCAGCCACAGCAGAGCTTGGGCAGAGCTAGAGCTCTCTGTCTATTTGCACTGGAATGCACCCTCCCTGCTGCAGTGCCATACCCACATTAGATCTCAAGTTGCCCGTATCCCTCTAAGCTATGTCCCCTTGTGGAGGATGCAAAGAAAGAGAAGATAGTGCTTGTGCCTTAAAGGGGGAGGTTACTTGAAATGTTCTCTCCCATCTGTACCGTTTGCCTCTAAATAAAACATTCTCTCGCTCCGTTATAAATTGCTTCAAGTGATGATTGATGTTCTTCAAGAAGCTCGTCATGTATCATGATGCAAATGTTGGCTGAACAAAACCTGCAATGCTTTCATTCAAGTTTGTGGACTGATGCTGGGCGGGTGTCATTCACCCCGTATGAGATTATGCTGTCTTGTATGCAATGGCAATGCCTACTATGTAGCTACTTCTGAAAGACATTGCTTTAGCATCTACGAGGGATGAAAAGCTCTCATTAGTTACAAAGGAAACAAACAAAACAAAAAAGGAACGTTGACATTTTTAGAAATTTACCTTACTGAACTCTGCCGTATAGTTCAAGAGTTTTCCAATATGAAGATCATCTAAACCAAATCCGGATTCAAGTTCCACTTTGACTGCATGTGGATCCCACACAATATCCCAAAGAGTCAGGTTGTACCGAGAGCCTATAAGAAAAGATGAACTTAGGTTATACATTTCCTAAGTTTTCTGAATTTGTATTCTAGTAACCGATCTCTGATAGGATCCAGCTGTGACACTGTCACCTTTTTATGTGAGAGATACTAAGATGGGAGTGTGTGCATGGGAGACAGACAGAAATAGTTCATATGCACAATTTCACTAGAAGTCTGTAAAAAGCAACAAAGAGTCCTGAGGCACCTTATAGACTAACAGATGTATTGGAGCATAAGCTTTCGTGGGTGAATAGAAGTCTGGTGAGTGGAGTTAATCTAACAGTATAAGGCAAATAATACATTTGTTGAATTTTGTTCTGTTGTATTAGTAGCCAATACCAATTTTACTAATTAATTCGATATTAGAAGATACATCCCAAACAGTAAAAATACACAGTGGAGAGCTTTTACATTATTCAAGAAGGGATAAGGGTGGTATTAATGATTCAATACTGGTCCTCCAGGATGCCAAAGCCTTCATATTTTTGAACTATTCACAATTTTCACCCATCCTTAGACTTAAACAGGGTCTCAATGAGTAGATGAGACAATGGTGTAGGGAGGAGGGGTTTAGATTTATTAGGAACTGGGGAAACTTTGGGGAAAGGAGATGCCTATACAGGAAGGATGGGCTCCACCTAAATCAAAATGGAACCAGATTGCTGGCACTTAAAATTAAAAAGGTCATAGAGCAGTTTTTAAACTAAGGGCTGAGGGAAAGCCGACAGGTGTGGAGGAGCAAGTGGTTCGGACAGCACCATCCCTTAGGGGAGGATCTATTAATGGAGATTCTCTATGTCCTAGTAAGGAGGAGAGGATGGAAGATGATAAAATACAGGTAGGGTCTGATGAGAAACAGTCAAAGGAAAAAAGTCCCATTCAATTACATCATGTAATGGCAGAGCACTAAAAAGTGACAATTTTTTAAAGTGCTTATATATCAATGCTAGAAGTCTAAATAATAAGATGAGTGAACTAGAGTGCCTCGTTTTAAATGAGTGAATTGATATAATAGGCATCACAGAAACTTGGTGAAATGAGGATAATCAATGAGACACAGTAATACCAGGGTACAAAATATATCGGAAGAACAGAACAGGTCGTGCTGGTGGGGGCGTGGCCTTATATGTGAAAGAAAGCGTAGAATCAAATGAAGTAAAAATCTTAAATGAACCAACTGTACCATAGCATCTCCATGGATAGTAATTCCATGCTCTAATAATAAGAATATAGCAGTAGGAATATATTACCGACCACCTGACCAGGATGGTGATAGTGACTGTGAAATGCTCAGGGAGATTAGAGAGGCTATTAAAATAAAAAACTCAATAATAATGGGGGATTTCAACTATCCCCGTATTGACTGGGTACCTGTCACCTCAGGACGGGATGCAGAGATAAAGTTCCTTGACACTTTAAATGACTGCTTCTTGGAGCAGCTAGTCCTGGAACCCACAAAAGGAGAGGCAATTCTTGATTGAGTCTTAAGTGGAGCACAGGATCTGGTCCAAGAGGTGAATATAGCTGGACCACTTGGTAATAGTGACCATAATATAATTAAATTTAACATCTCTGTGGCGGGAAAAACCCCACAGCAGCCCAACACTGTAGCATTTAATTTCAGAAAGCAGGACTACACAAAAATGAGGAAGTTAGTTAAACAAAAAGTGAAATCCCTGGATAGAAACCTTTTAAAGACACCATAATAGATGCTCAACTTAAATGTATACCCCAAATTAAAAAACATAGTAAGAGAACCAAAAAGTGCCACCGTGGCTAAACAACAAAGTAAAAGAAGCAGTGAAGAGGCAAAAAGGCATCCTTTAAAAAGTGGAAGTTAAATCCTAGTGAGGAAAATAGAAACGAGCATAAACTCTGGCAAATGAAATGTAAAAATATAATTAGGAAGGCCAAAAAAGAATTTGAAGAATAGCTACCTAAAGACTCAAAGTAATAGCAAAAAAAAAAAAAATTAAGTACATCAGAAGCAGAAAGCATGCTAAACACCAGTGGGGCCATTGGACAATCGAGATGCTAAAGAAGCACTCAAGGACAATAAGGCCATTGCAGAGAAACTAAATGATTTTTTTGCATCGGTCTTCATGGATGAAGACGTGAGGGAGATTCCCAAACCTGAGCTGTTCTTTTCAGATGACAAATCGAGGAACTGTCCCAGACTGAGGTGTCATTAGAGGAGGTTTTGGAACAAATTCATAAATTAAACAGTAATAAGTCACCAGGACCAGATGGTATTCACCCAAGAATTCTGAAGGAACTCAAATGTGAAACTGCAGAACTACTAACTGTCATCTGTAACCTATCATTTAAATAAGCTTCTGTACCAAATGACTGGAGGATAGCTAATGTGACGCCAATTTTTAAAAAGGGCTCCAGAGGTGATCCCAGCAATTACAGGATGGTAAGCTTGACTTCAGTATGAGGCAAACTGGTTTAAACTATAGTAAAGAACAAAATTGTATGACACATGGATGAACATAACTTGTTGTGGAAGAGTCAACATGGTTTTTATAAAGCGAATCATGCCTCACCAATCTACTAGAATTATTTGCAGGGGTCAACAAGCAGGTGGACAAAGGGGATCCAGAGGATATAGTGTACTTAGATTTTCAGAAAGCCTTTGACAAGGTCCCTCACCAAAGGCTCTTAAGCAAAGTAAGCTGTCATGGGATAAGAGGGTAGATCCTCTCATGGATTGGTAACTGGTTAAAATACAAAGGATAGGAATAAATGGTCAGTTTTCAGAATGGAGAGAGGTAAATAGTGGTGTCCCCCAGGCATCTGTACTGTGCCCAGTCCTATTCAATATATTCATAAATGATCTGGAAAAAGGGGCAAACACTGAGGTGGCAAAATTTGCAGATGATACAAAATTGTTCAAGTTAGTTAAGTCCCACGCAGACTGCAAAGAGCTACAAAAGGATCTCACAAAACTGGGTGACTGGGCAACAAAATGGCAGATGAAATTCAATGTTGATAAATGCAAAGTAATGCACATTGGAAAACGTAATCCCATCTATATATACAAAATGATGGGGTCTAAATTGGCGGTTACCATTCAAGAAAGATCTTGGAGTTATTATGGATAGTTCTCTGAAAACAGCCACTCAATATGCAGCAGCAGTCAAAAAAGTGAACAGAACGTTGGGACTCAATAAGAAAGGGATAGATAATAAAACCAAAAATATCATATTGCCTCTATATAAATCCATGGTACACCCACATCTTGAATACTGCATGCAGATGTAGTCGCCCCATCTCAAAAAAGATATATTGGAATTGGAAAAGGTTCAGAAAAGGGCAACAAAAATTATTAGGGATATGGAACAGCTGCCATATGAGGAGAGATTAATAAGACTGGGACTTTTCAACTTGGAAAAGAGACAACTAAGGGGGGATATGATTGAGATCTATAAAATCATGACTGAAAAAGAGAAAGTAAATACTCCTTCTCATAACACAAGAGTTAGGGGTCACCAAAAGAAATTAATAGGCAGCAGGTTTAAAAAAAAAAGGAAGTATTTTTTCACACAATGCACAGTCAATCTGTGGAACTCCTTGCCAGAGGATGTGGCAAAGGCCAAGACTATAACAGGGTTCAAAAAAGAATGAGAAATTCATGGAGCATTGGTCCATCAATGCCTATTAGCCAAGATGGACAGGGATGGTGTCCCTAGCCTCTGTTTGCCAGAAGCGGGAATGGGTGACGGGATGAATCACTTGATAATTACCTGTTCTGTTCATTCCCTCTGGGGAACTTGGTATTGGCCACTGTCGGAAAACAGGATATTGGGCTAGATGGACCTTTGGCCTGACCCAGTATGGCTGTTCTTATGTTCTTAAACTAATGGTTAACTATTGTGAGTATTTCATTCTTTTGGATGGAAACTGCTTTTTATTATAAGAATAAAAAAAAGGCTCAGATTTTCAAAAGTTTTCAACATTGGCCTAACTCTGCTTCCACTGAAGTCAGGGTGACTTCAGTAGGAGCAGAGTTACGCCAACACTGAGTGCTTTTGAACATTTCAGCCTAAAGTAAGTGTTCAAGTTTACCATAAATTTGCTCATAGGTTCTACTTCAGTTAAGAAAGAAATGGGGACCCATTGTATGCTTTTGAACGCACTGGTTTACTGCCAATGATATTTGAGCCAAAATACCTGATTTCCTCCCCCATTTACTGAGTCAATAAGCGAAGACCCTGAGTGCAGTCATCAACATTCTCTCGCGACCGTGGAGGTTGGAAATGTCACAGGCATTGCATACACAAAACTACACTTCACTTCTTTGGAAATTCCATGTATACACATTAGATATATAAAAGGCTGCAGAATCTAAATCTGGAGCAAACATTTTTCAAATGGCCATCATTTCAGTGACATGATTCATTTTAGTCTCAAAGTTATCTAGGTTCCAGACAAATTTGGCATCGCCTCTCTTTTCTCATTCAAAGTTATTTACTTGGAACCACAGAATCATGAAACTGAGGGTACAGAAAGTTCTTTACACTAACAAGATGAAGCCCACAGCATTTTAAGTTACTTGCCTAATTAATATTTTGTGTGACCTTCAGACCGAGCCTGTCCCACTGTCTTCACACTGTGTCCTACATATGGATCTAACCAGGTTGAGAGGTATGATAGGGTGGGGCACTATTTACATAATCTCAATAAAACATTTCCAAGAAGCTAAATTTCCTGTAGCCTTCAAATCTACGTACATCCTAATCTACTCTGTAGGACAACACTTGCATTTAGATTCTTTCTACTTTTCCATTCCTGTCTTCTCGGTATTATTTCAGTTGAAAGGGAACAATGTCCTTCATTTTGCTCGATACTGTTGCTACACTTATTATTTGAGTTCCTTATTGTACACTGTAATTTGGCAGTGCCATCTATTGGAAAGGAGGATTAAACTGGTTAATGACAATAATTCAACAACAAGTCCTTAGCACTAACTAATAAAGGAAATCACAAAAAGCACAGTTAGGACCACGTTTCAAGAATCTACTTTTCTATGTAATCTATTCTTATCTTATTTCTGGCACCTGTCACTCCAATATTCAAAAAGTGGCTAGATGGATAGTTTATAGATACTGCCTTGTCCCCTTTTCTTTGAGTAGTTTAATAACCACATTGCCACATCTCCCACGTAAATCTCACAGCTTAGCCTACCAATGGCATGAAGCCATATGTGGAAGTCAGCATCTCATACCAAACCAAGCCTAACAGTGAGAAGTTACATATTGAAATGTGACAGATTATGGAGAAAACAGAAGTAAACAGCAAAGCAGATGATGGGATGCCCCCCATGCAGCGAGTGCCAACAGACCCTGCAGCGTCCCATTTATCTGAATTAGTGTGTTTAATTTGGCATGCAGTATTGAAACTGTGTGCAACTGGGCTGGAATGAATGATCACCGAGGGGTAAATAGACTGTATTGTGCTAATAGGTTTTAATGAAGATGCAACTTCTGTACTCTGGGGTTTCAGATTGTGTATAACATTTTCGCTTTTAAAATCCTGACTTAGGGCTTGTCTACACTTAAAACTCTCGAGTGGCACTGGTGTGCCACTGCAGCTGTAGTCCTTCAGTGTAGATGCTACCTATTCCAACAGGAAGGATTCTCCTGTCGGCATAGGCAATCCACCTCCCTGAGAGGCGGTAGCTAGCTCGACGGAAGCTAAATTGACCTAGCGCTGTCTACATGGGGATTTAGGTTGACTTTACACTCAGAGATGTGGATTTTTCACACCTGTGACTAACATATTTAAATTGATTTAATTTTATAGTGTAGACCAGGCCTTAGTCATAATTTCTCTCGTCTGTAAGAGATATTCATACAGTTGGTTAAAATCTTATACTGCACACAATGTTTACTACACAGGCCACCTTTTCCATAGGCCCCAACACTTCCATCCACCTGTCTGAAGCCCCCTGGGACTTACTTTCTGAATTTATTTGGGGTGGGTGGGAGGAGGGGTTGATTTGATTGTGAGGGATTTTAGGGCACAGATTTCAGTCTGTCCCATTAAATGAAATTCAATCCTGTGGAGGGGGCCAACATGCAACCTAAGTATCTCTTAGTCCTTATTTTGAGGGCTTATATGGAATTTAAGAGTCATACAGGCCTTGGGCTGCTCTTCTACACAGAAGGGGCCAATTAATCATAATCCTGATCTTATCCTGGGGAGCCATAAGTGGAAGAGGAACGGAGTGGTGTCAGCCATTCAACTGGCACAAACACCAATCTGCATTTGCAGGCCAAGATAGCGAAGGATGAGTCAGAACAATGCTCTGCTTACCACTCAGTTGAAGTGTACCTGCCTTGCCTAGTGCTTGCTGCTGGCTGTACAAGGGCCATGGTTCGGGAAAGCACTGTGAGTGAGTGTTTAAACTTGCACTCAAGTCCCGTGAGACTTCATTGATTTCAATGGGACTTCAGCACATTTTTTTTTCCTGGATGGCTGCAAGAGGGAGAGTCTGACACAGCTCCTGACCAACAGACTACACCCCTTGGTGTACAGCATGCTCTTAAGTTCTTGGCAGGATCTTGCCTGGCTGGGTGCACAAGGGAAAGCCTCCCAATGACTCCTTCTCCCTCAAACTCAGTCCATGCACCTGTGCAGCAGATGGGATGCAGCCCTTGAGCAAAGACTGTCATTTACAATAGGAGACAAAGGAAGCTTAAGGTAAGACAACCACGTTAATTTTCACTTGTATATAGGCCAAAACTTGAATCCAGTTCTCTTCACAACCAAAGGAAACTGAACTAACCCATTGTGAAACACCCTCTCCAAAGAATTACCACTAGTAAAAGGAGATCATTCTCAATGTGATCTATTGGGTCTGCACTGTGTGTTTATGAAAGGTTTGCCAAGATGCATGATACAATTACAAAAAAAATGAATAAAATGCTTAACAGACAATCAAAATGATGCCTATCCAAGGCTCTAGGTGCCCCAACGCACAATAACAATACAACGCAAATCTCAACAGTATTAAATGATTAGCTCACCAGGAGCTCAGCCAGCTGCCTACAAAAACATTATGGCTCCATCCTGACATGCCTGTAATTCATGCGGCAACTTTAAAAGAAAGAAAGCAAAACAAACAAACATACACACACAGCTTTCAATTACCTTCAAGGCTCCAGTCTTGCAAGAAGCTCAGTGCTGTGATGGTTATATTCAGTCCTATTTTCACTGCTTTGTAGAAACTTTGGTTTGATAGAACTGCATCTAAATCTTCTAAGGATGCTAAGGAACTGAAAGCAAAGTGAAAAATCAAGCACTTGTCAAAGCACGGCAGCATTGTGCGTATTCTTTGGAGAGGGCAGCAGAAGGATTGTGAAGTAGAGCTGGATGAAACTTTTTAACAACTTTCTTTGTCAAAATATGGGGTTTTGTCAAATGAAGTTTCTAGTGAAATGTTTTGCTTGACAAAGTTTTCTAAACAAAATATTCTAGAAAACCCTGAGTTGGATGAGTTTGGTGATCTGTCTGGGGTGGATACCTGAGGGTTGTCCATTATCTTGCAAAACCTGCAGAACACCTTCAAAAGACGAGCCTGAGCATCTAAATTCATAACTTTGCTAGACACTAAAATTCATGAGCTGACTAGACACTAGATTTATGGCTTACTACAACAATCTATAACCTAGTTTCACCCCTCTCCAGTCATAGGAGGGAAAGGGAGGGGTAAAAGGGCCACTTCACCTTGAATGGTCCCTTGAAATGTGTGTTAACTACTTATGCTAAACAACCTTGTATTTAGCTGTGACACTCTCCATACATGTCCCAGACCCGAAGAAGAGTTCTGTGTAGCTCAAAAGCTTGTCTCTCTCACCAACAGAAGTTGGTCCAATAAAAGATATTACACCTCACCCACTTTTTGTCTCTAATGTCCTGGGACCAACATGGCTACGATGACACTGCATGTAACAAAATCATGTAGTTTATTTTCTAAATTTCTCCAAACAGACCAGCTCTGTTGTGAAGTTAATAACATTATAAATTTAATTTGATGATACATTTTGGAATCCACACCAATTTTATCTGATGCTTCTTATAGCTTCTTCTACCCCATGGCTGTTATGCAAACGAAAATCCAACCTTTTTTTTTTTTTTTTTTTTTAAACTTAGCTGTTGATGTACTTTGCTATTTCAAACAACAAGAAATTGCAAAAAAAAAATTGCTTACCCGAAGAGCTTGGGGGGGGGGGGGGTTTGTCATTTAGACTAGGAGATACCATATGACAATTTTGCACTCCAGTCCCTTTCTCGTGTATTCATTATGTGCTAGATTCTGTTCTGCACCACCTGAGAGGTACAGCAAAGAGGACAGTCCAGAATTCTGCCTGAATTTTTCATGAGCTGGAAGCTCTAACTTATGGCAGCCTCCTACAGCTATCAGTGAGCTTCTCTGCCACCCAGAATGGCCTAGATCTGAGCATTAAGGCCGCTTTTTCTCAAGACCCCAACCTGCCCCCGGCATGCTCAATGCTGCAAAGGGGCGCAGGCTGCATTCTTTGAATTCTCACACAGGCCATTGTGGTTTATGTATGTCACCATGGTATATAGAAGCAGGGGCTAGAATTTGGCCCAATTCACTGTGGCCAGGGCCAGCTCTACTGTTTTTGCCACCCCGAGCAGCGCGCCCCGCGGACGGCGGGGGCAGTCCATGTGCCATTAGGGCGGCATGCGCGTTTCCGCGGCGACGGCAATTCGGCGGCAGCTTCTGTCTTCAGCCGGAAGACAGAAGCTGCCGAATTGTCCCTGCGGGCAGCTGAACATAGAAGCTGCTGCCGAATTGCCGCCGCGGACAGCTGAACATAGAAGTTGCCACTGCCGTGGAAACACGCATGCCGCTCTAACGGCACACAGACTGCTCCCGCCATCCTCGGCGGCAATTCGACGCGCTGCTTGGGGCAGCAAAAACACAGGGACTGCCGCCCCTTTCAGATTGCCGCCCCAAGCACCTGCTTGGAATGCTGGTGCCTGGAGCCGGCCCTGACTGTGGGTTACATTGAGTCAGTTAGGCACAGTGCAGATTAAGGGACAGTGAGGAGTTCAGTACCAAGGGGAAAGCATCTTAGATACATTCTTCCTGAAAGCAATATGCCTCTCTGAACTCCCTGTCATGGTTGCTGCTACAACCTTTATGGGGGGCAGCCTGCACTTTGTTGCATACAACTTCCATTCTGTGGCCCAGTGCTGAGATGGTGTGGGGCCATGATCCCACCTCCTCCCTGCCATCTTTGGAGCACTGTGCACCCTTTGGGCATTGGGGAGGGAGCAGGAAAATGAAGTAAAGGATACAAGGGATAAAAGATTGACCATCTTTATATTCTGAGACAGCAATCATGTGAGCAGTAGCTTCTATACCGGGGTGGCCAACCTGTGGCTCCGGAGCCATATGCAGCTCCTTGAATAGGCACTGAATCCGGGGCTGGAGCTACAGGCACCAACTTTCCAATGTGTCGGGAGGTGCTCACTGCTCAACCACAGGCTCTGCCACAGGTCCTGCCCCCACTCCACCCCTTCCCGCCCCCTCCCCTGAGCCTGCCGTGCCCTCCTTCCTCTCCCCGCCCCCAGAGCCTCCTGCACGCCACAAAACAGCTGATCAGGAGGTGGGGAGGGAGGAGGAGGCACTGATCAGCTGGTCTGCTGGTGGGTGGGAGACGCTGGGAGCAGGTTGGGGAAGCTGCTGGGGTGCTGCTGACATATTACTGTGGCTCTTTGGCAATGTAAATCGGTAAGTTCTGCCTCCTTCTCAAGCTTAGGTTGGCCACCCCTGTTCTATATCTTGAAGCTTTGCAAATAGTCATTTGTGGGCATTTCATTACTAGATGGCTCCAGAGGTTATAGAAAGAGCTATAAAAGTATGAATATCCTCTTATACAACAGAACTGACCAAAACTAGCTGACTTCTTAGGGGAAGTCCCTGTATAACCGGTTCTAAATAACATATATGCTCTGTCCCTTCCAACCTCTTCCATGGTTAATGTAATAATATTTTGACAGGGCTGCTGAGCAACAGGAAGCAACATGCACAGAATTTGTTGTTGATTTAATTAGGTTAATTATTTGATCCACCATCGTGGCAGTGAGATAAAATTTGCTTTGCCCATTATTGCCTCAGGAATCTAGCTCAGGAGGCAGACCTGAAAGGGAAAAAAATCACCTTACAATCAAGATCCTTTTATACCTCAGAAACACCAAGCTTCTGAGGGAGTTTTCAAGCCATCCAGATTGCCTGAGAAGTCCTCCACTTTTTGGTAGTACCACAGTTATGGGTGTCAGAGCCACAAGCGCTGCACCCACATACATGCCAATGCATAGAGACCGTGATGTAGACTGCCTGAGCAGGGCCCAAAGAATACAAACGTTGAGCCCCACCACTCCTGTCACATTCTGAATAAGTGAGACACTATATTATCTTCCCAGTTGCAAACAAACAACGTACCGGTTTGGTGCTTTTTAACAAGGCAAAGAAAAGCCTTAAGTAGGAGTGGCAGAGTCAGTGCAGAGATTTTCAATTTCCCATTCTAAGCACATGTGGTGTGTATCCCATGCATGCTGCAGATTCACAGAAATGACTGTAGAATATGTGGGTTCAATTCTAGGGTGACTGGGTAAAATTCTATGGCTTGTGTTATACAGGAGGTCAAACAAGATGATCTGAAGGTCCCTTCTGACCAATCTATGAATTGGTCATTTTTCCAAAGAAATTCCTGAAATTGCTACTTTGCATCAAAGTCTCCATTGTGTCTCCCTGCCTCACTTTGTGATCCTCTGTACTTCCCCATAAAGGTAAGTAGTTTGTTGCAACTACACCTCCCTCCTGGTACTGCTCCCCTTAAAAAGAGAGAGGCAGATAGAGATTTCTCTGGCACACAGGGCTTGTCTACACTGACAGTGCTGCAGCTGTGCCCCCGTAGTACATAGTGAAGATGTTACCTATGCTGATGGGAGAGCTTCTCCTCTTGACATAGGTACTCCACCTTCCCAAGAGGCAGTAGCTATGTTGATGGGAGAAGCCATCCCATTGACACAGCTCTGTCTACACCAGGGAAAATCCACACCGCTGAGCAACATAGTTATACCAACGTAAGTTCCTACTGTAGACCTAGCGTCTTGTTATGCTCTGATGCGTCCAGGACAGCAATCCCAAAATACAAAGAAATCGAAGCAAGACATGGTAGGTAGGTGGTCAGTCAAAACATGAAATAACCATGAACCAGTTAAGTTAGCAACTATCTGAACAAGACATAACAGCACATCCTGAGTAGCCGCACACACTCAATGCTATGTGTGCATGAGCGCACTCACACACAGAGACACTGGAACACTGAGTTTAGGGAGCAATAACAGGAAATGAACAGGAACAGAGAGCAAGAAGCAGGAAGGCAGCACACACACCTCCATGACCTGAGCTATCAGTCTGGGAAGACCAAACAACCCAACCTCACACCAGAGCCATTACTGGACTTTTCTTCTAATTAAGAGGGGTTATTTCTAGTCAGTTTGTCCAGTTAAGGGGCCATGGAGGGCATCTGTAGAAGGAAGCTTTCAGTGTTGTATGGAGTGGGTTGCTTAAAGCAACTCAGCACTGAAACGGGGCAGGGCTACACTTAAAACGCTGCGCCACTGTAGCGCATAAGTGAAGATGCTCCTATGCAGATGGGAAGAGGATTAAGTGGTGAAATAAAGTCACTTACCTGACACTGATTGCTACAGATTGCCAAGTGCCAATTTAATTGAACTACATTGTATTAAAGCACTTAAGAAATAAACTAGTTTTAAAATGATAGGCATTCAAATGGATTAACGTCAAATGGTCTCAAAGGCTTCAATATTTCAGATCCTCCTTGGATTAATGAAAGCGATAATGTAATAATAATAATATATAACTCTCCATCCAGAAGAATCCCATCAAACATGACAAAACTAACACTCTCATATACAAAGGGATCATTTCAGTCACCACTCACATGCAGCAACCTCCCAAAGATTTTTCTGCTGAGATGCACAAGGAGGAAAGGTAGAGTTGCAAAAGGGTCTGGAGCAAAAGGCAGGGACTGCAGAAAACGAGGAGGAAGGAGTCCCAAGCTTCCCAATAGCATAGCCTATAGGTACAGGTATCTGCTAAGTAAGGCATAGGTATAAGCGTAATAGAACTATTGCAAATTCAGAAGGGTGTGTGTGGGGGGGGAAGGGGCGGTTCCCAACTGAATAATTCTAATATTGGGCCAGATCTTGGGACAAGAACCTACCAGACCTCAGTGTTACTCGGCAATTCTTAAGTAATCAGTATAATTAATCACACAATCAATAGATCAGGCGACAATAGGGCCCAGGGCCTTTTTTTCTGGGCAAGTGTTGGCCTCACTCTGCTCCCATTGAAGTCACCTGTAAAGTTCCCATTGACTTCAATGCAAGCAGAGGGAGGCCAACACGGACAATCCTGCCTTATATCTATATCTTGCTATGAATTCTCCTGCTATTGATTATGCAAGTGGGAAGTACAATGAGTTAGATAAAAGCATCATTCCATGGAAATAAAAGAAAGCACAAATAGGGAAAACAAATACATTACCCAGATTTTAGTACTTACTTTTTAATAGTCTGCAGAAACTGAGCTGTAGCACGTATCCCACCTTCTTTGTAAAGGCTGCTTGCCTGCAGCCATGGGAGTGAACGCAGAAAGTCCCAGAAATAGGGTTGGTTGTGGAGGCTTTCAACTACAGAAATCATCTTCTCAGTTTCATTCCAGTCCATCTTGATTTTTAAGAAAAATGTGTTAAATGTGACCCAATTATTTCATTGGGGGTGGGGTGGGAGAACAGCAGCTGTCCTCTGCTTCCTCCCATACACAGGAATTTCTAACCATTTAAAACCCTTCTGGGGTGTGGCATTGTTGCATTAATGAAATTCACCCTAGGAATGAGTACACTCCTTTTTCGACTCATGGTGGTTGTAACTCTGCTGCATGTGAATCTCTTGTGGGAAAACTGAGTTATGAAAAAAACCTAACTAGCCCTTTTCTCTGCTTCTGCTCGTGAGTGTACAGGACATGCCACTGCTAGGAGATGGATTCTTTTTGAAATCTGAAAGATGATTAGCTTGACAATCGCACAACAAAACTGTAGAGTCTAGAGAATCATAACTACTCATCTGCAAGGGGTGAAGAGGAGTGCTATAATGAAGCCTCTTTGTATGCCACCCCCACTTTGCACCCAGGGCCGGCTCTAACTTTTTTGCCGCCCCAGATAAAAAAGAAGAGCACCGCCCCGCCGTAACACCCCCCCCCGAGCGCCGCGCCGCCAACCACCCCCCCCTAGCACCGTGCCGGGCCGCCCAAACCCCCGCCCTCCCCCGAGCGCCGCACCGCCCAACCCCCCGCAGTGCCGCGCCACCAAAACCCCCGCCCCCTCCAAGCACCGCACCGCCCAAACCCCTGCAGTGCCGCGCCGCCGAAACCCCCGCTCCCCCCAAGCGCCGCGCCGGGCCACCCAACCCCCCGCCCTCCCCGGTGCGCTGCGCCGGGCCGGGCCAGCTGAACTCCCCAGCCACAGCACCGCACCGGGCACCCCAAACCCCCCCCCCCCCCCGGAGCGCCTCACCGCGCCGCCCAAACCCCCGGAGCGCCGGGCCGGGCCGCCCAAAGCCCCGCCCCCCCGAGCGCTGGGCCGGGCCGCCCAAACCCCCGCCCTCCCCCCAGCGCCGCGCCGCCGAAACTCCCCCCGCGCTGCCCGGTCGAAACAAAAAAAAAACCCTCGAGCGCCGCCCCGCCGAACAAAAAAAAAAAAAAAACACCGCGAGCACCCCCCGCCACCCCAACATTGGCCCCCCCTTCTAAGGTGCCCCCCCAAGCACGTGCTTGGTCGGCTGGTGCCTGGAGCCGGCCCTGTTTGCACCTCTTCAGGAAAGGCCTTTCATGCAAACAGACAATAAATAGATTGAGGGGGTGGACTCGTTTCTGCTGAACTGACTGTGACTGGGGAGATCTATTTTGCAGGATCACACCTTCAGATGCTGTAAAACAAACAAGCTATGCTAACCCCCATATTATGGGGTCATGTTGGTGAATTAGACATTAAATTATGTTGGTGAGTACTTCAACAGGACTCCTTTGCATAAATATTCATCAACATGAATAAGGCTTGGAGTGGAAACTGGAGCCTTTGTATTTTTTATTAAAAAAATAGTAGAACCTTCAAGGCCAAATTCAATGAAAGAATAACACTGACATTTGTCTTTGTAAAATGGGGATGCACACAATTTTTGTTTTTATTTTCAATTCAGTACCAGGAAGAAAACTTTGCATTTCTGCAGCTTCTTTCAGTCAAGGCTCTCAAGAGCAGTTTATAAATGGTACACTAAACAGCGTCCCATCCCAGGTTTGAAATTGTAGTTTGCAGTTTCATGAAGAGTCAGAAATAGTCCCTGATCAATTTTGGAGAGAATTCATTATTTCATTTTTTTTTTTTTTTAAGTGAAGGTAATGATTTGAGAAGGATGCAGAATTGACAACACTAAAGATTGAATTCTGTGTCTATTCAGCCTTGGGTTTTTTTGTTGAGACTGCCAACTGTTACGATGGTGGGTGATTTATCCACTAGAGACAGGACAGACAGCCAACTCGTCTCACAGAGGCTATCACAGAGGTCATGGGAAGAATTTTTCAGCTAAACCATGTAATCCTTGTCCTTCACTCCATCTCCACCCCACCTCACTGCATCTCATCCAATAGGGTGTAATCTCTTCTAAGCAGCAACAACCTCTTTCACTGTGAAGTGCCTACCACCTTTCAGATGCTGTAAAAATAATCAACAATTCTCAATACATAAAGCTGAGTCTTTTTAGGTGTTTTGTATTATGCTTTTATACATCTTTGTACACATGTTCAGAGAGTGGCCTAATGCACTTTTTAAATCTCCAGATAATCAACAAACATCACACAACAAAGGCTTTTAGCCACTAATAATGCAGGTTGGATTCCAACCAGTGATGCAGCAATCCATGACCCTCTATATTAGGTCCCTGAATCACTGTGCCCTCAGCAGAACTCCACTTTCTACAATATGCTTTACTAAAACTTGAAAAAATAAAATCTATCCACTATTGCTAAGTCTGAAATTGTAACTTTCCACACACACAAAAAATTACTTACGGTTAAGAAAATGGAACTGTTGGTGGACCCTGTAAAAATAAATAGTTTTCCTTTTACACAGAGACACGTTATTCTTCACGACAGAAGTATCACTACTAAATACAGTGAATGAACACTTAATAAAAGACCATAAAACTAGCAGTGCACCAAAGAACTGGTGATCTGATAACCTTTTGCACTTCCTAATATTTCCAGGTATCATTACATAGCCAATTTTAATGAAATTACTTACCAGGGATGATTTTCACTGGCAAGGCAAAATTATCATGTAAACTATAGGAGAGCAATATGGTACCAGGCACTACTGAGGACTCTATTCTGCTTAGACAGGGTTACCAAAAGAGTGCTGGGTGTCCTACACAATATAACAGGTTAAATGCCATCCTATTTCAGAGGAAAGGCAGCAGAGTGGGGGTAGTGAAGTGTGCTGAAATGCAGATGAGTGGGGGGTAATGGAGGGTGCTCGTGGTAGATCTGACAGGACAACTACTCTGCAAGGTTGCTTTGTGTGTACAGGGGGGATGCATTTGGAAGTCATTACTGCTTCTTTAGAGCAAGGCAGACAGGCCCTCTCTCCCCAGTATGCAACCCCTTTCTAAGCTCCCCATAGACTGGTGTGGTTCTGTACCATCCCTTACTCAGGTCAGTGGCTGAATGTCTCAATTTTTGCAGCATGTGCACAGGCTGTAGCATAGGCACTAGGGGAGACAGGGGCTAGGTCGAGTCACTCCCATGTGCACACCATGCCTCTGCACATGGGAGTGACTCGACCTAGCCCCTTGAAAACATGCCTGACAGGGTAGCCAGGTGATCATATTACTAACCCTTGTCCTTGCCTTATGTTATTAGGGATAAGAAATGTCAGGTTGCCAACCCTCCAGGATTGGCCTGGAGTCTCAAGAAATTAAAGAGTATGTCATGTGATGAAATCTCCAGCAATACATCCAACCAAAATTGGCAACCCTACACAGAGCTGTAGGAGACAGATCTTTATTGAGCAGACTGGGTGGCCAGTGTTCCATGCTGCAAGGCCTGTGTTTGTCCAATCGTAGCCAGGCCACAACGTCTGTGCCTTTGTGCCAGGTGTCACCAAACTAGGGCTCCTCCTGAAACCTGACCTTCTTTTTCCCGTCCCACTCATTATATTCCTCTCCTCAACCACTTCCCTGCTATTTATCTCCACAATCGTTTTTGCCATGTCTAATATTTAGATTGTAAATGTATGGGGGCGGGCATCCATGTCTCTGTAGAACACAGCTAGCACAATTCTGGGCTCTATAAAATAAAGAAACCCCCCCAACAATCGTTATCATAAAAATGACAATACTTCTAGATCCACTTCTTAGCTAAAACAATGATTTTTTTTAATGATAAAAGGAAGCTATGTCTTTTTCAGTGGCTTTCACCCAGTGCCAGGTAAGCACATCAGCCAATTACTAAAAGAGGATGACTTACCTGAGAACTTTGATTCTTCCTCCCACAGCTTTTGTAAAGTAATAGCTTTCTCTGAGGTCTCTGAAATCCCCTTCGCAAAGTCTTGTATCTCTTTCAGGAATGTCAGGTCAGTTCCCATAACGCTGTCCTGACCACCTTGGAAACTGGAAGCGCTTTCCATGAAAGGGGGAAAGGGAAGGTCATTTCAAAATAGGAATTGGAAAAAGCAGCTGCGAGTTCCTCTCCATCAGCTGTGAGCGCCATTTTGCATATTTGGGCTGAGAGTTTTGAAATGTTCCCCATTTACCCATTTTTTGTCAGTTCATTACAGTTGCCTTGAGTTGTGTAAAAATCCCACAAAGCCGTGGGTAGGAAGACAACGAGAGCTGCCCTATTGGAACAGCTAATCTGGTGTAGTTGGGTGTAGTTAGACTCTTCCAAACAAGTCTAAATGAATGAAAATGCACCTAGATGTGAGAGACTGTGGGAGAGGATTTCTTCCTGAACTCGACTGATGGTTAGGTTTTGACTTGAAGACTGAGAATTAACAGGATAAAATAGCAGAGACTAGCACAGTGGTCCCCAAACTGTGGGACATAGAGGAACGTTCAGGGGCAGCTGTGGGACCCAGGTCAGCCCCCATGGGAGGCAGGGAGGGAGCACCACCCAGCCCAGCTCCATCCCCAGCTTCAGCTCCACTCCACCCTCTGCTCTGCCCCCAGCCTAGCTCTGCCCTTATTTCCTCTCTCTGCCCTCACGCCAGCTCTGCCTCTAGCCCCAGCTCCTCCCGCAGCTCCACTTTCAGCCCAAACTCCTCTGCTGAGCCAACTGTGCAGTAATGGAAAGGGGGATGGACAGATTCCATTACTAGTAATCGGGGGGGGGGGGGGGGGGTGCGCACAACAGGAAAAGTTTGGGCACCACTGATCTAGCGTAACTGCAGTTGCTATTCAACATGAGAGTAGGGTTGCCAGGCATCTAGTTTTTTACTAGAATGCTCAGTCGAAAAGGGACCCTGGTGGCTCCAGTCGGCACTGCCGACCAGGCCATTAAAAGTCCAGTCAGCAGTGCAGCGGGGGCCCGGGGCTAAGGCAGGCTCCCTGCCTGCCCTAGCTCCGTGCAACTCCCGGAAGTGACCACCAGATCCTTGCGGCCCCTAGACACATGGGCGGCCAGGGAGGCTCCATGCACTGCCCTCATGCACCGCCCCCACAGCTCCCATTGGTCGCGGTCCGGCCATATGCCTAGGGGCTGCAGGGACCTGGTGGCCACTTCCTGGAACCTGTGGTAAGCGCTGCCAGGACCCCGAACCCTGAACCCCTTCCCGCACCCCAATCCCCTGCTCGAGTCCCCTCCCGCACCCCAAGCCCCTCATCCCCGGCCCCACTCCAGAGCCCACACCCCCAGCCAGAGCCCTCACCTTCCCCGTACCCCAACCACAGCCCTGAGCCCTCTCCCACACCCCAAATCGCTCATCCCTGGCCCTACCCCAGAGCCCATACCTCCAGCCAGAGCCCTCACCTCGCCCCCTCACCCTAACCCCAGCCCTGAGCACTCTCCCGCACCCCAAACCTCTCATCTCCGTCCCCACCCCAGAGCCCGCATGCCCAGCCGGAGCCCGCACCCCCTCCCACACTCTGAACCCCTGTGCCCCAGCCCAGAGCCCCATCCTACCTCCAAACCCTTAATCGCTGGCTCCATGCCAGAGCCTGCACCGCAGTCCTCCCCCACCCAACCCCCTGCCCCAGCCCTGAGCTGTCTCCCGCTCCCCAAACACCTCATCCCTGGCCCCACCCCAGAGCCCACATCCCCAGCCAGAGCCCTCAACCCCCTGCCGCACCCCAGCCCTGAGTCCTCTCCTGCACCTCAAACCCCTCATCCCCAGCCCCACCCCAGAGCCCATATCCCCAGCCAGAGCTGCACCCCCCTCACACTCTGAACCCGTGTCCCAGCCCGAAGCCCCATCCTACACCCCAAACCCTTAATTGCCAGCTCCACCCTAGAGCACCCCCAACTTCACCCCTGCACCCCAGTCCTCCCCCACCTGCACCCAACCCCCTGCCCGGAGCCCTCTCCCGCACCCTGAACCCCTTGTTTCTGGCCTCACCCGGAGCCCACACCCCCAGCCCAGAGCTCATATTCCCCAGCACCCAACCCTCTGCCCCAGCCCTCTCCCGCACCCCAAACCCCTCATCCCTGACCCTACCCCAGAGTCCACACCCGCAGACGGAGCCCTCACCCCCTCCCACACCCCAAACCCCTGCCCCAGCCCACTGAAAGTGAGAGAGGGTGGAGGAGAACGAGCAATGGAGGGAGGGGAGATAGAGCGAGGGGGGGCATGGGGTGGGGCAAGGGTGTTCGGTTCTGTGCCATTAGAAAATTGGCAACCCTACACAAGGGTGAAATTCACTTTGGGGCAGGTGGCATGAAATAATGCACAGGCCTCATACTGGACCCTACACTGGGGTATATTTCACCCTCTGTGTATGTTACTAATCTACTGAACTGCCTTGGAAACATTGGGTGCCTTAACAAGCAACAAACACTACAAATAATAACCACAATGATAACAAAAAGCAGCAATAGTAACAGTTTCTGAGGCAGATGCATGCTGACGGCAGCAGGCTTGCTGCTTAAAGCATAATTCTACTCTGAAAAGTGACTGTAGAGATGGCATCGTGGGGTTAGATATCAATTGCCTTGCACTGATTTCCATATTAAATTTTCCAGTAAAATAGAAATAAACTGCACAGTTCCAGACTTGCCACTACTGGGCCATCAAAAGTTGTAGTTATGAAGATATTAATATAAATATATGCAAATGTCATGCAAATACAAGCTCAGTCATTTAATGGGCTAACAGAGGCATGTCTGGGGACACGCAGGAGATTCTGCTTTATTGTTGACAGTATCTAGATACCTAAAGCATATGACAGTTTTACTAGTATATGCAGCAGTTCATGTAAAAAACAGCATTACATTACCAGCACTGATTTCCCCCAGATCTTACCACATACACTTTTTTCAGCTAAACCGAGCTATACATACTGTCTATAATAGTGCCATCTGGTGGCTCGCTGACAACATCACAGTTTCCAAGCCCTGAATATTAGTTGTCAGATGAAAACAAAGCATATGGCCCGTATTTCTCTCTTCCTTTTCTTTACACAACAAAATTCCCAAGAATGACCCTGGACACAACAAACCTCATAACAGAAAAATTCTGATGAATACATTTCCTAGATTTCTAATATAGATGGGCCCCAGAAACAGAGTTCTGGTCTGGTTGTCAGCTTCCCCTGAACTTTAAGCAGGCATTTGGTTCTGAGTGTTCAGGCCTCAATCCTACAGTGAGCTCTGTGCTGGCAGACCCCTAGGCCCACATGGAACTCCACTGACTTCAGTGGGGCTGTGTAGGGATGAGCCCCTGAGGAACTCACTGTAGGACTGATCGTTGAGGCTTGCTTCAGATTTTGATCATTTAGCTGCTCATATACCTGAACTGTTTTTGATACTAGGGATATTTTAAATGTGGATTTGGGGGGCTTTTAAAAACTAAGCAAATATATTATTCAGAGGAATTACTACAGTGGTCAGGCCTGGGGTCCGGCTAGTCCGGTGTCCTGTCTCCAACAATAGTCAGCACCAGATGCTTCAGAGGAAGGGTCAAGTAATCTCAGACTAGGCAGATATTGGATAATCTGCCTCCCTCACCATGTCTCCTCCTGTCAAGGCTGTATCCCTACTTTGAACTTTAGGGTACAAATGTAGGGGCCTGCATGAAAACTGCTAAGCTTATCTACCAGCTTAGCTCTGGTCCCGCTGCCACCATTCTCGATGGATTCCCTCCCTGGGAAGCCTTGAGAAACCTTTCACCAATTCCCTGGTGAATACAGATCCAAACTCCTTGGATTTTAAACAAGGAGAAATTGACCCTTCCCCCCTCCTTCCTTTCACCAACTCCTGGTGAATACAGATCCAAACCCCCTTTGGATCTTAAAACAAGGAGAAATTGACTCTTCCCCCCTCCTTCCTTTCACCAACTCCTGGTGAATACAGATCCAAACCCCCTTTGGATCTTAAAACAAGGAGAAATCAATCAGGTTTTTAAAAAGAAGGCTTTTAATTAAAGCAAAAGGTAAAAATCATCTCTGCAAAATCAGTATGGAAAATAACTTTACAGGGTAATCAAACTTAAAGAGCTCAGAGGAATCCCCTCTGTCTTAGGTTCAAAGTATAGCAAACAAGATAAGCACTTTAGTAAAAGGTACATTTACAAGTTGAGAAAACAAAGTAAATCTAAGACGCCTTGCCTGGCTTTTACTTACAATTTTGAAATAAGAGAGACTTGTTTAGAAAGATGGGGAGAACCTGGATTGATGTCTGGTCCCTCTCAGTCCCAAGAGCGAACAACCCCTCAAACAAAGGACACACACAAAAGCCTTTCCCCCCCCAAGATTTGAAAGTATCTTGTCCCCTTATTGGTCCTCTGGGTCAGGTGTCAGCCAGGTTACCCGAGCTTCTTAACCCTTTACAGGTAAAAGGATTTTAGAGTCTCTGACCAGGAGGGACTTTAGTACTGTACACAGTATGGCTGTCACCCTTCCCTTTATAGTTATGACACCTCCTAATCCCTTTTATGGGGTTTGGTTCTAGTTAACATACAAGGCTTCCCAGGGAGAGGAGGCTACTTCATGTTATTTACTTTATTTAGACAGAGAAAAGGCACATATCAGAGAACTCTAAACAAAAATACAACTCCAAACCTACCTAGATTAGCCCCATCCCACAGTGTAAATCAAACAAATAGCTGGAATTAAAATCTCTCTCCCTCCCTGAACTTCCACTCAGCTGATCAATAGCCTCTTATTGGCCACTGTGCTCACTGACCCCAAGCCGGATAAACAGAAGAGCCTCTCATCATGACTTAGAGGTCAACAAATTCAGGCTATTTGGGACCAAAGGAAGCAGGAGCTGGGGAGCAGTTATGGAAAGCAGCCTGCTGCCAGCCCCTGTTCTTTCCATCCAAGGGATTAATAGCTTGAGTGCCTCTGAGGATCACAACTGCAGCAGTACTACCCAGGAAGGGAGATTGCCTGTTAGATAGGCAGAGCACAAACCATTTAAAGGCTGGTTTACAACACTTCAAACTTCACTTGGAACTAACTGGCAGCCAGTGCAGACTCCTGGACACCACCATAACATACTCTCAGTGTGAAACACTGCTTGATAAGCAGACAGACAGTTGAATTCGGTACTATTTTACTGAGCGTTTGAATGGTCTTAAGGAAAAGCCACATCTAGAGAACACTAGTAATTTAATCAAGTGACAGAGGCATGGGTAACTGTAGCAAAACAAGCTCAGATGGAAAAAAATCTTAGCCATAATTCCTTGCCGAGCATGCAGGAGCAGCTGTGACCTTCAAATTGCAAACTCAAGCAAAAAACACCCAAAACCCCCCCTCAGTCAATGAGGCCTATATAACCACTTCCAGTTAGTTTTGTTTGGCTTAACCCTCATCCAGCAAGCTCCCATGCAAACCTCACACTCAGTGCTTAATTTGCAATGAAAGAGATGTCGGAGCTCAGGCAATTTTTTTACATTCATAACTGATGCAGGAAGGCCAGAAGTGCCAGAGTTATGAACTCCCAAGCCCAGAGGGGCCAGAGCTCAGCCCTGGCACAAATTATGCAGGCTCTCACTTAACCAGATGGGTAAAGTACTCAGCCAAGGCGGACAGATCATACCTCCTCTCTATTGCCATTGAAGCTCAAAGGGCAACCCAGCTGCTTTCCTGCACAAATTTTGGAAGTCTTCCTGCAGTCCCCCGCCCCGACTTCTCAGTGTGTATAGGGCTACACAAAATCAGTATCTGCCCTGGCAAAGAGAGCAGCAGGAATTGCTAGATAAGGTTCTGATCTTGATTTTAGAAAAACTGCCATTCTTGAGACCCATGGGGCATTACTGGGAGATTCAGACCTGAATTAACTCCTTCCCTGGTGCAAAGCCCAGGGCAGTGACCAGGAGGGAAGGCAATAAGAATGCAGGGAGCTTTTTAACCTCCTGGCTCTGGTTAAAGTAGTCCTGAGGGCTGCCCTTACTTGCACTTCTCCTACAATGGCCACTGTGGGCAATTGTAGCCCTGCACAGTAGCTAGGTCATTAGGCAAGCCCCAGTCACACCCCCACCTAGCTCTAGAACAACTGCACCAGGTGCTCATGCTGGGGAGGTATTTGCTGAAGGCTCCTGGTAGTGGCTTTATGGCTGCTTGGAACTGAATTCCTTCCACAAGTGCACACACTGTTTGCCACTGACCCTACCTGCAACAATCTGCTTCGCTGCAATGATAGAACCAGAAGATTTTGAAAGGCTGTGAAATTTAAAAATCAACAGGCCACTCTCAAACTATAGACTTATCAGACTAGGAAAAGTGTGGTAATTAGAGGTTACTTATTTGTGCATAACAGTTAATTGGAGCTTGGGTCCTGGTTTTAATTGTGAAAGTAATGTGATCACAAGCTGAGTTACAGTTGACTGTAAACGTGAGAGAGGACTTAATTAAGTAGTTCCTCCAAATGTTTACTTAGCCGCTATTTTGAATAGTTATTTAATCTATGCTTTGCATTTGGGTCTGCATACAAGTGAAAATATTTCCCCCCAAACTGAATCAAATCAGAATATGCCAAATATAGATGAAAAATATCTGATAGCCTTATTAGAAGCCTTCTGGGAGGCATACTCTACTAGGGACCATTATACCAACCCCCACTGCAAAATTCTTCCTGGGTAAGGAAGGCCCCATTCCCACAATCCTTAGATATTCTACTGCACTAGTAGAAAATTAAAACATCATAAAACTTCCACTGGGCTCTTGACTACTTAACTAAATTTCACTTTCATTCTAGCTTGCCTGATAGCCAACAGGAATTGTTGAAGACTCATTCTTGTCTACTTCAAATCTGAATAGATTACAGATAGAACAGTTGGATTCTTTTTATAGTGCTTTAATACATGCAACTCAGTTTTTCAGCTGGGGCAGTGCTTGAGTGATTAACATCCAAAGTTTTCATTTTTAAAATGGACCCATGAAAGTTGAAACAATTAATACCTACCAACCCCTGAAAGCTACAAATATGGACAATTGGAGGAGGAAAATAGGAATTCTTTAATTGCATTAAATACAATGGACTAAGAAACTTCTGGAGGAATAGAGTGAAAACTGGTCAATATTTTGCTGAAATATAGGGACAAACTCATAGAGAGAACAAATCTACTCTGAAAAACAGATATATAAAAAGGTATTGTGGCGTTCTCGGTTTGTCTCTGGAGAGTTTTCAAAGTAAAAGCTCTGATCCTGAAAACACTCAACTACATGCTTACCTTTAAGGATATAAGGAGTTCCACAGTGAACCTATGAATCTAAATTTAAGTATGTGCATAAATGTTTGCAGGATCAGGGCATAAAAATAGCCAGATTACAAGTAAAACTTCTCCCTCTAAACAGCAGCCCTGAGAACTCATTCTAGGCTCTGAGTACCAAATTGGATTCTTGCTCTCTTGCACCTCCCCACCAGTAATTAATGTTCTAGCAGCACAAATTAGGCCTTTACTTGCAGCTGTGCAAACCCAATGTCTTCAAATTATGCCTCAGGAACACCTGTGCAACTTCACTTTCTTCAGTGTGTTTGTGAAGGTGTGGTTCAGAATAGAAACAAGGCACAGATTTTTATTAGTGAGGGTAATTAAACATTAACACAACCTCCAAGGGGTTGTGGTGGATTCTCCATCACTGGCAATTTTTAAAACAGGATTGGATGGTTTTTTTCCAAAAGAGATGCTATAGTTTAAACAGTAATTAATTCAGAGAAGCCTCATGGCCTATGTTATGCAGGAAGTCAGAGTAGATAATCACAGTGGTCCTTTCTAGTTTCATAATCTAGAAAACCAATTAAAATTTAGTAAACAATCCTGTTATTTTCAGTTCCCTCTCTTAGATGTGTTGGTTCTGCAGGGCTAACAGCACTAAACACAACAACATTTATTTTAGTTACTAAGATCAGTCTTTTAATATACAGCTGACTGCATGTTCATCACAGAGGAAGATCTTTTCCATACATACAGCATATTGTATCTGTACTATATTCCCATTAAAACAATTTAATATATAGAGTAGCATGCAGAATTAGGCACTGAAAGTAATACATACACACACACACACACACACACACACACACACACACACACACACACACGCAGTTCTCAATTCTCTGTGAAAGTGGTGGCAACACACTTTTGGAATCATTTGTCCCCAGATCTATCACTCTTGGGTATTTGAGATAAAGCATGCAAATTATTCAGATTTGTTTTAAATGTGTGGCACCCCTAGAATACAAATGCTTAGCCAGGCTCCCATGAAGACCACGTGTTGTTAATATGCCACCTAGATGCCATGAGAGTGACTTTGGGCATGCCTTCTGACCTTTAAATTAGGGCTGTCGATTAATCACAGTTAGCTCACGCGATTAACTCAAAAAATTAATCATGATTAAAAAAATTAATTGCAATTAATCGCAGTTTTAATTGCACCGTTAAATGATAAAATACCAATTGAAATTTATTAAATATTTTGTATGTTTTTCTACATTTTCATATATATCTTGTATTCTGTGTTGTAACTGAAATCAAAGGGTATATTTTGATTACAAATATTTGCACTGTAAAAATGATAAACAGAAGAAAATAGTATTTTTCAATTCACCTCATACAAGTACTGTAGTGCAATCTCTTTGTCCTGAAAGTGCAACTTACAAATGTAGATTTCTTTTGTTACATAACTACACTCAAAAACAAAACAATGTAAAACTTCAGAGGCTACTCCCTAAGACAAACAAGACTGTTTACATTTACAGGAGATAATTTACATCACTAGAAAGGCATTTGCATGGCACTTTTGTAGCCAGCACTGCAAGGTATTTACATGCCAAATATGCTAAACATTCATATGCCCCTTCATGCTTCAGCCACCATTCCAGAGGACATGCTTCCATGCTGATGACGCTTGTTAAAAAAATAATGCGTTAATTAAATATGTGTCTGAACTCCTGGGGGGAGAATTGTACGTCCCATGCTCTGTTTTACCCGCATTCTGCCATATATATCATGCTACAGCAGTCTCGGATGTTGACCCAGCACATGTTGTTCATTTTAAGAACACTTTCACTGCAGATTTGACAAAACACAAAGAAACACATCACTAGAAAGGCATTTGCATGGCACTTTTGTAGCCAGCACTGCAAGGTATTTACATGCCAAATATGCTAAACATTCATATGCCCCTTCATGCTTCAGCCACCATTCCAGAGGACATGCTTCCATGCTGATGACGCTTGTTAAAAAAATAATGCGTTAATTAAATATGTGTCTGAACTCCTGGGGGGAGAATTGTACGTCCCATGCTCTGTTTTACCCGCATTCTGCCATATATATCATGCTACAGCAGTCTCGGATGTTGACCCAGCACATGTTGTTCATTTTAAGAACACTTTCACTGCAGATTTGACAAAACACAAAGAAGGTACCAATGTGAGATTTGTAAAGATAGCTCCAGCACTGGACCCAACATTTAAGAATCTTAAGTGCCATCCAAAATCTGAGAGGGACGAGGTGTGGAGTATGCTTTCAGAAGTCTTAAAAGAGCAACACTCCGATGCGGAACCTACAGAACCCAAACTACCAGAAAAGAAAATCAACCTTCTGCTGGTGGCATCTGACTCAGATAATGAAAAGGAACATGCATTGGTCCGCACTGCTTTGGATGGTTTTCGAGCAGAACCCGTCATCAACATGGACGCATGTCCCCTGGAATGGTGATTGAAGCATGCGCATCTGGCATGTAAATATCTTGCAACGCCGGCTACAACAGTGCCATGAGAACGCTGTTGTCACTTTCAGGCGACATTGTAAACAAGAAGTGGGCAGCATTATCTCCTGCAAATGTAAACAAACTTGTTTGTCTGAACAATTGGCTGAACAAGTAGGACTGAGTGGACTTGCAAGCTCTAAAATGTTACATTGTTTTATTTTTGAATGAAATATTTTTGTACATATTATATATTTATAAGTTCAACTTTCATGATAAAGAGATTGCATTATAGTACTTGTTTAACTTGAATTGAAAAATACTATTTCTTTTGTCTTTTTACAGTGCAAACACTTGTAATCAAAAATAAATATAAAGTGCGCACTGTACAATTTGTACTCTGTGTTGCAATTGAAATCAATATATTTGAAAATGTAGAAAACATCCAAAAATATTTAAATAAATGGTATTCTATTATTGTTTAACAGTGCAATTAATCCCCTACTTTAAATTGTCCTTTTTAGTTAAAAAAGCATATCTTGAGCATAAACACCAGAAAATTGAGGAGTAACTGGGCCATGCAATCTAATGAGGAACCTCTACATAACATTTATGCCAGCACTTGGAACCTAGAGGCTGTTGACAGCCAGCATAACTCAGAGAAGCCTTCAGGTTGATCTAATTTATACTGGTGGACTAGCCTGGAACAGACTGTTCTCATACGAACTTTATGCCAACTTTGCACACTTCTCTCCTGAGTAGGCTGTGTGCTTCATGCTTCTCAGCCATAAATCTAGCATCTATATATCTATATCTATAGATAGATATTATTTCTGAATCAACTTGATTAAATCCTTGGAATATCCCACCAAATTCCCCATTAGATCTCTGGAATGAAAGAAACTCTGCCTCCAGGAAATCTTTTCCTGTTTTTACACTAAGCTGAGATGTGACTTTGAGCCTATAGTCAGAGCTGCGCAAATACTCATGCAGCACAGACAATCAAGATAGTTCACAGTTAGGTACTTCACTATATGAGTGTCATATTTTAATATCAGGAGCTTCCAACCACCTCAGACAGAACAGAAAAAAAACTTGATTTTTTTTAAAATACAAAGTCTGTGTAGAGGCATAATGCATTGTTATTTTAGCACTGATTTGTGTGGTAGAGAAATAAAGTAAACTGTAATTTCAGGGCTCCATTTTGTACATTCTACAATACAGTGTGAGGAAAATTACCAGTCTGGGATAGCTATTCAGTTTAAACAATTTACAGTGACTCACATATAAAGTAACTGGAATGTGATTTACTCCAAACACTATAGCATGTAACAATAAAGGGACATGAAGATTGTGACATATTACTGTGACATTGAAATCTTTACACTTGACCCATGCTAAATTCCACATTATCTTTAAAATTAAGCTTTTCACTCTGGAAGGCCTATAAGGGAGCAATTTCATTCTACTTGGTTGATTTTATATATATATATATATATATTCACAGCCAATCACTGTGTTCTGGCTGAGTGACCTGGTTATCCAGTTTGCCCTGAATATAACTCTGAAAAAAGGCTATTTGCAACTATGCCCATCATCTAGAGAGCTCCTTGCTCACTCTTACATTCATAATTCTCAGTCTGTGGCAGTATGTTAAAGTAAATTAATGATTTACATGTTTGCTACTATGTTGAACTATTACCAAACAGGAAAGCTTTTTAAGTTCAGTTCTTTTGTGGCTGTTTATGACTTATTATTATTTATTTGTATTGCAATAGTACCTAGGAGCCTTACTGCTGGACCAGGACCCCATCATGCTAGGTGCTGTTCAAACACAGAACAAAAAAAGCCCCAAAGAGTTTAAAATCTAAGTGTACTTTTGGATTTTCTCTCCTGTGTTTGACTTTGCCCTCTATTGATTTTCTTCTTATCTGTCTGACCACTCCTTTAGCTCTTCCTATTTCCTTCTTCAGCTCTCTGTTCTTGTCCCTCAAGATGCTGTCCTTGATTCCCGCTCTCTTCCCTCTGCACCCCATAGCTGGGAAACCTCAGACACTCCCAAACTATCCAAAACACAAATGTGAAAATATAGTATTGTCTTCTATGCATAGCCCCACATCATGTATTGACAGAACTTCTAACGAGGGTAAATTATCTGTCTTGTGTGAGAGCGTGGGGGTCTGGGGAGAGCACAAGAAGTCTCCCCACCTTCTCCCCTGACTTTTTTAGACAGATCAAAATAGCAGCCTCTGTGAGAAGCAACTGCTAGGTCCTTGCTATCTCTGGAGAGCAAAATCACCCTGAAAAATGTAAGGAGAGGTCAGAAGGAGCCCTGCCCCTCCTCACACAGCACTCTGGGGGAAGCAATCTAGCCCACAGTAATCAAATTCCTGCAACTCCTAGCTACTAGACAATAATGATCCTTCTTATGGGAAAAGACACATTAGTCAGAAATATTGATAAATTGGTGCATCTTACCGGAAACTGTGTTGTTTCTGAGATGTGTAACTGCTGTTCTTGCACCTTGAGCCAACATTACAGAAGAGACTCTGAACAAAAGGATAAAGGCCCCGACTTGGCAAATCTCGGGCTTCTAAATAACCTAAAAAGCAACAGCAGACAAAATTACATCAGTGAGACTAAGGCTATAAAGCTTTAGTAGTAATATTGCTCCCCCACCCCTAAAACTCGTTGGAAAAATTACATTGCAACACAGAACCTTTTGTGAAGACAGGCTAATTTCACTGGTGTTCTGGAGGAAACCTTGCCTGATTTCCTGCCAGCTCATCTGCTCAGGTCCTCGGCAGTCGAGCCTTCCAAGGTATGTGGCTCTAGGGTAGCCTGCCATGCAGACTTCCCCAGGGCTAGGGACCCCAGGTGTTTGAGGGTCCATGGCTGTGGGGAAGCCAGTCATGTGGACTACCCCAAAGATGGGAACCCAGGGCTTTCAAGGGCCAGGGCCGTGGAGCAGTCCGCCAAGTGGCCTGCCTGGAGCCAGAACTCCATTTCCTTTTTCAGAATTTTTTTTTTAAATGGTGGGTTTTGTTCCTAATTGGAATAAAACCGAATTTTGAAATATCAAAATCATCCATGAAATGGATTGATCTTCACACAGCTCTACCTACCACAACACTTTGTGAGAAATGCAGCTAGCGCAATCTCTTGATAAAACCTTTTTACTGCACCACCATGCATTCCATTTATAAATGATTCACCCAGCACTAAAACGTAGGCACTGCTGGGGTTCAGTATGACAACAGTTTAACAGCACAGAGCAACACAACAGTGTTATCCAAAGTTTTGAAAGCTGAGCTCCCCTTTAGGAAAATGAAACCAGTCACTCTTTTGCAACCCCACTGTGTGTTTGGTTTTGGCCTACCCAAAATGACCGTCTATTTAGAGTAGACTGTGCAAGTCTTCCTAATAAAATATGTCCTTTCCTTCCTTCCATGATTTAATGAGCAGTGAAATAATTAACAATGTTGACATTTAATGTATCATCACTGGCATTTGAGCTACCACTCATTGAAATGAATGGGGCAGTTTGCACTTCAGAGCTATTGTTTCAAACTTTCTGCAAACTCATGCAGACACTGCTGTACTAGTTACACTTTGGTTCACATTTTGAAGGGTGTTTTTTCTTCATTTGTTTGTTTTTAAATAAAGCCAAGACTCTAGTGAATAACTGAGAAACCTGTCCATTCCTCCCATGTAAGCCCCCAGTTTGGCAGCCACAGCTATATAGGATCCTTTGGGCAGGAAATGGAGAGTATTTCATGCAATTGAAATTGCTGGAGAAATAGCTACAATGAGTTACCCAAGTTGAATTAGGCCTGGACATAACACTCATATTGAATGTTCACAACAGAAGTGGAAGAACTGGAGAAACTGTGTATTCAATTATTCCATAGTACCTGAAAAAACCCAAGCTAGTTTTGATGGAAATGAAATATCATTATTTTTGAGACATATATCACTAGAAATTGCACTACCAGTTAAGCAACATAGAGACACCCCTGCATAACTCCCCAGAAAGAGTATTAGCCTGCTTCATAAAAACATAAGCCCTAGTTCTAGTTCTGTATGACCAACACCATTTTGAAAACCACCCATCTTAAATAAGTTTGACAGTTTCTAAATTTTACTGAGACTGTAATATTGGCCCTGATCCTACTTACCAAAGTAGCTTGCAGAATAGGGACCATACTCTGTAGACAGCACAACAAAATTCGGCCCTCAGCTACGCTAGTGAAAATTCAGTTACTCTGTTGAATTCAGTGGGGCATTACCATTGATTTCCAAAAGTGTAACTGACAGCAAAATTTGGTTCACAAAGATCTCTTCCCCCAAAAAATAGTTGTGTTCTCTTTTATACATACAAACATATCAGTTCTCACAAGCAAAGCAGAGGAGGTGTAGGACCAAGAAGACCCTTCCTGTTCATGGGCATTATAAGATCCCAAGGCACTTTTCACAAAATTGTCCCACCAACATGCCAACATGCCAACTTATGTAATTATGTTCAGTTTTCTTAAATGCCCCCATAGTTTGGAGAAGATATTCTTCACTTCCTATCTCCTTATTAATAGAACTGCGTGCTAGGTTCTTTAGAGACATGTAAGAACTTCATGAATGAATGATCTTTGTATATACACTGCCTCATACTGAAATCCTTCAGGGTTAATGTCATTCTGTGAATGTACGTTATCAAATTGTAAATGCAACTATCAAAGTTAAAACTGACTGAACATGCACCATGAGTCTCAGTCATCTCCCAAGAATGAAGCATTACTAACAGTATCAGTTTCTATTTGGAGAATTGTGACAACAAAGTTACTGTTGAAAGTCACTATTCTAATTTATAAGAGTATGTTCCATTCAATAGAATGATGAATTAGACCAGGGGTAGGCAACCTATGGCACATGTGCCGAAGGCAGCACGTGAGCTGATTTTCAGTGGCACTCACACTGCCCGGGTCCTGGCCGGGGGGGCTCTGCATTTTAATTTAATTTTAAATGAAGCTTCTTAAACATTTTAAAACCCTTATTTACTTTACATACAACAATAGTTTAGTTATATATTATAGACTTATAGAAAGAGACCTTCTAAAAACGTTAAAATGTATTACTGGCACGCAAAACCTTAAATTAGAGTGAATAAATGAAGACTCGGCACACCGCTTCTGAAGGGTTGCCTACCCCTGAATTAGACAGAGAGAATGGGTGTTATACTGACACTAGATAAATACCAAGAGGCCAGACACGTCACGATGCAGCATTTGGAGTACTGCTTCTGACACCAGGCTTAATTAACGCCACTAAATCTAAAGGTTTTTTATATAGCTCATAGCTGTGTGTGATTAATTAATAAACAAGCATAAAGAAAGAGATCCATGGTTTCAGGTCTCATAAGCCTTTTACAAGGAAATAGGTTTTACACGCCAGTCTTAAATACAGGATCATTTACAAAGGTGTGACTGATTTTCATTGTTTCTTTTGTTGTATCTTCTATTCAAGGGATCAGCAACCTTTGGCACGTGGCCCATCAGGGAAATCTGCTGGCAGGCTGGGACGGTTTGTTTACCTGCAGCGTCCGCAGGTTCGGCCGATCGCAGCTCCCACTGGCCATGGTTTGCCGTTCCAGGCCAGTGGGGGCTGTGGGAAGTGGCAGCCAGCTCTTCCCTTGGCCCACACCGCTTCCCGCAGCCCCCATTGGCCTGGAACTGCAAACCGCAGCCAGTGGGAGCTGCGATCGGCCGAACCTGTGGATGCTGCAGGTAAACAAACCATCCCAGCCCACCAGCAGATTTCCCTGATGGGCCGCGTGCCAAAGGTTGCCGATCCCTGTTCTATTCCTTGTTTTAAAAGACATTGTACTACATCACTCTTCTAGGAAGTTGAGAATGTGTGGGTTGAACCCAAGATGCCATTTCCAGACAGGTTATAAAATACAGACCATGCCCGAATCCTATAGAACTGCAGCAACTAAATAAAACATAGCATAGTAATATCTACCACACTGTTTTAGGTAAGATAATGCTTGAAAAGGGTGAAGCAGAAAGAACTATAGATTGCAGGGGGACTCAATACTATAATGTTATAGGACACAAAAGACAAAACTAATTTAGGACCTGATCCAAATCCCAATGAAGTCAATGGGCTTTGATTCAGGCCCTCATGGTTTAACCTACTGATATTTCCTTATTATGAAGCCCTCTTTAGAATATAGTCTACAGATGTGCAAAACATGAAGATTAAACATGAAACATACAGTTTTCCTGGTGTTTTGAAGGTTGCTGGATGCGAATTGCAGCCAGAATTAGGAACAGTATGCATGGCCAGAGTACTTCAGAGAGAGACAGCACCTGAAGAGTAAACCCAAAACAATAATATCAGCATTGTAGAAACTGAACTGCATCATACAAACAGGGCCGGCTCTAGGTTTTTTGCCGCCCCAAGCAAAAAAAAATTTGGCTGCCCCCCCCAGCCCACCAGTGCCCCCCCCTACCCGCACCCCCTGCCGCCCCAGCACCGGGCTCTCTCTTCCCCCCCTGCACCCCTTGCCACCCCAGCACTGGGCTCCCCCCCCAAATGTGGGATCCGCTACCAGCACACGGCGGCCAAGCCCTGGCCCAGCCATGACTGTGTCCCCATGCGGGTGGAGCTGCTGGGTGGCGCGGAGTGGGAGTACTTCCAGGTGGCAGTGCGGCTGCGGGGCGGCGCGGAGAACACGGCCCCCTCCCTGGGCTTCGCGGCGCTGCTGGTGGCCAAGGTGGATCAGTTTGTGCTCACCGCCCTCACCCCTGACATGCTGGAAGCCGAGGACCTGGAGAGCCCCCCGGACCTGCTGCTCTTCAGCCTCACCGAGCCCTGGCCCAGCCCCGGCGGGCGGGAAGGTGAGGATCTCCGGCTGCGGGGCTACCTGCTCAGCACCGACGAGCCCAGCCGGCCGCTCACCTCTTCACACACCCCGGGAGCCCCTCTCGCCGCCGCCGCAGCCCGGGCTTGGCTCCAGGGGACGCCACTTCCCTCCCTCCCTGGCTCCTCACACACTCTGGGAAGGGCTGCCCAGAGAATTCAGGGGGCCTGGGGCAAAGCAATTTCGGGGGCCCCTTCCATAAAAAAAGTTGCAATACTATAGTAACATGTATTTGGAAATGTAAAAAATAACTAGTGAAATAGATTCAAAAATTAATTTGTAATAATTTGAAAATACACTAAATACACTATTTTAAAACATTAAATGCTTTAATAGTATGTATACATTTGCAATTACACAATGGGCTGTTGCTGGGTGATGGTTGGTGCCAATGGGCTGTCGCTGCCTGGGGGTGGTGCTGCTGTTGCCCAGGGCTGGGTGGGGAGCTGGGCTCTCGGTTGGGGGGTACCCGGCTTACAGGGGCTGGGCTCGGCGCTGGGGGTCAGGGCTGTGGGGGGGAAGGGGTTGGGGGGTGTCCGGCTCAGAGGGGCTGGGCTCGGAGCTGGGGGTCAGGGTTGTGGGGGATGGGGTCGGGGGGTGCCCAGCTTAGAGGGGCTGGGCTCGGAGCTGGGGGTCAGGGTTGTGGGGGATGGGGTCAGGGGGTGCCCAGCTTAGAGGGGCTGGGCTCGGAGCTGGGGGTCAGGGCTGTGGGGGATGGGGTCAGGGGTGCCCGGCTCAGAGGGGCTGGGCTCGGAGCTGGGGGTCAGGGTTGTGGGGGATGGGGTCAGGGGTGCCCTGGCCCCTTACCATGCCGCTTACCCCTCTCCCAAACATCGCTGCAGCCGCCTGGTGTCTCTAGCGGGGCCTGAGTTCCCGCCGCTGGGCCGCAGCTTGCAGCCCCGCCCCCTTACCGGCTGAGATGCCGGGGGATGGGGGAAGACGAAGGCGGGGGGAGCCTTGGACATACCCGGGGCCTGGGGCAAATTGCCCCACTTGCCCCCCCCCCGGGGCGGCCCTGACTCTGGGAGCCCCTCTCGCCTCCACCGCAGCCCGGGCTCGGCTCCAGGGGGCGCCGCTTCTCTCCCTCCGCGCTCCTCACACACTCCGGGAGCCCCTCTCGCGGCCGCTGCAGCGGTGGCTAGAGGGGCTCCCGGAGTGTGTGAGGAGCGGCGGGGGGGAAGGGAAGGGAAGACTCGGTGCGGCAGCGGCAGCAGGCCCCCATCTCCCTCCCTGCATCCCAGGCGCCACTTCCCTTCCCCCCTCCCCCCCCCGCTCCTCACACACTCCGGGAGCCCCTCTAGCCACCGCCGCAGCCCGGGCTGCAGCGGCCGCGAGAGGGGCTCAGGGGGGGGAGGGAAGCGGCGCCCGGGATGCAGCGCTGTACAGGGCGCCGCTGGGCCAGGGCCGGCTCCCGGCAATGCCGCCCCAAGCAAAAAAATAAAAAATAAAAATAAAAAAGGGGGGCCGGAGTGCCGCCTCTTAGAAAGTGCCGCCCCAAGCACGTGCTTGGAGGGCTGGTGCCTAGAGCCGGCCCTGCATACAAATATACATTATTACAGCAAATTAATATACCAGTAGAGATGCCATACCAAAGAAACTATTAAACCAGGTCCTGTTTTGTTTAAAACTTACTTCTGAGTAGAAACACATCTTTTTATTATGTAGCAAAGAACACTGATTTCAGAGCATGTGAGTCAAGGCCATCGTCTTGTTATTTACAGTATTTTCATGAATCTTTTCTTTTACAGCTATACAAAGTAACTAATAGAATGAAACAGGCACATTGTTCTCCAAAATCTAGAAAACTAGTTTAGGATAGAGTGAAAGCAAGTCATCTTTATGCCTCAGTTGCTCCAGCTGCAAAATGGGGATGATATCAGCCAGACAGCTTTGTAAAGAGCATTAGGATCCTCATATGCAAGGTTTCAGTAACAAAGTAGTGTTTCAGAAGCAGTTAAATAGGGCAGAGTCACAATAAATGTTAAATCAGAAGAATAAAAAAATTACAGAACATGAAAGCCTGACAAGATCATTACATTGAACCTGAGGATTTCTGAGGCTACTCACTCTAGTAGCTTAAATGCTAGATAGAGTACTTACATCATCTGTCCATACCAGGGAAGCTATTCCAAAAGATCAAATTGTTACAAAGACAACCTAAGAAAAGTAAGAGTGGGTGGTCTTTGATTCCTGCCGAGCAAGCCTGGATTCTGGCAATAATAGTGTTCTGAAAGTGAATCCATTAGCCATTTCTACACTAAAATAAGCCTAGCCACACTGGAAACAAAATTGATCTACAATGACAAGAGGAAAAGAAGTGCTTTAGGACACCTCTGACGCCATCATCCTCTTCCATGCTATACTGTCTGGCATACAAATGTAGATCAGAAGTACACTTTCTCTGATAAACCCCCAAATATGTAAGTAATACAACTGATCAAAGGAGTGGGGTTACATTTTTGTTTTAAAATTTTCCCCTTCTTTGAGATTTAAAAATTTGAAAAATTTCAACCAACTCTAATAAATAATATAATTGAGAGAATATCTTCTAAGCTATGATTTAAGACACTGAACAGTGAGATATTGTAACCAGAGCAGCTCACCTGCTCATTTTAAGATTTCAAATACTCATAGAAGTTGATTAACTCAAAGTATATATAGTTTAATCTCTACAAGCCTTTAACCAACAGCGATTCAAAATCAAAATATTCAGTTTCTAATTTATATACAGTAACTTCTCGCTTAACATTGTAGTTATGTTCCTGAAAAATGCGACTTTAAGCAAAACGATGTTAAGCGAATCCAATTTCCCCATAAGAATTAATGTAAATGGGGGGGTTAGGTTCCAGGGAAATTTTTTCACCAGACAAAAAACTATATATTATATAGATATACACACAGTATATGTTTTAAACAAACAAGTTAATACTGTTCACAGTTTTGATGATTGTGAAGCTTGGTTGAAATGGTGAAGTTAGAAGGTGGAAGAGGGAGGGATATTTCCCAGGGAATGCCTTGCTGCTAAATGATGAACTAGCACTCGGCTGAGCCCTCAAGGGTTAACACATTGTTGTTAATGTAACCTCTCACACAAGGCAGCACGAACACGAGGGAGGGGAGACAGCATAGCAGACAGAGACAAACACACACCTTGTGTGTGGGAGAGAGAGAGAGATGCACACTGCCCCTTTAAGTAAGCTGACCCACTCTTAAGTGCATTGTCTTTTTAAGTGGATCAGGAAGTTGAGACAACAGCTGCTGCCCCAAGCTCTCTCTGTCTCTCTCCATCCATGTCCCCTCCCTGCTCTATATGGAGAAGGGGTAAGCAGGGTGCAGGAGCAGGAGGGAGGGGGACACCCTGACATTAGCACTCCCCTCCGCCGCCCCCCTCCCCCGTACAGCAAGCAGGAGTCTCTGGGAGCAGCTCCAAGGCAGAGGGCAGGAGCAGCACATGGCAGTGGGGGGAGGGACAGCTGAACTGCCTTGATAGCCTGCTGGGGGGCTGCTGCACAGGGAACTTAGGGGAGCGGGGAGCTGATAGGGGGGCTGCCGGTCCACCCTGGTTACAAGCCCCTACCAGCTAGCTGCAATGGGCTGCTCTTCCTGCAAGCAGTGGACAAAGCAGGCGGCTGCCAAACGACATTAGAAGGGAGCATTGCACAACTTTAAACGAGCATGTTCCCTAATTATCAGCAATGTAACAATGAAACAATGTTAACCGGGATGACTTTAAGTGAGGAGTTACTGTACTCTACTCAGCACACAAGTGGTCTCAAACAGAGATTTAGAAAAAAAAACTTTATGAAAATACATGAGATAAGGGATCACTGCATTGTGTTAGAGATCTCTCTTCAGTAATATCTACTGGACAACTATGGAACACATGAGATCCTCTGCTATGACAATGGGTAGAGCTGGTATTACTGCCTATATTTAAGGTTGTCCGACATTTCCTATTAAAATACGCTGTTTTCAGTTGCTTATAACTTTGCAAAACTTTTAACTGCTTGGTCTGAGATTTACTATGTTGGGTGTCTGTTTCAGGCTGAATTATTTTGGAAAGTTTCAGCTAAAGCAGTTCAGCCGCTTCTAAGAACAATGTTGTTTTGCCCATGTTAAAAAGTTTGTTTTCTTTCAGAGGTGATAACTCGCCCATGTTTTGGAGCGGGAACCTGAAATTTGGCAGGGGGATGGTCTTTGTATCAGGAATGTGCCTTTTGCCTCCCCTGTGAAAATCCACCTAAATTTGGCTAAGTTATAAGACTTTCAAAAATCTCAGTTCTCAAATGCTCCATCCAGATTTGTTGGAGTTTGGCAGCTAAATGTTCTCCTGAAGATTCCATCTGCACTGGGCATGTTCCAGCCAAGGGGCATAAGGGTTGAGCAGAACTTTCCCTGCAATGGTTGTCCAGCTGCTAGACGCCACAGTGGGGCTGGGCACCGGAATTGAGAGGAGGGAGAGTATGCTGCCTGTGCTCTCCATGGTGCCCATGCTGGAGCCCAGGCAGCAGGGAGAAGAAAGCCTCCTGACTCAAATGCAGAATGGAGAACTACTGAACCTAGTTCAGGTGGCAAAGGATGTAGATTGGGGCAAGGAGCCTGGGGGTATGTGGAGGCTGTGATTGGAGACTGGTAGGATGGAGAAGAGAAACTGGGACTTGCAGCCAGAATGGGGATGTGGGAGAGACTGAGACTGTCTGCACAGGAGGACTGGGAGCTAGGGAGGAAAATAAGGTGGAGGGGGGACTGGAAGCCAACTGGGAGAGGGAAAACTGAGACTGGAGGGGAGTCTGGGACTGGCTGGGCATCCTGTGCACTGAGTAAGTCAAGGCTCGTGCGGATAAAATAGTACAAAAACATGTAATTAAAGCCTGAGTCATAATGCACATGCAATCTTAATTCTGGCATTTCCTAACTTCTGAGTGCTTGACTTTGCAACCTTAATTTTTTTTAATATAGCTATTTGTATGCAATAAAATTACATAGTACAAAATTATAAACAGGGCATAATTGGCTTTGGCATAGTGACGTAAGAGACAGATGATTACATCTGATACAAACTGGAATATCAGGGGCAGCATGATGTATTTGCTAGTGGAATGCCTCATGACAAAAAAACTTTCTGGAAATAAATATCAACCAGAATTAACCCAGTATTGGATATGATTTGTTTTTAACTTTGTGTCATTTGTTCGTGCTATTGTTAGCTCCAAACAGTGAGCTTGGATGTTCATGATACAGTGATTATGAAAAGTGATTGTTTTTAAAGGCCACTTGACTGGCCAACAAGTTTATCTTGTATGTGGGAAAGAGATGTCCTGGACATGACCCACAGAAGTAATGCCCTGATGGAAGTTAAAAGAAGTGAAATTCCTCCAATTGAACAAGCTCCATTTGTATGAGTAAATCAAATGCAATGAGCCAGATTGTCCCTTCTGTGAGCTTCTCACATATATGGGGAGTCTTAGAACTGTTTGTGTGTTTAGGCTTTCAGTGTTTTTACCTGATCATTCTGTCTAAGCAGAGGGTTTATCCATCCCTCTCTATTACCCACCCATCCATCTTTCAACCACCTGTGGAACTGGCAGACTCAGGATTTGTCTACACTTAAAACACTACAGAAGCACAGCTGTGCTGCTGTAGTGCTTCAATGTAGACACTACCTATGCCAACAGGAGGGATTCTCTGATTGGAATAGGTAATCCATCTACCCGAGAGGTGGTAGCTAGGTCAATGGAAGAATTCTTCTGTCAGCCTAGCACTGTCTGCACAAGGACTTAGGTCAGCTAAACTATGCTGCTCAGGGGCATGGATTTTTAACACACATGACTGACATAGTTAAATCGACCTAATTTTCTAGTGTAGACCAGGCTTAAGATCACAATACCTGCTGATCTTGACAGATCAGCTAGAATCCACAGTCCTTCTTCACAGAGGATCGTACCCTGTTCGTTGCTGTTATAGCTAAACTCCCTTGTTGCACTGCTTTTGGGGCTTTTCTAGCCATTTTATTTTTATATGTGCCCTTCTACACCTCAGAATAGGGGGAGAAATAGGAGCCTCTATAAGGTCAAAACAACAGAGAACAAGGGTTGAGTTGGTGATTAAATAGCAAAGGACAAATATTGACCAAGGCCTTTGAAATCTTTGCACATGGAAATGCACACCATCCTGACGTATTGTAGTTTCCCTAGGTTAAAAGATGTCTGTTCAATTTTAACGTTAGACAAAGGAGACTTTTGAATAGAGTATAAGTATGTGAGCATTTGCTCAAATGTGAAAATGGATTTGCTTTAGTCACACTCACGCCTCTTTTCTGTACGCTTTCTACACACGTGAGTGGTGATGTCTCACTCTCTTAAATCAATATGAAAAGGGTGGGGTAGATTAGGATACTATTCAACATGAGTAAGGTTAACAGAGCTGGACCCTAAACAACTGTCATATTGGATGATGTGGAAAGAGCATTAGTGTTGTAATTACAGGCATAGGCTAGGGTTGCCAGGTGTCCGGTTTTCAACTGGAACACCCTGTCGAAAAGGGACACTGGCATCTCTGGTCAGCACTGCTGAACAGGGCCGTTAAAAGTCCCATCGGCCTGCCAGGCCATGGCTCCATGCGACTCCCGCAGGAGCAGCGGCATGTCCCTCCTCCAGCTCCTACGCGTAGGGGCAGCCAGGGGGCTCTGCACACTGCCCCCACCCCAAGTGCCAGCTTTGCACTTCCCAATGGCCGGGAACCATGCCACAGGAGCTGCGGCGTCTCTGCCATAGAATTCCTATATGACTTTGGGCAAGTTACTTTCTGTGTCACAGTTCCTCATCTGTAAAATGGGATAATGCTACTCCCTATCTCCCACCCACTTTTTGTCCATTTAGATTGTAAAGTCTTTGAGGCAGGGACTATCTCTTACTATATGTATCCACTGCACCTAGCATGATGGGGCTCCAAGGTTGGATGGGGCTCTAGGCTCTACTATATTGAAAATCACTGTTCATTATGGACTCCCAAAATATACTCTTCTGTTATCTCTTCTTGTTGGGCCATCCATGTAATTCATAATTACAATAATTAAAAATAACACTTGGCATTTACATCATGGTTTTAGCCATACATCTCAAAGAAGTTCACAAAGGGGGTATTCATTATTATTAGCCCCATTTTATAGGTGGGAAAACCAGGGCGTAGCTAGGATTAAGTAACTTCACCAAGATCACACCTTGAGTGTGCAGGAGAGCCAGGAAAAGAATTCAAGTCCCTAACTCCTAGTTCAGTTTCCCTATCCTCTGGCTCACCCTGATCCATCTTTAGAGAATAAGTTCCTAGGTGCAGTGATTCTCTTCGTCTTCTTGTCTTGTCACTATTTGTGCTACATATGTACATAAATAATTAAAAAGCCTGTTGGGCTTGGTAGCTACAAAGTCAACTGCACCAAATGTGAACTCATGGCATTGAGCCCTGTGCACCAGAGTCTCAGCCTAGTTCGGCATGCTTTGTATTGTTCCAGTGACATACACCTGGCAAAAAAACAGGTATAAAGGAATACCTAGATAGTATGGAGCTGCTGTAGCCAATTCCAGGGAACTCTATCTTTCAGCTCCCACCACAGGATGCATGGTGGTTACCATTACAACTTGGAGCAGTCCTGAGACTCTAAGTTATGCCCGAGAACCAACCTAGCCCCCAGCAGCTACTGGATTTGGGAGGTGTGAAAGTGATTGAAACTAATCTTCATGCCCACTCATACCCAAACTGCATTAAGCCCATAAGGGCCAGTCCCAAGGATCTGGTCCTGTGTGTACATTTCATTATATGGGGTGAAATCCTGGCCCATAGAAGTCAACTGGAATTTTGCCATTGACTTCAATGGGGCCAGGATTCCACACACAAGGAAGAAATTTCAAGTGGAAACCACAGGGGATTAAATGACTTGGTGAGAAATATGTGTTTACATTAGAGGGCACAATGGGATAGAAATAAGAGCTTATTATCATCATAAAGGTCACTTTGAAGGGAAGGAACAAATGTGATTGAAACCCACTGGGGGAGAAGATAAGTGACCTTAAAAAAATTACAATATTCTATTACTAAAACTGAGGTATAGCATATCATGAATACTGTGAGCTTCCCTTGTCCTTTATAGTCATGGTTTTAAGGAAATTATATAGATCAATTCTATTCTTTTGCAACAATAGAAAGCCATGAATTATATTAAGTTAAATTGTCCACTGACAAAGACAAGGGAGAACCACATTTCCCAGCAATTCAGAATGCTGTTTATTCTTAAATGCCACACTTAGGGAAGCTTTTAACCCCAAAGTTTAACATTAGTTTACCCAGATAGCTTTAGAAAGGTGCAAAATACTGGCACTCCCTTCCTTCAATCATCTCCGGTTTTATTAGATTATACCACATATTGAAAATTTGCTGTATTAAATGCCACAGTAACCCATATTTAGGATAGCCAAGAAGTGGCAGGGCTTTCTCAGCTGAAGGCTCTTAACCTCTGGAATTCATTCTTCCTGGTAGCCCATCAAAACCCTGCTCTCAATTCCTTTGGGGCGTGATATATGGCCTGATCCAAAACCCTGTGACAGACCCAAACCAGTGGGGTACAGGAGTCTGGTAGAGGGCAAATATACTGGTCACTGGATGAGTAGTTTTCTGTTCCCTGAGTGACCAGACCTATTGGGATCCAGGAAGTGGGCGGGCGAAGCCCGCCCACTGCTAAAGGATCCCCCCCAGCCTAAGGGGGGGTCCACAAGACCTGGAGACCAAAAAATTACGGGGGACAACTAATAAAAGAACAGGGACAGGAGTGAGGTCAAAGGGTCAAACGAAGCGAACCAGACGGGGACACCGAGCAGAGAACCCCGGACAGCACCCACTGCTCCTCGAAGGCGTCAAGGGAGCCAGTGGACGCCGCCCAGAGGAACTCTGCCCGGATACGTGAAAGAACGGAGGACCTGAAATATGCCCCACCGTCACAGGAAACTCCATCGGTCAACCTCCTCACTCTGGTTTTATAGATGGACAGTTTCGCTAGGGCCAGAAGGAGGTTGACCAGGAGGTCCCGCGACTTTGTGGGGCGACGGATAGGGAGTGCATAAATAAAAAGGTGAGGAGAAAAGTGCAACCAAAATCTTAACAAAATATCCGTGAGGAGCCGGAATAGGGGCTGCAGCCTGGCGCACTCCAGGTAAACATGCGCCAGGGTCTCCCTCACGCCGCAAAAGGGGCAGGTGTCTGGGATAGGGGTAAACCGCGCCAAGTACACTCCCGTGCTCACGGCTCCGTGAAGGAGCCGCCAACTGATGTCCCCGGTGGGCTTCGGGATCAGAGCAGAATAAAGGCTGGCCCACCGGGGCTCCTCACCCTCCAGAGGTGGCAGAAGGTCCCGCCACTTCGTATCGGGGCGGGACGCGAGGGTGAGGACATGAAGAACATGGAGCACGAGCGTGTATAGATGTTTCCTTGGCGCGGTCCGGAACAGAACCGGCTGCAGATGGTGCAGCCGGCTCATGGCGAATGGACGGGGAGGGGGCTGGTTGGGTCCACAGGGCAGGGGCCCGATGAAAAAGTCTGGAGGGCTCGGAGTGGAGGGTGGGCGGGGCGTTCCCTCTCGCAGGACCCGGTCAAGATAGTCCCGATCAGCGGGCGGCAAAGTGGCCCTCACCTCCTGAAGTACGCGCCGGGGAGTACGAGGTCTGGAGAGCCCCATGCACTGAGCGAGCGTCAGGGGATCCAGCCAGTCTCCCCGGTCGTAGTCCAGGAGGTCTCCGACTTTGGTGACTTCTGCCAGGACCAACCTCTGGTGCACCATGGGGGACTCCGCCACCCGCACACGAAGCTGGGGGTTGTGTAGCAGGGGCTCCGCGAGGAGATCTGCCCCCACGGTGGCCGCTACGGACCTGGTCACTGAAAACAGTTTCCAGGTCCGGAGGAGGTCCTGGTAGAAGACCGGCAGCTCGGAGAGGCCTCGCGGAAGACCTCTCGGATGGAGACAAAGGAGCTGCCGGTCATATCGGAGCCCTCGGAAGCGGCGCAGGAAGGCGTGCGCTAATACGCTCCATGCCGGACTACCTGCACCATAAAGGAGCCTCTGCAGGGCCTGGAGGCGGAAGACGTGGACCTGAGCGTGCAGACACTTCAGGCCCTGCCCTCCCTCCTCCAGGGGTAGATGGAGAACCCCCGCAGAGACCCAGTGCAGTCCTGACCAAAAGAACTCCAGAATCAACGTCCGGAGGGTGGTCAGGAAGCCCGGGGCCGGGACCAGGGTGTTGAGCCGGTACCAGAGCATGGACAGGACTAGTTGATTGAGCACCAGTGCTCTCCCTCGAAGGGAGAGACACCGGAGCAGTCCTGTCCATTTCCGGAGCCGCTCCGACACCCTGCCCTCTAAACCTAGCCAGTTCTCCGGCGGAGACGGATGCATGGCAGAAAGGTAAACGCCAAGATAGAGCAGTGGACCCGCGCTCCACCGGATGGCCTGAAGCGCGGGTGGGAGGGAGCTCGCCTGCCACCCGTCTCCTACCACCAGGCCAGAGCTCTTGATCCAGTTGACCCGGGCGGAGGAGACCGCCGAATAGATGGTCTGGCTAGCCTCCACCCGCACCAAGTCGCCCGGGTCCTGGACCACGAGAACCACGTCGTCGGCGTACACCGACAGGACCAGCCGTAGCTCCGGCTCCCGCAGCACCAACCCTGCCAACCTCCTACGGAGGAGACAGAGGAAGGGCTCGATCGCCAGAGCATACAGCTGGCCCGAGAGGGGGCACCCTTGACGTACTCCTCGCCCGAAGCTGACCGGTTCGGTCAGGGTCCAGTTGAGCCTGACCAAACACTCTGCGGAGGCGTACAGCACCTGGAGAAAACCCACAAACTGGGGCCCGAAGCCAAACGCTCGCAGAGTGCCCAGGAGATACCCGTGGTCCACCCTGTCGAACGCCTTCTCCTGATCCAGGGACAGGAGGGTGAACGACAGACCATCCCTACACCCGAGTTCCAAGAGGTCCCGGACCAAATACAAGTTGTCGAAGATGGTGCGGCCCGGGACAGTGTAGGTCTGCTCTGGGTGGATCACGTCCACCAGCACGGACCCTAGCTGCAGCGAGATGGCCTTCGCTACGATTTTATAGTCCGTGCTGAGGAGCGAGATGGGACGCCAATTCCGTAAATCGCGGAGGTCCCCCTTCTTCGGCAATAAGGCGAGCACGGCTCGCCTGCACGAAAGAGGGAGGACCCCGCCCTGCAAGGACTCGGCCCAGACGGTGACAAGGTCCGGGCCGAGGACATCCCAAAACACGTGGTAGAACTCCACGGTCAGCCCGTCCATGCCCGGAGATTTATTGGTGGGCATGCGGCGGAGGGCTTCCGAGAACTCGGCCAGAGTGAGAGGCAGTTCCAGCCAGGCTCGGTCGCCCGCGCTGACCGTCGGGAGTTCATCCCAGAGCATTCTGCAAGCGTTAGGATCGGTCGGATCCGGGGAGAAAAGGCCTGCGTAGAAGGCCCTGGCCCTCCCGCACATTTCCGCCGGATCCATGAGGGGGGTGCCGTCCTCTGCTAGAAGGCAGGTGATGTGCTTCTTGGCCCCCCTCTTTTTCTCCAGGGTGTAGAAGAAGCAGGAGCCGCGATCCATCTCCCGAAGGAGGCGGATGCGGGATCGAACAAAGGCACCTCGGGCCCGATGGTCCTCGAGGGTCCGGAGCTCTTCCCGCTTCTCCCGGCACGCTCCGCAGAGGGATGGATCACCGGGGCTGGCGGCCAGACGCCTCTCCAGCTCTAAGACCTCCCGTTCCAACTGCCCTATCGCCGCATCCCTCCGTCGGCTGGCGCCCCGGGTGTAGTCACGGCAGAAGAGTCGGGCGCGCACCTTCCCCAGGTCCCACCACTGCCGCGCCGAGGGAAAGGCACGCCGCTGCCCTCGCCAGGCCAGCCAGAACTACCGGAAGGACGCCACGAAGCCCACATCCTCCAACAAGCTATTATTAAAGTGCCAATAGGCCGGCCCCGGCCTCTCCACGCAGAGAGAGGCTGTCACGGTGGCTAGATGGTGATCTGAAAAAGGGGCCGGCCGGACGCTGGAGGAGTGGGCCCGGGAAAGATGGAAGCGTGACAAATAGATGCGGTCCAACCGGGAGTGGTACGACCGATGGACCTCCACCCGGACAAAAGTGAATGTCAAAACGTCATCCGGGTGGTGGTCGCGCCAGACGTCCACCAGGGAGTGATGTTCGACGATCTCCCGGAGGACATCTGCGGCAGCCGGGTGCTGCTCGGTCCCCGAGCGGTCCCGTTCCTCAAGGGTGGCGTTAAAGTCCCCGCCCAGGACCAGGCACTTGCGAGGATCCAAGGTGCCGAGGAAGGCAGACGCCTGCTGATAAAAACACAACCTCTCCGGGCCCAATGTCGGGGCGTAAACGTTGACGAGATTAACCACAAGCCCCTCCTTGCGGACCCGGAGGTGTAGCAGGCGGCCTGGCACAGCCTCGGCGACCCCCAGCACCTCGGGCCGTAGGTCGGGGGAGAACAGGGTCGCCACTCCAGCCGTACGAACTGTGAGGTGGCTAAAATAGACCCTGTCCCCCCACTCCAGCCGCCAGCTAGCTTCAGCGGCCGGATCCGTATGGGTCTCCTGCAGGAAAATCACAGAGTACCCTCCCTCCCGAAGGAAGGAGAGCACCTGGCTCCTGCGGAGATCCATCCTACAGCCCCGGGTGTTTAATGTTGCAAAGATGATCGGTGCCATAAGGAGGGCTGGGGGGGATCCTCGCCGGCAGAGACGCTCACGGCCTCCGTCGGGCCGCACAACAATCCGTGACCTACCCCGTGGGCGATTAAGGAGTCACGGAAAAGGCGGACCCGTTGGTAGGCCGCAGCGGCCTGCCTCCCTGTCCTCTTACCCTCCCCCATGAGGGCCCTCGCGGCCCGGAGGATCTGATGAAAATCCCCCCATCGCTGGAGTGCAAGCTGTACCTTGTTGCGGGAGCCACGGACGTCCTCAAGGAACTCCCGTAGCTCCTCTCTCAGCGTATGGGGGGGTGGGGTCACTGATCTATGGCTTTCCCCCAGTGGGGCCCCTGTCACAGCCCCGTGGCCCACCGAGACGGGCAAGCAGGGGGCAGACCCTCGACGTGGCATCCGATGGGCCGACGCCACATGGCCCGCCTCAGATCCTGGCTCAATGGGGGGCGGCGGAGGGAAAATAGCAGCCCCTGGTGGGTCGGGACAGGGAAAAACAAAGGCCGCTCCTTGGGGGTCATCCTCTGGGATAGAGAAGGAGACAGCCCCAGGGGCGGCAAAAGCATCACGGGAAGTGGAGGGGACAGGGACGGGGTCAGTGTCAGGGGTAGGGCTGGAATCAGGAATAAGGACAGGGGAAGGGGCGATATTGGGATCGGGGGTCCCAGCAGCCAGGCCACTGGGTGTGGGGGGTAACACCCCGCAAATGGGCTCAGGGATTTGCGGGGAGGGAGGTGGGCCCTCGGCGATGCCGGGCTCGTGCTCCAAGGCAGATGGTAAGGCCATGGCATCTGTAGGTGGAGAATCAACGATGGGGCCCCCACCCGGGAAGGAGGTTGGCTGCCCCTCAGCCACGAGGGAGTCCCCTGGCGACTCGGGTCCCGGCTGCGTGGCACTGGCCGTCGCCTCAAGAGGCTCGGCGGCTGTTAGCGGGGTGCCATCTGTGGCCTGGTTGGTGGAAGAGTCCAGGGGCTCCTCGGAGGTGGGAACGGAGGCAGCGGATAAGGGGACGGAACACGGGGAAAGGGGGGCCGAGGCGAGGTCGTTCAAATCGAGGCCCACTGGCAGAGGGTCGTCCTCCCCCTGGGTAACCGGGGTCAGACCCAGAGCCTCGATCTCCTCATAAATGGAGGGGAGATCACCTTCCACCACCCCAGGGTTCTCCCCGCCAGCACCCAAAGCGACGCTCGCCTTGGTGCTTGCAGGGGCTTCAGATTGTAAGGGGGCGAGAGGGGCCTCAGCAGGGGCTTCCATAGGAAGGGACTCCGGAGGAGGGGCGATATTACCTTCCAGTGCTGCCACGGCATCCCCAGCCGGCACCATTGAATTGGAATCGGCAGGGGGCAAAGCGGAAGGCTCGGCACCGGTGCCCCCCTTCCTGGTCTTCCGGGGGGCTACCGCATCAGGTGGGAGGAGCGGAGCTCGAGCCTTCCGCTTGTCCCGCTTCCCCTGTACTAAGGACCAGCTCTCCATGGCATCATCCGGGGGTTGGCTAACAGGGGTCGGGTCAGGGAGCAAGGGCGAAGGCTCAGGGACTCGGGGAGGCAATGGTGGGGCAGCATGTAGGAGGGAGGAGCCACCCTGGGGCATGCCCTTTTCTATGCCCGGCGGTATCCCTACCTCACCTTCCTCCACAGGCCCCGCCAGATCACAGGCGGCAGAGGCAGGGCCCTCCCGCTCGTCTGGGCACACTAGGGGAGATACCCCTTGGGCCCGAGCGGGAGCGTTGTTGGGCCAGAAAGGAGGAGGGGCGGCTTCGGGCGCCGGGCAGCCAGAGGCGCCGGCGATGACGGGGCCAGCGCCCTGCTGGGGCTCGGGGGTCCCGGATGCCCCTCCGTGCCGGGCCAAGGGGCAGTCCCTCCGGACGTGCCCGATCGCCCGGCAGAGGTAGCACCGGGCCTCCCCCGTTGAATAATGCACCCGGTAGCGGGCCCCCTGGTAGGGGACCAAGAAGGACCCCTCGAGTGCCTCACCGTCACGTGCCGCCGGCGGCAGTTGTAACTGTACCTGCCGGCGGAACGAGAGGACATGACGGAGGGTGGGGTCTTTGCAGCCCAACGGGAGAGGGCTGACCACAGAGATCGGCCTCCCCAGGCTAGAGAGGGCAGGTAACAGGGCGGCATTAGGAAGGAAGGGAGGGACAGAAGTCAGGACCAGTCAGGCGCCCAGGTCTTCTAGCGGCTCCAGGGGGATGAACACGCCCCCCACCGCCAGGCCCTTCTCCACCGCCTCCTGGGCAGCGGCCTCCGATGCTAGGAAGAAGACGACCTTTCCGTACATCTTGGAGGCCGCCACAATGGCCGTGGGCCCCACCACCCTCGCCAACGCCCGCACGTAGGTCTCCACGTGGGGCGAGGCGGGTACCAGGAGGCAACGGACGCCGTGCTTCCTAGTCAAGGTGGGGAAGGGGCCCCGGCCACTATGGATGGTAGCAGAGGCGGTGGTTGATTGAGATGATGATGCAGCGGCAGGCGGGGGGGCCGCCGCTACCTGGGCATATGCCCTGGGGGCCGGGGGAGGGACACCTACAGAGCTGGTGGAGGGAACAGCGGGGAGGGATGCCGCGGCCAATGGCGGGGCCGTGGCAGTGGGGGCAGCCCCCGCCATGGAGGGCCTGGCCTTCTTGGCGGGGCCTTTACCTTTCTTTGTGCCCTGGCCCTTCCTGCCGGCTGGGGGGGCTCCCCCAGAGTCGGAGGGAGCGAGGGACGTGGCAGCAGCAGAGGTCACCTCGGTATCTGCCGCTGCCGGCGCTCCAGCAGGGGCGTTAGCAGGTGGCACGGCAGCGGCGGTTGAGGTAGAGGCTAGGGGGGACGATGGTGGGGCGGGTGGAGGAGGGGCAGCAGGGTCTGCCCGAGAGGTCCCACTCGCCTCGTCCCCTGCCATAATGAGGACGGGGGCAGAACAAACACTGGAGGGGGCAGGGAGAGGGGAAGCAGGTCGACCACTTCTCCCTGCTAGGCTGCAGGCAGGGGAGGAGGGCGCCAAAAAGGGGTGGGCTGGATGGGAGCGGGACTATCAAGGGCTAGGGGTCAGTCACTGACTCGGGGAGGGTTTCCGGCTCCTCTAGTCGCACCAAGGAAGGGGGAATATAACAGCATTGGGGGGGTGCAGTGAGACAAGGTCAAACTAAAATGGGAAGGGGCACAAGCGCAAGGGAGGGGACATGGGCGCATGAGGGGAGGGGCTAATCAATGCAAGGGGACCGCAGGGGAAGAGGAACAATCAGGCTGGGAGTGGGGCAGAGGAACCACGGGGCTAGCTTCAGAGGCTGGGGCGGGTCAAACAAACAAAGGCTGCAGAGGGAAAGGGCGGGGCAGGCAAACAAGCTGGAGCTAGCGAGGGGCTGGGGCAAAGGGGAGGGGTAAAAGGCAGCAAGGGGCAAATGCGTAGGCAGCAGGGGCAAAGCTGGGGGCTTGCTGCAGGGGGGAGGGGGTCAGTCCAAAAGGGGGGGGCACGTGCACCCACGTGCGCTTGCAATGAAAATAAAGTCTTTTAAGGTTGGCTGCTGTTTCAGGCCCAATGGTGGCAACAGGGCATGGCAAGCCTAGGTGAGCAGCTGAGTCCCAGAGGTAGGAGTTCGAGGCAGATGGTGAGTAGCCGGTGGGGGTGGTGGAGGGGGCAAGGGGCTGTAGCTGGAGCAGCAATGGGAGTTCAAAACTCCCATTGAACATAAGAACAGCCATACTGGGTCAGACCAATGGTACAGAGGGAATGAACAGAGCAGGTAATCATCAAGTGATCCATCCCCTGTCACCCATTCCCAGCCTCGTATAAACAGAGGCTGGGACACTGACATTGACTTCAGTAGGCCCCAGGATTTCCACCCAGGGTTCTTGAACAAGCTGGCATCACTTGCAACTCCTTTCCAAAGCAAAATTTTAAGCTGATGTGTTTTGGTGAGACTTGCTGTCTTTAGGTTTTCATAATTTTTAAAGTTTCCTAATGGAGAGCCAGCTTATGTATTTTGGTGACATCCAGGCTAAAATATTGCACTGCACAAACTCATTTTTGAACTTTATTCTATTACAAGACTCTTCAGCAAACACAGCTTATGACTTGGAAAATGGGGGTCTCTTCCCTGATATTGGCACCTTTCATAAATTCATTGACATCTGGGCTCAATGGGATTCAGTGATGTACATATTTTGGACCAAATTCTGCCCCTACTTGTGGGTGTGGCATGCCGTACACATACAGAAATTGCCACAGTCTCAGGCCTGATCTACACCTAAAACTTAGGTCATCTTAGGTGAATGTTGCTCAGCGGCTAGAAGAAATCACACTGACCTAAGCCCCTAAAATTATACAGACCTAAGTCCCTATGTAGACACCGCTAGGTCGATGGAAGAATTCTTCCATGGGCCTAGCTACTGCTCTCAAGGGGAGTCGATTTACTACATCGATGGAAAAATTCCTTACATTCCTGTAGCAAGTGTCCACACTATAGCACTACAGTGGCATAAGTGCAGGGCTGAAGCTGTGCTGCAGTAGGGCTTATTGTATAGTGGTACCCTTAGTGTATGGGACAGAGAATGCAGAGAGGACAGCAGGAGGACTGCACAACCCTGCCCCATACACAGTGCAGAGCATGGTAATTCTTTCTGCAGCTCCAGGGTTCCCGCTGCAGAAGGGTCCACCTCCCTCTTTCCAGGCCAGGTGTTTCGGGAAGGAAGGAGCAGAGCTGCCCTGAGCTGCTGGGCTCATTCTGCTCCCTCCTCCCGCTTCTGGTCCTGTGAGAACAGCTTTGGCTCCTGAGCAGGTATGAGGGTGAAGAGTTCTGCCTGCCTCCTGCAGCAGCCCTGAGTGGTTGCTCTGCCCTGAGAAGTTGGGAAGTGGGGAAAGCTCCAGATCAGAAAGGGTTTTCCCCAGGCAGGGCTGTGATGTGCCCCCCTCAGTGGCCCCGCTGACGTGGTAGAAATTTTATTTGTGGGTCTGCGACTCCTTTCGATCTGTCGCACTTCAAGCACTGGATTTGACTGAGGGGATGGGAGGTCATGGGGCTACTGGATACATGACTTTATCAATCCACTGGCCTAAAACCATGTATGGGGAGAGCTCCAAGGGTCCAGATTCTACTGAAGCCTATGAGCTGTAATAGCGGCTGCACTGGAACTGTGCCTCCCATACCCCAGAGAGAAAATTCACATACTCACACACGTGTATGGAGAGCCCCTGCACTAAGTCCTTTGAACCCAAGATAAATAACAAGCAAATGCAGTAGCATGAAAAACATGGGCAGAAATTTAATAGACCTCTCTTTGACTATAAGCCATAGTAAGAGGGATCTAAAGAGATTAAATATCCCCAAACCAATTGTTTTTTGCACAGGAAATATGATAGACCCCCCCTAGTAGAATGCACAGGACTAGTATTTTAGTGATTAATTTATACTTAACTCTCAATGAAATGAAATTGTTCATATTTTGTCTCAATGTCTGATTATTTCACAGTATGGCATGGAAGCTGGTAGTCATACAATATATTTGTATTATTTTTACAACTGCCCTCTACCAACCCAGGAACTCTACTGGCACTTAAAGGCTTAAAAGTAACATGAAACTATGGATAATTCTAAAAAACAATTATTCTAACAGTCGGTATTAGTTGAATGCTAATTTCTTCTTTGCACTTTCCTAATGTTTTCCATTTGAGGATCTCAGATACTATAGTAATGAGTGCACTATAAGGATATATGTGGAAAAGAATATTTACATACATTAATTAAACTGAACCTTACAACACTCTTCTGAGGTATCTAAGTAAAATATCTACTTTGCCCTCTGTGCTTGGGTAAACCTTATTGTGTGTATTTAAATATGTGAAAGACTTGCATGGTACACAACCAAACACTACACCTGGGTTTGGAAGTGATGAATGAACTGCATGCAAGGGTTGCTCTTTTTGAGAGTTTGTTTCACACTGTGATTTTATGTCATCAAGATATGGCATGGGGACATGATCATGTTGCATCAAAAAAAAATCATGTCACAGCACGTATGGAAAGATGATGAAGACAAAGACAAGCAGCTCAGTAGAAAGGATGGATATTAATAATATTATGGAGGAAGACACTACAAGATTTAGGAGATTCTGGACGTGAGGGAAAAGAACAGAGAGAAGTTGAAGATGACACCCAATTGCATATGTTTTTATATTGTGCTCATAGCCATGGTATTTAAATATCTGATGTGGTAGTGATGTTGGGAGATGAGAAATCATGAGTGATAAATCCCCTTAGTGAGAGAAGAGGGCTTGAAAAGAAAATTGAGACATTCTATTTTGGACCTATCTGACAAATCTAGCCCTGGTATAATTGTAGTAACTTCAGTGGAGTTATACCCAAAATGAATTTGGCCCATTGAGGACTGCTACCGGATTACCAGACAGCATCTGAAGAGCAAAAGTGAAGAAACCAGTGATATAGAAATAGTTTTAAGAGTTATCTGCATAGAAATATTAGCTGAAATCATTGAGGTGGATGAAATCCCCTATAGAAAAAGTGAGAGGATGGGAATGAGCAGAGGGCAGTATACCAACAAGAAGTGGAAGTTGGTAGGATAAAAAGCTACCAAAGGAGGCAGTGGTTACAATAAGGAGACCCAGAACAGAGTCACAAAATTTGGGGAAGAGAGCAAGTCGAGGAAGAAATTATCAATAAAGTTGAAAGTTCCTTCACATAAAAAAAAAAATCAGTTGAAATCCCAAGATTTTTAAGGGGATGGAGGGACTGTCTCTTTCTAAATTAAAGATTGCTGATCATATTTACATTAACATTTTCTGAGATGAAAACCAGTATGTTGATTTATCAGTCTGATCCTATTTAAAACAGCCAACATGCATCATTCTGAATCTCCAAATCAGCACTGACAAGGGAAAAAATGACAAACCATCAACTATAGTGACACTATTTTTAATACAAAATTCTAACATCACCAGAAGAGTCCTTCTTTTACCACAATCGCACGTCAGTCATGGTGGGGCAAAGAAAAACATTTCCTCTCTTCAACTGAGCACTATTTTGATTTTCTGTATCTTTTCAGGGTAACAGCCAGCTTTCTCTGCTTATTTTAGTTTAATCAGATAAATCAGAGCTTACTGAGAGGAAAAGGAGAAAAAATATTTCTAGCTAATATTTGCACTCTACTGCCCCACATCTTGTTTTAAACCCTTTGTAGGCTACATTCTGATCTCAGTTACAACAGTGTTCTCTCATTGTCAATGTGCACTTTGAAACTGAAGGACAAGTAATTTTCATCCCCAGGAGTGTCACAAGCATCAGTACTGCCCAATGATCCAATGTGTCTCCTCAAAAGCATTTAAGCACTTTCCTTTAGAATTTGCACACTGGAAAGTGTTGATTGTTCAGCTATTTCAGTGTTAAAATGCAAGGTTCTGCTCTACTCCTATTTTAAATAATCAGGAGCTCAGAGGGACAACATGAACCATTTACAGCCAGCTGATCCTTATTATTCTCTGAGGCAAAGGGAAGAGTTGAAATAACAGACACACTCACTTCCACAGAAATGCAGGGGAGAAAAAAAATCCCTATGTTAAGCATTTGCAAAAACTTACCGGTTGTCTCAGCCGGCAGAGCCAATTCTTCCAGAACAGCGCCTTGAACTGGTGAACAGAATGCCCCATATTGCGGTGTCTTTTTCCCCAGCCACTTAAAGAGTGGGTATTTAAAGACCTTTAACTCTTAGTCACCTGACCAGGAATTTGTTAATTCCAGCACATAGAAAAGGTGCAAGAGGTGTGTCTGCTTAGGAAGAAAAGATTAGATTATGTTTCTGCCTTTTGTTCTGTGTTCTCCGAGGAATCTCATCTTTCTATTTGCTGCTCAATGTGATGAACAGCAAGCGGATGGTTTTATATAAATGCCTTCAGGGTGTTTTAGTATGCACTTGCTTTTGCATTCCAGAAACAGACATAACGGCAAGCCATTACAATAAACAGCATACATTTAACATTGGATATTTAAGTCTCCTTTCCATTTTCGTAGCTAGGTTACTATTCAACCCCAGGCTCTGGCCACAATGGTTTGGTCTCCATCTCCCAGCTTAGAGCTTCAGGCTCTGGCCCCCTAGCTCTGGGGCTTTGGGCTCAGACCTGGGCTCCAGCCCCCAGTTCTGGCTATGGGGCTTTGGGCGCTGACCCCCAGCTCCGGCCGTGTGTTTCACCCACCCCCAACATCCCTGGCCCCTGCAGTTATTGCTATTTCAACTGAACAAAGAATGGTTTTGAGAATGTGTGTGTGTGCTGGGGGGAGGGGTGTTACAGGAGGGCAGCGAATGAGGGAGGTGCGAGAATAATATTGTGTAGTAACACTGGGGAGAAAGCCAGAGCAAAGGTGGACAAGCCTGTAGCTAGAGAATATATTCAGCTATTTATTTATTTATTTATTTATGCGGTTTCTTTTAATTTATTTTTCTGCACAAGCTACTACTTTGTATATGATGTAGAATATGTAGCTGTAAACATCTAACCGTGGGTTACTCTTTCAAATTAACTTGTTATGATTGAATGTCAAACTTTCACATTCAAACCATCACATTAAAAGTCATAACCAGGGCCAGATTAACTCTCCTGTGAGCCCGGGGCTATTAGATTTTGTGGGGTGCCTGTATACAAGTCTTTTTCCTAATTTAAAACAAAATGATCACTGTGACGGGTTGGGTCACAGAAACCCCCTTGGGACTGCCACCTGATGTGTTGAGACTACCTCTGAGCCCGTTTTCCCTGGCAGCTTGGGACTTCAGTGCCCTACCTGGTTGTGCCAGACACACTAGCCTGCTACAAACACAGACCCAGGTCTGAATCACGTCCCCCAAAAGCTGCAGGCTAAACTGAAAACAGCTTAAGAAGTGCTCCTGTCTCCAGCACCCAGATACCCAGTTCCCAATGGGGTCCAAACCCCAAATAAATCCATTTTACTCTGTATAAAGCTTATACAGGGTAAAAACTCATAAATTGTTCGCCCTCTATAACATTGATAGAGAGATATGCACAGCTGTTTGCTCCCCCAGGAATTAATTACTTGCTTTGGGTTAATTATTAAGCAAAAAGTGATTTTATTAAATATAAAAAGTAGGATTTAAGTGGTTCCAAGTAATAACAGACAGAACAAAGTAAATTACCAAGCAAAATAAAACAAAAACACGCAAGTTTAAGCCTAATATAGTAGGAAACTAAATGTAGGTAAATCTCACCCTCAGAGATGTTCCAATAAGCTTCTTTTACAGACTAGACCCTTTCCTAGTCTGGGTCCAGCAATCACTCACACCCCCTGTAGTTACTGTCCTTTGTTTCAGTTTATTTCAACCATCTCTTTGGGATGGAGAGGCTATCTTTTGAGCCAGCTGAAGACAAAAAGGAGGGGTTTCCAGGGCCTTATATAGTTTTTCTCTTGTGGGTGGAAACCCCTTTGTTCTCCTGTGTAAAATCCCCTCAACAAGATGGAGTTTGTAGTCACCTGGGCAAGTTGCATGTCTATGAATGATTCAGCTTTTTGCAGGCTGACACCACTGTTTACATGTTAGTTTGAACATTCCCAGGAAAGATCAGATGTGGATTGGCATCTCCCAAAGTCCATTTTCAGTTAAGTGTTTCTTGATTGGGCACTTACTGAAAATAGTCCTTTCTCAAGAAGCTGACCAAATGCTTCATTGAGGCTACTTACAATCAAACAAGTACATAGCCAATATTCATAACTTCGAATACAAAAATAATACACACATACAGACAGCATAATCATAACCAGCAAACTACAACCTTCCCATAGAAACCCCACTTGGCCTCTTCTGTATAAGACCTGGTACAAACATAGGACCCTGGTTGCAACAATGATCTATACGGTCACAATTCATGTCAATAATGTCACAATCACAATTATGGCATTGAGGCTATTAACCTGCTGGCACAGCAGGGTTCAGGCAGGCTGCCTGCCTGCCTGCCATAACCCCACGCCACTCCTGGAAGTGGCTGGCTGCTGGCACGTGTCTGCATGCCTCTGGGGGGAGTGGGACAGGTGTCTCTGTGCGCTGCCCATGCCCACAATCGCCACCCCCGCAGCTCCCATTGGCCAGTGCCAGGGTCAGGAGCAGCACGCGGAGCCATGTCCCCACCACTACCAGGGTCCACAGCAACGTGCCAGCAGCCAACCAACCGATTCCAGGAGCAGCATGGGGCCACGGCAGGCAGGAAGCCTGCCTGAGTCCTGCTGTGCCAGGACCCCCCCTTAACCAGGGCCCTGGGCTGCAGCCCCTAAACCCCTGCGTTAATCCAGCCCTGGTCATAACAAGTTTAAATTTTGAAATATAATAATGGTTTGAGCCCCGGCAGCTCTTTCATTACAAATTAGATACTTCCTACAACTAGTGGATAGGTGAAAGGCATACATTTACTGGGCCTTTGGGTTTTTTCAGGAGCATGAGAGCAGTTGAGGGAGAGACAACAGAAGCTAATCCAACCTAAACATTTTAGGACATTTTAAACATTTGTTTCTTCTTTTCCACACAAAACAAGTATTATATTAGCCATGGACATGGACCCATATTTTAAAACACCTGAACTTATTTCTGACAGAGAGAGAGAGAGAGCTGTAAAGCAATGAAAATAAGGTTTGTCAGTTTACCATATTTTATATTAAATTTTCTCATCACATTCTCACAAAGAAATAGTATTTGTGCATGTTCGCAGTGCTGTTTGCTTTGTCCATATAGCCACCACCTTATCCTCCCTCAATTCCCTCCTCAGAACTTGCTTCTACTCAGGGGCATGTGCAGGAAGTTAAATTCCACCGCTTTTGGAGGGGCACCTTCTGTACCCCTACCGGGGCCCCAGGGACCAAAGGAGCTTGCTCTCCCTGCTGGGGCCCTGGGACAGAAGGAGCTCGCTCTCCCTGCCAGACCCTGGGGACCAGAGGCACTCTTGTGCTCTTGTTACATCTTTCTTTTTAGTTTCTACATTCTTTGGGGCTTGGAATATTATTTATGTTTGCATAAAGCCAGACGGGTTCTGACTTGTTGAGGACTGTAGGCACTAGCACAACAGAAATACTAATATTTGTCAAGGTTGTGGTCGTACATCTCTGCCTGTCTTGTTTGATTAATTGCCCCTGTGCTAAGAGGCTTTGCTCATGATGTGGGGAAAGGTCGGGGAAGTGCTTTACTTCTCCAGAAAAGTCAAGCAAACATATTTGTGCTGCCTACTAGAGTCCTGCATAGAACTATTTTTTTAATCCCACTCCTGTCCCACCCTGCAATACCCACTCCCACTCGCTCCCACATTCTTTGTTGAATTTTTGTCCTGCTCCTGCTATTATGGCAGCGGGATATAAATTCAACAAACAATGTGGGAGCGGGTGAGAGTGGGAGTGGGTATTGCAGGACGGGACGGGAGCAGGATTAAAAAGTCATCTTCCCATGCTGCAAATAACATGAACGCCTCGGCCAGCAGCTGCCTCTCTCCAGCCACCCAGCTCTGAAGGCAGCGCTGCCGCCAGCAGCAGCACAGAAGTAAGGGAGGCATGGTATGCCATAATAGTGGGAGAGGGATAAAATTTCAACAGTGCAGGAGCGGGTCAGAGTGGAAGTGAGTATTGCGGGGCGGAATGGGAGTGGGATTAAAAATAGTCCTGTGCAGGGCTCTAGTAGGGAGCGTAAATGTTTGCTGGACTTTTCTGGAGAAGTAAAGCACTTCCCTAATCCTGCCCCACATCATGAGCAAAGCCTGTTAGCACAGAGACAATTAATCAAACAAGAGAGGCAGGGATGTGTGACCAAAACTTTGACAAATATTAGTATTTGTGTTGTGTTAGTGCCTACAGTTCTCAACAAGTCAGCACCCGATTATTCTAGGTCAGCGGCAACCAGCCTGCACCGCTTCCCACAGCTCCCATTGGCCGTGAATGGCGAACCGCGGCGACTGGGAGCTGTGGGCGGCTGTGCCTGCGGACGGTCAATGTAAACAAACTGTCTCGCGGCCCGCCAGTGGATTAACCTGACGGGCCGCATGTGGCCTGCGGGCTGCCCACCACTGTTCTAGGTTCTATACCCAGGGACAGAACGATGAGGAAACCATATTTACAGAGAAGTTGCTGAAGTGGATATTGGAGAGTCAGCAGCAGCACGCGGCCCAACAGCAACAGCAGCAAACACAGTTTCTACAACAAATTGCTGCACAGCAGCAAAAACAGCTTACCCAGCAACAAAAACAGCAGCAACAGATTATTTGCAAACTGGCAGCCAAATACCAGATGTAGCAAGAAAAACTGGTCCATCAGAGGGCAGCGCTCCTACATCTGCATGGGACATCTAACACCACCATTCCAGGGCTGATAGGAGACAACCTCCCTGTCGGGTTACCCATACCCATACAAAAATGAGGCCTGGGGATGACCCAGAGGCCTTCTTAGTCATCTTCAGACAAGCACACTGGCCACCAGAGCATTGGACTACCTTGGTAACCCTGTACTTAACCAGCCTAGCACAAGCAGCATATCACAGTCTGGATCACACAGGACTACACAAAAGTGAAGGCGGCCATTCTAGACCACACAGGCATCAACCCCAAGATGTTCCAACAGAGGTTTCCTTAAGAGAAGTTCGCAACTGGAGCCTAACCTCAGGTGGTAGCCCACCATCTTTGGGACCACTGCTGACATTAGCTCAACCACGAGAACCTGATGGGGATGCAAGTAGCCAAGACAGTTGGGCTGCTAGAACAATTCGCCCAAATTCTCCCAGCCGGAGGAAGGAAGTGGGTGAAATGCCACCAGCCATCAACCTTGTCAGAAACGGTCACACTTATTCAGACACCTAAACTCAGAGACCCCAAAAGTAAGGCCCAGAATCCCAATGGATGCCAGTCTAGAAGTGAAGGATGGGGATCATGGAGCAGACCCATCCTGCAGGAGGTAATCCCAGCACAGGGAAAGAACTGGAGTACCTATACACTACAGAGGAGGGACCAAAAACTCTGAGGGGAAGGAGACACACCTCCCGGGTATCCCACTGTCCCAGCAATGAGCACACCGACAGGAGCCCCAAAGAGCTAATGCTTGAGTGTGGCCAGGAGGGGCATTTCAGGCAAAAGTGCCCCTTTATGGACTGTAGCTATGGCCAGGCATGGATTTCAGGCCTCTGAGCTCAGAAGAGAGGCTTGGCCAAGTTCCTGCTCCCAGTGTGGGTCAACAGCACCCAGGTAATGGGCTTGGTGGATTCCATGTGCAGCCAGATGGTTATCTGGACCAGTCTGATAGAGTCCCCTGACATGGCAGAGACCCCCATCTACCTCCAGTGCATCCATGGGGACGGTCTTCACAGCTGAGGATGTGAGAGAGATTCCCAAACCTGAGCCATTCATTTTAGGTGACAAATCTGAGGAACTGTCCCAGATTGAGGTGTCATTAAAGGAGGTTTTGGAACAAATTGATAAACTAAACAGTAATAAGTCACAAGGACCAGATGGTATTCACCGAAGAGTTCTGAAGGAACTTAAATGTGAAATTGCAGAACTACTAACTGTCGTCTGTAACCTATCATTTTAAATCAGCTTCTGTACCAAGTGACTGGAGGATAGCTAATATGACGCCAATTTTTAAAAGGGGCTCCAGAGGTGATCCCGGCAATTACAGGCCGGTAAGCCTGACTTCAGTACCGGGCAAACTGATTGAAACTTTAGTAAAGAACAAAATTGTCAGACACATAGATGAACATAATTTGTTGGGGAAGAGTCAACATGGTTTTTGTAAAGGGAAATCATGCCTCACCAATCTTCTAGAATTCTTTGAGGGGGTCAACAAGAATGTGAACAAGGGGAATCCAGTGGATATAGTGTACATAGATTTTCAGAAAGCCTTTGACAAGGTCCCTCACCAAAGGCTCTTAAGCAAACTAAGTGTCATGGGATAAGAAGGAAGGTCCTCTCATGGATTGGTAACTGGTTAAAACATAGGAAATAAAGAGTAGGATTAAATAATCAGTTTTCAGAATAGGGAGAGGTAAATAGTGGTGTCCCCCAGGGATCTGTACTGGGCCCAGTCTATTCAACATATTCATAAATAATCTGGAAAAAGGGATAAACAGTGAGGTGGAAAAATTGCAGATGATACAAAACTCAAACTAATCAAGATAGTTAATTCCCAGGCAGACTACAAAGAGCTACAAAAGGATCTCTCAAAACTGGGTGACTGGGCAACAAAATGGCAGATGAAATTCAATGTTGATAAATGCGAAGTAGTGCACATTGGAATACATAATCCCAACTATACATGTAAAATGATGAGGTCTAAATTAACTGTTACCTCTCAAGAAAGAGATTTTGTACTCATTATGGATAGTTCTCTGAAAACATCCACTCAATGTGCAGCGGCAGTCAAAAAAGTGAACAGAACATTGGGAATCATTAAGAAAGGGATAGATAATAAGACAGAAAATAGCATATTGCCTCTATATAAATCCATGATACACCCACATCTTGAATACTGTGTGCAGATCTGGTCTCCCCATCTCAAAAAAGTTATATTGGAATTGGAAAAGGTTCAGAAAAGGGCAACAAAAATTATTAGGGGTATGGAATGGCTTCGGTATGAGGAGAGATTAATAAGACTGGGACTTTTCAGCTTGGATAAGAGATGACTAAGGGGGGATATGATTGAGGTCTATCAAATCATGGCTGGTGTGGAGAAAGTAAATAAGGAAGTGTTATTTACTACTTCTCATAATATGAGAACTAGGCGTAACCAAATAAAATTAATAGACAGCAGGTTTAAAACAAACAAACAAAAGGAAGTATTTCTTCACACAACACACAGTCAACCTGTGGAACTCTTTGCCAGAGGATGTTGTGAAAGCCAAGATTATAACAGGGTTCAAAAAAGAACTAGATAAATTCATGGAGGATAGGTCCATCAGTGGCTATTAGCCAGGCTGGGCAGGGATGGTGTCCCTAGCCTCTGTTTGCCAGAAGCTGGGAATGGGTGACAGGGGATGGATCACTTGATGATTAGCTGTTCTGTTCATTCCCTCTGGGGCATCTGGCACTGGCCACTGTCAGAAGAGAGGATACTGGGCTAGATGGACCTTTGGTCTGACCCAGTATGGCCGTTCTTATGTTCTTATGTTTTATGTATGGTCCTACCCAGTAATCAAGGTCTGGCTTGAAGTAGAGGGCAATGAGGAAATGTGCTGAGTTGGCCAACAACTACCCTAGCTAGCCCTATAATCCTGGGATAGGACTGGAAATGGTTCAGAGAGATCCTACAGTGATGGAGCAACAGCCACCCCACAAAAAAAATCCCAGTTCTGAAAGTGACGGGGTTCATGGGCTGAGAGGATATAAAGAATCTGGACAAGAGTCCTTCAGGCCAGGCAGAGACCCCAGTGTCGAAACCTGTGGAGACCCCAGACAAGATGGGCCACAAATGGTTGACAGACAATGGTGACTTCATACGGAGCCACAGAAAGACCAGACCATAGGTTGCATTTGAGAACAAGTAGCTATCCTGGAGGAGGAGGGGACTGGAGACCAATGGACACCACAGGGCCCCCACTTCAAGATCCAGAATGACTGGCTATACCGAGTGATTAGAGACATTCCCAAACCCAGGAAATGTCGCAGCAGCAGTTCCCAAAAAGTTCAGGTGGGGACTATTATGCCTGAACTACTTGGGACCGTGGGCTGGACACTTAAGGAGAGAGAAGACGCTGCAACGGGTAGCCCTCAGGTTTTTCTGCCCACGCAATCATAAGTAAGTCCACAATTTCTGTGCCTCATACCCTACAGGCTTACAGGCCCCCAAAGGATACCAAAGGCACTTCTGATCCCACTTCCTGTGGTGGAGGACTGTTTGAACAGATAGGAATGGACTTGGTGGGGCCCTTGGAGAAGAGTGCATCTGGTTCTTGTACATACTTATAAATGTAGACTACGGCACCCAGTACCCTGAGGCCATCCCATTACACACGACAAAGGCACCCACCGTAGTGAAAGATCTCATGAAGGTCTTCACCAGGGTTGGAATCTCAAGAGAGATCCTGATGGACAAGGGGTCCAACTTCTTGTCTAGGTTGATGAAAGAGATTTGTGTTACTGACAATCCGGGCCCTCAAAACATCCGTCTACCATCCACAGACCAACAGTCTGGAGGAACAATTCAACAGCACCCTGAAGTTGATGCTAAAGATATTCATCAGTGTCAACCCATGACACTGGGACAGACTGCTACCAGCATTGTTATTTGACATACATTAGGTTCCCCAAACCTCTATGGGATTTTCCCCTTTTGAGTTCCTTTACATGCGACAGCCCTGGGGGATTCTGGATCTCCTCTGGGAGACTGAGGGGGAGCAAGGCTCAGTGCCATATATACTACAACTTTGGGAGTGACTCAACACACTAGGGGGATTTGCCAAGGAGAACTTGCTGAGCACCCAATAGACCCAAGAATGCCTGTGCAATCGGAGCCCAACTATGAACATTTGATCCAGGGAACTGAGTACTACTGTTACTCCTGTCCTCAGAGTCAAAGCTCCTAACCCGGTTGCAAGGATTTTTTGAGGTGGTCCAGAGAGTAAGGCCCGTGGCCTATGAGATCCACCTGCCAGGGTATCAGAAAAAGATGCAGATTTACCACATCAACCTCCTGAATGCCTGGAAAGCCCAGAAGGTTTTGTTGATAGCTCTGTACTCCCCAGAACCAGAACTGGGACCTAAAGTGGTGGCCCCACCAGATCCAATTCTCATATCAGTAGGGCCAAAACTCAGCCCAGATCAATGGGCACAACTGAGCCAACTGTCCCAGGCCTTCCCTGTGGTATTCTCAACATGCCCAGGGAAGACAAGCCTGACCCACCACCACATAGCCACCACGCCAGGACAAAAGGTGTGGGCACCCTTGCCAAAGAAAATGTGGAAGGTAGTCCATGAAGAACTCGAGTTGATGCTAGACCTAGGATTGCTGAAGAATCCCAGAGTGTGTGGAGAACCCCATCACCCTAGTACCTAAGATGGACAGCTTGATGAGTTTCTACAACAACTTTAGAAAAGTGAATACCATCTCTCACCAACCCCATGCCCTGGATAGATGAGCAACTAGAAAGGCTGGGGAATGCTGAATATATATCCACCCCAGACCCAATGAAAGGATATTGGGAAATTCCCCTGACAAGCATATCCAGGGAGAAGACAGCTTTTTCTTCACTCTACGACCTCTATCAGTTTGTGACCATGCCGTTTGGCCTGCATGGAGCCACTGCCACCTTCCAATGACTGAGGAAAGAGCCATTATGACCACACGGCCAGTACACAGCCACATATATGTGTTTACAGCACAAACTGGAAGGACCACCTGCGCCATCTCACTGCAGTATTTTGAGCCCTCAAGAAAGCAGGATTAACTGCTATCCCGGCTAAATGCCACTTGGGGCAAAGAGAGGTGACCTACCTGGGGTACACTGTTGGATGGTGACAGTTATGCCCCCTCGTGGACAAGGTCCAATCACTGAGGATTTCCCAGCTCCCTCAACCAAAAAACAGTTTCTTGGATTGGATTGCTTCGTACCCAATTACACCACAAAAGATGCCCCCTGCCCACGATCTCATAAAAGGCACAAGGCCACAGAGGGTGCAATGGTCAGAAGATTGTGAAAGAGCCTTCCAGGCCTTGAAGGACCAGCTGAGCTAGGGATCCGTTCTCTGCCAGCCCAGTTTTACAAAACAGTTCGTCCTCCAGATGGATGCTTCTTAGGCAGGCCTCGGGGCTGTGTTGTGCCAGGAGGTGGATGGTAAGGAACATCCGATACTGTTCTTGAGCCAGAAGCTGTTCCCTTGAGAAACCATATATTCAACAATTGAAAAGGAGGCACTGGCAATTAAGTCGAGGCCTTGAATGCTACCTACTGGGGAACTCCTTTCAGGTTGTCTTGGCCCGCACCCCCTTTTGCTGGCTCGATTCAATGAAGGATACTAATGCCTGGATTATGCGATGGTACCTCCCTCTACAGCCTTATGACTTTCAAGTACTTCACTGCCCAGGGAAGGCACATGTGAATGCCGATTTCTTCTCATGGGTGGGAGGGGGAAGAAAAGGAGGATGGACCACCACTAGATCCTAGCCTGAGCGGGAGGTTGTGTGATGTAGTGTATCAACCTCGCACAGCAAGGCAAGAGTTAAGGGGCTTCTCTGGATGCAGGAAGCCACGCCCCCTCACCTCTGCTGGTGTTTTCAAAGTGTTTTCAAATGCTCCTAGTGGCAGGAGTTTTCAAAAGGCAGCAGCTCAACTCAGTTTGGGCTGACGGAGGAGAGCCATTGGACATAACAGCCTCCTGCTGGGAAGCCACCAGGATTCCAAGCCGCCAAGTTCGAGCTATATAGCCAAACCACTGGAACCCCATTAAACATGGGAACAGAGGAAAACAACTCGCTGTTGCCAGTGGAGGAGATTCTGGAGACGGAGCAGAGGGAAACACAGGAGGGACTCCCCATGTCCAGCCCCTGACGATGCCGGAGCGACTGAGACAACAGTAGGAAGTGACCCAGGGAGTGCGTTTAGGGCTATCAAGCCCTAAGTCCTGTATAAAAGCTATGGCTTGGAAGGGCCCTAGTTTGGAACCCAGTGGAGTAGGGTAGGCCCAGGGTTCCCTTAACCCCTCTGTCCCTCTTGCCAGTGGGCAACACTACTCTGAGCTATTGCTATTATGTAAGGCAGCCTTTGAACTCTCGCCAGTAGATGACACTACCCCAGAACTGTAGCCACTTGGAGGAGCGGCCTTTAGACTCTCACCAGTGGGCAACACTACCTCAAGCTGTAACGGCCAGAGAACTCAGCCTTTGGACTCTCGCCATTAGGCATCACACCTCAGAGCACTGCCACTCGGCGGTACTGCTGGCCTGGCCCAGAGCAAACAGCCAACCCCCGATAGCATATATTAAGTACATGCTTAAGTCCCAAGCATATATGTAAAACTAACTATGTGCATAAATGTTTTGGTATGTAGGTTTGTAACTTTAAGCTGGGACTACTCACAAACTTAGGGCAGGTCTTCACTACGGGGGGGGGTCGATTTAAGATACGCAAATTCAGCTACGCGAATAGCGTAGCTGAATTCAACGTATCGGAGCCGACTTACCCCGCTGTGAGGACAGCGGCAAAATCGACCTCCGCGGCTCCCAGTCGACGGCGCTTACTCCCACCTCCGCTGGTGGAGTAAGAGCGTCGATTCGGGGATCGATTGTTGCGTCCCGACGAGATGCGATAATTCGATCCCCAAGAGATCGATTTCTACCCGCCGATTCAGGCGGGTAGTGTAGACCTAGCCTTAGAGTTATAGACTGGAAGGGACTTCAAGAAGTCATCTAGTCCAGTCCCCTGCACTCATGGCAAGCCTAAGTATTATCTAGACCATCCCTGACAGGTGTTTGCCTAACCTGCTCTTAAAAATGTATGTGTTTAAGTCTTCTGATGGGCTGGGACCTTTGTAAATATCCATGTGAGCACAAATTTAGTTCATGAGAATGTTACTGGAAAGAGAAGTGCTGTGACTATTTGTGTAACTCAGTATTTGCAGGCAAATATTTCTAAATATGTATGTCTTAGCAAGGTTACTCGAACCAAAAGTATTCACATGGCCATCCTGAAAAGTTGTGTGGATTTGGAAGTTATCCAGTCAGGCAGCAGACATAATATCATGGAATTTAGCAAGCAAGCAATCACATGGTCTGAGTGGCAAATTATTAATAGTGACTTATCTAAACAATAGTTATGGTAATAATAATGATGAATAACCGATAGGCTGAAATATATTCAGATAAACCATTCATCAAATAAAATTAAAGAAGCAAACCTGAAAAAGCTCTTTTTGCAGGTCATTCACAAATAGAAATTTAGCTAAAATAACTTAAATTGTTTGCTGTGAATAGTTCTCCCAGCTTTGTAGTGCACACAATTTATGATGTGCTGTAAAACTGTGTTACTAATTGTTGTATTCTACATGATTGTGACTGTCAAAAGAATTTCTATAAATGATTGCAGAACCTCCAAAGGTTCCCTTTGGATAGCAGGCCCTTCTATTCCTAGGATCATAAATGTCCTTGTTGTACTTTGTACACACTCAGACATGTACATATGCACACCCCAGAAATTAGTCTAAATTGGAATGTTGGATCCAAAACTTTAGAAAATTTAGACATGACTATAAAATAAATATTCGCTGAGCTATGATACAAATGTTAAAGTTAAACATTGACTCACTGCAAAAGGATATGTTGGAAAACACAGTGCTATGGAATTATTCCTGAGGAATTATAGCCAAAATGCCCTTTTGGTTTTTAAACGGTCTTATTTAGATGTGGGAAACAAACCAGTTGTATATAATTAACATTCTATTAGAGTTTGGTAGTTATAAATGTTCACTGACCTAGATATTTGCATTTTAATATACTAGGTATCCACACAAGAGAAAAAATCTCATGTACTCAAGAATGACTTAGATCTTTCTTACCTTATTTTCCCATCATATCATCAGCAGCTTAATGGTTTCATTCTTACCTAGTGAACTCTTTTCCACTAAGAGCTTTTGTTTTACCGATAAGATACTTTAGACACTTACAAAGTCTCTGATGAATATGCAGCCAAGAACCACCAAAGGTCTGTAGAGAGTTGTAGGGAATTGATTCCAGGGCAGGATGTGTGACAAATTATTATAATTAATAACCGGGCAAGTCATTTGTGGTACTGTAAAAATATTAGAATTAAAAATAGTATACCTAAAAGAAGCAAATGCAAATAGAGATGTCTATTAAAAATTAAGCAAAAGTTTGCAGTTCAGTGTAGAAAACAAATGTTTTGAATTCTTTTAGCAAGACGTTTTAAGCCATATTGTTGCTACCCTGAGGGCCTTTTAGGATGAGCTGAACATAAGGTCAGGCAGTATATTGTGCATCTAGGAACCTTATAAATATTTTTTCCTTAGGAACTGTATGTTAAAGGAACTCAAAAGGTTAAACCAGAGAAACATTACTCATGAGCTAAATATATTGTATAGCTCAAAAACCTGCTTAGTGAAGTGACTAGAGTGAACTGGAGCATTCTAGAAACACCAAGTCATTTACAGGTCAGGAGAAGATGATGTGTTTCATCTAATGCTGCCCTTATAACTGTCTGGAATGGAAAAATAAAATCTTTAGAATGAATGAAGACAAAGAAGAGGGATCTACTCCAGTTCTTGCTGGTAGCTGCTTAATTGTCCAAGATCCTATCTAGTCAAGGACTGAAGGGTGTATTGTTAGAATGTGTAACATGTTCTAACCAATATGTTCTAAAAGGCCAGTATAAACAAGGCAGTGTCTTCCTTAAAATGTTCTGGCATCCTTCTAAGCTTCAAAATACAACCAGCTTAGCACATTACAGCTAATGCACCTTTTCTACATTAGACTTTTAAAACATGTTAGTTAGAATGTGTTAGCTAACACACTTTTAAATCGTAATCTGGACGAAGGCAAATACTCACAAATGCGGTTTGGTGGGGAGGAATAAGGTCTAACAGTTTGAGGTGAGGACTGGAGTTCTGGATATTTAGGTTGTCTTCCTAGCTCTACCAACAACTTGATGTTTGACCTTGAGCAAGTCACTTAACTTTCTTGTAAAATGGGGATAATAATGAGGTAGGTAGGTCTTATTAAGGGCTTAATTAAGAGGTGCTCAATCATTTGGTAAAAGATGATATAGACATGAAAAGAATTATTACTACATCAGCACTAATAACTGAGATGTGTTCAATAAGAAATTCTCATCCTAGCAAAGTTATCTCCCTTAACTTCAGATACTCCAAATCAAAGGAGTGCTGCCAGATATTTAGGGCATTCTAGAGGCATAAGATGGTGATATTTTTAGTAATTATGTCATAAATCACAATTAGTTATTTGGATATTATCAGCCAATAGGCATCTTTCATCATTGTGACATGTATCTATGGCTTTTAGGGGCAGTACTGGTCACCAGTTTGGAAACAATTGACCTAACTTTGACCCTCATGTTGCAGGTGTCCTTAAATGCACTCACATAAAGAAGACCAAAGTTACAGTGTGATCTTGCTCACATGGACTTCCCTTTAGCAGTATTAGTAGTAAATGTTTACATTTCAAATCAGAGTTCTGCATACCAAGAGCTTGTAAGCAATCTGCAGCACCTTTTCTTGGTGACACTCACCTATCTTTCCAAAAAAAACAAAAGAAAAAAGGCTACTAGTTGAAAAAGGGCAAGGTGAAATAGTGGGATTTTTTTTAAACGGGGAATGTATTCATAGGTTAAATAAACAAAACACACCCTGATTCTCACAATAGAAACAATGATTCATTTGAACTTCTGGTCAGTTCTAGGAGTGTTCTGCTTAAAATTTGAAAGGTTAAGAATAGGCTTTTGAAAACTTTCTCACAGAGACATATTCATAACTAACAAGAAGCATCTGGAATCAGGTTTCGATGTTGTACAAATCTGGCTTTGCCTCACTCTTTCTGCTGCTCCTTTTCCAGTGGAGTTTCAGTAGAATCACTACTCCCATCACCACTAGAGCCACTTCTATAATTGTACTGGAGAGTTTCAGATTTAACATTGTTCTGTTCAGTGACCTCCTTTCTCTCCATTACACAGCAGCCATCTGACTTTATTTTAGCTGCTGTTTAATTCATTATTCCCTTTCCATATGCTGTAGTCTTTTATTCAAGAAAAATATATTATTGAGTTGCAGTTATTTTGACTTTTGACTTTTCATTATTACGGACAATGAAAAGGAAGGGAAGGGACTTTCAGATTAACAGAAAATGTGTGTCACAATCATTGGGCCCTAAAGCCTGAGCCCTTAGAAGGGAAGAGACTATTCACATTTTGCATGAGATAGTACAAGTCTCTCCTATTTCACTGCTGTGATTTATATATTTGATGGTGGTATGCATGCCCCATGGTTAGTAGCTTATTGCATACAGTACTGGACATGCAGCAGTGGGAATGGAACTGACTATTGATAGACAAATCTTAAAACATTCACTTCAGTATCCTGCACTGAGATTGTCATTGGAAATAAACCACATCACCCTTATACATGCTGGTGGGATGTTTGCTGATCCTCATAGGATTACAGAGGAAATTGTTTTCTATACAATGTATAATTAACCAGCAGAACCCACTGCCACAAGATATTATTGAGACAAAGAGCTGAGGAAGACTTTTAAGAAGGATCACACATTACATTTGCACAATTTCCCATTAATGAGAACATCCATAATTAAGATTTTTTTTTTAAAGGACAGATCTAAACCATCATGTTTTAGGGTATAAGTTAAGCACAAATTGATGAGGGTTAGGAAGAAACTTTTTTGGGTGGGTTATTCTACAATATTCCTGTTTGAGGTTTCTTGCACCTTCCTCTGAAATGTATACCTCTCCTGGAGCAGCCCTAGATCCTAAAAATGAGTCTACTTTCTCCCTCCTAAAAAATTCTGTCATTCACCATAGAATCAAAGAATTCTCATTTGATTGTGTTCTAGAGCTGATTACCAGTCACAGCTCGTAGAGCTTGTCCACATAAACTGGAACAACTTCTTAGCATACGTTCAAAGTGCCGCACATTTAGTTATTTAGTCTATGGACATTATTTCAGGTTATGACTGTCCTATTTCGATTTGACTTAAGTTGGCTTTTACTGACTGAAATTAAATGAAAATAGGACACTTCATCTGAAGTCATAGAATCATAGAATAGAATATCAGGGTTGGAAGGGACCTCAAAAGGTCATCTAGTCCAACCCCCTGCTCAAGGCAGGACCAATCCCCAAATAAATCATCTCAGCCAGGGCTTTGTCAAGCCTGACCTAAAAACCTCTAAGGAAGGAGATTCCAGCACCTCCCTAGGTAACCCATTCCAGTGCTTCACCACCCTCCTAGTGAAAAAGTTTTTCCTAATATCCAACCTAAACCTCCCCCACTGCAACTTGAGACCATTACTCCTTGTTCTGTCATCTGGTACCACTGAGAACAGTCTAGATCCATCCTCTTTGGAACCCCCTTTCAGGTAGTTGAAAGCAGCTATCAAATCTCCCCTCATTCTTCTCTTCTGCAGACTAAACAATCCCAGTTCCCTCAGCCTCTCCTCATAAGTCATGTGCTCCAGCCCCCTAATCATTTTTGTTGCCCTCCACTGGACTCTTTCCAATTTTTCCACATCCTTCTTGTAGTGTGGGGCCCAAAACTGGACACAGTACTCCAGATGAGACCTCACCAATGTCAAATAGAGAGGAGTGATCACGTCCCTCGATCTGCTGGCAATGCCCCTACTTATACAGCCCAAAATGCCGTTAGCCTTCTTGGCAACAAGGGCACACTGTCGACTCATATCCAGCTTCTCGTCCACTGTAACCCCTAGGTCCTTTTCTGCAGAACTGCTGCCCAGCCATTCGGTCCCTAGTCTGTAGCAGTGCATGGGATTCTTCCGTCCTAAGTGCAGGACTCTGCACTTGTCGAATCTCATCAGATATCTTTTGGCTCAATCCTCTAATGTGTCTAGGTCCCTCTGTATGCTATCCCTACCCTCCAGCTTATCTACCACTCCTCCCAGTTTAGTGTCATCTGCAAACTTGCTGATAGTGCAGTCCATGCAATCCTCTAGATCATTAATGTGAGTGCACACAGATATGCTCTGAAATAACATTTCAGTGAAAACAGATATAGCTATTTTGGTTCCAATTTGTGTGCAGACAATTCCTTAGTTTATTGATTTCTGAAATAATACTGGCTAATTCATTTTCAATGCTTCCATCTAGTGATCAGGTGAAAAAATATACAGGCCATATAACCTCTAGGATATTAACAAATCTTATACTTTCAAGGACCAAGCAATAGCAAAAAGAAATGAACACCTTATTTAGGAAAAGAATATTTGGAGTTAAAAGCCAGAATATAGACTATAACCAAGAAAAATGAAGATACTAGCATAATGAATAAGAAACTAAAGATAATTAACCTCATCTCAGTGTGACAGAGTTCTAGGTAGGAAACCCTGAATCAACACTGCTTACAGAGACTCCAATCAGGCATAGCAGATTGGAGCTAATGAGGCAGACCTGTGCCTAATTTGTGGGTGGGGCAGGACAGAAAGGCTAATTAAGCCATTAGCCCAAGCCCACAAATAGGCACAGGAAGGAAGTAAAAACAGGGGAAGCAGGCAGTGAGAGAGTGAGCTTGCTCTCCCCCCTCCTTATAAAGATACTAGGTATGCTGTGAAAGTGGTGGGACTCAATTATAAATAAACTGCACAGGGTGTTGAACCAGCACAAGGGTCTCTGCATGGTTTTGTAGACTGAGACAAAAGCAGGATGGAGGAAGCCTGTTATATGTGGGGGATTATCTGGGATCTGAGCCAGCGTGAGGGTTGGTGGCCTGGGCAATGGAGAAAACCCTTCAATGGCTGGTAAAACAAGAGGATATGCAGAAGGCCCTATACGGGTTTCAACAATCCCACCACATGGAGAGACAGACTTTGCTTACCTGGCAGGCAGAGCAACAGAAAAGCCTGCAGGCATTCATAAGTAGGGTTGTCAACTTTCTACTCACACAAAACCAAACACCCTTGGCCTCCCCCCTACCCCACTCATCCTTTGAAGCCTTGCCCCTGCCCTGCCCCTTTTCCAAGGTCCTTCCCCCCCACTCACTCCATCCCCCATCCCTCTGTCACTCCCTCTCCCCACCCTCACTCACTCGCTCATTTTCACTTGGCTGGCTCAAGGAGTTGGGGTGTGGGTTGGGGTATGGGCTCTGGGCTTGGGGTGTGGGTTCTGGGTGGGGCCAGAAATGAGGGGTTCATGGTATGGGAGTGGGTTCTCGGCTTGGGCAGAGGGTTGCGGTGTGGTGGGAGGAGGGCTCTGGGGTGGGGCTGGGGATGAGGGATGCAAGAGGGGGATCAGGGTTGGGGCATGGGGGGGCGGGCTCCAATTGGGGGTGTGGGCTCTGGGGTGGGGCTGGGTCAGAGGGTTGGGGTGCAGAAGGGGGAAAAGGGGCCAGGCTCCAGGCACTTACCTCAAGCAGCTCCTGGAAGCAGCAGAATGTCCCCCCCTCCAGTTTCTAAGCCGAGGCACGGCCAGGCAGCTTTGTGCGCTGCCCTGTCCACAGGTGCTGCCCCTGCAGCTCCCATTGGCTGCAGTTTCCAGCCAATGGGAGTTTCAGAGACGGCGCTTGGGGCAGGGGCAGCATGCAGTGCCTCCTGACTGCCCCTATGCATAGGAGCTGGAGGGGGGACATGCTGCTGCTTGCAGGAGCCGCACAAAGCCACATCAGGCAGGGAGCCTGCCTTAGCCCCACTGAACCTCTGACCAGACTTTTAATGGCCCAGTCAGCGGTGCGACTGGAGCCGCCATGGTCCCTTTTTGACTGGGTGTTCCAGTTCAAAACCGGACACCTGGCAACCCTATTTATAAGGGAACAAGCCAGCATCCAGCAGCAGCTCCTACAGAAGGTGGTAAGTCCCCCGGTGTGGGATGGTGTCTGAACACAGAGCCTAGGATTATGTAAAATGAGCCCTGCAGATGACCCAGATGCATTCCTGGCCACTTTTGAAAGGGTAACCATGGGTGCTGGATGGGATGGGGAAACCTGGGCCCTGCGGTTGGCTCCCTATCTGTCGGGAGAAGCCCAAGCGGCCTATATGGCCCTGAGTGAGGAGCAGGCAAGAAAATATGAGATGATAAGGGCAGCCATCCTGGATCGGGTTGGGCTGTCTACTGAGAAGTACCGTCAAAAGTTCAGCTCAGCAAGGTGGACAGGAGGTTTACGGCCCTGGGCATTTGCCCAAAGGTTGATGGAATGGGCCACCCACTGGTTGAGACCAGATACCCAAATGGTGGCAGAAATAATGGACGCTCAGTATTAGAACAGTTCCTTCAGGGCCTCCCCAAGAACATATGAGTGTGGGTCAGGCAACATTAACTGGGCACGGTGGATGCTGTCATAAAACTGACAGACTAGTATGCAGAAGCAGACTTTCCCAGGAAAGAGGGGTGACCGGATAAGGGTCCAGAGGTGGGGAGGAAGACCAGAGAACCCACAGCGGGAAGGGGTATGGACAGGAAGAAGGAAGAACCCCAGGAGTTCCAGCTGGGGCTAAACCCATTATTTGCTACCAATGTGGACGACCCAGACACAAGAAAGGGGACAACCCAGACACAAGAAAGAGGACTGCCCCTACATGGATTGTGGCTTTGCCGAGTTTTGTGGCTAGGCCAGAGCTGGAGGGAAGAAAAAGGGGCAAAAACTGTCCACCATTTCTGTGATGGTGGGGAGGAAGCTCCAGAGGTGCCTTATGGATACGGCCTCAGCTTTCTCTCTTGTCCAGAGGGAGCTGGTGAAGCCTCACTCAATGATTCCAGGAGCAACTATGGACATTCGGTGTGTCCCTGGGGATAAGAGGAATTGCCCCATAGCCCAGGTGCCTCTGGAGGTCTGGGGAAGGTTTCGGTGGAAACAGGTTGGGGAATGGAAGGGCTGCTTTATCCAGTTGTCTTGGGGAGTCCCTTCCCCATTGGGAAGTGAGGTGGTGGGAGAAATCCCACATTAAGAAAAGGAAAACTGGGGGGAAGAGAGGGGGAACTCCAAAAAAAGAAGCAGGAGAGACCCCTGGACAACAAAGCCTGAGTCAGGAGGACAAGAGATGTCTCCAGGGAAGGAAGAAAGGAAGGAGGTGCAGGAGAGACAGACAGCCCAAACTCCCTATCAGAGGTCAGGGGGCCAAGGGAGCAACACAGCCTCCAGGAGAAGAAACCCAGGCACAGTTTCGCAACTTGTGGGAACCTGGGGCCCTGGCTGATACAGGGGAGGAGGGAAGTAACCTCAATCCCCTGCCAGATGCAATGAGAGAGGAGAGGAGTAACCCCTGGGATGCCCCTGGTGTGAAGACCAATGGGCTGCTACAGAGCTATCTGCCCCCCACACTGTATGAGTTCTATGGGTGGGGGGATGAGCAAACCCAGATGATGGCCCTGGAGATTGAGAGAGGTTCCTACAGGGTGACCCCTCTGGTAAGGGAAGGAAAGCACAAGGCAAGAAGAACCTCAGAGTTAAATAAGGGTGGAGATGTGTGACAGAGTGCTAGGTAGGAAACCCTGAGTCAACACTCTGTTCACAGCAGCTCTAATCAGGCATAGCAGATTGGAGCTGAGGAGGCAGACCAGTGCCTAATTTGTGGGTGGGGGCAGGGCAGAAAGGCCAATTAAGCCATTAGCCAGAGCCCACAAATAGGCACAGGCAGGAAGTAAAAAAAGGGGAAGCAGGCAGTGAGAGAGTGAGCTCTCTCCCTCTCCAAGGTGCTAAGTATGCTGTGAAGGTGGTGGGACTCAGTTATAAATGAACAGCACAGGGTGTTGAACCAGCACAAGGGTCTCTGGATGGTTTTGTAGCTGGAGACAGAAGCAGGACCGAGGAAGCCTGTTATACTCAGCAATAAAACTTTCAGATATTTACATCGTTTCTGCTTAAGGAGTTTAATGTAATGAAAATCCCACAACCATAATACAAAACAAAAGTTGATATCATCCCTGATTATGGACACAGTTTTCAAATGATTTAGGCTCCTAAGTTCTTAAATCCTTTTTGAAAATGAATGTTAGGCTCTTAAATGGGTTTAGGCACTGCAATTCTAAGCACAGCAATACCTCAATAGCTTTAAAAGTCTGGTCCTTAGTAATTTTAGAAAATGGGACTTAGCAACCTCAGTCATTTAGGTGCTTTTGTAAAGGTTAGAGTCAGTTAATAAATCACTTCCCCAACAATTTGGACTGCTTGCCTAGATACACAATTGTCATCTAGACTGTGCCCTTCATGGTACTCTCCATGTTCATAAACCAGCAGAGGTGCTAGCTATGACAGGAGTATGAACCTCTTTGTATGCTCATTTCACCAAAAGAAGTCTTTCTTTGAATTTTAGTTTCCAAAAAACAACAAACAAGGAAGCTTCTAAACCCCCAATCCCATTCTTCCCTTAGCCTCAAGAGGCTGGGGTACTTGTCCGCCAGCACCAAACCTCCACAGTTCTGGACAGACCTAAATGATCTTTTATCTCTTCCCTGACACTGACGTCATCGCTATATCATTGCATGCAGGTGGCTCTGCCATTAACTGCTTAACATTCCAATTCAAGGACCAACCCAACACAGAGACAGACAGCAAGCAAAACAAAGAGCTCTCTGAAGTTGGGTGCCGACAGACAGCAGGGGAATGTAGGTTGGGTGGGGGAGACTGTAACCATGTTGGGTGAAGTAATGACACTCATCCAGAGAATTTGAGTGGAGTAGTTCAAGGTGAGCAAGCAGGCTGAAGGAACTTGCAGGGAAGAGGAGGAGGGGAATGAGGGGGTTAGTAACGGGGATATAGGAAGGAAGACCAAAGGAAAATTACCACAAGGAAACAAGATGTGGAGGAGGGAGACTGAAGGGGGAGGGAGAGTGTAGGCCGGGGATAGAAGTGGGGAAGCAAGGAGGAAGTGTGAGGAGGAAACTGAGTAGGGTGGGGAGAGGGGAAGGACAGAAAATGATTGGGAGGGAGGCAAGAGAGGGATAAAATGGCAGCTTCCCCACTCCAGCACTTGGAAGTTGAATCCTTTTCTGAGTAGTCAGGGGAAAGGCTGGTATGTTTGTGTAATTAGTTGTGGTTAAAATCTGAAACTGAAATAGCTACGAAAAAGGGAAGGTGGCTTTTCCTTAAAAGTGTAAAATTAGAGATCAAGTAAAAGAATGTTGTTTAAATACAATCATCATCCTGAAGCCAGTCTCCTAACTTCTTGGTTACCCAAACTGGCAATATCGCTAAAGTTGGTTTAGCAAGATAGCCACTTTGGACACTCCTGCATTAAGGCTGAAAAAGGTGGCAAATTAAATTTGTAGCTGCAAGTATAGTTTAAATGCACAGGTGGTGCATGAACTCTTGTAAATGGAAATGCAACAGATGCGTGTTTGCAGTAACACCTTGTAAGAGCAACCGCTGCTTACAAGCAACATTTCCCCTGGGAACACTTTCCCTACCATGCACTGTCCACTCGGTAACAGCAACAGAGCTTCCACTTAAGATCAACATTTGTGACATCGCATCCAGGGGTGGAGATGGGGGGGTGTAGACAGGGGCAAGCTGGGGTCGTGGGAGCAGCAGAGGCGCAGTTGGAGGGTTTCCTCCTCCCTTCCTTAGTATCGGGCTGGCAGGCAGGGCTGGCTCCAGGCACCAGCTTGTCAAGCAGGTGCTTGGGGCGGCCACTCCGGAGAGGGGCGGCCACTCCGGAGAGGGGCGGCACATCCAGCTATTCGGCGGCAATTTTGCGGACGGTCCCTCACTCCGGCTCGGAGCAAAGGCCCTCCCGCCGAATTGCCGCCGCAGATTGCGATCACGGCTTTTTTTTTTTTTTTTTTTTTTTGGGCTGCTTGGGGCGGCCAAAACCCTGGAGCCGGCCCTGCTGGCTGGCAATGGGGGGAGGGGTTGCTATTTTGAAGTGGGGGATCAGGGATCCTCCTCCCCAGGGCACTGACCTATCCCCTTCCCCCCTCCCATCTCTGCTGTCTGTGCTAGGAGCCACCCCTGCCCTCCATTGCAGGGTGCACATGGTACTCTCCCCAGCCATCTATCCCTCTTCGTGGTGGAGAATAAAGCTGCCAGTGGGAGCACCCTCAGCCTGTCCTGACAGCCAGGCTGGTTCAGCTGTTTTGCTGATTAGGAGCTCCCCTGCCAAACCCAGGGTTCCCCTGACCCATTCCCCCCAAACTTGGGGTTCCCCTCCACTCACCCCAACTCCCCGTCCACAACATGGCTTCTCCACCCCTTTCATACGCCTTTGGTCAGACAACACTCCCCATAACAACAGCTGCTTAGGACATAGCAAAAGGCCACTGATTTGTTGCTAGGAAGGAGCATCTACTCTACTGTAACTGGTTTTGTGTAAAGACCTTTTTTTCAGTAAGATTTTGGCAGCTGCCACCTAGTGGACAATTATGTATTTTTCACTTAAATTCCCTCAAACACAATTTTGCCCATCAGACACTAAACCATATTAAAAACTCCTGTAGAATGCAGTGTCTGTTATATTCTTGGGGGCAACAGTTTTAGGAAGAAATCACTTCAGACACAGAGAGCTGTAAACCTTAAAAGCAACCATTTATTGCCACACACTGAACTAACCAAAAACCAGCCAAAACTGTCTGAGCTATCCCCTAATAATCTAACTCAGTTGCCATAGCAACAACAAGATTCTATTACCACGACAACCAAATTCCTCCCCCCTTAATGAGAACATCCCCTAAATAAAACAAACAGTAAATTAGAGAAGGAGGGTAGACTGCCTCCATTCCTGGCTAAACCTCAGGGAATATTTTGCCCCGTAACCGTGGGTTCACCCTAACTAAAGATCCAGCCATTGAGGAGGCCTTCTGTCTCTAGGTGGATTACAGCAGACATCTGGTGTTGTTGCACCCAAAAGTGTCTTGGGTGCATGCCTGACAATGGGCTCAGGGTTGAATGTGTGAGGATATGGTATCAGCTTGTTCTGGGCAGGTGGGTATCTCTGCCGCCGGCAGTATTGGAGGGGGAAAGTCAGGAACAGGTGACTCTTGATTCGGTGTCTCGCCGGAAGTGATGAAGTCAGGCAACTCAACTGAAGATGTGTCCTGAGGACCGGTATGACCTGGCAACAGCTGATCTACATGTCTCCGTCAGGTGAGATCCTCTGCAATACGGACTGTGTAGGAAACAGGTCCTGTTTGAGCGATGACAGTGGGAGGGACCCATTTAGCTCCAGAAGTATAATTCCGAGCCAAAACCAGCTGTCCCAGGCTAACGGTTCGGTCTTTTGCTCTGGGTGCACGCTTGATGACTTGATCTTGCTGCTGACCTTGCACAATTTGTCGGGGTTCAGAAGGTTTCAGCAGATCAAAGCAAGTGCGCAGCTGTTGTCCCATCATTAGAAAGGCCGGGGATGCCTTGGTCGTAGCATGCGGTGTGTTTCTGTAGGATAGTAAGAAGGTGTCCAGATGCTTTTGAATGGATAATTGTCCCCTTGCCAATTTCAAAGCCTGTTTCATTGTCTGCACAAATCTTTCAGCTAATCCATTGGTGGATGGATGATATGGTGCTGAAGTGATGTGGTGTATCCCATTTGCCTTCCTAAAATTTTGAAACTCCTGAGAGACGAACTGCGGTCCATTGTTCTGCTCAGTTGTTCTGCCAGACCGAAACGACTAAAGAGTCCCCATAGTTTTTGGATAATACTCTCTGCAGTAGTGGACTGCATTATAGAGACTTCTGGCCATTTAGAATGGTCGTCTACCACTACCAAGAACATGCTTCCTTCAAGTGGGCCAGCGAAGTCAACGTGAATATGTTGCCATAGGTTTCCAGGCCAATCCCATGGCTGTAGGGGTGCCCACTCGGGTACATTCCTCACACCATGACATGATATACAAGCTCTTGCCTTTTCTTCAATAGCACTGTCCAATCCAGGCCACCAAAAATAGCTTCATGAAATTTCCTTCATGCGCACTATTCCATAGTGACCGGCATGTAGCTGTTCTAACATCTGTGATCTCAGTGGTGGTGGGATAATAACACGTCTCCCCCACAACAAACAACCTGATTGGATCAATATCTCCATCCTCCTGGACATGTAGGTAACAAGGTCGGGTGAGACTGGAGAGGTTCGTCAAGATGTTCCATGCATCACCAGGTCCATAACTTGGGACAATACTGGGTCAACGCGAGTTGCCTTCTTTACCTGAGTAGCAGTGATGGGTGTATTCTCTACCTGTTCAAAGTAAAAGATTTTCTTCTGGGCAGTATCTTGACATTTGACTGGCAAAGGCAGCCTTGAGAGACCATCCTCATTGCCGTGCAGAGTGGATTTCTGATATTTGATTTCACATGTGTGTGTGGAAAGCAACAATACCCAACATTGCATACAACTAGTAGCTAATGGGGGAATGCCTGTGTGGGGTCCAAAAATTGAAGTCAGAGGTTGATAGTCTGTGAGAAGAGTAAACTTCCGTCTGAACAGGTACTGATGAAACTTCCAAATTCTGAAAATGATTCCCAATGCCTCACGTTCGATTTGGGCATAGTTAGTTTCTGCTTTGCTTAGAGTGCGTGAAGCAAAAGCAATAGGTCTCTCTCTTCTCCCGAAGGCATAATGTGTGACACGACCGCTCCCACTCCATAAGGGGAGGCATCGCAGGCCAATTGTAGGGGTAAGGATGGATCAAAGTGCGTCAGAACTTCAGAATTTAGCAATGCACCCTTAGCTTTGTTAAATGCAACATCACAGGCTTCAGTCCACTTCCAGACCTTGTTCTGCCCAAGGAGTTCGTGAAGTGGTTTTAGCAGTGTGGCTAACTGTGAGATGAACTTTCCATAATAGTTCAATAGTCCTAGAAACGAGCGAAGCTGGCTAACATTTTGAGGAGGGGGAGCCTCTGCAATAGCCTTAACTTTTGCAGAGGCCTTACGAAGACCCGTAGCATCAATGATGTATCCCAAATATTCACCAGAGGGCTGGAAGAATTGACACTTGTCTTTGTGGACTCGTAGGCCATATTCTTACAGTCTTTGTAGAGTAGCCTCTAAATTCTTTAGGTGATCCTCCTCATTCCTTCCAGTGACCAGCCTGTCGTCCAGATAGCACCGGACTCCTCGCAAGCCACACAAGATCTGGTCCATAGCCCTGTGGAACAAGGCAGGAGCAGACATTATTCCAAAGGGTAGGCGACAGTATTGATAAAGCCCCTTATGCATCACAATAGTCAACAGCTCTTGGGACTTTTCATCGACATGCATCTGTAAATACGCTGGACTCAGATCAATCTTACTGAACTTTTGTCCCCCAGCCAGGCCCATGAAAAGGTCATCGATGCAGGGAAGCGGGTATTGCTCTGCACACAACACTGGGTTGACAGTGACTTTAAAATCACCGCAAATCCGGAGGAAGCCAACTTTCTTCACTATTGGAAGGATAGGAGTTGCCCATAGGCTATGGGTAACTAGTATTAGGACTCCATTTGTTACCAGGCACTCCAGGTCCCCTTCAACTTTCAGCCTGATGGCATATGGCACAGTTCTGACTTTCAGATATTTTGGTTGACTGTCAGGTTTAATGTTCAATGTCACAGTGATTCCCTTCATACTTCCCAGATCCTCTCCAAAAACAGCAGCATGTTTCCTTAGTATAGCGGTCAGACCGGTTTCTTCTTTAGTCATTCGGTGCACTTCTGCTGAATCTTCCTAAGCCAAGACCTACCCATTAAGGCTGGGTAATTATCTCTCACCACAAACAGTGGCAATTTATCAGCCTGTCCATTGAACATGGGCACAGCTTCTCCTGTATATGTCTTCAGAACAGTTTTTGTTGCCTTAAGCAGAAGATGCTGTAGCTTTTCTTTATACACAGTCTCAGAGACCAGCAAGACGGCTGCACCAGTGTCCAGTTCCATGCGTATAGGTTTGCCGTCCAACAACGGGGTTACCCAGTATTCATGTGAGCCCACTGCCAAAGACAAAACATGGAGTGGCACTTCTTCTTGTGATGAGGTATCTCCTTGGTCATTCTGGGTCTGCTCTAGGGTATGTAGATTTCGCTTTTTGGTTGGCCAGACCACAGGCCTCTTTTTCTTTTGTTTACAGGCACACTCCATGTGTCCCTTTTTGCCACAGTGTCGACACACCAGGTCCTTACACTACCATTCTGATGCATGGTGACCTGGCTTACCACAGCAGTAACATTCCTGACTCCGCACAGTTTTGTGGGTAGGTTCTTGTGACACCTTATGCACCCTAAGAGATGCATCGATGTATTGTGCCTCCTTTATAACCAGTTCCATGGAGACTGCAATATCAACAGCCTTCTGTAAGGTAAGCTGAGCCTCTGTCAATAGGCATTTCCGTATAGCTTCACTGTGCAGGCCACACACAAACTGTCACATAGGGTGTCATTTAATATTTTCTTAAATTCACAGTGTTCCACAAGCTTTTTCAAAGTTGCTACAAATTGTACAACTGTTTTGTCTTCTTTTTGGTCTCTTTTGTAGAACCTATATCTTTCAGCAATTACCAATGGTTTTGGAGAAAAAATGGGACCCCAGGATTTCCACAATGTCGCTGTAAGATTTGGTCTCAGGCTTAACAGGGTGTGGTAAGCTGCGTAGCAGGGAGTAGGTCTTAGCCCCTACAACACTTAAGAATATTGGCACCTTCTTCTCTTCTGTAATGTCATTTGCAATAACAAAAAGCTCAAAACGCTCACTATATATGTGCCATTGCACTATAGTCTCCTCAAAAGGTTGCAGTGGCCTGTAAGTGTAGCCATGGTATTAGTTTCAGTTTGCACAATCAGTGCAAACAAGCCAGTTCTCATCCCCTTCCAACAGCAAAAAGGTTTTGTTTTGTTTTTTTGTACCTTGACTTCTACTTCCTTCTGTTGCTGAGGCAGCACAGGAATCCCATCCTTGTCACCACATTGTTATATCCTTGGGGCAACAGTCTTAGGAAGAAATCACTTGAGACGCAGAGAGCTGTAAACCTTAAAAGCAGCCATTTATTGCCACACACTGAACTAACCAAAACTGTCTGAACTATCCCCTAATACTCTAACTCAGTTGCCATAGCAACAATGAGATTCTATTACCACGACAACCAAATACACAACAGTGTCAACACTTGTTTGTGTTCTCGTTTTGATTTTTTTCAATACAATGTATTTTGTTGGCTGGTTTTTCATGTTTGGTAGGAACAACATATTCTCATGCCTTGTTCCTGTTCCCCACTCATCCCACAAGCACCATACCAGTGTTTGATTATATAATATTTTGCCACTAATCTATGTTAATTAAAACTTGAAATTGTGTCTCCCATCATTTTATTCTTCATCAAAAAACTTTCTTCACTCATTTTTCCCTTTCTTATCTGCCTGTCCTTTTCCCTTTGACTGTGTTTCTTGCAGATCACTTTCATTCACATTGCCCCTCCAAGTCGCTTCTCTTCCATCTCACTCACTCTTGATTGACCTCACTTTCCTCTGAGCTCTCATCTCATGTTATATTTGTTCCGTTGTTTACTTTCTCTTATTAAATCTAATCCCTGATCCTGATCCTCCACTGGCTTGACTCTTGTGTTGCCTTTTACACCTGTGCTAAGTGGGTGTGAAATGCTACCAAATCAGAATTCTTCACTCGCTCATAGTGACTGGCTGACTACACAATGTGCAAAGTAGTGGAAAATAGGAAAAAAACCCATCCCTTTCTATCTTTTTAAGTGTCTTCCTGCTTGCACCCAGTCCCATGTTCTGTTATCTTTCCCCTAACTTTCCCTATCCTTTGTCTTGTTCTTTGCCCTAGGGCAGAGGTGGGCAAACTGCGGCCCATGGGCCACATCCGGCCTGCGGGACTCTCCTGCCCGGCCCCTAAGCTCCTGGCCCTGAAGGCTAGTCCCCGGCCCCTCCCCTGCTGTTCCCTCCTGCCCCCAGCCTCAGCTCACTGTGCCACCGGCGCAATGCTCTGGGCGGCGGGGCTGTGAGCTCCTGGGGCAGCGCAGCTACAGAACTGCGGCCTGACCCGGTGCTCTGTGCTGCGCGGTGGCATGACTGGCTCCAGCGGGCAGCATGACTGCCTGTCCTGGTCTCTGGGCGGCATGGCTGTAGCACCGCCAACCACCAGTGCTCCAGGCAGTGCGGTAAGGGGGCAGGGAGAAGGGTGGGGGTTGGATAGAGGGCAGGGGAGTTTGGGGTGGTAGTCAGGGGGCGTGGGTGTGGCTAGGGGTCAGGGTGGTCAGAGGGCAGGGAACAGGGGGGTTGAATGGGGACAGAAATCCTGGGGGGCAGTCAGGAAGGAGAGGAGGGGTTGGATGGGGCGGCAGGGGGCAGTCAGGGGCATGGGGTCCAGAGGCGGTCAGGGGACAGGGAGGGGTGGATGGGGCAGTGGTCCCGGGGGGTTGTCAGGGGACAGGGAACAGGGGGGTTGGATGGGGCAGGAGTCCCAGGGGGGCTGTCAGGGGGCCAGAAGCAGGGGGGGTCGGATAGGGGGCGGGGGCCGGACCACACCTGGCTATTTGGGGAACCACAGCCTCCCCTAACCAGCCCTCCATACAATTTCAGAAACCTGATGTGGCCCTCAGGCCAAAAAGTTTGCCTTCCCCTGCCCTAGGGCCTCCCATCTGCTCCCAATAAACCCATCCTCCATCCTCACAGCCATTCCCATCCCATTAATTTTTTGTCTCCCAAGACCCCACCAGTCAGTTGATCATTTGACATTGCCCCCCTCCTCATTCCTTTATTCAATTGATCCTCTAAGCCAGCCCTTCTACCAGCCAGTGTCTCCCCTGCCTCCTCCAGCATACTGATTCTGTGCCCCCTTCCTGTATGTAGTATCTGCCTTTGTTGTGTAAGGGTGTGGCTGCAGAGACCAACGCCATCCTCCAATTTGGAAGGAGGGCTGTGACTGCAGAGGGCCGAGCAAACCAGAGCTGCCAGCAGCTTACATCAGGATCTCGCTGCTGTGGTATGTAAATTAACTTCACTGTTAAGTACAAACTCCCCCGGGGCCTTTAAGAACAATGCTCCTCCCCACTGATACTGCGCCTCTGCACTTGCAGCAAATTGATATGGCATGTGATAGAGAATGTGGAAGCCTAAGGGATGGATCTGTTAGAAGGGGAGTTTAAAAATAAAGGTTTGTTGAGTACATTAAAGCCCTTCATTGAGTAGTATGTAAAACCTAGGGGGAAGATAATGAAGGAGACCTTGACTGCAGGGTCAGGTGCACACTGCAGCATGACTTCTTCCTTCCTCTGTCCAGTCACGTTCATAAGCAGAGACTGGGTAGTTCTTACCCTTGGGCAATGTTTCTGGCAGAGTTTTCTCTAGAACCAGGAGAAACACAGCTGTTGTTGGATTCCATTTTAGATCACGGGAGAGAAATAGGGGGTAAGCCTTGTTAGTATTTATATGGTTGTGTGGCACCCTTTTGTGTTAGCAGTGCAATATTGCAAGGAAAGTTCTATTGCAGCTTCCCATTAAAGAGTGGGAAATGGCGAGATATTTGCTTTGCTTTGCTTTGGCTTGTAATTTTGGTTTGTTTACTGGTGTGGCTCCTTGCTTGCTCTGGACCTGAGGAAGCAAGATGTAGAAATGCTTTAATAGAGAAAAATAAACACATGAAAATAAGTGTATGAGAAGGGACACACCTTGGAGGGAGTTTAATGGCTAAAATCTACAAGGGGTAGAACCCAGGAACTATTAAGCTGATCTCCACTATTACAGTGAGAAAGTAAAGCCAGTCCAAGAAAGGTTGAGGTAGGGCCTTAGACCTGGTTAGGACATAGTACTTGTTAGATTTCAGTATGACGATATCAGCTAGATCAGGGCTGGCCAACCTGAGCCTGAGAAGGAGCCAGAATTTACCAATGTACCTTGCCAAAGAGCCACAGTAATTTGTCAACAGTCCCCCATCAGCTCCCCCCTGGCTCCCAGCACCTCCCGCCCATCAGAAGCGCCACCGATCAGTGCCTCGCACTCTCTCCCCACACCTCCTGATCACCTGTGTTTTGGCGTGCAGGAGGCTCTGGGGGGGACAGGGAGGAGCGAGGGCATGGCAGGCTCAGGGGAGGGAGCGGTAAGGGGGCAGGGCCTGTGGGGGCAGGGACTGGGGTCAGGGCCTGTGGCAGAGCCAGGGGTTGAGCAGTGAGCACCCGCTGGCCCATTGGAAAGTTGGCATCTGTGGCTCCAGCCCTGGAGTCAGTGCCTATACAAGGAGCCGCATATTAACTTCTGAAGAGCCGCATGTGGCTCCGGAGCCACAGGTTGACCACCCCTGAGCTAGGTGCTTTCTTGTCCTTAAAGGTAGATAGTATGAAGAGATGACTACTTCAAATCATTGTTAATATGAGAACTTTATAAGTTAAACTGATATTGTTATGGGATCTTAAATTAAAGTCCTTTATTTTTTATATTTAAAATAGGTTCCAGATTCTTGCTGCCCATTCCTCTTTACTGTTTTCTTAAGCATAGAACTCATTTTCTGTGCTACAACTGCAGTGTGATAGTGTTCCCTGACCCCTATAGTCTTCCTCCCTGTAAAAAGATATTGTGCTGCTTCCTCACAATCAGATAGTGTCTTTCTCCTTGCTGTTATCAGCTGACTTGATTCTATTGGGGGATTTCAATTTGAGTGACATATGCTGGAGGTCTCATGCTGCCAGTACTAAAACATCCTTGGAATTTCTAAACATTATAAATGGCAATTGCCTAAATAAGAAAAGTGTTGCAGTCAACAGGGGGGAATTCTGTATTAGACCTTATCCTAACAGATGAAGAGGAACTGATCACATAACTAAAAGCTAATGTTAGCTTATGTATAAGTAATCATGACTTGATCATATTTATAATGTTCAAGAAGAATAAAGTGCAATCCTACAATAAAATATACTTGATGCTTTAATAGGGCTAATTTCAGAAAACTGAACATAATTATGAGCCAAATCATCTGGGAGGAAAAATTTAATCAAAAAATATGAATGATCATTGGGAATAATTTAAGGACACCTTATTAGATGACCAAAAAGCCACAATCCCACAATTGAGGAAGAAGGCTGTGATGGTTTAAAAAAAAATCTTGTTTAGAGAGGAAGTGAAGGGAGCCATAAAAAAATAAAAAGAAATATACAACAAATGGAAGAAAGAGGAAGTTGACAGGAATTGTAGAAAAGTCATAAGTGAAGCCTAGGGACACAAAGAGAAATCTATGGCCAGTAGAATTAAAGACAGTAAGAAGGAGTTTTTAAAATATCCTAGGAACAAAAAGAATCCTGGCAGTGGTATTGATTCATCTCTACATGGTAATGGTAGAATTATCCATAATAATGCAGAAAAGGCAGAAGTATTAAATAAATATTTCTATTCCATATTTGGGGAAAAGCAGATGATATAAGTCTCATCATATGGTAATAACACACACTCTCTTCCACTAGTATCTCTGGGGGATGTTAAACAGAAGTTAGACATTTTTAAATCAGTAGGTCCAGATAACTTGCATCAAAGAGTTTTAAAAGAGCTGGCTGAAGAGCTTGCTGGGCCATTAATGTTGATTTTCAGTAAGTTTTGGAGCACTTGGGAAGTTCCAGAAGATGGGAAGAAAGCTAATGTTGTGCCAATTCTTAAAACGTGTAAATGGGATGACCCAGGTAATTATAGGCCTGTCAGCCTGACATCAATCTCAGGCAAGATAATGGAGTGGCCAATACAGGACTCGATTAATAAAGAACTAAAGGAAGGTAATGTAATTAATGCAAATCAACATGGGCTTATGGAAAATAGATCTTGTCAAGCTAATTTAATTTTTTTATGAGATTACAAGTTTTGTTGACAATGGTAATAGCATTGACATTACACTGGTCAACAATTTTTGAGAAGTCGTCTGCTTCAGAGATAAAATGTGCTATTTATTATGTATTTTGATGTGCTGAATTCAAATATGACAATTAAAACAACTGATTGGCTACTGTTTCTAAGATATTTAAGTTTTTACATTTTATGTCTATGTATATTGTGTAGATAGTAGAGTTTTAATCATAAATTGTAAACCTAGGTCTTTTCATGTGTTTATGGTTGCTTTACATGATAATATTTCACCTGTCCTGTTTATGTAACACTTTAAAAATCAGCAAAAGGGTTATATAAATAAAATTTATTATGAAACAAAAGGCAAAAAACTATTATGTACATAGTTTAGTCCTATTCAGTGTCTACTCGGCGCTTCTTGGCTTGTCTCTTGTATTCATTAAATGGAGCATCTCTTGTCACTGTCCAGCAATAGTCTGCAAGCATTGATGGGCTCCATTTGCCCTGATAGTGTTTCTCCATTGTTGCAATGTCCTGGTGAAATCGCTCGCCGTGCTCGTCGCTCACTGCTCCGCAGTTCAGTGGAAAAAAATTTAGATGAGAGTGCAAAAAATGTATCTTTAGTGACATGTTGCAACCAAGGCTTTTGTATGCCTTGAGGAGGTTTTCCACCAACAACCTGTAGTTGTCTGCCTTGTTGTTTCCGAGAAAATTTATTGCCACTAACCGGAAGGCTTTCCATGCCATCTTTTCCTTGCCACGCAGCACATGGTCAAATGCATCATCTCGAAGAAGTTCACGAATCTGAGGACCAACAAAGACACCTTCCTTTATCTTAGCTTCACTTAACCTTGGAAATTTTCCACGGAGGTACTTGAAAGCTGCTTGTGTTTTGTCAATGGCCTTGACAAAGTTCTTCATCAGACCCAGCTTGATGTGTAAGGGTGGTAACAAAATCTTCCTTGATTCAACAAGTGGTGGATGCTGAACACTTTTCCTCCCAGGCTCCAATGACTGTCGGAGTGGCCAGTCTTTCTTGATGTAGTGGGAATCTCTTGCACGACTATCCCATTCGCAGAGAAAACAGCAGTACTTTGTGTATCCAGTCTGCAGACCAAGTGAGAGAGCAACAACCTTCAAATCGCCACAAAGCTGCCACTGATGTTGGTCATAGTTTATGCACCTCAAAAGTTGTTTCATGTTGTCATAGGTTTCCTTCATATGGACTGCATGACCAACTGGAATTGATGGCAAAACATTGCCATTATGCAGTAAAACAGCTTTAAGACTCGCCTTCGATGAATCAATGAATAGTCTCCACTCATCTGGATCGTGAACGATGTTGAGGGCTGCCATCACACCATCGATGTTGTTGCAGGCTACAAGATCACCTTCCATGAAGAAGAATGGGACAAGATCCTTTTGACGGTCACGGAACATGGAAACCCTAACATCACCTGCCAGGAGATTCCACTGCTGTAGTCTGGAGCCCAACAGCTCTGCCTTACTCTTGGGTAGTTCCAAATCCCTGACAAGGTCATTCAGTTCACCTTGTGTTATGAGGTGTGGTTCAGAGGAGGAGGATGGGAGAAAACGTGGGTCCTGTGACATTGATGGTTCAGGACCAGAAGTTTCATCCTCTTCCTCTTCCTCGTCTGACTCAAGTGAGAATGATTCTGGTGCATCAGGAACCGGCAGTCCTTCTCCGTGGGGTACTGGGCGTATAGCTGATGGAATGTTTGGATAATGCACAGTCCACTTTTTCTTCTTTGACACACCTTTCCCAACTGGAGGCACCATGCAGAAGTAACAATTGCTGGTATGATCTGTTGGCTCTCTCCAAATCATTGGCACTGCAAAAGGCATAGATTTCCTTTTCCTGTTCAACCACTGGCGAAGATTTGTTGCACAAGTGTTGCAGCATATGTGTGGGGCCCACCTCTTGTCCTGATCTCCAATTTTGCAGCCAAAATAAAGGCGATAGGCCTTCTTAACCATAGTGGTTATACTGCGCTTTTGTGATGCAAAAGTCACTTCACTACAAACATAGCAGAAGTTATCTGCACTGTTCACACAAGTACGAGGCATCTCTGCTCACTTTGGCTAAACAGAAATGTGTCCCTTTGCAAAATCAAACACTGACAAATAAGAGAGCACGACACTGTATGATTTCTAGAGCTAATGTAGGGCAATTTGTTTAGCAGAGTGATGTAAGCTTCGTTATGATTGCATCATCCATGACTTCTAGGAATAACATGATGCAATTCATATCATGTATGACGCAATACCAGCTTCAGATTGCATCATTCATTGTTTTGCCTAAAAAGCAAGTACTGTCCAAACCCAGTCATAGATTTATTCATAGATCCAGTCAAAGATGTATTTTAGTCATTTCTGGTTTAAATTGAGATCCCTTCCCTTTATAACTCACTTATCCTCCGCCATTCCCAAGTCAAGGGTCGTATATACTGACCCAATAGCATATCTTGAAAACTAGAGCCAATCAACAATTTTAAGCATCATTTTCGTTCTCAGTGACCCAGAATTAGTAAAGTTTGACTACATTTATTTCAGAAGCATTTTGGCTGTAAAGCAGTGTTATATACTTAGACTTCTGTAAGGTGTTAAACTTGGGACCACACAACATCTTGATTAAAAAACTAGAACAACATAAAACTCACGTGGCACACATTAAATAGATTAAAAACTGCCTAACTGATAGGTCTCAAAATGTAACTGTAAACAGGGAATTGTCATGGAACAGGTCTGTTTCCAGTGGGGACCCACAGGGGTAGGTTCTTGTCCCCTTGCTATTTAACATTTTTATCAATGACCTGTAAGAAAACATAAAATCATCATTGATCAAATTTGCAGATGACACAAAATTTGGGGGAGTGGTAAATAACAAAGAGGACAGGTAACTGATTCAGAGTGATCTGGATTGCTTGGTAAACTGGGTGCAAGCAAACAATATGTGTTTTAATACGGCTAAATGTAAATGTATACATCTAGGAACAAAGAATGTAGCCATACTTACAGGATGGTGGACTCTATCCTGGGAAGCAGTGACTCCGAAAAAGATTTGGGTGTAAGGATGGATAATCAGCTGAATCTGAGCTGCCAGTGTGATGCTGTGGCCAAAAGGGCTAATGCAATCCTTGGATGCATAAACAAGGGAATCTCGAGTAGGAGTAGAGAGTTTATTTTACCTCTGTATTTGGCACTGGTGTGATGGCTGCTGGAATACTGTGTCCAGTTCTGGTAGCCACAAATCAAGAAGGATATTGATAAATTGGAGAGGGTTCAGAGAAGAGCCACGAGAATGATTAGCTGATTAGAAAACATGCCTTGTAGTAATAGATTCAAGGAGCTCAATCTATTTAGCTTAACAAAGAGAAGGTGAAGGGGTGACTTGATTGCAATCTATAAATACCGACAGGGGGGGCTCTTCAATTTATAGGTATAACATGATCCAATAGCCAGAAGCTGAAGATAGACAAATTCAGACTGGAAATGAGGCCTAAATTTTTAACAGTGAGAGTAATTAACCATTGGAACAATTTACCAAGGGTTGTGGTCGAGTCTCCATCACTGACAATTTTTAAATCATGATTGGGTGATTTCCTAATAGATCTGCTCTAGGAAATATTTGGGGGAGGGGCCTTCTATGGCCTGTGTTCTGCAGGAGGTCACACTACATGATCACAATGGTCCCTTGTGGCCTTAGAATCTATTAATCTGTACTTCCCCTTTCCTTACCCCACTACAGAAAATTCATAATGAGCTTCCCCTGTTCCTCAGAAAATTGACAGCTCCCCACCCCCAATCTCCTGAAAGTCCATACTGTGCCTAGCCCAACTATCTGCAGGCTTCTTTCCAGTATGATGTGCAGGCTGTTCTTTCTCACATTTTCTCCTTTTCATCTCTTCAGTGCTGCCCGGAAAGAGTGGGTGTAGATGGAAGACATCCTTTATTACATGCTTCCCTGTTGTAAAACAGGTCCAATGGGAGTCCTATCCCAGTGCATGGTGTGTTTTAGGGAGTAAGACCCTACTACAGCTGCCATCTAGTGGCATTATTCCTTAGCATTTTTGTTGCTGACTTTTTTTTTTTTTTTTTTAAACCTGCTTTTAGAGTTTTCCCATGTTTTGGGAGGACTATATATACAAAATGGTCACATCACTCCTTACTGGATATATAATGTAGCTCTACGTCACTTGAGTGATGATTGGCTAGAGTACACAGAAAGAAAACTTGTCCAGGCTGGATTAGTGCCATATACTTGGGTTGATTTCTCCGTGTCACCTCAAGAACATAAGAATGGCCATAGTGGGTCAGACCAAAGGTCTATCTAGCACAGTATCCTGTTTTCCAATAGTGGCCAATGCCAGGTGCTTCAGAGGGAATGAACAGAACAGGCAATTATCATGTGATCTATCCCGTCACCCATTCCCAGCTTCTGGAAAACAGAGGCGAGAGACACCATCCCTGCTCATCCTGGCTAATAGCCATTGATGGACCTATCCTCCATGAACTTATCTAGTTCTTTTTTGAACCCTGTTATAGTCTTGGCCTTCACAACATCCTCTGGAAAAGAGTTCCACAGGTTGACTGTGTGTTGTGTGAAGAAATACTTCCTTTTGTTTATATTAAACATGCTGCCTATTAATTTCATTTGGTGATCCCTAGTTCTTGTGTTGTGAGGAGTAAATAAACACTTCCTTATTTACTTTCTCCACACCAGTCATGATTTTATAGACCTCTATCATATCCCCTCTTAGTCATCTCTTTTCCAAGATGAAAAGTCCCAGTCTTATTAATCTCTCCTCATACCGAAGCCGTTCCATACCACTAATAATTTTTGTTGCCTTTTTCTGTACCTTTTCCAATTCCAATATATCTTTTTTGAGATGGGGTGACCAGATCTGCACACAGTATTCAAGATGTGGGCATACCATGGATTTATATAGAGGCAATATATTTTCTGTTGTATTATCTATCCCTTTCCTAATGATTCCAATATTCTGTTTGCTTTTTTGACTGCCGCTGCACATTGAGTGGATGTTTTCAGAGAACTATCCACAATGACTTCTAGAGTGGTAACAGCTAATTTAGAACCCACCATTTTATATGTATAGTTGCGATTATGTTTTCCAGTGTGCATTACTTTGCATTTATCAACACTGAATTTCATCTGCCATTTTGCCCAGTCACCCAGTTTTGTGAGATCCCTTTGTAACTCTTCATAGTCAGCTTTGGACTTAACTATCTTGACTAGTTTTGTATCATCTGCAAATGTTGTCACCTCACTGTTTACCCCCTTTCCCAAATCATTTATGAATATGTTGAATAGGACTGGGCCCAGACCCCTAGGGGACACCACTATTTACTTTTCTCCATTCTCAAGTATTACTCCTGTCCCATTTGCAAAATCCATTGCAGGAGAGACCATTTTTCTTAGCGTTATCCAGAGTCCATAGTTGTAAAGAGAGCAATTTTAACAAGAGCCACTATGAGACCCAGGGTGATGGTAATGCAGGTGTAGTGGGGTGAACACCCACTCCAGCCCTGAAGAGGGCTAGGGAAAGGAGCAAAACTCCGGCTGATTGGCGAAGTGGCTGCAGCTGGGGCCACACCCCAAACAGAGCAACTCAGCCTTATAAGAAGGCCAGGGCAGCCAGAAGCTGAGAAGTCTCACTCTGATTGGAGAGAGAGACAGGCCTGACTGCTGGGGACCTCACCTGGGGACCTAGAGTGAGGCAGGGCTGGGGAAAGGCCTTGGGGGCAGGGAAGCCCTAGGCCAGCAACTCTCCAGACTGCAGGGCCTGGTCCTAGGCCCACAGGGGTATTGGGGTTGCAGAGGGGCAGCCTGAGGGTGGGTAAAGGCAGCCAGTCCAAACCCCTAGTTGCCTGTGATGATTGGCTGATAGACTGCAGTCTGCCCCAGGGCACGGGGGCTAGATGGTGACTGGCAGTAGCCACGACTGAGGCAATGTGGGGATAGGGGGTGGGGGTTCCCCTGGGTGGGGAGACCCAGAGAGAAAGTGGGGTGCTGCCCCCGTGTCCCGTGCACTGGGGTCCGGGAGGGACACGGGGGCCAATGACAGGCGGCACACCTGGCCTGCAGAGGGCTCTCTGACGACTGGTGAGCTAATTCCCGAGACGACCAGCAGGAGGCGCCGCAAGGGTGAGTCTGCGCCTGATTACAGGAGGAATGCAGAGATGCTCTTTGGAGACATCAAATGTGTTTCAATAGCTGAAGGCATTCCAGAATTCTCCAAAAGAACCATGAATGATTGCAGGAGTGACTGCCATCCCCTGAGGATGTGGAGGTGAAGGTACGTTAAGAAGAAAGCTGATGACTGTTAAATAATCAGGAGAGAGAAAACCTGTTACCTGTCCCCAATCCTGAGTATAGTGTATATCTCCTGTGAGTGCCTTCAATTCTCACTGAAGTCCTTTGATTCATCAAAACACTTAAGCACATGATTAATTTAAACTATGGGACTTAAAAACATGCTTAAGTGCTTTGCTCAATACCTATGGAGTTAAGCACATACACCTCTACCCTGATATAACGTGACCCGATATAACACGAATTCGGATATATTGCGATAAAGCAGCGCTCCGGGGGGGCGGTACTGCGCACTCCAGCGGATCAAAGCAATTTCGATATAGCACGGTTTCATCTATAACACGGTAAGATTTTTTTTTTTGGCTCCCGAGGACAGCGTTCTATCGGGGTAGAGGTGCATTAAGCACAAAGTTAAGTACAAATGGCCTTGCTGACTCATGGCTTGGAAGCTGAGGAATGGTGTGGAAATTCAGTCCCAGACTTTGTCATTTCACGATTTTTTTTTTTTTTACTGAGATGAGAATAATGCAGTTTATTCAAAGATTACTAAATATGAAACACAGTAAGGATTTACAGTACATCTTGTTTTTGCCAGATCACTTGTGTGCAATGAGAATATAAAAGGCAGTGATAACTATTTACATGGCATTTTGATATAATGAATTTAGCTCTTCTTTTGAAGCTAGTTTTAATGTTTGGCTTTGCAAATACTTAACGTGTTCTTCTTGCTAGAATGAATAAATAAAGCTTTTTTTATATATTACTATAGTATAATCCTGCACATTAGGGCTAATTTCTAATACAATAACGCCTCACTTAACGTTGTTCCGGTTAATGTTGTTTTGTTGTTACATTGCTGATCAATTAGAGAACATGCTTGTTTAAAGTTGCGCAATGCTCCCTTCTAACATTTTTTGGCAGCCGCCTGCTTTGTCCACTGCTCGCAGAAAGAGTGGCCCATTGGAGCTAGTTGGTGGGGGCTTGGAACCAGGGTAGACCGGCAGTCCCCCATCAGCTCCGCTTAATTCCCTGTGCGGCAGCCGCCCAGCAGGCTATCAATTGCCGGCAGTTTGATTGCTGTGCATGGGGAGGAAGCGAGGTGCTAATGTCCGGGTGTCCCCCTCCCCCTGCTCCTATACCCCATTTCCACAGAGTGCGGGGACACCACAGGGTTTGGGACTGAGTGAGCTTGCTGGCAGCAGCTGCTGTCTCAACTTGCTGATCTACTTTAAAAGGCAGTGTACTTTACTTAGAGTGGGGTCAGCGTACTTAAAGGGGCAATGCGCAACTGTCTCGCTCACACACATGGTGTGAGTGTCTCTCTCTCTCTCTCTCTCTCACACACACACGGTGTATCTCTGTCTCTCTCTGTCATTCTGTGTCTCCTCTCTCCATTCCTGCTGCCTTGTAGAGTGAGTGTACATTAACAACGAGTTAACCCTTGAGGGCTCAGCCAAGTGCTAGTTCATCATTTAGCAGTGAGGCATTCCCTGGGAAATATACCTCCCTCTTCCACCCTGTGACTCCACCAAGCTTCACAATCATCATTGCTGTGTACATTATTAAATTGTTTGTTTAAAACTTATAGTGTGTGTGTGTGTGTGTGTGTGTGTTTTTTTCGCCAGACAAAAGACATATACACACATTTTTATATATATATATATATATATATATATATATATATATATATATATATATATATATATATATATATATATATATATATATATATATATATATATATATATATATATATATATATAATATAATATAAAATGTGTTGTCTGGTGAAAAAAATTTCCCTGGAACCTAACCCACCTATTTACATTAATTCTTATGGGGAAATTGGATTTGCTTAACATAGTTTCACTTAAAGTAGCATTTTTCAGGAACATAACTACAACATTAAGCGAGGAGTTACTGTATACAGACAAGTGTAAAACCGTATGTCCTCTGATATAATACAAATGAGGTAAATCTTCATGTAAGATTATTCAGCATGTTCTGCTACTGAAACATACAGCTACTAATGATTAGCTTTAGTGCATTTTGGTTGGTGTAAGCTATCCTGAGGTAAAAAAGAGCTTTCATAGGCATTTATAGTTATGAGCATTATTTCAAGTCAGAAGAAATACTAGCCTTCTGCTAATAATCCGCAAAGGGGTGGGTACATCACACTTTCCCAAGGCACTTCTTAATGAAGTGTCCCACTAATTTCTGCGGTCTCTGCTGATACTCCACAAGCACATCATGTGAGCTGCTAATCTGATCCCCTTCAAGTCGATTCAGAAGTGTGACACACACCACAGCAGCTAGAGATAAAAGAAATTGTGTTTGTTAGAAATGACATTTAGGTAACTTTCACAGTGAGAAAGCATGAGAGCATCTTCTATTTGTACACCCCTGTTTGAGGTATCAAAACAGACAAGAGGAGATAAAGCCAAGGAAACTAATAGTTTCAGTGATGGGTTTGAGCAGTTCACAATGGAAATCACACCTTATAATAAATAACTAGATTAAGTACCTATTTCACTTTAGATGTTGTTTTAAAATTACTAATAGTTTGAAGCAAACTATAAAGCCATTAGTAAAGTTGATGGAGCTGCTCCAACATATGGTCACATTCAGAACATTCATGGTCATTGCATGATTAGAACCTTTTTCTGAATGGGATTTTTTTTTTTTCAAGAAGTGTGTCAAGAAGTCTGATTGGTAAAATTGCCTCAGAGAATAAGGGTATGTCTACACAGCAAACACTGTGCATGGGCTAACCTACTTGAGCTAGCTTGAATCAAACTACTGTGGGTAACAATAGTGATGAGGAGAGTAGGTGCAGTGTGGGCTTCCCGAGGAGAAAAAAAATGGGAGAAAAAGAGGTAATAAATTCCTCACAACAAGTCATGCTCTCATATCTCAGACCAATTAGAAAAGGAAGACTTTGTGACCTTAGAACACGGACATAGCAAATGAGAGAGTAACTTAAAATGACTACTCTAAAGTTGTACTAGATCAACTTTTCTTAGGTCACCTACCTAAACTTTAACTACCTCATAACTAAAATTCACAAGAGTCCATACTTTTTTTATTGGGAACCGCATTATTCACCAGGCAACTAAAAACCCTTCTTAATTGTTTCAGAATTGCAAATGCAAATCTAGTTACTCTCTCTCTCTTGATATTTCATTTTGATATGCAAGTAAAGAAAGTGACTATAGTTCCATATACATAGAGGCTACCTGACTGATTAAAGTTACTGCAGTTTCCTATCTGACTTTAAGGCAGTTACAATAGTGCCTTCAGATAGGTTGGTACTTGAATGATTGCTTCTCAATGCAAGGCAAGAGCTGGAATAGCTACTAATCAGGACTAAACTAGATCAGAGCTGTGTGAGGGGGTTTACATAGACCTGGCACACAGACACTGCAAAGTTCTAGCAAATCATACTAAAATAAACTTACAGCATCTATAAATATTTATAATCATATATGCAAATAGTGCAGTATTGTAACTTTCCACTGCAATGAATTTAATGCTTTGAAACTCTGTACACTGTACATTTTCTGCAACACAGATGATTCAGTCTAAATAAAATGCCATGTATCCAATTACCTCTGACACCACTAAGATTACAAATAGCAGCAAAAACTGAAGATTCCATCTCAATGTTTCGGACTCCAGCATCATAAGCTGCCTTCAAATACTGCAATTTCTCTTCTTCAGCATATAAGCAGATTGCACCATCCAGACGGGCTTGGCCTATAAAGCATATAAATATAGATTTATTTTATTTATTTATTTATTTATTTATTTTTGGTACTGATGAAAGTACAGGGGACAGTTTCAGTCTCTAAGGGACACAAGATTGTTACAGTTTCTATACCCTTCCTAATTTTTATCACGGCAGTAAGCTCAGTTTTCACTTAAAAGGCACTCTATAAATGTAATTTATTAGTTATTATTTGAATTTAGGATCAGAGTAATTAGATATGAAAAGACCAACTACTAAATTATCAAATTCATAAACAGGAAATATAGTCCCTCAGATGAATTAAGTATCAGATTTTAATTGTGATATTTCCTCTCTGCTTGTTTGATGTATTGATTACGTTTGAGTTTAACGGTCCCCTAAAAAAGCATCCAGATCTGCTAATGCCTTTCTGATGCAGTGAGGGGAGGAACAATCTCAGCCCTTTTGATGCTTAGAAGATTTTTTAACATAAGGAGAAATCAAGAGTTTTTTAAAATTGGACACTATTGGTGCCTATTTTTAGGAAAGAGTTAGCTTATTCCAGCTCTTTAGGGCTTCAGCCCCAAAGAAACAGATTTTTTTTTTATTAAGCAGTGTTAGACTGCATACAGCCAAAATAAACTTTACAGTTCTCTAGTTACCATATTTTTTGTTTTCGGGAACGGAATTCCCAAAGCTGAGGTTCTCTGCCTGTTTGCAAGTTTTGTAGTAGATTTGGTAGCATCCGTAGGAAACCTGCTGGTTTGCTTTTAGGACCCACTGACTGGACCATGGACTCATTATCCTTCCTAACGATGCCTGAAGAAAGCCACATATTGACATTGTTCTACTTGAGATCTGCCTTGAGCACTGCTAGAACCATGGATTGTGTGCCCTCCAAGCAATGCTCTTCTTGCAGTATATCCAGCCACAACTAGAGGCAGAAGTGCCAGATATTTGGGGAGAAAGCTTTGTAGCCCACGAAAGCTTATGCTCTAATAAATTTGTTAGTCTCTAAGGTGCCACAAGTACTCCTGTTCTTTTTGCGGATACAGACTAACACGGCTGCTACTCTGAAACTTGTTCTCACAAGATTTCCAGCTCAGTTTGTAGACCTGGGAGGGAAACATCTGAAATTGTGGATGCTTATCTAAATCAATCCCGAATTTAAATCCGTGATGTTTGCCCATCCCAAATGTGGCAGTATTGATGTAACATTCAGTTATCCAATTAATGGTTAATTAAGGATGAATCAGCAACTCTTTCCAGGGCTGCTTACAGAAAATTTCTTCTAGACACATGAACAATTAAAAGAAAAAAATAACCAATAACTCTCATCAATTCCACAGTGCACTAACGGTGATTATAGCAACTCCACTAAATAAATACCCTGATAATTCAGTAATCAAAAGATATACAATTTATGAGCTGTCAGTCATTGTCAATTCTTTTTTTAGATAGTCATTTAGGGGGGAAAAACACCACAAAATTACACCCTAATACAGAAAAGGCTTAAATAAATGCTTAAATTTAAGCATGTGAGCTGTAGTCTCATTTAGATCAACTGGACTACTCATCTCATTAAAGCTAAGCACATATTTAAGTGCTTTGCTGGACTGGGGCCTAAATCCCCTAATCCAGTTTGATTTGCATATGTTACTGTTTACTAATTTACTTCTATTGTTCTATTGCTAGCCTTACCTTCATAGAAATCCAAAGTGCACATTGTATTTCCAATTACTGTATTGAATTCATTTATCTCCTTACTGCACTGCATCAGTTCCTTAGCTAGTTGGTCATCTAGGTTGGTACTGCGAATTACAGTCTTTCCCAGGATAACCTGTTCAAATTGAGGCTTGAAGGTAGCATCTACTGATTGACTGGTTATTACCACTGAGCCTGGCTCCAGACCTGTTGTAAAAAAAATACATATAGTGAGCTGTTCAGCCTCTCTGCTCGTATGTAAACAAGGTACATTATAGCCCAATCCTGCTCCTACTTATTGAAATCAATAAGAGTTGCCACTAAATTCAATAGGAGAAGTATTAGGATCTATTTTCAGAGTAGCAGCCGTGTTAGTCTGTATCTGCAAAAATAACAGGAGTACTTGTGGCACCTTAGAGACTAACAAATTTATTAGAGCATAAGCTTTCGTGGGTTACAACCCACTTCTTCGGATGCATCCGAAGAAGTGGGTTGTAACCCACGAAAGCTTATGCTCTAATAAATTTGTTAGTCTCTAAGGTGCCACAAGTACTCCTGTTATTTTTATTAGGATCTATGTGCATGTTTGTAGTTTATTATTCCAAATGCTTTAAAATAACTCTATAGAGGAGACACAGGATACTGCTAATTAAAAAGGTATTTATATAAAGGACAATACAAAGGGCTGTAAAGTAATCTTAATGGTCTGACAAATCCAAACTGTTAAGGAAATATTTCACATAGGGCATGAATGATCTTTTCTCCAGCTTGCTGCAGATCTCTTCACTCAAGCACATTTTCCTGTCTGGGGAGTGAGATATTGCCTTTTATTGTAAAATTATATAACTCAAAGAATTCTTTAGCTGATGGGTAATTAGGTCTAAGGAAAAATAAGAGTGCTATGTATGACTAAAAACCTGAACATTCTCTCTCTCTCTCTCTCTCTCTCTCTCTTTCATGATCCAGAATTCTGAACTAAGGCGTGAAAGATAGGAACTCACGTGTCCTATAGCAGAACTAAGATCCACTCACTGGGACTGTACCAATATTTTAAAGATGATCTTAAAACCCTAAAAAGTGTGTGTGTTTTTAAATATTGGACTTGCATTCTTTTTCACTTCTCTATGATGCCTTGAAAGGAATTTTTTCTGCTTTTCTTAATATTAGAACAAACAGGAATGTCAATTTCGGTGCTCCTTATTTGGATGGAGGACTTCTCTGGGATGTATAATGTTCGCTCTGAGACTTTAATTTAAAAGGTATTATTGCTGAATCTTGAATCTAGTCCCCGTTTATTCAAAATGTTTAATTATTTGAATCAAATAGATATTAACAAAAACAAGCAAAAATTTTACACAGGCTGATTAAAACTCCCTTTCAGTTGTTCAGCTTTCACTCTCTTGATTCTTGTGTCACCATTTCACTAGTTCTCCAGTCATCAGAGAAACATTCAGGCTAGACAGGAACAGAATTGTTAATGTACAAACCAAGCAAAATATTTAAAAAAAAAAAAAAAAAGTCTTCAGGATTTCTTTATACATCATAAAGAAGGAAAAGAGGGCACAAGTCCAATTTATTTTCCTTTGCAAGTCACCTTTTAACCTCTGCTTTATCTGTGAAGTGTGGGTGGTAATATTACCTAATAAATATTCACCAAACTGTCATGAGCATTAATTAATTTGTAAAGCCCTCTGAAAATGAAATAAGTGTTAGACATTATCATTATTATGCCTCTGTTTTATAAACCTTTAACTACAGAGATGCTTTAATTTCAATAAAAGAGAAATATGAAGGGGAAATACCTATTCCACCAGAGGTGCCAATGCGAATAATGGTTACGTTGGAACACTTGGAGTGATACAGCAGCTTGATCAGTTCATGTAACATGATTGCAATAGAGGGAATGCCCATACCATGCTGAAATGAAATCAGAAAGTCACATTGAACATTAATATACATTATTAACAGAAGAGTCGGGAATTGGAGCAGATCTCTGTAATGAATCACTATGAAAAATACATGCAAAAGTATTCTTGTACAAACCTAACCTATGGGCCAGGGCAGAAGTTTATTGTGGTCAATGGAAAGACTTCTATTGACTTCAATGGACTTTGGATCAGGTCCAGTGTTCCCTAATACCCTGGGTTATGTTAATTTTAAAAATGTTATATTTTCTGTATTCTAAATCTGAGTCCCATTCTAATCTTTTACAGTTACATGCCCTCACAAAGCTTCTACACGGCCCAAGAGCAATGTTCACACTAGTTCTTAATGACCTGAAACACTGGTGATTCTAGCTGAGCTAAAATCTTACAAAAGGCGGAGGCTGTGGTATAGTCACAAAGTTCACAAGCCTGAATCTGCTCCCGCTTACATCATGATGTGACACTTCACACCTTGAGGGGAAGAGAGCAGCACAATAGGGCCACAGTTGTGGAGTTGATGCTATGGGCTAGGGGTGGGTTTTCAAAAGTGCTCTTGGGTATGTCCACACTGCAATAAAAAACTCCTGGCACCGAGTCTCAGAGCTGGGCCAACTGACTTGAGCTCACAAGGCTTGGGCTGCAGGGCTAAAAATTGCAGTGTAGGCCTTTGGGCTTGTGCTGGAGCCGAGGTTTGCAGTGGTCTCAGAGTCCAGGCTCCAGTCTGAGTCCGAACATCTACACTGCAATTTTTAGTCCACACCTTGAGCCCCACAAGTCCAAGTCCCCTGACCCGGGCCAGCTGCGGCTGTGCCATGGGTCTTTTATTGCAGTGTACACATAGTCTATGTGACTTAGCAGCACAAGTCCCATGGACTTTCACTGGTACTTGTACTCCTAAGCCACCTACGTACCTTTTGAAAATCTCACCCTGGATCCTCCGCCATAGCTGAGAAACAGCCACCTTTGTTCCTTCCCCATCTGCACTTAGTGTAAGCAGTCTCTGTGTTGTCCCTAGCATAGGACCAATAGGGTAGAAAACATGCTGCTCATGATTACAAAGGATTGTTGTGGCAGCCAGGAATCACTGGGATGTAGGAATATGCCAGCCATGCCCCTTTTCTCCTTGGAAAGCCATACTACCCTGGGATCTGGAAGGAGAGGTGGCATAAAGCCATTGCATCTATGTGACACAGTGGTTACCCTTACATGGGGGAAATTCTGAAGGAGCTGGCTGAGCCAGTCTTCCGGCTACTTTGCACCACTGAAGTAGACCTGAAAATTTGGATGTATATCCTCTAAAGAAATATTTAAAAGAAATATGCATTTATGTCCCATTTAAAATATGCTTAAATTGTTGATTCAGTTGCAACTACTGCATTGTATATTGAAAAACATTCTGTTCTACTTCAGGAACACTCAAAACAAAAATCAAGGACTAGGCCTTGTCCTTTTCTTTAGAAGCACTAGCAAATATAATTCCTCTCCCTCCCCTCCTCCCCTCTCCCCCGCCTCTTAATGCTTAATACTTACACTGACTGATAACACGGGTCCTACTTTGTACATCGCGTAACGGTCAGTTCCTGCACAGATGTTGGGATAGTCAGCACCGACGCTCCCAAGTCCAAGCTCTTCAGCTATGTAGGTGATAAAAGCTTTCATCCGTGAAGGGCTTCCTCCAACACATACAAACTAGCATGGACAGAATTCAACAAACCACATCAATTATGCAGCTGACTACATGATGCAGCATATTCAAGAACAGGGAAAGGTAAATATGATAATGCAAAAGGTTTAATCAGAATTATTCCCAACTACATTATTTTTATTATTACACTCCTCGTAGAGGTCTGTAAAGATAAATGTTTGAAAATAAGGCTTAAAATGGTCTCAGAAGTTCTCTGTCATTGCCTGACAATGGAATTTCATTAGTATAGTACAAAATGTAGAACTAGGGCTACATCTATTTAAAATGGCATTTTGTATTGGGGTATGTTTTTAATAATAGGTACCAGAGGCAGAGTGGATGTAAAGGAGAAATTATCTGAATATGTCAAGGGAGGGAGGACTCCATAACTGTATTGGCATATAGAGAACTAGCTAGGAAGGAACCCTGAGGCTGAGAGAGCACTTCCCAGTTGGAATATAGTGGTATTGCCAAACCCAAGAGTTCAAACAGCAAGCCTAAATAATACCATGAGATTTATTTTTGATCCAGTATCAACATAGAACCCATTTCCAGGTCACATACATTGTAACACAGTGGGGGGCAACTTGCAGCCTGCAGGCCGCACGTAACCCATCAGGGTAATCTGCTGGCAGGCCGCGAGACAGTGTTTACATTGACCGTCCGCAGGCACGACCACCCACAGCTCCCAGTGGCCGTGGTTCACCGTTCTTAGCCAATGGGTGCTGCAGGAAGTGGCGTGGGCCGCAGCGACATGCTGGCCGCCGCTTCCCACAGCTCCCATTGGCCAGGAACGGCAAACCGCGGCCACTGGGAGCTGCGGGCTGCCATGCGTGCGGACAGTCAATGTAAACACTGTCTTGCGGTCTATCAGTGGATTACCCTGAAGGGCCACAGGTTGACCACCACTGCTGTAACACCTTTGCTAATAGCACTGTGTCCTAAAAAAGAAAGGCAGTTAATGTTACCTCTGACAAATTTAGCTCTGATGGTTAATGTATAAAATATACCTTAAAAATAGGGCTTGCAAATGAGGCACTTTCTGTCACCTCAGGAGTGTTATTTCAGGTATGGGGCTTTTGTTTTTAGTGGATTGGGCAACTCATCTCATATAAACCTTGTACGAGAAGCTACCACCGTAGATGCAAAAGCAGGACAAAATGCTAGTGTACTCAGTAAATGCAATATGGGCCAAAGTCTGCAGTACCCACTCAGTCCTTACCCATATAAAACTTCAACTAGGATGCTAAGACCTTGAACCTGCTCCCATTGAAATGAGTGAAAGTGTGATATTGACTTCAGTGGGAACAGGGTAAGGTCTCACAAGGGAGATTTGCCTGACTGAAGCCTGAGTAGGGACTGCAAACGTTGGCCCAATATTCACAAAAGGACACTGGCAGCTCTGGTAAACCTAAAAATTGTAGGATGATGCCAGCATTCACTGAGAAGGTCTTACCTTCTTTCCATGCATTTCTCAAACTGATTCATGCTGCTGTCTTTAATCTCATCCTGCACACAATTAAATTTTAGTGGAAGTTGCACAGTCTGACATGTTTAAACTTCCAGAATGAAATCAAGGTTCTTACCTTTACATCTCCAAACAAGGCAGGAAAATCATGGGTGCCAGTCCCAAGAGCAAAATGGTACAGGATATCATCTTTCATTTTCTCAAGGTGAGGGTTGGAGAGATGAATTAAGTTATCTCTGTCATGGAAGTGGAAAATATATATAAACTCCAAAAAACTATGTTAAAAGAACATTATTAAGGTTGTAAAAGTCTAGTGCTCAAAAGTTAGAAAAAGCCAGAATTAAGGTTTCCTGTGCACCTTTAATTCAACTCCTTGTGTGTATGCATTATGAGACAGTCTTTAATGACATGATCACATACTGTTTTTTTTCAAGTAGACCCTCTGCCTCATTCAGTGTACAGGATGCACTGTGCTCATTAAACGAGCAGCTATTCAATATTTTGTTTTATCCTCGTTGTTCAATATGTGGTCCCAGGCCTTATTTACTGCACAATATTCAAACCTTGTTCAAGGTATCTGTAAGCACTCAGCATTTCTGCAAATCAGACCTCAGCATCTCAAAATGGGCACCCAGAAAATGAAGAACACACAATTAGTGACCATCTGTGAAAAGTTTAGTTTAAGTGACTTGTCTGCCATAGCACTGGAACTTTGTGGCATAGAAACCTTAACATGAGACCATCCTGTGTCTTCCTGCAACCCCCTTACTCATTCACCTCACACCTTCCAACTTCTTCAATAAATGAGGCAGGGTCCTACAGACAACAGCCTCCTTAACTACACAACCCTGATTCAGCCCCAGAGCAGGTCCAATCTGTGCATTGAATTAAATGAGGCAGCAGTCCTCCTGTGGAAAAAACACTATATGATTATGCAGTTAAAGACTGCATCATCATGCATACACTACTCCAGAGGGGAATTCTGTGCCACTGTGCACGTGCAGAATTCATGACTGGCACAATTTTTTTCTCTCGTAGAAAATACATTCTGCCCAAGAAGTGCTGTTGTTCCACCTTTTACCTGCCAAAGGCCACTGTGGCACCAGAACAGCCAGCATCATGAATGCAGTTCTGGTGCCACAGCGGCCTCTGGTGGGCAAAAGGCAGAACTGCAGCACTGTGACAGAATGTATTTTCTGTGGGGAAAAAATTCTGTGCATGCGCAGTGCCACAGAATTCCCCCAGGAGAAGTTCATCACAGCACCCTGCCTGCAGAGCCAGGTTAGGACAGACAGAGTGGGGCACATGGGGCTGCTGGGGGTCATACACTGGGGGTTCAGAATGTTTAGTGGGGGGAATTGGGGTACAGGCTCAGGAGCTAGTAGGGTGACAATGTTAAGCCGGGGCTGAATGGGAGTGGGGGTTCAAGGCCACATGGGACGGGGACTGCAGGGACACATGGGGATGGGGGAGGAGGCTGCAGAAACCCATAGGGATAGGGAGTGCGGAGACAGAGGCAGATGTGCCTGACTGAATGGGAGAGACTTGGGGTCAGTCAAGGTCTGCATGGGGGAGGCTTCCCAACTCCCTAACAATCCTGCCGCTCCCCCCAAAAAAGCACCTGTTCCATACTTCTCCCACCTACACCCAACAACCTTCCAGGTTCACTCCCAGGCTCCTTCCCTCTCCCTCAGCTCCTCCATTACCACTGACTCCCCCAAGCCTTTGCATTGCTTCTGGCAGATGCAGGAAATACAGTTCTGTATTGTAATTTAAATGAATTACTCAACATTCTGTATTAATATGCCTAGTAAGGAATCTATTTGTAAAAAAAAAAAAAATTACCAGAATCTTTTTTTTTTTGTCTGTATTGTTACAGACATACTTGCTGACAGGTATTTTGAAATAAATTACCAAAATTATTGAAACTGGCATGATTATATTGTTATTTTGAGAAATAAAATATTCAGAATTTTGCAGAATTTTAAAATACTGTGCTCAGAATTTTTATTTTTTTTGGTGCAGAATTCCCCCAGGAGTAATACACACATGGGGGGCCAAATGAAGGGTTGTAGAGACAACCTTAATATTGGCATTTTCTAACTTTTGAGTGTTTGACTTTACGACCTTACTATGTTCTTTTAATGCAGTTTGTGTTTGTGTGTGCAATTTCCTAGTTTTTAAAAAAAGCAAACTGAAAAAAACAAATTTCATCATGTGGCATCATGCTGACACCACGTGGTTGATCAGCAAAGTGTAACTCTTAGATTCACCACACAGACACATGCCTCTTAAGAGTAATGATAGTAATAGTAGGTTGTCATCTTCTATATGGACCAGCACTAAGTCAGATGAGACATGCATCTTTCCAGTGGGTTTCACAGATATTTGATGACAGCAGAAGAATAGTGAGACTCTGGAATCTTGAGTTTCATTCCACGCTCTGGAGAGGAATGTTCCCTTTAACGGTCACAGACACTTCTCTCTGTCCCGCCACCCTAATCCAAGTCTGACCCCTCCAACCTGTTCCTCTTCAGTCCTCCCCACCCCTGGCTCTTTGTCCCAGTCCCATTCTTCTTGGCCAGGCAATCCTAGTCTCTCCCTCAGAGTTCCCTGTCCAAGTCTCAGTCCCAGGCTCCTTGTCCAGCCAGTTCCAGTTCCCCCGACCTCAATTCTTTGTCTCCAGTCTTTTTACCCAGCCAGTCCCAGTTCTGCCTTTACACCCCAGCTCCTCATCAGACCTATCTCCCATCCGTCCCCATTCCCCCACCCACTGGTTCCCAGTCTCAGTGTCCTTGTCCAGCCAGTTCCAGTCTCCTCCCTCCCCTTCAGACCTGCTTCCCCCAACCCACCCCTGTTTCTGTCACTAGTTCCCACTCCAGTCTCTGAGTTCAACCAGTCCCCATCTCCCCTCCCAGCCAGTATCAGTCTCCCCAAGCTCCTTGATCCAATCTACTCCTTTCCTTCCCCTCCCAGTGCCCCCTAATTCTGCTCTCAACCTCTCTGCATTCAAGTCATGTGGCTTCCCCCTTCACACTGCCTGGACACCTGATAGGGGGGTGGCAAGTCATTGAAAGCATAAGAGACACAGGATACCTGCTTTCAATTCAGGTGCCCAGCCATGTGGGGATGGTGCATGCCCAGTCCAGACACATGTATGAGCTCTGAGCGGAGGGAGCAGGGCCAGCTCCAGGCACCAGAGCAGCAAGCAGGTGCTTGGGGCGGCCAACGGAAAGGGGTGGCACGTCTGGCTCTTCGGCGGCAATTCGGCGGCGGGTCCCTCTCGGAGGGAAGGACCTGCCGCCGAATTGCCGCCGAAGAATGAAGCGGCGGCGGTAGAGCTGCCGCCGATCGCGATCACGGCTTTTTTTTTTCCTTCCCTGCCACTTGGGGCGGCAAAAACTCTGGAGCCGGCCCTGGGAGGGAGCATGCTCAGTGAGCACAGAATCTTTGGAGAATTTAGCAGCAAAATTCTATGACATCTCTACTGAGCGTATGTGAACTGTGAAGTTTCAAAGACTGACAACTTGGTCAAATTTGAGCAGATTTTAGGGGATCATCAAAAGATACATCCCTGACACCCAGACCTCCCCATGCAAAATTTCAAGTCCCTGCTCCAAAGCATGGAGGTGCTAAAGCTTCTCAAAGAAGAAGTTGACAGAATGTTAACATTGCAAGCCAGTGTATTTTCCCTACCAGCCTGCATGGAAAATTTCAGCCCTAACGGTTGAAGTTTGAAAGTTATAAGGAGCTGAAAATGGGATTGTATAATGTCTCGTGTTAGGCAATCTTAGTAATAGGGAGTGCTACCAGCCCTGCCTAAAATAATTTAATATTAAGTATTGAAACTGGTTGTGGAGCCAAGGCTAGGGAGGAGGTGAGGATGGGGTTGTGGCAGGCAGGTACAATGTGCACCACACCCTCCTGCCACATGAAGAAACTGCAGCAAAGTTCATATGGTCTGAGGCTGTATTATATTTTGACATGATCTTCGCTGTGCGTCAGCTACAGGAGAAATGTCAAGAGCAGAATCGTGAACTCTATACAACTTTTGTGGACCTCACGAAAGCATTTGACTCTGTCAATCGCCAGAGCCTGTGGAGGATCATGTCGAAATTTGGCTGTCCAGACAGATTTATACGAATGGTACGTCAATTTCATCACGGTATGATGGCTCGTGTCCTGGATGACGGTGAAACATCTGAGGCCTTCCCAGTCACCAACGTCAAGCAAGGGTGTGTTTTAGCACCCACTTTGTTCAGCATGATATTCTCTGTCACTTTGACTGATGCCTTTCAACACTGCAATGAAGGAGTTGGCCTGAAGAATAGAGCTGACGGGAAACTATTCAATCTGAGGCGACTGCGTGCCATCACCAAGGTGAAGGAAACTGTACTTCGAGACTTTCTCTTTGCCGATGATTGTGTTCTGAATGCTAGTACAGAGCCGGAAATGCAAGCCAGTATGGACAAGTTTTCAACTGCATGCAACAACTTCGGTCTCACCATTAACATCAAGAAGACTGAGGTCATGCACCAGCCAGCTCCCCACGCCCCAGAACCGTCCATCACTGTAAATGGACAGAGACTTCAGACAGTGGACTACTTCACGTACCTGGGCAGTACCCTTTCCCGAGCAGTGTCAATCGATGATGAAGTAAACTGCAGAATTGCTAAAGCCAGCTCTGCATTTGGCCGATTGTGCTCCAACATTTGGGAACATTGAGGGATCAGCCTACCAATGAAGCTGAAGGTCTACCGAGCAGTGGTGCTTTCAACTCTGCTGTACGCCTGTGAGACGTGGACTGTCTAGCGGAGTCATGCACGAAGGCTCAATCACTTCCACATTTCCTGTCTGTGAAAGCTTCTAAAAATCAGATGGCAGGACAAAATGCCCGATACTGATGTCCTTACTAGAGCCAGTCTGCCGTCAGTTCACACATTGCTGATGAGAGCCCAGACCAGGTGGGCCGGACATGTCGTGAGAATGTCAGACGAACGCATTCCTAAACAGCTCTTCTACGGAGAACTCACTCAGGGAAAGCACTCCCATGGAGGACAAAAGAAGTGGTTCAAGGACACGCTGAAGACCTCTTTGAAGTCTTTCGAGATCAACACCGCCACATGGGAAACCTTCGCACTGAACCGTTCAGCATGGCACAGCCTCATTCACACAGGCAGTAATACCTCTGAGGCGAGGCGTATTGCTGAGGCTGAAAAAAAGCGTGAGCTGCGCAAGTCCAGAGCTGCTCGTACATCATCGACAGTGCCATTACATGTCTACCCGACGTGTGACAGGACGTTCCACGCCCGAATCGGACTGATCAGTCATCTTCGGACGCACAGAGCCCGGTCATCGAAAGAATGAGTTGTTGAGGTCTTCATCGATAACGATGGACGAACATCAAGATATTTTGACCAGCCCTCCCACCTTCTTGAGGATTTCAGGGGCAGTCCCAGTGGGAATCCCAAGCAGAGTGGATCCATTGGAGCCATGCACCCAGACCGTAGTGGGAGGAAAGCAATGACAGAATCTAAGTAGGAGCTGGTGAGATTGGTGACAACACAAACGGGGATCTGAAAGAGGAGATGAGAGAGACAACGGGGAAGAAGTGGAAATCAGAGACAACACAGTAGGGGGGAAAATACAGAAGCGATAAGAGAAAATAGAGAAAAGTGTAAAAACGAACAGAAAGGGAAGAAAAGACACTAATAAAGTCAGGTTGTTCAGGGTGGTAGCCATGTTAGTCTGTATCAGCAAAAACAATGAGGAGTCCTTGTGGCACCTGAGAGACTAGCCTCTAAGGTGCCATGAGTACTCTTCATTGTTTTTTTTTAAATAAAGACTGATAAACCATTTGTCTAGAAACAGCTCCTCTGACTAGTTAGTGAAAAGAGATGGCGCATCCAGCCTTGACTGAGGAATTAGACTATGCCAAGAGCAATGGGGAAAAATCAAATCCATGACACTTTATGATACCCTCACATTAAGTTGAATGCAGACTGGATAGAGGAAAATTATATATGCAACTTCTGTATTAGGCCATGGAAACTTTACAAAAGTCAGCTTACAAAGTGAAGCCATAGCAGGCTGGAAACTCTAACTATTAGCCAGAAACTGGTGTAGACCCTTGGTGTACACCTCAAAGTGCTTTGTGATGAGGGTTGCCAATTTTGGTTGGACGAATTCCTAGAGATTTCATCCCATGACATAATCTTTAATTAAAGATTAATCTTTAATTCCTGGCAACTCCAGGCCAATCCTGGAGGGTTGGCAACACTATTTATGATACACGAGGCCAAAGGCCCAGTGCCTTCTGCACCCAGAATCATGAACTAATAGCTTAGGCTTTGTCTACACTTGAAAGTTATATCAGCATAGTTACGTCAGTCAGGGGTATGAAAAAACAACAGCTCTGACCAATGTAGCTATGCCGAAATAACATCCAGTGTAGATGTAGCTATGTGGACAGAAGAACGCTTCTGTTGAGGTAGCTATCATCGTTCAGGGAGGTGGTGTTCCTACAATGACAGAAAAAAAACGTTCAGTCACTGTGTTTACTCTAGAGGGTTATGCTGGTATAGTCTCCGCAGCGTACACATACCCTCAGTAATGCATACCCTGGAGTGGCTCATTTCTGTTGGGAATATGGCTTAGTAAATTTAGGTTTAGTCTTTAAAAAATGACAAATCAATTTTATGGAGGTTTATGTAACATATCCTTCCAGTAGGGAAATTAGTTCCCAGTGAAAAAATTGGAGAAAATAGGGAAAAGTTATAAACATTTTTCCCCTAACAATTTGAATATATGAATAGTTTAATTTTTTTCCTGACAATTTCTCTCTAAGATTCCCTGGGCTATGTAGTCCCCTTCTCCCCATCCCATCCTCTACAGAGAGGCAGATCTGTGAGGTTGTGGGAAGGGGCTGAAGGAGGAAAAGTGTCAGTTTTAACCAGTAGTATAGTCAAGGATAAACAGAGTTGCCCATTTCTCATTTGGGAAATATGGAGTTTAGTTTAGGTTAGTTTACCTACTTCTTTTTTTACTTCTACACCACTGTTTTAAACTGACCCATCCCACACAATGTGACAAATCGCCCTTTCAAAATCAATTAACTAAATGTTCATTAAGCAACAGTTGGCTTTAACAAGAGAAAATGGCTGAAAAAGCAGATTGGCATTTTGGGCAGTTTAGCAATGCCCTCTCCCAACATCTCACTGGTCCTAACTGTCCCCAGAGAGTACCTGGGTTACCTTTGTTCCCCTACTTATCCCTCCCCCTATTTAACAAACTTGGTGTAGGGATGATGAGGTCACAGCCATGCCACAGAGAGTGCTGATGAACAGCTATGACATCATCAGAAAGGCCCAGCTGGCCCTGCAGATTGTGGCTTTGGACAATCAGTGTCCCCAGACCAATACTCCACAGTATCATTCAGAACTATTTCTGCCAGATTATGTGGGACTTAACCTCTTTGTACCAATGATACAGAGCAATTACTTGACTATCGTGATATTTGCTGGAGTCACTACAAGATTCAAATAGGATGTGTTTTAGAATCATTCAACAGTTTGTTTTTGCACATGCAGAAAACACTTTCTTTTTATTTGGATACCAGCCCTTTTGTGATAAAAGCGCAACCCAAGACACAATGAAGTAAACTGTAATACACTAAAATATCTCTCTCTCTCTCTCTCTCTCTCTGTATATATCTATATCTATCTATCTATATATTAGGGCTGTCGATTAATCGCAGTTAACTCACGTGATTAACTCAAAAAAATTAATCACAATTAATTGCAGTTTTAATAGCACTGTTAAACAATAGAATACCAATTGAAATGTATTAAATATTTTGGATGTTTTTCTACATTTGCATATATATTGTATTCTGTCTTGTAATTGAAATCAAAATGTGTATATTATTTTTGATTATAAATATTTGCACTGTAAAAATGATAAACAAAAGAAATAGTATTTTTCAATTCACCTCATACAAGTACTGTAGTGCAAGCTCTTTGTCGTGAAAGTGCAACTTACAAATGTAGATTGTTTTGTTTTTGAGTGCAGTTATGTAAAAAAAAAAAATGTAAATCTTCAGAGCCTACAAGTCCACTCAGTCCTACTTCTTGTTCAGACAATCGCTGAGACAAACAAGTTTGTTTACATTTACAGGCGATAATGTTGCCCTCTTCTTATTTTCAATGTCACCAGAAAGTGAGAACAGGCATTTAGATGGCACTTTTGTAGCCAGCATTGCAAAGTATTTACGTGCCAGATATGCTAAACATTTGTATGCCCCTTCGTCATGTGTTGTAATTGAAATCAATATATTTGAAAATGTAGAAAATATCAAAAAATAAATGGCATTCTATTATTAACACTACGATTAATCCTGCGATTAATTGTTTTAATCACAGGATTAATATTAGGGCTGTCAAGCTATTAAAAAAATTAATTTATTAATCTCTCGTTTAAAAAAAAATCACGCGATTAATCACACTGTTAAACAATAATAGAATTCAATTTATTTAAATATTTTTGAAAAATACTATTTCTTTTATTTATAATTTTACAGTGCAAATATTTGTAATAAAAAATAATATACACTTTGATTTCAATTACAACACAGAATACAATATATATGAAAATCTAGAAAAACATCCAAAATATTTAATACATTTCAATTGGTATTCTATTGTTTAATAGTGGGATTAAAACTGTGATTAATCACGATTAATTTTTTTGAGTTACTTGTGTGAGTTAACTGTGATTAATCAACAGCCCTAATATAAATATATATACAGGGCCAGCTCCAGGCACCAGCCTGGCAAGCAGGTGCTTGGGGCGGCCACTCTGGAGGGGGGCGGCATGTCCAGCTATTCGGCGGCAATTCGGCGGCCGGTCCCTCACTCCTGCTCAGAGCGAAGGACCTCCCACCGAATTGCCGCCGCAGATTGCGATCGCGGCTTTTTTTTTTTTTTTTTGGCTGCTTGGGGCGGCCAAAACCCTGGAGCCGGCCCTGTGTGTGTGTGTGTGTGTGTGTGTGTGTGTGTGTGTGTGTATATATATATATATATATATATATATATATATATATATATATATATAAAAATCCACAAATATTGTCAAATTCACAAGGCATGTTCCAACAGCATTGTCTGCATGATTGGCTTTAAAATTGTTTCCCCTCTCTCCCTCTGTCTGCATTTTGTCCTTATAGGGCCACACCCCTGTAATCAGATGCGTACAGATGGACCCCTGCACCCACAGACACGTAGGGCCTTGGGCTCCAATCTTGCAAACACTTATGTATGTCATTAACTTTACTACAACAAGTAGTACCATGAGTTTATGATAGTAAAGTTTTTGCAGGATTGAAGCATTACATAGTAAGCTCTTCAGAGCAGAGAACTTTTCCTCTTGTATCTGTGTAAAGTGCCTCCCACATTTTAGGTGCCAGCTAAGTAAATAAAAATATCTGAGGGCTAACCATTAATCTTTGACACTCATTTTCGTATACCAACATAAATCTAAAGAAAGAATGAGATAAGTGGATTGAAATATTTGTTCAAAATTCCAAAATACATGGGATGAAATTCTGGCACTATTCAAGTCAATGGTAAAGCTCCCATTGACTTCAATTGAACCAGGATTTCATGCACAGGCCTAGTCTACACTTGATTTTTCAGTATAAGTATACTGGTATAGCTATTCTGGCAAACCCTTCTAATTTAGACACAACTTATATTACACAACAAGAGCGCTGTTGTCTGAACTAAATAAAACTATACCTGCCAACTCACTTTTTTGCCAGTATAACTGAGTCCTCACTAATGCTTTTCCCAGGACAAAAATATTGGAAAGAAATCACATGCCTAACTGATATTACAATAGCAGCGAAAGTTTTGAGCTTAGACCTGGCCACAGTCCACATATGTTCTGTAGAGTTCTACTATTTAAAAAATTAGGTTGTGAAATGAAAAACATGCTATTTGGGAGGAGTTAAAAGTGGTACGTTTATATAAATTCAAAGTAGATATTGAAATTAGTTTTGGTTCTTACTTTGACGACTGTTCATCCTCAGTCTTCTTTTCAGCTGTTACACCAGGTGCCATTCTATACAGTTAGACCTGAAGGAAGAAAAGAGTGTATGGTACTTCAGTGACAAAATAAGGCCTTGATCCTCCAAAGATCTACACGTATGCTTAATTTTACACACTGCGTAGTCCCATTTTAAAATTAGTTTAATTAACTGTAACACAGATGTTGCATCTAGTCTATAAAGGCATTAATCTTAACTCCAAAAAATTAAATAAAAACATTAATAATAAGTTCCACACATAATACAGCCCCTTCAAAAATTGTGAAATTTCAACAATGTGACCATCTGACCATTAGATTTTTTTTAAATATGCATTAACCCAAAATTAATATGGACAGTTTTACAGCTGATGCCAGTGGATTAAATATCCCTGCATCAGAACTTGAACTACACAAAGACATTTTTGTCATTCTTATGCAAAATAGAATTGACACATTCGGTATGACTAAGACAAATTATAAAATGTCGTAAAGGAAGTTCTGCATCATTGCTGAGCCCAAATCCTGTAAGTAAAAAATACATGGGAAGTGAACACTATTGAGTCAAATCTCTTCCTTAAAGAAACACTCAACCTAATGACTGCAATAGAAGGAAAGAGTCAGATTTTGCAACAAAATTACAAAATAAATTATTTCCGAGAAAGAAACAGAGAAGATCCGATGAAAAAAGCCTGAATATTTACATGTGGAAAAAGAGAAGTGTGTTGCCCCTTTTTGACTCCAGTGGCTAGTGAAAAGTTTGGGGCCCTGGGGATGTTCCAGCTGGAAGTAGAAATTGATGGAGTCCAGTATTTTTCTTCGATGCAGTCTGTTTATTAACAAGGAATGAGCAAAGTCCTGTGTCTCTGAATATGGAAGGAACCAAGAACAAAAGGAGCAATTTCTTAGGGCTGGTCCACACTGGGGCGGGGGATCGATCTAGGAAACGCATCTTCAGCTACGAGAATAGCGTAGCTGAAGTCGACGTTTCCTAGATCGAACTAAGTTTACTTACTGCGGGTCCACGCGGCGCAGGCAAGCTCCCCCATCGACAGCGCTTCCTCCTCTCGGCGAGCAGGAGTTCCGCAGTCGACGGGGGAGCACTTCTGGGATCGATTTATCACATCCAGATGAGACGCGATAAATCGATCCCAGAAGATCGATCTCTACCTGCCGAATCGGGCGGGTAGTGTGGACCTAGCCTTAGGCTAGGTCTACACTATGGACCTTACAATGACACAGATGTACTGCTGCAGCTGTGCCGCTGTAAAGTCTCCTGAGTAACTGCTTTATGCTGGTGGGAGAGAGCTCTCCTGTCGACATAATCAAACTGCCCCCCAATGAGTGGTGTAGCTGTGTCGGCGGCAGAGCATCTCCTGCTGACATAACACTGCCCACACAGGTGCTTTTGTCAGTGAAACTTTCAGTTGGGGGTGTGTGTTCTTTTTGCACCCCTAACCAATAAAAGCTTTGCCAACAAAAGTACTAGTGTAGACAAAGCCTTAGTCTCCACCCCCACGCGTCGTGAGCCAACACCAGACCCAAAAGTGCTCTCTCTAGCTTTTTTCCAGGGTCACACTGGGATTAGAGGCTCGGAGCTCCTACTTGGGTTTCTTGCCTCTCCCTCTGTCTGTCCTCAGTTTGTATGTGATCTCTACCCACACACACACACACACACACACACCCCTCTGTCCTCAGTTTGTGTGTGATCTCTCTCTACACACACACACACACAACCTACCCATAATAATATTCAGACAAAAGTTCCTGTGCAGGTTCACATAGGGCAGGTTGTTTTAGGTGGGGGCTTATGCTCACAGTTATGTTAACTGGGGTTTTAACTCAATTTATAACAGGTTTCACCCCACTCATAACAAGTTACTGAGTATTGGAAATGTGCTGATGCTTAGAGGAAGGGTTTTGCCTTTATTTAGGGTAATCAGCTTTATCAAAAGAAACTATACTAAATGTATAGAGACATTGCAGTAAACTATAAAAGTACTGGGTCAAATTTCATCACCAGTTACACTGGTCCAACTCCATGGACTTGCCTCTGTGGTTATAGTCAGACATCATTACAAGTACTTAATAGAGGAAGAACATAATTGTTAAATGGGTTAATGTTTGCATAAAATCATGCTACAATTCTTAGGCAATTATTGATCCAAGTATGTGAGAGAACTGGAATTATATTATTTCCAATAATAAGAATGTATAATTGTATAACTAATATACAGGTTGCATTTGATCCCAGATGGAGAAGGAGTCTTTCACATCCTGTTTAGTGCCTAAACTGATGAATGATTAAATGATTTTTGAAGTAAATTTTCAACTATTTAAATTATTTTCAGGACTTTTAATTTTGGAGCTTTAATCCTCTTTACTAAGGAATCAATATTCACTTCAATACGCTAGTGTGTTATAGATCGCTAGATACATAGATTAATAAAATCTACTAAAATAGAAAACATTACTTAAAAGAAAAATTTCCATTTATGATAGCCATGGAAACTATTTTAACAATCTTCCTTTTCTATGATACCAGTGACGTTAGATAGGTGTTAAGAAATTATTGTTTTCTGAAGAAGGTACACAGTATATAGTACAAAACAGGTGCAAATTTCAAACCTAGAAGTAGATTCCCTATTTTAATCAGTGTTCAGATCTGATTATTACTATTTTACAACTATGCAAAGCCCATAATTTTTACTGTGGCTTTCTTTGATTAATGTCTTACTAGTATTTTTTTAAAGTAGGAGCTAATACTCAGGTTCTGATCCATCTCCTATTAAACTCATTGGAATGACTCCTGCTGACATTAACAGGAGTTGGTTAGGCCCTCAATTTGCAGTATGAGCATATTTTTCCTCATCCTTAAGTGATTGCTTCCATTATATAGCACTTCTGCAGCAGGCTTTCCCTTCATATTGTATGCATACTTATATATCACTCATATAATGACAGTTCAGTATGGGTTTCTTCACGTGTATAAGGAGGAACCTGTAGCTGATCTGTTAGTCTAATTGTGAAACATGGGTGTACTTTGCTCCAAAGAAAAACTACCTCCCGGGCCAAACATCTGACCCCATAAAGCTCTCTACCAGTACCAGCAAAAATTCTGGCATTTCATAAAAGAACAGTACAATGCTGTTGGTTTTAAGATTCATTTCCTCATCAGCAAGGGGAGGAACATAAGAACGGCCATACTGGGTCAGACCAAAGGTCCATCTAGCCCAGTATACTGTCTACCGACAGTGACCAATGCCAGGTGCCCCAGAGGGAGTGAACCTAACAGGTAATGATCAAGTGATCTCTCTTCTGCCATCCATCTCCACCCTCTGACAAACAGAGTCTAGGGACACCATTCCTTACCCATCGTGGCTAATAGCCATTAATGGACTTAACCTCCATGAATTTATCCAGTTCTCTTTTAAATGCTGTTATAGTCAAGAAAGACGAATAAATGAAATCCCAGTTCCCACAAAGGGCTTCCAGTACTGGAATTTTAACTGGAAATGCCGTATATTGGGCACAATAGCAATCGACACACTAGGCATCTCTCTGCACAGTTAAAGGAGGAAATTGCTTGGCTTCAGTTGCATCAGCTGTAACCTACCTTGCTGGGAAGGAGAAGCTGAACTCCAGCGGCTGCCCAATTCCAGTCGCTCTCAATAGTATTTGAATGGCACAAGCTATTGCACTGGTTTTCAAGCTGAAAAAGAAAGGGGAGTCAGGTCTCTGGCAGAGGAGGGAAGAGATGGGTGCTGCTGGTGCTGCTGGACCAAGCTCCGGGACTAGGGAGCGGCAGGAAGTGTGCTAGCAGCATGCCCTTAGCAACGGCACGGATACTTTACACTCCTCCCTCGCTCCGGTTCCAGGAAACCTAGCGCCGTAAGCACCTTGCTCTATGCCCTCAGTGCCCCTTCCAGGCATCACCCAGCCCCGCCGCTGCTCGGGCTCCTCCCTTCCTCCTGGCCCCGGGAAGGGCACGTAGCCCCGCCCCAGCGCTGCTGCAGCGGCTCTGCCTGGCCCCCTCTCGCAGCCTGCGCTGTGTGGAGAAGGGCAGGAGAAGGGTCGCTCACCTGCGGCAGGTGAGGGATGCGGCTGCTGCTGCTGCGGTGCCTCTCGGGTCGGTACCGGCTGGGGGCTCAGGTCTCCCTGCGTCCCCGTCCCCGCTGCCTTCTCCGCCTGCTGCTGCTGCTGGGCTGGCTGTTCCCACCGCCACCGTGCTGCTGCCGTGGAACAATGCACGGAGGCGCGGCGGTGTCTGGGGAGAGGCGGGGCCCTTCCTGGCCCTGCGGGTCGGGATGAGTTGTCTGTTTCTCCAGCAATGCTGGAAAAGCCGGGCCGGAGAGGTGTGACTGTGACTGTGACGGGGGGGGGGGAGGGTTTCAGCCTGTGGTTTCCCAGCATGTGTCTGTGACGTGTGTGTATGCAACAAAGGGTGTGTGTGAGTGTGTGTATACAGCAGGATAGTTGTGTGTTTCATTCTGTGTGCATGCTGTAACTGTCTGTAACAAGATGTTTGTGCAAGTAACTGTGGGTAACGACAATGTATGTGTGTGTGTCTGTATGGACTAGGGAGTGTTAATTACGTGTATGATAAGATGGGTATATAGTCAATTTATTGTGTATCAGGAAGCATGTGTGTTTACAAGTGTGTATAATTGTGTGTTTAAAACTGTACATACCCCAATACACACACAATCACACAAGTGTAACAAATTGTGTGTATTTGGCCTTGTGTATATTAGGACATGTTTAACTGTGAGGGGAACTGGATGTATGTGACTGTGTGCGCACAATGGGATGTGTGTTTACTTTTGTTTCAGACAAGGTGGGGGAGGTAATATATTTTATTGGACCAACTTCTGTTATTCTGTTGTTGATCCAGTAAAAGATATTACAGCCCCCAGCGTATCTCTCTAATATGCTGGGACAGACATGGCTAAAACATAAAATGATGCAGTGTTGTTGAACAGGATGTGTAGATGTGTGTGTACCATTCAAATGTGCACAGTATGTGTATACAGTAGCACAAATTCAGGTCCCTTTGAAGTCAATGGGGGATTTGCCATGTAACCAATATTTTTCAATGGGATCAGGCTCTGAGCCAGCATGTATGTATATGGAGTGAGTGTAAGCATACATGTCAATTTCTTTCTAGAGTTTGCATATAATGTATAAACTAGATTTGATGGCATATGTACCACCATGTGTCTAAACAATTTGACCTTGATCCACAAAGGGACTTAGTCATTGCAACACTGAACATAATGGCACCTTTTAGACACCTAAAAAATCACAAAAACAACACTGCAATACACAGTACCTGAGTTAGGTGCTTAGGTTCCCTATGCAATAAATGGAGAGAGATAGGAAAGCAATCCACAAAAGCTAGCATGCTTAGAGGGAAGCTGCTTAATCTAGCCAATCCCTCCCTGCTTTGGCAAAAAAGCGGAAATGTTATTAATAGGAAACAAAGGAGGTGAACCAAGATAATTTAAAACATTAGCAATCTTAATCCATATTGACCCAAGTATGGCAGGAGAATGAGTTGTTTAAAAGACACATAGATCAGATTTGGAAATAATTGGAGGGGGCGGGAATCAGTTTTTCCCTTTAAAATGGTGAATTGTTTAATTTCCAAGCAATGTTGTGTTGCATATCACCACAGAATCAGATTTTCAACTCTCGGGAACATGTTTAGATAAGCACTGAGGCACTCCCCATGGTGATGAGCACCATAAAAATATCTATAAATAGGTTGCATCTATAAACTGGATGTCAGATTTGATATTTGGGAAAATGGAACAATGAGGAGTGCAGTTGAGCCTCTCTACAAATAAGATTTTTGTAGGATTGATTTTATTTAATTGAATGGTTCTTGCTCACTTACCATTGGCATTGCTCCAGAATCATTTCCTTTAATACTTGTGTTCTTGCAGACAGGAAGATCAGGATTTCCCTAAACATACTTCTCTTATTGATTGGCACAGCAGGAAAGTGGGTGAGAAGAAAAAAATGCCAGCCAGAGAAGGGATGAAAATACCATGCCCAAGTCTTTTTAAAGCCTTTGCCCCAGGGCATGATTTATTGTTTGAAACAAAGGACTTAAACAGCACCATAATAAAACAACACAATTAAGGGATTGTCTTCATTGCAAAGTTAACTTGAGTGTTGCCCCTAATTTGAGTCCCATCCACACACACAGACAAACTCTGAACTGGAGGATGTTTAATCTAAAGCTCAAGTTATCACAGCTCATCAGTGGCTAACATGACCACTCTGTAATATGGACACAAGCTAACTTCACTCTAGTGCCTCTAGGCCTCCAATCCCTTCCCACAATTCCTACCATCTGCCCAGAAAGGACAGACATTCTCCCACAATTCCCTGGGAAAGAATTCATAAAGTTGCTATGCTTACTGCAGTGCAAAGAACCATGGGACAACCCCCCAGAAACACTAGCAGCACACACAAGGGGGTGCAGCACCAGTGTGAACACAACAGCTTGTGTATTATTTTGCAATGTAGCTATTCTCACTTGAGCCAGGCAACTGGAGCATAGGTACTTCAGTTAACTGCAACAAAGAGAAACTCTGACAAATGCTGACTATATGCCCCAGAGGCACAGCCTCCCTCCACCTACCAAAAAAAAAAAAAAAAAAAAAGAGAGAGAACACACCCTTCTGCTTAGCTTTCTTTTTCTTATATACCCCACCCAGCTACATGATAGGCTGGGATCTTGTAAACCTTTGAAGGCTGCTGCTTCACTTTGTCACAAGGACATTCAGATAGGAATTCTCAGGCTACATCTACACTACAGGGGGGGGTCGATTTAAGATACGCAAATTCAGCTACGCTGTAGCTGAATTCGACGTATTGCAGCCGACTTACCCCGCTGTGAGGACGGCGGCAAAATCGACCTCCGCGGCTTCCTGTTGACGGCTCTTACTCCCACCTTCGCTGGTGGAGTAAGAGCGTCGATTCGGGGATCGATTGTCGCGTCCTGACGGGACGCGATAAATCGATCCCCGAGAGGTCGATTTCTACCCGCCGATTCAGGCGGGTAGTGTAGACCAGGCCTCAGGCACATAAAGAGGTCAAATAGCTCTCCAGGCTACTTTCTACTGGAAACTAATGAAAGGTTAGAAAAATATGCACTTAGTAGAACCAAATGGAGGAATATATTCAATTTACAATTCTTTCTTTACCTAAAGATGTGAGCTTAAAAAGTTAATTAGAAAGTATTCTTAAACATTATAATTTGAAAGATCTAGCTAAAAAAATATCCTTAAAGCTCATTTATTCTTCAACTACAATACTGCCTGCTATTCTGTTCTGTATTTAGTATTCTGTATAATATCAGGTTGTGACTCAATGTAAGCCCTTTGGGGCTGGGAACCAGTTTCTTGATTGCCACAGCTCACCAACTGAACAAGTCTGTGTACACCAGTAGTGCAATAAGAATATGTATTTTGGTAGAAATTAAACAGTTAACTGTAATATGCATATTATACTTACAATCTAGGTATTAAAAGGGTGTTACATTCTTAAAATAAATACTAATTATACAACAGTATTTTGCAGAAAAAAATAGCTGCTGCATTACCTGGAGAAGGAACAGGGGCTTTTCTTTGAGGTGTTGGAAGAAAATGTAGGGTACTGAAAACAAATATATTTTATTCAGTCATCCAGTGTAAAATAGTGAGGATGTGGATTCAGGAGATTTCCCTGTGTTCCTACAGACTTTCTGTGTGACCTAAGCACTTAGACCCATATCTAAGACCCAAATTGCAAAGGAGTATAAGCTAAAAAAAAATCATATCAATAATGTGATTGCTATTGAGAAAATACACAATATATTTAAAGTAAAAGCAATGTAAGAATCATCGGGATACCAAAGACAGAAGTGAAAAATTGTAAAAGACACAAAAATAAACAAGAAAAAAGTTCCCAAGTATTTAAAGAACAAGAGGTCAGTGAGAGAGACTTCAGGCCCCTTGTGACACTATTGGGAAAACATGACAGATGTTGCTGAGAAGCTAAATGTTTTCTTTACCTCAATAAGGAAAATGATAAAAATGTGCTAGGAGTGGATATATATATTTCCCAGGGGCAGGAAGTTTGGGGCCCAATCCTGCACTCTTCACTGAGGAAAAACTCTCATTGACTGTAAGGAATGCAGGACAGGGACCTAAAAATGACCTGTGAGTTTAACAAAAGGTAAAAAACAGATTAGAACAAAGGTTTTCCAAACTGTGATCTAAGAAACATCAATTGGAGAAGATTCTACCATGAGGCACCTCTAGGTGGTGCAAAATCTTAAGTGTGAATATGCAGAACCACTTGAATTAACTACGAATACTTTTTTGATGGACAAGCACAATAAATAATGCCTCTCCCAGACTCTCATAAGTGGTTACTTTGGTGAGAATAACTTACCAACTTTAACTCTGTGTGTGTGAATGCTGTATACTACACATACAAAAGAGAAAAGAAATCACGTCATGAACTCCTTAAAGGCAGCCACTTCTGGGGTTGACTACTGTACCACTATATAACCATTTCACCCTTTAAGACATGAAGGGTCAGGTTTTCAAAAGTGTTCACCTTTGACTTCGGTATCTACATGAAGTGGCCAGATGTTCAAAAGTGCTCAACAGCAAGGAGCTTCAACAGGAGTTGCTGAGGGCTGAGAACTTTTGAAAATCTGCCCAAAAGTAAATAAGACTCATGTTGTCAAATGAATTTGTAGAGTAGCCTAAGGCTGACCTCACTTTGTGCACTTTGTAAGTGCCCTCAAATGGGCCAACTTGATGAGATAATTGATTAAGCACCAGGTGATTAACCAAAGTAACAAGGGGATTTAGCTCATCAGCTGAGGACAGGTAAAAAAAGAGACAGGACAAGGTGCGGAGAGAAGTCTAGAAGGAAGGTTCAGAAAAGCCCTGGATCTCAGGCTACCTCTACACTACAACAGTTGGGCCAGGTCTACACTACCACTTACTTCAGTATAACTTATGTTGCTCAGGGATTTGAATAAGCGAGAGCTCTTCCGTCAGCTTAATTACTCCACCTCCCACAAGAAGCTCTCATGCCGACATAGCAGAGTCCACTAGGTTGGTATAATTTACGTCGCTCAGGGGTGTGAAGGACAAGCACTTAGGTAGCAAATTGTAAATAAAGCATATGAACCTATGCAGGAGTGTGTAAGGACTGTTTCCAGCAAGGCATCCAGAGTGAGGGCACCTTGCCTGTGACAAGTGAATGTAAGTAATATAATTACAAAAAATTCAATTAGTCCAAAATCCTCTGACTTGTTTCATTACAATATTTTGATTAGATTTCCATGGGACAGTCTGAAATGAATGTTTCTGCTCTAGCCCTTCATTGTACAAGGCCACAAGAAGGATAACTTCCGTTCAAGGATCTCAAAGTGTTTTACAAAGATGAAAATTCTCAAAATTACTGTGTGACACTGTACTAAAGGCAGTTAATATTGTAACCCCAGTGCTATTCAGACTGTGGTCCATCACTTGCTGGCTGGTTGCATGGCGTAAAATCGTTTCCTCTTGCTAAATCACTTTAAAGAAGCTAAATGTATATTCAAATATATGGAAAAATAACCTTAGACAAGTAAGGGATGCTACAGGGATGTTCAGGAATTGTGTTATATCCTCCTATTTACATTCTCTCTGTTCATATGTAGTCTACACACTGAAAAAATTGACAGGTAGCCGTGTTAGTCTGTATCAGCAAAAACAAGGAGGAGTCCTTGTGGCACCTTAGAGATTAACAAATTTATTTGGGCATAAGCTTTCGTGGCCCACGAAAGCTTATGCCCAAATAAATTTGTTAGTCTCTAAGATGCCACAAGGACTCCACGTTGTGGTTTTTTTTTTTGAAAAATTTGAGAGCCCCTGATGTAACTGCTTTTAATTGAGTTAAATAGGGCAGAGTGAGGCTGGAGTGATTCAGTAACTAAGTCAGGAACAGACGTTGAAGCCTGACTTCCATTCCCCTGCTACAATCACTAAACAAAATTGTTAGGTAAGAACCCTACCTGAGGGGTAAATGGCAAGGAAGAGGCCTTATGTATCCAAGGCTAGAGTTTTAAATTAATTTGGGAAATTTTGGATAGAGCTGTGTGAGGAGAGAGGAGGAAATATTACAGCTATAAAACAAAGAGCAATACAGAAAAGGAAGGCCTAATCAGACTCCTTTGCTTATAATTCCTCTGTCCAAGTCAACAGTATTAAATAGATTACCACACTCTGTAGCAGTTCCTTTAAATGATAGATCTTTTTCGCAGTGCATGTACCTTTAAGTCTGTATCAGAGACTACAAACAAACAATTTGATTAATTTCAAAACATTTTTCTAAGAAAATATTCAAATAAGTTGTTTCCCACTCATTAGTTACTCAGTTCCACTATATATATTCTTGAAGGGAACTCCTTAAAAGGAAATTTGACAGGGCACTTAGCGCCTGTTTAACAGACTGAAAGAAGTTCAATATCTATCTTAAGTATTTAGGTCACAAATCACCACAGATATAGGCATATAAAACCTCCACAACATTAGTAAGCAAAAATATAAAGGGATTTAAAGGTGTACTTTGCCCATAGCCATCCTATAGCTGGATTACTTAAATTTACTTATCATTAAATTAAATTACTTAAATTACTTCCTCCCTTTTCTGATTCTCATTCCCTCTTCCTCTTGTTTTCCTCCACTAAAGCCTATGACAGTGAGCATTGAAGAACATTCCACTTAACACAGGAGGGGTTTCTTTTACAGTGAAAAAGAGGAGATTAAGATTTAAGTAATATAGGTATTCCCGAGGCTTTTATGAATGACATTGATCTTATGGTCACGGGTCATCATTGTTAGAAATGTACAACTAGAACTGTCCATTGTACTGTAAGGTAGTCATTCTTTTCGGACACTAATAATAGATGTAATCCTGTCAGCAGGCATACAGTTTACAATGCTGTTTCAGCTGACAAATGCTGAATTCCCAGGGTGTGGCTTGGATAAATTTATATGAGTGCATGGTTCTACAAGATTTTCATAAAGCTACATAGAGTACTTATTCTCCTGAACATTTTGTGGAGCTACAGGTAGGTACTACAACAAGTATGGCATTTTGTAATTGACCATACCATCTGTCCATTATAAAGAGCAGGAGCTCTTATACAAAATATATATCTTATTATAGCATCTTTTTGAAATCCTGATACAGAACTGTTCACAATCTGCCTGCTATATGTAAACAATTTCCACACACAAATTCCCTTTCTCCCAAAGACGCGAATCATTATGGAGAAGCAGTAGCCTCTGCATGGTTCAGGTTGTAACAAGCTTTCATTATAAAGTCTTATTTTAGCATCCCTATAATTTTGGAGATGTGTTTGGGCCAAAATTTCAACATTTACTCTGAAGGCAAAAGACTTCTGCAAAGCAGGAAGAAAATTTGTCGAACTATTTTTGATTTATAGGTCGCAAAGAAATTGCCCTGAATTTGAAATTCTGACTTTCAGCTGACATTCTTTGTCTTCCTCTTTCTGAGAAATAGCTTGTTACTACCTTTTCAACCTTTCCAAATAGTTAAATCTCCTGGGAAAATTCATGCAGTTCTTTATACTTAATAAGAATGTGTTTGCTTATTATGTGGACATTATAACATTTATTTAAGCACTTGGGTTTTGTAAATAATGTGATAAGTACAATGTTTGCCATTTATTTAGAAACCTGAACTGGTGTTGGAAATGATAAGTGAAGTCTTGATCCCACTGAAGTGAATGGCAAAACTCCCACTGTCTTCAATAGGGTCAGGATTTCACCCTACGTTTTTTGGCTTTGAATTAGTAATAGGCCCACTTTCATAATAGTGTCTAACCAATTTTCATACCAAACTAATTTAAAAGTATTGCTAAATCAATGCAAACTAATTCAGAAAACACTGCATTCAGACAGATGCTTTTTTTGGTAATATGACTTAAAACCTTTAATTTTGGATTAACAGATGTACAATGAATGGAGAGTATATTCTGAAAAGGAAATAACCAAATTAACATTTCAATTGTAATAATATTTTTTGTTTTTTCCCCCACAGTATAAAAGGAAATTTCTTAATGAACCAAATCCAAAATTATGTCCGTTCTCTACTCAAACAGATTCAATGTTTGTATGATTTATGGGATTCAAGGGACAAACCCTAATTCAAACAGACAAAAGTAAATGTGAAAATGCGGTACTGAAAATTGTTAATACATCCCAGCTTTCAGAGTAACATCTTTACCATTAATATGCATTGTTATTTCAAAAATATAACTGTTTTTTGCTTAATATGAACCAACAACACAGAACTCTAGCATTAAATAGAATTTTGTTGACCCAGTCAAAATTTCAAGACATACAAAATTATTAAGACTTTAAAGGCTTTAAGTGCAGACAGCATGCATTGCTCAGATCAGTCTCATTGTTTGCGCTATTGAACCACTTCGTGATGCAAAACATGCAAAACTATGACACATGATGCTACAGAATCTGCTGAATTGGTCCTGTCCCTGCAGCAATGCCACTGATCAACCAATTCTCATGGAGCAGGTGCAGCGCTGCAGTGCTGTAAGAAAGCCATAAACCTAGTCTAAGAGTTTTTGTACCAGTATAACTTTTCAGTTGGGTGTGTGAGATTTTATCTAAGTAGTTATACTAGTACAATCTTTAGTGTAGACATGTTTACATCAGTATACTTCCCCTTCCTTTAACGGCATAACTGTCCACAGTACGGGGGATTGTACTACTTTAACTATACTGGTACAGTATTTGTGTGTAGACAAAACCTTAATGAAAGGCAAATTGATGGTAATGGTATAGTACTAGTCTGGTGGAACCAGTGACAATAAAGGTTTCAATTCTGTATGCTGACATGACATTAAAACCAGACCTAGATGTATACTGCAGTAGCTATTGCCTACACTGTAAAACTTGCTGGAGTGAAGCACTGAACCAATTTCATCTCTGATGTAAAGCTACTGAAATAAATGAAGTTGTACCAGGGATGAATTTAACTACAATGGTTAGATACATGTAATTAACAAATATCAACCTATAAACATAGGAGCCTGTTTCATAAGCCATAGCATGCTTTACTGTTCTTGATGCTCTTTTTAAAATATTAATATCTTTATTACATCTCTGAAGCTGCAGCTTTTACTTGTTGTCTGTTGGAGTCAATTCGGGCTGGGATGTCTCTGAACCTGCAATACAAAAAATGAGAGACTAGATGACAACTTCTGACAATAAAACAATATGGCCAAATGCTAACCTTTCACTTGCCAAAAATACCTACAAAGTCTAATACTTCTATATTTGTAAGTGACCGGGAGGAAAGACAATGCTACATGCGAAGTTTGCAATGCATTGCTGCTCTCTGACCAAGCATCAATGTAATGCTTCCTTATCCACTGCTCACTTGTATGCATCCTGTGTGGTGGACAAGTGGCAAAACAGCATCAGATATAGCAATGCTCCACACATGAAGCCAGCTGCAGAGGGAAACTAACTAAGACCCTGATTCTGCCAGTTCGGTGTGGACAGACCCTAGTGCCTATGCGGAAGTCAATGGCCAGTGGAGATATCTAGCTGTAGATCCGCTATTCCAGCTGTATGATGCCCCTAAACTACCTCTGCCCATGAAAGTATGAAGGGAGCCCAAGCAGAGCTGAACTCCATTTCTTGTGGGAATGTGTACTCCCTGTGAGGGGCCCCCATATTCTGATATTCAACTGTGCAGCAGAATCACAGTAGCTGTGCTCTATCTGAAACGCTCCATACCCATTAAGGAAAGGGCAAAATTTATAACTTGGTTTAAATGTAAATTTACAATCTTAGTCAGTGAAAGTCACTTTAATTGCAGAAGAGCTCTACATTTGTAACCCTCCAGCCCCATTTCTATATAAACAATTCTATATATGGAACAAGATAAACAAAAAAAAGACAGGGAAAAAAAAGTTTGGGGTGGGGGAGGTAAGGATAGATAGAAAAAGGTAGCAAATGGGGGGAAAGTAAGTGCTAAAGACAAAAGTAGAAATAATTGTCCTAACATTTGTATCCCATATAATTTTCCAACTGATTATTATGTGGAATACCAAATTGAGAAGTAAGCCAGCAATATGTGAACTTTAATAGCTTAATACCATGCAATAAAACAGTTTGTCCTCCCTTTCTAACTAATCTTAGATGATATGGAATAGGTTATGTTTAATGTGGGAGATTTACACTATCACAATCTAGGGAAATTTCAACACCTGTGCCCTTTTAGATATTTCTTTGCATAGTTGTTACTCAATTTAAAGTCACAAATTAAAAACACTTCATTCTCACTGTCACTGCACATAACTCAAAACAAGACCCTTAATAAGTTGACATAATACCAATTGGCTAACTACATCACTGACAACTAGCCATCTCTCTCACACACCATGGAACTCCAAAATCTAGATACTTTCTGGCAATTTACATAACAACAGTCAATGTGGTAGGTGTTTATATGGACCTGTCAGTTTATGAAGTTAGTACTTTGGGACTGTTACAATTTAAGGATGGTGCTGCATCCATTAACCTAACTGGCACCCAAAAGTAAATGTGCACAACAATTATAGTGGTAGTATCCTAAGTTCTAAATTATGACATTGCCTTGCTGTGAAGTGGGAAGAGGTGTACTGCTTCAGCACCACTGACTGGCAGCACTAAGCCTTTGAAAGAGTGTGGGAGGTGGAGGGGAATGGAAGAAGGTACAGCAAACAGTCCTCCCAGCATGAAGGGGGCAAGACCAAAGTTGCCCAAAGATACAACTCATGTGGGGTCAGTCAGACCTATTGCCAGTACTATCTAGCCCCTCTCCTTTGCATACTGGAAGAGAGACTATACAGGTGTGGGAGGAATCTACTGGGAGAGAAAAAACAAGCATGATCTCACCTTAACTATCTAATTACAGCTAGAAAAGGCATCTCAAGTAATTAGAAATCTGTCACACACACACACACACACACACTATAAGTTATTTACTTTTCACCACTCTTCATAGTATGTCTGCCACTTCATTTTCTTTTATGGTTGATGTTTAAATTTTATTTGAAGTCCCACTATATAAATTAATTAAAAAAATAAAAAATAAATGAAAAGTGAGAGAATCAAACAACTAGCTATTACCCTGAAATTCCTGCATTGTTGAGGCAACATCTAATCACACATACCTTGAGTCAGAGGTTGGCAGGTTAAGCTACCCTACCTAACCTGCCCCAATTTCAGATGCACTACAGTAAAACAAAAATTAAAAATTAAAAACATGCATGCTCTGGGACTCAGTGTATGCACCTTTCCTTCATTTCCTGAGATGCTCCTTCCTAGGCTCACACACAAACCTGCTTCCACTGAAAAAATTAAGTTGGAAATTTAATAATGCAGTAATCTTAAATTTCCACATACAGAGACCCCAAGAGTTGAAAAATTCAGGGAGAAAAAGTGTTAAGTGTTAAGTAAAATCTAAACCCAAGGGTAATAAAAACATTAAATGTTTGTGTTAGGGAAAAGTTTTTAGGTTGCTTGGTTGATTAATGAAGTCTTTAATTCTCTTAAGATAGCAATGGGTTCTGTGTGGATAGGGACTGGGGTGGCATACATGTTGAGTTTGAAGAGTGACTTCTTAGGCGGGGCACTTATTTCAGGTCCAGATTGAGATCTGGGCTCATCCTTTATTTTTGCAACAGTTTTTCTTTTGAATGACAACGTATATTTTTTAGCTTTCTGCTTCTTTCCTATTTTCTTCTGGTACTCACTTGGAGGAAGAGTCTCTGCAAGAAATAATGCAGAAAGAACACTTTACTAAAGATGCCATAATAATAAAATTAACAGGGTGTATAAAAAACTGAGTAAGCAAATTTTAAAATTCTTAAACCAACCTAAATCAATTACCTGACTCTAATCCTATGTATAGTTACCAATTTGCACCAAAGATCAATATTTATATTATTTTGAGTGAAATTTTCTGAGTGAGTACATTTTACAGTCACAATTTAATATACACATAGCTCTCTACAGTATGCTTGTATGCATACACTAACATAGCATGCATACAAGCATACTATAAAGAACCATTCTTTATTCAAAATCAAGAACATATTGCACACATTTTTAGATTTGGCTTTTGGAATTTCCCTGTTCACAAGCATTTTAAAAGGCATATGTTACCTAAAAACCACAAATGTTTCTAAATTAACTATAACAATATAAAAAGTTAGAGGGACAAATGAGAACACCTTTGAAATAAATGCATTTAAGTATTCAAATTTACTATAAGAAACAGCAATTGCACAGGGGGAGAAGGTTACATAAAATGGAAATGAACTTTAAAAGTCTGGGGGTCCAGAACTATATTTTTGTATTTAGTATCAATTAATAATGGTTGTGTGTCAGTGAATAGGTAGCTTTAAGATTACCATGTAATTATTAATAAAAGATTTATTGAAGTCAATTGTTGCATGTAGATGTTGCTCACTTTATAACACTAAAATACACAAATAATAATGCTATATATTTGTAGTTTTATGGAACAGTGCATGACAAAGTGAGATTCTAAAGCATGAGCTCTGCATAGCTGTTTTTCTTTTGCTGTTGTTGGATTTTTTTGCACTAACAGTGTTTCTTCAAAACCTCCATACTCAAAAGCAGACAGGAATTAGTTTTTGTATAATGACACTGATAGATCTACCTGTCATACCGTTGGTTTTTGCTGTGTTTGGGATGGAGATTTCAGAAAAGGACTAAGAACCAAGTTCTATGTATCTAAGCCAGGATCCAGAAGAGTATTTAAACGTTTGTTTAACTTTAAGCATGTGAGTAGTTCTGTCTCTTCAATCTCTTAGGTAAATAAAGCAAGCAGAATTTAGCCACAAGACAAAACCAAAGCATACTTTCACAACTTAAAAGATATACAAAGCCACTGCCAACTTTGCCTCTACAATTAAAGTCACATGTATTTTTTAAATTGGGCCCATATTGACATAGTTAGAGCAAAATAAAAAAGTAAATGTAATTATATTCAAAAGTAAGATGTGAGTTGATAGAGCTAATCTTGGTTACTAACTTTAGATAACTGCTAAATTAAAGAAAAAAATAGTCACAATACACTTCACCTTCAGGCTGCTCATTATTTTTTGAGGTTTGCTGAATCTTTTTCTCCCAGTCATTACGCTGCTGAATCCAATCGTCTCTGTAACCATTGCTAATCAGTTTGCTGAAGTTTACTGGTTCATTGTTTTTCTGACCAGGCCTGTACAAAAATAAATAAATAAATAAAAATAAAATATATATCAGATAAGAGTTCAGAAATAAAACATAAGAAAGAATTGGCAGCAACCATTTTATTTTACAGAAAGGAGAGTGGCATCTTATACCAAGTTCTTTTATATGCAAGTAAATAACAAAAACAGAAATGTCATTTATATTATTTATTTTCCCATGGTTTAATTAGCATAATATGAATTTAACATGCGTCTTATAAAATAATGCCATAAGGTTTGCATAATCAATCATAATTAACCATAGTTTTTATCATAATTAAGAGACAAAATTTTGTAGTCCTCATTCAACAAAACTCAATTAATGGGAGATTTGTGTGATTGAGGGCTGCAAGATTTGGCCCTATAGCAGAATGGTAAAGTGAGATGAAAAGGGTAATTCATGTCAGAAATGGAGAAGTAAAGCAAATAAAAGTCAACAAGTTCAAAAACTAGATTCCTAAGCAATGTTAACTCTAAGGCTAGGTCTACACTACCCGCCTGAATCGGCGGGTAGAAATCGATCTCTCGGGGATCGAATTATCGCGTCTCGTCGGGACGCGACAATCGATCCCCGAATCGATGCTCTTACTCCACCAGCGGAGGTGGGAGTAAGCGCCGTCGACGGGGAGCCGCGGAGGTCGATTTTGCCGCCGTCCTCACAGCGGGGTAAGTCGGCTCCGATATGTCGAATTCAGCTACGCTATTCGCGTAGCTGAATTTGCGTATCTTAAATCGACCCCCCCCCCCCCCGTAGTGAAGACCTGCCCTAAGGGTATAGCTACACACATTTTGGTGTGAGCCTCCCAGCCTGGGTTGACAGGCTTGGGCTAGCAAGGCTCATACTAGCACTTTAAAAATTGCTGTACAGACAGCGCTTTTAATTTGCGGTTTAAGCTCTGAAGCCTATGGAGAGGGGTGGGCTTCAGAGCATAGGCTTCCGTCTAAGCTGCAACTTCAAAGTGCTGTCTAGACAATTGCTTTTAGAGGGCTAGCCTGAGTCCCATTACCATGTCTGCCAACCCAGAAAGGCAACTCATTCTAAAATGCTGTGTAGAAATACCCAAAGTTACATAAATGTGGCATTTTCTATTTCCATTTTTGCCGTTATATATACATAATGTTTTTTGTTCAAATTATTAAGCATAGATTATAAAACATATTGGGACTATACATTTATTCCTTTGTATTTTATAATAATTAAAATAAGTATTCTTTTAACAACTTGAAACCATCTAATTATATGCATAGCTAATTGATGTAATTGCATGTTCATATCAGTTACCCTGGTTCTCCCTCCTATAGTTTGTTACACCACTTGTGTCTTGTCTTAAATTAGATGGTAAACTCTTAAAGCCACGATGGTAACTTAATGTGTCTATGCAGAACCCAGACCAAACAACCGTCTCAATCTTAACTGGATTCTTTGCGCACTACTTTAATACAAATAGTGATAATGGACTTTATGGTCCAGTCACTGGATTGCACTGAGAACCAAAAATAATCACTATTAAAAAAAAAGTCTTCTGTTTTAAAAAAAAACAACAACAAGAAAGTACTGGATGTGCACAATAAACATCACTGTAGGAACCTAAAAGTTTTGAATGTACTGACTTGTGTGTGCTTACTTTTTCAATTTTGTAGTTACATTTAATGGCATATCCTAAAAATTAAATAACATGACTTAAGTTACTTATAAAACCATTTTAATATTTCAGATAGTACATGTGGTAGCCTGAGAGTCAAGGTAGCTCAGGCCCATTACAGATATAAGCCCTGATCCCACAAACATTTATATAAGTGAGTAAAGTTAAAATGTTTTCAGAATCAGGGCCTTAGTTAATACAATGTGTGTGCTACTTACATAGGTGGAAAATAAAGCCTATTTCCCCCGTGGAATTCCTTATTTGCAGTAGAGGGTGGTATTCTGTTTGGGTATTTGGGGTTTATAGCAGGAAACTTTACCTGTGTTAAAGAAAACCTAATTTAACAACAATGTTATGATTAAGGAAATATACATGATCAGGGGACATCAGAAAAAGGGATTACTTTGGTAGCTCTAAATATCTTCAGTATTTGCACAATTCAAGGAACCGTATTTCTAGCAGTAAGTTTAGGGAAGTAAATGATAAAACTGAAGAAAATGTGGTAACCCTATTTATTTACCACTAGTTATATTAGTAGGCTTTTAAGTGACGCCACTAATAAATCTGCTGAGCCATAAGCATTTCTCTCTGACAAAAAAGAGTTGTAGTACATTTCTAACTAAAACTAAGCTGCCAAATTAAAATTTAGCAGTCAAAGCTTCTCATCATGGCTCAGTCCACTGCATGGAAGAAATGAAAAAACTTTGAAGTTAAATCCTGGTCCGACTGAAGTCAATAGCAAAGCTCCCTTTGACTTCAGTGGGGTCAGGTTTCATCCCTGGTTTAAGAACCACAGTCCATTTGGTTAAGAAACATAGGGTCTCCCAGACAGTAATAAAGCCATTGTACTATATTAATCTGAGGTGGGAAATTCCAAATAATATAGATACACTGAAGGAGGCCTCAAAACTGAGCTTTTGCCTTCTTTTCTTAATTATGTATAAGGAAGACCTGAAAGGTGGTGGTTTTTAAATACTGCTTGTTTATTTACACTGCAAATTCAGGTTCAATCTAGCATGGAATATTCTTTGTTACTTGGAGACCTAGTGAAATGGTCACATCAAAAGAGCCAAGAGAGTAAACAATGAGTAACTAAAGAGAGACAGGAATCTTAATGGGACTGTTTAAAACTGTTTGTATGTGTTGACATCTTTATCCAAAATGTTAATTAGCAAGTGAAGTTACAGGAAGTCTTGGTTAAAGGTTCAATACCCTTGCCTCTTCAATTAAGGTGCAGAAGTCAAAATAAATATCCCCCAAACCTCTCAGAGGTCCTTCAGCAATAATAGAGAAGACCAAACCTGACTTTCCCAATATTTCTTAGGTTAAAAAATGCAGAAATGATGTTTTAAAACATTCTTTTAAGCTTCCTTTATACATCATAAATAAGCTAAAAATGGCACAAGCCCAATTTTTAAAAGTCACCTCTAAGAATTTTTAAGATCTTCTTTGTGTATTCTTTAGATTATTAGAACCAAAATTATATCTGAACATATTTTTATCTACTAAAATATCTTATGTAGCTGGTTGAAAGTCAGTTACCATGACATTCCAACATAGCAGAAGATATAGATATAATCACTGCTATCATATTATTACAAAAGCTTCAAGACTGGATGATTAGAAGTGAAGTATATTGCTATATAAATTAGCTGTGTACTACTGGGCATAGAGCCATACTGTATCAAGTTGGATCTGATCATTACAAGAAGATTATATATAATTGTTAAAGTACAAAATAATAAATATCAGAAATTGCAACTAGGTTGCAAGCCTTACAATATAATTTATTTTGATCTAGTAACAGTCATATGAAAATATAATTGAAACACTTCCAAAACAAATGCAGCTTATTCTTCTAAATACAAGTAGCCTATGCAGATGTGATATGGTATGAATGAAGAGGAGTGCAATAAAAATGTGAAATGATTGAGCATGTACTAATTAGGAGGCCAGTGAAAGACAAGATACAATGAAAGGTGGTGAGGAGAGGAGGAAGAGGAGAGATGAATATTTGATGAGTGTGAGGAACTGGATAATTTCCCCTGCACCTCTATTTTATGGAGGACATATGAAGTCTAGGATAGAGCTTTTGTACTGATTCTGAAATGGAAAGACCGGGGTGAAATCCTGGCCCCCAGTAAATGGCAAAACTTTCAATGACTTCAATGGGGCCAGGATTTCACTTAAGGTGATGGATTCCAGCGTCTGGTAATGAGTAAGATGATGGGGTTATTTCATTGTGGACAAAATGATTGTTGAAGAGTTGGGGCTTAAAAATGAAGAGACGGGAGATACTGTTGTCAAAATGAAAGGAGTTTACATGAATACTAGTTTTATGTCATGGTGTCTTTTACCCAGACTTGGAAGTTGTAAATTCTAGTGATTTAGAATCATTCTCCTACACTATCAAGTACTGAAAAATTGAGGCTCAGTTTTTCTAAGTGATTTGTTTGTGCTTTGTATTTCAGAGTAATATTCTTAGGTGCACTGAATCTGTCTTATTGTTGCCTTCCTCTATCTTCATTATCAGCATTGTGAGTATTTTTTTTTATTTTTATCAATTTACATTTTCACAGTTGTGGGAAATTATGCAGAGTCACACAATGAGGGGGTCAGACAATAAATTGTTTAATGACAGTAGACACTGAGATTCAAAAAGTTAAAGCTTTATAACAGTTAAAACACAACCTGTCAACATCACAGCTCAAAATATACAAAATAAATAGCCTTAAATCAAACACTAATGAGATCTCAAACAGCATTTTTCTAAAGCCTGATCTACACTGGAGGGTGGAGGGGAGGGGAATCGATCTAAGTTATGCAACTTCAGCTCAGTGAATAATGTAGCTGAAGTCGACATACTTAGATCTACTTACCGCGTGTCTTCACTGCGGTAAGTCGATGGCTGATGCTCTCCTGTCGACTCCGCCTGTGCTTCTCGCTCCGGTGGGGTACCGGAGTCGACGGAAGAGCGCTTGGCGGTCGATTTATCGCATCTAGACTAGACGCAATAAATCGACCCCCGCTGATTGATCACTGCCTGTCGATCCAGTGTGCCATGTAGACAAGCCCTCACTTTGCCTATCCGTAAATTTTGATTAGTATTGATGGAAATATTTTTTCATTGATATGTGTGTGTATGGTGAAATTGACATATATTGAAATTTGCTGATAAAAATCTAATCCTGCTGACCCTACACAAAGACTACCACAGAAACACAGTTTGATATGGTTATGTATATTATGAACAGCAGATGGAAAGAGAAAAAGAGTCTGGTTTTGGCAGTGGAAAGAAACAGGAACATAAGATGGAAAAAAAAGAGAAGCCTAAACAATTACAAAAAGTAGGACAGGGAAAACAAAGTGCAGAGGTAGGCAAAACCCTACTGCTTTTGATTTTCATTAATCATTTTTATTTGACTTGAATTTCAACAAACAGCCACATTGCAGCTGAAGGCCAAGGAATAATTCACTGAAGTGCTTCCTGAAGCTCTGAAAACCTTACTTGATTATGGAAATGAGAAAACTAAAAAGCTATTTTGCCATACTTATTGTGTAGACTTGTGCTCAGACTGTGATCAAGGCAGACTCTCATATTTTCATAGTTAATTTTGATAATTCTCATTTTATATGCATTTCATGGGAAAACATGAAACAAATTGTATGTAATCAAAGATTTCCTTAAATTACAAATGAACTGGAGATCTCGGTTTCTCAGCTAGAAAACAACTCATTCTTCATCTTAGGAAAATCTAACTAAATTGGGATAGATGTTGGATTTACGTTCAAAATATAGTTCTTCTCTTCTCTATGAAAAGTTTTTCCAGCTGCCTTTATGCTAAGTATATATGAATCATCTGAAAGCCATTCAGGCTGCTAACCCACTTGGATAAAACAGCAGTCTCCAGGGCTTTTCAGGCAACAGCCACCACAGCAACAACTCAAAGAAGCCAAACTAGAGAGAATGCTATCGGGGACAATGAAGCCAAATGTCATTTGCTTTCTGCTAAGGAGTACAGTGCTTTACATTACTAGTAGCTGAAAGCTCAAGCAATCACACAGGGGAAATTTGTACAGTCATCTTTGTAAAAAAGCAAAAAATGGCGGAGAAATAAAAAATGTGGAGGGTAACAAACTGAGAATCCCAGTGACAACCGAATGTGGTGATATTCTAAACAAAATAAGCTCTCGGCAATGCCTGCAGCTGTTTCCATTGCTTCACATTGACTGAAAGACATTGTAGGCTTCAGAGTGATGTCGGGCTGTGCTGGTTCTGTAGTTGTGTGGGTGGCTGTGTTGATATGTGTGTGGCTTGTGCTGTGCTGAGAAATTTCTGTTGATCTGTGCTGGTGGGAAATGCGAAGCTATGTGTGTATGCGGTTATTGTGTATGCTGGTTGTGTTGTTGCGTGCTTGGTTTTGAAGAACTGTGGCAGTTAGGCCAAGTAACTCAACATCTGTTCAGTCTCTCTTAAACAACCAATGAAACTGTTGCATGAAAATTAGCTGTAGAGTAAGGGTGGTGATTGGTTGAGTTATCTCTGATATCACAGAGATCTAGGACTCTTGGCATGGCATAAATACATGCCTTGCTGTAGCAGGGGTGTAATTCATAAAAGTCAAAATGGCTGAGAACTTAAAAAATTGGATGGGAACATTCTGCAAAACCTAACGATAACTGAATCTGGTGATATTCTGAACAAAAAAATATAGCTTATAGCTGTTTTCATCACTTCACACTGGCTCTACAGACATTTTAGGTTTCAGCGTTACAAACTGTGACAATCATAGAATCTTATTACTGTATATAGATACAATATTAAAAGCTGTGTAACTGTGGTTCACTATTACTATATTTTAAAGTCAATTTATGGAACAGTGGGTCATTTATGTACATTCCAGTGTAAAGTGTTCCAATTTTTTTTGGTGACATTGACAATTAAAAATACTGTAAATAAATACATTTCTTTACATATGTTTTTTAAAACACCATCAATTACTAAATAATATAATTCTTTTAAATGCTCACATTTCATTATTTATGCTCTGCTTATTTTTACATTTTCCTTAGCAATGAAGTTGATTCCAATGGGTGAAATTCCTCTCTGTGTAGGATGTCAGCACAAAATGTATGCATAATTTCAGTCTGAATAAGTGGATCATAGGCCTTGTGCTAGCCTTTTGCATAGGAGTGAATTTCACATTCAGGTTCTTAGTGTCAAACATTACCTGGGAATGATTGTTTAAAAACAATTGCTTTCACTGAAGTTTTTTAAAACTTTGGAGATGAGTCTACTGGCCCTATATTTTATAAAAACGTGTCAGAAGCACTTAATTTTTCTAGGAATAAAGGGTAAAAAAATATGAGGAAGCAAAGAAAATTTAAGGTATCTATACCTGAAACCTACATTTTATTGTTAAACCTTTTTGCTGTTGCTTCTCATATGCTCACATTGTAAATAATGAGCTTTCCTATGTGTTAAATAAAAATAGATGAATTTAAGATTTCTGTTTTTAGCAACAAGAGTGAGAGAGAGGAAAGAAAGCTGAGTAATTAACCTGGTTCAAATAAAAATTGGTAGTAATATTGCACATCTCTGTGATTTAGTGTTAAAGCCTTATTCAAGTCTAGGAGTTCTGAGATTACTCTTTAGAGTTTTTAAAACTAGTTTTTAAATTGTATGATGTGTCCTGCTAACTATATATAGGAGGATTCTGACATAATTTTACTACTGAGCTCAAATATAGTCATGGGGGAAAACAGGTTTCTTCTTCCATAGTAACGGAGCAAGACCAGTAGTCACTTGGGAGCTTATTTTGAGTTCCACTGCGTATCAGTTGGGAATCAAAGACCAGAGATAGAAATGGCCAAAGCACAGAACTGGTACACAGGAGATTTGAGTTTTAGTACCAACTGTGTCACAGACTCCCTTAGGGACTTGAGCAAGTCATTTACTCTCTGTATCCCAGTTTTCCTATCTGTAAAACTGATGACAATGACTGCCTACTTTACAGGTGGTGAGTCTTAAATCATTAATTTTTATAAAATCCTTTGAAGTCCTTGAAGATAAGGCACGATAACAGTGAAAAATAACTGCATTATAAAGCATCTCTAAAAAAAGGAAGAAGATTGACTGAGTGACAATGATCAGGTTATCCTTTAAAAAAAAAACCTTTTTAATTTTTGATACTGAACTTAGTTTTTAAAAATGTGTTTGAAAAATTTTAATTATAATCACATAGCTACTGCTAAATCTTGAATAAAAGTGATTTAAAAATGCATAATTCCCAAGAAGTTGTTTACAATACAATGTAAACTGTCCTGTACACATAACAGAGTTAATAGATGAGATACTAGGAGATAAGTCTTAAAAAAAGAAAAGAAAACAAGAGTAATTTTAGCCCTAGAAGAAATAAAATTTTAGAAAAGAAGTTGAGACAGTCAAGTGCAGTATTATAACATAAATTAAGTCCGCTTTTGGGAACAATACTTTTTGGAAAGGCAATATGTACTCTTGGACAGTATTGTAAAATGATTACTGCATTAAGCAAATTTCTTTTCTGTCAAACCACACCCCTATGTTAGTGATATACGCACCTCTTTTGTGTTGCCCACATGGACCTCAACTTGAGCAGCATTTTCCTGATAGGAGAATTAGTGAATATTGTAACTTATGCAAGAGACATGATTTAAGATGCTTGCCTTTTGTATATTGCAATAAAATTTACCAATAGTTGTTGCAAAATTTGACTTGCAGGCTATCACAGGTAAAATGGGGAAAAAGACCAGCCCTGGAAACATTGTATCACTGCCTTAGGCAAAAGGAGTCCCACTGAAATACCCTTGCATACCTCTCAATCTGCCAATGCTCAAAAAATGAAATAATGGCTAGGAAGGAGGGGGAGAAAAGTTACATTTTAGGATGGTTATGTTAAAAAAAAATCTGTACCAATACCTAAATGTCAAATTTCAAAGATTCAAAACAATAAGGCAGCAAGATATAGTGGCTTGGGAACTACACTAGAAGTGGGAGGCTTGGGTTCTATCCTCAGCTCTGTCGCTGACCTAGCGTGTAATCCTGGGCAAGTTGGTTCATCTCTTTGTACATCTGTTTGTCTGCATTGCCCGTTTAGATTGTAAGCTTTCTGGGACTAGGTGTGTGTCTTTCTATGTGCCCACACAGTGCCTAGAATAATAGGACTCCAATTTTGATTGGGACACTTAGGTGCTACTGTAATGAAAATAATTAATAATGTGTTAATGAGGCCATTAGAAGATGCTGCACTATCACCAGTACGCTGTTGATACTCTGTTCAGCATCTCTTTCCTTTAAACTTTGATTCCATGATTTCTTAGCATTCCTCATGCCAAATCAATGTGAGGTCATCATGGATGAAATCTAGCTGGTTTAATTCAATTTATAACATGAAATCTAAATAAAATTGAAAAGATGCTGGTGGCGGAGAAACATCTTGAAAAGCTGATGTATATTACGACTGCTCCTTCTAATTAACAGGTAATGTTTAGACTGTTTCTAAGTGGTTCACAGTTTCCAGGTCTTATTGAATCCTTCATTGCAGTTTCTCTGATGTAGGCCTCATCACGACAATTAACGTTTTTGTTATTTTCATGATGGACTAAGGTAATGTGATGTACTTAGGGTTACTGTTAATAACCACTTGAAACCATCAGTATAGCATAGCTAGCTATTCGCCTTTTAAGAGGGCAAAATCCATGTGACCATCTAATACCAGTCTTCCATGCACTGGCTTTCAACTTTCCTCTGGGTGCAATTAAAGATGCTGGTTGGTTATCTTTAAAGCCCTTAAAGTCCCAGGGCCTAGCTATCTCAGAGACAGGAAAAATATATATTTTGCAATTCTGCTTCTCCAAAAATACCACTTTGAAAGATTCTCAGTCCTAGGTCTTAGCCTCTTACAATAAGATTGGTGGAACTCTGCTAGCTCTTAGGCTTTTGACCATTAAAGGCAGTAGTAGCAGGGCAAAGCATGTTTCAGGCCTTAACTGGTTATCATGCATCAACTCTACCCAAGTCCAAATGCTCCTCTACAAATAGTTCACTTAGTTCTGATTGCATAAGACGTGAAGCTCCTACTAACAGTAAACCAGAACAAGATGATTAACATATGATAAAAAAAGCCTTAAATAAAAATGAAAGAAAAGGTACAAAGTGAAAGACATCTCAGAAGATAATAGGTAAACTCTGAATAGAAGTAGGTGATAGAGAATCCTACAGCATAGCTTCTGAGAAAAAAAGAATTACAAAACAAGTAATTTTCTCTTCTCTAAAAATATAATCTATACAGGATTCTCACTCCTGAATAGTAAAAATTTGAGGGATGTCTTCCCCACACACCAAAAAAAAAAAAAAAAAATGTACAGCTGCCACAATAAGGCCAATGCCTATAATATGACCTGGGAAAGTATATTTTTTTAAATAAATACATATAGAAGGCTACCTCTCAATAAATAACATCAGACATAATTCAAATCTTTAGAATCGATCACTAGTCAAGAAAGTTGATATAAAAGTTGGCTAACTGAAAATAAGAAACAAAAATACTTGGGGATGGGTGAGAAAGTTTGGCCACCTCTATTTGTGAACAAGTTCTAGAGCACTGAACTGTTGAAATCGAATTCCTTCTTGAAACCTGAATACAAGCAATAATTATATGTAAGTATGCAGAGAGATCACTATGTAGCTGCTACATATATGTCTGTGATGGAAACATTCCTGACCCAGGCAGCGGTGGTCATCTTATCTTGGATAGAGTGTGGACATGGCTTAGCTTCATGTCAGCCAGGTCATAGTAATGAGAAATGGAATCATACAGAACTTGAAGAATATTAGCAGGACAGTATGCTCAATAAGGTGGAACTCCAATATCACATTGGAGAGGAAGTGAAAATGAGTCTGTAGCGATACCACACCCTTATGAAATTTGGCATAAGGCAGTTCAGTCACTACAGCAGAAATTTACTTAATCTATGAGCTGAAGTCATTGCCACCAGAAAAATGAAGTTCCATGTAAGGAATTCTTCTATGTAAATTACTTTAGGGGTCAAGAGAATACAAACCACCAGCCTGTGGACACCTTGCCTACAGATCTCTATCATGACAGAAGCTATCCAGTTAGAGAGAGAGGTCTGGAAATGGGATGGAACAAGGTGTCCTGGTTCTAAAGTGATTATCTGAGGCAAGACTCTCAGCTTGATTGGACTAACTTTGGCCATCTGCAGCAGAGCTGAGCACCTTATTTGTCTGAATCACCAGGAAACTTAAGATCAAACTTAGTCTTATCTAAGGTCTACCATTAGCTTTGTTACAAATGGGATCAGGTGGAAGGCATAAAGGAACTTCTCACCCCAGGGAATGGAGAAGTTGTCACTTGCTAATGTGGTCTTTTCTTGCTAATGTGGTCTGTCATTCATAGAGGACCAGTAACTTCTTGTTCCAGTAAATGGTGAAGAGATTCACTTTCAGCATGGCCCACCGAAAGATCAGATCTCCCCACACAGTGATACTGAGACCACTTGTGAAGATCTGTCATTGTTTGACTCAGTATGTCTATGATCATGTTCTTTTTCTCTGCTATGCATATGACAACCAGGATTGTCTTGAGACAGAATGCACTTTCCACCTGCAAGGCTTCTGGATACAAGAAGCCCTGAGTCTCACACATCCTAGTGCCCTTCTCCAATATAGAATGTGGTGGCCTGCTTGTCTGTTTGAATCAGGATCACCTTTTGGGGACATTTTGAAGCTCCATACAGCATTCAGGATTAGAGCTGGGTGAATTTTTTTGGATGAATAGTTTATTTGCTAAAATATGCAGTTTCAGTTGACCCAAAACTATTTGCAAATTTGAAGCAAATTGATTAAATAGTTTCAGCTAAAAAAAAAAAAATGAAGGAGGAACCCTCCTTATAAAGGTTACCCCAGTGGTTAGAACACTCACCTGGGCTGTGTCGGAGACACAGGTTTAATTCCCCTTGTGATGGGCTGTATCTACCCCGCACTGACCCATCTGGGGTTAACCGCACATTGTGGGACGAAGAGGCAGTGCCCCCTCACTCCTGTTGGGCATGCTCAACCTGGAGACAGGATATAAAAGGGAGTGACCCAGCTCAGTTTGGGCTGGCTGAGGAGAAGAGTGGACACACGCTGCCAGCTCCTGCCAGGGAGTTACTGGAGCTACAGACTGTGAAGGCCAAACCAGTGAGATCAACAGTGAAACCCCCATTGACCCTGGAGGATGAAAGTGAGCCAGAAAGCCAATGTCCCCAGGGGAACTGACAGAGCAGGAACCAAGGGTAGGAAGCGATCCAGGAAACATGACTGTTAAAATAGGAAACTGAGCCAAACTGCAGACCACTGATTTCACAGGGCCTTGGGTCGAGACCCAGTGGAGAAGGGTGGGCCTGTATCCCCCTACCCCACCCCACACCTACCATAGGGTGTGGGCACTGCTCAGGGACTTTGGCTGTTAGGCCATGCTGCCCCAAGAGCAAGAGCAGCCCCAAGGAATCTGTCCAGTAGGCCAAACTGCCCTGCTTTGTAGGCTAAGACAGCAGTACCTACTCTAGCCACTTGAGTCATAGCCCCTTATTTGTGGCATGCAACCGGACACCCTGTGGCATTCTTCCTCTGCCTTATGTGGAGCAGAAATTTGAACTGGGGTTTACCCCATTGCAGAAGTACACCCTAACCAGTGGACTATGGGATATTCTAGTGTAGAGCTTTCTCAGTCTCTCCTGTTGAAGCTGTTCCACTTTGTATGAGTAGTCATTAGAGCAAGGACTTGAGTCATCCACAGCCTACGAAAGTGCTCTAACCACCAAGCTATAGAGTCATTCTCACACACTTTTCCTGGATCAGTGACCATTCATATTCATTCGCTGTGACAATTCATACATTCACATCACAGGCCTCCAGATGTCCTAATGACACATATGGGTGAGCATAGCATCAGTGAAGTGGGAGCTGAAATCTTTCTTAAGGACTGAGCTTTGTTCACTTAAATGTTACGAGTCTTAAAAGTACCAAGAACCACCTTGGCAGAATGTGGCTTTGGAAAAAACTGCAAATTGTACGATTGTATGATTGACATGGAACTTGAACACAATCTTTGGCAAGAAGCTTGAAGTGAGGGGGGATGAAGGTTAAAGAAAAGATGTCCCAGGCCCCAGTTTTCCTGGACATGGCAACTGTCAGAAACCCATCTTTTAATATCAGGAATAAGAGAGTTTCTCATAATTCAAAAGATAAACACACAGAAGATTGAAGAATCAGCAGTAGAGCCCAGAAGGGAACTTTGTTTTCTAGACTGGACTCAACAGGAACCCTCCAGGGTAAAATGTTTTTGCACTTATCCTTAAGGGTTTCCTTAAGTACATCCTTAAGGGTTTCTTTCTATGACTGCAGCAAACAACTTTTGTACCCTAAAGAACTGTGTCTAATGATTCTGAACTTCAAAATGGCACTTTGCTTTCAAAATTTTAAACCAAAGATTGTTCTGTTTCTGCATTCAGAACCTTAGCTCTACCCTAGCAGCTAACTACAAATTATCTAAATCATCACCATCAAATAAGGAAATGGAAGACTTATTGGAATTTTGTTTAAACAGCATTAAGAATCCATTTGTAAAAGTTCAACTATATAGATTGCAAGGCCACGATACTAGAATAAAAATTATTCCATAATGCTCTCTCCATTTTTTTACTAGAAGAATCTGTAGGAAGGAGAAAATATTTGGTAGGAAGGCATTCTTAAACAATAACAACATAGAAAATCTTTATGAGGGGGGCAAAGAGGTAAAACTTGCTATGAAAGTGGGGCATGCCATGATATTTCATGTTAAATGGAAAATTCTTCATAACTGCCACCGGAAGAGATCCACAAACAAGTAGAGAAAAATCACTCTTGAATCTTCTGCAGCCAAGACATTTTCTTCAGTAAAGGCAGACCATTTCCCCAACCTATGCAAGTAGTGTTTAGATTGAGTAACCCCTCAGAAACACATTCCTCCTCCAACTTGTCATAGAAGTCAGATATGTGCTCACCCTCCTCTTTAGGGTCTAATTCATCAAGGTACTTAGAGCAGAAAAATCCTGAAGCAAAAAGCTGAAATGACAATGCATGAACCAAGGGCTCTACGGAGGAGGACAATAAGGTAGGAACCAAAATAAAATTTAAACTAGAAAGAGTTAAGTGGCCAGAGATATCATCTTAGATATCTTAGGGCATTTAGCCTATGGGAGTTAGTTTTTAGATTTAGCATCTTTGAGTCAAATTCAGCAGTGGTGAAAATGGTGGCGTAAATTACATTATGGTCCTCAACAGATTAGAAAGCAGGTCTAAGTAGCATAATGTAATGTATTCCAATTTCAGATTCAGTGGAGCTACAAAATGAATATAAATTACTGACTTGGAATGCTGTGGACCAAATTATGGCCTTGGTACAAATAGGCGAAACTCCCATTGAAGTACAACCTATCCTGAAAGATGATCCTTTACTCTCACAGATGTTGGGAGACAGACCTGTCCTCGCTTACAGACAACCCCCCAACCTAAAGCAAATACTCACCAGCAACCACACATCACTGAACAAAAACACTGACCCAGGAACCTATCCTTGTAACAAAGCCCGATGCCAACTCTGTCCACATATCTATTCAAGTGACATCATCACAGGGCCTAATCACATCAGCCATACCATCAGGGGCTCGTTCACCTGCACATCTACCAATGTGATATATGCCATCATGTGCCAGCAATGCCCCTCTGCCATGTACATTGGCCAAACTGGACAGTCTCTACGCAAAAGAATTAATGGACACAAATCTGACATCAGGAATCATAATACTCAAAAACCAGTGGGAGAACACTTTAACCTGTCTGGCCATTCAATGACAGACCTGCGGGTGGCTATCTTACAACAGAAAAACTTCAAAAACAGACTCCAACGAGAGACTGCTGAGCTGGAATTGATATGCAAACTAGATACGATCAACTCAGGATTGAATAAGGACTGGGAATGGCTGAGCCATTACAAACATTGAATCTATCTCCCCTTGTAAGTATTCTCACACTTCTTATCAAACTGTCTGTACTGAGCTATCTTGATTATCACTTCAAAAGTTTTTTTCTCTTACTTAATTGGCCTCTCAGAGTTGGTAAGACAACTCCCACCTGTTCATGCTCTCTGTATGTGTGTATATATATCTCCTCAATATATGTTTCACTCTATATGCATCCGAAGAAGTGGGCTGTAGCCCACGAAAGCTTATGCTCTAATAAATTTGTTAGTCTCTAAGGTGCCACAAGTACTCCTGTTCTTTTTGCGGATACAGACTAACACGGCTGCTACTCTGAAACCTGAAGTTAACTTGTTATGCCTGCTCACCCCGGGGATAAACTTGGCCCCAGATGTGTTGACAACAGTGGGATCATAAGCAGGAGGATCAGGGGACCTGTTTTATCTTACACCCTCCTGTTTTCATCCTTTTAAAAATGAAAAAGCTTCCTCCCCTGCTTACATCACCTTGAAATTTAACCAGGAGGCTTCCTTGGGAGCTTAAGCTTCTATTTTAAGTATTGGTTATTTAAGTCTTCTTGGGGACTGGATAGTTCAGGAAATAAACTTCATGTCTCTAAATTATTATCTAAATTACAGTGTAATCACCTGACAAGTGTTTGATTGCTTATGTGGAATGACAAGATGTTCCCTGCCCAGTTCTGTATGGACAAATATCATTACAGGAGCCCCAATTCCCAACTTCACTAACTAGTAGTTTCAGCAGAATGCAAGGTAATTTGGCCCAAATTTGCACAAGTGACTTAGGTTCACAACTTGAAATACCTAGAGCCTGATTTTCAGAAGTACCCCTTTGACTTGAAGAGGAGTGGTGGTGTTCAGCACCTTTGAAAATCAGGTCCCAGGTATCTGAAACAAAGCATGAAAAAATTGAGCACCCAAAATTAATGAACACGTAAAAAAAAAAATGTAGGCTTTAACTACCATCACAGGTAGCTTCAGCCAGGTCAAGATCAATCCAAACTAGAAGGATAATGTGTGAAAAATTGCACTAATGACTGCTTGTGCTGTACCTATTTTGTGGATAAATGGAGGATATCTGTTTCCAGAACTGGTACCAAAGCACTTTTCAGAGTATTTCCTCAATTAAACTAAACACAAAACCCAAACAGTCCCCTGAACATTCACCTGTCTCTAACAAGAAAAGATCCAGAGAAAGGCCTATATTGGCAGAGAGTGAATAGAAAATAAACTGCATTATGAGAGATGACTGGAGAATATTTCACTTTAATTAACTTTGCAGTATACGAAATGTACAATGTGATTGGAAAATGCATTCCTGGTACAGTATGCTGCAACAAGAACACTTCATGACAGAACTATGTATTTTAAATCACTTCTGTAACTTCAGTACAAAAATGTGTTGTTCTAATGCACTGCCACTCCCCTTAAGAAACAAAAAACCCACTTAGTTTTTTTCAGAAGTTTTACACCAAGAAGAAAGTCTTTAAATCGTACCTTCTTTTTCTCTTTGTTCTCCTTGTCCTCAGCATCCCTCTGCCAAATACTTTTCATATCAAAATCAAAAGGCCCTCTTTTTGTTTCATAGTTACCATTGAGCTGATCAGACTTAAACTCTTCATGAACCATGTAGTCAGGCACTGAGGAAACATGGGCTCTGTAGACCAAGGTTTCACAATTATTTTTCTATATTATTTTCTATTGCAAAAGTATTAATTCAAAACATAACATTTAACAGACTAACAAAAGAGAAATACAGTGGATTATAAAAAGTTACACAGCCTCCATGGAATCAGAGCATACTTACTTAGATTCATCATCTGGTGGTGGTTTACTGTGGTGTGTATACCAGTCAGGTGCAGCATAAGCTACTGGGGATGTTTTTCTTGTACTAGGTGTAAAATGTTTCAACAAATCTTAAGTTTAAAAAAAAAAAGATACATTAATGCTGTAGTATTTTCCAGGGTTATAAATTAATATTTTTATGTTGCTGTTATCTTTTACTAATTTTTTTTTATAAAAGAAATATTTCTATTTGTAGCCCTTACTGAGATTCAATTGGACAATCAGAACTTTCACTACTTTTTAATCCTAATGGGATAGTCACCAGCAGTGATTACCCACAAAGCCAGCAAGTGGCAATAGTTTTGACGGTCTAGACAATTCATTTTTTCAATATTATTTCCAATACTGTATTTCAATTGTATCAGGTATCTCATTTTACATATCTTGACATACAGTTGTATAATACAGTGCCTGATAATACATGTGGATGTATTTCTTATTTTACAGACTGGGAATCATTGAAACTCTGTGGAAAATTTATGTCCATTTAAGTTTTTCGCATCTTCAATGAGCTGAAAACAAAATATATGTATAATACAAACTATTTACTTGCAAAAACTGAAAAGTAATTTTAATAAAACCTTTACAAACTTTTTCAAATTTTATGACAATTTCACAACCCCCCCCTCCCCCCCAAGTTTCAATGCTAAAAGGTATATTTTTACAGTTCTAATAAACCTTTCAAAGTTCAGTACCCAGGCAGATACTTTCTCTGTTAAACACAAAATAAATTGTTCAGATCCCCATGTAATGCAGCTAACCTGCCAAATAATTTATGCTGTGGTTAGAATATATCAGCATTAACATACCCAGATTTTATCATAAAGGCTTAACAATGTTCTAAATTCAATTTAATAGGACTAGAAAAAGCGTTCCGGATCAGATGGAATATACTTTAAGAGCTAATCAATGGATTTTAGCCTAATAATAATATTTTAGCCATGAAAGATGGAAAAGGAAGGGCACAAGCTGGAGCAGAAAACTGTTAAGACTCAAACAATGAAGTATTGGGGTTATTGCATGTGACATTAGACTATAACGATTACATTTACCGATAAAGGTTTTTGCATTGTTTTCTTGAGGATTCAACATATTTCAACAACATACAACATTTCCCTTTCTACAGTTTCCCCTCAAATGTATCACTTTTAAAATTGCTGGAACAGTCTCCAGTTATATTTGTCAAATGTTTAAGCTTCCCAAACCACCAATAATGCTAAAATGAACTGATTTCAGAGTAGCAGCCGTGTTAGTCTGTATCCTCAAAAATAACAGGAGTACTTGTGGCACCTTAGAGACTAACAAAACCCAGATAAATCCGTTTTACCCTGCATAAAGTTTATGCAGGGCAAACTCATAAATTGTTCGCCCTCTATAACACTGATAGAGAGATATGCACAGTTGTTTGCTTCCCCAGGTATTAATACATACTCTGAGTAAATTACTAAATAAAAAGTGATTTTATTAAATACAGACAGTAGGATTTAAGTGGTTCAAAGTAGTAACAGACAGAACAAAGTAAGTCACAAGCAAAATAAAATAAAATGCGCAAATATATGCCTAATCAAACTAAATACAGTTATGCGACCCCCGAGCATGCTCTTTAAAATGAACTGAGATTCACCAGGTCGGCCTCCTTGCTTTGCCAGCTTTACATATTCTGAGTCTGTGTCTTTGATCCATTTCCTGCGGCTCCCAAATGTAATTTCATTGTGATACTCTCCGAGGTTGCTCAGACCTGGGATCTGGGATGGTGGAGGGATTGGGATTTCTGAGTTCACAGACTTCTCTGATCGTTTCAGTGGAACATGGTAGTACCATTCTATAATCATTAAGAAAAAAATATTTAGGTTAAATGTTTACTGATAACATTACTGTGTCAAAGAGCAGATGTAATAATCAAAGTCCACATTAAATTACAGTGTAACATACTACATTTTATTAAAGATGTAATAGATATGAAATGCTCACTAAGAGAATAATAAATACTTGCTACTTCTAGGTGATCACACAAAAACTGTGATACCACTGCAGAGCCTTGTTTAAAAAGCCTTTAATGTTATTTCAAATTGTCACTTCAACTGTCCTACAATACAATGTTATGTATCTTCCCCATTCAGAGAACTAGGTTAATGAATACTGAGATCAGTAAAACGCAAGAAGACAGCAGTGGAAAGCATTAATTCTTTGGTGACCTTTCTTCCTTCAACTATTAACAAAAAACACTTTTCTGCTATCAACTCTTTACTTGTTTTAGTTAACTACTGAAATATAATCTGAAGAAATATAATGATTAAATTAAACTGAGCACTAGAGAGCAAGCCACTTTCACAATACACCTAATTTCTTCTAATTTAAGATGAGTTCCAAGCATTGCATGGCTGAGCAACCTTTCAGTGCACTAGACCCAGTCAGGTTAAGTCATTTGCTGGACATCTCTGCATACTGCTGAGGTGCCATTTTAAAAGACAACCTGAAATCAAGTCAGTTTCAAAAAGTGAGCTGGGAGTAGCTTGATGTACTACACCTGCCCTTGAATCTGACTCCCAAATTTTGTAGTTTTACACTCACATTTTCCTTTCCCCCCCGCTCAAACATTTCCACTCCCATTACTGTAGGAAAAACCCACACAAATAAGGGAAATGGACGGCTGACTATATGGGAAAAATGGTTAAACAGAATAGACACAATTGTGCTGTCAAAGCACAAAGTAAATATACAGGAAAAAAGAGAAGATTTTTATTTACTAATCTTAAATTATAACAATCTTAGATGTTACTTATGGCAAGTGTAGGTAAAACATGTTCAGATAAAACTGTGGTTTTTAAGTAAACAGATCTTCCATTGAAATCAGTTAATATATTCCATGTAATGGCAATGGAAGGAGTGTATAAATGACTATTAAAAAATAAAAGATCTTTCCTTAGTGGCAGAGGCAAGACGCATTAGATTGTTGGTTTTTTTTTCACCACACTTACTAATTGGTCCACCTGGAATGGGATGTTTCATCGAACTGCTCATTATCAGGAACCTTTTCATCCTAGTTAACTTGCTGGGTAAGTACCAACTTGGAACCCTACCTTATTCAAACATATTTGTCGTGTTTGTATTTAATACTTTAAGCCCAGCGAGTTTTCAGAGTTGAATTACAAACTCTTTAAAATTAGTTTATAATGGAAAATGCCAATGGCCTACCCATTGGCAACAGAAACAATTTGAGACCTTCTGGAAACCTCCTGTAAAAAGGACCCGTGACCCCAACTGAACAGGCTACCCTATGTTCTGATTTATAAACCAGACTGTGAAATTTTAAGGCTGGTTTTATCTCAGCTGAGTTTCTCTCAGGCAGCGCTGGGGAAGCAGAACATCTGCACGATTTAGAAAGCAACAAAATAACTCTTGGTATGGAAAGAGCAAAGGGTTCAGTCAGGAGCAACAAACAAAAATCATGCTCAAATCTGTAGGAAGCGTCTGAGGAAGACATACTGCGGGGGGCAACTCTGTGATGTACTTTGGAATCTCCCATAAATCCTTAAAACTCTGTTAATAAACTAGAACAAAGAAAACACAAACTACTGATTTACAAGACAAATATTATTCCATCACTACAAATTCCATACAAACCACTACATTAAAAAAATTTAGTTAACTTCATCAAAGTAAGTTCACTTCCTTCTTTCACAATGCTATTTATAAGAAAAAGTGACTTTTAGATCTGAGTTGACTAATTTTCTTGAAAAGTGGTGACTGCTGCTGGGTACTACAGTATGCAAAACTGAAGTTTGGAAACAACTTTGGGTCTTTAGGCCAGTACTCAGGCATGTCCTGGAGATGATGTCATGATGCTCAGGGCAGATAAGGTCACTTGGTAAAGTGCATCTAACTAGCTGCATTATAGTGTGGGTGGCATTAGCTTCTGCCTTGACACAGGAGAGGGGGGTGTTCCAAACAAGGAAAACAGATGAAGGCCAAAATGGGAAATGGTTGTTTCCTCACATTGGTGAGGTTGAAGAGCATCTCAGAGTCCTGTCTTGAATGTCTTGTGTGACCAGGCTAGAAAGAACCCAAAGGAAATTCCACTATCAGCCTCATCCTTCCCCACCAAAAATATCAAGGATTACGGCATTGAGGGATGCATGTTCCCCACAGCATAAAATGCTGATATAGTAGATAGTATATGTGAAGTCTCCCTTCTTAGGAAGCAAAGGGTTCCATTCATTTTTCATACCCAAGATATGTCAAAATGTACATTTACATAAGGAGAGCAAACAGTATACTTGCCACAAGGAGCATATCGGTTGGGGGGTCCAGAGGGCTCTTTGCTCATATTCCTCATTCCTCAAGCCTATATGAAGGAAGGGTCAAAAAAGGAAAGACAAAATAGTTATTTAACAGGAGCATAGACAACTTTTTTTTTATTGGGGCAGGGCTAAAGTTAATAATAAAATAACAGCTGTTGAATATCGCTTCAGTGAGTAGCTTTGTACCAAAATTAAGTCTGCCCACTTTTAATTAAGTGAGATAAACAAACTTCTGTTCCAGGCTCAGGGGTTCCTGATTTGTTGTTCTTTTTGAGGGGCTAGAGCCCCTCCAAATCCCCAGTTGTATTTGCCCCTGTTTAACCAGACGGTGCATAGCCCTGCCCCTCTCCTCCGGCTCCTAGTGCCCTACAGTCTGGCCATGACCAGCATAAGGCAGGGGTCCCCTGAACTAAAGCAGCCACCTGGGCATGGTGGGATGTAGCCTGGAAGCCCCCACCCCGAACAAGGGAAAGGGCTCAGCTTGACACCCCCCACCCAACCTGGTACCCACAGGGAGTCACAGACACTCCACCCCGACAGACAGACAGACACCCCCTCCCCCTCAAACACCCCTACAGACAGACACGCCACCCCTCCCCCCACTTTCGGGGTCCCTTACCAGGAGTGCGGGGGGGGGGGGGCAGGTCCCTTTGGAACTCGGCTCACGCGCGCGCTGGAAGGAACTGACCCAGCACCACGCCGCCTTCAGCAACAACCACAACAATCCCCGTTTCCGTGGCAACGGGGACTCTTTCAGGGCCGCGCGTGGCGGAGGCGGGACTCCAGGGGCCAGAGGGAAGGGACGCGGGCGGGCCCGCGAGCCGCTACGGACGTCGCGCGCGCGAAGGGGAGGGTGAGTGAGTGAGTGACGGGACCCGCCCCCCGGCAGGACCCCGCCCCGATGGGCTGCGGCCTCAGGGGTGGCCGTGGCACGTGATGGGCACCGGCGCCTGTGCGGGTGGTGTTAGAGCCTGGGTGGGGCTGTAACCCGTGGTCCCTCTGCACTGCATACCCCTTAGGGACCGCATGTAGCGCACAGGCACCACCCGCCCCTAGCACCGGGATAACTTGCATCTGATGAAGTGGGCATTCACCCACGAAAGCTTATGCTCCAATACTTCTGTTAGTCTTAAAGGTGCCACAGGACCCTCTGTTGCTTTTAGCAATGTAGAGGGTGAGGCGGGGCTTAGGAGGCTATTATTAGTTGAGCTGGCTCCATCAAAGCTAGCTCGGGTATGCCCAGGCTTGCTGCAGTTGCACCTCTGATTGCAGCATACCTTGTACTGTGGCCCTGTTGAGTGCACTCCATGGTCTGTTCTGCCTCAGGGTGCGCTAAATGTGATTGGCATGTTGGTGACTGCACCTCAGCCAATGCACACCATCATTGCACCTGAAAATACCAGTTTAGAGATGGCTTGAGGAAAAGAGCAAGACAGAGCCTTTCCCTCTTGTTGGTGCAAATGCCACTCAACTCCTTGATACGTGAGGTGCAGTACAGCCCAGCACGCAGGATTGGCAGTTCTGACTGAGTTGGGGACCTGATTGAGGTGTTTTCACATTTTCTTGGGGGTTTCTCCCATTCTTCCCACTGTTTCTGATTGCCCAGACCATCTTCCATCACCTTTCTGATTGCACAGCACCCCTCTGGCAACCATAGCAATTGCTTACATAGAAAAGTAATAGGAAACTATTTTTGACTTTTCTGATGATTCCGATGGTCTCTAAAGGTGGCTCCTATTTCCTCTCTTCCTATATAGCAGCAACTACAAGGGGAGACAGCCACGCTACTTTCTCCTTTTGCAGACATGCAAACTCTTATTGAAGGACTCCAATGAAGGACCTGGGTACCTGTAGAAACAACTAGTAGAGACAAGAGACTGTAATCTGCCAGCTCTTGACAGATTGTAAGAAATGTAAGGTCCTCAGTTTGGGAGCTCCTGCCCTTAATGCTCATTAATGAATTCAGGGAAGTCCTCTTGATTTATGTATCAGAGATGATCATAATGGTTTCTTCTGGTCCTAAAATCTGAATTTCAGTGGGAATAAAAGGAGTTCAGCCTTTCACAGGAGACAACCTTGGAGGATTCAGCTCCATGATATTTTTTCACTCGTTGAGTCTCTTGAAATAAGAATGTTGAACGTAGGTCCCATTTTTTCTGGCTGAGCTCAGGAACCTTATGCTTGGCTTGTTCATTATGATATCACCAAGAGCAGCCTGTGACGTATTTAGCAGCACTGAGTAGGGCAAAGGACATTCTAGGTTGACTCCTCTTATTATGATGTTACTCACTATTTATCCAGAAGGCAAGTGCAATACAAGGACAGCTTTCCTTTCAAAGAAGACTTAAAATGACTAGATATTACATTATTTAAAATTAATTATTAAAATTGTGGGTCATAAATAATAATAATAATTAATATGATTAATACCTTATTTCACCTCATTTTCATGCTCCTCTTCTTTCAGTGGTGAGTGCAAAGCAAATAAAAACATGTACAGAATTCCAAAATCTTCAGGTAGCACCTATCTACCTCGGGATGAAACAAGTCATGGCACCAATAGTGACACCTCAGACACAGAAAATCAAAGCCAAGATTTAAACTGGTATGGATAGTTTTCTTTTAAAATATTCAATCTCTGTTAACTTTTGTCATATGTATGCAAGTTATACAAATAATAATAAAATCTTTTTTAAAATCCTTAAGCTCCCAAATACATTTACCACTCCTTCATCCATTTAAGAAGAAGGGAAAAGAGAAAAAACAATGGCATATTCTCAGGGCCCAATCATGTGCTCATTGAAGTCAGTGGCAATCATTCCATTGATTTCAATTTGTCCTGGAACCTAAATAGGATTTGATTTTGCTTCAAATGAGCAAGGGAGGTGGCAGTTATGTAATATGATATATAAAGTCATAAATATTTGCACTGCTCAGTTATATGATCTAATGAATGACAGATATCCAATAAAGCCATTCTGTTTTGAAGCCTGTAGATTAAGTATTTAGTAACATCTAAGTTATTGAGTAACTTAGTGTTACTGTCATTTATATAAATTGTGGTTTGGAGGATAGCCAATCTTCCTCTGTCAGTAGTGTGTTTTGCTTCCGTTATTGCAAGATGCTCCTTTTTGCAGAAATCAAGTTGATTCTTAATCAAGTTCTGTTTTATGAAGTAATGTCCTTTATTTAATTAGGGATGTGACAAATATTCTATTCATATGTAATTTGTATGCAAATATTGCCACTTTTAAAGGATTTCTATCTGGCCAAATAGTGAATTTGTGAGGGAAAATATGAGCAAAAGAAAGTAAAACTGTGTCTTGGAATCTTTTACTGTTTGAGAGAGTAGGCCAAGTACCCATTTTTCATCTAACCAAATCATTTGCTTTTCCTGCATCTCTGACCATGTCAGGCCCTTCTTCAGTCCCTTCACTAGCTTTCTCTTGACTGCCCCTCACGTTTAACTTGAAAAACGTATTCTCTCCTGAAAGGCCCTGCAAACTTTTCCCCTACCTATTCTTATTCTCAACTGCCGTCCAGTGCTCCAACTCCACCCTTCAGTCTGTCCAAGCCACACCATTTCCTGCCCTCTTCACATTCTTTTCTGACTCCCATCTCTTGTCCTTTCTACATGTTGACCTATCTGCCTAGAACACCCTTTCTGCTAGGGCAGGGATAAATGGTCAGTTTTTAGAGTTGAGGGAGGTAAATACTGGTGCCCTCCAGGGATCTGTACCTGGACCAGTGCTGTTCAGCATATTCATAACTGTTCTGGAAAAAGGGGTAAACAGTGAGGTGACAAAGTTTGCAGATGATACACATTTTTTCAAGATAGTTAAGTCCAAAGCAAACTGCAAAGAGTTACAAAGGTATCCCACAAAACTGGGTGGCTGGGCAACAAAATGGCAGATGAAATTCAATGTCGATAAATATAAAGTAATCCACTTTGGAAAATATAATCCCAACTATACATACAAAATGATGGGGTCTAAATTAGCTGTTATCACTCAAGAAAGAGATCTTGCAGTCATTGTGGATAGTTCTCTGAAAACATCTGCTCAGTGTGCAGAGGCAGTCAAAAAACTAACAGAATATTAGGAACCATTAGGAAAGGGATAGATAATAAGACAGAAAATATCACAATGCCACTATATATATATTCATTGTATGCCCACACCTTGAACAATCTGGGCAGTTCTGGTCATCCTATCTCAAAAAAAGATATATTAGAATTGGGAAAGGTATGGAGAAGGACAACAAAAATTATTAGGGCATGGGACAGTTTTCGTATGAGGAGAAATTAAAAAGACTGGGACTTTTCAACTTGGAAAAGAGGCAACTAAAAGGAGATATGATAGAGGTCTATAAAATCACGATTTGTGTGGAGAAAGTGAATATGGAAGTGTTATTTACTCCTCACATAACACAAGAACTAGGGATCACCCAATGAAATTAATAGGCAGCACATTAAAAACAAACAAAAGGAACGCACAGTCAGCCTGTGGAACTTGTTGCCAGAGGATGTTGTGAAGGCCAAAGCTATAACGGGGGTTCAAAAACGAACTATATATGTTCATGGAGGATAGGTCCATCAATGGCTATTAGCCAAAATGGTCAGGGATGAAACCCATGCTCTGAGTGTCCCGAGCGTCTGATTGCCAGAAGCTGGGAGTGAACAATAGATCACTCAATATTTGCCCTCTTCTGTTTATTCCCTCTGAAGCACCTGGCATTGACTACTGTCAGAAGAAAGGATACTGGGATTAATGGACTATTGATCTGACCCAGTATCGCTATTCTTATGTTCTTATAACCCAAACTGCATGCTTGCTCATTAAGGTCCCTCCTCAAAACACTGCTCTTCCAAAAAAAAAAGCCCATAAATCATAATCCTCCCTGCAATGTAATACTGAACTGAAATACATACCAATAAAACTAGAGCAGTCTAGCAAACTTTGAATAAGCTTGCTGTTCATAAGAGGCTCTGGATCGTAGAAACAGAGAAAACTGTGAAGATACTGTACAGTACACAATGCTCTTTACGATTCTTGCTCTTGATAATAAGAATGGGTAAAATATTTTTTTGAAATGTTTTCAATATCAAATCCTTGGTCTTTCTTATTAAACAAAAATACTTGATTCTAAAAACTGTGGGGATTCATAAGAGCCATCTGGTCAGGGTTACAGGCAGCAATCTGCTGTACTAATCAGCATGTGGGGGACAGGCTACAGTGTTTGGGTGGCAAGAGACAGGTGACATTAAGAGGGAATGGATGGGACACTGGGCTCAGAGCTGGGCTGGAGGGAAGATGCTGCAGTGGGAGAGAACTGATGAACGATAGAGTACAGGGTCAGGACAGTTGAAAGCAGGACCAGTGGGAGAGAGTAGGTGGGAGAATGGGAAGAAGTGTTGGGACAGGATGGATGTCAGGAGCTGGGAATCTGATGGAATGAGTACAGGATATGACACAGTATCAGGGTAGCCAAAAGGAGATGCTGAATGAGCAAGAACAGAATCTGAGCCATCCTTAAAATATCTTACTCTCATATACTAGTAGCCATTTTAATTATTCTAGGTGTCCAATATTTGTGTCAAATTTCAGAAGCAGATTTGTATAAATCTGAATCCAGCAAAATGACCAGATTTGTGTACCAGCAGATTTCATTTTGAGATTCACCACATCTCTACTTAAATGTTGTGGATGACAAAGTTCATTAGACTGCTAAATGTTTTTGGACCATATTATAAAATACTGTCTCCAAATCTCTGAATGTGTGTACTGTCACTACTCATAGTGATAAAAAAACACCTTATCTCATCTTATCTTTTTCCTTTGAACATTCAATTAATTTGACCAGGAGTTTCACTGAAGAACTAAATTTCTGCACTGTAAAGCCTTCTTAATCTCCCACAGTACTGCAACTGCAGCATTTTATAGAAAATGCTGGATGTTAGTAAGGGTATCATATGTGCTGGTCATTGCTGCCTCTTCATCCCTGAGGGATACAGTAAGGCTTAGTTTTAAAACATGCAGTGTGTCAATTAAAAATTGCAGGAATGGTTAAGTGTATTTATTGCAGGTCGAACACCTACAGTCATAGCAAATAGTATTCACTACGGATTGTACTGTATTCTTTATCTGATATTGTTGGTTAGTTGCCTAAATATATTCCATAAATAGAAAATATGTTGAAAACATTACAGTTGCACAGTTAAACACTCCAGAGTCAGGCAACTTGTATGTGCAATTTAACTGCTGGCATTTCCTGACTTTTAAATTTTTTATGTGACTTTAACGTTTTCTTAGTATAGGATTTTTAATGGAATTTAAAAAAAAGATTTATTAAACTAAGGTAGTTTCTTAATTATTTTTATTCATTATTGCCAAATTCCAGAGCCGAATGATAGTCCAATTAGTTGAATTGGCTGTTAGGTAGATAAGCTAGAGAACACAGGGTAAAGAACTCTGCCTCCTGCTCTGTGAAATGGTAATTAAATCCAGGTTTAAAATTTTGCTCCCCCCCCCCCCCCCCCCCGTGTTTACATGTGTAGTTAATTGTACCCATTTGGATAACTAATTGTCAGTCAGATACGGGTAGCTAGGCTTCTAAATGAGTGCAACTGTGGGTGCAAATACTTGTACCTTAGTTCTAGAGGTTGTTTTGGAAAATGTAGCCTGTTTTTTGTCTGCATCTGGCCACTCATGCAACTCTTGAATTTCTAAAGCCCTTTTCTATTTTCTAGGCTATCTCAAAGACAAGGACGCATACCCAGTAGTACTGAAAGCCAGACCCCTATTAGTCTCAGGCAGGAAGATAGGCAGCTTCAACACTCACCCAAAAGTAAGTTCAAGTGTTGAGTGATTGTAAACTGTCTAGTTGTGTGCATTGTTGTATGTTGTGCACTTACATTTGTTTTGTAAGTTGTTCTGTTGTATGGGCTTTTACATTTTTGATTGTTTGCGCACCTAAAGAGATGTTGTTGATAGACACATCCTATAAAGTGGGGGGAAATATATTAAAGCAGAACTGAATTAGGACCACGTTAAGGTTGCATGGCTAAGCAGTCAAAAGTCAGGAAGTTACAAAGTTGAGGTTGTGTGTGCCACATTAACTTTATTCCCTTATATCTATGTATGACAATATAGTCTTCAATTATATGTTCATATGCTATTTCACAAATAATTCCATGTAATTTTTTTCTACAACCCTAAATGCACAGGAAGCATCTTATAGTCTTATGTACTAATCAGACAAACAGAGTCCATGGCATTTGTATATAATATTGGCAGAGACCAAAGCTAGAGCTCCACAGGTCTCCTTGTCTCATTCACTGTGCACCGTAAAGGACTCGCCTTATAATGTTGGAGACAAAAAAATAAAAATAATTGTGGAGGCTCCATAATGGATCTATAGTTTAGGTTAGTTCAAGTGGAGTAGCTCAAGTGTATCAATTTGAGTTAACTGTTGCATTGATGATAAGACCTTAGTGGTGAGGATGCTTGAGCCAGAAAGAAACCAGATGGACTTTTTGCAGAGGTGGTGATAGGAAATGCAGCAACATCTCTTTATTTTATAAACTGATAATGTGATCTAGAACAACTGAGGCTATGTCTTTATTGGAAAAAAGGAAAATGTGTTTTTTAAACTTGGGTTAAAAGAACAGTGAAAATACAGGGTTAACAGCTCCACGTCAAACCCAGGCTCTACATGTGCTTTAAATCAAGATGCTAATCCAAATTAAAAAATGAGTTGCTGTGTCTTCACTGCTATGCTAACCCAAGTTAAGAACACACCTTTTTTGCAGTGAAGACATAGCCTGAGAGACAAACATGAACCCCATTATGCCTATTTTGCAGTGACTTTTGAGAGTAGAACTGCATTTTTAACTACATCTGAGCTCATTTAACTGTGTGCTTGTTGCATGTTTTTCAGAAGGTATCAGGCTTGTCTTCCACTTGCTAGGGCTATGCATAACAGTTCTGTGGCACTTTGTGATGAAAATATGCAGCACTTTTGCAAGGTAAAGATGAACAAGAATCTTTTTCTCAAGGATGGGTGGGGAAATAGATAAATGCAGATGGGCAGAAGAGACAGATTGGTATTAATCACACTCCCAAACCTGACAAAGAATTAAGAGAGTGATTTACATTGGTGTCAATCCAGGCTCTTGCTGAAACCAGTTCTGGGATCAGGGGTCACAAGACCAATCACTAATTTTAATGTCTCTTCAGTTTTGATATAGTGCTTGAATCTCCACTGCAGAAGTTAAGAAGCTTCACCATTAACTTCAATAAAGCCAACAATATGGGCTTCAAGAAATCCTAAAGAAACTTTTTGCTAATACAGAATATGTACGTGAAATATGTGGATGCTGCTAACTTTATGCTTTCTTTCTCCTTACTGTTCCCCAGGAAGATTTGGGCTCGAAAGATTATTTCACTGGTGCTGTTCCTCCTTTCTTTATTCTTTTTTGGTGAGTTTCTATAAAGTACAGCGTTAACTGACACTCTATAAGGGGGACCAAATTCTTTGCTCTCCCCTGGCCCCTTTGTGCTGCTTTAACAGAGAAGCACAGCTGAGAACTGAAGTAGGCAGTTGGATATCCCAGCTGGGTCTGCCTGCCTGCCTCCCTCCCTCCAGTCCACTCTCTGGGAAGAGACTGATGTGGGGGTTGGAGGACCTAAGTGCCCTCTCCCAAACTAGCTGTATGGGGCCAGAATTTTCCCAGTCTTGAGGAGCAGCAGCGATTGGCCTTCACTCACCCCAGGAGGCAGAGCAACCCAGCTTGGGAGGAAGAACAGCTAGGGGGCAGAAATCTTCAGAGCCTCAGAAGCCCATGAGATATCACTAACTCTTTTTATTTAAAATGAAGAAGAAGAAAAAATGTCTTTACTGACTATGGGGCAATGGCAGTTTGTGAAATTGGGGTCACCATGGAACAGTTTGTGTTGTTTTGATTCAACTTTTTTGTATCTTTTCTGATAGTTACAAACAGTTATTAAAAATGAAGTTAATAAAAAGAGGGAAATAAAAATAAATAGAAATAGGCAGTAATAGTTTTTTGAAATAAATGGAAATAGGTGGTAGTAAAAAAAAATTAAATAGCAGGTATTAAAAAAAATAATAAAAACATAAGCAGGTTAAAAAAAAAGTGTAAATAAGCAGAGGTTAAAAAATAAACAACAAATAAAGCAACTTTCCAGTTGCATCAGAAATCATGTTGCCACATGCCTCATCCTTCCTCCTTTCACCACTGCTTACAGTTTGTTAAACCCATTAGTTGTCTCTTGTCTCAATTTTTGGCTACGAACCTGCAGAGAATTACAGATGCTTAACTTTATGCACAGGAGCAAAATTAAGTCCATGTGTCTTTGCCGGACCAGTGACTTAGACTCTGGTGTTGCAGTGAGCTCCATGGAGGCATATCCTTGAATGTGCACTGAGCTCTACTGAAGTCATTGCAGCTGTGTGTGGCCACAAGGTCCTGCCCGCATGGAGATCATTGCAGGACTGAGGCCACAATAATCCCTGTTCTAAAGAACTGTCTCTTTATATGACCCCCAGTCCTGCAAATCCATACACTGGTGAATAGACCCATTGACTTGACGGTGAGTAAAGTCAAATACCTGTTCTCAGGATTAAGGCCTATAAACATAGGGGACCCTGATCCTGACTGGGATCTGTAGATGATACTTCTATATATTTTTAAAAAATAACATATAATACGTGAACAATTTAATGTGGAATAAGCCTTAACTTTTACATTTGAAAATTGATTTTAACCATGTAAACCATAATGCTCCATTAACATGTGTTGAAAATGTATCTCCCCAACTCAAAATCTATAAGAATGTCATTTCACCATTCCTTGCAAAATATCCAATTTGGAAACTCAAGTGGAGGGATGGTAGGAATGTAGAAAGGGAGAGGGGCCATAGAAGTTGATTTTGCTTATTGAAATGCTGATGACAACTAATACAGCCCTTGGAAGTCCCTCAAGGCTGCATTTTACATCCATTCCAAAATTAGGCCCCAGTCTTGCAAACACTTAAACATGTATTTAACTTGACTTTGGTGGGATTATTTCACTGGTTGCTTTACTAAAGCTAAGCACATGAGTAAGTGTTTGACAGATTGAGGCCCCTTGCTTTTGAAGAGAATAATCTGCTGGAGATGATAATGTTCTAAATTTAAACAAAGTTGTTCTTTTTTGACTAACAGGTACTTACTACATGGGATTGCTTGATGGAGGAGGAATTCAGATGTCCAGGGGAATATATAATGGCTTTGTCCTCTATGATTTTAACCATTTCTGGCACAAGGTGATTTATGATTAGATGTAATCAAATAAAGACTGCCACTACCAGTCTAGCTCTAGGACAGAAAGTGCTTACCCAATAACTTGCACCTTCTTTCTGTGGAGTTTCAGGTATATTGGAGACTCCAGTGTCCTAGAATTTAATTATATTTAACCACACATTAATAATTATTTTGTTTCTGTGTCTGCTATTATTTTACAATATGCCTTTGAGCAAATCACTTGGGCTAACATTTTCAGAAGTGGCCTTTAATTTTGGTTTTCTTCATTTTTTGGTTGCTCAGCTTTAGGTATCTAGGATCCCATTATCAGATGTACTGAGCCCCTACAACTCCAGTTGAAGGCACATGATCAAACAAAAGACTTTATAATATAACCACTTAAAAGAAAACTCCTTTTGTTATAGTTTCAGTGTTAGTTACGGCATGGCTACACTTGCAGATGTAGAGCGCCGGGAGTTAAACTAGCCCTTGGAGACAGCAGCAGGGAAAGCGCTGCTGTGTGTTCACACTGTGCTCCTTGTGACTGTGGAGCATAGGGTTACCATATTTCAACAATCAAAAAAGAGGACGGGAGGAGCCCCGCCCTAGACCCGCCCCAGTCCTGCCCTAGCCACGCCCCTGCCCCTTCCACTCCCTCCCACTTCCCGCCCCCCTCAGAACCACCAACCCTCCCCCCGCTCCTTGTCCCCTGATTGCCCCCTCCTGAGACCCTCCCCCCATCCTAACTGGCCCCCTAGGACCCTACCCCCTACCTGTCCCCTGACTGCCCCAACCCTTATCCACACCCTCACCCCCGGGACTCCCACACCCCATCCAACCACTCCCCACCCCCTGACAGCCCCCCCCAGAACTCCCAACCCATCTTAACCCCTCTGCTCCATGTCCCCTGACTGCTCCAATCCCTCTCCCCCCCCTGCCCCCTCCCAACCCCCCCCCCCCCCGCTCCTTGTCCCCTGACTACCCCTCCTGGGACCCCTGCTCCTAACTGCCCTCCAGAACCCCACCCCCTACCTCGCCTCCCTGTTCCTTGTCCCCTGACTGCCCCCTCCTGAGACCCTACCCCCTACCTGTACCCTGACTGCCCAAAACCTTATCCACACCCCCACCCCCAGACAGCCCCCCCAGAACTCCTGACCCATCCAACCCTCCCCCGGCTCCCTGTCTCTTGACTGCTCCCTCCAGAACCCCCCTGCCCCTTCTCCGACCCCCTGGCGCCCTTACCGTGCTGCTCAGAACAGCATGTCGGGCTCCACGCGGAGCCCGACACGCTGCCGCTCTCCCCAGCGGAGTGCACAGCCCGGTCCCCGCCCCCGCAGAGCGGCGCACTGGGCAGCGGGGGGGGGGAGTAGGGGGAGGAGCTCCAGACTGCCAGAGGCCTGTTGCGAACGTCTGGCGATCTGCGAATGCAGGGAGGGGGAGGGGGAGTAGGGGAGTGATCTCAAGCAGCAGGGGAGGGGAGGGGGAAGCGGAGGAGGGGCTCTGGCTGCCGGAGCCCGGTGTGAGTGGCACGATCCGGCCGGCTGCCCCGTCAGCCGCATGCGCTCTGCATGGGGGGGGGGGGGGGAAATCCAGACATTTACAAATCCCCCACGGACACTATTTTTAACTCAGAAAAGCCGGACATGTCCGGGAGAATCCGGACGAATGGTAACCCTAGTGGAGCATGTCCACATTAGCATAGTGGCTGCAGCATGCTTTGGAAGGGGTTTGCAAAGCATGGGGGGCAGAGCGTGTCAGCATGCTATCTTGTAAGTTCAGACAGTGGCGGGGGAAACCTGACATCAGCCCCTACCCCCGGCCTCTCTCTTTCTCACACTCACAAACGCTTGCCTCTGCAGCAGGAGCATTCCACAGTAATGGTTTGCTTTGTGTCCCAGAGCAGATAAGCATGCTGGCTGTCAGAAATGGAGCTTTGAAAGGGGATATCCGCATGCCTGCAGCCCAGTTCAAAACAATGACCAGAGTGGCCACTTGACTTCAGGGGATTATGGAACGTTTCTGGAGGCCAATCACAGCGCAGTAATGCAATACATCGTCCACACTGACACCCCAGAGCTCCAGCCAGGGCGCAGCAAGCTCTATGCTTCTCATGGAGGTGGATTACCAGGAGCGCTCCAGCCGCTCTAAGTGCCTTGCCAGTGTGGACACCTCAGGAGTTAGGGTGCCTAGGACTGATTTAATGTGTTCTAACTTGCAAGTGTAGCCAAGGCCTAAGACTTGTATCAAAAAGAGAAACTGGAATAGGAACACACTTTATCATAGAGAGTAACAAGAGTGTGGCCACTAGTATTCCAACCTTTCCTCATAGACAATATATCTACTTGTGTCAGTAGACAGTGAAATAATGTTGTATTGATAACAGAGAGGAAATCCTCAGTTACGGTGGCCCCAGAAAAAAACTGGAAAAGAAAAGAGGAAAAACCTAAAATGGAGCTAGTAATGGAGAAGATTTAGGGAAGGTTCTGACCTCCAGTTGGCTGGCTGCTATTCATTTGACCCTTTTTCAGAACTGTAAAAGCTGGTTAGAGAGGGGAAGAAGTTATTGGATTAAGAGTTTGGAAGACGTACTTTGAGGATAGGACGTTTTGATAGAATGGGTAGCTAGGAGGTTGACATAAAACTATATGAAAATAGGTGTATCCTTGATGTATCAATTAATTTTCTGTGTTAGCAAACTAGATGGTATGCTTCCTGAAGTGTCTTAACCAATATCCAGGAGCCTGTCATGTAAATTCTTTTTTTTTTAAGCAATTATTATTAATAAGAAAAGTAATGTGTAAATTTCTGGATAATGCTTGCAATCAGATAAGTTTGAATTATGTTATAACAAACATTTACCTAACAGCAATATTTGAGTTTCCGTGCTCCCTCCACAGGAAAAGATGTTACTTTTTATTCAGATGTCTTTTACTTCCTGTCTGCTTGCTGCAAAATTGCAGCCTTTATGGAATAAGCTCAGAGACATTTACAGATACAGAAAAGTTGAAAATTCAGTACACATTTTGTGTATATATTTACCTATATGATGATTGGTTCTTATGGTGGTGTTTTGTTTTTAATAAATTATATTTACCATCTTAGAATAAATAAATCAAATGCATGATGGGAGACTGTAATATCTGCTTCATGAATAAGGAATTGTCCAGCATTAATCTTATGATCTATTTAATTGTCTTTCTCTCCTGGGTATTTATAGGGTGCCAGTTACTGTTGTATGTTAGTGTTAAACACTTGTTGTATGTAGGCATTGTGTCTCTGAGTGTCTACCATCTCACATTCCTGTAGAGAGTGATTGCCTTTCTCTGCAGGAGGCTCTGTATTGGCGATGTTAGTGTTTGGAATGAATGTTTTATTAATATTTCCATCTAGGATGAATCAGAGATATATGGAATGGATCTGGAGTCTCTAAGGTAAGGTGGATTTCTGGATGACTACTTGACTCATTGCTGTAAAGGAATTCAAACCCTGAGCACAACAACTGCACAAATGGAGGAGTTGGGTCTCCCACAAACTTTATACACATTGATGATGTTCCCAACCCCAAAAGTATCTGTAGGGATTTTTTTCTCCCCCTCCCTTAAAATCCAGAGGAAGGGAAGATGTTGGAGCTGGCAGTTTTTCTTCTCTGTTTTACAGGCATATAAGTTGCTCGTGTACACGACTAGGTAAGAAGGAAAAACTGCATGCACTTCCATCTTCCCTGGGTGTTTGAGGAGAAGCGGAAAAGATTATTATTTTCCTGCTGCTCAGCTTTGTCTTCCTTGTGGTGGAGGGATGGAGAAATACTTTTGCAGGTTCCCTCCATATTCTGAAATGAATAGGAATAAAAACTTCTGATTGTTCTGCCTTCCTGTAAGGTGGAATAGACACTCCTCTGTACACAGTTCCCACTGTAGGTGGAGGAAACCTTTGCTTCTTCCCAACCCTGCTTCTTCCCTAGCCTGGTGGCGTAGGAGCTGCATGTGAAGAAGCCCAGCATGGTTAGCCAAGATCAGAGGAATAAGAGGACCCATGAGAGAATAATCATCCAAGTCATTAAGGGGAGAATACAGGAGTATGGAGTGGGGGAAAGAGCAGCTGTGGGCAAAATGAGAAACTAGAACATTTAGGGTAAGACACTCATTATTGGGGAGAGAGAGTGAGGCGGGGAAGTGGTGGACATGAGGAATGAAGGAGAAAAATGTTTAACAGAAAAAAGATATTTAAAGTGGAATACAGGAAGATCAGAGGGAAGGAATAGAAATTACCAAAACAGGTGTAGCAGATACCTTTTACAGTCCACTTTAGCGTATGAATGAAGAATGGAAAGAGAAGGTAGAACAAAAATAAGGGAGCCCTATCAAGCAGCAGTTTTTGATTGAAAAGTTGATGTCAAGATGCTCTAAAGAAAACATGAATGTTGAATTATATAGGAGATATTAGGGTACTGTACAGACAGGGCCGGCTCCAGGCACCAACCGAGCAAGCTGGTGCTTGGGGCAGCAGACTGAATGAGGCGGCATTCCGCCCAATCCTAGGGCGGCACGGCCGCTTTTTTTTGTTGTTGTTCCGCTCCGGCTGCCCTGTAGGGGGCGGCGGCGTGGAGGACGGGAGCGCCCTGCAGCAAGCCCGGCAGGGCAGTCCTCGTCCTTCCCTCCCCACCGACCGGAGCGGAGCCCTCCTGGCAGGCGGCGCAGCGCGGCGGGAGGGGCCGCGTGGCAGCGCCCCACTGTAGCCCTGGCCACCCCCCTTCTCTCTCCCCCCCCGCCAGCCGGTCCACCTGCGCTCCGGCCACGCCGCAGGTGTTTTTGTTTTGTTTTGTTTTTCGCTTGGGGCAGCCAAAAAGCCAGAGCCAGCCCTGTGTACAGAACTGTGTAGGCCAAAGAAGTGATGGGGGCTTTGCAGTTCTGGTAGGAGGGGGCATGGGAACCCACTGCTCCTATGTGTAAGGAAACGGGGACATTTTTTGTCCAGTAAAATATGTTTTAGAAGTTGTTGCAGTGGTGATTGCACTTTTTAATGTGTATTTTTCCTTGTTTTATATCTGTTTGTAGTCTGTGTCAGAGATGGCAACTGAGGGATCGGAACTGAGCATATTTTTTGTGGCCTAGTGTGCCATTTGTGTGAGTAGTTTTTATTCAAATGTAACCTGCTGCTGGCTTGGTCTGCATTCCAGATAAAACCGGTTTACTTTTTCAAGCATATGTTCTTTCTTGTTTTGAAATGCCCTGGAATCTTTGAAAATGCAGATTATTGCATCTTCTATGCCAGTATTTTCCAGGCAGGATCCTTATCCTTTTGTCCATATTTTATTTTTTTTCCTACATCAAACAAAATCTTAGTACTTCAGACCCGCCCTTACACATTTTTTAGTATGGTTGCAGATATGCTTCCACTCACCTCCGTATTACTCAGGAAGCAGGGTAAAAATTTTTGAAAGTACCTAAGTCCTATTGAAAGTCTATTGGACTGAGGCTCCTAAATTGCTTAGATATATTTTTGAAAATTTTGCCCATAGGGCAGCGAGGTGGCTTCTCCATCTGAAGGTATTAGAACTAGTATCAAAGTCTACTTTTCCTCTCACTTACAAATTGATCATCTGGAGCAGATTTCTTTAGAGGTATAAAAAGAGGTGTCTGTTGCCTGTCTCTCATTCTCATGACATACCGCAAGCCAGACAGGCCAGGAAAATAGTGCTTTCTGTCACTCTTTCCCACTTTTTCTAGGCAGGCAAACCATGTTTTGAAAGAAATCCAATCTCTTAAAGAGCAGGTAGATAAGCTACAGACAGAGCTTCATGCTCTGAGACAAGGTACAAAGGAGATCACCCAGCGTGCTATCAGTGAAGCCCTGAAAGGGAGTGAGATCAAAGGTGTTACAACATGGGTAAGGACATTGCAGGATTTTGTAAGTAGAGATTTCTAGCTTTCTTTGTATCTACCATAGTTCCTTATCACACTTTTTTTTTTTATACTTCACTGACATATGTAGTGTAACAGTCTTGGGAATCCAGGAACAAATGTTCACCCACAATAAAAAAATTCTCTTTGGAGACTTTTTTTGCGGGGTAGCTGGAAGGGTGGGATAACATAGGTAGGGATTTCTGTCACCCTAACCATCAATAGAATGCCATCACCTCCTGAACAAGATGTACAGTACACTACATTAGACATTTGAAGGAACAATAGTCTAAGCTACAGTATTGATTTTTCACCTTTACACCAAGAGAATGATCTGGTGGAAAATTCATAAGGAGAACCTGCAACCCAGTCTCCTGAGTCACTTCTGGTACCCTTGGGCTCTCTTTGGTCCCTGTCAGTGTCGCCCATGGGAGACCTGGCTGCTGCCAAGGCTTCCCCCAGCCTCTCCCCAGAGAAACTCTATTTCACAGGGCTTGCAGAGGATATTATGATATGTCCTCCTAGCCTTCCACAGTCTGTCCCACAGGTCTGTGCAGGGGATCCTCCACACAAGTAATATTGTCTAGAGAATCTGTCTCTTCATCTGCAACAGCTGGTCTTTGAGGTAGAAGTGACTAGTATGGTAAGGGTTTCCCAAGGAGAATCTTGTTGGCAGTATGCGCTCAGTGTTCTTGAGGACAGAGTATATCAAACATCTTTGCTCTTTTGAGTTTCGTTCTATTTCTTGGAAGTTATAGGAACTTAACCAATTGATGTGATCACTCACTTTTATGAACTACTTGGTAGGTAGTGATTAAATTGCACATATATAAGGGGTCATTTAATAATTATACTAAGGGTCATTATATAGGTAGTTACCACTATTCTGACATAGTATAACAACTGCCTAGAAGGAGGGCTACACACACTCTCCTACAAAGGTAGCCATTGCCAAAATTATAGAACAAGGTGAACACAATAGTTTTCTGACACTTTGGTTGAGATTCCAGGTGGTTTTCAGAACCTCTAACAAGTGGTCTCTAATTCAAGAGATAATACATGCACTTGATACCAGGGCTCCACACCCAGCCTGTTAGGGTATGTCTACAATTTGAGCTGGGGGTGTAATTTCCAATGCAAGAAGACATGCCTGTACTAGCTGTGATCAAGCTAGTGAGTTAAATATAGAGTATAGCCACAGTGGGGCGAGCAGCAGGAGGGGCTAGCCACCCAAAGTACATACCTAGCATTTTAGCTGTCGCAAGTACATACCCATCCATCTCCTTGTGCCACCACAACTACACTTTATTTTTAGTGCACTAGCAACATCTGCACTGGGGGAGTTAGGGATTTTTTTATACCCCTCACTGCTGTGGCTATGTCAACCTCAATTTTAAGTGTAGACCAGACCTTAGTCTAACATAATGGTTACTTCATGATTGTTTTACACATACTTCGGATTGTAGGTGAACTGGTGTGTGTACTACTTGCAAACTCCTTTCCCCTCTCACAGTTCTTACCTTTTATATTCCTTCACAGACTGTTAAAAGGATGCTGAATAAAATACTTGAAAAGTTGGATGAAGACCAAGTCCAGATGCCTGATTATGCCCTAAAATCAGCAGGTATTATTATTATTATTCCCAATTAGAATCTGGGTCTTCATGGTGTTATGCACTGTAAAAAACATATAAGAAGACACAGTCCCTGCCCCCAAAGAGCTTACAATCTAGTTTAAGACGATGTACAAATGAATGTCACCTACAATAGGAGGGAAGTGGAAGAGAGGACAAGGGTCACTGTATAAGAAGATTATGCATTTACATAGTCTGACAATGTTCCAAGCCTTTTTATAAAAATGAATGCTTATTTTAATATTGTTTTTATTCATCACTTCCTATCTTCAGTTTTATTACCCACTGCCAATTATCAATTTTGAATATTTTAATTAGCCACCATGGCCTGTTACTGTAGAGAAGGACAGAATAAGTGAAAGAGAGACAAATACTGTTGCTAGAAATCAGTCAAAACCTGTGCTTGTTCAGGTCGAAGTATGGTAAGAGCTGACATTCTTATGGTATTACTGATGAGAAAGCTATGCCAACATCTCTTCATGCCCATTTGAGAAGAGTATATGGAAGTAAGCATGTGGGGAAGAGAGAGCTATAAGAATTATGGCTGGTGTATGTTGACTGGGTCACATAAAAGAGTTGTTTGATAATGATTTTTTTTTTCTGAGAGTCACATGCGATGATACATGTCCAGTTTGAAAGAGTCACTCATATAAATGATAATTGTATTACAGGGGCTTTGTTGTCTATATGTTAGGTGTTGGGTGCTTAACTCCTGGTGTTGGTCATTAGATCCTCTGTATATTACACATTGTTAAGAATACCTGCTATATTAGAGAGGCAAAGTGGGTTCAACTTTTATTGGTGAGAGAGACAAGCTTTTGAGCTTACTTAGAGCTTTTCTTCAGGTCCAAGTAGTGCTATATGTGAGATATTATCTCATTACTGTATGAATATTTTAATTTCAGGTGCCAGCATTGTTCAGTCCAGAACTACCAGGAGCTACCGTCATAATAGAGGAAAATTCTTTTGGTTATCATTTCCAATGCTGGTTTTTGTAAAGTCTCCAGAAGTTATTCTTCAGGTAGAAATCAAAATAAAAGAAGTCTTGAGAGTTTCCTTTACCCTTTCCTCTCTTCCAATTGGGTCTCCTTTCCCCACTACCATTCCCCATGTCTGCTTTCCCTGTTCTTCTCCCCATACTGCCCAAAGTTCAGGGAGGGATCGGTGGAGATAGAAAGACAGCCTATGCTGCTGTACTTAACGGCATTTTTGCAGACAAACCCAGGTTGGCGCCACACCACAAGTGAGGGAAAGAGAGAAATAAAAGCAACAGAGTTAAGAATTGGCACCTGGGAATAAACATGGTTCATAAGTGCGGGGGGAAAGGGCAGACCATGGTACTAGAGCTTTTATGAGTGGTGCAGCCAAAACAGTCCATCTGAATACTGTATCATGGAACTAGTATTTATCCTCAGAATTAAACAATACATTTTATATTTAATTTTTAATTAGACTCAAACCATATGAACTTTGTGATTATTTAAATATCATTGGTGTGTTTCAAGATAGATTCTAAGGTGCCAAAGGAATCCCTGGTTTCAGGGATTCCACTGATTTCAGTGGAATTATACCAGCGATACCATTAGCCACATGGTTGTTTAAACCAATAACACTGCTCTACAGCCAAAATGCTTCTGAAATAAATGTAGTCAAACTTTACTAATTCTGGGTCACTGAGAATGAAAATGATGCTTAAAATTGTTGATTGGCTCTAGTTTTCAAGATATGCTATTGGGTCAGTATATACGACCCTTGACTTGGGAATGGCGGAGGATAAGTGAGTTATAAAGGGAAGGGATCTCAATTTAAACCAGAAATGACTAAAATACATCTTTGACTGGATCTATGAATAAATCTATGACTGGGTTTGGACAGTACTTGCTTTTTAGGCAAAACAATGAATGATGCAATCTGAAGCTGGTATTGCGTCATACATGATATGAATTGCATCATGTTATTCCTAGAAGTCATGGATGATGCAATCATAACGAAGCTTACATCACTCTGTTGAACAAATTGCCCTATATCAGCTCTAGAAATCATACAGTGTCGTGCTCTCCTATTTGTCAGTGTTTGATTTTGCAAAGGGACACATTTCTGTTTAGCCAAAGTGAGCAGAGATGCCTCGTACTTGTGTGTACAGTGCAGATAACTTCTGCTATGTTTGTGGTGAAGTGACTTTTGCATCACAAAAGCGCAGTATAACCACTATGGTTAAGAAAGCCTATCACTTTTATTTTGGCTGCAAAATTGGAGATCAGGACAAGAGGTGGGCCCCACACATACGCTGCAACACTTGTGCAACAAATCTTCGCCAGTGGTTGAACAGGAAAAGGAAATCTATGCCTTTTGCAGTGCCAATGATTTGGAAAAAGCCAACAGATCATACCAGCAATTGTTACTTCTGCATGGTGCCTCCAGTTGGGAAAGGTGTGTCAAAGAAGAAAAAGTGGACTGTGCATTATCCAAACATTCCATCAGCTATACGCCCAGTACCCCACGGAGAAGGACTGCCGGTTCCTGATGCACCAGAATCATTCTCACTTGAGTCAGACGAGGAAGAGGAAGAGGATGAAACTTCTGGTCCTGAACCATCAATGTCACAGGACCCACATTTTCTCCCATCCTCCTCCTCTGAACCACACCTCATAACACAAGGTGAACTGAATGACCTTGTCAGGGATTTGGAACTACCCAAGAGTAAGGCAGAGCTGTTGGGCTCCAGACTACAGCAGTGGAATCTCCTGGCAGGTGATGTTAGGGTTTCCATGTTCCGTGCCCGTCAAAAAGATCTTGTCCTATTCTTCTTCACGGAAGGTGATCTTGTAGCCTGCAACAACATCGATGGTGTGATGGCAGCCCTCAACATCGTTCACGATCCAGATGAGTGGAGACTGTTCATTGATTCATCCAAGACGAGTCTTAAAGCTGTTTTACTGCATAATGGCAATGTTTTGCCATCAATTCCAGTTGGTCATGCAGTCCATATGAAGGAAACCTATGACAACATGAAACAACTTTTGAGGTGCATAAACTATGACCAACATCAGTGGCAGCTTTGTGGCGATTTGAAGGTTGTTGCTCTCTCACTTGGTCTGCAGACTGGATACACAAAGTACTGCTGTTTTCTCTGCGAATGGGATAGTCGTGCAAGAGATTCCCACTACATCAAGAAAGATTGGCCACTCCGACAGTCATTGGAGCCTGGGAGGAAAAGTGTTCAGCATCCACCACTTGTTGAATCAAGGAAGATTTTGTTACCACCCTTCCACATCAAGCTGGGTCTGATGAAGAACTTTGTCAAGGCCATTGACAAAACACAAGCAGCTTTCAAGTACCTCCGTGGAAAATTTCCAAGGTTAAGTGAAGCTAAGATAAAGGAAGGTGTCTTTGTTGGTCCTCAGATTCGTGAACTTCTTCGAGATGATGCATTTGACCATGCGCTGCGTGGCAAGGAAAAGACGGCATGGAAAGCCTTCCAGTTAGTGGCAATAAATTTTCTCGGAAACAACAAGGCAGACAACTACAGGTTGTTGGTGGAAAACCTCCTCAAGGCATACAAAAGCCTTGGTTGCAACATGTCACTAAAGATACATTTTTTGCACTCTCATCTAGATTTTTTTCCACCGAACTGTGGAGCAGTGAGCGACGAGCACGGCGAGTGATTTCACCAGGACATTGCAACAATGGAGAAAGCTATCAGGGCAAATGGAGCCCATCAACACTTGCAGACTTTTGCTGGACAGTGACAAGAGATGCTCCATTTAATGAATACAAGAGACAAGCCAAGAAGCACCGAGTAGACACTGACTAGGACTAAACTATGTACATAATAGTTTTTTGCCTTTTGTTTCATAATAAATTTTATTTATATAACCCTTTTGCTGATTTTTAAAGTGTTACATAAACAGGACAGGTGAAATATTATCATGTAAAGCAACCATAAACACATGAAAAGACCTAGGTTTACAATTTATGATTAAAACTCTACTATCTACACAATATACACAGACATAAAATGTAAAAACTTAAATATCTTAGAAACAGTAGCCAATCAGTTGTTTTAATTGTCATATTTGAATTCAGCACATCAAAATACATAATAAATAGCACATTTTATCTCTGAAGCAGACGACTTCTCAAATATTGTAGACCAGTGTAATCATTGTTTTGTGTTCTGGTTTTAGCCCAATAATTACCCTGGGTACTGCTGGCCTTTCCCAGGAAGTCAGGGTGAAACTGTCATCAAACTGGCTATGGAAATAATTCCAAGAGCGGTTACAATGGAGCACATTCCCAAGAAAATCTCCCCTACAGGAGAAATCTCCAGTGCTCCTAAGGACTTCGCTGTCTATGTAAGCATCTTTCTTAGCTTTTTATATAAGATTTCTAAGAAGGGGGGGGGGAAGTAGTATGTGGGAAAATATAGGAAAAAAGCAAGTTCTGTATATTTCCTTCACACCTGCAACTCACTCCATATTGTAGGAAGAGAGCAATTCATATATATAACTATCAGCATAATTCTTGTTGTTCCATTTATTCTTAAAAATGAGACTTTCCCATTCCTGCACAACCTGCTGTGTCTACATGCTACCTACAAGAGAAGTAATGTGGTTTAGGGGATTCTGCTCAGGGCTGGGTACTAGGAACTCCTGATTTCTAATCCTGGCTTTGCCATTAACTCACTCAACCTCTCACAATTTCCCCAACTATAAATGGGGATAGTATTTGCTTACCTATCTCACGGGACTATTGTGACTATAACTTAACCAAAACATGAAGTGGTAACCAGTAGGCCACAACTATCAGGCTTCTCCTGATATCTGTAACTTCCGAGATGTATTTGAAATAAATCCTTGGTTTATGAACGAGAGTTAGATATTTCAGGAGTATACCATCCATGTTTGGGTTTTTTGGATATCCTGTGACACCACCAGCCTGGTCAAACCTGGCTTTGGGAATGGACTTGTGCTACAAGGACCCTTATTTTATGGATTTAGCTCATCACTGTGCATCTGGGATATCATGTTATGCTTTTTGTTTTAACTGTCTGCATGAAGAGAAAACACATTTAAACCTGTTGTAATTGGGTTTCCACTGTCTTTTGTTTTCTCCATGCCTGTGTTTTTCTGCAGGGCCTAAAGGAGGAAGATGAGGAGCAAGGAACTTTCTTAGGAGAGTTCATATATAACTGTGAAGGAGATTTATTTCAAACATTCCAATTGAAGGTACATTAAGGAAGAGGGGAAGTGCTTCCCAGCAGAAGTGATCTGGAGAAATAGCCCTGGGTGGAAAGGATTATAACTTAGTCTGTAGTTCTGTTAATGGTGGCTTTAAAACGAAGCATTTTTCTGCAGCGCTATTGCTAGAGTCTAATCTGCTGTGTTACCTGCAATGAATTTGGGTGATCTGCTCTTAGGCTGCATAAAAAGAAAACACATCACATACCGTCAGAATATTGGTCCATCAAATTAAACATTACTGATAATTGTAAGGAAATCGTTTTGTTGCAGATTACTGAAAATAAATCTGTTCTATTTAAATGCTTGTCTGTGTAGAAATTCTGTGCAAAGACCTCACATAGATATCAATGGGATTTCTACATGTGGTGGAGTCAACCTCTAAGTGAGGAGAACTTCATAGAGTTACTTTGCTTACTGAAGCAGGCTAGCCTTTTTTGTGGCTATGTTTCTTTAATTACTATCTTAAAGTACTGTTAGTAGAGGTATAAGCATCTTCATATCTTGTGAGCAATGATTTCACATGGCAGCAAAGAGTAAAATAGTGAACAAGTCACCCCTGCATGATGCTAATTGTTGATCAACAATGAGAGATACATAAAGTAAAAAATAATACCTTTAATTTCTTTCCTTTCAGAATGAACTTTCTGAATTCATAAGGTATGTGAAACTGAAAGTGCTGAACAATTGGGGCCACCCAGAATATACCTGCATTTATCGATTCAGGGTACACGGAGATCTAAAACATACCCAGGAGTTCTTTGAACAGAGCCCAATACCTTAGGAACTCAAAATGGCAACAACACCAGCAAATTTAAAAATGAAATTCTTAAGATCCACTCTGCTTCATCACCCAAGTGAAAGGGTGTCCATAGCAGACAAAAATAAAAATGCAAAGAAAAATATTTTTTGGCAAAATTGTTTTTATTCTTCAAAATGTTGCTGTATCTTATTCTATAGAAACAGTATGTATAGTGAATAAATAGCATTTGTCTAATATTTCCGAGATTGCCTAGGGTAGGAAATTTTGGATCAGAGTGAAGAGGTTTCTACAGGGTAGGATTGAACCTTATGTGCCCCTAGGCACAGCATTTTCTGCATCCCCCTCTTCTCTCCCCTTCCCCCCCCACCCCCCCACAGCTGACCTTTGTGTTTTCTCTTTTTTTTTTTAAAAATGAAACTTTTAACCCATGGTGTCCCTAGAACACTGGTGCCCCTAGGCATGTGCCTACTGTGCCTAATTGGAAATCCAGACCTGGGGTTCTAATGAGATAGAAATATGTTGGATGGATTTTTCTTCAAATCTAAGTTACTAACCAGAAAAAACGTAGTGGGTTTTTTTTTTCCCTTAGAGATGGGCTCTTTGTATTTCCTATCAAAGCTTTCCCTTGTGTTCCATGTGGCACTCTTCTTTGCGTATCCTCTGTTGACCCACAGTATTGGCTAGGGGCTCCTGAATTCATAGACAGTGATTGAAACTCTCCAAGATCAATCTTCACCTACCCCTTAAACTCATGGGGGCAGTTTCTCAGCTAGTGTAAATTGTCCTAGATCCACTGACTTCACATTAACAACTTATACCAGCTGAGGATCTGCTCGAGGAATGCTGTTTTTTCCTGGTGCATCTCCAATCTCCTCTCTCATTTTCACATAATTTCAATGGAAGTTAGGAGCCTAAATACTGTTGAGGATCTGGGCCTGTATGTTCCTGTTGGTGAGAAGAGAAGCTTATGTATTATATTCCCCAAGCTTTTTACCAAGACAAGACAGTTTGCCACTAAAATCCCATCAAGTCACACAGTTATTTTATGATGTATATGTACCCCTCTCCCTTTCTCTCTTCAGCTTCTCTCTGCCCTTTAGTTTTTGATTTATTAATTGGTTTTGTACAAATAGGATAGCTGGCATTCATCTCTCGAACATTTAATGCACTTCCTCTGAGACATGCCATTTTCTATCCTCATAGGATTCATCCAACAATATTAATAACAACAGCATTGCAGCTTAGTTGCTAACTATCTGTGACACCAGACAGTAAGTTTAATAACAAGATCCAGGAGGCACCAGCACCAATCTTGTTACTTATTAATATCTTCCATATGCATTACTCCTGTATAATGTTTCCCAAAGTCTCTGATAGCTCCCAAAAATTCAGCCAATAACCAAACTAGCACAATGTAGTTTTATGGTCAAGTTAGGTATTGCAAATTTGACTGGATGTGTGGCTTGCATTTTTTTCTATCTTTGAATAACCTGATTCTGTGGCTAGAAAACTTGCTTCCATGGCAAACAAAGAGCATCTGCAATGTTTTCCAGATCATGGTAGGCCCCATCCTGCAAAATGCAGAGCACTTTCTGCATGGTGCATAAGAGTTGAGCAAACTGAACACATCATGGAACTGGCCCTCTTGTGATTCAGTTATTGATCCCTGCAGTTTTGCAGCTCTTAGTCCCGAGAAGTATTTACTTCTAGCTTGTTTTACTAAAAATAGCTATGGGGTTGTGAATAATACAGTTGACATAAAAGCAAAACAAAATAAATTTATCATTTCTCTTGTTTAATTGTTTTCATTTTTCATAATTAACACACAGAAATATAATACTAAACCAACCTAAGCATTAACCAAATAGAACAGAACCTGAAAAAGAACTTAAATTAACATGCATAGAGCAATCATTAAAATATTATTAGTAGAATCACAAAAGTAATAATAAAAAAGAGACAATGGCTCTGCAAGATAATTCTACATATAAATGCAAAATTCTTTTAAAAAAAGAAGCTGTAAGAACAAAGAATGAGGAGAAAATCAAATCCAGTCAGAGGACTTGCATGCAGCACAAGTTACAGGGTATGTGGAAAGCAGACTTGAAGCTCACTTTCGCACTTCATTAATCCTGATGAAGCCGCTGTGAGGCCCTGTACCCATACGCCAATTTAGAACAGCCCAATGACCTTGCGGTTAGATGAAATCTTGGGCTTTGATGTTCCTGTCTCCCTGACTGACAGTTCCATTTTAAGAGATGTGAGTTAGCTTGTTTCTTCAGAGTACCCAGCTCCTTCATGGTCCCTCTAACTGTCACTCATATGGGGAGAACACAACTCCATCAGGAACATCTATTGCAGTTCTTATATGACCCCCATTTCAGTGGTATCACTCACTATCTTTTATGGTAATGCAGTAGGGGGAGACATGGAGTCTGCCCCCAGAAGAGGGATTTGGTGGCAGTCAAGCTGATCTCTGGCTGCTGCTGAGGGGGCTACTTGGGATCTGATTAGTGCTACATGGGAGCAAACTCCAGAGAGGCCTCAGGGTTGGAGCCTGGATTTGTCCTGAGATGCTTTGGTTTATAACAGAGTTTGTCTCAGCATGTTCTAACAAGTTTTTGCCCAAATAATTTAAACACAGGCACGCAACTCATTGTCATTTCTGATAAGGGTATACATGGTGTCTGTCAGAGTGGGCATTAATGCCTCATGGCCCTGCCTCCTCTCTGACATATGATGCAAAGCTGCCATATACATGAATTTTTCACATGAAGTGAGTTGCTTAAATTATGCTACTCACAATTCCTGCCACTGGAAAATTCACACAGTTGTCATTGTTGATGGTTTATCATGTAAAAACCCACTGCTTTTATTGGGAGGCCAGACTGACACCAACATGCCTTGCCATTCCAATGAGTATTTGCCCCATTAGACTATTCCCTCCTAGTTGCTGGGAGGACGTGCAGTGGAACATGTACTCTACTTACAAACACCTCTAGCTTCTCCCTCAGCTGCTCTCAGGTGGAAGATAGCCTTATTCCATCCACTACACCCACTGTTGCTTTCCATGAGAGGAGCCTCTACCCTTCCTCCTCCCAACTGCAAAGGGTAAAGGATTTTTCCTCTTTCTCTCCTCCCTCTCTCTTCACACTCTGAACTACCTGCCCAGATAGTTATGGGGAGGGAGAGGGTACAGGATCCCTAGTAAGCTCATTGGAGTAAGGACTGTCTTATTGTTCTGTGTTTGTACAGCACCTCGCACAATGGGATCCTGGTCCATGACTAGGATTCCTAGGTAGGTGCTATGATTACAAATAATACCTAATAACAGCATTTTCAACAGCAGCAAGCTTGGATCCTGTGGCTTTAAGCACTGATTCCATATAGGGTTCCCCTTGTACCAAGAGTCAGAGCAACATAAACTCTTCTGTATTATAATGCTGGGGTTTTATTAGTATGCATACTATTCTTGTCATCGGACTGTAACCGACTGTGAGCTCACCAGCCCCATCTAGTGTTCACATTAAATCATTTTGCTTCCCCTGCCCCTTAAGACAACTCCTTGCCAAACTTTAGTTCAGGGGTTCTTAAACTGGGGGTCAGGACCCCTCAGGGGGTCATGTGGTTATTACATGGGGCGTTGGGAGCTGTTAGCCTCCACCCCAAACCCTGCTTTGCATCCAGCATTTATAATGGGCTTAAATATATAAAAAAGTGTTTTTTTTAATTGATGGGGGGGCAGTGTCGCACTCAGAGGCTTGCTATGTGAAAGGGGTCACCAGTAAAAAAAGTTTGAGAACTACTGCTTTAGTTCCTAAAAAATACTCAGTTCATTTCCCCCCCTTTTCCTCTGCTCCTTTTCACTCTCTTTTCCTAACCTTTCTTTAGGCCTGATTCCCCACATGGCAACACTAGTTTTACATCAATCTAACTCCTTGATTTCAATCAGTGTAACATTGGTGTAACTGAGTGGAGAGTCAAGCACAGGTCTAGTCTCCATTTTTTTTAACTGTTACCAATTTTCACTTTTTATTTTATTGTTTTATGCTTATTTCCCTTCTTTCATATTTTGAGCCATTTCTAACACTATGTTTTTTTTGTTTTTTTTTTTTTGTTTTGCTCAACTCCTACCTTTTTTATGTGTGTAGTTTTTTGTTCTGTTAATATTTGATACCAACTTTTCCCTATTTCCTTTAGCTCTTCATTTTTTTTAAAGGAAAGAAGTAACATCATCACCACTTTTATGCAGCAAGGCACATGCAGTAGTGCATTGTGTGTGTGATCTGCTCTCTCGGAAACACCCCCTCTATGCTGCTGATACTGAGCTCGCGCTGGCACTGCTTTTACACCAGCTCAGCCCCATTGACCCCCAATGGAGTAACTCCGGACTGACACCCGAATCAGGCCCTTTGTTACACTCTCACCGGGTTAGGCGCACGCTGACGCTATACGAGGCAGCAGAGGTGGGAGGGGAAGAGAGGGGGAAGCGGAACTGGGTTGCCCGGGGCCGGGCTTCCCGGAGAGGTTGAGCTGGGGCGGGTTTATTTTGCTTCCAAATTCAGGGTGGCTGCCGCCATGCGGTTTCGGGCCAAGATCGTGGACGTCGCCTGCCTGAACCACTTCACCCGTGAGCGGGCTGGGCTGGGGGGTCGCGGGTCTGCAGCAGCGGGGGTGGGAGGGACCCTAGGGGACGGGACGGGAGCCTGTCTGTGGGGAAAGGGGCAGAGTGAGCTGTGGCGGGGGCTGGGAGATGGAGTGGGAGGGAGATTACAAACCCTCATGCCCCCTGAGTTTTAAAATCTCGGTGATATGTGCCGCCAGATCCCCTAGCCTCTCCCTGTCCCGCAAGGAGCCATGCACCCCCCCCCCCCCCCCATAGAGTGACACGCGTGAGGAGGGGAACCCGGGGCTGCTTTGCAAGCACAAGAACCATGGGCCTCATCTTCCTGGCGGCTGCTTTCCTGGTCATAGAGTGCTTTATATCCAAAGCGACTAAACTGGCTGGTTTAGAAGACAAATGTCAACGCCTGTTTACAGGGCAGTATAACACCTGGCCCTTGTATAGCACGTTGTATCCCAAAAGCCATTACCTAAGAAAGGTGTCATTGTCTTAATTTTACAAATGGGGAAACTGAGGCACAGAGCCCTGCAACAACTTGCCAGAACAGCTCAGTGGTAGATCTGAGAATATTTGTCCATGTGAGATATTTCCAGGGCATGTTGCACTGTAACATGTAGGCACAATTATACATAAATAAAACAAGAATTTTTTTAAAAAAACATAGACCATTAGTCTGTGGCTTGTTCCTATGTTCCAACAATTTTGCTCTGTAATCTTCCACTTTTGTTTGTTTACGTGTTTGTTTACTATTTGTGGTAATGGTAGCACCTAAACAAGTAGTCCTCTTGCAGAGCAGTATACAGAAAAAAATAAAGAAGATAGCTCCTACCACAGATTTCTCACAGTTGAGATGTCAGACAGGATAGGAAATAGGTGACAAGACAAAAAATAATTATGTGCAGCGTAGTTGTAGCTTTTTAGTCCCAGGATATTAGAGAGACAAGGTGGGAGAAGTGATATCTTTTATTGGACTGACTTCTGTGGGTGAGAGAGACAAGCTTTTGAACCACAGAGCTCTTGTGTGGCTTGAAAGATTGTTTTGCTCACCAACAGAAGTTGGTCCAACAAAAGATACTACCTTACCCACCTTGTCTCTCCAAACAAAATAATGATGGGTGTGGGGGTAAACCAAAACAACAGAATTTAACAAAATATCGAAGTCTTGGGTTCCCACTTTCCATTGATTTATTTATTTTAATAATGTTCTTTCCAACTGAACTGCAAACCACAACCTTGCAAGCAAAGTTGTTTTGTCCTGTGCTAGAAGTTTTAGGAAGTCATTTATTGAAACTTTATCCCATAGGTGTGATCAATACAATTGCCAAACTAGCCAAGACGTGCACTCTACGCCTTACAGTGGACAAACTTTACTTCATCCTTACTGATAAAGTGGCAAATGGAGGGGTCAGCATGTGGTGTGAGTTAAGTCAGGTACGTGCCAGAGAAATAGGCTGATACTGCATAATTAACAGTATATGAAACATCTCTCAATGTCTTTAAAACTAAGGTGGCTGTTCTAAAGGTTTAAGAGGGACTTCAGTGGTGTATAGACTTTTGCAGGAATGTATTTCACCAGCAATCAAAAAAGCTAACAATGTGAGGAACCATTAGGAAAGGGATAGATAATAAAGACAGAAAATATCATAATACCACTATATAAGTCCATTGTATGCCCACATCTTGAATACTGTGTGCAGTTCTGGTCGCCCCAACTCAAAAAATATCTATTAGAATTGGAAAAGGTACAGAGAAGGGCAACAGAAATGATTAGGAATATGGAACAGTTTCTATATGAGGAGAGATTAAATAGACCGAGACTGTTCAACTTACACAATGTGCAAGCAACCTGTGAAACTCATTGCCATGGGATGTTGTGAAGGCCTAAATCATAACTGGGTTCAAAACCGAATTTGATGAGTTCATGGAGGATAGATCTGTCAATTGCTATTAGCCAAGATGATCAGGGACACAGCCCCCATGCTCTGAGTGGCTCTAAACCTCTGACTGCCAGATGGTGGGACTGGACGATAGGGGATGGATCAGTAGATAAATTGCCCTGTTCTGTTTATTCTCACTGAAGCATCTGTAACTTGGCCACTGATGGTAAACCGGATACTGAGCTAGATGGACCATTAGTCTGACCCACTCTGGCCCTCCTTATGTTCTTAATTTCCCCATAGAGAATGTGTCTTCATATGGCTGAACTTTTCTGTTTCTAGGGTGACTTTCACATATATTTTGGCTCAGATTTTGTGTGTAGTGGCACAAGTAATAAGAACGTTTTAACCTCTCTGTTTATTAATGGGAGGTGGCATGTAAAAGTCTGAAGTTAATACGTTAAGCACTGAATTTGCATGGGGTCCACACAGCTGGACCTTTATGCCTGCAGAGTCTGTTTTGTAACATACAAAACACACAAAGCAGAGGGAAGTTTCAACCTGTAGACAGTCAGTTCTGAATATATGGTACAATACTTTAATTCTGCTTACTGTGACTTGCCGTATTTTAAATTTAAACAATTTTTCCTGTCATTTCTCCCCTCTGTTTTTTTTTTTTTTTTAAAGGGGAACTTCTTTGATGAATTCCAGATGGAAGGAGTAGCAGCAGAACACAATGAAATTTATTTGGAGCTGACACCAGAAAACCTATCAAGAGCTTTAAAAACAGCCCAGAATGCCAAGACGGTGAAAATCAAATTGACTAACAAGCACTGCCCCTGTCTCACAGTAGCTGTGGAACTGGTAAGAGCAAAAATGCTTTTTAAGTGCCCTTGGGAACAATGTAGTAAATATTGTGCTGTTCCCTAAATCTAATAGCTGATTTTAAATTCCTATATCTCCTTTCCTGGAATAGTCTGAAATGCTGCTGGGAAAATAATCTAATTTAACTATACTGATAGGGGCATGCCTTCTTTTATGCTTGGAAAGCACCTAGTAGAATGTGGATGATACTAGCCAGGAAGGGAAAGGGAGAATAAAATATTACAGAATGAGTTACAACAAGGCAATGGCAAATGCTTCCATTCTTCTTTCCATCCACTGGGCCAGGTTTTACCCTGATATATACCTCTTGCATTCCTATTGAAATCAGTAGGTTACATAAGGTAAAAGGGCAAAACTGTGGCTTTTTTAGTTTTGTTTTCTTTTAATTTAGATCTGCCCCATTGAGGATTTTAATATTACATTATATTGCTGTAACACCATTCACTAGCAGATCCTAAGTTGTTTTACAAACATAAATTAATTTAGCCTTGCAAAATCCCTTTGAGGAAGGGAAGTATAATTATGCCCATTTTCTGGCACAGAAATCTTAAGTGTTTTGTCCAGGGCACATCACAAATACCTGGTAGAGACAGGATTAGAAAGCTGGTCTCCCTGACTATTAATCCTGCTCCTTAACCACAAGAACTTTTATTTTTCTCTCTCAAGCCCTCGTTATCAAGCAGTAGTCGCATTGTGACACATGACATTCCAGTGGGAGTTATTCCCAGAAGACTGTGGAATGATTTCCGAGAGCCCAGTGTACCAGACTTCGATGTAAGCAACCTTTTTTTTTTAAGTCTCTATTGAATGCACAGGATTGGGGTGAAACACTATAAACTGCGTTTGTTGTTATATATATTTTAAAGTTTAATATTCTTTTTTCCCCCGCTTGAAAAGGTAGCCCAATTATTGTCATTATGAGGTGTGTAGATCACAGATATCATTATAGATGTTTCTTTTTCTGGATACAAGAGACCACATAACTTTTGGCAGAGCTATCATCAGATTATTTGCGTTTTTTACTCTTCAGTAAGCAGCCCAGGTATATTATTTTGTATGACTGTATTCTTATAAGGTACAGATCCTTTTGTCATGAGCTCTACAGCTATGTACGAAAAAGACCTCTGCTCTAAAGAAAATACATTTTATATATAGTTTAAACTGCTCTAAAGAGAATACATTTTGTATGTAGTTTGTGTCTATCTGCTCACCATGTCTACTACACTAGATGTACAAAACCTTTCATAAACAAGAGGAAACTAATGGAGTTTTGAATTCATGTGGCTTGTAAATAACTGAGATGAATTGTGTTCTGTTTCACCAATGTAACGCCACAGTAACTCCACTGAATAATTAAGTTACTTTGAGTTTAATAGGCGCAGAATTTTTTTCCCCTTCAGCTCTAGATGTTTATTGTTATAACAAAGCCCTCCCCTCCTGAGTTCATAGGAATGCTTATCACTGAGGAACAGAAACTCTGATACATATTTTGAAAAGTTGTTTGGGCTAGACCTTCTGCTGTTGACACATAACACAGATTAGGAACATAAGGGGAAAAGAGTATATAATAATTGCTCCTTCTCAAGTGTTGTGAACTGCTGGGAGGGCAGCATGCTAGTTTGAATGAACCAATGATGTGATATTGTAAGGGAAGTGTTCTGTTCCTTGGTAGTTCAGTGATTTATTTCAGTTCTGTTGTGCACCCCTTGCTGAATATTCATTCGATAAATACAGAAGTATCCCATCCCATCTATTTCACTTTGTGAAATATTATATCACAGTGCTGTGTATTTTATTTTTAAATGCAGTTGATGTGATTTTTGTAGGTCAGTATTTACTTACCAGTGCTGAAGACCATGAAGAGTGTTGTGGAAAGAATGAAAAATCTCAGCAATTGCATTGTAAGTTAAGTTATATCTCTTCTAATGCCTTGAAAAAGGGACCAATTGCATCCCTTACATAGAATATTTCCTTCTCACTTTGTGTAGTGATCCCTTGTTAGATCTTGCAAGCTAAGCATGCTTGGGCCAGGTTAGTACTTCTGTGGGAAACCTCCAAAGAACATCCAAGTGCTGCAGAAAGTGATGGGATTCAGTGTTATTGTTATTTAACAGGGCCTAAAAGTACACTGTGCGCTTCACGGTAGGTAGTACTTTTCCTTCTGAATCAGTACTGAATCATTGCTTCAGTGTGATGTTAGAGAGAAATGTGATGCCACAGATACTGTCTTTCAGCTGAGATGTAAAATTGAGTTCCTACTTGGGTTGTAAGAGAAAACAGGTTAATGCTGTTTTATTGATCAAATTACAACCGGAGCCCCTCATCCTGCAAATCCTGATGCATATGCTTAAATGTATGAATGTATGTAGTCTCATTGATTTCAATGGGAATATTCATTGGCACAAAGCTAAACATATGTCTGTGTTTCCAGAATTCGTGGCCTAGGATTTACCTTTCAACCTGTCTAAGTTCTCTTAGTAGCATTTCAGCTATAAATTGCAATCTTCATTTCTTAACCGAAATGGTTGGCTAGCATTGCTGAGCGCTGTTAAAGGTCTGTCACATTCCATACTAGGAATAGCAGCATATCAGTGTTGGATGAAATGATCCTTGTATGTCCACTCAGGAATGTTGTGTGCCTTAAGTATTGCTTGTTTTTAAAGTGCTTTGAAATCCTTGGAGGGAAAGTGCTCTAGAATTGCGTAACATTAGAAACAGTATTATTAGCAGAGTTTGCGTTACAGAAAATTTTTAGTTCTATGGGATAACAAGAATTATTTTGATTACAGTGGTAGGAGCTCATCACTTCAGTCATTCAGATGATATCTAGGCACAAAACTCATCGTTGCTGAAAATTTTCTCATGTAGTCTTTCACTTTCAAAAGGATAAACATATCTAGAATTATCCTCTTTACAACTCTCTTGGGCAGGGTTATCTTTTTTTTGGTCTGTAAAAGTGTGATCAGCATTGTGAGAAGGATCCATCCAATGACATTAAATTTTTCAGAAGCTCTGTAAAGTTATAGTCGTCTATCACCTTTTATCCCAAAGGATCTCACATTATATTGAAAGCTGGTCCTGATAATACCCACATTAGACTAAATGGCAACACTCCATCTGCTTAAATGGTGACGAATCAGTCCTTGCGTGCACGAGATAGGGATCATTTCATTCACTACTGACTTGCAGCCACCTTTCCCTTTCATTTTTCTAAGGTGGTATCTAGGAACCAAACACAACAGTTGTGACCTCTAAAAATATTGGAGAGTGAATGAATTTCTCTGCTACTACACAATGCCAGCTCCTCCCACCCCACCGCACCCCACCCCGCTTTTCTTTCTCTTCTCCTCTCTAATCCCCATCAGATGTTAGTCTTGGTAAAGATAGGTATTGGGTGAAACCTTAAGAAAACCCAAATCTAGACTAAATTTTTCAAAAACACTTAAATTCCATTTTTGAAAATGGAATTTAGGAACTTAGATTATGCCTCACTGAAAGTCTATTGGATTTAGGCTCTTCAGTGCATAAGTCACTTTTGAAAATTAGATTTAAGCTCCTAAATCATGTAGGCACCTTTTGAAAAGTTTACCCCTTGTATTTTATCAGACTATAGTCAGGTTTGAGTTATGTCTGACCACCCCTACTAAGGAGTTCAGTTTTACATTATTTATCTCCTGCTGCATTGTCCCTTTGGAGCATAGCTGTTGCAGAGAGTGAGACACTGCGAAATAGCTGCAAGGTTTTAGACCTTGCCTTGCCGACTAGGGGTTTGAACTCATTTCAGAAGCAAGGAGAGTTTGTGGAGAGTGTAGTATTATCAGTGTGATGTGCTCATATTGGTCTTGGTGCTTTTGAGGTAGGCTGATGCAAACTCTACGAGTTGTACATTTACATTTAATTATTTTCAGAGTGAAAATGTGATTGACAAATGACTTACTTACTTGTATTGTAGGTGCTTGAAGCAAATTTAAACGGAGAAATGAACTTGAAAATAGAAACCGATTTAGTGTCGGTTACAACCCATTTTAAAGGTCTTGGAAATCCTCCATGGGGTAAGTCTCCTGCTTTGCCCCATTCAGATGTCTGTTTTATCTTACTGCGTTGGTTTTGGTACTGATAAACATAACTCTAAGGGCTGATCTTGTTAATACCTGGGGAAATTCACTCTTCAGAATGTTTTAACAATTAACATGTAGTCAACACATTTTAAATTCAAATAAAATAGATGTTGGCAATTTTTTTTTTTTTACAGTTTTAATTTTTGGAGCATTTGAGTTTTAATAAAGTAGTGAAAAGATTGCAGTTATTAATTTTGTAAGAGAAAAGGGATTTAAAATCATAACCCATTTACATATAAACTAGTACATACTAACTAGAGGTGATTCTCATCTTGTGAGTGTACTTTTGATACAAAATCCTCTTTTATATCATTTTAGTATCAGAGGATGGTTCGCAAAATTCTACTCAAGACAGAGATCCGGAAAGCATGGCTGAGGCACGCATAGACATTCGGAAGCTCCTGCAGCTACTTGCTGGGCAACAAGTAAATCCCACGAAAGCCTTGTGTAGTAAGTTCAATGGCTCTGACTTCAAGAGAAATTTATTCAGACTGCCATTTTCAGCTTTTAGATGGCCAGCTGGAGACATCTTAGAAGGGCCTAATTTTCAGAAAGTGCTGAGAGTCCAGCTTCTGCAATATCAGACCTTTTTCAAGTGTCTGAAATTGGCATCCAAAATCACTAGTCATTTCTGAAAATTTAGTCACGTAAATTTGAGCTGTCAAAGTTATGCAGATGGTGTGCCATTGGAAAGTCCAATCCTGCCCCATTGCAAAATTCTCAAATCTCTAGAAAATAACCTAGGTATCCTGGCTACCCTTTCTTTTCTCAAGTGGTTTTCCAGTGTGTTCAAGGCTGTTTTTCTAAATCTATTTAAGTGTATGATGTATGCTATCAATGTACACAGTCACTGCTCTTGTATGTTGAGACCTAAATGTGTATTACAGCCACAGGCAGATAGAAATGGCGCGTAGGATTTTGTATCACATTCAATACAAGTTTAGACCCTGCTGAGAGGAGGATCCTGGATCACTGCTGCATTATGCTGAAGCGGGCTTTTCCTCTGAAGATGACAGAGCTTCTGCCTCTCCTATATAGAAGTTCCACTGTGTTACGTATTTGTGCCAGCCTTCCAATTGGCTTTATGATGTCTCTTTTACAGATATTGTGAGCAAAAGGATTGTTCACTTCATTTTGCTTCATGAGGAGGTTTCCCTTCAGTACTTCATTCCAGCACTTGCATGAATACTCTTCTACAGCTCAGCAGTTCTGCCATCTGAGGCCTTGTCTACAAAGAGTGAAACAAGCATAAAGAGTGGGGATTTTGTGCATCGATGGGCTCTTGGTCTATAATATTTAATAAGTTGTTATATATATTATATTATATATATTTATAGAATTATTGTAAGAACTTGATTTCCAAGGATATTATATTTTTGTGTTGATTATATATTGGATTAAAGTGAAAATATACGGAAAGCTGGCCCCTCTAGTGTCGTGGGCAGGGAAATTGTAGAAGCTCCTACACAGTGCTGTTCACTCCACTCAGTAACTGAGCAAGTAGGTGAGTGGAGATGCTGTAACATGAATGTCTCTTCAACATGTCATAGGCAGGCATAAACACAAGTTCAGCTCAAAGCACTTGGGGTTTCTTTAGATGAGGCAGCAACGTGGGAATATCAAATAGAGCTTCTTGGGGGATCAGGGTAAACACTCTGAAATAAACTCCCCTGGGAATTAAGGGCCATCGCAAGCCTCACCACCTTCCACTCCATGGGCAAGGTGCATTTATTTGATCTTGCCTTTTACTATAAACATAGCTGTGTGTATATAAAAATTGCAAAAGATATTGGACACACTTCTGCTGGGGAGGAGAAGAGAACAAATGAGACAGATGCTGGTCAGATGGCTTAATGGACTCCCAGAAGGCCAGCACATCCTGCGCTGCTTCCCACAGCCCCCATTGGCCTGGAGTGGCGAACCACGGCCAGTGGGAGCCGCGATCGGCCGAACCTGTGGACGCAGCAGGTAAACAAAGTGGCCCGGCCCGCCAAGGGTTTTCCCTGAACAAGCTGTGGACCGGCTTTGAGAACCACTGATTTAGAGGGATGTCAGCATCCTAAGGCAGTTGTGGGTAACCTGCAGCTCGCGGGTCGCATGCAGCCCGTGAGGGTAATCCACTGGCAGGCCGCCAGACCATTTGTTTACATTTGTACGGCCGCCTGCAGCTCTCGGCTGCGCCCATGCCACTTCCCACAGCTCCCATTGGCTGGGAATGGCAAAACACAGTCACTGGGAGCTGCGGGCAGCCGTGCAAATGTAAACAAACGGTCCGGTGGCCCGCCAGCGGATTACCCTGACGGGCCACAGGTTGCCCACCAGTGTCCTAAGGAGTCATTGCCTGCAATACAACCAGATGTGCCTGCTACATCTCTGTAACAGTCTACCTACAAGTCTGGACTGATCTCTTGGACAGAGGAAGGAGGTAGGTGGTGTTTTTTGTGGAGACAGAGAAGGATTGAGGAGGCAGGTAACTGGTGGAATTCACAGTTGCTGCTTTATGGTGTGAGTGATTTGCAGTGCATAGACGCTCATGTGGTTTTTCTTTTGTATTTGAAATGGGGCAAGGAACAAACAATCCAGACCATGCATGGTCCATGTGTATGCCTAAGTCTGATCTGTTGCTACATTCAGCACCAGTGCTACATACTGCTGATGTGACTGAAGAGTAGACTCCTTTTGCTGTACTTACTAGTAGCCTGGATCCTTGCTGCAGTGTGACATTTGATTCCTGGTACTGAGAGCAGCCCCTGCTGGGATGGCTTAACTGGCTGCAACAAGTTTGTGGCAGACTTGACTTCCCACTCAGTTTGGCTCGAGGGGCCACCTGTGCTCCAAGCCCTCTCACCAGTAAGTCTCGGCAGCATTCACCCACCTCTAATTTCCCCCGAAGTCTGTCTTTCTGCAGAGCTTCAGTGTAAATCTGACTCCCACTGATGACTGGCTCATTACCGATGCATTTGTGATTCTTTCCCTTGGCTCAAAATTCAACCTTGTGCCTTGGCCTGTCTCCGCCTGACACACAAACAGATGAAGGCTTCTTCAAAGCTAGTCCTGGAATGCCCAATGGTTAGTTCCCAAGTGGCCCATCACAGTTTCAGGGTACCTCTACCTGTGACCCCTGTGTGTTCTGGACATGAGTGGTACTTCTTTGGAGTTGTTTACCCATCACAGGGTCTGCAGCAATTACCCACCACCACTAATTCTACTTCCTGGAGGGAGCTCTAACCTCCTTCAATGGAGCTAGCATGCAATCCCTAGCTCCTAAAGATACACATAGCACTTATAAAGTTGATGTAATATCTTTGAGGTTATTGGATGTGTCCATAATATCCATCACGCCACGTTTATGCATGACAGGTTGAGGCAACCAGGAACATAGCATATAGAGTCATTTGCATAGGCTTCTCACAAGCGAGGAGGTCTACCACTAGCCAGTTCTCTCATTAAGCAGCTAATTAGAAATTCCACCCATTTCCTGAATGCTCAGATTCATAGGAGTCTCCCACGCACCCTCCTTCATGGCTTTGTGGATGCCAGCATGCTCTATATTACTGCCCCTTGGCCCATGTGGCACCCAACAGCCAGTAAGCCAATAAGCGCTCATCCATTTGATGAGAATGCCCCTTAGTTCAGCAGCATTCAGCCTGTGTTCTAAGAGAGCTTGTGGCTCCTTTGCAGCCCCTTTCTACTTTCTCCCTTCTCCTGATCCCTGCTTTACTCCCACATGGGGCTTATTTCAACAGTTCCCTGTGATTCTGAGCAGATGTGGTAAGTGTTCACTTCAGAGAACAGCCTTGCAAACGGGAGGAAGAGATCAGTGATTTGAGCCCTGAATGGAGAGAGGAAACCCAAGAAAAGCTAATGTAACAGCAAATCTTTAAGGCAGCCTTAGCTGGTTTATGGCTCCTGAAGGAGCCCTGCTTGCCTGATCTGCCCTATAGACTAACTTGGAGTACACTCTTTTCCTCCTCAGCTCCTCCCCTCTTTCTTCCAGCTTTGTTCTCACACAGGACTTAGCTGCAGGTGCCCAGAACTACTGGTGATCACAGCTTTTCACTTTAAGAAAGATCCTTGAAAGCAGGAGAGGGTCAAAAATATGCCAAAAGCAGCCTTGTCTTTATGGCTACAAGCAGGCAGGGAACTCCTCTGCTCTCTGGAATAGCTTGCAGAATCCAAGGCTATGGAAAAAAGAACACAGAAAGATTCCTGCTTGCCTTGTGGGTGCCTCCTCGTAGCCCTAGAGCTCAGCCCACAACGTAGAACACTTCACAGCCAGATATGTCAATGGAGGACGTTGTAGTGCACGCTTTAAGTAGCCTACTAGCAACTGTTTGCCAGATAGCAGTAGAATCCTAGGAATCAGGATTATAGGGTTTTATTGATGGCTGTGAAGAAAGATGTGTGGTCTAGTGATTAAAGCAAGGGACTAAGAGTAAAATCCTAGGTGCCAGTTGCTTAGTGATGCTTTGCATATTTATATAGTGCTTATTCATCTGTAAGCCTCAAAGCACTTTGTGAACATGGGTACACTGGCGCAGTTAAGTTTTTCATACACAATAGTCACGCACATAGATTTAGCATATTCATTCTGAGAGGCAGTATGTAATTGAATGGATGAGTCTTGGGCTTTATTTTCTGTCCTACCCAGCATGATTTTGTGAAAAATTTTCAGATTTAGTTAACTTATATATAAAATGGAGGGGGGAAATACCCGAGGAAGTAGGAAAATATGGGTGAGGCCTTGCCCAAGATGGGTTGTGGTGTACCTACGTTACTATTCTTTGTAACAATAGTCTTCTTTGAGAAGGTAACAGATGATTTCAGTAAGGCATTTGATACGGTTCCACATGGGGAATTATTAGCTAAATTGGAAAAGATGGGGATCAATATGAAAATTGAAAGGTGGATAAGGAACTGGTTAAAGGGGAGACTACAACGGATCATACTGAAAGGTGAACTGTCAGGCTGGGAGGAGGTTACTAGTGGAGTTCCTCAGGGATCGGTTTTGGGACCAATCTTATTTAATCTTTTTATTACTGACCTTGGCACAAAAAGTTGGAATGTGCTAATAAAGTTTGCAGATGACACAAAGCTGGGAGGTATTGCCAATACAGAGAGGGACTGGGATATCCTATAGGAAGATCTGGATGACCTTGTAAACTGGAGTAATAGTAATAGGATGAAATTTAATAGTGAAAAGTGCAAGGTCATGCATTTAGGGATTAATAACAAGAATTTTTGTTATAAACTGGGGACACATCTCTTGGAAGTAACAGAGGAGGAGAAGAACCTCGGAGTATTGGTTGATCACAGGATGACTATGAGCCGCCAATGTGATATGGCTGTGAAAAAAGCTAATGCGGTCTTGGGATGCATCAGGCGAGGTATTTCCAGCAGAGATAAGGAGGTGTTAGTACCATTATACAAGGCACTGGTGAGACCTCATCTGGAATACTGTGTGCAGTTTTGGTCTCCCATGTTTAAGAAGGATGAATTCAAACTGGAACAGGTACAGAGAAGGGCTACTAGGATGATCCGAGGAATGGAAAACCTGTCTTATGAAAGGAGACTCAAAGAGCTTGGCTTGTTTAGCCTAACCAAAAGAAGGCTGAGGGGAGATATGATTGCTCTCTATACATATATCAGAGGGATAAATACCAGGGAGGGAGAGGAATTATTTAAGCTCAGTACCAATGTGGACACAAGAACAAAAGGAAATAAACTGGCCATCAGGCAGTTTAGACTTGAAATTAGACAAAGGTTTCTAACCATTAGAGGAGTGAAGTTCTGGAATAGCCTTCCAAGGGGAGCAGTGGAGGCAAAAGACACATCTGGCTTCAAAACTAAGCTTGATAAGTTTATGGAAGGGATGGTATGAAGAGCTAGTCAAAGATCAATTAATTGCCAAAATTAGGCTATTAGCGGTAAATATGCCCAATGGCCTGTGATGGGACACTAGATAGGGTGGGATCTGAGTTACTACAGAGAATTCTTTCCTGGGTGTCTGGCTGGTGAGTCTTGCCCACATGCTCAGGGTTTAGCTGATTGCCATATTTGGGGTCGGGAACGAATTTTCCTCCAGGGCAGATTGGCAGAGGCCCTGGGGTTTTTTCACCTTCCTCTGCAGCATGGGGCACGGGTCACTTGCTGGAGGATTCTCTGCACCTTGAAGTCTTTAAACCACAAGTTGAGGACTTCAATAGCTCAGACATAGGTCAGGGGTTTGTTACAGGAGTGAGTGGGTGAGAGTCTGTGGCCTGTGTTGTGCAGGAGGTCAGACTAGAAGATCATTATGGTCCCTTCTGACCTTAAAGTCTATGAGTCTATGTCAAGCAGATAAGGTTTATCTAGGACTGGAGTCTATTTTTTGCACTAGGTTGATTTCTAGATACCAAGGCATAAAATAGTTCCCCATGAGAGTGCAGCTGTCTCCTGGCAAGAGCAACCTGTGGTGGAGTCAGGGGGCTGGAGGAAGGAGAAGGGGGAACACTAGAGATCAATGAGAAGTTAGTTTAAAAAGTTGTTAATTTTGGATTTTAATCTTCCGCCAATCTTGGTAAGATCCAAGAGAACCAGAGAATCTCCCAAGCCCAATGGCAGGGATGTCCTATTTTTATCCCCTTTCATATGTTCCATGTACCTAGTTTAACGATGCATTTAATAAGTCCAGTGCAGATGTCCCAGGGCACCCCATCAACTAGACAGTAGAGATATACCACTGAATGTTGGGGCTGGTGAGAAAAGTGTCATCTGGTGGCTCTCCCTTGGATCTCTTGGTGCCCCATTGGCCTGACGGACATGACTTTAGCTTGTACCATATGTAGCAAGCCTACTGATTTCTCCCATCCCACTTCTGCCCACCCAGTTTAGCTATGGGATGCCATTTTTTAGGACAGAGTGGCTGCTCTGTGGTCAAGAGCTCTTCCTTGCTGCTTGTCTCCCCTTTAGGTCTCCAGTAGCTCTGGCTGACGCTCAGGCACTAGCTCACATCCCTCTAGGGCCTGGGTGCCCTCTCAAGCCTAATTAGGCAGTAACTGACCAGTCACAGATGCACTGGGCTCTTGCCTCTTCAAGGCCCAGTGTCACCTTGTGACAACAGGTTTAAAAAAAAAAAGCATAAAAGGCTTTAGTTACTTAGGAACAGAAGTTTTTCCTGATTATTATCTTGCAGACTTAGTAAGAACTTCAGGATTGAGTCCACTGGGACGACATGTAGCTGTAATACCTGCAATAAAATTCTCATGTTAGACAGCCTGAAATAAATTAATTAATACAATATCTCATTTTCCCCACATTTGGCCTTTCCAACATGTTTCTATCCCCCACTGGCCAGAAAAGCCACAAATAAAGTTAAAAGGAATTTTTCTGGATCAGAATACAGGAACAAGTGTAATACTACTGATATTTACTGTATTGATTCTCATTTTTACTTGGTTATTTCTGTGGGGAAAAGTAGGTAGTTATACTTCTGATTTTAGTACACAAAACTATATTGCATCTATAAGCTCTTTCGAAATGTGTGCGCATCCATATATTCATTAACCTAGTCCTAATCACATACGTAGCTTGCCCTCTAGTGGTAATTTTGTTGTACTGCTTCATTATCCCTCCCCGCCAATTTTATTTCACTCTTCAGATAAACTTATTGCTGTTTGCTTCTCTGTGTATAACCTACTGTATTGAATTTCAAGATCAAACTTAAAACAAAACAAAACAAAAAAACATCCAGAGATAGAGGTACCAACTGCTAAAAGCCTCCCAGCACAACTATACCTCATGGGAGTATTGTTGCATGACAGACATTCTGTTCAAATATAAAAACAGAACATAAAGCACACTACTAAAATCTTTCCATGAAAACCTGCATAGGGGAGTATAAAATCTAGGAGTCAATGAATATTATGTTCTGAAGATTTTGCTGATCTAGGCAATATAATGAATAGTAAGAAAAATCATTAATTAAGTGACATTTTAAAAAAATCAGGAGAATACAGGAGCAAATCTAGCCAGTTATCATTAAATGTGTGTGCGCGCACACACACACATTCAAATTATTGGACTTTACACAGCTGCTTAACATGTTCAATGATTACATGAAATATTGAGGTACGTGATATGTGCTACAGGAAGTCACACAACATTGAGATGTGATCTAACAAACCAATGGGAGCGGAGTAAACACTCCAGGTGAAATCAATAGCAGCAAGACTTGACCAATATCTTCCTCAGCCAGTAGGTTTTCCTTGTTGATGCATACTAGGAGTGGATTTTAATACCACCAAATGTTGAGCCATTAATTACTATTACTCATTTATTGCTCCAATCCTGCAACTGGAACCACATAGGTAGACACCTGTCCCCACTGACTTCAGTGGGGTTCCATCCACTTGGATCCAGCAGCAGGATTAGGACCAATTTTACCCCCAATTCTTTGGTAACATACCAGCCAAGTAAATTTGCTTTTAAAATAGTCTCCCTCCCTCTGATTTTACCCTTTGGGCTTGTATTTATCATTATGAATTTATGCACACATTGTACATAAAACAGTGTGAACTAACATCTACAGAAACAGGTTGTATCTAGTGATTAATTTGTGAGATTCCTATACAGGAAAGAATCACACAATGATAATAGTGTCCTATAGTATGGTCAGCAAATAAAAATGCAAGCCACTAAAAATTATGACATGGAGAAAGATACAGTCTTACAGCTGGTAAATTGAAGAATGCTTAGGCCCAGAGAGATTGGTTGAGGCCAAGAGAGGAGGAGAAATGTCCATGCTTAATCACTTCATAAACTTACTGTGTCTATGTACAATGATATATCAAAAGAGCTGATTAGTTAGCAGGTTAGTACATTGGTTAGCAGGCAGGGTTTGAGGACCAGGAACAGTCCCTAGGGGTGGAGAGGGGAAATGTATTACCTTAAGCAAGTCTCTATTGAGAGCAGCAGAAAATGGCAGTGTATCATCCCCAAAGGAAACATTACTTTGCTGCTTTCTATGGGCTGCATGTTGAACCCAACTGAGGAAGGGGAGCAAGTCATTTCCCCTACTCCCACACCTTTGTTGCATTGGTCATTCTATTACAGATTTAAAAGTCACTATCATTGAACAAAAAAACTTCAGAAACAGACTTCAAAGAGAAACAGCAGAACTAAAATTCATTTGCAAATTCAACACCATTAATCTGGGCTTGAATAGGGACTGGGAGTGGCTGGCTCATTATAGAAGCAGCTTTTCCTCTCCTGGAATCGACACCTCCTCATCTATTATTGGGAGTGGACTACATCCACCCTGATTGAATTGGCCCTGTCAACACTGGTTCTCCACTTGCGAAGTAACTCCCTGCTCTCCCTGTGTCAGTATATAATGCCTGCATCTGTAACTTTCACTCTATGCATCCGAAGAAGTGAGGTTTTTACTCACGAAAGCTTATGCCCAAATAAATCTGTTAGTCTTTAAGGTGCCACCAGACTCCTTGTTGTTTTTGCATAAACAGTGAATCTGAATCAATGTCTCATCTGTGGTGATGGGTAGCTCCAAGCGAGAGGAGAGGTCCTGGTTGTTACTTTGGCTCCCAACTGGTCTCCTCCTACTCTTCAAACTTTCTGCTCCTGTGAGCAGCACAAATAATGGTAAATTTATTACTTTAACCTCCCATGCCCTCCAAATTATTGTGAATTTCCTGTTTGAAAGGCAGAGGGTTCAAATAGTCTCCCATTAATGTACTAGCTGATTCCACTTCTCTATTTCCATTTTATTTGCCTCCTGCTTTCATGAGAGGATAATCACTGCCTCTATTTCATTGGAATTTAAATCCCATCTAGTTGCTAGCTGCTTCCCCCTCTCAAATTTCACAGAAGGTGTGATAAATGAAGGAGGGGGGGGTAGCTCCCTTTTATGGACACCCAGCCAGCCAGTTAGCTACAAAATCCCTGTTAGTAGCTATTCTCTACTTGCTTTACCTGTAAAGGGCTAAAAAAGCCCATAGGTAAAAGAAAGGGAGTGGGCACCTGACCAAAAGAGCCAATGGGAGGGTTAGAACTTTTTAAAATTGGGAAAAACTTTCCCTTTGTCTGTCTGTTGTTGTGGTGGTTCTCCGGGGAAGAGGGGAACAGGGAGCAGTTATGCTGTGAGAAGCTGAAAATCATCAGATCATATCTAGAACTACTTATTTAACAACCCAGATATGTAAGTAGATCAGGAATGTTTAGAAAGACGCGATTAGGTTTATTTCTGTTTATTTCTGATTGGCTTGTGGACTCCTGTGTTCTAACCCCAAATGCTTTTTGTTTTGATTGTAACCTTTAAGCTGGACCTCAAGAAGGTTATTCTTGATGTTTAATTTTTGTAAGTGGGTTTTTTAAATCTAGCAAATGCCTAAGTTCCAGATGTATTTGCTTTCTTTTTGTTTTTAATAAAATTTACCTTTTTAAAGAACAGGATTGGATTTTTGGTGTCCTAAGAGGTTTGTGCATATGTTGTTTAAGAAGCTGGGAGCAAGAGCTAATTTCCTTTGTTTTCTTTCTCAGCTCTTCCCCCGGGGGGTGGGGGTGAAAGGGCTTGAGGGTACCCCACAGGAAGGAATTCCCAAGTGTGCCTTCCTGGGTTCCAAGGGGTTTTGCATTTGGGTGGTGGCAGCATCTACCCATCCAAGGTCAGAGAAAAGCTGTAACCTTGGGAGTTTAATACAAGCCTGGAGTGGGCAGTATTAATTTTTAGAATCCTTGCGGGCCCCCACCTTCTGCACAAGTGCCAGAGTGGGGAATCAGCCTTGACAGATGGATCGGGGACATAATATACCTGGACTTCAGCAAGGCTTTTGACACAGTGCCACATGATATTCTGATAAGCAAGCTGGAGAAATGAGGGCTTGGTGGAACTACCATTAAGTGAATATGTAAGTGGTTACACAACCACAAACAAAGAGTAACTATTAATAGAATGATGTCAGATTGGAGGGAGGTCTCAAGTGGGGTTCCACAGGGATCAGTTCTGGGTCCGGTGTTGTTTAACATCTTTATTAATTACCTGGATGTAGGAATAGAGAGCATACAGATCAAATTTGCAGATGACACAAAGCTAGGGGGCTTGCCAAAACTTTGGACGATGGAGCTAAAATTCAAAGGGATCTTGATAAATTGGAGAACTGGGCTACAGACCACAAATGAAATTCAACAAATACAAATGTAAGGTGCTCCACATTGGGAAGAAAAAAGAATTGCACAAATACAGAATGAGGGATAACTGGTTTGGCAGCAGCACTGCTGAGAAGGATCTGAGAGTTGTGGTGGATCACAACCTCAAGATGAGTCAGCAATGTGATGCTGTTGCAAAAAAAGCAAATGCAACTTGAGGTTGCATTAACAGAGGCATAGCATGAAAACCACAGGAGGTGATAGTACAGTAACTCCTCACTTAAAGTCATCCCGGTTAATGTTGTTTCGTTGTTACATTGCTGATCAATTAGGGAACATGCTCGTTTAAAGTTGCGCAATGCTCCCTTCTAACGTTGTTTGGCAGCCGCCTGCTTTGTCCATTGCTTGCTGAAAGAGCAGCCCATTGGAGGTAGCTGGTGGGGGCTTGGAACCAGGGTGGACCGGCAGCCCCCCACCAGCTCCCCGCTCCCCTAAGTTCCCTGTGTATCAGCCGCCCAGCACGCTATCAATTGCCAGCAGTTGAGCTGTCCCTCCCTCCACTGCCATATGCTGCTCCTGCCCTCTGCCTTGGAGCTGCTCCTGGGAGCCTCCTGCATGCTGTGTGGGGGGGAGGGGGAAGAAGAGGGCTAATATCAGGGTGTCCCCCTCCCCCTTACTCCTGTCCCCCGCTTACCCCATCTGCATAGAGCTGGGGGGACACAACAGGGCTCAGGATGGAGGGAGCTTGCTGGCAGAAGCTGCTGTCTCAACTTCCTGATCTACTTAAAAAGGCAATGTACTTAGAGTGGGATCAGCGTACTTAAAGGGGCAATATGCATATCTCTCTCACACACACACACACACACACACACACACACACACACACACACGGTGTGTGTCATTGTCTCTGTCTGCCATGCTGTCTCCCCTCCCTCCATTTGTGCTGCCTTGTAGAGTGTGTTAACCCTTGGGGGCTCAGCTGAGTGCTAGTTCATCATTTAGCAGTAAGGCATTCCCTGGGAAATATCTCACCCTCTTCCACCTTCTGACTTCACCACCTCAACCAAGCTTCACAATCATCATTGCTGTGTACAGTATTAAATTGTTTGTTTAAAACTTATACTGTGTGTGTGTATATATATATTATAGTCTTTTGTCTGGTGAAAAAAATGTCCCTGGAACCTAACCCTCCCTATTTACATTAATTCTTATGGGGAAATTGGAGTCGCTTAACATCGTTTCACTTAAAGTCACATTTTTCAGGAACATTACTGTACCACTCTACTCGGCGCTGGTTAAGCCTCAGCTGGTGTACTGTGTTCAATTTTGGTCACTGCTGTATAGAAAGGATGTAGAGAAACTGGAAAGGATTCAGAGGTGAGTGACAAAGATGATCAAAGGGATGGAATGCAAGCCATATGAGCAAAGGCTGAAGGAATTGGGTATGTTTAGTTCGAAAAAAAGATGAAGGGGGGACATGATAGTGGTCTTTGAATACTTGAAAGGCTGCCATAAAAAAGATGGAGAAAAGTTGTTCTCTCTTGCCATAGGGAGCAGGACAGGAGGCAAAGGGTTCAAACTACAGCATAGCAGATTTAGATTAAATCTCCGGAAAAACTTCCCAATGGTAAGAACAGTAGGACCATGGAACAGATTGCCTAGGGAGGTTGTGGAAGCTCCTTCACTGGAGGTTTTTAAAGGAGGCTGGATAGCCAGCTGCCTTGGATGGTTTAGACACAACAAATCCTGCATCTTGGCAGAGGGTTAGACTAGATGACCCTTACGGTCCCTTCTAACCCTATGATTCTATTAGTAGGGCCATTGCTAGAGTGGAAGATGCTGCCCCACCTGCCATGTACCTGGGAGAGAAAATTCTTCTGTGTGCCCCTTGCTGGGGAGAGAAGTGGGTGGGAGGAATCTGCTGCCTAGTCCCTTCTAGGGTTGCCAATTTTGGTTGGATATATTCCTGGAGGTTTTATCACATGACATAATCTTTAATTAAAGATTAATCTTTAATTCTTGGAGACTCCAGGACAATCCTGGAAGGTTGGAATCCTCCCTTCCCCAGGAAGATGTGAAGATTCTGTTGCCACTGACCATTCCCGTACTCTCGTTGTTGGTGAAGATTCAACTGCAACCTTCATCCTCTACATAGAGTGGTATAAAGTTAATACCATCACCTCTTCTGTAGGGAAGGGGTTGAAGGGCCTTTCAATGGCAGGAGAGTTCAGTACCATCATCTGCCTCAAAGGGTGTGAATCCTGTGATTGTAATACTCACTGGTGACTTAAGTAGGCAGAAAATGGGGAAGTGTGTGCCCTCAATAGAGACTACCCCAGTCCAGCCTACACATAGTTATACTCCCCCGTTATCTCAGACATGATGCTAATGTGCACAATGTATGGCAATAAGACTGAGTTTATCTTTAGACATCAAATGCAATTGCATCAATAGTTGACTTTCCCTATTGCTAACCAGCTTCCATAACACAATGTCAGTTGTTTTATGGCTTAGGGGGTCTATTTAGAACATACCTCCTTAGATGGACATGGCTCTGTTAGCATCTTGGGAACTTCCCATACTTTGTACCTTCCACTCTTGAAGTGATCAAACAGGAAATTAGCGAAGTCAGAGAAGAAAACTGCTTCAGCAATTCTGGAAATGCTCAGAATCCTTGCTTCTCCTGAGATTGTCTATAAAGTATTAAGAGATTGAGATTGCTGAGGTTCTATGGGAGAGTTATGAATTTCTGCAATATATAGATACATCCCTTTCACAACCCCAAAGCCACCGCTGTCCACACTCCCCACAAGAGTTGTGCTAAACAGATAGTACTGTTGGCTGGCTGCCTAGTTTGTTGTGCTACCTCAGCCCTAGTAGGGAAGGACCGTAACATTTATTTCACCCTTGCAGCCTGATTTTCAGCCTGGCCTTAACCTGGACCTCTAATTTTACACCCACAGTTTTGCAGTTCAACTTGTCTCGCTAACATGTCTAATTACTTGATTGTACTCAGGTTAAAATCAATGGAGTTACAGTGGGTTGTTAGAAGAATTTGGCCCCTTTATAGTACTGTAATATTGGCATATAATTATAGTATGTAGCTGTCACACAACAGTGTTAGTATAAAATGTGCCAAAATGCCAGTAGTTACAATCTCTAGTGAGGACATAGGCACTATTCTGAGCACTGTAGAAAATGTTTTGTAGAGAACAGTAAGGCCATATTTTGCTGTTACTTACATGTTAATGGAGTTACTTAGATTGATAGATTCCAAGGCTAGAAAACACCATTTTGATAATTTGGTCTGATCTCCTGTATAACACAGATCATAGAACTTCCCCCAAAATAATTGCAGGAACATATCTTTCAGAAAAAAGTCCAATCTTGAATTAAAAATTGTTGATTATGATCCTTGGTAAATTGTTCCAATGGTTAATTACTCACTTGACTCACTATTAAAAACTTACACCTTATTTCCAGTCTGAATTTATCTAGCTTCAATTTCCAGCTATCATGGGCAGCAAGTTATATTCTTTTGTGGTGCCCGGGCTCCAGGAATATTCAGGGTTAGGGGCCCTGCTCCACTAATATTTGGAGCTGGGTCTCTTCCCCGGCCCTGCCTGGAGCGGGCCCTGGCCCCCGCCTGCCACCCCTCCCCCCGTGCATCTCCCCCCTTGCCCAGCCGCGTCCCTGCCTGAAAGAAAGCAGCGCGCACCTTTCCCGTGCCTGCTTGTGCTGCCGTGTAGCACATTCCTACGCAGAGCAGTATCCTACACTACACCGGCTCCCCGGCATCAACTGCTGTCTGCTGCCCCAGGGTCCTAGTGTCCCCCATCTGCTAATGGCAGGGCAAGCTGCCCTTACCCTGCCCTTCCGCCCTAGCCCCGAGCGTCTCCAACGCCCCAAACCCCTCAACCCTAGCCCCACACAGAGCCCTCATCCCCCGCACCCTAATCCTCTGCCCCAGCCCTGAGCCCCCTCCTGCATCATGAACCCCTCATCCCCAGCCCCACCCCACACCCCAACCCTCTGCCCTAGCAATGAGACCCTTCCCACATCCCAAATCCCTCATCCTCAGCCCCACAGCCCTCACCCCTGTACCTCCTCCTATCCCCAAACTCCCTCCCAGAGCATGCACCCCTCCTGCCCCCAAACTCCCTCCCAGAGCCTGCACCCCTCACCCCCTCTTACGCCCCCACCCCAGAGCCTGCACCCAAACTCCATCCCAGAGCCTGCACCCTGCACCCCTCCTGCACCCTAATCCCCAGCCCAGGACCTGCACCCCAGACCTCCTCCCCCCACCCAAACTCCCTCCCAGAACCTTAGGCAGGTGGGGGCCGGAGTTTTGGGGGGCAGAACTGGGGGGGCGGGTTCTGGGCATCACCAAAATTTCTACAAACCTGCCACTCATGCCAGCTATTGGATCCTGTTATAATTTTCTCTGTTAGATTGAAGACCCAATTATTAAATCTTTGTTCCCCATGATTTATAGACTGCAATCAAGTCACCCCTTAACCTTCTCTTTGTTAAGATAGATAGATTGAACTTCTTGAGTCTTTCATTATGGGGCATGGTTTCTAATCCTTTTGTCATTCTCATGGTTCTTCTCTGAACCCTCTCCAATTTAACAACATCCTTCTTGAATTGTGCACACCAGAACTGGACACGGTATTCCAGCAGTGGTCACATCAGTACCAAATGAGAGGTAAAATAAGCTTTCTGCTCATACTTGAGATTCCCCTGCTTATGCATCCAAGGACTTAAATTAGCTCTTTTGGCCAGTGCTGCATTGGGAGCTCATGTTCAGCTGATTTTCCACCATGACCCACAAATCTTTTTCAGAGTCACTGCTTCCCAGGATAGAGTCCCCCATCCTGCATGACTACATTCTTTGTTCCTAGAATCCAGGCTGTAAGACGGCTGAAGCATTTGATAAGAGAAACCTTTACTTTGAATTCATTTAGCTTGTTAAGTTAGATATTAGTTGTTTTACTTTTTATTACCTTGTAACCAATTCTGACTTTTAGCGTGCCCCATTACTTGTAATCACTTAAAATCTAGCTTTCTTTAATAAACTTGTTTTATTGTTTTATCTAAACCAGTGTGCTTGGACTGAAGCGTTTGGGAAACTCCATTTTCTAGGATTTGTGCATATCATTTTCTATTAATAAAATTATGGCGTTAATATGAGCTTGTGTTGTCCAGGAGAGGGCTGGGCAGTATGAGATCACATTTCTGGGGGAAAGTCTGGTACTGGGAATTTGCTGGTGTTGCTCTGCAGTGTAATTCAAGAGTAGCTGGCCATAGCACTCATACAATATAGTAATTTACATGCTGGAGGCTGTGTGTGAGCAGACCAGCAGGGGTTGCTCTCCCAGAGAAGCAGTTTAAAAGGCACCCCATGTTGGAGAATTGGGGGGACACAGCTGCTCAACAGACTGTACCCTGGGTAATGTCACAGTCATGCAGTACCAAAATGCCTCTGTATGCAGTGTACTTGTAACCGTGTCAGTCTCAGGATATTAAAGAGCCAAGATGGGTGAGGTAATATATTTTATTGGATTAACTTCTATTGGTGCGAGAGCCAAGACTAGGTATAGTTCATGAATCCTATTGCTTTCATCAATCAAACTTGTAACCTCATCAAATAAAGATGTGTGTGGGAGCACACACTGGCCCTAGGTTTGGGAGAGCAGAAACTGGTCCTAGGTTGGGAGTGGGGTTTGGCAGGAGATGGGGGTTTTGTGTATTGTATAAGAGTATTGTAAACAGATTATTCCACCCTTCATGTCAGGTAATACCTTCCTCTGAGAGTGATCCCATTGATTTTGCTCAATGTGAGTAAGGGTGAAAGAATAGTGACCCTTAATTTGTTGCTGGACCTGTTAAAGTATATAGTGATAAATTAAGAAATGTAAGGAGCTGTTGTACTACCTCTAGACTGTGAAATCATTACTGCATATGAAGAAAGAACAGTCTACCCTTCACAGTGACTGAATGGTAAATAACTGATCTTCCCATACTTTAAGTTCAGCTTTGGCCAAAATTACTTTATCAAGATAAATCTATTAATATCCATTCCAGGACATCATATATTAAATGTCATACGGATTTGCTAGTTTGCTATTCGCTCAAGAGATCATTGACCTATTATCTCCATCCAAAAACAAAAGGTTGTCATCCAGAACCAATGGTTAAACTACTGAAGCAGAAAACTGTTTACTTTAGAATCTTATCGGCATTCAACAACATTAGTGTTCTGGATTGGAATCAAACAAATCTTTAGTCAGCAAATAGAAATGTGTGCAATGTAAATAAAAATATATTTTATTTACTTTGAAGCAAATTCTGCTACCCTTCCTCATATTGACTAGTACCTCACATGAGTAGCCTCATTTCAGTATTACAATGTAAACAATACAAGCCCCATGTATTAACTGGGTTCCTGACCTGTGTTTTGCATATTTTAATACACCAACAGTTGTTGGTATGTTTTGATGGGAGGCATAATGTTTATCAGGAACTGTGCACATTTGTTTTATCCAGGCACAATGATAGAATATGTGAGGAAATTTATTTTATTGGCTTTGACCTTTCTACACAGAGAATTTTAACCTGATTTCTTTTCCTTAGCCAAAGATTGTGAAAAAATATCAAGCAGACTACATCCTCCAGATACTTTCTTTTTATATTTTCTGACAGTCTACATTTAATTTAATTGTTCAGAGAACCAGGTTACACATACCTTGCTATGCATAGAAGCACTGGAAAAGGTTTCCATGATTTCTGATTTTCCATACACTGATCTGCCTTGTATTGTGGGAGAGACCTTCAAACAATTGTTTTAAAATAATTAAATTACATTATTAGCTGAATATACTGTACTCCAGGTATATGCATGCCATTGTAGCTATTTAGTTGGTTATTCTCTGGATTCTTTGTCATTTGAAGTCTTTAAATCAGGACTTCAGGACTTCAGTAACTCAGCCAGAGATTAGGGGGTTATACAGGAGTAGGTGGGTGAGGTTCTGTGGCCTGCAATGTGCAGGAGGTCTGACTAGATGATCATGATGGTTCCTTCTGACCTTAAAGTCTAAGAGTCAGTGTGGGATGGGGAAAAGGAGCAGTTTTGTTTTGAAATTTGTGAAGAAAGTAAACAAATTGGTCAAATATATGTAGTGTCCACTTTTCTTTAGGAGGCAACAGGTATCTGGGCTGCCACAATATTGAACTACTGGGTATGAGAAGTAGGATACAAAGGTGTAATTGGTCATCTTATAGACATTCCTACATGCTCCTGATTCTGTCTCCAGAAAGGGTAAGAAATATTTTCTCTTAATCCTTGTTTGCAATATGGGTTTTGTAGCGTGATGTTGCACTCATTTTTCCTATATGAATGTTTTAACTTTCTCAAAAAAGAAAAAATGTGGATATGGTGCAATTGAGTGTTCTAACTAGTCTCACACACGCCTCCAGTTTTTATTAGATGTGGATATTGAGTATTCAGAACCAGAACAGGTTTAAATGAGGGCTTGGAATTGAATTCAACAGTGTCATAACCTTGTGAACTGTTTCACAGACTTTGGTCCCAAATATCAGAGAACTTAATAGGCATTTTATAATGCTTATTTCCATAGTATTTGGTATGAATTATTAATTATTAATTATTATTATTATTATAAGGTTACAGCTACCTTCTCTCCTTGCAGTTGGGAGGCCAGTACTGGATGCTATTGCCACTGCTAGAACACCACATTTCTCAGCCCTGGCTATTCCCTTTTTCTTACTGAGAATGAGGTCTGTGTCCTGCAGGTTTGCTGCAGTGGAGAGAAGATCCACAAGAGGGCCTAGAAAAAAGCAAAGAAAATGCTGACCTGTCTGTGTCCTTTCAAAACCCCAGGTCTGAACTCCTCCTTCCCACCCACCCACACTTAAATTTGTCGTTAAATGGGCCATGGTGGCTTCCCTAACCCATGTGAACATTTGCTAATGATCTATTGGCTGACTGACTCCTGCCCCCACCCCTTTGAAAAGTAAAAGTATTATTACAGCCACAAGTAGAGCTGCTTTTCAATACTTTCCATTAAAACTACTTTGATGTAACATTGGGGTTTTGACAAAACAAAGACTTTCACATATGCCAACTTTCCAGAGAAAACTTTTTTTTTTAACATTGAAAAACCAAACACTTTGAAAACCAAAAGATTTCAATTTGGATATCCTGCAGTGGTGCTACATGGGAGTTGTAGTTTGGTTAGCCCATGTCCACATTCTCCTTTATTGTCTGGGCTTGGCTTCTCAGCTGAACTACATCTCCTCTGATACGCCATGGTTAGGGACACTCATGGGGTAACAGCCTCCCCTTAGACATACTAAGGATATGTCTGCACTGCAGCTGGGACAATGCTTCCCAATGTGAGTAGACAGACAAGTGCTAGCTCTGCTGGGGCTAGTTCACTAAAAATAGCTGTATAGCCAAGGGTAGCATGGGCAGTGGCTCAGTTTAGCTGCTCGAGTATGTACTCGAGGGGGCCAGGTGGGTTTGTACTCACTGGGAAGCATGGTCTCAGCTGCAGTGTAGACATACCTGAAAAGGGGATACCATGGTGCATTATGGGAGATGTAGTGTGATCAGTTTGCCCAGCCTGTAGAGGAAAATGGGAGCATAAGGCACTGCAGAAGGATTTCCAAATCAAATTGTTGTTTTTTTTTCATTTATCTTTGAAAAGTCAAAATTGTCCACTTAGGGGGAAACCTCATTTTCTGAACAGTTTCCCCACGAGATCTGATATGTTAAACAAAAGTGTGTTTGCAAAGTGCTTCGGACCTGATTCTCCGCTGCTCTGCACATTGTGTAGCCACTTATACCTGTACAAAGTGGGTGTAAAATTGCTACCAAATCAGAATAGCAGCGTTGCTCTCACTTTGCACTGGTGCACATGAGTACACAAGTTCCAGAGTGGTAGAGGATATGGCCCTGGGAGACTTTGTTTTTATTAGTGTAACCCCCAAGGAGATGACATAGATTCCTGGGACTCTGTCTGCTGACAGCTCAGGGAGAGGCACACTGTTCCTGGTAGGGAGGGGGAGCCAAGGCAGACTCAGAGTCCACCCAGCAACCAATAGGGAGTGACAGGCCCTCCCAGGGAAAAGCCATTTTGTAGGGAGTCTGGAGCCAGCCAGGGCACGGGCAGGACTGGCTGTGTGGGGAGCTGGTGAGTCCCAGGCCTGCATGCAGGGTTCCCCCTGAGAACAGGCCTCTAGGGACCTGACAGCAGATCCCTCAGCTGGGTTTTTCCTTCCCCACTAATGATTCACAATTGGTAGCGTTTGCTGGGAAATTTCCCCAGCCAGGCTGAGTTTGCCCTCCAGCTCCCTAGGTGAGACCAGTCACCACCTGGTCATCTCTGCTCTGTCTGCTAGTCCAGGGAAGCTGCCTGCGGAGTGTGTGACTGGTGGCTGGGCTAGGAGGCTACAGTTGGATGTTAGTGTAGTTGTATAACCTACACCTTGAGCCCTGCACCCCTTTGTGGTGAGGGGAAATCCTGGGACCCACGCCGCCTGATTCCTAACTGAGGAGGATCCCTGCCAGTGGACAGCAGCCCCTGTGCAGTGACTGAGGAGTCCAGCGTCATCTTCGAACCTGAGGATCATTCATGGAGTTTGTGAGTGCACCATCTTTTAGTTAGTTAGTCAGGAAATTTGTTTTGGGGACCCCCTACTCCCTGAACTGTGTCCTCAAACCAGGGAGTAAGGGTTTGAGGATTTTACTGCTGCATATTACACCTGTGGAGGGATTTACCAGCTACTCCCACTTGTGAGTTCTTTGGGCTGTACTGAACCCAGTCAGCCACACTGCTAGGGTTACCATATTTCCACAATCAAAAAAGAGGACGGGGGGGGAGCTCCGCCCTAGCCCCGCCCCATCCCCATCCACTCCCTCCCACTTCCCACCCCCTGACTGCCCCCCTCAGAACCCCAACCCCCCCGCTTCTTGTCCCCTGACTGCCCCCTGCTGAGAACCCCCCAGCCTAACTGCCCCCCTAGGACCCTACCTGTCCCCTGACTGCCCCGACCCTTATCCACTCGCATGGGTGGCAGGGTTGCAGAAATTTTGGTCGTGCCCAGAACCCGCCCCCCTCACCTGCCTAAGGCTCTGGGAGGGGGGTTGGGTGGGGGGAGGAGGTCTGGGGTGCAGGTCCTGGGCTGGGGATTAGGGTGCAGGAGGGGTGCAGGGTGCAGGTTCTGGGATAGGGTTTGGGTGCTGGGTGCAGGCTCCGGGCTGGGGCAGGGGGTGGGTGTGCAGGAGGGGTGCAGGGTGCAGGTTCTGGGATGGCGTTTGGGGGTGGGAGGCGGTGCAAAGGGAGGGGGTGCAGGCTTTGGGAGGGAGTTTGAGGGCAGGAGGGGGTGTGTGGGAAGGGGGAGGAGGGTTGGGAGGGAGTTTGGGGATAGGAGGGAGTGCAGGGGTGAGGGCTGTGGGTCTGAGGATGAGGGGTTCATGATGCAGGAGGGGGCTCAGGGCTGGGGCAGAGGATTAGGGTGCGGGGGGATGAGGGCTGGGGATGAGGGGTTTGGGGCATTGGAGAGGCTCTGGGCTAGGGTGGAAGGGCAGGGTAAGGGCAGCATGCCTTGCCATTAGTGGATGGGGGGCACTAGGACCCGGGGGCAGCAGACAGCAGTTGCTGCCGGCTCTGGCAGTACAAGCAGGCATGGGAGAGGCAGGCAGGGGGGACCTGCGGACGGGGGGTGGCAGGTGGAGGCCGGGGACCCATCCAACCCTCCCCCTGCTCCCTGACTGCCCCCCGGGACTCCCCTTACCATGCCCATGCAGTCAGATGCTGGCTCCATGTGTAGGCAAAACACTCTGCCGGTGGGGCAATTTGTGTGTTACACCGGGCTGCAGGCAGCAGGGGGGGAAGCAAGGGAGGGGCTCTGGCTGCTGGAGGCCAATGGGAGCAGCTCAGTCAGGCCCAGCTGCCCAATCAGCAGCCGCATTCTGCATGGAAGGGAGGGAGGGAAGGGAGGGGGAAAAATCCCAGACCTTTTAACCTTGTTACCAATTCCTCCCGGACGGCTATTTAGAGACACAAAAGCCGGACATGTCCGGGGAAATACAGTCGGATGGTAACCCGACACACTGCTAAACCACTGCAGAGAAGAATGTTGTGGTTATAGGTCATCAAGGGCCCCAGCAAAGTACGCGTACCAACGGGACACTAATTTTACATTTGTTACATCAAGTCACGGGTATTTTCAGTGTGGGCACCGGTGACCCTAAAAATAGTGTTTCACCCTGTTATGTTGTATTTGTCTCATGTTTAATATAATTATTGTGTTGAATATATTTTTATGTGTTTGTGTTATTTCTTGGAAGTCTCCAACTATTTGGCAAGTAAGTGGGGATCACTCTGTAGTCAGAATTTTCCGCCCAAGCTGCCCTGGTGACCCTGCCAGGAAGGGGCGAGGGGGGTGGAGGCACCGCCAAATAATTTCATAGGAAAAAAAAGAAAGAAGATACCCCCTGCTGAGTGGGTGGCGGGATCCAAAAGAACCCAGACCTGTCCATCGAAACCTGTAAGCGAATTGGCATTAAAGGAGGTAACCAGGTGGAGAGGGGCACTACATTAGGTTTCAAAGAAAGTATCTTTCTGTTAAATTGAAAACTCGTTTTAAAAAAAGTTGTTTGTTCCTTTTTCAATCTCTCAAAGAAGTTTTACAGAAAATGGAAACGTTGAAATAGAAAATCATTAACGAGTTTCAGCAAAACAAGGCGCTGCTTCAAACGGAGGACTCAGGCAACTGAGAATGTAGGAACTTTTAACCCACAGCTATTTATGGGGACATTACCTGTTCTCTCATTACTGAATATAATATGTATTATCTAATTATCACAGTCCTACCTTTAATTTTATATTACAAATAAAAATGGTTGCTTACTAAAAGTCTCTGCATGATGAACAGTAAAGAGGGCAGCTTGCCCTTTCAGCATACCTATTAGGCTTCCCCTCATCTTCGGGTTTGTGTGGGTAGCCAGAGTCAGGTGAGGAGAGAGCTGGTACTGTGCTAATTTACCACCCATCAGCCTGTTGATGTTTAGCAGATCCACAAGACAAAGCTTTGCAGGTGTGTTGAGGGCTCATGCAAAACAGTACTGATGTTTTTAGCCTTTGTGTAGTTCTCTACTTAGGCTATATCTACACAGCTCTGCAGTTAGTACTACGTGGGAGTGAAGTGCAGCACACACTAGCATGTTGCACTGTAATTCTCCCGTGTGGATCCTGCAGGCCTGAACTGAAAGATACTTCTTTTGCATTAACATGGTCTGAAGCGCAGGGCCATTTTGACAAGCCTTTAGCATACTCTTTGAGTGGACTTAATATAATAGTTATCTAGGCCCAAAACCTGTAGGAGGAAATCCTGGTGTCAGTGAAATAAATGGAGCTAGATTTACATTCATAGTCCTTAGTCAAAACCTAGTTACCAAAATTGCCTTCACAGTCAGTGACTGTGATGGGGTGGACTGGCCCCGCACTGGAGCAGAAGGGGTTAAAGCAGTGCTCTTAGCAGCCGAAGCCGTGCCCCCTCGACTCTGCTGGGCGTGTTCGAACTGCTGCTGCAGTATAAAAGGGAGCAGCCTAGCTCAGTCTGGGCTGACTGTCAACGAGAAAGGACGCTTGGTTGAGGCTCCAGCCCAGGAGTTGTTACAATCCTTACCTACGGGAGCCGAAGAGCCCGAGACCTGGACCAGAGGCCTGTCGCCATTGGAACCCCAGGTAGAGTCCAGCACCGAGGAGCCTGGAGGCCCCGATACCCTATGGACTGTTGCTACAGGAAAGCCAGTAGGAAGTGACCCAGGAAGGGTGAGGGGGTGGTACCTCCCCCCGCCATGAGGTCAGCGTGTTTCAGTGGGACTCCCCGATGACCCAGTGGTGGACCGCTCTGCCGTTGTTAGGGCCCTGGGTCGGGGCTCAGTGGAGTTGGGTGGGCCCGGGCCCTCCTAGTGGGGCCAGCCACACACCCCCTCCCGGTTATGGCCCCCCAAGCACTGGTCACTAGGCCACACCACCCTGCATCCCAGGGTGATTATCTTGACTCCGGCCACTAGGCCACACTACCCTATAGTCAAGGGTGGTTGTATTGACTCCGGCCACTGGGCCGCTCTTTCCTGCAAACCAGGGAAGCCCTATTGACTCTGGCCATTGGGCCTCACTTCCCTGTAGACAAGTCAAGTCCCATTGACTCCACCCATTAAGCCATGCTAAGGGGAATCCTACTGATTCTGGCCATTGGGCTGCACTTCCCTGCAGACAAAGGAAGCCCTATTAACTCCAGGCATTGGGCTGCACTTCCCTACATACCAGGGGAGTTTTATTGACTCTGGCCATTGGGTCATGTGACCCCGAGGCTGGGCGTAACCCCCTTGGCTTCACCGCGGGGCTATCACGCCCTTGCCACAACTCCAGGGTGACTGGGTGTACAGGCCCCACGACAGTGAGACTCTTGCATCTTTACAATCTAAGGAATAACTGCAGGATTTAACTTTCTCTTAGGGGAAACAAACATAATATCAATTTTAAAGAGATACAGTCATCCTGAAGTCTAGTCAATTTAAAAAAAAAAAAGTTAAAATACTTTCAGGTCCTATACCACCTGTCCCTGGGATCTCCTGCCTGTTAAACATAATTGGATTTTCCTATTTTTAAAGATATTTTTCTCTTTCTTAATACTGTGGGAAAGATCCAAACACATAAATGAGGAAACTGGCTAAGTAGGTGACTATACAGGTGAAATGTTAAAGCTATTGCATGCATGGTGCTATCAAAGTAAACAAATTATCAAAGGAATATTTTTTTCTAATTTTTCATTTATAGTCATTTTAGGTGTTACATAAGTAGGTAAAATATTTTCATAAAGAAATGTTAATTTTAAATTAATGGTGGCCCTTTACATTTTAAATACAGACTATAGCTAGTTTTGCTTTGTCAGTTTTGTCAAGGCTTTGAAGATGAATGTTGAAAGGCTTATAAATATTATGAGCTTTAATTGATAAGGCCAGTGTATGCCTAATTATGATCTCATCTATCAAAAGTTCAGCAAGCATATTTCTACTTGCCTACCTGACAAATTTAACCAATTTCCTCAAAGTTAATGAGCCTTTGAAAATGTATTCTCATCTAATGAAAATGCCTGGGCAGCCAGGTGTTGCTGCTCCAAATACCTAGTTCTAGTAACTAATTATCATTTCAAATTTCTTTTCATAGTCTGGGATTAACCTCTAGTTAATAACAGATTTCCAGTTACATTAAATTGAAAAAGCAAGATATTTTTTTCAAGATTTGGGTGCAATTATTACATGCAAATAACTGAAACCCAAATAATCCCCTTTAGTTTATTTTTCTCAAATTTAAAAAAAACAAAACTAAAATATTGGGCATTTTGAAGTGAGAGCCATATTTTTTTCTGACTTTCGCTGGCTAACTTGCCTGTTTACCAGAACAGGGCCAAAAGAGAAGACCAAGACTGTATTCTGGGCTGCCTCCACAGCAACAAACCAGGCAGGGTTTCAATAGGTTGTCTGCTGTGACATGCTGCCAAACTCTTAATAAGATTTTCTTTGTATTTCGTTTAATTGTCAGCCATGGGATGACAGTTGTATGGAATGAAACTGACTGCTTTTTGCCAGAGGCCTCAATGTATCTCTAAACAGTGGTACCAAAGCAGATGGTGGTAGTGCAGATATATTTCATAGCAACTGGGACAACAATTCAACCCCAACAGCTGGAGAATGCAAAGATAGATATGTTTGCTACATTATATATTCGTGCCATAAATCACATGAAGCTGACACTCCCTGCACTAAATAGAAGTGTCTCTCTCTCTCTAGTTTTAGTGTCTGAAATATTTATTTATTTTTGTACGTGGTAGTTTCTAGGAGCCCCAGTCATGCATCAGGACCAAATTGTGCTAGGCACTGTACAAACATACAACAAAAAGACAGTTCCAACACTGTAGTACTTCCCCATTTGATACTGGGTAATGAGATGTATACCTTACAAAATCTTGAGCATTAGAGACTTAATTTGTCATTCACTGGTACGAAGAAATGTATGTTGTCCCATGTGGCATTGGAAAGCAATAGATGGATACAGTTATTTATTTGGCGTATGCAATCTGGTCAAGTCAAGCAAGAGTGTTCTTATCAACGATGTTCAAGACACAAAAGACCTCCAGGAAATGGAGTCATTTTGCAGTCAAGGGTGCCATTTAGAGGAGGCACTGGGGGGCTACAGACCCCCCCACCCCGAGTTTCGTACCCTAGCTTGGAGCAACACTGCTTGCTTCTCTGCCTCCTTCCTTTCCCATTTTTTCCAACTCTCTAGTTTTTTGGGGAATGGCAATACCCCAGTATGGCCATTTATTCTACCATTTAGTCCCACTTGTCTGTGAGAGTCTTTCCGTTGCCTACAATGGGTTTTTGGTCAGGTTACCAGGTAAGGCCATAGAGGCTGTTTCACAGAGGAATCAGCATTTGTGTGTATGCCTTGATATTGCCAAATCTCCCCAGGATTGCATTTTTCTAGGACCTTTTTCCCAGAACACCTTTTGAGGAGCTGCTGCTCCTTTACACGTGCAGATACAAGCAATTGCTGCCCTTAAGCAGCAGCCATTTTATAGCTGTGTGTCTGCTGTGGTTCTCTTCCAACTGGCAAGTAATCTTAGCTCCTGTTTATTTTAGTATTTCTGAGGGTGGCAGAGTCTCACAAAATTGAGTACCACCCGTGAATTTCATTGAAGTGATGTTTAGTCTCTCAAGTCCTTCTAACTTAATCCTTTGTATTTATCATATTTGTATCAACCCTTCAGTGCAAACCAATCTGAACAATTTGTAATTCAAAATTTATTATAGATCCATGCTGCTAACATCCATCATTTAATTACACTCTATATAGTGACTTTTTAAGATATATATTTTTTTAACATTTGGTACCTCAGCTACTTTTGAGCCATCATTAATTTCATCCCCCCCTTTGACTTGTTAATTAATGCACATACTTTCTCTCTAATGCCACTTTCCCCCTTGACAAACTTTTAAATGTTCATCTTAAGCCCCTGTAGTTAAGCATCAGCTCATTTATGTTAGTGGTGAAAGATCAAGTTACAACACAATCTGAAAATTATGATGGAATTAGAAAGATCTCCAAAAATATCATGCCCAAGAATAATCTAGAGATCATGCAGCCGTTTGCTGGCCCTGTATGAGATGGAAACCACTTCAAGCTGCCCCCCCCCCGGTACCCCTAGTTCTAGCACCTATAACTTATTTTTTTTAAAAGCTGTTATAAAACCATAGACTACAAAAACAGGTTTCCAAACTTTTTTTAAAAAGGCTTCATATCTGACTGAAAATAGTTCTTAGGCCAAGATTCCTGGGCAGTGTTTAAAACCGAAACATTGGAGCACCAGGACATTGAAAGTGAAATGAATTAAAGTTGTAGAACTGATTTTTTTTCAGTGTCTACACTTAGATAAATGGAGAAAGTAAAGCACAGCCAGGCTACAAGAGCAGTGCTGTAGAACAAAACCTGTAATCTTTCCCTGCTGTAAAGAAACAAGCATGAGCTGCCACCACCACAAATATTGTTTAAATTACACTTAAAATGTTCCCATTTTTCCCAACTCTCTAATTTTGTAGTGAATGGTAGTACCCCAGTGTGGCCATTTATTCTGCCATTTGGTCCCACTTGTCTGTGGGAGTCTTTCCTTTGCCAGCATTGGGCTTTGGGTCAGGTCCATAGGCTGAGACACAGAAACACCGATTTCTCTGCGAATGCCTGGATTTTACCAAATCTCCCCAGAGTGGGGTTACACTTTTCTAGGACCTTTTTCCCAGTTACCTTTTGAGGAGCAGCTGCCCCTCAACTGCTATCCTCAAGCAGCCATTTTGCAGCTTTCTACTTTATCTCCTTTTCCAGATGGTAAATATTCTTATCTCCTGTGGTACTTACTGTTTAACATTTCTGAGGGTGGCAGGGTCTCACAAACTTGAGTACAATCAGTGAATTTCCCATGGAGGTGATGTTTAGTCTATCAAATCCTTACAGCAACACACTAGAAACCTCCTTCCAACTTAATCCTTTGTATTTATCATAACTATTTGTATAAACTCTTCAGTGAACATAAAACTAAGCCAATCTGAACAATTTGTAAGATTTGGCTGCCAAAATTTATTTGTTATAGATCTACGCTGCTAACATCCATCATTTAATTATACTCTAGATAGTGATCCTTTTTAAAGGTGTAGACCATAGTGTTAATAAAAAAAATTGTTTAAATAAATAGATTGGGCTACTTTTGAGCTAGTTTTTAAGTGACTGTGGACTATTGATGCTGTAGAAAATAGCCCCAGGAGTCATAGTTAAACTCGCCCCTCCCCCCAACCCCAATCTGAAATGGTGCCCCTGTTTGCAGTGCTCAACAATGTGTCATGATTTGTGGCTGTCCACATTGACATAGTGGATTGTCTCTAAAATGCCACGGAAATTCCGTTGCAGCACAAATTCCATGTCTGGTACAAAACCAGTTCCGAAGGCTCCATTTCACTATAAGGCCCATGTGCCAAACTATCGTATGCCACAGTCAGGTCGAGGAAAACTGAACTAGTCTTCAGCTTATGTTGGAATCCATTTTCAATGAAAGTTCTAAGTGCCAGCATTTGGCCATATATACTATGCCTGTGGTGAAAACCAGCTTGCTGTGGTGCCACATGCCTTCCATCAGATGCTTAAGCACCTTAAAGCAGATGCTTAGAAATGAAATTGGTCTGTAGCTTGAAGACAAGTGTGGATCTTTCCCAAGTTTCAGCAAAGCAATGGCCTTTGCTTGGTGCCACATTCTAGGCAGTCTGGATTCCTGTAGAACTCTGTTGAAAAACCAAATGAGCCATTCCCAAGTGCGAGAACCAAGATGTTTAATGAATTCAGGTGCAATTCTATCATATCTGGGAGTTTTACCTGTTTTTTAAATCATTCAACACTTTATCCAATTCCAGACTAGTGAATGGCTCCATCTTACTATTGGCTGGATTACTCTAAGAAACACCATCACTTGTCATGTACCTGTCGTTTGCCAGTCATCTGTTGAAAGTCGCCAAAGCTCCTGTTGACAGAGTTGTCAATCTGATTTGGAGAATCTGCTGGCCTGCTTTGTACACATGTATGTTGAGCCGCATGAATTAAGCTCCAGCTCTTCCAGCTTGACTGCATGAAGTCAAGTGCCACTGTCGCTTCCTCCCATCGAGCCTGGCAAGCAGCATCCAGTGATACCATAAGATGGTCCGCAATCTGCAGATCACCTGACTGCTTATACTGTCTCAGCAAGTCTGAACAATACTCATTCAAACATGGAATGTACATAGGGTGACCAGACAGCAAGTGTGAAAAATCGGGACGGGGATGGGGAGTATAGGAGCCTATATAAGAAAAAGACCCAAAAATCAGAACTGTCCCTATAAAATCGGGACAGCTGGTCACCCTAAAGGTACACTGGTTGGAAGACGCATGGACTTGCTGCACTTGCAGCATTAAAAATGGCACAACAAAAACAATGGTTTGCATCTTCCACGGAGATGATGTTTAATGGGATGGTTATGACGCTCCATTCTAAGTACCCTGTAAAGGAGCCCCAATCTGCCTTCCGGAAGTTCCATCTAGGTTTTGGTACACTCCCTTATAATCAGAAGACACATTCCTATGTGAATCAATGATGGATGATGTTGGCTATGTGGAAAATCATTGATTACAGTACATGCCACTGGCTGCAGGTGATTGGCAAATGACAATCACAGTGAACATAGTGATGATGCAGAAAGAAGGAATGTGAATTCACAGAACTGATGAGATGATTGTGTTTGGTAGGGAAAAAGGTGTATTTTTTTTTAAAGCATATTAGCTAACACATGGTAAAATCCCAGCACAGACAAGGCAGTTCGTAGTTTTCCATACACGTTAGCTAGTCAGGGTATATTCTGGGCTCCCTCTAAGTGATTACCTCAATCTACCAACATGTGTGAAAACTACAAACTGACTTGTCCATGCTAAGATATTACAGGTGTTAGCAAACGCATGGTACAAAAAAAAACAAACACTTTTTCCTAGTGTGGACACACCCTTTGAATAGATACTTCTTCGGAGGGATGTTGTACGAATTAATTAACTGATGTTTATGCAGCACTTTGAAAATATATACGGTACTACTGCATGCTCCATTACCCTGGCAAACCTTTTCTAGTGTAGACCAGGCGTTTGTCAGTCTGAAACTCTGTCCTCCAGTATGAGCTGCATCTGTGGCCTCCTCTTGGCTCTCTTCTCCTACCTCCACCATCTCTCCTCTACCACAAAAATGTGTTTATCTAAATAATGTTTTTCCCTATATTGTCTGTCTCCTCCTGTCCTCTCTATTCTATATCTCTCACCTCTCCAAAAAAATTTGCTGCTGTCTCACTTAAGCTCCAGTTCAAAAACTTGCTTGTCACACTTCCACGGTTTCCATGTGAAAAATAATTGCCCCAAAAGTTCATCAAAAAAACCATAATTTGGGGCTGGGGGAGTGGGCCCGAAATGAATATTTTTGTATTAAATTTCATTTAAAAAAAATGTCCTTGTGCACAGCTTTTCAATGAGTAGGCAGTGCTGAGAAGCTGTACCTTTCACTGTTTCCCAGGCCTGTGGATGAAGTGAAAACTGCCATGAAAGCTTTTACAATCAGACCTAATGTAATCAAACACTGGTATTGCTCAGGTTTATTCCTACTTGCGTCTATTGGTAATATTTTGAACCCATTTACAGTATGTGTATATGCAATTGTAGAAGTGACAATCCAGTCTGTAAGATTCTCTTAATGTATGGCATTCACCCAAATTAGTAGGGTTGTGGAAGATCCCACATGCAGTGGAGCAATAGCAATTCCATTGCATCAGGAGTGAGCAGCAGGAGAAATCTATTTTTCTTGGACCTGATTCTCCACTGACTTGCACCTTGTGTTGTAATTTATTCCTGTGCAAAGTGACTGAAAAGATGAAGCTTTCTTAAGTAATAAGTCATTAAACTAAAGAGCTGATAGCATTTTTGAACAAATTGCATGTGACTTTTCTAGTGGTGCTTGCCTAGGGGTTTGTTTTGGCTGGTTAGTGCCTTGATTTTATTTATTTATTTAAAAATATTTAATTGTAATCAGTAGTTTTGGGACAGCTAGTTGGAAAACTACTTTTTAATTCCTGCAAAAAAGTTGACAAAAAATGAATATTTTCAGGGTTTTTTTTTAAAATTTTCAAGTCCTTACCAATTTTTGACAAAAGCAGACATTTCTGCAAAGAAACAAAATCCAGTTTAGTTGAAAGTCAGTGATTTTTTTTTTCACCAAGTTCTAAATTATGTAACTGAAAATTAATCATCTCTTTAGATGAATACAAACATTTTGAATGGAAATTCTATTAGACTGATTTGGAAAAAAAGTTACCAAACTATTGTTCCAGCATCAGTAAAAATATTAGTGTATACTGTGTTTGCTGATTGGCCTGAAATTAATCATCTTTCCAGTCACAAACCTTTTATTTTTCTTTCTGCTTTTCCTGGCAACATTTTAGAGGAGGATAACTTACAGTGGAGGTTTCGGTCTATAATTGTGTCAGTTCTGCTTCAGTGACAAAACAGATTTTCATTGTTTAAGAATCTTGCCAGTCAGCTCGGGTGAAATACATGGGACCAGTAAGAGTCCAGGTAAAACAAATGCTTCTGAGATATTTCAATGCATTTGAAGGGTGTCCAGTGGTTTTTAGCAGTAAAGAAGGCTTTAGATTGTAAAATGAAAAGCAGGTCTATTATTTTTGTACTATTTCAAGATTAATACCACACCACCACATTCCTTCCATAGATATAATATTCCTGTTCATAAGGAAATGTTTACTATGAGAGGTATGCTTTAGCAAATGAAGGATTTATTATTTAGTTAATTATACAAACTTCCATGAGATTTTTCTTGTCTTAACATTTAGCTTCAACAGTACCAGTCCATAAAGCTGGGAATTATGACTGAAACTGCTGTCCTATGTAATATTTCACAAGGGCTTCTATATAGGAGGTTCTAATAAAGTCTGATAGAAATCTAATGTTCTTACCTCCTAATACTGACAACAGCAAACAAACCGTTATTCTTCCAAGTTACTTTCTAGACTATGGAAACTATACTGCTGTAGCTAAGGTTGACTTACAGATTTTACATATTTGTAAACATTTTTAATCACTATTTTAATGAGCTTGTTATCAGAGTGTAATGGGATGTGGCCACTGCATTTAATTAGGTATCTCATGTCTTTGTTTTCTTTCAGGTTCAGGTAGAGAGAGAGAGAGAGTAATTATACAGTACCAATTGTGGTACTTTCTAGCAAACCAGTCAGTATAATTTCAAGGGTCACTAGGGTGACCAGGTGTCCTGATAAAATCAGAACTGTCCGATGTTTAACTCTTTGTCCCACGTCCTGACCAATGTATGATCGGGATGCCATTTGTCCCGATATTGTAGGGTTACCAGGCATACAATTGGCATAGGGCTGGCAGGCTCCCTACCCGGCTCCATGCAGTTCCCCAGAAGTGGTGACATCTCCCTCTGGGTCCTACATGCAGGGAGGGCCAGGGGGTCTCTGCGTGCTGCCCCCGCCATGAGCACTGGCTCCGCAGCTCCCATTGGCTGGGAGCTGTGGGGGTAGCACCTGCGGGCAAGGCAGCGCACAGAGGTACCTGGCTGCGCCTCTGCCTAGGACCCAGAGTGAGATGTTGCCACTGCTGGGGAGCCGCCTGAGGTAAGCACCGCATGGAGCCTGCACCCCTCCCCACACCCCAATCTGCTGTCCCAGCTCTGAGCCACACCCAAACCCCCTCCCAGACTCAGTGGTATTCAGTCTAACAGCTGCTGAACTATAAAATATTCACATCTCAACCCCATGTTGCAGTCTGTCCTGAACGACATTACTTTGTTACTTTGCAACAGTAACCCATTATGACACACGCACCTTAATTACATATTGACATAACTTCATGGCAGGACAGTGCACCATCATTACCCTCTTGAAGGTTGGCTCCTGGCTGCTAGGAAGGATGGAGTGAATAGGGAAATTGTCTCTTTCTCTGTGTCTCCATTCCTGGCTGCTGGAGAGCTCTGAACATACCTGTACAGCAGCTCCTTTTTGATTGTTCCCATATTGCTGATGAGTTGGCTCAGGGCTCCCTGTGCTTCCCAACAGATCAAATGGAAAGTCAATCTAGCACCTTCCCTGTGAGAGCTGCCTGTAGCTTGGATAGCACTAATTTAGCACAATTGATTAAAGGTTGTCATTTAAACTCTATCAGCAGGAGAAGTCGCTATGGTTTACTTTGGGAGAACCCCAGCATCTTTTCCGGTTAGTTGTTCTGAGCAGGTTTTACTGGAAACGTGTCCAAGCCAGTAGGTCAAAGCAGTCATGTTTTGACTCTTCATTAGCCAGATCCTTTAAAAGTTTTACTAGGATAAAGTTATCATCTATGTAAAGTGATTTAGCAAGTCTAAGTGACTTCCAGAGAGAAAATATCTGCACAACCTCTATCTTCGTTTATAATAATATTTAAATATCTTAGGAAAAGTCTACACTACAATAAAACACCCACAGCTGGCCCATGTCAGCAGACTCGAACTGGGGTTTTGGGGTGTTAGTAAATATTAATTTTTTATATTAAACTCTCTTGACCAGACATCCCAGAAACTTTTCTGTGTTAGCCAAAGGTGCTGGCTAAACACTGTTGGAGGGTTTTGTTTTGGATAAATGAGTATCTTTGTCCTAGAAGGCCTGTAGTTCATTATCCACTCAGTTTTCACTCTGAACTTTAGCTGACCTAGTGTGTTACTAATAAGCTGATTTTTAGCTAGAACTAAAATAATGCACTCATTGTGTCCTTTTTACTCTAAACTCTTGACCCTTAGGAAAATATCCAAAAGGAACCACTTGTAGCTAATATGGGACAGGAGTTTCTTTGATTAATAAAATAGTAATCTATTGAAGGATGCTTTAAGTCTATCAGGAATTACTCTGACAAATTATTTCTGTCATAATGTGTTGGTTATCAATATATTTTGTAATTGATGTCTTTAGTTTATCAATTATGTAAGCCAGATACCATGAAAAGAAGTCCATGGTCAATAGTTCATTTTCTTTGTCTCTTTTCTGTGAATACAAACAGTATCTAAAAAGATGCCTGTTATTATACAGGTATGCTGTGATGGACTGTGACAGCGTATGACTCACCACTGCGGCGCCCCCTGCTGGATGTCCCGGGGATCAGCTCTGCTAGCCAGTGCACCCTGTTCTGGTGGCATCTCGCCACCATCACTTCTGCTCCAGGGACCTACATCACTTCCTGGACTGCAGCATCTCCTTTGTGACACAGCCCTCCGGCTGTGCCACACTCTGTGCTTCCCCCTTCTGGGGCACAGTATCACAGTCTGCTGTTCAGCCACTTCCCTCAGTGGCTTCTGCTGCCAATTGCACTGGTCTACAATTTTTGAGAAGTCGTCTGCTTCAGAGATAAAATGTGCTATTTATTATGTATTTTGATGTGCTGAATTCAAATATGACAATTAAAACAACTGATTGGCTACTGTTTCTAAGATATTTAAGTTTTTACATTTTAGGTCTATGTATATTGTGTAGATAGTAGAGTTTTAATCATAAATTGTAAACCTAGGTCTTTCCATGTGTTTATGGTTGCTTTACATGATATTTCACCTGTCCTGTTTATGTAACACTTTAAAAATCAGCAAAAGGGTTATATAAATAAAATTTATTATGAAACAAAAGGCAAAAAACTATTATGTACATAGTTTAGTCCTATTCAGTGTCTACTTGGCGCTTCTTGGCTTGTCTCTTGTATTCATTAAATGGAGCATCTCTTGTCACTGTCCAGCAATAGTCTGCAAGCATTGATGAGCTCCATTTGCCCTGATAGCATTTCTCCATTGTTGCAATGTCCTGGTGAAATCGCTCGCCGTGCTCGTTGCTCACTGCTCCGCAGTTCGGTGGAAAAAAATCTAAATGAGAGTGCAAAAAATTTATCTTTAGTGACATGTTGCAACCAAGGCTTTTTTATGCCTTGAGGAGGTTTTTCACCAACAACCTGTAATTGTCTGCCTTGTTGTTTCCGAGAAAATTTATTGCCACTAACTGGAAGGCTTTCCATACCGTCTTTATCTTAGCTTCATTTAACCTTGGAAATTTTCCACTGAGGTACTTGAAAGCTGCGTGTGTTTTGTCAATGGCCTTGACAAAGTTCTTCATCAGACCCAGCTTGATGTGTAAGGGTGGTAACAAAATCTTCCTTGATTCAACAAGTGGTGGATGCTGAACACTTTTCCTCCCAGGCTCCAATGACTGTCGGAGTGGCCAATCTTTCTTGATGTAGTGGGAATCTCTTGCACGACTATCCCATTCGCAGAGAAAACAGCAGTACTTTGTGTATCCAGTCTGCAGACCAAGTGAGAGAGCAACAACCTTCAAATCGCCACAAAGCTGCCACTGATGTTGGTCATAGTTTATGCACCTCAAAAGTTGTTTCATGTTGTCATAGGTTTCCTTCATATGGACTGCATGACCAACTGGAATTGATGGCAAAACATTGCCATTATGCAGTAAAACAGCTTTAAGACTCGCCTTCGATGAATCAATGAATAGTCTCCACTCATCTGGATCGTGAACGATGTTGAGGGCTGCCATCACACCATCGATGTTGTTGCAGGCTACAAGATCACCTTCCATGAAGAAGAATGGGACAAGATCCTTTTGACGGTCACGGAACATGGAAACCCTAACATCACCTGCCAGGAGATTCCACTGCTGTAGTCTGGAGCCCAACAGCTCTGCCTTACTCTTGGGTAGTTCCAAATCCCTGACAAGGTCATTCAGTTCACCTTGTGTTATGAGGTGTGGTTCAGAGGAGGAGGATGGGAGAAAACGTGGGTCCTGTGACATTGATGGTTCAGGACCAGAAGTTTCATCCTCTTCCTCTTCCTCGTCTGACTCAAGTGAGAATGATTCTGGTGCATCAGGAACCGGCAGTCCTTCTCCGTGGGGTACTGGGCGTATAGCTGATGGAATGTTTGGATAATGCACAGTCCACTTTTTCTTCTTTGACACACCTTTCCCAACTGGAGGCACCATGCAGAAGTAACAATTGCTGGTATGATCTGTTGGCTCTCTCCAAATCATTGGCACTGCAAAAGGCATAGATTTCCTTTTCCTGTTCAACCACTGGTGAAGATTTGTTGCACAAGTGTTGCAGCATATGTGTGGGGCCCACCTCTTGTCCTGATCTCCAATTTTGCAGCCAAAATAAAGGTGATAGGCTTTCTTAACCATAGTGGTTATACTGCGCTTTTGTGATGCAAAAGTCACTTCACCACAAACATAGCAGAAGTTATCTGCACTGTTCACACAAGTACGAGGCATCTCTGCTCACTTTGGCTAAACAGAAATGTGTCCCTTTGCAAAATCAAACACTGACAAATAAGAGAGCACGACACTGTATGATTTCTAGAGCTAATGTAGGGCAATTTGTTCAGCAGAGTGATGTAAGCTTCGTTATGATTGCATCATCCATGACTTCTAGGAATAACATGATGCAATTCATATCATGTATGACGCAATACCAGCTTCCGATTGCATCATTCATTGTTTTGCCTAAAAAGCAAGTACTGTCCAAACCCAGTCATAGATTTATTCATAGATCCAGTCAAAGATGTATTTTAGTCATTTCTGGTTTAAATTGAGATCCCTTCCCTTTATAACTCACTTATCCTCCGCCATTCCCAAGTCAAGGGTCGTATATACTGACCCAATAGCATATCTTGAAAACTAGAGCCAATCAACAATTTTAAGCATCATTTTCGTTCTCAGTGACCCAGAATTAGTAAAGTTTGACTACATTTATTTCAGAAGCATTTTGGCTGTAGAGCAGTGTTGTCTGGCCACTTCCTCAGTGGCAAAGCAGGGGAGGGGCAGAACCCAAGCCCACCCACTACTCCAGGTCCCAGCCCAGGGACCCTGTAGATGATAGCCACGTGCTGTGTCCCCTCCAGCCTCTCAGTACCTTTCCCTGGGCCACTTCCCCACGGCCCCCAGCACCCTCTTTGCCCTTGCCTCAGGGCATCAGCCTGCAGATCCCTGCAGCCCACCAGGAGCTGCCTTTAGGTCCCTGGGTCTCTGCCTGCAGCACTGCTCTGTCCAGGGTGCTTGCTACCTTCAGCTTGTAAGGCAGCCAGTCCACCTCTCTCCTCAAGCTCCAGGGAGTGACTGAAGCTTGGGCCAGCTGGGCCCTGACTGGCTGTTCCTCACAGCCCCTCTCTGATTGGCTGCCTCCTGTGCAGCCTCCCAAGGACTCTATTAATCTCTTAGAGCCCAGTGTGGGGCAGGCACCCCATCACATGGACAAAATGATGTAAGTGATAAGGGAGGCTCATAAATGCTCTGTAATTGATAAAATTAGTAACTGACAAAATGAATAAGCAACATATGGTATTGCAGGTGGGTTCTGTCACCAATGTATCAGCAAAATATTAATAGATGGATTAATGTGTAAGCATTAAGAGCTAATTGTGTTCACATCTGATTCTAGTAATGATAACTTAGTTACAAATATCATTGCTTATTGATTCAAAATAAGATCAAGCATGAGAAAAGACTGCTCTTTATTCTGAACAGTATATAAGAGGTCAGAAGTGAACTCAAATAGGCTGTCTCACTTCTCCAGTCTCAGATTTGGTATGTATGTTTCCTTTTCTGTATTTTGTATAGTGCTGTATTAAATATTGCTTGATTGTCTTAATTAAATAAAATGCCAACTGAGTAAATTATGTCATCATGACTTACTAAATCCGAACATGCAACAGGGGTATAAAATTACAGTGTAGATGTTCAGGCTCATTCTACGCTACAGTTTTATAGGCCCGAAGCTCAAGTGTGAGCCCGAGACAGCTGACATGAATCAGCCATGGGTGTTTTGTTGCAGTGTAGACATAACCCGCTGCTTCTGTAAATGCAAATGATGCTCATTTGTTTATCTAGCAATGCTTTTGTACTTCATGACAAGATTTGACATGCATTACACCAACATACAGGAAGGAGAGGGAGACAGGCAACCAAGTTGATTCTAATAACTCCTAATATTTTGTGTGTGTGTGTGTGGGGGGGGGATATTAGCATCATATCACACAGTTAACTGAGATGAGGAGGATTGAATGCCTGATCATTGTGAGATTTGAGGTCAGATTCACCAATCTAAACCAGTTTATGCTGGGATTAGAGCTGTTCTGCATCACCAGAGTGGCTCATAGCAGCCAGACCATCCTGGAGAATTTAGTCTATTATCTAGACCAGGTAGAGGCAGGGCTTTTTCTTAAGAAGACCCTCACCTGTGGAATTCACATCCTTGGATCTCTACAGAAGTTCATCCTTCAAGGAAAGGTGGACGACTATTTTTTTATTTTATTTTAAATAATTGTATTAACTTTGGAGTTGTTTTCTTGTCACCTCAGTGTGTGATGTGTCAACTGTCCCCACTCTGGATAATTACTAACATGGCATCTTGCCATACTTGACACTTTTACCCCCATCGCCAAATATTGTTGAGGGCTGTCTTAAGCCTTTTGAGCACATGACCCCATTATTTCTTCATATTCATTGTCAATAAATCTTTCAGTGAATTTCTCTTTGAACCTGTCACTGCTATTGCTATGCACATTTGGAAGGATTCTGCTCTCAGTTTCATTGTTATAAGACTGGAGTAACATCATTAGCTTCAAGGGGGGGAATTCAGGATTTAGACCAGTGTAAATGAGAGCCCCGTCTGTCCGTCTTCTTTGTCATAAACCTCCTGAGGATAAGAGTAGATTGAGGGTGCTTGTTTTCAGGGCCGGTGCTACCATTAAGGCAAACTAGGCGGTTGCCTAGGGCACCAAGATTTGGGGGCGCCAAAAAGCGGTGCCCCCAATTTTTTTTTTTACAGCGTTCCTGGGCTGGGCTGCCGGCGGCGCGCTGACACGTGCGGCTCAGACTCCCTCTCCCAGCACAGCGGCCGCTCCATGCAATTATTGTCATTGCCGGTGGGGGCGGCGTGCTCGGGGAGGGGGCGTAGCAGAGGTGAGCTGGGGTGGGGAGACCTGCGGCAGCTCCCCGCCCCCCCCCCCCGGGGCAGCTCCCCCCCCCCCCCCGGGGCAGCTCCCCACCCCCCCCCGGCCCGGGGAGCCGTGCGGCAGCTCCTCACCCCAGCTCATCTCTGCTACGCCCCCTCCCCGAGCACACGGTCGCCGCTCCACTTCTCCTGCCTCCCAGGCTTGCGGCGCCAATCAGTTGTTTGGCGCTACAAGCCTGGGAGGGGAGGAGAATTAGAGCGGGGGCAGCGTGCTCAGGGAGGAGGCAGAGCAGAGGTGAGCTGGGGTGGGGAGGTGCTGCACAGCTCCCCAGGGGGGAGAGCTGCCGTGGGGGGGGAGCTGCCGTGGGGGGGGCACCTCAGGGCGGGGGGGGTGGGGAGCTGCCGTGGGGGGGGCACCTCAGGGCGGGGGGGGCGGGGAGCTGCCACAGGGCTGGGGGGGGAGGGGGGAGGCGCAAGGTGGAAGTTTTGCCTAGGGCGCGAAACTTCCTTGCACCGGCCCTGTTTTTTTTTTTTTTTTTTTTAAGTTAATACAGTTGTCCTTAGAACCTTGGACCATGCGTCTATCTGATCTAGTTCATTCATAGACATAGGCTTCTGAGCCTTTGCAAACTGAACACTGTATACTAGCAAGCTGTAACTCTTCCCCAAGAAACTTTCTTTCCTTATTTACTGCTTTGGTTGGGTTTGTCTTTGAAAGAGACAGCATGGCCATGTCAGTAATGGTTCTAGGTGGTGGAATGCACTTCAGTTTTGCCAGCAATAGTGAAGGTGATTGATTCATTCTATGCTACCCATATTGCTGCAAATCTCATTATGCTGAACTAGTCAAAAAGGCCTGCTGACAATTTCATCAGGTATGTTGCCAAATTCCAATGGTGCTTTAAAAAATCTATTCTAGTGTCTCAGTGAGAGGCCATTATCTTTCCAGAGTTTTTAGTGCACGTTAAATATTTGTTTTTTCTGTACTTCACATGTTAATATGAATGAACAACTGATTATTATTTGTATGACTTAAAGGAACCAACTAAGATCAGGGCCTCATTGTTCTAAGCACTTTTTGTATACTTAGTGGGAGACAGTCCCTGCCTAAAGAGCCTACAATTTAAATAGACAAAGAGTGGGAAAGGGAACAGAGAGGTGAAGTGACCTGCACAACATCCCACAGCAGGTCATTGACAGAGAGACAAGTTTAAAAACCCTGATCCCCAGCCCAGTGTCCTAAGCACGAGATTTGATGAGAATGTATATTGTTTGGTGGCAGGCAGGAGGTTAGGATGAGGAAGGTTCTATGCAGAAACTTTGCATTGAATCAGAGAGAGTGTGTAACTTTAGGGATGAGATTGTTTGTTTTCTTACTTCTAATCAATTCCTTGTTCTGTGTTAGAAGAAAGCAGCTCTTTCTGTAATTCTCTACTATTGTCACATTATACTCTTACTTTTTCTATATAACTAAGGAAAGTGAGTGCAAAAATTGCATTCATGTATTTAAAATCTCAACACTTATCTGGCATTAAAGTCAGGAAATTCACACTTTTGGTTCTCAGCAATTGGATCACTTTTCCCTTAGCATACATGGGAGCGTGGGGGTGATGGGATGTATCTACCCCGTACTAGCCCCACAGGGGTTAACTGTGCATTGCAGGCTGAGGAAGCCATGCCTCTGTCCCTGCTGGTCATGCTCAGACTGGAGACAGGTATAAAGCGGAGCAGCCCAGCTCAGGACGTATATTGCGAGCCAAGAAGGATTGACGCATATTGCAAGCTCCCTCCACAGAGCTGCGGAAGCCCCAATTCACAGAGGCCAGTCACACCGAACCCCAGGCAGACATCGTACAGCTGGCGGAGACCTGAGAAGGAACTGAGTCACTGCGGACTTCGCCAGCAGACGACCCCAGAGACCCTTGGACTGCTGTACTGGAAGACCAGGTAGGAAGTAGCCCAAGGGAAATAGATACTAGTCTGGTTGACTTGTCAGCATGTTTCGATGGGATCTCTGCTGACCCAGTGGTGGGACCCCTTGCCACTGTTAGGGCCCTGGACTGGGACCCAGTGGAGTGGGCGGGCCCAGGTCATCCTACCGCCTGCTGCCAACCCCATACCAGGGTGACAGCTTCTCCCCACCTTAGGCCACCTTACGGTTGTCTACCGTTCACCCTAGTTAGAACACTAGACTGTTGAGTCTGTGAGTTGCTGCTCCCTCCTATCTGAGGGCCTAAACAACCAGATTGTTTGTTTTGCTATTTCACCCTGTCTGAGGGCCTGAGCAACCCAGACTATTTGCTGTTCAACCCTGTCCGAGGGCCTGTGCAACCTGGACTGTTTGTTTGCTGCTCTGCTTTACCTGAGGGCTGGTGCACCCCAGACTGTTGATTTGAGGCTCTAATCTGCTTGAGGGTCTGAGACTCTGTGGGGACGGGGCGGCCCAATCTACTATGACTACTTAGGTTACACTGCCCTGGAAGTAAGGGTAGCCAAAAGGACACTGCCTGGTAGGTCACACTCTCCTGTTTTGTGGGTTAGGCCATCAGAGAGACTCTAGCAATTGGGGCATAAGCTCCCCACTGACCACAGGGTGTATCTACCCCGCAATAGGGGGGTACCCTGTAAAAATACTATATAATACAGTAACGCAACATACGAGAGGCCAAACTATAGTTGCTGTTATGCTTTCATAACAGACTGTCTAGCCCTCTGTGGTTAAACTCCTCAGCCAAAATGATCGTTTACTGTGAAATATTACTCAATACTGTGGTCTGAGGCTTTTAAATGTTTTGGGTAGGCCCTTCAAAAATGCTCAGTGTTGGCCAAACTCTACTCTCTTGGAGTCAGTGAAGTCCTATTAAATCCCTTAGGTATAAGGGTTCAAATTAGTGATTGGCAACAAGACAGAGTGGTAGGGCAAGTCATTGATGAAAACTAAAAACTAAGTCAAATTCATCCCTGGTGTAACTCCATTGGCTTTAGTGGGGTGATACTTGAGGAATACATTTGGCCCTGAGAATTCTAAACTTCTGTGTTTGCACAGAATAAAACTTCACTAGTAGATTGAAGTCTGCATAGAAAAGATTCTTCTAATTATTTTAATCACCTGGTTATCATCTACTCCAAATTGTACCCTATTAAGATATAGCTCCACTCTGGAAAAGTAACGATATAAATATGACACTTTCTTACTCAGCATATCTAATTTATACATATTTATAGTCTTATCTGTTTTGTTTATTGACAAATATAAGTGTTCCACTGCTTCTTACTCCTAAGAGATGGTGAGTTGCATTTTATTTTTCCTTATGCATCATCAACAGAATTTGTGCTGAGGTGCCAATCAGTTACATCTTTGTGAACCTATTGGAAGCAGTGGGATGCACAGGGTCGCAGAAGATCTAGTCTGAAGACTGCCCCAGAGCTGCAGAACCTAGAAGCCCCAGAGTCTCTTACCCCCTGGAACAGTCCACATGGTAGGTCTGCCCCAGAGCTGCAGACACTGGATGCACCATGGGAGCCCTGCCTTGGATTCACTGAAAGTTCATCAGACCAGAGATGTTTCAGGTGAAACATTTCGGGCTTAACGAATCTGCATTTTCAGAAGAAACTTTGTTTTGTCAAAAATTTTCCCACTAACTACTGATGATGCATCTGAAGGAAAGAGCTCGGATTGATTCTCTGACCTCACGTTGAGTTTACAAAGCTCGTAGTTAGAAAAATAATCTTTTTCCTTGTGAACTGAGTACCTTTTCAATATGGAATCACTGGGAATACAATAAACAATGGAATCCCATGATACCGTTTTATAGTTACTTTTCAAAGTAGGACTACGCTATAGTGGCATGTTGATAGAACATTGTAAATGCCATTTCAAATGGTTTTTAAGTGAGAGGGTGACTGATGTGTGAAGAAAAAAATGGAAATGTTAAATTCACAGGTAATTTTGTTTTATTTTAACTAGAGTGAAATGGATCTTTGTGACCTGATTCCCATTTTTATGTCTCCATCGATTTCTTTTCTGTGTTAAATATCACGTCTCCAACAGTGATATTTAGGCCCTTTGTTCTGAAAGGTAGTGAAATGTGCATGCTAGAAGTTGCTGTAGGTAAGTAGCCAGTAATTTCCAGTTTTACTGAGTTCTTATCCACAATAATCTCTCACACATTCTGTACTCCCTTTTTATGGTCATTTACTACCTAGCTAGTACCCCATCAAAAGGTAGTACTATATTGGTTTTAACCTCCAATTATAGTACTTTATCCAACAAACCCATATATTACACTGTCGGGCACAAGATTTAGTAATGTAAGTTGTGAGTAGAGCCCCGTGAAATGTATAGGATTAATGTCTAAAAGGTTGTAAAGTTAAAACCAGAGTAAGAGAGCAGTTTGACTGGGTATTAGGTGGATGCAGATGGCTATAAATAGGGAATGCAAACAGCATGTGAAGGTTATTGTTGATAAAGGAACAGTGTGAATCCCAAAAGTTATATACTCAAGATAATAAAGATGAGTGTAACTTATCTGTGCTGTAGTAATTGTTACATTCTCAACTTCCTTGTAAATAACAGATATATGGATTTTGCTTGTTTCTATCTCTGCTTCCCTTTTACTGTCTCTGTTGCCTTGAATCAGGAGCTCATAGATAAAGCCCAGCTATATTTCAATGTCAATGAGGTGCCAGAGGAAATGACATGCCAAGTAGAGCCAAAGCCTGGCTATGAAATTTATACAGTTTTCAGCATCTTCTGCATTTCGGGCAAAGAGGTATTGAATGTTTGTTGGTTTTTGTTCAGTAGTTTAGCATGATGTTATTACAGAACTTTCAGGCCTTAAATAATGGTGCCTGTCTTATCTCTTATCAAAATTGCGGAGGTGTATTTACAAATACAAAGATGATGATATTGTCCTTGAACTGTCTCCAGTGTCATCACAGGAGTTCTCATATGTTGACGTTTTATAGTTGACAACATTGTTTATAGTGCCTTCAGCTGAAAAATGCAGCACTCCCTGGGGAGAAACAGCAGATACTTTTATCATTGATGTTTTTAATAAGAGAATCTTCTTAAAATATGTAATTTTTTCCTCCTGTGTTGTGCATTGGGTGACTAAAACACAAATCAGTCTTTTATCTAGGAGCCTTATTGTTCCTGTGCTAGACAAGTGTCTAGTATTAATTAAAATATTAATGTGAGTTATGTTTGAGTGTGACAATACACAATAGATCTTTATTAGTTCACGTGAATGTATAGAAAAGAGGAAAATGTTTGAGAAAATTGGGTTTGGTTTTTTAAAGGACATAATGACATGTTAATGTAAAGGCAAGTTATAATATCTGGTTACAAGTCACACAGCACATGGCCTTTGGAAGATGATTATTTTTGCCTTTGGAGTTTGCTACTACATTGGCTAGAATCTCCATTATGAATTTACTTACCACATAGGAAAGTCCTCCAAAAGGCCTCTCTACAAATGGAGAGAGATCCAGTATTGCATTAACTTGCCTGCTGGTGATCCATCTGATGACTATAAAGGTAAGCATCAAATTTACTCTAAATTTGGTTTGTTTGTCTTGAGTGGTGTGTGAGGTTGTTGGGGTTTTGGGGGAGGGGCTGAGGGGAGGCCGGGGAGCTTTTTTTTTTTTTTCATTTCAAAACATTTTTCTTGGAATTGGTTTCCTGTGAAAGGCCAGATTCTTGGCTCTGTTAAACCTGCTTTGTTATTCCCGAGCCCAGGACAGACTTAAAACTGTTTTAAGTGGACAGCTGATGATCTTTGTGCACAGAATTCTTCAGTGATCCAGAGCCACACTAGAGCTGGTAAAAAAAAAAAAAAAACATGTGTTTCTCTTCCCCCCCCCCCGAAAAATTTCAAACAGAAAATTTTCATTCAATATTTTTAAATTGTTCAGTTTTCATGGGAAAATTGCAAAACAAAAGCAATCAACATTTTCATTTCTTTGTTTGAAAATGGAATAATTTTGTTTTTTACTTTCAGGTTTTTTTCACCTTTTGTGTCTGCTGGAAAATGAGAAAATGAGGGGGAAAGGATGAAAAGTGTGTGTGTGTGTGTGTGTGTGTGTGTGTGTGTGTGTGTGTGTGTGTGTGTGTGTGTGTGTAAAACTTACCAGTGCTCTTTTACTCTCTCCCTACCTGAAAAAGTTGAAAAAAGGTTTGCGTATATGTACCTATTCAAAAGTCGACTGCAGGGTACCTAGATTAAATTAAAAGGTTCATTTTTGTCTGTCTAGACAGTATTTGACCCATGAGTACTTGGAATCTTTTTCCTAGATTCATGTAGAGTGCAAATATTTTCTGGTCTTGGTCCTGTCTTGTAATTTTTTGTGCATCTTGGGTTTAGGGCTGGATGAATGGAAACACACAAAAATTGCAAACATTTCAGAACCTTGAAGATTTAATTTTACTTCCTGTTTATTCCTTTCTGCAACTATTAATATGACTGAAATTTTGTAATAATGAATGTTCATGAAAAGTAAATGGTGAGCCCGTAACCAGGTTTTGTTAATAACTAAACAAAATGAAATGAAATTTGTTTTGGGCAGAAGTAGTAGTTCATAAAGGTCAGGCCTTCTAGTCAGGAAACAAACAATATCATATGACTTAAGTGACCAGCCACACAACTAAAATATCAAATAGTGAATAACTTAATGAATACTTGAGGGCGGGGAAAGCAATCTGTAGGCTGAAATGTTGGATGAAACATTTTGTACAAAACATGGTGTCATATTTTGAATAGTGAACAAATTGTTTAAAAATTGCAGTCTGTTCACAGACAATTTATGAACAGGAAAAAGGACTACTAACATCACAGAAGAAATTGCTGGCTGTAACTTATTTGCCCAGCTATTCTTGGGTTATATTTCATACCCCTTTTGAGGGAACAAATATCTGTGGAGTATCTAAATTAGCATTTACAATCATATTAGTTAATTCATGTCAATTAGCAATCAGTCTGTTTAAATTACAATAGCACAAAAAACTAGTTTAGACAATGACTTTGATTACCCTATATAACTGTTTAGTGTCATGTGTATGCCTCCTTTATAAATTTCCCATTCCTTTATAATAACCAATATGTTATCAGTATTTTCATTTCAAATTTTTCATGTATTTCTAACACATTTAAAGCATTTTAAATTAAAACACTAATTTCTCTTTTATTGAAACATCCTCAAATAACAAAACTTATCTTAATTGAATATACATACGGGTAACGGTTTTTACAGTGAGCTTTGGTTGAGATATATTAAATATATAGCTCTGTTCTGTTTACTCCCTCTGAAGCACTGGCACCGTTTTTTCTACTAGGTGACATTGTTTCCTAAAAAATATGCTTTATGAAAGCACATATATACTGCCATGAATCCTGCTGTTTATTAATTACCAGAATATTTGTTTTCTGTGTTAGCTTTTTTTATTCCAAGTTCAGAGTAGCTGGAGGATTTTCACATGTGGAGTTCAGTGAGCAGCCACCCTTTCTGTAGCTGCTTCACTCACACGCAGAGACTCACCATTTGTCTGGTCTTGGTATTATCATACATGTGTCTTAATACTGTGCTGGTTCACTTGAAACAAGAAGAGGTAGGAATGGTTGCTGAAATGGGAGTTGTGGGTGCTGAACAGCTCCGAAAATCAAGCCTTAGTTGCCCATAATAATATCGAGTTTTTATATAGTGCTTTTCATCAGTAGATCTATAAGTGCTTTACAAAAGATGGGGAAACTGATGCACAGAGATTTGGTTAAAGTTGAAATGCCCTAATAAGATGCTATTTTTAAATATTTAGCCTGCTTTGCAGACCATTGTCTGTCCAAAATCATTTATTAACATTTTATTTTATGAAAACAATGAACTAATCATTCATAAGTCCTGGTGTGTGTCCTGACTACATTAGTGACCACCTCGATGTGAAGCCATTCCTGCTGTGATCAGCTGAAATTCTTGAATTGACTGCACACGTACTGCCAACTCTCTTATGATTTTATCGTGAGTCTCATGATAATTGGTGTTTTTCTAAAAGTCCCATATCCTGCAGTCATGTTTCTGAGAATCTCTGCTTTTAATTTTTAAAAAATCTGATCCCCATGCAGTCTAATGGTTCAGAAAGCAAAATGAATCCCAAATATATTACTTTTTAAAAATCTAATTTTTAGTACTTGACTCAGGATTTTTGAATGCTTTGGGATACTGCCATATCTCAGATCAAACAGTAGGGGGTTGATGGCACAGCATAATGTTAAGGGCTGTCAACCCTAGGACTACTTCCCTTCTCCTTGGGTGAACCAGAGCTTGGATTCATTGAGCTAAAGGGCCTGGTACAAGACCTATTTCTTTGTTTTGAGACCTTCCATGAGTGGGTGGGTTGATCTAGGAGGGGATTGCAGAGGGAGAATCTTTATTTACAATGGATGATGAATTTTGTGGATATTGTGTGTACTGAAGGAGGCGACTTTCTTTAGGGTGAGCTGAGGAGTTTGTATGAATATGAATCTATTCAAACTTTTGTATGTGTTCTTATATAATAGGTCAATTTATCAAGAGCTTTGGATAGGTGCTCAATAAATATAAATGAATAAAACTAAGTAAAACTTCAAATTCTTTTCCAGCCATATATTCTGGCTAAACTGTAAGGTAAAGGTGGATGAATTTGTATTGAAACTCATAGCTAAATAGTTTAGCTTGTACATCATTCACATCAGTTTCTTAGCTATGCTGGAAATTTTAACAATGAAATCAATTCAAACATTTTTCTCTAGTCTGTTTGTGTGTTTAGAGTATACAGCTGAACTTGGTCTCATAGACACCTCCATAGCCTCCATGACAACTGGAATGCTCAGAAGACTAGTTGTATTACCAGTAGCATCATTGTTGTTGTTGCTTTTTGGCTTCAGTGAGGTAATAGCTCCTAGTCTGTGTGCAGCTAATCTAATTTTCCATAGCTATCGTATTGTGACCCTATTTAATAACATCTCTGTTTTTTTCTCTGAAGAGGATCAACAAGGTCAACATTGGAGAACAATGTGAAGCTACTAGAGAATCTCAGATACATTCAGTAGACGGTATGGATAGTGCTCAAAACTGGCATGACTCAACAACAAAAAATGCGGTAAGAGGAGCACCCACAGCTCTGGCCTGCCCAGTGGCCATCCATTTGCTGGGGATTGCCAGAGCACAGGCATGCACTGGCCATATATCTCCTTCCCTTGGGAATGTCCTTGACATGCCTCCTACTCCAGGAAGGGTTGACATATGAGTCAGGTATCCTGACTCAGTCACTGAGGGATTCCCCCCAGAGATTTCCCTACATGTAACTAGATTTCCCCAGTGGTCAACTAGTTACATGCAGTGTTGCCAATTTAGTCATTGGTTGGAAATTTGAATTGAAATTGAAACATAATACACACTTTAAAAGCACATACAATATATGATAAAATACTTGTACCGGAAAAAGCAGAATAAGTATGAACAAAGACTAGCTTCCTCACACAGCTGTTGTTTTTTATGACAATGTTGCCACATTCATTTTGGTAATGTTGGTCAACCTTATAATTTCAAATCCCCTGAGACCTAGTGATGAACCAGGGGGCGGGGAGGAAAAGCTTCAGGACCAGACTGTATTTACAGGAACACCCCTACTGTGCTTAGGTATCCAGCAGACAGAGCTGTGTTGCCCAAGTGATTTTGGCTAGTGTTGGGTCACAAATCACTTTAGTATTGAATGTGGGGGTAATGAAATGTTATCCTTATTGTATAAGTAAAGGGCAGCAGAATTGTGCTTAGCCTGTGCTGATTGAGGGGGTCACTCTCAGTGCTTAATTTGTGCCAGGGCTGAGCCCCAGCACCTCTAGGCTTTGCAGTTCATAGCCCCAGGACCTTTGGGCTTGCCACATCAGTGATGAATATAAAAAGCTAGTTTGAGCTGTGGCACCTCTTTCATTACAAATTAAGCACTGGTCACCCTCAGCTGAACTACACTCACTAAGCAAGGGGTTTGGATGCCAGATCCCAGTGGAGAGAGGGGATGGGATGGGGACAGGTGTTTTGCTTCGTGGTGTGGGCTCTGCCTAAGAGTCACAGGCACCATTTGACCTGCCCCTCTCTCCTATTTAGAGATAGAGCTGATTAGGCTCCATAGAGTCTTTTGTTTTGTTAAGTGACCACTAGAGCTGAAAACACTGATAATCAGATCTAAGTGCTTAAATCTGCTGCCGGACAGAGTTTGTGTGGAAGAGACAGCTCAGCCTGCAATAGCAGTGAGGTTTCCCCACTGAGAGCTGAAATCACTGAGAGCTGGTGGAACCTCAAGAAACTAACTCACAGAGGTCACAGTGGCAGGTGGCAGCAGTAGTTAATGGCGCAGGGCCATCAGCGACGGAGCGGTGAAGTGAACAGTGGCACGACGAACAACAGCGGCCAGAGTGAGCAGCTGGAGCGGGTTGCTGAACGAACGAGCAAAGTGCCTTCTGCCCTCCCACCCCTGAGGATCAGAGGTGAACTCACGGGAAATCACCTCTGAACTTTGGGTCTTCACTGACCAAGGACAACAACTATGAGTTGGATGGGGTGGAGGGATAAAGGAGGGGCACATTAAAGAAACATTTATTTGTTGGACTATATTTTAGTGACTTTGCTCCAGAATGCTAGATTTGTGTTTGGGAAACTTGTATAAATATATATTTCCTAGTAGGTCAAGATTTTTAGAAGGCACTATTTGCCAAGGTTGTTATCTCACATTGTCACCATCCTGGGGAGTTTCTATACTAAATCGTTTTATTATTATATTATAATTAATTTTTACATAAGAACAGCCATACTGGGTCAGACCAATGGTTCATCTAGCCCAGTACCCTGTCTTCCAATGCTGGCCAATGCCAGGTGCTTCAAAGGGAATGAATAGAACAGGCAATCATTGATGGATCCATCTCCTGTCATCCAATCCCAGCGTCTGGTAAACAAAGGCTAAGGACACTCAGAGCATGGGGTTGTATCCCTGCCCATCCTGGCTAATAGTCATTGATGGACCAATCCTCCATTAACTTATCTAGTTCTGTTTTGAACCCTGTTGTAGTTTTGGCCTTCATAATATCCCCTGCCAAAAAGTTCCACAGTTGACTGTGCATTGTGTGAAGAAGTATGTCCTTTTGTTTGTTTTAAACCTTTTGCCTGTTAATTTCATTGCGTGACCCCTGGTTCTTTTGATCTATGAAGGAGTAAATAACACTTCTTTATTCACTTTTTCCACACCCGTCAAGATTTTGTAAACCTCTATCATATCCCCTCTTAGTTGGGACTTTTCAGCTTGGAAAAGAGACGGTCTTTTTAATCTCTCCTCATATGGAATCTGTTCCATACCCCTAATCATTTCAGTTGCTCTGGGCATACCATGGATTTATATAGTAAAAGTGGAGGCGCTTGGTTTGCCAGACCTATCAGCAAAGCCAATGCTGACAACCTACATGAAAAGGTTGCCAGTTACTGTAAAAGCCAATTTTAGAAGTACTTAATGAGGCTGTTGAGAATGCTGGAGACACAAATGCAGTTTACACAAACAAACATGGCTGTGCTATCATACTTTCTATTTAAGCAAGAGATACCACACATTACAAACTGGAGGCCAATGTTAAGTCCATTGTCACTTGTTAATCCTGAAGCTGGACACTGGTTCTGAACAAGACCGGCAAATGCTCAATATGTTTCTCTGCTGACTGGTTAGAAGCATGAAGTGCAACAGTGAAAGACTCAGCAGTTGGAAAAAGTGAAGAACTCTCTCACCATATTCAAAAAATGTGCATACACGGCTGATGAATGCACCAATGCAAATGGGCATCAAGTATTAGGTCATTGTGGCTTTCTTCATGTCAGTGGTAGGCCAATAGATGCATTTCTAGATGTTCAGGTTATAGAAGACAGATTGACTGCATCTGTGACAACCCACATCTTAGAGTTAAATGCTTGTCAATTGAACCCCAAACAGATGGCTACTTGTGCCTTTGATGGAGCTGCAAACTTCTCTGGAAGATATAGTGGAGTACAAGCTTTGCTCAGAGAAAAGTGTAACCCTAATCTCTCCTATACACACCTGGAAAACCCACTGGCTTTCTCATGAGTGATCCTTGGCTATTGTCTTAAAATTTCTGCAATGGTTATTACTGGCTTTAGAAAGTAACTACCTAGATGGGACGGATCTAAGTAGTGAAGCTGGTTCAGAGAAGACTATCGCCATTCTCTCTCTTGTAAGTCTACTGATGAAACTATTTGGGTCATTAAACAGTGACATCCAGGCATCTCCTACTGTTGTAGCAGATCTTAGACCAGCAATAGAAGCTACACTTGGATCAATTAGAGAGAGATCCATTGAAAACATACCGAAGAAGCAAAGACTTCAGTCCAGAAGCTGGCTAATGAAGGCACTTACATTGAATCCTTAAGTGAAAAGTACAAGAAGTGTTTGTTAAGCTAGCTGAAAAAGTACACAGATCTTACAAATCTACAGTGGAGACTTCTGGATTCTACTCAATCTGTATGTAGCTTTTACAGATGCCTATCTTATAAAACACTGACCACTAAATGGAGTGAGGCCCTGCCACCAATGGGGCTGCCATGTGATCAGGACAGACTAGAGAATTTGAACACAGAGTGGAATGTCATATGGTGAACGAACGAAGATTTGACTACAACTTCTTTATCATTGTCACCGAAATATCGGGTCCACCTGAGAGCCAATAACAGCCAGACAGGGATAAGGAAGAGTTGCTTTATTCTGCAGAAGAAAGGAGAGCTTTGCACCTTGGTACAAAGACTCTGTCTTACACACATTTTACAGATCCTTTATACACATTCAGACAAAGGCCCTTGCCGTGTTAACACTTGATTGGTTGTTGTCAGACCGGTGCTTTTGCTATCTGGTCAGTGAAAATCGGCTTGGGACCAGCTCCAACTACCTTAAGGCCTTGAAAGGGAAGACAGTTGAAAAGTTCAGGCTACTGTGTACTTGAGGTGTTTGCTTCCCCCTAATGGCCGCTGGCTGACATAACGGCTGCTAGCTGTTAAGGGGGGTCACTAGAAACTTTCACATCATCACTAGTGGTTTGACCCAATCTTTGTGCTATGTTTCCTGGGATGAAAAGAGTAGGAATACGTCTCTTGTTACTCCCAGTCACAACAGCTACAGTTGAGCGTTCTTTTTCCTCATTGAATAGAATTTTGTGTTCTGAGAAAAGTCTCCTTTTGTCAAATCATGAATATATCACGAAGGACTGGAAGTACCAGACACATGAGAAGCCTCCAAAGATGTATGTGCTGCATTCAAGAAGATCATTAACAGAGTTGTGCAAAATTACAAGAAACCAAGAAGACTGTAGCTGTAGTGCTTCATAGTAGGCTTGTGTAGCCAACTTTAATTTGTGTGATGATTTTAAAACAGGAGTTAAATCTAACAAAATAGTCATGAACCATTTTTCAGTTTTTCCTGTAGTGCCATGCAGCCCACCTTCACCTGCACGGTCTCACCTCTTGGCCCTCACCCCCCCCCACCCCTCCACCCCCTGTAAATTTGAACCCTCCCTAATTTCAATTCCTGGGGAAAACACTGATTTCCCCTACCTCAGAGAAATCCCCATCTGGTCTGGAGAGCTGCTGAATCAGGCTCAGTACTGAACCTTGAATGTTTGCTACAGTCAAATGGCAGAGCACAAACCATGGCAGCAACATCAAAACACATTGCAATGAGGAACAACCAGCAGGAGAACTTAAAGCTGTAGAAGTTGTTGTATTCACTTGTTTTACGGAAAAAATCTAGATCCAATTGCTTTTCACCAGTTTCAGTGGTTATTTTGTTTTATATGGTAATTTTCAAATGCAAAGGACAATACATTTTGCTCACTGCATTTCCTGAAATTGCCCCTATCGCTACAGTGAGAAATCCATCTTATTTAGCTTTTATGTGAAAATGTGCAATGCAGCTCATCAAAATGTTTTATTAGCCGAGGAACCTACTTCTGAATCTTCCTTACCATGGCAAAATTTCGACCAATGGGCAAAAGAAACATGTAAGAAGAAATATGAGGTGTGTAGGGATAGCCAAAACCATATGCAGTTAATTATCTGGTTTCTTTTCTGTTTTTATTGACTTTCTTCCTCTGTTGGATCTTTAAATGTTTAGTCTTGCATGGATTTCTACTCTAGTTTTGTTCTTTGGAATAGTGGTTCTAAATGGTATAATGTTTACTCTGGTTAATGTTACTGAGGTAATAAATATATACATTAGTCCTCTTTTTCCCACATAAGGTAATTTTATTTAATCAGTCTGTTTTCAGTGTACAGTACTTTGGGTCTGTATATAGTTTTCATGGTCTCTGCACCAATAGATCTTATCTTTCCTGCCCAGACTGGTCATGTCAGTGACTTGGAAGAGAAAACATATTTCAGCTTCAAAGGATATTCACATGCATACAGACAAAATGCATTGCTACTAATCTAATAAAGTTAACTGTATTATGCCATTGGCAGAACATATGAAGGGTTCATGCCCATTATCTTAAATATTTTGTTTTCCAAATGAGCAAAGTGTTTAATGGTAGTTTAGGAAACTACTAAAAATTAAACATGTTGCGACAGGGCTCGATGGGAGATGTCATAAAGGCTGGGCTTGTCAAATGGGCCTATGGGGAGTTGCTGTGCCCAAACCCCATTGGCTTTCCATGGGAGTTGGACACCTAACTTCCCTTAGTTCCTTTTGAAAATGACACCAAAATTGCTTTTTATCTGTAGGTTACCAATTGATATCGATTTCTAATCAAAAGTGAGTGATTGCCACCTGATGGCTCTTACAGTCGCCTAAGAGAAAAGAGTTGGAGCTCCTTGGGGACAAATATTCACATCAATTGAACAAAACACACACCACCATATTTGGCACTAACAAGCGTCCTTGATGCCAGTCTCAGATGAGACACAATTACTGGATGG